>NC_134696.1:64069898-65543648 GCF_050947455.1 Rhinoderma darwinii
GGCATTGAAGCTGCTCTTCACTACCTGGCACGTTTGGATTTTTCAGATAAAAAAATTTAATTTGTTAAAACATTACTTGAGTTTATATTCACTAAAAATTACTTTATGGTTGGTGATAAATTCTACCTTCAAAAAAGGGGTACAGCCATGGGGTCTAGTATAGCCCTGACATATGCCAATATTTTCATGCAGCGGATTGAGGAGGACCTTGTCTATGTGTCCCACCACTTCAGAAATGTATTGCGGTGGTGGCGATACATAGACGATGTCTTCCTCATCTGGACCGACTCAGAGGATGAATTGAATCAATTTCATGTCTTTCTAAATGATATGTGTCAGGGGATCAAATTTACCATGGTCCATTCTGTATTTACAAGATGGCACTCTAACTACAGACATATTTTCTAAGAAAACTGATAGGAATAGCCTGTTGCACTATAATAGTGGACACCCTAGGGCTATGGTGAGATCATTGCCCTTTAGCCAACTTCTCAGAGTTAGAAGAATTGTCAGTAATGAAGATCAGTTGTCCAAAAGAGTGGATGAGATGTGTAACAAATTTAGAAGTAGGGGATTTCCAATCGATATGCTCAATATATATAAAAGACAGACAATAACAATGGATAGACAACAACTTCTAGATAAGCAGACAGTGGGACATAAGATAAATGTTCGTATACCTTTTGTCTCAACTTTCTCCACATCTAGTTCAGAAATTGGAAATATTTTAAGAAGAGAATGGCGCCTATTAACTAGGGCTTTTCCCTTGATCAAGGAATTCCAAGAGCCACCATTATTAGCATATCGTAAAGGTAGAACCATTAGAAATAGGCTAGTAAGGGCAGATATTGGATCAAAAACCAAGATGTCACAAAGTGTTTTAGCCCCTCCAAAACATGGATGCTTTCCGTGCCTGGGATGCAATATGTGCAATCACATGATTAAGGGAGATAGTTTTTGTCATCCACAAACAGGTAAAACATTTAAAATTCAGGGCTTCTATACCTGTAAAACCACCTTTGCAATCTACTTATTGAGTTGTCCGTGTGACCTATACTATGTGGGTGAGACCACTACTGAAGTAACGCTTAGAATGAGGAACCACAAATCTAGTATTAACACCAAGAGGCGAGATCTACCAGTTTCTAGACACTTTGTAGACTGTAGACATAATGTATCCCACATGCGTTTTAAAATGATTGATTCTGTACCCCTAAATAGACGAGGAGGTGATAGAGAGCTGGCCCTCAAACGTAAAGAACTTGAGTGGATCTTTACTCTTGCAAACCAAGTCCCCAAAGGGATTTAATGTGGATTATACATATTTTCCACATATTTGAAAGTTCATGCACATTTGACATAATCTGTCAAGAGTCTGAAACATCCAGATCCGATTCATTCTCTTGAGTGTAGGTGGGATTTTTTCTTTATTATTGTTTGTAAATTCACATAAATACAGATTTGAATCATAATCTCTATTTATTTTTTATATATGTATATTTTTTCACTTTAAACAAATTTTCTTTCTATACACAGATACCAACTTATAAGAAGGGACGTACATCATGGGAGCAGAGGTTACATTTCTCAATTAATTTTGTTCCAAGGATTATATATAGACTGTAAAGGATCTGCCAGGCACAGCTTCGGGGTTAACTCCCATAATTAATCAGTCAGCACCTGAATCTACATCCCTGAGACTGACTCCAGCTTCCACCACTCAGGCTGGCAGGCTTAGGAGTGGGAGAGCCTATCGCAACCTGGCCAGACTCAGCTAGCTCCCGCCCTCGGTCTATTTAAGCCTGCCCTTCCTGTCCCTCGGTGCTTGGGATTCTTTTCGTGTGGTTTCCTGGCCCAGCTACAGCTCCTTCTATTTTGATTCTGCTCCATACAGACCCTGGATTACTGACTACTCTTCTGCTCTTCGTTTGGTACCTCGCACACTCCTGGCTTGACTCGGCTCGTTCACCACTCTGGTTGCTCACGGTGTTTCCATGGGCAACTGCCCCTTTCCCTTGCTTGTATTCCCTTGTATGTTGGTCATGTTTGTCGTGCACTTACTGAGCGCAGGAACCGCCGCCCAGTTGTACCCCGTCGCCTAGGGCGGGTCGTTGCAAGTAGGCAGGGACAGAGTGGCGGGTAGACTAGGGCTCACTTGTCCGTTTCCCTACCCCCCGTCATTACATAATCACAAGCCCATACCTAGTCTACCCTGGTCCCTGACACCACTATGGACCCCCGTGAGACCCTGGCTCAGCAAATGCAGGGTCTCTCCCTACAGGTCCAGGCCCTGGCTCAGAGGGTCAACCAGCCTGATGCTACCTTGGTAGTTCCCCTCACCTCACCTCTTGAACCCCACCTCAAGTTGCCTTACCGGTTCTCAGGGGACCGGAGGGCTTTTCTCTCCTTTCGGGAGAGTTGTAGGCTTTACTTTCGTTTAAAGCCTCATTCCTCAGGTTCTGAGAGCCAGCGGGTGGGTATAATTATGTCCAGGCTCCAGGAAGGGCCCCAAGAGTGGGCCTTCTCCTTGGCTCCTGACGCCCCTGAACTTTCCTCCGTTGATTGTTTCTTTTCTGCTCTCGGACTTTTTTATGACGAGACTGACAGGACTGCCTTTGCCGAGAGTCAGCTGGTGACCTTACGTCAGGGTAAGAGACCTGTTGAGGAGTATTGTTCTGACTTTAGGAAGTGGTGCGTAGCTTCTCGGTGGAATGACCCTGCCTTAAGGTGCCAGTTTAGGTTGGGTCTGTCGAATGCCCTGAAAGACCTGCTAGTTAGCTATCCCTCTTCTGACTCCCTAGACCAGGTTATGGCTTTAGCGGTATGACTTGACCGACGTCTCAGGGAACGACAACGTGAACGTTTATGTGTTTTCTCCTCTGTCTCCCCCATGATGCCTCCCGAAGTTCCGTTGCTTCGTTCCTCCCCAAAAGACTCAGAGATACCTATGCAACTCGGGGCCTCCGTGTCCCCCCAACAACGTAGAGAATTCCGCAGGAAGAATGGTCTCTGCTTCTACTGTGGGGATGACAAGCATCAAGTGAACAACTGTCCTAAGCGTAAGAATGCAGCCAGAGAACTTCCGCGCCTAAGTGATCATCGGGGAGGTCACTTGGGCGCACAGGTATTTCCCGTAAATAGGAAATGTACTAAGATCTTGCTTCCCTTTCAGGTCTCTTTTGGTGGTAGGTCTGCTACCGGCAGTGCCTTCGTGGATTCAGGGTCCTCTACTAATATCATGTCTGTGGAATTTGCTATGTCTCTTGCTATGCCTCTGATTGATTTGCCTAAACCTGTCCCGGTAGTGGGTATCGACTCCACTCCTCTTGCTAATGGTTATTTTACACAGCATACCCCTGTTTTTGAACTCCTTGTTGGCTCCATGCATTTGGAGCAGTGCTCTGTACTGTTGATGCAGGGATTATCGTACGATTTGGTTCTAGGCCTTCCCTGGTTGCAGTTGCATAATCCCATGTTTGACTGGAATACTGGGGAGCTAACCAAATGGGGTAATGAATGTTTTACGTCATGTTTTTCTGTTAATTCTATTTCTCCCCCTGAGGAGGCGAACACGCTACCCGAGTTTGTTCAGGACTTCGCTGATGTTTTCTCTAAGGAGGCCTCCGAAGTGTTACCTCCTCATAGAGAATACGATTGCGCCATCGAATTGGTACCAGGAGCTAAGCTTCCTAAGGGTAGGATATTTAATCTTTCATGTCCCGAACGTGAAGCCATGAGAGAGTATATCCAGGAATGCCTGGCCAAGGGTTACATTCGTCCCTCTACTTCTCGGTAGGTGCTGGCTTCTTCTTCGTAGGGAAGAAGGATGGTGGTCCTAGGCCATGCATTGACTACCGTAGCCTGAATAAGGTCACGGTAAGGCACCAGTATCCCCTTCCTTTGATTCCTGATCTCTTCAATCAGGTTCAGGGGGCCCAATGGTTCCCTAAGTTGGATCTACGGGGGGCGTATAACCTTATCCGCATCAAAGAGGGGGATGAGTGGAAGACTGCGTTTAACACGCCCGAAGGCCATTTCGAATACCTCGTCATGCCCTTTGGGTTGTGTAATGCCCCCGCGGTCTTCCAGAATTTCGTAAATGAGATTTTGAGAAATTACCTGGGGATATTTCTTGTAGTGTATCTTGATGACATACTGGTGTTTTCCAAGGACTGGTCCTCCCACATTGAGCATGTCAGGAAGGTGCTCCAGGTCCTTCGGGAAAACAAACTGTTTGCCAAAACCGAAAAATGTGTGTTTGGGGTACAGGAAATACCATTTTTGGGTCAAATCCTCACTCCTCATGAATTCCGCATGGACCCCGCCAAGGTTCAGGCTGTGGCGGAATGGGTCCAACCTGCCTCCCTGAAGGCATTACAGTGTTTTTTGGGGTTCGCTAATTATTACAGGAGATTTATTGCTAACTTCTCGGTCATCGCTAAGCCTCTTACGGACCTCACTCGCAAAGGAGCTGATCTCCTCCACTGGCCTCCTGAGGCTGTCCAGGCTTTTGAGGTCCTTAAGAAGTGCTTTATCTCGGCCCCGGTGCTGGTTCAGCCCAACCAAATGGAGCCATTTACTGTGGAAGTTGACGCATCTGAGGTGGGAGTGGGGGCTGTCTTGTCCCAGGGTACCAGGTCCCTCACCCATCTCCGCCCCTGTGCCTACTTCTCCAGGAAGTTTTCGCCAACTGAGAGTAACTATGATATTGGCATCCGCGAACTCTTAGCCATTAAATGGGCATTTGAAGAGTGGCGCCACTTCCTGGAGGGGGCTAGGCACCAGGTAACGGTCCTTACCGACCACAAGAATCTGGTTTTCCTAGAATCTGCCCGGAGGCTAAACCCGAGACAAGCTCGATGGGCGTTATTTTTTACCAGATTCAATTTTTTGGTTACCTATAGGGCTGGGTCTAAAAATATTAAGGCTGATGCACTGTCGCGTAGCTTCATGGCCAGCCCTCCTTCGGAGGAAGATCCTGCTTGTATTTTGCCTCCAGGTATAATCATTTCCTCGATCGATTCTGATTTAGACTCTGAAATTGCTGCTGATCAAGGTTCAGCTCCCGGGAACTTTCCTGAGAACAAGCTGTTTGTTCCCCTGCAATTCCGGCTAAGGGTACTTAGGGAAAATCATGACTCCGCATGGCCTGGGTTGCCTAAAGATGTTAAGGTCTACGTCGCCGCTTGTGAGGTTTGTGCTAGGTCCAAGACTCCCAGGTCCCGACCAGCGGGCTTACTGCGTTCGTTGCCCATTCCCCAGAGACCTTGGACACATATCTCCATGGATTTTATCACCGATTTGCCTCCATCC
Source organism: Rhinoderma darwinii (assembly GCF_050947455.1). NCBI lineage: Eukaryota > Metazoa > Chordata > Amphibia > Anura > Rhinodermatidae > Rhinoderma > Rhinoderma darwinii. The sequence goes on from NC_134696.1 coordinate 64,075,212, forward strand.
CAAGGCAAGTCGGTGGTGTGGGTGGTAGTAGACTGCTTCAGTAAGATGTGCCACTTTGTGCCCCTCAAGAAACTACCCAACGCCAAGACGTTGGCTACCTTGTTTGTCAAACACATCCTGTGTCTCCATGGGGTCCCTGTCAATATTGTTTCGGACAGAGGGGTACAATTTGTTTCATTGTTTTGGAGAGCCTTCTGTATGAAGTTGGAGATTGATCTGTCCTTCTCCTCTGCCTTCCATCCTGAAACCAATGGCCAAACTGAGAGGACTAATCAATCTCTAGAACAATATTTAAGGTGTTTTGTCTCTGACTGTCAATATGATTGGGTCTCATTCATTCCCCTCGCCGAATTTTCCCTTAATAACCGGGTCAGTAACTCGTCAGGGGTCTCCCCCTTTTTCTGTAATTTTGGGTTTAATCCACGGTTCTCCTCCGTTTCACCTGTTAGTTCCAACAATCCCGAGGTAGAGGTCGTTCATCGGGAACTGTGCACAGTCTGGGCCCAGGTTCAGAAGAACCTAGAGGCGTCCCAGAGCGTACAAAAAACTCAGGCTGATAGAAAACGTTCTGCTAACCCCCTGTTTATGGTCGGGGATCTGGTGTGGTTGTCGTCTAGGAACTTGCGTCTCAAGGTTCCGTCCAAGAAGTTTGCTCCCCGGTTTATTGGGCCGTATAAGGTCATTGAGGTCCTCAATCCTGTCTCCTTCCGGCTGGAGTTACCGCCGTATTTTCGTATACACGACGTGTTTCATGCCTCCCTCCTTAAAGGCTGCTCCCCGTCCTTGGCTCCCTCGAGGAGACCTCCTGTTCCCGTCCTCACCCCTGAGGGGGTGGAATTCGAAGTGGCCAAGATTGTGGACAGCAAGATGGTCCAAGGCTCCCTCCAGTACCTGGTCCATTGGAGAGGATACGGGCCCGAGGAGAGGACTTGGGTACCCGCCCGGGATGTTCACGCTGGGGTATTGGTCAGGAGGTTCCACCTGCGTTTCCCCAGTAAGCCAGGTCCACTTAGAAAGGGTTCGGTGGCCCCTCATAAAAGGGGGGGTACGGTAAAGGATCTGCCAGGCACAGCTTCGGGGTTAACTCCCATATTTAATCAGTCAGCACCTGAATCTTCCACCACTCAGGCTGGCAGGCTTAGGAGTGGGAGAGCCTATCGCAACCTGGCCAGACTCAGCTAGCTCCCGCCCTCGGTCTATTTAAGCCTGCCCTTCCTGTCCCTCGGTGCTTGTGATTCTTTTCGTGTGGTTTCCTGGCCCAGCTACAGCTCCTTCTATTTTGATCCTGCTCCATACAGACCCTGGCTTACTGACTACTCTTCTGCTCTTCGTTTGGTACCTCGCACACTCCTGGCTTGACTCGGCTCGTTCACCACTCTGGTTGCTCACGGTGTTGCCGTGGGCAACTGCCCCTTTCCCTTGCTTGTATTCCCTTGTATGTTGGTCGTGTTTGTCGTGCACTTACTGAGCGCAGGGACCGCCGCCCAGTTGTACCCCGTCGCCTAGGGCGGGTCGTTGCAATTAGGCAGGGACAGAGTGGCGGGTAGACTAGGGCTCACTTGTCCGTTTCCCTACCCCCCGTCATTACATAGACCCTCTTTTTTTCTCATGTAAATCAGAGATTTCTTTATGTTTATTATATGCTCTCTGTGGGAATTGTATGGAATAAATTGTAATCAGTATTTGAATCAATTTTTTTTTTTTTTATTTATGTCTACATTATGGTCCTGAACACAAAAAGATATGAGTGGGTGGTTGAGACTATTTTGTCTCTGGGGGATATGGCTACCTATTTATCCAGGTGCAGCCGTTCTCCCCATTCATGTTGCAGTCCGTGGCCATTATATTTTCAGACTCCATAATGAGCCTTTTGATATAGACATATAATTATATCTCATCGATCGCGGGACGCCATGGTTTGCTCCATGCATCATAGAGAGCTGACACTGTAAGTTTTATGATATAATTATTGTTTTTTTCCACTACAATTGCGTTGGAACACTCCCTCTGCTCCTCCCCTTCATTATGAGTTGATGTCATTGATTAGGGCAATTATAATATTACCTTATTTATCTTTGTATCATTTATCTAATATTAAGAGATGTTGTTTCTTAACACATTTATTGGTCACATTGATCGACATATGTTTACTTTTGTATGATTTTGTTTCTTGTAATAACAGATTTTTTACATATGTATTATTAATTGCACTATTTATTGTATATCCTGTGTATCCCTATATATATGTGGCACTATGCACTTTTGAAATCAGCTTGAGAAAGGTTCAGGTGTGAACCGAAACGTTGCTCATATTTTCCACCTGGTGGTGAATAAACCAACATCTCCCTAACACTGAAGTCCTGGTGCTGTTACTTGCTCTCTGTTCCTGTTATAAATATATATATATATATATATATATATATATATATATATATATATATATATATATATATATATGTATATATATATATATATATATATATATATACATACACTACCGTTCAAAAGTTTAGAGTCACTTAGAAATTTCCTTATTTTTGAAAGAAAAGCACAGTTTTTTTCAATGAAGATAACATTAAATTAATCAGAAATACACTCTATACATTGTTAATGTGCTAAATGACTATTCTAGCTGCAAACGTCTGGTTTTTAATGCAATATCTACATAGGGGTATAGAGGCCCATTTCCAGCAACCATCACTCCAGTGTTCTAATGGTACATTGTGTTTGCTAACTGTGTTAGAAGGCTAATGGATGATTAGAGAACACTTGAAAACCCTTGTGCAATTATGTTAGCACCGCTATAAACAGTTTTGCTGTTTAGAGGAGCTATAAAACTGACCTTCCTTTGAGATAGTTGAGAATTTGGAACATTACATTTGTGGGTTCGATTAAACTCTCAAAATGGCTAGTAAAAGAGAGCTTTCATGTGAAACTCGACAGTCTATTCTTGTTCTTAGAAATGAAGGCTATTCCATTCGAGAAATTGCCAAGAAACTGAAGATTTCCTACAACGGTGTGTACTACTCCCTTCAGAGGACAGCACAAACAGGCTCTAACCAGAGTAGAAAGAGAAGTGGGAGGCCCCGCTACACAAGTGAGAAACAAGACAAGTACATTAGAGTCTCTATGTATTTGAGAAATAGACGCCTCACAGGTCCTCAACTGGCAGCTTTATTAAATATTACCCGCAAAACGCCAGTGTCAATGTCTACAGTGAAGAGGCGACTCCGGGATGCTGGCCTTCAGGGTAGAGTGGCAAAGAAAAAACAATATCTGAGACTGGCTAATAAAAGGAAAATATTAATATGGGCAAAAGCACACAGACATTGGACAGAGGAAGATTGGTAAAAAGTGTTATGGACAGACGAATCGAAGTTTGAGGTGTTTGGATCACACAGAAGAACATTTGTGAGACGCAGAAAAACTGAAAAGATGCTGGAAGAGTGCCTGACGCCATCTGTCAAGCATGGTGGAGGTAATGTGATGGTCTGGAGTTGCTTTGGTGCTGGTAAAGTGGGAGATTTGTACAAGGTAAAAGGGATTTTGAATAAGGAAGGCTATCACTCCATTTTGCAACGCCATGCCATACCCTGTGGACAGCGCTTGATTGGAGCCAATTTCATCCTACACCAGGACAATGACCCAAATCACACCTCCAAATTATGCAAGAACTATTTAGGGAAGAAGCAGGCAGCTGGTATTCTATCTGTAATGGAGTGGCCAGTGCAGTCACCAGATCTCAACCCCATAGAGCTGTTGTGGGAGCAGCTTGACCGTATGGTACGCAAGAAGTGCCCATCAAGCCAATCCAACTTGTGGGAGGGGCTTCTGCAAGAATGGGGTGACATTTCTCCCGATTACCTCAGCAAATTAACAGCTAGAATGACAAAGGTCTGCAATGCTGTAATTGCTGCAAATGGAGCATTCTTTGACGAAAGCAAAGTTTGAAGGAGAAAATTTCAAATAAAAATAATTGTTTCTAACCTTGTCAATGTCTTGACTATATTTTCTATTCATTTTGCAACTCATTTGATAAATATAAGTGTGAGTTTTCATGGAAAACACAAAATTGTCTGGGTGACCCCAAACTTTTGAACGGTAGTGTATATATATATATAGTTTTTGTTAATTTCATTGTTGACACAATGATAACTGTGTCTGCTTTGTAACTGGTCACAATTAAGACTTTACTAAACTTTAAGAATTTACATGTTATCACTATGAAGCAATATGTGTTTAGCCATTGAATAATACCTGTACAGTGAAGTATTTGATCCCTTGCTGATTTTGTAAGTTTGCCCACTGTCAAAGACATGAACAGTCTACAATTTTTAGGCTAGGTTAATTTTACCAGTGAGAGATAGATTATATATATAAAAAAAAAAAAAATAATCACATTGTCAGCATTATATATATTTATTTGCATTGTGCACAGAGAAATAAGTATTTGATCCCCTACCAACCATTAAGATTTCAGCCTCCTCCAGACCAGTTACACGCTCCAAATCAACTTGGTGCCTACATTAAAGACAGCTGTCTTAAATGGTAACCTGTATAAAAGACTCCTGTCCACAGACTCAATTAATCAGTCTGACTCTAACCTCTACAACATGGGCAAGACCAAAGAGCTTTCTTAGGATGTCAGGGACAAGATCATAGACCTGCACAAGGCTGGAATGGGCTACAAAACCATAAGTAAGACGCTGGGTGAGAAGGAGACAACTGTTGGTGCAATAGTAAGAAAATGTAAGACATACAAAATGACTGTCAATCGACATCGATCTGGGGCTCCATGCAAAATCTCACCTCGTGGGGTATCCTTGATCCTGAGGAAGGTGAGAGCTCAGACGAAAACTACACGGGGGGAACTTGTTAATGATCTCAAGGCAGCTGGGACCACAGTCACCAAGAAAACCATTGGTAACACATTACGCCGTAATGGATTAAAATCCTGCAGTGCCCGCAAGGTCCCCCTGCTCAAGAAGGCACATGTACAGGCCCGTCTGAAGTTTGCAAATGAACATCTGGATGATTCTGAGAGTGATTGGGAGAAGGTGCTGTGGTCAGATGAGACTAAAATTGAGCTCTTTGGCATTAACTCAACTCGCCGTGTTTGGAGGAAGAGAAATGCTGCCTATGACCCAAAGAACACCATCCCCACTGTCAAGCATGGAGGTGGAAACATTATGTTTTGGGGGTGTTTCTCTGCTAAGGGCACAGGACTACTTCACCGCATCAATGGGAGAATAGATGGAGCCATGTACCGTCAAATCCTGAGCGACAACCTCCTTCCCTCCACCAGGCATTAAAAATTGCTCGTGGCTGGGTCTTCCAGCACGGCAATGACCCGAAACATACAGCCAAGGCAACAAAGGAGTGGCTCAAAAAAAAGCACATTAAGGTCATGGAGTGGCCTAGCCAGTCTCCAGACCTTAATCCCATCGAAAACTTATGGAAGGAGCTGAAGATCCGAGTTGCCAAGCGACAGCCTCGAAATCTTAATGATTTACAGATGATCTGCAAAGAGGAGTGGGCCAAAATTCCATCTAACATTTGTGCAAACCTTATCATCAACTACAAAAAACGTCTGAATGCTGTGCTTGCCAACAAGGGTTTTGCCACCAAGTATTAAGTCTTGTTTGCCAAAGGGATCAAATACTTATTTCTCTGTGCACAATGCAAATAAATATATATAATTTTGACAATGTGATTTTCAGTTTTTAAAAAAAATATAATCTATCTCTCACTGGTAAAATTAACCTAGCCTAAAAATTCTAGACTGTTCATGTCTTTGACAGTGGGTAAACTTACAAAATCAGCAAGGGATCAAATACTTATTTCCTTCACTGTATGTTCTACTGGGTAGTCCTGCATGTGTAGGACCCAGACATTTCTGATGGTTGCCTTGGCCAAGACTGTCTGGTGTCCTTGAGTTGTATATCGATGTCAGGGTCCGTGTTTGTGTGGCTTTGCTGTGTGGTAACATATGCCCTCCCCTTTAGCCTATGTTCTGGATGTGGTCTGGGATAGCATGATGAGTATGCTTATGCCAGGAAGGAGTAGGGTTCTGTAATGGATGATCTCTTTCACCATTTTTTTTAATAAGTATTTCATAACCTTGATACAATTTTGATCTCATTTATTAAAAATAAAGTGTGCTACTATTAGGTTTTCAATGTGTTCCACTACTGGACTTTTTATTTTGGATTAAAGGAAATTCACTGTTTTTGGTTTTAAAAATAAGAAAAGTGCTATCCGTTAAAAATATTATATTGAGAAAAGTATCAGTCCCAAATTAGTTTCTTAAACTGCTAGTTCAAGTTGTACCCATTATACGCATAGTATCTCTCTTTTGTACAAAGTCAAGTAGTTCCTTTGTATTGCTGTAAATAGACATAAGAGATATTTAACATTTTTTCTTTGTTGTTAGCTGACATGGCACAACAGAGTTGATGTACTGTTCCGCTGTCTAATTTTAGAAATCAACTAGAATTGATGTGTGAATGACATGACCCAAGGAAAAGTGTGTGCGACTGAAACAGAAGAGAACAACTTGCCAGAATGACTTATGTATGTACTCACAGAACACAAATAGACAAAAAACACAAGCAGCTCACTAACTCACATATCATGAAGAAGATATAGTAAGCAAAGCAAAAAGAGGCAAAAAATAACACAAAACCAAAATGTTAACAACTTACAGATACATGTTTAATGCCATGCACGATGGCTGTGCATTAACCCTGTTAGTCTGAGCTGTTTCTAGTTCGATTTAGGCAGGCAGGTAGTGTAAAACATTAACCAACAACGTTTTACTTTTGAGTGATAGATATAGCTGCAAGAGAGAGACAGTTTTTCATACAATAGCAAAGTCAGCACCACCCATGATAATGCTTAAATCAGCAAGACACGCATACACTACACTGCATTTCTTCAGCTACTCTTTAGAACTCTTGCCACTTGAACAGTTAAACATTTGGAATCTTACTCCAACTTAGACCTACAGTATAAGCAAACATACTGAAAATACTCTGCAAAGGTAAGCAACTATTGCATGTTACATTTTACGAGCAAATGTTTTAGATTAAACTATATATTCTCAATATGGTTACTTGAATGATAATTTTGCAACTTTTTTCTTAATGCATGGGAGTTCGGGAATTGGGACATAATGTTCATTAAACTCATAAATGTAAATATACAGAGTACTATCCTAAGTCATTTTAATAAATTCTAAACCAATTTTAACAGCTGTTTTGACTTAAAAACTATGTAGAAAGACATAAACTCATGTGTTGTACTATTGTATATTAAACTGAATTCATGATAAATTTCAGGTGAAACACACTGAGATATTAAGTATTTCATTTTTTTAAAATATAATTGTTTTTAGTGGAAATTGCCACTCATCAGTTGCGTTGTAGTTATCTACAATATCAGAATTACTTACAACTACTCATACATATTTTCTTAATTTTTTTTGTGGCATTACATCACACATTAGAAACGTTGTATCATAGTATATAATATAGGACCAAACTGTAGTCGTGTGAATTGTTTTATTTTTTCGAATACATGCAAACCACCTAACCGGTTCATAATACATGAGTAGAACTACAAGATGGTAGGGCTTGTGCAGTCTGGAGGACCCCCACCCCCTATCTCCAGTAAGGCCTTTGAATAAATGGCAACTAGACCACATTTCTTTTTCTAAACAATTGTTGGGTGAAAATTTAAGATTGAGAAGATTCAATACCTGAAGCAGAGTACGCTATTGTCCCAAATGTCTTACTTCTTTTTTTTTTTTTTACAATTCTTCAGTGCTTTATTTATAAAAATATGTGAATTGCAGAAGTGGTCCAGCATTGTCAATCACACTCAGTTGAAGGGCTGGTGGTGCATATTCATATGCACTAGCTGCACTACGAGTGCCTTCTGCCAGACAGAGATAGATGGTGTGTGGCTCATAGATTTTCTGTTAAGTATTGACTTTTTGTTAACAGACCCATATTGAAAGCCGGCTCGAAAAAAGGGAGAACGAGGCAGTGAATTTTGTAACTTCCTATCAGAGTTTTTTCTTTAAAGGCTAATAGACAATTGGTGACCCAACCACAGGTTTTCCCACCGAGTTTTTGTTAAATTTTGCTTTGAACTAGACTGAGATGTAGAATATAAGGGATTACCAATTCTTTATCCTTAATGTCCAGTGCAATGCAATAGAGAGTCATAAGAGGAAGGATGATATGGATAGCATTAGGCCACAAATGTTAAGACCCTATTACTCGGGCCAATTATTGGGCAAAACAAGCGTTCCTGATCATTGACAGGGCAACGATCAGACAATGAATGAGAAAACACTCATTCATCGGCTGATTGTATAGTTTCTGTAGCCGAAAACATTATCGATGTTGGCAGTACAGCTCCCTGTGTAAACAAGATGTGCTTCTGACATGATTGAAATGTATGTGGATGAGCGATCCTAGTAATAAGTGCTTATCTCCATACATAGCTCCTTGTGAAAGCAAATGAGCGCCGATCAACGAGCTGTTGAGTTGATCAGCGCTCATTTACACAGCCCATGTCGGGCCGTATAAGAGCACCCTTAGACAGGAATGAATCCAAATGGTTAGCATTTGCTTACAGATTGGTATGGAGAACAATAGCAAGGTCAAATAATAGGACAGGTGTTAGGGATCTGCCAGGTACTTCATCTAGCTATACTCCTGGGATTAATCAATCCACACCTGAGGCCAGACCTGTTCGACTGACACCTTCTCCCACCAACCAGGGTGGCAGGCTCAGGAGTGGGAGAGCCTATCGCGGCCTGGTCTCTCGGAGTTAGCTCCGCCCCCTGCCCTTTATTACCTGCCCTGTGCTCTCCCTCAGTGCTTGTAATTCTTTTGGATTCCTGGCCTCTGCTGCTTGCTCCAGCCTGCTTCTGCCGTGCTTCTGCCTTGCTGCAGTTCTGCTTGACCTGCTTGCTTGCCCTGGCTTGCTTCTGTCTCTGTGCCTGCTCGGGTGTACTCACTTCGTCCTGGTCCTGACTGTTTGTTCGCCGCCCCGTTTCCTCGTGGCGTTCCGTGGCTACTGCCCCTTCCCTTGCGTGTTCCCTGTTTGTCTTCCTGTGCACTTAGCCAGCGTAGGGACCGCCGCCCAGTTGTACCTCGTCGCCTAGGGCGGGTCGTTGCAAGTAGGCAGGGACAGGGCGGTGGGTAGATTAGGGCTCACTTTCCCTTCACCTCCTTCCTGCCATTACATAATTACAAGCCCTTACCTAGTCTACCATTTCTCCTACGCTGACGCTATCATGGACCCCCTTGAGACCCTGACCCAGCAGATGCAGGGCCTCTCCCTACAGGTCCAGGCCCTGGCCCAAAGGGTCAATCAGGGTGACGCTGCTTTAGTAGTACCCCTCACCTCACCTCTAGAACCCGACCTCAAGCTACCTGACCGGTTTTCAGGGGACCGTAAGACGTTTCTCTCCTTCCGGGAGAGTTGCAGACTGTATTTCCGCCTAAAGCCCCACTCCTCAGGTTCCGAGAACCAGCGGGTGGGTATCATCATATCCCGACTCCAGGAAGGGCCCCAAGAGTGGGCCTTCTCCTTGGCTCCTGACGCCCCTGAACTTTCCTCTGTTGATCGTTTTTTCTCTGCCCTCGGACTCATTTACGACGAGACTGACAGGACTGCTTTAGCCGAGAGTCAGCTGGTGACCTTACGTCAGGGTAGGAGACCGGTTGAGGAATACTGTTCTGATTTTAGGAAGTGGTGCGTAGCTTCTCAGTGGAACGATCCGGCCCTAAGGTGCCAGTTTAGATTAGGATTATCTGACGCCCTGAAGGATCTGCTGGTTAGCTACCCCTCGCCTGACTCCCTTGACCAGGTTATGGCCCTAGCAGTACGACTTGACCGACGTCTCAGGGAACGTCAGCTAGAACGCTTCAGTGTGCTCCCCTCTGACTTTTCTGTGATTCCCCCCGAGGTCCCGTCTCCTCGCCCCTCCACGGAGGACTCGGAGGTACCTATGCAACTCGGGGCCTCCATGTCCCCTCGACAACGTAGAGAGTTTCGCAGAATGAATGGTCTCTGCTTCTACTGTGGGGACGACAAGCATCTACTGAACACCTGCCCCAGGCGCAAGAATAAGAAGCCGGAAAACTTCCGCGCCTAAGTGATCATCGGGGAGGTCACTTGGGCGCACAGGTATTTCCCGTTAATGTGAAACGCAATAAAATTTTGCTTCCCTTTCAGGTCTCGTTTGCTGGCCGGTCTGCCACGGGCAGTGCTTTCGTGGATTCTGGCTCATCTGCTAATATCATGTCTGTGGATTTTGCTATGTCTCTAAAGATGCCTTGTATTGATTTACCTTATCCTATCCCTGTAGTAGGAATCGACTCAACCCCCCTTGCTAATGGTTATTTTACTCAGCATACTCCTGTTTTTGAACTCCTGGTTGGCTCCATGCATTTGGAGCAGTGCTCTGTACTGGTGATGCAGGGATTATCGTCTGATCTGGTTTTAGGCCTTCCCTGGTTGCAGTTGCATAATCCCACATTTGATTGGAATACTGGGGATCTCACCAAATGGGGTAATGAATGTCTTATGTCATGTCTTTCTGTTAACTCTATTTCTCCCCGGGAGGAGGTAAACACGCTTCCTGAGTTTGTTCAGGACTTCGCCGATGTGTTTTCTAAGGAGGCCTCCGAGGTGTTGCCCCCCCATAGAGATTACGATTGCGCTATCGATTTGGTGCCTGGTGCCAAGCTTCCTAAGGGTAGGATATTTAATCTTTCATGTCCTGAACGTGAAGCGATGAGGGTGTATATCCAAGAATGCCTGGCCAAGGGTTTCATTCGCCCCTCGACTTCTCCTGTAGGTGCTGGCTTCTTCTTCGTGGGGAAGAAGGATGGTGGTCTTAGGCCGTGCATTGATTATCGTAACCTGAATAAGGTCACCGTAAGGAACCAGTACCCACTTCCTTTGATTCCGGATCTTTTTAATCAGGTTCAGGGAGCCCAATGGTTTTCTAAGTTCGATCTACGGGGGGCATATAACCTTATCCGCATCAAAGAGGGGGATGAGTGGAAAACTGCGTTCAACACACCCGAGGGTCATTTCGAATACCTGGTCATGCCCTTTGGGCTGTGTAATGCCCCTGCTGTCTTCCAGAATTTTATTAATGAAATCCTGAGAGAGTACCTGGGTAATTTTCTTGTTGTGTACCTTGATGACATACTGGTGTTTTCCAAGGACTGGTCCTCCCACGTGGAGCATGTCAGGAAGGTGCTCCAGGTCCTTCGGGAGAATAATCTGTTTGCTAAGACTGAAAAATGTGTCTTTGGGGTACAGGAGATACAATTTTTAGGGCAAATCCTCACTCCTCATGAATTCCGCATGGACCCTGCCAAGGTTCAAGCTGTGGCGGAATGGGTCCAACCTGCCTCCCTTAAGGCGTTACAGTGTTTTTTAGGGTTCGCCAACTATTACAGGAGATTTATTGCCAACTTCTCGGTCGTCGCTAAGCCTCTTACGGACCTTACCCGCAAGGGTGCCGATGTCCTCCATTGGCCCCCTGAGGCCGTCCAGGCCTTTGAGACTCTCAAGAAGTGCTTTATCTCGTCCCCCGTGCTGATTCAGCCCAACCAAGAGGAGCCATTTATTGTGGAGGTTGACGCTTCCGAGGTGGGAGTAGGGGCCGTCTTGTCCCAGGGTACCAGCTCCCTCACCCATCTCCGCCCCTGTGCTTACTTCTCTAGGAAGTTTTCGCCCACGGAGAGTAACTATGATATTGGTAACCGCGAACTTCTAGCCATTAAATGGGCTTTTGAGGAGTGGCGGCACTTCCTGGAGGGGGCCAGACACCAGGTAACGGTCCTTACGGATCACAAGAATCTGGTTTTCCTAGAATCGGCCCGGAGGCTTAATCCTAGACAAGCTCGGTGGGCACTATTCTTTACCAGATTTAATTTCTTGGTTACCTATAGGGCTGGGTCCAAGAATATTAAGGCTGACGCTCTGTCACGTAGTTTCATGGCCAATCCTCCTTCCGAGAAGGATCCCGCTTGTATTTTACCCCCTGGTATAATCGTCTCTGCCACGGATTCTGATTTAGCTTCTGATATCGCGGCTGATCAGGGTGCAGCTCCCGGGAACGCCCCTGGGGACAAACTGTTTGTTCCCCTGCAATACCGGCTGAGGGTACTCAGGGAAAACCATGACTCCGCTCTATCTGGTCATCCTGGCATCTTGGGCACCAAACACCTCATTACCAGAAACTATTGGTGGCCTGGGTTGCCTAAAGATGTTAGGGCTTACGTCGCCGCTTGTGAAGTTTGCGCTAGGTCCAAAACCCCTAGGTCCCGACCTGCGGGCCTACTACGTTCCTTGCCCATTCCCCAGAGACCTTGGACCCATATCTCCATGGATTTTATCACCGATTTGCCTCCATCTCAGGGCAAGTCGGTGGTGTGGGTGGTAGTCGACCGCTTCAGCAAGATGTGCCACTTTGTGCCCCTTAAGAAGCTACCTAACGCCAAGACGTTAGCTTCTTTGTTTGTGAAACACATCCTGCGTCTCCATGGGGCCCCAGTCAATATCGTTTCTGACAGAGGGGTACAATTTGTTTCCTTATTTTGGAGAGCTTTTTGTAAAAAGTTGGAGATTGATCTGTCCTTCTCCTCCGCCTTCCATCCCGAAACTAATGGCCAAACGGAAAGGACCAACCAATCCCTGGAACAATATTTAAGGTGTTTCATCTCTGACTGTCAATTTGATTGGGTCTCATTCCTTCCCCTTGCTGAATTTTCCCTGAATAACCGGGTCAGTAACTCGTCAGGTGTCTCCCCGTTTTTCTGTAATTTCGGGTTTAACCCAAGGTTCTCCTCCGTCTCCCCTGGTTGTTCCAATAATCCTGAGGTAGAGGAGGTTCATCGGGAACTGTGCACTGTCTGGGCCCAGGTTCAGAAGAACCTAGAGGCGTCCCAGAGCGCACAAAAGATTCAGGCGGATAGTAGACGTTCTGCTAACCCCCGGTTTGTCGTCGGGGATTTGGTCTGGTTGTCGTCCAGGAACTTGCGCCTTAAGGTCCCGTCCAGGAAGTTTGCTCCCCGATTTATTGGACCTTATAAGATCATTGAAGTCCTCAACCCTGTATCCTTCCGTCTGGAGCTCCCCCCATCCTTTCGCATACATGACGTCTTCCATGCCTCCCTCCTTAAACGCTGCTCCCCGTCCTGGTCCCCCTCGAGGATACCTCCTGTTCCCGTTCTCACCCCTGAGGGGGTGGAATTCGAGGTGGCCAAGATTATGGACAGTAGGATGGTCCAGGGCTCCCTCCAGTACCTGGTCCATTGGAGAGGATACGGGCCGGAGGAGAGGACTTGGGTACCTGCCCGTGATGTTCATGCTGGGGTATTGATCAGGAGGTTCCACCTCCTCTTCCCCACTAAACCGGGTCCCCTTAGTAAGGGTCCGGTGGCCCCTCATAAAAGGGGGAGTACTGTTAGGGATCTGCCAGGTACTTCATCTAGCTATACTCCTGGGATTAATCAATCCACACCTGAGGCCAGACCTGTTCGACTGACACCTTCTCCCACCAACCAGGGTGGCAGGCTCAGGAGTGGGAGAGCCTATCGCGGCCTGGTCTCTCGGAGTTAGCTCCGCCCCCTGCCCTTTATTACCTGCCCTGTGCTCTCCCTCAGTGCTTGTAATTCTTTTGGATTCCTGGCCTCTGCTGCTTGCTCCAGCCTGCTTCTGCCGTGCTTCTGCCTTGCTGCAGTTCTGCTTGACCTGCTTGCTTGCCCTGGCTTGCTTCTGTCTCTGTGCCTGCTCGGGTGTACTCACTTCGTCCTGGTCCTGACTGTTTGTTCGCCGCCCCGTTTCCTCGTGGCGTTCCGTGGCTACTGCCCCTTCCCTTGCGTGTTCCCTGTTTGTCTTCCTGTGCACTTAGCCAGCGTAGGGACCGCCGCCCAGTTGTACCTCGTCGCCTAGGGCGGGTCGTTGCAAGTAGGCAGGGACAGGGCGGTGGGTAGATTAGGGCTCACTTTCCCTTCACCTCCTTCCTGCCATTACAACAGGTCTGTAAAGGATCAGAAGTCAGGTCAGACATCAAACCTTTGCAAGTCAAATGGAATGGAATGAACCTTGTTGCTCAGGTACCAAAGTGTTGTACCGTGCCAGAACATGCTTAATTAGCCACAAGAACCCATTGGCCAGGACATCAACGTGCACTCCCCCTTTAAATTTGTTGAAGAGACACATGCAAGTGACAGGATATCAGGGAGAGCAAGAGCTAATGGACAGAACCCAGATTGGAGTGTGACAAAAGCAGGAGCCCAGGAGCAGGTATAGAGGGCCTGCAACCAAATGGGGATCATAGCTTGCGGGTTGTTATAGCTTAACTAACCCAAATTCTGCACTGCAATAAGAAGTCTCAAATTATGTAAAATGCTAAAAGATTTCAGATATAAATATTTAAAGGGGTTTTCCTTAAGTCCCATAGAACTGAATAGTAGTTACGGAAACAGCGTGGCTCGCATGCTACGCTGCTTCCATAACTGCCATTCACTACTATGGGAATTACGTAAACAGCGTAACTCAGCGAGCTATGCTGTTTTCGTAGCTCCCGACCATATAACCAGTAAGTGGCTGGGAGGCAGCGAGATCAGACAAAGGTAGAACGGGGTTTAGAGGGTCCTGTTCTAGAGATAGGTGCGAGTTCCATAATAAATGTCTTTCTGACATTATTACATATCCTGTGGATATGTCATAAATGTCCCTTGTGGGAAAACCCCTTTAAGGCTATTAGTAAATTATCTTTGACCTTTTCTTTCCTTTATTTATTATTATGAAGATCAGGAAGACAAGCAGCATTCTTTCCCAGCAAATTAAAGAACATGAAAGGGTGTAACAAATAATTTATTGAAAGAACATTCTTTCCTGGTGAATTTCTGTTGGACAGGAAAGAATGTTCCTTCGATAACAGATTTGTTCCACCCTTTAATGTCCTTCATCAATTTCGATGGCAAAATATTTTGAACGTGACTGTGGTCTTTATTTTCATAAATCCCCAGGGATCTGGCCTACTAAAATTGTGAATCAAATATTACCAAGTCATTATAGGAATTCAGAAATCAATATATCTCTATTAGATCTTGTATCCCTTGCAATGTCATGTGTTGTCCATGGCTATAGAAAATCTTATTGACATGATTACTAGGACTGTTAGGCTGGATTCACACGACCATGTTACGTCCGTAATGGATGGAACGTATTTCGGCCGGAAGTCCCGGACCGAACACAGTGCAGGGAGCCGGGATCCTAGCATCATAGTTATGTACGATGCTAGAAGTCCCTGCCTCGCTGAAGGACAACTGTCCCGTACTGTAATCATGTTTTCAGTACGGGACAGTTGTCCTGCAGCGAGGCAGGGACTCCTAGCATCGTACATAACTATGATGCTAGGAGCCCAGCTCCCTGCACTGTGTTCGGTCCGGGACTTCCGGCCGAAATACGTTCCGTCCATTACGGACGTAACATGGTCGTGTGAATCCAGCCTAAGTGATCGTGACCCAACAATTCCACATTTTTAGACCCCTTAACAGTAATATGTTTACATGGTCTACTTGTAGACTAAATATAACATGAGTAACTATGTGTAAGGAAATAATAAAATACACATATTCCTCTATAGCCCCAGAACTCAAACAAAAATATAGTAGATGTTTTCATGATTGCATAGGATTATTTCCTTTTCTGAATGATGTATCATTGGATTTTATTTTTGAAACATAAAATATTATGGTGTAGTATAGTATAGCCTGTGTCTAGCCTCTCATCACTGTGGCATATTTTGTGTCCAGCCCTTTATTGGCAGATAGTATCATTACTTAATGGCAAAATGTCCAATGCATTTCACTCAGCAGCTCAGTTCTCTAGATTCTGGGTTAGTTTTCTCACATTTTTCAGCACTCAAAAATATTGTCAATTTCTGGTTCAGGATCCAGGGCCAGACTGGGACATAATATCAGCCCTGCCATTTTAAAGCAAATAGGCCCAACTGCAGGGGCTGGCTGGTAAATTTTAGCCTGGGGCCAATCTCACAGCAATGGCCTATGAAAAGTGGCCCATCCTTAACCTGCTTACCTCCGCCTGCCGTATAAAGGCGGCTGAGGTAACTGGGCTTTATATTCAGCCGTCCTTAAAATACGGCAGCTGGAGGTGATGTACTCATGTTGGGAACCCACACGTATGTACAATCCGAGATAAATGATTGAGCTGTTCACAACACAGGGACCATGAGCTCCAAACTATTGGTTTTCTAATCCTGTGAAAACAATTCCTCCCTTACTATATATTACATGCAGGCTAGAAACCCCCCTCTTACTATATATTATGTGCACACTAGTACCCCCCCTGCTTACTATACATTACATGCAGGCTAGAGAGCCCCCTCCCCATACTATATATTGTTTGTAGACTAGAGACACCCTTCCCCCTTGCCAGGGCCGGTTTTAGGTTGGATGGCACCCTGTGTGGGATTCTCTATTGCTGCCCTCCACAAACCATAAATTAACTACATATATAGACATGCATATACTGGAACATATATACTGCACATACATATTATATATTTAGACAAACAGGCAAATATATACACACACATTCTGGAATATATACATACATAAAGGTAAATATACAGGCACATACATACACATACTGCATATACAGATACACACACAAATACACAGACAGGAACATATACAAATACATAAAAGGCACATATATACAAGCACAAAGACACATTCACATACATACCCATATATACACAGTGCAGATAATGTAGTAGATATCACCTTCAGTCCTATGTCACACCACAGATAACACATAGTGATAACTATACGCACACATATATAAACACACATAAACGCATACATATATACACACTAACATAGAGACATATATACACACACATACTGGAACACACAAACATAGAGACACATAGACACTTATCATCTCTCCTTGCTGACAGGATCACAGGCTTCTTGTAGGACGGGCTGTGGGCGGAGCTTCCTCCTCTGCTCTTGCTCCTCGGCTCTTGTTTTCTCCATGTCTGTAACAAGGAGCAGGCAACAGAGCAGAGGCAGAGCCCAGTGGCTCCCACTACATGCTGGGAGTGTGCAGCGCCCTGTGCTATATATTATATTATATGCAGGCTAGAGACCCCCACCCCCCTTACCATACATTATATACAGGCTAGAGACCTTTGCATATAACGAAGTGGCAGAAGGTCCAGGATGAGCGTTATTTCTGATCGGCAATCTTCTGAGCAATATATGGTCTCAATCAAAAGTCTATGAGTTCACTGAGCACTTGATTCCGCCCAAAAAAAAGAAACCTTAAGGAACGAAGCCAAACGGAAGCCATTTGCAACGGAAGCATTACCAAATCAATGGTAATGAAAATGGAAGCTATGGTTCCGTTTGCCTTTGCGTTGATAGGTTCCTCCAATGGAAAGGTCTGACGGAAGCCATCAAGGGAACCACGATGCAGATGTAAACACACCCGTACTGTATCAATAATGCAGTCAATTCAGAAGGTGATGTGCATGGAACTGCATCGCTGATTTATAGCGCATCCAGGGGTGTTGAAAGCCCCAAGTCATATGTCCCCCCTCTCACACACAAAAATGATCTATATACATATACAATTATATCATACCACTATATCAGAAGAAATAATATCCCCATACTGTTACTGAATACAACTCACTATTATAAGACCAATATTATCAATAATAATACATTATAAGGTCCAAATAATACTGCCACATCATAACCACATAGTGACTGAATAATACCACCCTACTGTTACTGAATAATACCGCCACACCATAACCACATAGTGACTGAATAATACACCATCCTGTTACCGAATAATATCGCCACACCATAACCACATAGTAACTGAATAATACCCCCATACTGTTACTGAATAAAAAACACTATACAAAGACCAATATAACCACCATGTAGTGACCATATAATGGTAGATGCTAGTTATACACCGGAGCTCTGCAGACGATGTAAGTGATTACAACACATTTATATCTAGTGACTCAAATGTGATGTCTTCTCTGATTAGTCGTTAACTTTCCTTTTTTTCTCCAGCCGTCCCATAGCACTGTCACGACTTATTCCAGTCATGACTCATCTCTGCAGAATTTGACACATAGACATGTTGGTTTCTCACGTTTCCAGCACCCCCACGCCTGTACCCCATCCTCTAAACAACCTCATAATCCACAGTGCCCCAGATGGTAATAATAATGCCTCAATGCTCGATACAATAAAAGTGCCCCATCAATAACCATGCCCCCTTTGTGCCCCCATATTAATAATGCCCCCTTTGTGCCTCCTGTAGAATGCGCCACACACAGCCCCCCTGCAGGTAGCGCTACACACATAGCCCCCTGTAAATAGCACCACACACAGCCGCCTGTAGATAGCGCAACACAGACCCCCTGTAGATAGCGCCACAGTCCTACCACCTTGTATATAGTGCCACACAGCCCCCCTAGTAGATAGTGCCAAACAGTACTCCTTAGTAGATAGTGCCATACAGCCCCACTCTTGTATATAATGCCACACAGCCCCCCTCTTGTATATAGTGCCACACAGCCCCCCTTAGTAGATAGCACCACACACAGACCCCTGTTGATAGCGCCACACACAGACCCCTGTTGATAGCGCCACACAGCTCCCACTTGTAGATAGTGCCATACAGCCCCCTTAGTAAATAGCGTCACACACAAACCCTGTAGATAGTGCCACACAGCATCCCCCTTGTAAATAGTGCCATACAGCCCCTTCTTAGCAGATAGCATGATACACAGACCCCTGTAGATAGTGCCACACAGCCCCCCTTTTACATAGTGCCAGACAGCCGCCACCCTTGTATATAATGCCAAATACACCCCCTCACTTGTCTATAGTGCCACACAGTCCCCTCCCTTGTATATAGTGCAACAGAGCCCTTCCACCCTTGTATATAGTGCCACACAGTGCCCCCCACTTGTATATAGTGCCACACAGTGTCCATCACTTGTATATAGTGCCGCACAGCGCACCCCCTTTTAAATAGTGCTACACAGTGTCCCCCCCTTGTAGATAGTGCTACACAGAAATCCCCCTGTATATTGCCACACTGCCCCCCCCCCTTGTATATAGTGCTACACAGCGCTCCCCCCTTGTCTATAGTGCTACACAGAAATCCCCCCGGTATATTGCCACACAGCCCCCCCCAAAACAAAATATATATATACATCGTACTTCTCTTGCCTCATTCCCGCGATGGACGGAGGTCTCCACATGCTCTGGTCAGAATGCATGTGCAGACCAGCGTGATACAGTAGTGCTACACAGCTCCATCCTTGTATATAGTGCCACACAGCCCCCCTTGTATATAGTGCTACACAGCCCCTCTCCCTTGTATATAGTGCCACACATCCCCCTCCCTTGTATATAGTGCCACACAGCCCCCTCCCTTGTATATAATGCCACACAACCCTCCCTCCCTTGTATATAGTGCCACTCAGAGCCCCCACTTTTATATAGTGCCAAAACAGTGCCCCCGCTTGTATATAGTGCCCCCAGCACTCCCCTTGTATATAGTGCTATACAGAGTCCCCCCTTATACGCACATGCCCCCCTGCACAGTCCATCCCTGTCCATCTGCTGTCCATGCAATATGTTTGCACAGTTGCGGATCCACCTTCCAGCTATACAAAAACATTGTACATTGTTTATGATGCTGCTTGAAATGTTGCCTTTCTTTTGTTCTATTGAGATATTTCATTAAATCCCACAATACTGCTAAACGGGAGCAGCATGTAATGGTCTGAATGTATACACTCACATACAGGAACAGGGTTTGATTATCCATAATAAAATATTTGAGAACTAGAAGAAGGACAGGAGGAATATGACCTCCTGGAGATGGTTACAATACCCAGAAATGGACTTTCTTTTACTCCTTAACGACCGCCGACCGTTTTGTGATGGTAGACGGTGCAGGTGCTTCATCTACAGTGACGTCTTTTGGCGTCGCTGTAGAAGAGGCTAATTAGCGCATCCTCTAAGCAGGAGCTGTAACTTACAGCTCCTGATCTTAGAACAGCCTGCTGAATACAGCTGTAGTCGGAAAACATTCCAGCCTCAGCTGTTTTTTTTAAAAGGTTTTGTTTATTATTTTTTTCCCAAAACACAAATGTACAGAAGCGCAACGATTGCGCGCAAAAACATACATAGCATACTGACCAACCACACTAGTTGGCAATAACAATCATCATAGATAAAAATACAGTTACAATGCAAAAGCCAGCATGAAAACTTAATGGATCACAGGTGCATATAAGTGTATTGCGAAGAAAGCAGGATCTACATTTGACCGTCATTATTGCCAAGACATACAAAACAGACAACCAGTCACACTTAACTCACACCTGTCTATCAGACAGCAGTGTCCGAAATCTCCATCCATCTGGCCCATATCTTCCCGAATTTCTCAGGACACCCTCTGCTAATGTATAACTTCTGATATAATGGTATATACTTATTTATCAATTGCAAACAATGTTCTATACTAGGGCACACCGTGGCCTACCATTCCATAATTATAACCTTCCGCGCACAGAACAAAACAAATCGGAAAAAGATTTTGTCATAATAGCCTTGTACTAACTCATTCATAATGCCCAAAAGGCACACCTGAGGGGAGAGAACCCGGGGGAACTCAAAGTTATCATGCAGAAACTCTACAACCCTTGACCAGAATTGTGAAATCCTAGGGCAGGACCAGACACAGTGGAGGTACGTGCCAACATCCGACTGACACCTAAAACAGCTGTCCGACCCAGAGGCCCCAATTCTCTTAAGTCTAACTGGAGTATAGTAAATTCTGTGTAGAAACCGCGATTGTATTAAAAAGTCTCGAGCACTAACTACGGAATCAAAGAAGGAAAGCTCCACCTCCCTCCACTCCTCCTCCAACAAATCAGGGATATCTCTCTTCCACCCCAGGTACGCCCTATCAAAGGGGCGTTTTACAAAGGACAGCAACAGGGCATACGTCTGAGTAAGGGTCTTAGGAAGGTCTGGGGTGCCGAGCAGGTCCTCGAATCCGGAAAACCCCAAAGCTGGCGTGACAGATCCAAACTGAGCCGAGCAGGCATGTCTCAACTGGAGATAATGATAAAAAAACCTTCCTCGAGACCCCAAACCTCTCCTCTAGTTCAGAAAAGGAGACAAACCCACTGTCCACAGAGTATATTTGGCCTAAAAATCAAACCCCCACCCCAGCCCACATCATCGCTCCCGGCAAGGACACCAGGTGAGGCAGCCATGGATTGTTCCATAACGGAGTCCTAGGGGAAACAGAAGAATCCGTAGTATCTTTTAGTAAGAGTTGTGCCTTCTTCCAGGCATTCACAATAGTTTTTAACAGTAAGGGCGCCCGACACGAAGTTTTAAACCTATATAAGAGGTTGGTAAGACTCTCATAGGAAGTCATGAGTGCTCCAGCCAGCGCCGTGGCCGCATTACTTAAAGAGGCTCTGTCACCAGATTTTGCAACCCCTATCTGCTATTGCAGCAGATCGGCGCTGCAATGTAGATTACAGTAACGTTTTTATTTTTAAAAAACGAGCATTTTTGGCCAAGCTATGACCATTTTCGTATTTATGCAAATGAGGCTTGCAAAAGTACAACTGGGCGTGTTGAAAAGTAAAAGTACAACTGGGCGTGTATTATGTGTGTACATCGGGGCGTGTTTACTACTTTTACTAGCTGGGCTTTCTGATGAGAAGTATCATCCACTTCTCTTCACAACGCCCAGCTTCTGGCAGTGCAGATCTGTGACGTCACTCACAGGTCCTGCATCGTGTCGGCACCAGAGGCTACAGTTGATTCTGCAGCAGCATCAGCATTTGCAGGTAAGTAGCTACATCGACTTACCTGCAAGCGTAGATGCTGCTGCAGAATCATCTGTAGCCTCTGGTGCCGACATGATGCAGGACCTGTGAGTGACGTCACAGCGTGATCTCTGGAGAACACGGCTGTGTCTGCACTGCCAGAAGCTGGGCGTTGTGAAGAGAAGTGGATGATACTTCTATACACAACGCCCAGCTAGTAAAAGTAGTAAACACGCCCCGATGTACACACATAATACACGCCCAGTTGTACTTTTACTTTTCAACACGCCCAGTTGTACTTTTGCAAGCCTCATTTGCATAAATACGAAAATGGTTATAACTTGGCCAAAAATGCTAGTTTTTTAAAAATAAAAACGTTACTGTAATCTACATTGCAGCGCCGATCTGCTGCAATAGCAGATAGGGGTTGCAAAATCTGGTGACAGAGCCTCTTTAAGTCGATGTCAATCCACCAGTGAGCCAGTACCAGCTGCGAAGCCAAATAATATAAGTAAAGGTTGGGCCAACCCCAGCAGTTTAACCCTTTGATTGCAGCATGATCAAGGGAAGCTCCCGTGTTTGCTCTTGTCATTGGAAACCTGGTGACGTGATGAACGACCGGGGAATCCCTCTGCAGTCAGCCCATGGGACCTAGAAAGGACCCCAGGGCTGTCTGTTTAGTTTGCCTGCTATTAGGGCACACTATGTGCTGCCCTAACAGCAGCCTGTGTCATAGGGACACAGTGGAATGTATTAGCATACAAGAGTATGATAATACATTATAAGGGGAGATACAGACGGACGTTGCGTTTTTGCGCGCGCAAACAACGCTGCGTTTTTGCGCGCGCAAACAACGCTGCGTTTTGCGCGCGCAAAAAACATTTGACAGCTGCGTGTGTCATCCGTGTCTGATGCGCGGCTGCGTGATTTTCGCGCAGCCGCCATCATAGAGATGAGGCTAGTCGACGGCCGTCACTGTCCAAGGTGCTGAAAGAGCTAACTCTTTCAGCACCCTCGACAGTGAATGCCGAACACAATATCGAAAAACCTGTTGAAAATAAAGAAAAAGTTCGTACTTACCGAGAACTTCCCGGCCGTTGCCTTGGTGACGCGTCCTTGGTGACGCGTCCTTGGTGACGCGCCTCTCGAAATCGGGCCCCACCTCCCTGGATGACGCGCCAGTCCATGTGACCGCTGCAGCCTGTGCTTGGCTGCAGCTGTCACTTGGACTGAATTGTCATCCCGGGAGGTCAGACTGGAGGAAGAAGCCGGGATTTATCGGTAAGTCAGAACTTCGTTTTTTTTTCTACAGGTTCATGTATATTGGGATCGGAAGTCACTGTCCATGGTGCTGAAACAGTTTAACTCTTTCAGCACCATGGACAGTGACTATCTCCTGACGTCGCGTACCGATAATTTTTTTGCCGGGTTCGGCCAAAACGAGTTCGGCCGAACCCGGTGAAGTTCGGTTCGCTTGTCCGGCTTCGCTCATCGCAAAGACACTCCGTTTGGATGTTCGGAAACAGAAAAGCACGTGGTGCTTTTCTGTTTACATTCATCCTTTTGACAGCTGGTGCGCGAATCACGCAGTTCGCACGGAAGTGCTTCCGTGCGGCATGCGTGGTTTTCACGCACCCATTGACTTCAATGGGTGCGTGATGCACGAAATACGCAGAGTTATTGAACCTGTCACGCTTTTTGCGCAGCAGACAAACGCTGCGCAAAAAGCACGGACTGTCTGTACTGCCCCATAGACTTGTATTGGTCCATGCATGCCGCGTGAAAACCACGCGGCCCGCACGGACCGAATACACGCTCGTGTGAATCCCCCCTAAGTAAAAAATAAAGTTGTAAATAAAGTTATCACTTAACCCGTTAGTGACCGGCCCATCGTGTTTCTACGTCGGTCACTAACGGGCCTTATTCCGATGCCATAGACTTTTTACGTTGCGGCATCGGAATAAGTAAACAGAGCAGGGAGCTGTCAAATCTCCCTGCTCCCAGCTGCCAGAGGCATCTGAGGGCTGGGAGCGTCCCCGCTCTGCCGGGTGAGATCGATATTAGTATTGATCTCACACGTTTAACCCCTCTGAGTGGTTTTGGAGAGAGGGAGGGAGCTCCCTCTCTCTCCCACCGACACCCGGCGATACGATCGCCGAGTGTCTGTGTCTCTAATGGCAGCCGGGGGTCTAATAAAGGCCCCCAGGTCTGCCTGGACCGCAGATGCCTGTCCATGTTAAACGGACAGGCAGTAATACACTGCAATACAAAAGTATTGCAGTGTATTATAAATGCGATCGCAGAATCGCATATTATAGTCCCCTAATGGGACTAGTAAAAAAGTGGAAAAAAAGTGAAAAAAAAGTTTAATAAAGTTAATTTTAAAAAAAATTTGAAAAAAATGAAAAACCCAGCTTTTCCCCTTACAAAATGCTTTACTATTAAAAAAACAAAATAAAGTTAAAAAGTTACACATATTTGGTATCGCCGCGTCCATAATGCCCCCGACTATAAATCTATAACATTATTTAACCCGCACGGTCAACGCCGTAAAAAAATTAATAAAAAACTATGGAAAAATTGCTGTTTTCTGTGAATACTGACTTTAAAAAAATTTGATAAAAAGTGATCAAAAAGTCGCATCTACTCCAAAATGGTACCAATAAAAACTACAAGTCGTCCTGCAAAAAAAAAGCCCTCATACAACCGCATCGGCGAAAAAATAAAAACGTTACGGCTCTTCAAATATGGAGACACAAAAACAAATAATTTTGAAAAAAAAGCGTTTTTACTGTGTAAAAGTAGTAAAACATACAAAAACTATACAAATTTGGTATCGTTGCAATCATAACAACCCGCTGAATAAAGTTATTGTGTTATTTATACCACACGGTAAACGGCGTAGATTTAGGACGCAAAAAAGAGTGGCGACATTTCAGATTTTTTTTTATTCCCCCCCAAAAAAAAGTTAATAAAAGTTAATCAATAAATAATATGTACCTAAAAATGGTGCTATTAAAAAATACAACTTGTCCCGCAAAAACAAGACCTTATACAGCTATGTCGACGCAAAAATAAAAAGGTTATAGCTCTTGGAATGCGACGATTGAAAAACGTAAAAAATAGCTTGGTGATTAAGGTCCAAAATAGGCTGGTCATTAAGGGGTTAATGGGATTTTTTTTAAAAAGTAACAAAACAAAAAAATAAATATAAAAAAAAAAAAAAAAAAAAGGTCATTATTTTGCATTAAATATATTTTATTGCCCCTACATTACATAAAAACAAAAAAAATAACATGCAGTAGGGAGAAACTTTTATCCCTAACACATATTAGGTATCTAAACAACTGTAATAACCTGAAGAATTAATTTAACATATTTAGCGTGAAACATGAGCGGGATAAAAAAGAAACAAGAATAACTATGCCGAGAATCGCTTTTTCCTATATTCACGCGGTAAAAATATATATTTTTCTACCCCCAAACTGAGAAATAAAATAATACTATTTCTCCCACATAAAACAAGGCCTAATACAGCCACGTCAATAAAAAAAATAACAAAGTTATGGCTGCTGTAAGGCAGAGAGGCAAAAACGGAAAAATTCAGCTGGTCATTAAGGCCTTTTCAGGCCCGGTTATTAAAGGGTTAATCATATTCTAATTTCTAGTGATAAAATATTGCAGAAATACTTGAAAATATATATGTGCACTAAATAAAATACATCATACAGTACCAGGACATATAACATGGGTCTATAATTTATTTATTTGATTAAGTAATTTTGGGCAGTAAGTATAATTTAGATTTTAGCTTAATTATCAGGTGGATGAAATTAATATTTTAGAGATCCCAACTGCCCAAATTCATTGTATTCTCTATAATGTAGCAATATACTGTACACACTAACAATGAAGTTATATATAGTGTACACATGAATATTGTCACCATATCTACAATACACTTGAATAACACCAATATATACTGCACACATAAATAAGGCTTCTATATATAGTATACACATGAATAATGCTAACCCATACGATGTACATGTGAATAACCTAGGACACATGCCACACATGTGCCACTTGCACCTTGAACACATGCCGCACATGCGCCCTTCAAACCAACGATATTGAGGTACAATAAAGTTTATCGGGCTAGGGCATGGTGTCTGTAGTGTTGACAGAAAAAAATGTGCAACTGTGACAGAGGCTCCGATGCAGATGAAAACAGAAGTGACACTGCTGAGCAGCTGATGTATGTCAGGGCCAGTAGCTGCTTATTAACTCAGAATACAGCAGCCGCTCAGCAGTGCCTTCTCTCTTTCTCTTATCATATTAAGTCTGTGAAATCTGCAGGTGTGGCACCACCTCCACGTACTAATCGAATCTGGACTTGTGGATGGCTCTTTCCTTCTATGAAAGGAAGCACCGTTTCCTCTCTGCCACTTGATTGCTGCTCGATTATACAGCTGTAGAAACTGTGTGGGTGGCAGCCAACCTGCCCACTGTTGCACCAGCCCATCTTGCATTTGCCTGCACTGCCAGATGACTAGTCCGGCCCTGCCAGGATCACACACACACAGTGGCCCTACATTGTTCAATTATTTTCATGATTCGGTTATTTCTGATGATAAGTGGCTAGTGTATATACAGGGCAAAGCAACAATGATGCTCCTCGCTCAGCAGATATAAAGTTTCTCCCTGTCGACTGCGAGGATTTTATTGATAGAAATGTCCATCAGATCCGCGCCCATAATTTTTAAAAAATTGTGGTGTGTAAACTGGCCTTTAGCAATCCACTTTTTCATGTCTGATTCCTTAGTCATTGATAGGCCTTATTTACACGAGCGTAGTTCACGTCCGTGATACGCGCGTTAAAATCACGCGCGTTGCACGGACCTATGTAACTCAATGGGGCCGTTCAAACAGTCCGTGATTTTCACGCAGCGTGTGTCCGCTGCGTAAAACTCACGACATGTCCTACACTTGAAGTCAATGGGTGTGTGAAAATCACGCACGGCACACGGACGCACTTCCATGTGCTGCGCGTGATTCGCACAACAGTTGTTCAGGAAATGAAGGCAAAAATAAAAGCACCTCCTTCATTTCTGCCTCTAAACATAAAAACAGAGTGTCATAACGATGCCATATACGTGATAATCAAGCAGCCACGCACCAAACACTTATGACACACGGAACTGGAACGTTCATGTGAATTTCGCCTTATTGTGGAATAGAAAGACCAATCACTTTTACACAAACTGACTTGCAGGACATATTCTTTGCATCACAACTGGTATTTACATGCATTGAAAAAAGATAATAAAATCTGTTGGAATAAATGAATTTTATAAGAACGTTTAAAGTGAATTCATGGTTAGATAATGATCTATTATTTGAATCAATTTTTTATGACAGTGTGCCTAATCCCCGGTTATAACATTGTGTTCTGCTCTTTATTGCCTAGTGGTAGTGTGTCCGGTCCCTGGTGACCCAGTGGTACAGTATCCTGCCCCTGGTATCTCAGGTGCATGATGTCCAGACCTGATAATAAAGGAAGAATAGATCCGGAGTACTAAAATATAACTTTTACTGATATAGATAAAAATAAATGAACAAACATGTAAAATAACATGAGGATCCTATCTGCCAATACTGCATATAGATGTTTAGTTATTTTCCATCATTTCGGAATATTGTCAAAATTTCTGTTTGACAGCAATGAATCAGTCCGCCTTTATAAGGTTTCCTAATATGAGTAGTGCTTAATTTTTGGATCACATGTGGAAAGAATGTAGAAAACACAATGGGGCGATTGCCCTCCTACCCCGTATTTTTCGGTTAGTAGTCCTCCACGTCAATGTGTCCAGAGAAATATATTGTATCCTCTCTTGGATGGTGGAAAACGACAGGTAATTCTCCCTACGCGTTTCCTGCTGACCAGGCAATTCCTCAGGGGAGATAGGTCAATGAAGCAGTGATGTCCAAGGTCAGGGCTTGCTGCTTGAAGTGTAGCTGTCAATCTTTATGGAGAGGAATGCTCAATGATTTAGAGCATGTTGAATCAGAGAAGCAGTTGTCTTCAATTTGCTGCTCAGCTGTCATTTCTTGCACGAGGGAATGCTCGACAATTAGAGCAAGTTTGCAGTGGCAAAAGGAATCCTTAAGTTAGAACAATCTTGCAGTGGCAACGATTGTATCCTTCCTGGTAGGAGGTAAACAGAGAACGCCTGTCCCTGGCGTGTGCCGTCAGTGTACTGAGGGAATCCCTGCTTTTTGTACTAGATTATTTCCCCCTGACCCGCCCCACCTAACACACCCCCTTGTGACGTATCAAGGGAGGCGTGTATCTAATGTGACAGATTGATCCTCCCCGCGACCGCACGCACGCCGGGCATGAAAATCAGGCCACGGCTGTGCGAGCGGCCGCGCCGAGGGCAAGTGCCACAAAATACCTCCGGCAAACTCACCCAGGTCAGATTACTGGAGATGTTACGGCATCTCCTGGTTGCGATCAAATGCAAGCAGGAGATGTATGACAAGGAGAACTAGAAAGTCCAACCCATATAGTGACGTAGCGGCCAATGATTGGCCGTGACGTACCTCAGTGTGTTTCTCGTACACCAGGTCCGTGCTGCCTGTACAGGCGTCACGGGTCTGTATTAGAGAAGTTACATGGAAGTTATCCATGCATAGAGATGAGGAGCATGGCCAGATGGTAATTGGTGGGGATAGGGAAAGGGGAAGTGTCAGAACGGAACAGATGCCGTGTGCATGGGACAGTGGTGCCGACATAAACATGTCAGCACTCAATGAACCAGGAACACGGAATTGTAACTGAACATAATCAAAAAAGCTTAGTTTAGTTTAGGGTAATCCATTTATGAATAGTCATGTAACTAAAATTCTTTGGATATTTTAGTGGCAAGCTGAGCTTAATATTTTAAAGCTGATTTCAGAGGTTGAGAAATTCAATATGTATTCAGAGATACTATCAAGAAGTATTTGATGATTGGAGATTAAATATAAAGTGGATTCAGATGAAACATCCAAAGTCCAGTTGTTCATTTAGACCATTTGGTACCATAGTACCCAATTTAAAGCTCCACTTGGATTCTCTTTGTAGTAGAGTTCTATCTAGATCTCCCCCCCTTATAGATGGCCGCAGTTGTTCAATTACTATAAATTTTAGACAATTTGGATCTCCTTTATGTTTCAAATGTACATGACGGGAAACAGGTTTGTCTCTTTTATGACGCACATCACCTATATGTTCTAAAATTCTCTTTTTAAATTCTCTTCTTGTTTTTCCAATATAGTCTAGGGGGCATGGGCAGGTGATACCACATAATATACCACATTATTGGTGCTGCAATTTGAAAAACTTTTAATCGGGTAGTGAATTCCTGTGTGTGCACTGTTAAACATTTTCGCAATTTGTATAAATGTACATGCTCTGCAGTGCCCACATCTAAAGGATCCATTTATTTTACGATCTAGCCAGCATCCTTCTTTTTTAGTGGTTTCTAGATGGCTATGCATTAGTTGGTCCCTGATACTTCTACCTTTTCGGTAGGTAACTTGTGCTTTAGGTGTTAGGGTATGTTCACACGGCCAAATTTCCGACGTATACGAGGCGTATTATGCCTCGTTTTATGCATGAAAATAGGGCTGCAATACGTCGGCAAACATCTGCCCATTCATTTGAATGGGTTTGCCGACGTACTGTGCAGACGACCTGTAATTTACGCGTCGTCGTTTGACAGCTGTCAAACGACGACGCGTAAATTTACTGCCTCGGCAAAGAAGTGCAGGGCACTTCTTTGCCACGTAATTTGAGCCGTTCTTCATTGAAATCAATGAAGCACGGCTCAAGGTTTACGAGCGTCTCAGACGCCTCGTAAATTACGAGGAGGAGCTTTTACGTGTGAAACGAGGCAGCTGTTAACAGTCTGTCTTCTCACACGTAACTGCCTCTCAGCGTGTGAACATACCCTAACTATCCCCCTAAGGTCTGTATCCATCTGGAGAATTCTCCAATGTTTATCTAGTATACTTCTGATCGTGTAATTTGCCATGTCAAATGTACCTATTAGTCGTATAGGTTGTTTTGTAGTTTCTTTCTTTTTAGGTATAAGCAATTCTTCCCTTTTTGATGAATACGCATGTTGGAATGATTCTTTCAAAATTCTAGATGGATAGCCTCTCTCAGTAAATCTAGCCTTTAGATCCCTGGCCTTTACTTCAAAATCATGTGGGTCAGAACAATTTCTTCTAAGACGAAGATATTGGCCCTTAGGTATGCCTTTTTTAAGCGGTAGAGGGTGGTAACTCTCCCACCTCAGAAGGCTATTAGTGGCTGTGGGTTTCCTATAAATCGAGGTTTTTATTTTGCCGCCACCATCTATGAAAATATGTACATCCAAAAAGGGTAAGGAGTTCTGATCAGTTTCAAAAGTGAATTTCATTCCTATGTGGTTCTGATTTATAGACTGAATGAATTCTCTGAATATGTCGAGGGGGCAGTCCACAAGACAAAAATATCGTCTATGTAACGCGCCCACATTGAAATTGGAAGATTCTGTAAACAACGTTCATCAGTAAATATCCAAATTTAAAAGAGACCTCTTCAAAATATTAAACGAAGCAATGAAGATCAATCTCATCAGTGAGCATGAATTCAAATTCATGATGATTGAAAAACCCAGGACCCCCACGTTCTATGCTCTCCCCAAGATACATAAGGGTACTAATCCCCTGAAGGGGCGCCCCATAGTCTCCGGTATCTTGGGTTTGACACAGAACGTGGGGGTCTATTTAGATAGGGTTTTAAGAGGATTTGTAGAAACACTACCCTCCTATACAAGGGATACAATGGATTTGCTCTCTAAAATCGATGCATGTACATTTATACAAATTGCGAAAATGTTTAACAGTGCACACACAGGAATTCACTACCCGATTAAAAGTTTTTCAAATTGCAGCACCAATAATGTGGTATATAAAATCACCTGCCCATGCCCCCTAGACTATATTGGAAAAACAACAAGAGAATTTAAAAAGAGAATTTTAGAACATATAGGTGATGTGCGTCATAAAAGAGACAAACCTGTTTCCCGTCATGTACATTTGAAACATAAAGGAGATCCAAATTGTCTAAAATTTATAGTAATTGAACAACTGCAACCATCTATAAGGGGTGGAGATCTAGATAGAACTCTACTACAAAGAGAATCCAAGTGTATCTTTAAATTGGGTACTATGGTACCAAATGGTCTAAATGAACAACTGGACTTTGGATGTTTCATCTGAATCCACTTTATATTTAATCTCCAATCATCAAATACTTCTTGATAGTATCTCTGAATACATATTGAATTTCTCAACCTCTGAAATCAGCTTTAAAATATTAAGCTCAGCTTGCCACTAAAATATCCAAAGAATTTTAGTTACATGACTATTCATAAATGGATTACCCTAAACTAAACTAAGCTTTTTTGATTATGTTCAGTTACAATTCCGTGTTCCTGGTTCATTGAGTGCTGACATGTTTATGTCGGCACCACTGTCCCATGCACACGGCATCTGTTCCGTTCTGACACTTCCCCTTTCCCTATCCCCACCAATTACCATCTGGCCATGCTCCTCATCTCTATGCATGGATAACTTCCATGTAACTTCTCTAATACAGACCCGTGACGCCTGTACAGGCAGCACGGACCTGGTGTACGAGAAACACACTGAGGTACGTCACGGCCAATCATTGGCCGCTACGTCACTATATGGGTTGGACTTTCTAGTTCTCCCTGTCATACATCTCCTGCTTGCATTTGATCGCAACCAGGAGATGCCGTAACATCTCCAGTAATCTGACCTGGGTGAGTTTGCCGGAGGTATTTTGTGGCACTTGCCCTCGGCGCGGCCGCTCGCACAGCCGTGGCCTGATTTTCATGCCCGGCGTGCGTGCGGTCGCGGGGAGGATCAATCTGTCACATTAGATACACGCCTCCCTTGATACGTCACAAGGGGGTGTGTTAGGTGGGGCGGGTCAGGGGGAAATAATCTAGTACAAAAAGCAGGAATTCCCTCAGTACACTGACGGCACACGCCAGGGACAGGCGTTCTCTGTTTACCTCCTACCAGGAAGGATACAATCGTTGCCACTGCAAGATTGTTCTAACTTAAGGATTCCTTTTGCCACTGCAAACTTGCTCTAATTGTCGAGCATTCCCTCGTGCAAGAAATGACAGCTGAGCAGCAAATTGAAAACAACTGCTTCTCTGATTCAACATGCTCTAAATCATTGAGCATTCCTCTCCATAAAGATTGACAGCTACACTTCAAGCAGCAAGCCCTGACCTTGGACATCACTGCTTCATTGACCTATCTCCCCTGAGGAATTGCCTGGTCAGCAGGAAACGCGTAGGGAGAATTACCTGTCGTTTTCCACCATCCAAGAGAGTATACAATATATTTTTCTGGACACATTGACGTGGAGGACTGCTAACCGAAAAATACGGGGTAGGAGGGCAATCGCTCCATTGTGTTTTCTACATTCTTTCCACATGTGATCCAAAAATTAAGCACTACTCATATTAGGAAACCTTATAAAGGCGGACTGATTCATTGCTGTCAAACAGAAATTTTGACAATATTCCGAAATGATGGAAAATAACTAAACATCTATATGCAGTATTGGCAGATAGGATCCTCATGTTATTTTACATGTTTGTTCATTTATTTTTATCTATATCAGTAAAAGTTATATTTTAGTACTCCGGATCTATTCTTTCTTTATTCTAATACTACGGAGAAGTGAATTTACGATTATCCAGGTGGGGGATATACAATACCACGAAAATCTAAAATTACAGACCTGATAATAGCCTTATCTTTATGAAGTGAATATAAAGGTTATCACCTTTTGATCAAAGGTTTATCACAATTCTTTCCTTTCCTATATGGTGACCTTAAAGGAAATCTGTCACCAGGTTTATGCTGTCCTATCTGAGGGCAGCATATAGTGCCAGAGACCCTGAGTCCAACGCTCTATTACTCACTTTTCAGTGTTCAGTAGTTTTTCTAAAAATCTATCTTTCTGATTGACAGCTTTTTCCCCATACTGCGCATGAGGAGAAAGCTGCCAAACAATGGCGGGTGGGCAGCTCATGAATATCGAGGATTCAGGGGATAACAGGGATTTCATGAAAACGAGTAATTGTGATGGAACGCCTCAACATTGCAATTCTTCTTATGTCAATATAAAGATGATTCAATACACAGCATGGAAAAGCATTAAATGAAATGCAAATTACTTTTGGTAATCAATTTGCTCATTTCTGTAAAATATGTGGCCTACTGCTGCTGTAGTGCTATAGTGTTGCATCAAGGATTCAACTTGCTGATAGGATGAGACTTGAAGAAAGAGTTGCCATACCACTCCCACAACATTATTTTAGGGGCTTCTTTGGTATTGTTTTTTGTGCCAAGTTCTCTAAATTGTTACACGAATGTATGTTGCGTTAGTGTAAGTTTTCATTTTGAATATATGCTCACTGAAGCCTATAGTGTTTCAAAAAAATTAAAAGATAAATGAAACGCTGCATCAGTCACTTTCTACAACTGTATGCCTGGTCTGACTAGACATAGGCTATCTGACATTATTTCTTGCCATTGAAAATGTAGCACAAGCTTAATACATTTGGCACAGAAAGAAAACAACAAAAAAAAATAGCTTAAAAAACGGGTCGCTAGAAACTTTATAAATAAACTCTGCAGGAGAAGTGTACCATAAAATTGTAAAGGATTTGCCAGATACAGCTTCTGTGTGGACGCCCGTGGGCAATCAGTCTGCACCTGCTCCTATGTCTGTGAGACTGACTCCATCTTCCACCACTCAGGATGGCAGGCTTAGGAGTGGGAGAGCCTATCACAGCCTGGCCAGACGGAGCTAGCTCCCGCCCACTGTCTATTTATACCTGCCTTTCCTGTTCCTCCTTTGCCTGTGATCCTTCTATGCTTGTTTCCTGGCTTGCTGCTGCTGCTTGTACTACTCATCATCTGCTTGTTATTGACCTTGGCTTTCTGACCACTCTCCTGCTCAACGTTTTGTACCTTGTTCTCTCCTGGTTTGAATCGGCTCGTTCACTACTCTTGTTGCTCACGGTGTCTCTGTGGGCAGTTGCCCCATTTCCCTCGCTTCTGTGTACCCTTGTCTGTTTGTCTGTCTTGCACTTACTGAGCGTAGGGACCGTCGCCCAGTTGTACCCCGTCGCTTAGGATGGGTCGTTGCAAGTAGGCAGGGACTGAGTGGCGGGTAGATTAGGGCTCACCTGTCTGTCTCCCTACCCTGTCATTACAAAAATGGTGCCAATTTAAATGAATTGATGGCAAATAAATATATGGTTATGCTGCATCCACTACAGCAAAACATGATCTTTGCAGCTGCTCTCCGCTCTGCTCTGTTCTCTCTCTAATGAACGAGGAGCACAAGAATATGGACAGGTATTGTCCAGTTGGGATAACACCTGTGAAAATCCTGAATACAATAACCCAGTAAAACTCAGAGAGCAGGAAGCAGAGGAAAACAAAAATAGTCTCTATGTCTCATTTACTTTGGTCTAGGGTTCCCATCCTTTAGCAATTTACTTACTTTATTTCTCAATCCCCAAAAATCTTTTATGATAATACCCAAGCTGCGCCTATTGGATTATTCTCTATGATCTAATTTTGGGTTATTACATTTTCGATCTTAAAAATACTGCCTTTATTGGATTACAAATTATATTTATTACCCCAACATCTCCACTAATTAATGAAGCATTAGTACTCAAAACGAAACTTACTCTAATCTGACCCTATAGGGCTCATGCATACTACTGTATAAAGGCTCCTTAAAACCTCCAAATTGTACTAATAATAGACCATCCATAGACCCCTATTAGCCCGTATTGTACCTTAATATGCCTCCGCTTTCATATGGAGCCTTTTTCTGTTAGATTCTGTAGGAAAATCTGAGTTACATTATGGAGCAAAATTACTTTAGAAACACAAAAAATGCTATGCAAACAATAGCTTCGTAATATGTTTACACCATGTTGCGGAAAAGAATGTGTCTTCAGCTCCATAGTGCGGGGCACATAGCCTGACGTCAAATAAACTTCCACAAAGAATCCCAGAACATTATTTGCATATAATTGTACAAAATAACCTAACTGTGCTGTTGCCATAAGCTACCATTTATTAAATACCACACTAGATATTGTGTATTATTCTATCTTGAGAAAATTAAAACAACCCTAAATCCCAGCAGATTTCTGCTCGTAAATGAGTGTCGATTGATGATATAGCATGTCAATCAGCGCTGGTTTAGCTGAATTTATATGGAGCAATCATTGTACTGTATTGTGACAAACAAGATCATTCGTCCCCATACAGTTTGCATTGTTGTTTACACGGGGAGATATTTTGCTGACAATGATGATTTTTACTGCCGCATAAAAGATGTGATAAGCTGACAAACGAGTGTTTACTTGTTTGTCAGCTTATCGATGGTCCCTTTCACACAGGCTGATGATCGGGAGCGAGCATTCCGTTTCCCTGTTCATCACGCAGTGTAAAAGGGCATTAACAAATAATGTAGCTAATTTTACCACATAATCACAACCCATTATAATACCTAGTTCTAAAAACATTAGTACAATTATGGGGAAAAGATAGTAAAATTCAATATGTTTTTTAACCAGGCTCTAAATAACAAATTTGAAAAAAATCCTAAACGACTATATTCAAAAAGGTAATTCAAAAGATTTCAATATGTAGTCGTTTTGGGAAGAATTAGTACATGTGTAACCACCTTATGCAGCAATAATTTGAAGTAAACTTTTCCTGTAGGAGTTAATCAATCTCACACATCGTTTTGGATAAATTATGGCCCATAATTGTTTTCTCGTGACACTTTGGGCTTCATGTTCGTGGTAAAATTTGGTCGATATATTCAGTCTTTATTTGAGAAAAATTGCAAAATTTAGAGAAAATTTAGAAAAAATAGCATTTTTCAGAATTTAAATGCATCTGCTTGAAAAACAGACGGTTATACCACCCAAAATAGTTACTAGTTCACATTTCCCATATGTCTACTTTAGATTGGCATCGTTTTTTGAACATTATTTTATTTTTCTTGGACGTTACAAGGCTTAGAACATAAACAGCAATTTCTCATATTTTTAAGAAAATTTCAAAAGCCTTTTTTTTAAGGTACCTGTTCAGTTCTGAAGAGGCTTTGAGGGGCCTATGTATTAGAAACCCCCATAAAGCACCCCATTTTAAAAACTAGACCCCTCAAAGTATTCAAAACAGCATTTAGAAAGTTTTTTAACCCTTCAGGCATTTCACAGGAATTAAAGCAAAGTGGAGGTGAAATTTGCAAATTTCATTTTTCTTTCTGAATTTCAATTTTATTCTATTTTTTTTCTGTAACAAAGAAGGTTTTACCAGAGAAACACAACTAAATATGTATTGTCCAGATTCTTCAGTTTTTAGAAATGTCCCACATGTGGCTCTAGTGCGCTCGTGGACTAAAACACAAGCCCCAGAAGCAAAGAAGCACCTAGTGCATTTTGGTGGTGCTTTTTTATTAGCATATATTTTAGGCAGCATGCCAGGTTTGGAGAGGTGTTGAGGTGCCAAAACAGTATGAATCCCCCAAAACTGACCCCATTTTGGAAACTGCACCCCTCAAGGAATTAATTTATGGTTATTGTTACCATTTTGACCCCGTAGTTTTTTCACAGCGCGTATTTGAATTGGGCTGTGAAATTAAAAGAATGACAATTTTTCCAATAAGATGTCATTTTTGATCAGAATTTCTTATTTTCACAGGGAACAAAATGCCCCATTTTGTTGCCCAATTTGTCCTGAGTGCGGCAATACCCCATTTGTGGTGATAAACTGCTGTTTGGGCCCATGGGAGGCCACAGAGGGAAAGGAGCGCTATGTGTTCTTAGGAGTCCAGATTTTGCTGGATTGGTTTTCGGGTGCCATGTCGCATTTGCAGAGCCTCAGAGGTATCAAAGCAATGGAAACCCACCAAAAGTGACCCCATTTTGGAAAAAAAAAACCCTCAAGGAATTTATTTATGGGTGTTGTGACCATTTAGACCCCACAGTTTTTTCACAGAACTTATTTGAATTGGGCTGTGAATTTAAAAAAAACAACTTTTTTCCAATAAGATGTAGTTTTGGCTCAAAATGTCTTATTTTCAAAACGAATAAAATACCCCATTTTGTTGCCAAATTTGTCCTGAGTGCGGTAATACCCTATTTGTGGTGATAAACTGCCGTTTGGGCCCATGGGAGGTATTAGAAGGAAAGGAGCGCTATGTGTTCTTTGGAGCCCAGA
The DNA here is from genome assembly GCF_050947455.1 of Rhinoderma darwinii. Classification (NCBI taxonomy): domain Eukaryota; kingdom Metazoa; phylum Chordata; class Amphibia; order Anura; family Rhinodermatidae; genus Rhinoderma; species Rhinoderma darwinii. Next base: position 64,112,584 of record NC_134696.1, read on the forward strand.
TTTTGCTGGATTGGTTTTCGGGTGCCATGTCGCATTTGCAGAGCCCCAAAGGTATCAAAGCAATGGAAACCCAACAGAAGTGACCCCATTTTGGAAACTACACCCCTCAAGGAATTCATTTATGGGTGTTGTGATCATTTAGACTCCACAGTTTTTTCACAGAATTTATTTGAATTGGGCTGTGAATTCAAAAAAATTAAATTTTTTCGAATAAGAGGTAGTTTTGGCTCAAAATTTCTTATTTTCACAAGGAATAAAATACCCCAATTTGTTGCCCAATTTGTCCTGAGTGCGGCAATACCCCATTTGTGGTGATAAACTGCCGTTTGGGCCCATGGGGGCCTCAGAAGGAAAGGAGCGCTATGTGTTCTTTGGAGCCCAGATTTTGCTGGATTGGTTTTCGGGTGCCATGTCGCATTTGCAGAGCCCCAAAGGTATCAAAGCAATGGAAACCCACCAGAAGTCACCCGATTTTGGAAACTACACCCCTCAAAGAATTTATTTATGGGTGTTGTGACCATTTAGACCCCACAGTTTTTTCACAGAATTTATTTGAATTGGGCTGTGAATTAAAAAAAAAATTCTTTTTTCCAATAAGAGGTAGTTTTGGCTCAAAATTTCTTATTTTCACAAGGAATAAAATACCGCATTTTGTTGCCCAATTTGTCCTGAGTGTGGCAATACCCTATTTGTGGTGATAAACTGCAGTTTGGGCCCATGGGAGGGCTCAGAAGGAAAGGACCACCATGTGGCCTACTGGGAATTTTCTGGTGCTAAGTCGTGTGTGCAGAAGCCCCTGAGGTATCAGTACAGTTGAAACCCCCGAGAAGTGACCCTGTTTTAAAAACGACACCCCTTAAGGAATTAATTTATGGGTGTTGTGACCATTTAGACTCCACAGTTTTTTCACAGAATTTATTTGAATTGGGCTGTGAATTCCAAAAAATGTAATTTTTTCCAATAAGAGGTAGTTTTGGCTCAAAATTTCTCATTTTCACAAGGAATAAAATACCCCAATTATTTGCCCAATTTGTCCTGAGTGCGGCAATACCCCATTTGTGGTGATAAACTGCCGTTTGGGCCCATGGGGGCCTCAGAAGGAAAGGAGCGCTATGTGTTCTTTGGAGCCCAGATTTTGCTGGATTGGTTTTCGGGTGCCATGTCGCATTTGCAGAGCCCCAAAGGTATCAAAGCAATGGAAACCCACCAGAAGTCACCCCATTTTGGAAACTACACCCCTCAAAGAATTTATTTATGGGTGTTGTGACCATTTAGACCCCACAGTTTTTTCACAGAATTTATTTGAATTGGGCTGTGAATTAAAAAAAAAAATATTTTTTCCAATAAGAGGTAGTTTTGGCTCAAAATTTCTTATTTTCACAAGGAATAAAATACCGCATTTTGTTGCCCAATTTGTCCTGAGTGTGGCAATACCCTATTTGTGGTGATAAACTGCAGTTTGGGCCCATGGGAGGGCTCAGAAGGAAAGGACCACCATGTGGCCTACTGGGAATTTTCTGGTGCTAAGTCGTGTGTGCAGAAGCCCCTGAGGTATCAGTACAGTTGAAACCCCCGAGAAGTGACCCCGTTTTAAAAACGACACCCCTTAAGGAATTCATCTAGAGGTGTAGTGAGCATTTTGACCCCACAGGTATTGTGTAAAAGATAATGCGCAGCAGATGGTGCAGAGTGAGATTTGTAATTTTCTATATATATGCCATGTCAGTGTCCGATATATTGCGCTCAGCATGTGCCACCGGAGACATACACCCCATAAACTGTAATGTGGGCTCTCCCGGGTACGGCAATACCCTACATGTGGCTGTTATTAGCTGCCTGGGCACACGGCAGGGCTCAGAAGGAAAGGACCACCATTTGGCCTACTGGAGCTTTTCTGGTGCTAAGTCTTGTACGCAGAAGCCCCTAAGGTACCAGTACAGTTGAAACCCCCAAGAAGTGACCCTGTTTTAAAATCTACACCCCTTAAGGCATTCATCTAGAGGTGTAGTGAGCATTTTGACCCCACAGGTATTGTGTAAAAGATAATGTGCAGCAGTTGGTGCAGAGTGAAATTTGCAATTTTCTATACATATATGCCAATTCAGTGTCCGATATATTGTGCCCAGCATGCGCCACCGGAGATATACACCTCATAAACTGTAATGTTGGCTCTCCCGGGTACGGCAATACCCTACATGTGGCTGTTATCAGCTGCCTGGGCACACAGCAGGGCTCAGAGGGGAAAGATGAGGAGGGGTAAGCTGTGCGAAGTGGATCAGAGCGAGTAAAACTGGGGTAAATTAAAAATAAAGGGATGGATGATAAATTTTAAAACACTCTTTCATACAGAGCTCTGGTTTTTCGGGACACGCGTCACATTGATATATTGTGTCCTTCCTTATCCCCCTCTTATAGCAGACTCTGCACCTCTTTTGACTTTTTCCCTTCTTGCCAGTTTGGGGAACTTCTCCTAAAAAGTGTTGCCCTGGTACGATGCCTGTGGCCTCGCTTCCAGAAGTACTGTAAGGCTTCAGGACTTGATCTGACAAGTCCACCCCTCCCATGTACCTATTGTAGTCCAGGATGCAGTCTAGTTTGGGGGTCCCTGTACTGGTACCTCGTACAGGTACATGGGTACTGGTGTGTCATCTCCCTGGTCTTGTACTTGACACACAATATGTTGCTGCTAGATTGTGCCCTGCTCTCACCCCTTCTGATTGTTTGCCCAGGCAGAGTCTTAGGAAGGCCTCTCAGGTTTCTTCTAGCAGTGCCGCATGCCGCAGGACTTCTGGAAGCGAGGCAGTTGAAGAGTGGGACGCTGGTATAAAAATTATCCAGGTTGAGGTGGTAACCCTGGTCCAGCAGTGGGTGCACCAAATCCCACACAATTTTTGTATTAACTCCCAGTAAGGGGGGGCATTCTGGGGGCTGAGTACTGGTGTCCTTCCCTTTATATATCCTAAATTTGTAGGTATACCCTGATGCACTCTCGCAGCTTATACATCTTCATGCCATACCTTGCCCTCTTACCCGGCAGGTAATCGCGGAATTGAAGCCTCCCTTTCAAATGTACCAGGGATTTATCTATAGAAATACACTTCTCGGGGGTGAATGCTGGGAAAACTGGGCAATGAAATGGTCTAATAGGGGTCTCCGTTTATACAAACGGTCAAAACTGGGGTCATCTCGGGGTGGGCACGGCTCATTATGAGTATAATGTAAGAAGCGAAGTATTGCCTCATTTTTATTTTATTTTTTAGGTTACAGTTCAGTTCTGAAGTTGCTTTGAGGGGCCCATATATTAGACACCCTTATCAAACACCCCATTTCAGAAACTAGACCCCTCAAAGTATTCACAACAGCATTTAAAAAGTTTATTAACCCTTTAGGTGTTTCACAGGAATTTAGAGCAAAGTAGAGGTGACATTTAATTAATTTAATTTAATTTATTAGGCACCATGTCCGGTTTGAAGAGGTCTTGTGGTGCTAAAACAGTGGAAACCCCCAAAAGTGACCCCTTTTTGGAAACTAGAGACCTTGAGGAATCCATTGTAGTTTTCTTGGGGTGCATGCGACTTTTTGATCAGTTTTCATTCTAATTTTAGGTGGCGTGGTGACTAAAAAAACAGCAATTTTACTATTGTTTTTTATTCAATTTTTTTTACAGCGTTCACCGTGCGCTATAAATGACATATTCACTTTATTCTGTGGGGCGATACGATTACGGCGATACCAGATGTTTATAGTTTTATTTTATGTCTTATGGCGTTTGCACAATAAAATACATTTTGTAAAATATAATTTATTTTTTGTGTTACCTTATTCTAAGAGCCAGAACTGTTTTATTTTTCCATCAGGAAAGTCGTGCAAGGACTTATTTTTTGCGTAACGAACTGTAGTTTCGATCGGTACCATTTTTAGGTACATGCGACTTTTTGATCTCTTTTTATTCCATTTTTTGGGAGGTGAAGTGACCAAACAATTGTGATTGTGGTACGGTTTATTATTATTTTCTCTTACGGCGTTCACCGCGCGGGATATATAACGACATCGTTTTGTAGTTCAGGACGTTACGGACGCGGCGATACCAATTATGTATAGTTTATTTGTTTATTTATATATTTTTATTAATAATAAAGAACTGATAAGGGAAAAAGGGGGACTTTTACTTTTATTACTTTTAAATCTTTTATTTTCTTATTTTTACACAACTTTTTTTTACTTTTTCACACTTTTTTTACTTTGTCCCACTAGGGGACATGAGGGCAGGAGGCTCTGATCGCTATTTTAATACACTGCACTACATACGTAGTGCAGTGTATTAGAGCTGTCAGCTGTTCGCTGACAGCAAGCATAGTGGGTCCTGATTTTGTCGGGACCCACTAGGCTTCCGTCGATGGCGTAGCCAGAGTCCATTGTTAGGATTCTGGTTGCCATAGTAGCCATCACGGCCCGCTATCGTGTAGCAGGCCGGCGATGGCAGCTTAACCCCTAAGAAGCCGCGATCGCTATTGAACGCGGCTTCTAAAGGGTTAATCGGCGGGGACCACCGCGATCGGTCCCTGCACACTAAGCTGTGATAGCGTGCTGTCAGAAACAGCAGTTATCACAGCTAAAGCACGCGCCGGGATTAAATGGCGGCGTGTTTACTCAGGTCAGTACTATTACTGACCTGAGCGCGAACGATGTACTTAGCGCGACGTAATAGTACTGACCTGAGCGCGAAGGGGTTAATATTATATGGTCTGCAAAGCTCCTGTGTATAACTGGCATCTACCAGTATATATTCAATGGTCACTATGGGGCGGGAATATTGGTCTTTGTTTAGTGTTTTTTGTTCAGTAACAGTATGCGGGTATTATTTAGTCACTGTGTGGTTATGGTGTGGTGGTGTTATTCAGTCACTATGTAGTTATTGTGTGTCGGTATTATTCATTAACAGTTTGGGGGTGTTATTCAGTCTATGTGGTCATGGTGTGGCGGTGTTTTTCAGTAACATTATGGGGGTATTATTCTGTCACTGTGATTATGGTGTGGTGGTATTATTCAGTAACAGTTTGGGGGTATTATTCAGTCACTGGTGTGGCAGTATTATTCAGTAACAGTGTGGGGGTATTATTCAGTCACTATGTAGTAATGGTGTGGCGGTATAATTCAGTAACAGTATGGGGGTATTATTCAGTCACTATGTGGTTATGGTGTAGCTGTATTATGCAGTAACAGTATAGTGGTTTTATTGTTCACTATGTGATTATGGTGTGGGGGTATTATTCAGTAACGCTATGGGAGTATTATTCAGTCACTATGTGGTTATGATGCGGTGGTATTATTCAGTAACACTATATATATATATATATATATATATATATATATATGTATATATATATAATTTATCTTTTGTGGGAGAGGGGAGACATATGCTTTGGGGCTTGCAACACTTCTAGACACGGTAAAAATCAACGATGCAGTTCTCTGCACACCGCCTTCTGAAGTGATTGCATTATTGATACGATAATTCAGCATTTGGGGACCCAATAAAACCGGTCCGGTGACTCTGCAGCTGCATTCCGGCCCGGGTGGTTCTTCTATGTTCGGTGCCGAAGCAGAGAAGGAGCGCCCAGTGGTGAGTGAAAAACAACCAACATTCACTCCCTGGGCCTCCAAGACATTATTCATACTTTGCGGGTACACCTGGGGGAAATTAAGCTGTGTTGGGGGCATTAAAGGGGTATTATATGGTGTGTGTGTGTGTGTGTCTCTGTGTGTGTGTGTGTGTGTGTGTGTGTGTCTGTGTGTGTATCTCTCTGTGTGTGTGTGTGTGTGTGTGTGTGTGTGTGTGTGTGTGTGTGTGTGTGTGTGTGTGGCAATATACTCTGTTGAGGCATTATACTCTTTTATGGGGCATGTTCTTTTTATGATGGGGTGGGGCGCAAAATATTTTTTTCCCAGCCTTAGGCCATCTATCCCAAGGCCGGCTCTGCTCACAACCCCGTAAAAGGGTTTTCCCATCAGAGACATTTTGGACATATCCACAGGGTATGTTATAAATGTCAGATAGATGCGGGTCCCACCTCTGAGACCCGCATCTATCTCTAGAACGGGGCCCACTAAACCCCGTTCTACCTTTGTCTGTTCTCGCTGCCTCCCGGCCACTTCCCGGTTATATGGTCGGGAGTTACGAAAACAGAATCTCGCTGAGCTACGCTGTTTCTGTAACTTCCATAGTAGTAAATGTCAGTTACGGAAGCAGCCTAGTATGCGAGCTATGCTGTTTCTGTAACTACCATTTAGTTCTATGGAATGTACAGAAACAGCGTAGCTCAGAGAGACACGCTGTTTTCGTAACCTTTTACATGGTCGGAATTCAGCCGCAACACAACGGCAGAATCGGGTTTAAGGTGCCCCGTTCTGGAGAAAGATGGAAATAGATGCATCTATCTGACATTTATGACATATCCTGTGGATATGTCATAAATGTTTCTCAGGGGAAAGCTCCTTTAACGACGCAGCCCACAGTATTTTGGACCAATTTTTTTTTAGGAGCGGACAAATCACTAAAAATGTGAATAAATATATGTATGCACTGTTGCAGCTCTGTAACAATTAGTCATCTTCTCTCTCCGTCAGCCTGGATCCCTGTGAAGAGGGCTATAAGGCTATATTCACATGAAGTTAAAAAAAAGGCAGTTAAAAACGGATCAACTGTCAGTTTTTCATGGCTGTTTTGCATCAGTGTGTCTCAAAATTTGCATCCATTTCCTGACCGCCTGACCATTTTTAGAGTGCTCTGACCAGGAATTCCACTAATAGAGGGAGCTTAGGTGGCATTCTCTAGAGGCAGTTTTGCACTATCTACAGGGGGTTGTGTGTGGCGCTATCTACAGGGGGATTGTGTGTTGCGCTATGTACAGGGGATTGTGTGTGGCGCTATCTACAGGGGATTGTGTGTGGCGCTATCTACAGGGGATTGTGTGTGGCGCTATCTACAGGGGATTGTGTGTTGTGCTATCTACAGGGGATTGTGTGTGGCGCTATCTACAGTTCGCTAAAATTACAGCTATACATTGGAAAAATCTGATATGTATTATGCCAATATTCCTCAGGGATTGCAGTCTAAAGGGACCCCGGGTATTCAACATTTGATCCCTATACAGTGATCTGGACTTCACTTTGGGGGAACCCAAGTTTGCTACCCCAGAGTAGTCCCCAATGGTGGCAGCTAACATAAACAGCATAGTACTAAAATCGTTAGATAGTATTCAAGGTCAGGTATAGCAAATATCAGGTCAAGGAACAAATGGGTTGGTCAAGCAAAAGGTCAGGGCAGGCGGCAGAGGTTTGTCACGGGTCAATAGCAAGAGGTCAGGGCAGGCGGCAAGCAAGGATAGTGAAAGGTACAGGCAGAGTTAAACAAAGGAATTCCAAATAAACGATCAGCGGGATATCACTAGCAAGCTATGAGAAACAAAATTGCTCAGGCAATGATTAAACCAGGCAGAATAGCTTTAGGCCCTATTCACACGGCAGGGACAGTCGGTTTATTTAACGGCCGTCACATGGCCGTGGTAAAAACAATAGATCCCAAATGGGGCTATTCAGATGGCCGATTTTTTTATGGCCTGGAAAACTGGGTCGTCAAAAAATGGAACATGCCCTATTTTGGGCCATTCTCACGGCCCCCACTTGGATGTGATCCGAGTTTGTCTGAAGCTTTCTGAAGCTTGCTCTCTCCTCCTCCTCGCAGTGCAAAATGGCTCTGTTTATCTACAAGGAGGCTGTGTGGCACTGCCTACATGGGGCTATGTGGCACTACCTACAGGGGGCACTGTGGCAGTATCTACAGGGGTGCTGTGTGGCACTACATACAAGGGGGCTTTGTGGCAGTATCTACAGGGGGCTGTGTGGCACTATCTGCAGAGGGCACTATCTACAGGGGGCACTATCTACAGGAGGTTGTGTGGCAGTATCTACAGGGGGCACTGTGACAGTATCTACAGGGGGCACTGTGGCACAACAGGGGGCACTGGGGCACTATCTATAGGGGGCACTTTGGCACTATCTACAGAGAGTATCAACATCTGCGATTGCTGCCTGAATTGCCAAGAAATCAGCCAAAGCTACAGTACATGGTTCAATGGTTTTAAGGACATGGTAGCAAGCAAAAAAAGAGCAGAGAAAAAGCTAGAAACCCATGCAAAAAAGCTGAGAGATCAGACAAAGCTTTCTATACTCTGAAAGCAAGAGAAAATGGTGACTGGGTGATCATATGACCTTCCTGTGTATGTTTTTAGTGGGTTGGGGCCCAAAAAATTGACAAATAAAATTCATCCATTTTTAATACGGACAGTGAAAAACGGATGCAAAACGGATCACAATCAGTTGCTAAGAACAGAAACATGGCCCGGCACGGAACGGATGCAAAATGGCCCAGAATGACGGACCAAAACGTCCGACACGCGGACCCTGTCATGTGAATAGGCTGTGTGGCATTACCTACAGGGGCCGTGTGGCATTACCTACAGGAGGCTGTGTGGTATTATCTACAGGGGGGCTGTGTGGCACTACCTACAGGGGGACAGTGTGGCACTACCTACAGGGGGTCTGTGTGGCATTACCTACAGGGTGCTGTGTGACATTACCTACAGGGGGCTGTGTGGCACTACTTACAGGGGGGCTGTGTGGCACAACCTACAAGGAGGGCTGGGTGGCACTACCTACAGGGGGGCTGTGGCAGTATCTACAAAGGGCAGTGTGTGGCATTATCTTCAGAGGGAAGTGTGTTGCAAAAAATGTACAAATGAAATTCATCCGTTTTTAAAACGGACAGGGAAAAAAAGGATGCAAAATGGGTCAAAATCGGCCGTTAAAAACGGAAACACGGCCCGAATCGAAACTGATGCAAAACGCCAGAGAAAAACTGACCCTGTCATGTGAATAGAGCCTTACTAGGAGTCAATTAAGACTTTTTGCTTTTAGGCCTCATGGCATTACCTACAGGGGCTGTGTGGCATTACCTACAGGGTGCTGTGTGACATTACCTACAGGGGGCTGTGTGGCACTACCTACAGGGGGCTGTGTGGCATTACCTACAGGGGGCTGTGTGGCATTACCTACAGGGGACTGTGTGGCATTACCTAGAAGGAGCTGTGTGGCACTACTTACAGGGGGGCCGTGTGGCACAACCTACAAGGATGGCTGTGTGGCACTACCTACAGGGGGGCTGTGGCAGTATCAACAGAGGCCAGTGTGTGGCATTATCTACAGAGGGATGTGTGTGGCAAAAAATTTACAAATGAAATTCATCCGTTTTTAAAACGGACAGGGAAAAAAAGATTGCAAAACGGGTCAAAATCGGAAACACGGCCCGAAACGGAACGGATGCAAAACGGACGCAAAACGAGAATAGAAAAAATAGAACGTTACTAGGAGTCAATTGTCCATTTAAAACGGAACAACGGATTGAACGCGGAGTGAAAACGGAAACCTCACTGATGTCACAACGGACACACTAATCCGTTTTAAACAGACGTGAAAATGGTGAAGGATATGTGCATGAGGTTTTATCCTTCACTTTGTTCACTTTCTTTTATTGAGGTAGACACCCCAGAGGCAGAGACACTCACAGGTTTAAATTCCTCTGGCTGGGTGTTTGGGTCATTTGTGAAACAAAAGACTGCTGCTAATAGGAGATCTTCTCTGGGTCCGTATTTTAACATAGGTGATACGTTTTGGCTGTCCACAAAAAATCTTGGATTAAAGATTCCATCAGCTAAATTAGGCCCCGAATATATCGGTCCATATGACATTCTGTATCTTATAAAGCCAACAGCATTTTGCCTGAAACTTTCAGCACCCCTGAAAAAGCCAAACATCTTGCACAGGAACTTATTGAAGTTTTACCATTTTTCAGCTCTCCAAGCTAAGCCATCTTCTCCTTCTGTCATGATTGAAGGCCGACAAGCATTTGAGATTAAAATGTAATCATTCCAGAATAGTTGGGCTTCCTTCAATATTATATACATTGGAAGGATTATGGAGCAGAGGAGAACCGGTGTACAAGTCAAGTCAGTGCATTTAGAACTAAATAGGACATATCATTTTGAAAAATCTCAGAGGCCTCCATAGATTCTGAGACAGTCCCCTGAACTTGAGTATTTGGGCAGAGAGAACTTTAGCCCTGGGCGTGACAAAATTCCTGTGGAGGCCCATCCTGAGAGTGGGTGGATTGCTGATATTATGGCACAACAAATTTGAGCGAGAGGAGAGAGAAGCAAAATTATATACAATCTATAAGTTAGAGTATACTATATTTGCCATGCCAATAAATCCATATCCATTCCTATTCAGTAAAACATGAAAACTTAATTTGAGTACTGTCTTGCAACATAATTTCTTTTAGGCTATATCCGAATATTCAATCTTATTATTTTGGGGATAAGAGATAATAATAATAATCGGATGAGTAAATCCAGTAAGGACGTTATTACTAGAAAATAAGGTATTCACAAAAAGCAACCAAAGTTAAAACTTTCATTAAGGCCATGTGGATTAACAGAATTCATGCGGAAGATCCATTGGCTCTCTCTTTTCAACAGAGCCTCATCCAAACTGCCACCCCTAATGCCCAAACTAATCTTACAGATGCACCAGCCTTTAAGAGTGGTCTAATCCAAATTCTGTCTCTTCTTAAAGTGCCTGGCAATGGGGGTAAAGGTGAAAAGTTTATTATGAATTTGGCTGTCATGCTCATTCTTATCGCAGTTAATAATGGATCCATATGTGTTCCCTAATACGAACTCTGAGTTCCCTTGTTGTCTTGCCCATATACCTTAGGCCACATGGGCATTCAAGACACCCTTTGTGGTACATCTAATATGGTCTCTGATAGAAAAGGTTTTCCCAAATCCATCAGTGAACTCATTAGGCTGGGTTCACAAGACCTATTTTCAGACGTAAACGAGGCGTATTATGCCTCGTTTTACGTCTGAAAATAGGGCTACAATACGTCAGCAAACATCTGCCCATTCATTTGAATGGGTTTGCCGATGTACTGTGCAGACGACCTGTCATTTACGCGTCGTCGTTTGACAGCTGTCAAACGACGACGCGTAAAATGACTGCCTCGGCAAAGAAGTGCATGACACTTCTTTGCAACGTAATTTGAGCCGTTCCTCATTGAAGTCAATGAAGAGCAGCTCAAGATTTACGAGCGTCAAAGACGCCTCGCATAATGAGAGGAGGAGCTTTTACGTCTGAAACGAGGCAGCTGTTTTCTCCTGAAAACAGTCTGTCTTTTCAGACGTAAAAGGCACTTCTCGTGTGCACATACCCTTAGTGCTGCTCAAGATTCTGCAGGCCCTGCACATTTTACATGGAAAGAAACCATTCCGAGAGAAATGACTAGATACTAGTATGTTGGATATACTTGTCCCTTTACGGTAATCTGTTGGTATCTGATCACCTAGAATTTTACTAAGATCTGCATCTGTTTTGAGAACGTGCCAGGGTTTGTTCAAAATGTTTAACATAGTATTCCATTCCGCATTAAAATTTGTGATAAACCTTGGTTGAGTGGGGAATGGTTCCGTTCAATTCAGCTCTATTCAATGATGGGACAGAGTTGATAAATTCTGCATTATTGTTTCTCTTGGGGATAAGTAGATCCTCTCGATCAGTTCTAAGGGCTGTATACATTCTTGATGTTTCTATTAGAGTAGTTCCTGGCTTGCAGTCTGAGTTTTAATTTAGCTGTTCGCAGTTACATCTTAAACGTTAAAATTCTCCCTTAGGGATTGCTCTTATAGTATTTTTTGAATGTGCACTATTAGCAGCCAGTAGACTGTTCGTAGAGGTCTCTTTCCTAAATAGATCTGAATGTATGTCTCCCTTGGTGTCGGTATATATGTTGACATCTAATATGTTATCTATATAACTTCGCCAGAGGCTCACATTATGACATCTAAGAATGGAATTGAATTATAGTTGAATTATAGTTGTAAGTGAGAGTCAGTCTGAGGTTAAATTCATTGTCATTAAGAGACTGAATGAATTTATGCAGATCTGATATTGTCCCCCCCCCCCATATTACAAAGAACTTGATGTAATTAGAGATCTGGAAGATCTTTTATTGAAAAGTACAGAAGAATGTACTTGGGCAACTAAAAATAAAAACACCTTCAAACCCAAATCGACCACCATGCCCTGTATGGACACATGCCCAGCAGTCAAGGTCTTTATTGACCTAGTTAGTGCGGATATATTATCTTTACAACATCAAGGGACTCAATTTAACACCTCTAGAGAAAAATATAGGGCACTGCAGGAGCTCCGGGCATGGAATGATGTGGTATATAAACAATCGGATAAAGGGGGGAAATGTGGTTATCTGGCCTAAGGAACAATATATACACGAAGCCAAGAGGCAATTACTAGATAAGAAATGCTACAAACCCCTCTGGGGAGACCCGACTGCACAATTCCTACAAGAATATACCAACATGATCGATGAAGGCCATAGACAAGGGGCAATTACCCTCAATGAGAGAAATTTTCTTTCAATCAAAGATCCACGTGTTGCTACATTTTACATGCTCCCCAAAATCCACAAGGATCTTACCAATCCCCCGGGCAGGCCTGGTGTGGGAAACCTTACGGAAAAGTGTTATAAATGGCTGGATAACCAGGCTCCCATCCTACACCAGAGACACTATGCAGATCCTTAGGGAATTAGATGGGGTTAACATCAGCAGCAACGAGCTTCTGGTCACTTGTGATGTAGAGAGCCTCTTGTTGTCTTTACTGATGGTATGAAGAATTTCACCAATAATGTGAGCCTCTGGCGACGTTATATAGATGACATATTAGATGTCAACATATATACCGACACCAAGGGAGACATACATTCAGATCTATTTAGGAAAGAGACATCTACGAACAGTCTACTGGCTGCTAATAGTGCACATTCAAAAAATACTATTTGAGCAATCCCTAAGGGAGAATTTTTACGTTTAAGATGTAACTGCTCCACAATACCCATTTTCAAACAGAGAGCAGCTGAATTAAAACTCAGACTGCAAGCCAGGAACTACTCTAATAGAAGCATCAAGGAGGCATACAATGCAGCCATTAGAACTGATCGAGAGGATCTACTTATCCCCAAGAGAAACAATAATACAGAATTTATCAACTCAGTCCCATCATTGAATAGAGCTGAACCATTCCCCACTCAACCAAGGTTTATCACAAATTTTAATGCGGAATGGAATACTATGTTAAACATTTTGAACAAACACTGGCACGTTCTCAAAACAGATGCAGATCTTAGTAACATTCTAGGTGATCAGATACCAACAGGTTACCGTAAAGGGACAAGTATATCCGACTTACTAGTATCTAGTCATTTCTCTCGGAATGATAGCAATAAAAATACGTTGAGCCCAGGTTTATTTCCATATAAAATGTGCAGGGCCTGCAGAATCTTGAGCAGCACTAAAGAGTTCACTGATGGATTTGGGAAAACCTTTTCTATCAGAGACCATATTAGATGTACCACAAAGGGTGTCATATACTGTCTTGAATGCCCATGTGGCCTAAGGTATGTGGGCAAGACTACAAGGGAACTCCGAGTTCATATCAGGGAACACATAGGATCCATTATTAACTTCGATAAGAATGAGCGTGACAGCCAAAAATTATAATAAACTTTTCACCCCTATCCCCATTGCCAGGCACTTTAAGAAGAGACACAATTTGGATTGGACCACTCTTAAAGGCTGGGGCATCTGTAAGATTAGTTTGGGCATTAGGGGTGGCAGTTTGGATGAGGCTCTGTTGAAAAGAGAGAGCCAATGGATCTTCCGCATGAATTCTGTTAATCCACATGGCCTTAATGAAAGTTTTAACTTTGGTTGCTTTTTGTCAATACCTTATTTTCTAGTAATACCGTCTTTACTGGAATTACTCATCCGATACTTATTATTTCTTATCCCCAAAATAATAAGATTGAATATTCGGATATGGCCTAAAAGAAATTATGCTGCAACTCAAATTAAGTTTTCATGTTTTACTGAATAGGAATGGATATGGATTTATTGGCATGGCAAATATAGTATACTCTAACTAATAGATTGTATATAATTTTGCCTTCGTATAAATACAATCTTTCAATCATTTAATTCCTCTCTGATTGGCTAGAGATCCTGTCAATCACCCATTCCTCTCCCAGATCACACTGACATAATGCAATTAACATACTACTTTTTGTGATTGGTATATTAACCTGTCAATCAAACTGTAAACCTATATGAAGGCAGCCTGTATAGTGGTCGTGACCCCAGGAAGAAGCCAGAAATGCCGGCGAAACGCGCGTCGGGTGTATGGTAACATGCTTTTAATCCTTACAATGTTAACCTCTCTGAGTCTGCTTTAATGTCCCTCGTTTCTGGGTAACAGGTATGGTGCACATCTTCTACAAACCACACTACAAGCCGTGTATGTGGGTTATTTAAACTCACAGGCGTAAGCACTCACCGCTCTCCACGTCTGCCGCTAATAACGGTTCCGTGGAGCTTGGTTGACGGAATCCAGCATAATATTCACCACTCTGTTTCCTGCCTTTTGAATTCACTATATCTTTCCCATGTGCAATTCTATTGTCACAGTGTGAGCGGCGAGCCTCCGTTAGGTTCTGTCGCAAGCTTTCGTACTTGTTTGTTTCCATGTGTGTCCGAACGCGGACGACACTGCTGCGTACAGTGCATCCCACCACTAATCGGTGGGGCATCTCCACTGCTGGGCTTTGATACAGGCCGGAGAAGAGACTTTGCCTGCATAGCAGGCAGCAGTTGTACACCCATTACATACATATTAACAGCAATTGTATAGCGATTTCTAGAAACATTGAACACATTATTAATATAGGGTCATATCTCCTAATTAATATCTGTGCAGTCTAATTTATAGATTTTGAGTTGAATTAGACAGCCTCTAGATCACTGCACAGCCACTTTGGGACAAGGGCACACTTATGTTGCTTGTTAGCAAATAGTTTCCTTACGAACAGGCTCTCGTTATACTCGGACGTGTAATCCATAGTGCAGAAATAGGGGACATCTGCACTTTAAAGGTTATATAACATTGGATTTTTAATAAGCTCATTAATAAAAATAAAAAAATATTTTATTCTTTCATAACTCCTCATCAGTCACATTATTTTCCCAATTCTCTCTCACCTCCCTCAAATTTGATATGTACAATTGGTGGTGTACACCTTATGTGACTTTTTCTTCTTTTTTATTATTTAATAATTGGAAGGCAATTGCCCACTGTATCTGTTGATATTAGGGCCCAAATCCCAGATACCTTCTTCTCCTGAAAGTCTAAACCAGACTTTATGCAACACAAGTTGTTTGTATCTTACACGTGTACTACTGCAAGCTACCGTTAGAATGTTCAAGTTATTTTGCAGCTTAAGCAGGTTTTGTGCAGCCCTTTAAAAAGACGGAACCCAATATTGTGTATACTTGGACATTGACACTTTCTCTGAGAAAGACGACTGTCACACTGCAAAGGGAGGTCGAAGATCTGTAAAAGATAGCAGCTTAGCAGCCACAATTACCCGTGGAGCTACCAAGTGGTTTTCTGCAAGGAGACTTGTGCAATCCCACGTACTGAAAATGCGGGGAGGGTTGGAGTAGATTGTAGCCCCTCTGAGACCCATAGCATCACAGAAGGTAGGGTTAAGAGTCAAAAGTCACCTTTGCAACACCTTACCTGATATGAACTCCTGCGGGGTCAAAATCCCCAATCCTGTTTCAGCCTGTTTATTAAAACTGTTGACCTGCAACAATCTGTGAGTTATTAGGAACCACATGTTACAAGTTTCTCTAGGGGTGCTGTCATGGGTGAGAAGATAAAATTTTAAGACTGGATTTACACATTCTGTTTTGCTGCAGTTTTTGGGGCTGTTCTTTTAAACTGTTTTTCAAGCCAAAAGCTAGATGTGGAACAAGAAGGAAGGAAAAGTGTAGAAGAAAGACTTATACTGCTCTCTTTTGTATCCACTCCTGGCATCAACACAGTATGTGTAAATCCAGCCTTAGACCATGTTCACATAGGGCGGATAAGCTGCATAAAAGTACACAACGTATCCGTCCTGGAACCCACAGGTATTTTCCACCTGAAAAACCGCACCAAATTGTGATGTCGTTTTCTGGGAAAAATTTCCATGCGGAAAACAGTTGTTGAAAAAAAAAGTTTATACTTACCTCATTCTCCGTTGTCATGGTAACACGTCCCTCTGTTGTCTGAGCAGTCGAGCCTTCTGGGGTCATGCTGAAGCCCATATGACCGCTGCAGCCTCTGATTGGCTGCACTATTCATATGGGATAAAATGTCATTTCAGGAGACCGGGCTGCGCTCATAAACAGAGGAATGTATCGCCATAACAACGCCAAGTGGGGGGGGGTAAGTATACATTTTCAAATAAATTTTAAACTAAAAAAATTTTTGGGTTTTTCCGATTTGCAATTTTTGTGGAGGAATTGCAGCGTTTCTGCAACATTTTCTATTTGTTGCAGGTTTTATCTCCCCATTGAATTCAAAGGGGAAAACCTGCAACATTAAAGCAGTGATTCCAAAGCATAAATTGACATGCTGTGAATTAAAAAACTGCAGGTCAATTTATGAACGTTTTTTCGGCAGATTTTTGTATGCAGAGTGTGGATGAGATTTGTTTAAATCTCATCAACTCTGCCGCTACTACATTATGCTGCAGATTTTCCGCAATGAAATCCATTGCGGAAAATCTGCAGTGTTTACGCTACGTGTGAACATACCCTTACAAAGTTCTATAGTTTTACCTTTCTTCAAGGAATCACACACGCAGTTTTTGGTGCAGTATTTTTCAGTCAAAGTCAAGAGTGGATTAAAAAAGAATGGGCATCATTTTATGTCTTGGACTTGGTCTTAAAAAGTGCACCAAAAGCTGCATGTCTGATTTCAGCCTCAAACACCACTGTCAACCCTTTAGAGATTTCTATTACCAAATAAAGTCCCTAAAGCCAGGATCACACATGCACTTTTAATGCAGTTTTTGGTGCAGATTTTGTCTCTAAAGTCAAAGCTTTTTTTTAACCAAAGCCATAAGTTGTTGAGAAAAGGACGAAAAGACTGATGTAGCTCCTTTCTTTTATGTCCCCTCCTGTGTTTGGTTAAAAAAAAAACTAAGCCAAAAACTGCATCAAAACTGCGTTTGCAATGCTGGTCTAACTATGCATCCTTCCCACTCTCTATACCAGTGGTTTCAAACCGGGGTGCCGCGGCTCCCTGGGGTGCCATGGGAACCCTCTAGGTGTACCGCGACACTCCTCTGAACCACTGCCACGGCCCTGCTTTCTCTCTTCCTCCTCACAACGTGAAGTGCATGTAAGGAGGAGGAGATTTTTTGCAGCCCCTTTGTAAATAGCATCCCCCACCTCCGTAGAGTGCCACCCCCACCTTCCCTTCCTGTACATAGCGCCACTGTAGCTCCCTGAAGGTGCGAAATCCCCCTGTGGCATGGCATTCCTCTCCTGGATGGAGCGCTTGATGTTACATAGTTAGTACGGTTGAAAAAAGACATCATGTCCATCAAGTTCAACCAAGGGAAGGGAAAAATTTCTACATATTGACATAGGAGCTAATATATTTTAATTCTAGGAAATTATCTAAGACTTTTTTAAAGCCATCTACTGTCCCTGCAGCTCCTGCGGTAGGCTATTCCATAGATTCACAGTTCTCACAGTAAGGCTATGTTCACACTGAGTATTTTGGGGGAGGAATATCTGCCTCAAAATTCCATTTGGAACTTTGAGGCAGATATTCCTCTCCCTGCACGCCGATTTTCGCGGCAATTATCGCGCCGTTTTTCGCCCGCGACCATTGAGCGCCGCGGGCATAAAACAGCGAGAAATACGCTTTCTCCTGCCTCCCATTGAAGTCAATGGGAGGTCGGAGGCGGAAGCGCCCGAAGATGGGGCATGTCGCTTCTTTTTCCCGCGAGGCAGTTTTACTGCTCGCGGGAAAAAGACGCCGACGCCTCCCATTGAAATCAATGGGAGGCGTTCTCGGGCCGTTTCTGCCGAGTTTTGCGACGCGGTTTCCGCGTCAAAAACTCGGCAAAATACCCCGTGTGAACATAGCCCAAAGAAGGCGTGTTGCCTCTTCAGATTGAACGTTTTTTTCTCTAGACGGAGGGAGTGCCCCCTTGCTGTGTTAAGGAATTTTACATGGAACAGGATTTCACCATATTTTTTTTATGTGCCATTCATATATTTCTATAAGTTAATCATGTCCCCCCTTAGTCGTCTCATTTCAAGGATAAATAGGTTTTATTCTTTTAATCTTTCCTCATAACTTAGATTCTTCATGCCTCTTATTCATTTCGTTGCTCTTCTTTGTATTTATTCCAACTCCAGGGAATCCTTTCTATGAACTGGAGCCCAGAACTGAAGTGCATATTCTAGATGAGGCCTCACTAATGCTTTTTAAAGTGGTAATATTATATCCCTGTCCCGCGTGTCCATGCCTCTTTTAATACACGACAATATCTTGCTGGCCTTTGAAGCAGCTGATTGACATTGCATGCTGTTATTTAGTTTATGATCTAGTAAACCCAGATCCTTCTCAGCAACTGACTCTCCCAGCATAGCTCACCTTAGGACATATGATGCATGCAGACTGTTGGTACCCAGATGCATAACTTTACATTTTACATTTATCTACATTTAGCCTCATTTGCCAAGTGGATGCCCAAACGCTTAGAGGGACAGTGTCAAATGCCTTTGCAATGTCCAAAAACACTATATCCACAGGGGCCCCTCTGTCTAGGCTTCTGCTCATCTCTTCATAAAAATAAATAAGGTTGGTCTGACAACTTCTGTCCTTAGTAAAACTGTGCCGCAGGTCAGTTATAATACTATATTTTTGTCACATAATTCAGTATATAGTCCCACAATAGCCCCTCAAACATTTTTCCCACGATTGATGTTAAGCTTACTGGTCTATAATTACCCGGGGAAGACCTAGAGAACTTTTTGAAAATAGGCACCACATTTGTCCAGTTCCTTGGCACTATACCAGTCACTAGAGAATCTCTAAATATTATGAAGAGGGGGACAGAAATAACCGAACTAAGCTCTTTAAGAACTCTAGGATGTAAACCATCTGGTCCCGGAGCCTTGTGCACATTTGTTTTATTTAATTTAGCTTAGATCATATCTACATTCATCCAATTCAGTATATCAACTGATAAATTAACAGCACTGGCACCAGCTACATCAGCTGCTCTTTCTTCTGTTGTATATACAGAGCTAAAGAACCCATTTAGTAACTCTGCATTCTCTTGATCCCCTGTGACCAATTCTCCATTACCACTATTTAGGGGTCCTACATGTTCAGACCTTTCCTTTTTTCCATTTACATACTTGGAGAATTTTGGGGGATTTGTTTAACTATTCTTGGCCACCAGCCATTCATTTTGGATTTTTGCTGATTTTATTACCTTTTTACAGATATAAATTAAGCTCTTTGTAATTTACAAAGGCTATAGCTGCCCTTTTTTGTCATATATTGCCCTTTTTACAGAAGGTGTAAGCCATGTGGGGTATAATTTTAGTTGTTTATACTTGTTAGCTATAGGAATAACTTTTGCACTATAATTATACAAAGCAGATTTTAAGATCTCCCATTTATCATTTGTACCATTATTTGACATTAATTCCTCCCAGTCTATATCCTGAATTGCAACTCTCATCATGGGGAAATTGGCCTTCTTAATCGCTTCCCGACATGCACCGTATATATACAGCACACGCCGGGTAGGGGAGTATGGCGCCGGCTCACGGGCTTGAACGCCGTAAAAAATAAAACGTTTAAAAAGTCAGAATTGCTGTTTTGTGGTTACTTAATTTTGATCAAAAAGTCTCATGTACCCAAAAATGGTACCAATATAAACTACAACTCGTCCCGCAAAAAACAAGCCCTCATACGGCAATATTGATGGAAAAATTTCGGGCTTTTGTAAGGTGGGGAGGAAAAAACAAAAGTCAAAACCTGAAAAATGGCTGCGGCAGGAAAGGGTTAAAATTAAGTGATTTTGCCCTCCCATCCTGTGTTTGTTTTTTACAGTATAGGTAAAATATAACTATATTTGGGTCACTGTTACCGAGGTTTTCATGAACATTGACATTCCCAACAAGCTCTTCGTTATTAGAAATGACCAGATCCAACAGAGCTTCACCTCTAGTCGGGTCTTCCACAGACTGGCCCATAAAATTTTCCTGCAACAGGGTGAGGAAATTTCTCCACTTCGCAGTTCATGCCGAACCTTGACACCTATTAATATCCCGGTAATTAAAATCTCCCATTATCATTACAGTACCCCTCTGTGATGCCCACTCCATCTGTTTATATAGCTGACCTTCCATCTCTTCAGTTATATTGCGGGGTCTACAAAAGTAATTTTTTCAGTGTTTACCTCCCTTTGTAATTCCACCCAAAAAGTTTCAACCTCCTCACAATCTTCACCCACTATTGTCTCTTTAACACTCGCCTTCATATCACTTCTCACATACATCTCTCACAGTCTGTTTCTCCCCCACCAATATAGTCTGACCTCTCGAACCTAACTACCCCTTTATTTTCTACATTGACCTCCCTCCTCAGCCCTAGTTGAAATACTCTGCCACCCCAGCTAGAATTCTCTCCCCCCTACCATTTAGGTGCAAATCATCTGCAGAATACAGTTTGTACCCCCAATGAAAAGTCAGCCCAGTGCTCTAGGAACCCAAAGCCTTCTCCTCTACACCAAGACTTAAACCATGCATTTAACTCCCTTAGCACCCGCTGTCTTTCCTGTGATGCGCATGGCACAGGCAGTATTCCTGAGAATACTACTTTGGAGGTCCTTCCCTTCATCTTGTAGCCTAGTTCTTTAACCCCTTCATGCAAAATGACGTAACTGTACATGATGAGGGTTAAGGGGAAGTATAGAGCGAGCTCACGGGCTGAGCTCGCGCCATACACAGCTGTTACACACAGCCGACACCCCCCTGCAATGAGTGGAATCAAAGTTCACTTTGATTCCGCCCGTTTAACACCTTAAATGCCGCGATTGACTGCAGCATTTAAGGCATTTAAAGTGTTAGAATGAGGGGTGCGCCCCCTCAAACACCCAATCGCGCCCCCCCCCCCCCGCGGCACAATTGGCCAGTTACAATGGTTGCTATTTGTATGGCAGCCTGGGGGCCGAACAAAAGCCCCCAGGTCCTCCATCTTTGTACTCCTTTGAAGCTCTGCCGGCAGGGCTTCAAACGAGATTGTCAGAATCACGATATACTAATGTATTGCAGTATATCATGCAAGCGATCCAACGATCGCTGCCTCAAGTCTCCTAGGGGGACTAATAAATAAAGTAAAAAACTGTTAAATAAAGATTTTTGTTATGTTCCAAAAACAATAAAGTATTAAAAGTTGAAAAAAAAACACCTTTTCACATTTTCCCCCTAAATCAATGTTAAAAAAATAAAAGTTAACATAACTAGTATCGCCACTTCCTTAAAAGTCCGAACTATCACAATATAGCGTTGTTTAACCCGCTCGGTGAATGCTGTAAAAAATGTATATATAAAACACGCAAATTGCTGTTTTTTGGTCACCTTAGCGCTCCAAAAAAATTAAATAGAAAATGATCAAAAAGTCGCATATACCTCAAAATGGTATCGGTGAAAACGAAAGCTTGCCCCGCAACATTTAAGCATTCACATCGCTAAATTGATGGAAAAATAAAAAAGTTATGGCTCTCAGAATACGGCGACACAAATGTTTTTTTTAATTTAGCAAATGGTTTTATTTTTTTAATAGTGGTAAAACATAATCGCCGTAATCGTATCAACCTGTATAAGGTAAGGTGAATATGTAATTTTTACCGCCTAATGGACGCCGTAAAAACAAAACTCCCCAAAATATGATGTAATCGCTGTTTTTTGCCCGTTTCACCCCACAAATGATTTTTTTTCAGCTTCCCAGTACATTATGCAGTACAATAAATGGTGCCATGACTACAACTTGTCCTGGAAAAAACAAGCCCTCGTATGGCGATATAGACGGAAAAATAAAAAAATTATAGCTTTTGAAATGTGGGGATAAAAAAACAAAAGTGAAAATTTGAAAAATGGCTGCGTTCTGAAGCGGTTAAAATGATTTTTAAGGCTCCTCCACCTACCATGTATTCTATCATTGGTACCCACATAGACCACAACAGCTGGATCATCACCAGCCCCTCCCAGCAATTTGTCCACCCGTTCCACCACATGCCGAACCCTGGCACCAGGGAGACAGCAAACCATTCGGTTGAGGCGGTCTTGGCAACAAATTATTCTATCCGTCTTCCTGATTATAGAATCCCCTACAACTACCAATTGTCTTGCCTTACCTGCATTACCAACCCACCGACTACTAGCTGGGCTGTTCTCCCGGCTGTTAGGGAGATCAGTATCCACTAGGGCTGCCATTTATGAGACCGACACCCTTGCATAATCACCCAACTTGGCAATTTTGCTTGGAATATCAGAAACATGATTGGCCTTCCTTTTCTTGAACCCCTTACTACTGCCCCTAACTACATTAACCCAGCTACTTGCCTGATCCTGCTGACCCATGTCTTCACCCTCCAGATCTACCCCACTAACTGCTTGCTCAGTAAGCAGCATGCTCCGCTCAAGATTGTCTATCGCCCTCAGTGTTGCATTTTGCTCCTCCAGATCTCTAATGCTAGCTTCCAGGTGACCAAGATGCTCACATCTTCCACAGCGGTATTCACCCTGGCACTCTGGCTCCAGTCGTGCATACATATGGCAAACTTTGCACTGAAGAAAACCTCTAATCTTGCTATCCCAGTTACAAAAAAAATGTGAACAATTGAAAAAGTAAAATAAGAGTACTTACAGGGAATTTAACTCCTCTTTTTAAATCAGGTTTTATAACTACGCTTATATCACAAGCCACTTAATTCAGCTAGCTCAGAACAGAGCTAGCTCAGAGTGAGTTCTGCAGGCTAATTGATATCACCTGAGAGCAATTAACCCCTCCCCCTAGTCAGCTGCTCAGCAGGAAGGAAGCTGCAAAGAAAAAAAGGTTTTTAAATTGTGTCAGTTTTTGCAAGTTTCTATTTCCAAGCACTCAATTCTGTTATCTCGCACAGCCTCTGGCTGGTCCTCCTAGGCTTCCGTACATGGCAACCCGGAGGCCATTGTCTGGACTCCGATTGCAATGACAAGCATCGGCAGCCCCCACAATCACTTAGTGGGGGCTGCCGACAGGGCCGGCCTTAGGTTCGATGGCGCCCTGTGCGGGATGCTCTATTGCCACCCCCTACACAAACCAAAAATTAACCACATATATAGACACGCACATACTGGAACATATATACTGTACATACATAAAGACAGATATTTAGACATACAGGCAAATATACATACACACATTCTGGAATATATACATACAGGTAAATATATAGACATACAGACACATATACACCACACACACACACACACACACACACACACACACACACCCCGACAGATAAATACAGATAAATACACAGACAGGAACATATACAAATACATAAAAGGCACATATATACAAGTACAATTACACATTCACAAACAGACCCATATATACCCAGTACAGATAATGCAGTAGATTTCACGTGCAGCCCTACGTAACACCACAGATAACATACAGTAATAACGGAGTACAGATAATGTAGTAGATGTTGCCTGCAGTCCTACGTAACACCACAGATAACACAGTGATAACTCTCTGAGAACAGATAATGTAGTAGCGCTACCTGCTGTCCTATGTAACACAACAGATAACACACAGTGATAACTCTCTGAGTACAGATAATGTAGTAGATGTTACCTGCAGTCCTATGTAACACCACAGATAACACACAGTGATAACTCTCTGAGTACAAATAATATAGTAGTGTTACCTGCAGTCCTATGTAACACAACACATAACACAGTGATAAATCTCTGAGTACAGATAATGTAGTAGTGTTACCTGCAGTCATATGTAGCACCACAGATAACACAGTGATAACTCTCTGAGTACAGATAATGTAGTAGATGTTACCTGCAGTCCTATGTAACACCACAGATAACACACAGTGATAACTCTCTGAGTACAAATAATATGGTTGTGTTACCTGCAGTCCTATGTAACACAACAGATAACACAGTGATAAATCTCTGAGTACAGATAATGTAGTAGTGTTACCTGCAGTCCTATGTAACACCATAGATAACACAGTGATAACTCTCTGAGTACAGATAATGTAGTAGATGTTACCTGCAGTCCTATGTAACACCACAGAAAACACACAGTGATAACTCTCTTAGTACAGATAATATAGTAGGGTTACCTGCAGTCCTATGTAACACCGCTGATAACACAGAGATAACTCTCTGAATACAGATGATTTCGTAGATGATAACTATACCCACAAACACATATAAACACACACAGAGTCATATATATATAAGGGCAGCAGAGTATATAAGGGGCAGCAGGGTATATAAGGGCAGCAGGTTATATAGGGGGCAGCAGAGTATATATGGGGCCGCAGAGTATATCTGGGCCAGCAGAGTATATAAGGGCCAGCAGGTTATATAAGGGGCAGCAGGGTATATAGGGGCAGAAAGGTATATAAGGGGCAGCAAGGTATATAAGGGGCAGCAAGGTATATAGGGGCAGCAGGGTATATATGGGGCAACAGGTTATATAAGGGGCAGCAGGATGTATAGGGGGAAGCAGAGTATATAGGGGCAACCGTGTATATAGGGGGCAGCAGGGTATATAGGAGGCAGTACAGATATCTTCATTTTATCTGTTCTACTTTAATATTGAACACACACTTTTACAAAGAAACATAAACACATGCAGAGACACTCACACACTGTAACATATACACATACAAACACAGAGACACATACTGTATACACACACATACACACACAGACACACATAGATACTCACCATCTCTCCTTGCTGACAGGATCACAGGCTTATTGCATGACGTGCTGTGGGCGGAGCTTCCTCCTCTTCTCTTGCTCCTCTGCTCTTATTTACTGTGTGTAACTAAGAACAGAGCACAGAGTAGAGGCAGAGCCCAGTGGCGCCCCCTACATGCTGGGAGGGTGCAGAGCTCTGTGTGCTCGCACAGCTCACACACCCCTAAGGCTGGCCCTGGCTGCCAATATGCTTCAAACCCCTTAAATGTGGCACTCACAATCGGTTGCCGCATTTAAGGGTATAATTGCTGAAATCAGTGGTGATGTGCCGGTGACCGGCAAGACTGAAGTGTCCGCTGTCGGGGACAGTTGACCTCATGGTTCCCGGTTTGCCGGGAACTGCTCCGCAACTGTACGTCCTGGTGCGGGAAGCAAGCCCTCTCCAGGATGTACAGTTGCAGCGCTAGGCGGGAAGAGGTTAAGGAGGTGTTTAATTGTTCCATATTGGAGTGTATTTAGTTGTGGTCACTATACCACTAATCTCTCTAACTGCCTGTCAGACCTTAGACATTTGAATAGCTAGCAAATACTTGTTATAGGGTGCTCTAATTAGTTGGCCAGATTCCAAAAGCTTGACTAGTCCATCAAACTTAGGATCTTTACAAAGATCAACAAGATACTGACATGGTGGAGTTTTTAATGAAGATAAAGCAATGTTAAAAATAAAGTTGAAACTATCTCCATGTGCTCAGCAGAACACAACCATATGTGTGTTGGAGCCAGGTTTGAAAGAGAGAGGCTGCCTAATTAGTTAAGTAACAGCTTTGTACAGAACTCTGGGCTTGGATATTGGCGTAAAGAGAACCTGACACTGTGACAGACTTATTAAAATAAGGACTTCAGTGTAATAAGCTAATAAGAGACGTTTGGAGATTACTATGCAGCACAGATCAGATCACTGAAGAAGGACGGTGAGTAAGACCACATGGTGCAGTGCTGCTGTTCTATATATTGTTATTATACCAATAAACCATCTTAAAAAAGGTCCTTTAATGTATACATGAATTCAGTTTCATGGGGAGTATTGTTATTTACGATATGATTAATCTCACCACAGACAATCCCTTTAATATGTGAGTCAGTAAAGCTTATAGTGCCAAGGTAGCTGTGGGGAGCCAGACAGTTCCCCTGTAGTGGAACTGTATTATTAGACAGCTGCCATTTAGATGAATTTCAAGTGGCCCTCCGCTCTGGCTCATATAGGAGGCCCTGAGGGTGGAAACCCCCACTATGACATCCATAGACCCTAAAAGGACTAGATAGCAGGGAATATAAACCTAGTCCCCTCCCTAAATAACAGGTATTTTTAAAACCTGTAATTGAGCGAGAAGCCTAGGCCTAGCCTTTGAATTGTGAAAGTCCAACTAATTTGTTTACGGTCCGATTCGATTTAGTGTTCCGATTATCCTGAAAATTTGGGTCTGATTCAATGATGTCTTCTAGAACTGAAGGGGTTGGCCACTAAATGTTTATTTTTTACTAATGTGTAGGAAACAGCATTATGTGCCACTTACTAAAACATAGTTATTAGAAGATCAGCTCCGATGTCTTCCTCTGTGAAGCGCTGCCCCCTTATTAGTACAGACTCCTCCACAGACTGTACACTGCTCCGGTTCTGAACATGGCTGCTGATACCGGGGCATGTGACCAGGCACTCCCATCTGCAGCCTTCTTTGAATAACATTGTGCACGGCAAGGTAAACTAGTGCATGCTCTGTGCCGAAAACAGTGTTATTCAATGGAGGCTGCTGATAAACTTGCCTGGTCACATGCCTGTAATGGGGGTACCAGCCTCCTGCACCCTCATGACATGATAGGGGTCGCAGCCCCCTCGCCTCCCACCATCTCCACGAGCCTTAGGTGTCCATTTGTGCTCTCAGCCCCTTCTGGGCCTCGTGTTTTCCCCCGTTTGTGTGACGTCAGGCCGCTTGCAGCAAAGGTTAGACATATGTCTTAGAAACAATGTGTAGAAACCGTAAAGTTAACAATGACCACTGGGGGGCAGTGGAACACAGCAGGAGTGAGAAAACAGACAGGCCATTAGGACAGAAAAAGGGAGGAACAAAAGCACAGATGAAGAGAGAGGGAAGGGGAAATTGGCAGGACCCCAGGAAGAGGAAGGAGGAGGAAAAAAGGGAGGAGACTTGGGCAGGAGAGAGGATGCAGAGCGGAGTGGGGACAAGAAAAAGAGGACTTGCAGTGTGACAGAGAGAGAGCACAGTGACCAGGCTGCCGCCATTTGTAGGAGAAGTATCCTTGGCTCAACGTTCCTAAAAGAGGACTAGCTGGACATTCACTACAGCTCAGCGGTGTCAGGAGACACAAGGGAAAAGACGTCATCTTCATCAACAGAGGAGCAGAAATCGGAGGTAAGGGTGGTATGCCGCGTGGTAGTGAGTAGCTCTCACTCTGACCCGCGGAGGCGCACGCGGTAATATATCCGCCGGACTCACGCCGTAGCCAAAGGGCGAGGGGCATAGCTTCCACCTTTGGGGATTCCGCAGTGTGAGTGGTAGCACCACAGTGATCCGCGGAGACGGCCCATTCCTTCCTGAGACCCGCCGGGCCGGGACCAATACGTGTCTGGGTTGAAGAATAGAGCGCTAAGAAGGAGCCTCAGAGACTATATACGGACGGAGCCGCATACCGCCTTAGTGGACGTAGTTCGAGAGGCCATAGAGTGGCAGCGCGAGGGAGAGGATGGTGCTCACGTTAGTGTACACAACTCTACCAAAAGCGGACCACCTCCGAAAATGGACCCCACACCAGAGAGTGCTTTCCTCCGAGACTTTGCCAGGGATGTGAGGGAGTCCATGAGGGAGATGAGAGAAGAGATCAACCAGCTGAAGGCGGCAAGTTCTACCCGGGAGGACCGTCCTCGGCAGAGAAGATTTGATCCGGCCGAAATTCGCCGGTGTTGGGAATGTGGCCGACCAGGACACCTGGCAAGAGACTGTCAGGCCCCTAGGATGGAACGGCCACCTTTAAACTAGAATCACCCGCGGCTGAGGGCCAAGCGGCGGGGACCTCCAATTCCATCGGCCCGAATGATCAATATCACCGTATCGCAGGCAGATCGGCCATCTTACAGGCCCGGATAAAGGGGATAGACGTGAGTTGCTTGTTAGACACGGGCTCTGAAGTTACGACGATGGCAAAGGAAGTGTATGAGAGACACTTTGCGGGGTCTGATGAGTTGGAGAACCCTTGGCTCACCTTGACAGCTGCCAACAACCTCCCCATCCCAGTGGTTGGAATGACCTGGTTAGATATGGAGCTGTTCGGAAAATCAATCCCTAGACAGGCCGTGTTGGTCGTGCCTAACTATGCCCGGCCGGGTGTTCCCGTAATCATCGGCATGAACATACTACGAGAGTTAGACGGACTCCTGTTGCGGGAGATGGGAACCGTCTACTGGGAAAGAGTCGGCGGGAACACCCGAGTGCAACAGTCTCTTCAACAGTTACAGAGAATCTGCCGACAAAAAGAAAGAGTAGCCCAAGAGGAAGGACAAGTGGGTACTATTAGGTCACCCCGAGGAAAACCCCTTCAACTGCCCCCTAGACAAGAGTTAACGCTACCATTGGAGGTGAAGACACATCTACGGTTGAGGAATGCTACTGTGATAGTAGAACCACTTAGCGACGCCTCTCCAGCCTCCAACTGGATGGTGGGAAGGACCGTGTGCCGAATAGCGCGGGGCTGCGCCACCGTTCGGCTGATGAATCTGGATGATGTGGTGACTGTCATCCCTCCCGCCACAGCTCTAGCGGCAGTACATGTTATACGACCTCAAGATGTAACTGAGTCGGAACCCCACGGGCAGTCCAACGAGCCAGAGCCCGAGGAGACAGAGGAGGCTGGAGGGACACTGACCTGGCTGTGGCAACAACTAAAATTGCAGGGGGTGGCCCCCGACCCAGAGTCTGAACAAGCACTACGGGCGCTCCTACAACGCTACTTGACTGCTTTTGCTTCTCACGAGGAAGACTATGGCTGTACCGACGCTATAGAACACGCCATTCACACTAGGGGTGCAGTCCCAGTGCGGGAAAGATACAGAAGCATACCACCTGCATTGTACCAGGAGGTCAAAGACCTAATCCAGAAGATGTTGGAGGGCCAAGTGATCCGGGAAAGTACAAGCCCGTGGGCTGCGCCAATTGTGCTAGTGCGGAAGAAGGATGGCACCCTACGATTCTGTATCGATTATCGCCGACTGAACGCATGCACACATAGGGACGCTTATCCCCTCCCGAGAGTGGAAGAGTCACTCACAGCACTCCGTCAGGCTCAGTATTTCACTACCCTCGATCTAGCCAGTGGGTACTGGCAAGTTCCCGTTCGAGAGGAAGACAAAGAGAAGACGGCATTCATCACACCAATGGGGCTATTTGAGTGTAACCGGATGCCATTCGGGTTGAATAACGCCCCAAGTACATTTCAACGGTTGATGGAACACTGCCTAGGAGACATGAACTTCGAGTCCATCATGATTTACCTAGATGACATCGTAGTGTACTCCAGCACCTTTCCAGAGCACCTGGGTCACCTGGAGGCCGTACTGAGCCGTTTGACGAGGTTCGGGCTGAAACTAAAACCGACTAAATGTCGGATTGCGAGACAGAAGATCAACTACTTGGGACATGTAGTCAGCCCAGAGGGAGTGGCACCTGATCCTAGCAAGATTCAAGCCGTCATGGACTGGCCACCACCCAGCACATCTACCGAAGTGAGAGCCTTCCTGGGGCTGGTAGGATACTACCGGCGATACATCCAAGATTTTGCCAAGATTGCCGGTCCACTCCACGAACTGTTACGGGGGCAGCCGGCAGAACGGCGGGGGAAACAGAGTACATCGGTGGCCAACCGATGGGGCCCGACTCAGGAACAGGCCTTCCAACAGTTAAAGGAGCGATTAACGACTGCGCCCATCTTGGCATTCGCGGACTATTCACAGCCGTTCCAACTCTATACTGATGCTAGCCTGCACGGTTTGGGAGCGGTGCTGTCACAGAAGAGAGATGGAGTGGAAAGGGTGATTGCGTACGGTAGCCGGAGTCTGAGGCCCGCCGAGCGGAACCCCCTGAATTACAGTTCCTTTCGCCTTGAACTCCTAGCTGTAGTCTGGGCCGTTACGGAAAGATTTGCAGAGTACTTGACGGGAAGCCGGATAGAGATCTATACTGACAATAACCCGCTTGCTTATCTACACACCGCCAAACTGGGTGCACTAGAGCAGCGCTGGGTGGCACGCCTCGCCCGGTTTGATTATATAATTCGCTATAAGCCTGGGCGCAACAACGGCAATGCGGATGCCTTGTCCCGGAACCCGACAACGAACCCTGTCGGGGATCAGGATGAAGAAGTGGAAGAGGTGGAGATCCCGCCACTGCGGGTGGCAAGCAGGGTGACGCAACTGGAGGTCAGGAATGGAGGGCCCGAAGTGGGTGAACTGTACAGTCGTCTAGAGTGGCAGGAGAAACAGAGGTCTGATAAGGACCTAAAACATTTACATGGGTGGCTTCTGGCCAGACGGCGGCCGACAGGGTCCGAACGTGCTCAGCTGACACGAAGGGGATGCCAAATTGCAAGACAACAGGAGCGGCTGCTCCTTCGAGGTGGAGTCATTTACCGCCGGCTCTGGATGGCGAAAGAGCAACGAGTCGTGTGGCAATTGGTGTTGCCGATCAAAGAAGTAGAGTCAGTCTGCCGGACCCTACATGAGGTCGGAGGACACTTCTGCGCTGTGAAAACGGAGGCCCTGGTCCGAGGTTATTTCTACAGCCCACAACTGAGTGAGACGGTGGAGCGGATATGCAGGACATGCGCCAACTGTGCTATCCACAAAGGACCAGTGCAGACTACCGTGCCGCAGGCCATACACACGGGGGAACCCTTTGAACTGTTAACAATGGATTTCCTTACCGTCCATGAAGTGACCTCCGGACACAAATACGCATTGGTGTGTGTAGATCATTTCTCCAAATATGCGATCGTCATCCCCACCAGGGACCAGACAGCACCCACCACAGCCAAACTAATATGGACTCACGTTATACGGCCCTATGGGTGTCCACAGAGACTGTTAACTGACCAGGGTCCAAACTTCGAATCACAGCTGATTCAAGAGCTGTGTGTGCTACACGGCATACGGAAGTCGCGAACAACACCCTATCACCCTCAGGGCAACGGGGCGTGTGAACGCTTTAACCGGACTCTGTTGGGGATGCTGAGAACTTTGGGCGACGATCACCAAGAGCGGTGGCCTAATTATGTGGAAGACGTAGTATGGGCATATAATAATACCATACACAGTACTACTGGATACACTCCTTATCAGCTCATGTTTGGCCGAATGGGACGCCTACCAATAGCCTTACTCATGGAGCAACCTGAAGAAAATAGTGGGCGAACCCCGTCTCAGTGGATAGTGGAGCACCAGCGCAGGATTCAGCGAGCTCGAGATCGAGTACAAGCAGCAAGGAGACATGAACAACCCTCGATAACGGCCGGACCCAGCCAGGCCATAGAACCATTCCACCCTGGGGACAGGGTATTGGTCCGCAACAAACAAGCACAACGAGCCAGTAAGTTGGCACCACGTTGGGAGCGAGTGCCCTATGTCGTTATCCGAAGAGCGAGTCCACAACTCTCAGTGTACGAAGTACAGCGAGAAGACGGAAACGGCAGGGTACGGAAACTACACCGAAACTTGCTGAGACCCTGTTCGTTTCCAGCTGAGCAGATGAGGGAGCTGACACCGGCTACGGCACCTGACACTACCCCCGCTGAACCTAGTGGCGAATGGTGGGTAGTGGTCCCGGTCGCAGATGTCCCATCCTCAACAACAGGTGAAAGGGACCAAGAAGAAGGGACGGTACGTTACCCTCGTCGGGAGAACAGAGGGACCTTACCGTCCCGTTACAGGGATTTTGACTGTAGTGCCGGGGACTGCACTATTTCCTCAAGGGAGATGTGTAATGGGGGTACCAGCCTCCTGCACCCTCATGACATGATAGGGGTCGCAGCCCCCTCGCCTCCCACCATCTCCACGAGCCTTAGGTGTCCATTTGTGCTCTCAGCCCCTTCTGGGCCTCGTGTTTTCCCCCGTTTGTGTGACGTCAGGCCGCTTGCAGCAAAGGTTAGACATATGTCTTAGAAACAATGTGTAGAAACCGTAAAGTTAACAATGACCACTGGGGGGCAGTGGAACACAGCAGGAGTGAGAAAACAGACAGGATATTAGGACAGAAAAAGGGAGGAACAAAAGCACAGATGAAGAGAGAGGGAAGGGGAAATTGGCAGGACCCCAGGAAGAGGAAGGAGGAGGAAAAAAGGGAGGAGACTTGGGCAGGAGAGAGGATGCAGAGCGGAGTGGGGACAAGAAAAAGAGGACTTGCAGTGTGACAGAGAGAGAGCACAGTGACCAGGCTGCCGCCATTTGTAGGAGAAGTATCCTTGGCTCAACGTTCCTAAAAGAGGACTAGCTGGACATTCACTACAGCTCAGCGGTGTCAGGAGACACAAGGGAAAAGACGTCATCTTCATCAACAGAGGAGCAGAAATCGGAGGTAAGGGTGGTATGCCGCGTGGTAGTGAGTAGCTCTCACTCTGACCCGCGGAGGCGCACGCGGTAATATATCCGCCGGACTCACGCCGTAGCCAAAGGGCGAGGGGCATAGCTTCCACCTTTGGGGATTCCGCAGTGTGAGTGGTAGCACCACAGTGATCCGCGGAGACGGCCCATTCCTTCTTGAGACCCGCCGGGCCGGGTCAGTGAGCGCCAGGCGCAGCCACCCAAGGGCGAGTGGGACTCCCACGAGGGCGAGGGCCCCAGCTACTGAGAGACTTGACTTGAATACTGCATTGTTTCTATTTGGCCTGTTTGAAATTGTGATTTTTCAGTAAACCGTTGATTAGAAAAGAACTGAGTAGTGTTGTGGTGTCCACGTTTAGTCTTACCTAACATGCCCCTCCATTATCAACCATGTTTAGAACTGGAGCACTTTACAGTCCGTGGAGAAGGCTGTACAAACATGGGGGTGGCGCTTCACAGAGGAAGACATTGGCATTAATCTTCTATTAACTATGTATTAGTAAGTGGCACATAATGCTGTTTCCCTGACATCAGTGAAAATAAACATAAAGTGGCCAACCCCTTTAATGCAAAGCTAAAATAATTGTGGCCATCAATGACTTCCTGAAGTCTGGAACCCTAAGACATCAACTAATGTGAAGTTTACTCCCATGAGATTCTTTGCCAAGCCTTTACTGGAGCCACTTTCAGGTGCTGCTTGTTTTTGGGTCTTTCTGCCTTTAATTTCGTTTTCAGCGAGTGAAAAGCTCAATTGGGATGAGGTCACGTGACTGACTCTGCATTAAAAGAAGAACATTATATTTCTTTGCCTTGAGAAGCTCTTGTGCTGATTTTGCAGGAATGTTTTAGGACATTATCCATCTGTACTGTGAAACACTGTCCTTTGCAGCATTTGACTGAATCTGAGCAGAAATTATATACACTTCTGATTTCATCCTGCTACTTCTATTCCCAGTACATTATAAATACACAAAAGTAACCCAGTTCCATTGTCAGCCATACATGCCCATGCCATAAAACTGCCTCCACCATGTGGGACAGATGATGTGGTATGCTTCGAATCATGAACCCTTCCTTTCCTTCTCCATACTGCTCTCCTGCCATTATTCTGGTACAAGTTAATTTTGGTTTCATCTGTCCCAAAAATCTAGTTCTAGAACTGGACAGCATTTTTAGTTGTGTTCGAACAAAGTCAAATCTAGCCTTTCTGTTCTTGAATGTTTCCAGTGGTTTGTGTCTTTAAATAAAACCTCTGAATTTACATTTATAAAGGTGTCTCCTAATTGCAGACTTTGACAATGATGCGGCTACTTCCTCGCAAGTGTTCTTGACTTGGCTAAATGTTATAGAGGGGTTTTCTTTATCAAGGAAAGAATTCTGCCATCATCCACAATAGTTGTCTACCGTGGTCTTTCAGGCCTTTTTTTGTAAAGCTGAGCTTTTTAAGAATGTATCAAATTGTTGATTTGGTCGCTCCTGCCATAGGTTTGTTTTGTTTGTTCAGCCTAATGAAGGCCTCCTACACTTATGTTTACACCCCATTTTCCTATGTACAGCCATCAAATGCCAATTCAACACTTTAAATCAACTCCAGACAGTTTTCTCTCCTTGAGATGTTCGTAAAATGTAGTGACCATGTTGCGGTTGTGTGACAAGACTGCACACAGTTTTATCATGATTTGACATTTTTCCAGGCACACAGCATGTAAAGGCGAAAACTGTCTCATGGGTAACTGTCTTATGGTTTTGACTTCCTCTGGATCAACTCTGAAGAATAATAGGTTGAATCAGATGGCCCGTTGTCTTTTTTCAACATTGCTTTGTTGGTTTGTTACTACTTCAGGTGTTACAGTTGGTATGCACCTGGACAGATCTAGAGAAATTCTGCTGTAAAGGATCTGCCAGACACATCTTCTGTGTCGACGCCCGTGGTTAATCAATCTGCACCTGCTCCTAAGTCTGATAGAGTGACTCGATCTGCTACCACTCAGGCTGGGAGGCTGAGGAGTGGGAGAGCCCATCACAGCCTGGCCAGACGGAGCTAGCTCCCGCCCTCTGTCTATTTATACCTTTATTTCCTGCTCCTCCTGTGCCTGTGATTATGTAATGACAGGGTAGGGAGACAGACAGGTGAGCCCTAATCTACCCGCCACTCAGTCCCTGCCTACTTGCACGGCCCGTCCTAGGCGACGGCGTACAACTGGGCGCCGATCCCTACGCTCAATATGTGCATGACAGATAAACAGACTAGGGTACACAGAAGCTAAGGGAAATGGGGCAGTTGTCCACGTCAACAGCGTGAGCAACAAGAGTAGTGAACAAGCCGAGTCAAACCAGGAGTGTACGAGGTACCAAATGCAGAGCAGGAGAGTAGTCAGTAAAGCCAGGGTCAAAAAAGCAGAGGTAAATAGTACTAGCAAGAGCAGCAGAGCCAGGAAACCAGACAGAATCACAGGCAAAGGAGGAGCAGGAATTGAAGGTATAAATAGACAGAGGGCGGGAGCTAGCTCCGTCTGGCCAGGCTGTGATAGGCTCTCCCACTCTTCAGCCTCCCAGCCTGAGTGGTAGCATATCGAGTCACTCTATCAGACTTAGGTGCAGACTGATTAACCACGGGCGTCGACACAGAAGCTGTGTCTGAAAGATCCTTTACACCTGCAGTGTGGTTTTATAGGGAGTTAATAGCAACTACTGGTAATTGCTAAAGCCCTTTTCCTAGATAACCCAATTGTGAATAGGTACATTATTAAAACATAACTATTATTAAATGGACCACAGAAAAAGAACTACACACAATTAAAATTCCAATGTAGGCTGATATCAGAAGTGGTCATTACATACACGTTTACTAACAACTACTATAGTGTCTACAAAGTAACCACACTGAGTGGTGTCTGAAATAATGTCTGTCATGTGGTCTGCCCACGTGATGTAATTGCAAACCTTATAAATTACAGAAGGTTTAGCGATTGGCACCATTAGCCCTAATATCCCTAAGAATGCCAGATATATGGCAAAACATGTCGGGTGGCTTTCTAGCAATTTTAAATCAATATGTCAGTCTGATAGCTACAGGCTTACTATGTAGTGGACTGCAGCCGCTATTTCAGCCGCTATTTTTAGCCGGTATTTCAGACACCACTCAGTGTGGTAACTTTGTAGACACTATAGTAGTTGTTAGTCAACGTGTATGTACTGACCACGTCTAATATCAGACTAAATTGGAATTTAAATGTACCTATTCACAATTTGGTTATCTGGGAAAACGGATTTTTTTGGCATCGGCAATTAGGTGTTATTATTGATTAGTTTTGCCCGCCAGTTACCTGGGTCCAGTATATTTATGTGGTTTTATAGAGAGTGGACCGTTGTGTTGGAGAAATAGTAGTGACTTAGGAGCCCAGCTGAAAAAAGTGCCATGAATTTGCAGGTCTTTGAATCCAGTATGGAATGTGCCACAAACAATATATTCAGGTGCAGACAAGAACAAGAGAAAGAGGCAGCACTCCACATTGAAAATATCAAATAGATGGATTTATTCTCCCATATGTGCAATGAAGTAGTGCAACGTTTCAGCTGCTCAATGCAGCCTTTGTTAAGCAGCTGCTTGACAAAGGCCCCATGCACACGAACGTGCTTTTGCGGCCGCAACTCCCCCGAAAATCCACGGGAGAATTGCGGCCCCATTCACTCCTATAGGGCCATGCACACGACTGTGGTTTCCACGGTCTGTGCATGGCCCAGGAGCCTGGACCACAGAAAGAACGGGCATGTCTTATTACAGCCGTGTTCTGCTTTCCAGGCACATAGCAAATAATAGCCACGGCCATGTGCACGGCCCGCGATTTGCGGGCGGCTCGCGGGTGACACTCCACTGCCGGCCGACCCGAAAATCACGGCCGTTCACATGGCTACGGTCGTGTGCATGAGGCCAAAGGCTGCATTGAGCAGCTGAAACGTTGCACTACTTCATTGCACATATGGTAAAATAAATCCATCTATTTGATATTTTCAACTTGGAGTGCTGCCTCTTCCTCTTGTTCTTGTCTGCACACTGTGGGATCTTCAAGTCGGATTCCTGGAGGCCGGCACCCGTTTCCCCCGGAGGCTTTGCAGTTCTGCTGTTTTGCCCATACTCCTAGACCTTTGAATCTATCCAGGTGAGCATTCAGTTCACACGTCAGTATAAGATGACTGGTGCTGTCCAGAGACGTGCACCCGCAGCTGAAACACCTCTGGTACCAATGGAATAAGAAAGGCAAAGTGCTACCCACCAGTGACCTGGAATCTATATGCAATCTGCTATCATCCATGGGGATTTTTAGCTGCATCAACACTCACAGTATCAGCAGTTTGAAACACCACTGGTACCAATGCAATGATGAGATAAACAAAATGCTACCCCCGAGGACCTGGAAACCATAAATGACCTGCTGTCGTCCAGGGGGATTTAGAGCTCAGGAAAGAGAAAAGTGCATTAGCACTCACACTACCATCGGATTGTTTGCTGATGATTTAATCTTGGCCTTGACAACCCCTTTACACTCCCTTAGAGCAGCATACGATACCCTGACCATGTTTAGTAAGGTGTCTTATGATAAACTTAATGCCACAAAATCTCAGATCTTGGGCATGCATTTACCTTACTCAATTTCTAAAGGAGTTCCCCTTCTCATGGAGCGCACACTCTATTACATCCCTAGGTACTCATCTTAGTTTCCCTAGTCATAATCTGGTGTAAAAAAATGTTAAATCACAAATTACATGTTTGGAGCTTGAATTCTTTTGATGAACAAAATTTGAATCCTCATGGCCATAAAATACTAATTATGCCTAGGTTTCTATATCTCCTTTGTACATTACCTCTTCCCATTACTCTATACATTTTCAAGTCTTTAAAATCTCAAATGTTAAAATTTATATAGCAAGATAAAAAACCAAGAGTGCCATTAGCAATACTATCCAGAACCATAAAACACGAAGGTATGGGAGTCCCTAACTAACAAACCTACCACAAATTAGACCAATTCAAATGGTGGTGTTCACCTAACCCATCCAAACACTGGACTGATATAAAAGCTAGCATGCTCTCTTGTTCTTCTTTACCACATATTTTATTGTCACCCTCCACACCTAGGGCTATGGTGAAACCTCAATATCCCATTATTCACCTCCTGGCTGGAGGCGATGTCTTTTCATTCTCCCGACACTCGTGAGATCGTGAGATCACGCTGTGCTGTCACTCCCACAGTAACTTTGCCGGAGTGTCTGGAAAGTTAAATGAAATGACATTGCCTCCTGGCTGGAGGCGATGTATTTTCATTCACCCGACACTCCGGTAAAGTTACTGGGGGAGCAAGTGACAGCACAGCGTGATCTCGCGAGATCACGCTGTGCTGTGAGTACAGCTGAACATGAATGAAGAGAAGTGTATGACGCTGATTGGTCATCGTCATACACTTCCCTTTACTGCGCCCACTTGGTAAAAAAAAGTTAAAAACACGCCCACTTGGTTATTAAGAATGAATTTGCATAACACTTAAAATGCTCATAAATTTGTCAAAAATGAAAGTTGTTTTTAAAAAAAAACAAACAACAAAACCTTACTTATCAACATGAAAAGCGCCTATTAGATTAGGTAGAAGATAGGACAGTTATAAACTGGTGACAGAGCCTCTTTAAAGGATCTGCTGATAAAATCTTGGTGCCACAGATACCACAGGACACCTTCAGAGGTTTTGTAGAGTCCATACAATAGGGGGACCAAACACAATCTGAGGCAGGTGGTCTTAATGTTATGGCTGAATGGTGTATAAAGCAACAATTCACACAATATTATTATTTCATTATTCATTGTAATATAACTATGATAATAATAAAAAAAAACAGGGGCGCGACCAGCTAACAAAGATGGCCGCACATTTAAGTAGCTCCGCGACTTCTTGGCACAACAGCTATCTAAAGCTAACATTAGAGGCAAGATATCCCTACCTACTGCCCTGATTTTCTCCCTTACCTCCCCCTGATTGATTGCCCATGGTCTGGAGGAGTGCAACAGGGCGGAAGGATCATCAGAACCCTATGTCCTCACGCCAGAGAACGCAGACTTTCTCGCCATGTCGGCTGTATTAAAAGCTCACGATTATCGATCTCCTTCGCCACCGCCTTTGGAACAACAAATTTCCACTAGGGACGCCTTCCTGGTCTGAAAATTCAAACTACTTCTTCAGCAGGAGCTACAACTTAGGGTATGTTCACACGCAGTGAGAAAAAACGTCTCAAAATACTGAGCTGTTTTCAAGAGAAAATAGCTCCTGATTTTCAGACATTTTTTGTGCTGCTCACGTTTTTCACGGCGTTGTTCACAGCGATTTTTATGACCGTTTTTGGAGATTTTTTCAATAGAGTCTATGGAAAACGGCTCCAAAAACGTCCCAAGAAGTGACCTGCACTTCTTTTTCTTGGCCGTTTTTTTACGCGTAAAAAACCGCCGTGAAAATCGCTCCGTCAGAACAGAACGCCAATTTACCATTGAAATCAATGGGCAGATGTTTGGAGGCAGCTGCTTCCAATTTTTCCGCCATTTTTGGGCGTTTACGGCCCGAAAAACGGCCAAAAATAGGCCGTGTGAACATACCCTTACAGCAACCAAGCTGTCCAAAGACCTCACGAAGGAGATACGCGAGTTGGGGCTAGGATAAACGCTCTAGAAACCAAAATAGATGACGCTATTTAAGTGCTGTCTGCACACGATGCAGAATTTGACTCCCTAAGAGCGGACCTAAACTCTGAGCTGCTGCGCTTAGAGGACTCTGAGAACCAAGCACGCCATGGTAACCTTCGGATCCGAGGCCAATCCGAATCTTACGAGGACCTAAACTCCCGCTATCACGGCTCTTTTTCATAAACTGGTGCAAAACCTTCCTACAGACAGGTTGGAGATGAACCGTGTCCATAGATGCATCAGCCCAAAACGATCAGATGGCAAACCACACGACCTTGTAGTTAAACTGAACTGAAACCTTTCCTTACCATCCTAGAACAGCACCAAATTCGATAACGCTGGGGACGAAGCTTCAGTTCTCCTTGGATATTAAATCCTACTCATCTTGCTCGGCTGACGACCTCAAACACCTCTTGATTACCCTACAACTCTTACCTCTACTTGCAGTTTGTTCATGCCAACAGTCCCAGGCTTCCTGTGATGGCTCCCAGATTCGCCCCATTTGGGACACAATACCTCCTCACAAATGCTTGCGAACCACCACTAAACAGAGCACCGCGACCCGGTTTCATGACGACCCTACTTGGTGGATAAGTACTATTATATTTCTCCTGCTTACTCTTTTACCAATCTCTGACTGACACTCTCTCTACACCAACTAAGACTCACATACACTTATTGTTATACACCAATTTCTGGAAAACTAAGCGCTCTCCTCAGAATTATTGGTCCTTTTTCCTGATATAGCAGAACTGTACGTGCCCTCAAGCACAACTTTTGCTCTGATTCCTAACAGGGACTCTAAAATTCTCTCATTATAGTTTCAACTCTACCTGTGTCGAGTGTTATGCATCCTTTACCAAGTTTTAATGGAGTATAATTCACTATTTGTATATTTTTTTTATGTTTGCACTATCTATCCAACCTGTTGTATACCTCCATTTTGCAACCACTACCGTATAACTGTGTTATATGAATACTGTGCATAGTTGATTTTTTTTGGCCCCACCTACTGGGCAACTTATTTAATTCCCGATATACAACCCGCTAAATACAACGTGTACCTCTTTATGTTTACATTGTGTACCCAGCCCATTGCATACCTCAGTTCCGCAATCATCATTGTCTTACTTGCATTATATGAATACTGTGCATAGCTCATTTTTCTCCCCTCCTACTAAGCAATTTATTAACCCCAATGTTTAGCCTGCTAGACACATCGTGCACCCCCCTACATTTGCATTGTGTGACTAGCTTGCTGAATTTTCTATTTGATTGAAATTACCACTGTATTACTTGTGTTATAGGAATACTATGCATAACCTCCCCCCACCAGGCATTTTATTTTACTCCTGATATGCGGCCTGCTAAATGTGCATAGCTCACCCCCCCCCCCCCCACCTACTAAGCAATTTATTAATCCCCAGTGTTCGGCCTGCTGGACATAGCATGCACCCCTCTAGGTTAGCTTTGTGTGTCTAGCCCGCTGTGTTTTTCTTTTTTATTACAATAATCACTGTATTACTTGTGTTATGGGAATATTATGCATAACTAATTCCCTCCCCCTACCAGGCAATTTATTTTACTCCCGGTATGCGGCCTGCTAAATACATCGTACATAATTCACCATATAATACATCGTACAACATTGTACCATATGATCAGCCTATTGCAAACCTATAACTACTGTATACCTCCATTCTGTAATTACCACTTTATTACTTGAGATATATAAATGCTATGTCCGCCTGCCCATAGTACAACGTATTCTAACTCACAAGTATAACTTTTTACCTGAACATACCCCTAAACTTTCCATTTGTTTGGAACCAAAATCACTCACACCATTAATATTTACCACCTTGTAAATATAAGGACACAGCCTGTTTTGACCTTCAGGACACAGACGATTTTTTTCAAATCTGACATGTGTTACTTTGTCTGGTAATAACTTTGGAATGCTTTTACCAATCCAAGCAATTCTGAGATTGTTTTCTTGTGACATGCTGTACTTTGTGTTACTGAAAAAATTATGTCGATAAATTCAGTATTTATGAAAAACACCAACATTTTGAGAAAAATTTGAAAAAAATATAATTTTTCTAAATTGTAACTTATCTGCTTGTAAAACAGATAGTAATACTACACAAAATAGTTACTAGTTAACATTTCCAATATGTCTACTTTATGTTGCCATCATTTTTTCAACATTCTTTTATTATTCTAGGACGTTACAAGGAGTAGAACTTTAGCAGCAATTTCTCACATTTTCAAGAAAATTTCAAAAGGCTATTTTTTCAGAGACCAGTTCAGTTCTGAAGTGGCTTTGAAGGCCTTATATATTAGAAAGTCCCCATAAATTACCCCATTTTAAAAAACGCACCCCTCAAAGTATTCTAAACAGAATTCAGAACGTTTCTTAACCCCTTAGGCGTTTCAGAGGAATTAAAGCAACGTCGAGGTGAAATTTAGAATTTTCATTTTTTTTGCCAAAATTCATTTGTAATACGTTTTTTTCTGTAACACAGAAGGTTTTACCAGAGAAATGCAACTAAATATTTATTTCCCAGATCCTGCAGTTTGTAGAAATATCCCACATGTTGCCCTACTATCCTAATGGACTGAAACTCAGGCCTCAGAAGCAAAGGAGCACTTAGTGGATTTTGGGGCCTCCTTTTTTTTAGAATATATTTTAGGCACCATGTCAGGTTTGAAGAGGTCTTATGGTGCCAAAACAGTGGAAGCCCCCAAAAGTACCCTATTTTGGAAACTACACCCCTCAAGAAATGTATCTAGGGGTATAGTTAGAATTTTGACCCCACAGATGTTTTGCTAAACTTATTGGAATTAATCTGTAAAAATGAATATCTACTTTTTTCTGAAAAAACGTAGAAAGTTTTAATTTTTACAAGGAATAAAGGAGAAAAAGCACCCCAAAATTTGTAAAGCCATTTCTCCTGATTACGGCAATACCCCATATGTGGTGATAAACTGCTGTATGGACCCACGGCAGGGCTCAGTAGGGAAGGAACGCCATTTAGATTTTGGAGCGCAGATTTTGCTGGAATGGTTTTCACTGCCATGTCGTGTTTGCAACGCCCCTGAGGAACAAACTGTGGAAACACCCCAAAAGTAACCCCATTTTGGAAACTACACCCCAAGGAATTTTTCTAGGGGTATAGTTCGATTTTTAACTTCATTTTCACAATAGATAAAGGAGTAAAAGCTCAAGTTTTGCTGGAATGGTTTGCGGTGCCATGTCACATTTGCAAAGCCCCCAAGGAGCCAAAATATTGCAAAACCCACAAAAGTGACCCCATTTGGGAAACTACACCCCACAAGGAATTTATCTAGCGGTATAGTGAGCATTTTGACCCCACTATAAAATGTTGATTTTTTTTCATTTTCACAAGGAATAAAGGAGAAGAAGCACCCCAACATTTGTAAAGCAATTTCTCAAAAGTACGGAAATACTCCATATGTGGTCATAAACTGCTGTTTGGACACACCGTAGGGCTCAGACTGGCAGGAGTGCTACTTGGCATGTGTAGCATCCACGGCCATGGACCGACGGAAGTACTCACCCCCCCAAACGGCCGCAGCCATGGATCTGTGAGCGCTTGCCCGCATCTACTCCCCAGGAGACACCAGTGCTTACCACCGTTCTGCTGTGTCCTGTCGGGTACATGAAAATAATCATCAATTAACCCATGATCACCCTGGACTATAAAAAGGGCCCTGCCCTTTTCCCATTGCCTGAGCATTGTTGTGTTTACCCGTGTTAGTCTTGAAAATGGTCCCTTAGTGTTATCCTGTTCCCAGTGTTCCCGTACCTGGTACTTGTATCCTGTATCCCATGCTACCGTAGTTCCTGTGCCTTACAAAGTTGGAGTCGTATTGTGCCATCACTCACGCCTGCTGTGTTACACCACGCCTGGTGTCTGCTGCCAAGATCACATCTGAACCTAGCCGTTACTACTGTCTGAACTGCTACAAGTACCCTTGCGCTTGGACTATATAGACCTTGACTTGGTACACTGTTTGGCCAGCTGCTATCCCGCTACGGTGGTACGGCCCAGTGGGTCCACATACCCACAGATTGTGACAGTACGCTAAGGCCATGGACTCCACTGATCAAACCAAGACCATGACGACATCACAATTCATGCTACCGGATATGCTAGACATCCGGTCATGACAGGACCAACTCCTCGAGGCAGTGAACATAATTGCACATTGGCTGGATATGCAAGCTGCCATTATGGCACCTGCTCCTATTGCTCCTGCTGTTCCTCCTATTACATCTCCTGGCAGCACCGATTCCTGATTCTCTCTGCCACTACCCTCTCGCTACGATGGAGATGCGAGAAACTGTAGGGGATTTCTGAACCAATGTCAGATCCACTTCAGTCTGCATGCCAGAGCATTTCCTTCTGATGGCACAAGGATCACATTCATAGTCTCTCTTCTTACTGGCAAGGCCCTGGCATGGGCGAACCCCAACTGGGAACGTCAGGGACCAGAGATCTGTGACTTACAGTGTTTTATACAGACTTTCCACACTGTATTTGAGGAACCTAGACAAGTCTCTTCAGCACCTGCATCCCTGTTGACCATTCACAAAGGAGACACCTTAGTGGGCGAGTAATCCATTTGATTCCATACCCTGGTGGCAGAGCTGACCTGGAACAACGAAGCCTTGGTGGTCACCTTCTGGCAGGTTTTATCCTCCGATATCAAAGACGAGCTTGCCGCTCGAGATCTGCCTTCTACCCTAGATGACCTAATTTTTCTAGCCACCCGGATTGACATGAGGATCAAGGAACGGTATCAAGAGGTTCACCGAGCCAGAAGACTTCCTAGGCTAGTTGCTTCATTCCAGCAACCCATGCTGCACTCATCAGCACTTCCACTGGAGGAGCCTATACAAGTTGACCTACTCAAGCTGTCTGTCCAAGAGAAAAAACTCAGACGCACTTCAGGACTCTGACTGTATTGCGGCCTTGGATGCAATTTTGTGCGTCTGTGTCCCCAAAAGCCAAAAAGAATCCAGCGCCTAGGATTGGTTGGCGAGACAACTCTAGGCGGAAAAGGACTAAATAATAAATTGTCCATTACTGTGACTATAGAGTCCAGTGAGAAGACGCACGGGGTCTCTGCCTACCTGGACTCTGGGTCAGCGGCAAACTTCATCCAATAGGACCTAGCGGATCAGCTCCAGTTGCCGACTGTTCGCTTGGAGACACCACTTTCTGTTGCCTCAGTGAATGGACTTCCTCTGCCCAACCCCATCATGTCTGAAACCAAGCCACTGAAGCTCCAAGTGGGAGCTCTTTATACCGAGCAGATTACTTTCCTCCTTTTACCCAAAGCTGTCAATCCGGTGTTGTTGGGTGTCACGTAGGGTTCGTGGACCCGCAGGGCCGTACCACCTTGGC
This sequence comes from Rhinoderma darwinii, assembly GCF_050947455.1. Classification (NCBI taxonomy): domain Eukaryota; kingdom Metazoa; phylum Chordata; class Amphibia; order Anura; family Rhinodermatidae; genus Rhinoderma; species Rhinoderma darwinii. The sequence goes on from NC_134696.1 coordinate 64,157,461, forward strand.
GGTAAGGCAGCTGGCCAACAGGGCACCGGCCACAGTCTATAGTTTGTATGGGGTACCTGTGGCAGCTTGGACAGTAGAAAGACAGGCTCGGCTGGGACTAGGCATCAGGCAGACGTCAGGCGTTGTGTAGCAGGACAGGCATAGAATACAGCACAGCACGACTACAGCATAGCACGGCACTTGACCAGGTTAGCAAGGGATACAGGATACACGATACAGGAACAGGGAACACTGTTAACTGGAAAACACTAGGAGACCAAGGGCTGGGCCCTTCTTATAGTCAGGGCACTCATGGGCTGATTTTACATTAAAGTCCTGTGTGCGCTCTGCCCCTTTAAGAGGGACCCGGCCGAGGTGAGTGAACCTGATGGCAGACCTATGGCTGTGGCTGTCAGGAGGTGAGTGAACCTGACGGCCCGCGGCCATGGACTTGACACTGGGTCTGCCTTGGCTCCGACTTCATGCCCCGGTTCTGGACAGGAATTCTGGAGAAGTTCTCCAATGGGGCTCCAAATGTCTCCACCACTGCATGTCACAGAATCAGCCTGTCCTGCCTCCAATGTCTCAGTCGTTGACAGGATTACCCACACATTTTGCACAGTTTGCGGACAACTTTTGCAAGAAGGAGGACGAGATGCTTCCCCCACACCGGGCGTACGACTGCCCGATTGAACTGGTTCCTAATGCTTCACCGCCCTGTGAATGGGTAGACCCCCTCTCCTTACCAGACTCAGTCCATGTCGACCTATATCAAGGAGAATCTGGAGAGGGATTTTATACGAAAATCCTCCTCTCCGGGCGGTGCCTGGTTCTTCTTTGTAAAGGAAAAAGACAGATCTCTTCGACCCTGCATTGACTACCATGGTCTCAACCAGATCACGGTGAAAAACAAATACCCTTTGCCACTGATCTCGGAACTATTTGATCGCATACGAGGAGCCAAGATCTTCTCTAAACTAGACTTGCGTGGGGCCTACAACTTAATCCGAATCCATAAAGATGATGAGTGGAAGACGGCATTTAACACCCGGGACGGGCACTACAAATACCTGATGATGCCTTTCGGCCTGTGTAACGCTCCCACGGTCTTCCAAGAATTTGTCAATGATATCTTCCGAGATCTCCTCTATGTCTGTGTTGTGGTCTATCTCGGTCACATTTTGATTTTCTCCGCAGATCCGATGACACATAGGAGGTATGTCCGTCAAAACCTACTGCGATTAAGGGAGAGTCGCATGTATGCCAAGTTGGAGAAATGCACTTTTGAAAATAATTCTCTGCCCTTCCAGGGCTACATCATCTGGATCAGGGTCTCAAGATAGATCCTGAGAAAGTAAAGACCGTTCTGGAGTGGCCACGTCCTCAGGCCCTGCGATCCATACAGCGTTTTTTGGGATTCGCCAACTTCTACCTGCATTTTATCCCAAACTTCTCATCATTGATGGCTCCCATCTCTACCCTTACTAAGAAGGTGTGGACTCCAGAGGCAGAATCTGCATTTAATAGCCTCAATAATGCCTTTACCTCAGCCTTAATCCTCCATCATCCTGATGTCTCTCGACAGTTCTCGTTGGAGGTGGACACTTCCTTTGTTGGTGCAGATGCACTGCTGTTCCAGAGAGGCCTCAAAGGAAAGGCAGTGATATGTGGTTATTACTCGAGACTTTTTTCCTCGCAGTGCGCAATTACTCTGGAGTTACTGGCCATTACATTGGCTCTGGAGAAGCCCTCTGGCGCTAGAGGGCGCAGCCCACCCCATCCTGATATACACCGACCACAGGAACCTTACATATCTCCAGTCGACTCAACAGGTGAACCCCTGTCAAGTCAGCTGGTCGCTGCTCTTCTCCTGGTTCCAGTTTGGGGTCCACTACCGGCCCGCGGACAAAAATGTGAGGGCCGATGCCCTGTCCAGGTCATTTGAAACAGAGGACACCGTGGAGCCTCCGCAAAGTATCATTGACCCATCCTGTATTATTTCTGCTGATCCTCGGCAAGTTAGAGACCTTCCGCCAGGGAGGACTTTTGTATGGTTGGGAGACAGGAGTGGAATCCTTCTCTGGGGGCACAGCTCCAAACTGGCTGAGCACGCGGGTGCTCGTAAGACCCGAGATCTGATTCCCCATCATTTCTGGTGGCCCACGCTGCCCAAAGATATTGTGGACTTTGTCTTGTCCTGCACTGTGTGTGCTTCCAACATAGTTGCTCACTCCAAGTCTGCCCCAACCTCTGTCTGTGCCCAATGCTCCCTGGCAGCATATAGCAATGGACTTTGTCACTGACCTTCCTTCGTCTGCAGGATGCAATACGGTCTGTGTGTTGGTGGACCAGTTCTCGAAGATGGCTCATTTTATCCCACTGACCAGCCTACCTTCTGCTCCTCGGCTGGCAAATCTCTTCATCCAGCACATCTTCCGTTTGCAAGGTTTGTCTCTTCATATCGTGCCTGATCGGAGGGTTCAGTTCACCTCGAAATTCTGGAGAGCCCTCTCTAAACTCCTAGACGTGAAGTTGGAGTTTTCTTCATCCCCAGTCTAATGGCCAAGTCGAGAGGATTAACCAAATCATGGAGAATTATCTTCGCCACTTCATCTCCATGCAGCATGATGATTGGGTACAGCTTCTTCCATGGGCCGAGTTCTCGTACAACAACCACTCAAGTGAGTCCACCAACTCCACACCATTCTACATTGTCTACGGCCAACATCCCCAAATTCCTCTTGCTGTTCCGACTACATTCCTGGTACCCGCAGCTGACTCTGCATTTGGAGATTTTACACAGGTAGTCGATCGCATGAAGCGAAAAGCAGATGCTAAGAGAAGAGAGCCATCTCTGTATCTTCCAGGTACCAAAGTCTGGCTATCCTCAAGGAATATCCGGCTGAGTGTGCCATTATACAAATTTGCTCCCAGGTTCCTCGGACCCTTTGAGATCCTACAGCAAATCAACCCTGTCTCTTACAAACTTCGGCTGCCTCCTGAACCGACTTCAATTTTAACAACCGGTTTTGGGAGAAATGGGGCAAACCCGGGTCCGACCCCTGGGGAAGGGGTTAAAGAAAAGTCATTAATGGCAAAGGCTTATACCAAACACGAAAAGACCCCCAAACTCATATGTAGATTTATATATCTCACAGTCTACTGACCTATAAGCACACTAAATGTGTTGACCTTATCTATATGGCTACTGTACTATGAATGTACAGAATGTTGAGGGCATTATCCTGTGTATGGGAGAGGTGAATGCCCCTCAGAGAAAAGGTCAGAGATGGAAGAGGAGGAAAGATTGTCTCCATGGTTACCTGGACATAGCAGAGAGAATGAACCTGTGTTCCAATACTCCACTCTCGCATACTAGCGGAGGCTCAGTATCACTGTTACCACATAGGTTGTGCCCCTTCACACAGGTAGTTATCAGGATAAGGGCTGGAAGAGTCCTTGCTTATTCCAGCTTTGCCCAGCCATGTGTTTTCTGCATATAGTGATTTGTTGATCGATTGCACTTGCCTTGTGGCCAATCACAGTAATTGCTGCCCTATATTAACCCCTTAAAAACGAGCGACGGATATATCAGTCACAAGCGGGTGCTAGTTCCTACATTGCGACGAATATATCTGTCGCTTGTATCTAGTGGGTACTGCCACTGTACCCACGAGATCAGCGGCAGGAGCACGGCTGTTATACATAGCCTGGCTCCTGTCACTGCTGCCTGAATTGGAGAGTAGTCTGATTACAGCAGTTTAACCCCTTAGATGCAACAATCAATAGCAACTGTGACATGTAAGTTGATTTTTACAGAGGAAGGGTGCGATTGCGGGGTGCCAATAGGTTTTCAAGGCAGCCGGGGACCTAATAAAGTCCTTCATGTCAGAGGCATGGCCTAATAGATTGCCTGTCAGTTTTACACTGAAATGCAATAATGCTTTGGTATACTAAGTATAAAAAAGCATTATATCTGAAATCAGAAAATCGCAAAGTGAAGTCACCTAGTGGGACTAAAAAATAATATTATTAAAAAAGGGTTAAATAAAGTTTACAGTGAAAATAAAATAAAGCATAAAAAGTGGTTTTATTTAGTAAAAGTGTAAATAAAAAATACACGTATATGGTATTGCCGCGATTGTAACGACTCGAACAATGAAGTTGACACATTGATTTAATGGTCGGCTTATAGGCGTACAAAAAAACGCAAAAAACAACTGTAAAATTCCTTTTTTTTCCGATCCCCCACAAATAAAATCAAATTAAAGATAATCAAAAAGTCCCATGTACCCCAAAATAGTACCAATAAAAACTACACCTTGTCTTGCAAAAAACAAACCCACATATGGCGACATCAATGGAAAAAGAAAAAGTTACGGCTCTCGAAATGCAGCGATACAAAAACTAATATTATTTTATTATTTTTTATTGTGCATAGTAAAACATAAAAAAAGCTATACATATTTAGTATTGCCGGAATTAAACCCACCCATAGAATAAACATAACATGTTATTTAAGCTGCCTAGTAAACGGTGTAACTTTAAAATGCAAAAAAACAATGCTGGAATAGCTGTTTTTTTTCTATTCACTCCCAAAGGGAAGTTAATAAAAATTTATCAATATACTATGTGCACCCAAAACTGGTGCAATTGAAATACAAGTTTTCCCAAAAAAACAAACCCTCTTACGGATATATCGATGGCAAAATCAAAAAGTTATGACTGAATGATTGTGCTTGGTCATTAACATACAAAAAGGCCTGGTCATTAACAGGTTAATAGATAGCCTAGTACTTCCTGTGCCGGATTATTTTGACTTGTCAGCGATCTAGCTTTCCTGTGATCATCTACTATTCTCTTCTTGTGTACTGAACACTGCATTACCTCTATTCTCTCTACTTGTTGGCCGAACTCTGTATTACATCTGACTATAATTGAAACTGTGTCGTTTGTCCCTCCTATTGGATTACAGATCTGAGAACCAGTACCATTACGTGCTAACTGCTTGCAGAAAACGGTCAAGGCAGTGATCCAAATACAAAATAGCACACAACAAACACCTTTAGAAATGGACAGTATGCTACAAATCTTGTTGCACAAGCAGTTCTGAGGAGGGTTAGGCTATGTTCACACACTTAACAAAAAACGGCTGAAAATACGGAGCTGTTTTCAAGGGAAAACAGCTCCTGATTTTCAACCGTTTTTTAAGCAAAAATGGCCGTGTAAAAAACACCCTGTGGGAACAGAACGCCGTTTTTCCCATTGAAATCAATGAGCAGATGTTTGTAGAGTTCAGCCCCCGTATTTTCAGCCATTTTTCAGGGGCATTTACGGCCATAAAAATGGCAGAAAATAGCCCATGTGAACATACACATGAACAGGCTAAGCAGCGAGAAGTCGACATACTCCTGTCTCTTTAAGAGTCTACATACATGCCGCATTGACGAGTCCGACAGTAGCAATGAGACAATGGGAGAGATATCAGCTGCACAGGTATGCTCAGTGTCCAACGCACCCATTATAACACCAATCATCATAAATTATGTTAAATATTTATTTTTATCAAAAAGGGCCATTTAAAATGTTACATTTATTATTGTATTACATTGTATTGGTATATATCTATAGTACACATATACCCTTACAACAGACAATGTGGCTAGACAGCGCTGGGATTTTTTTAATGGAGCCAGGGTTGTCTGCCCATATACAGTATGGGCACTCATTGTGTCACAGGGAATTCCTGTGACAAGATTAAAAGGGTCCCCTCAGTCTCTGCCCTTGTACGTTGTGCTCAGCATTGATCATGGTATATAAACGATTTAACGGGATATAAGAGATTAGAAAAACCAGTGTATTATAGCGGTTGCCTCACTCTTAATGGCGCAGGCACAGTGACAGTATATAAGTCATTGGTTATCAAGTGATTAAAAGATTAAATCATCTTTAGTAATAATACTGTAAAAGTATTCTTTAAAACTACTAAGGCCCCATGTGCACGACCGTGCCCGTAATCACGGTCAGTGATTAGGGGCACAGCCGGCCACAGACAGCCGCCCATATTTGCGGGCCATGCTCCAATTATAAAGTATGGGAGCACGGTCTGTAATATAAAAAAATAGGACATGTCCTATATTTTACAGAAGGTTTCTACGGCACGGACACCTTCCCGTAAATATACGGGAAGGTATCCGTCGGCCATAGAAATATATGAGCTTTCTCCCTGTGTTTGCGTGATCTTTCTATGGGCACTTTGATTTCTTCCACACTCCAAAAACACGTACAGCTTATATGGCTTCACATGTAACTTGCTGCATATGTCTGATGTTTGAAAATTAGATTGTGAGCCCCACTGGGGACTGATGTAAGTGTTCAGTATTGCTGAATATGTTGATAGTATATAAGCAGTGTGGATAAAGAAAGCTCTATTGACTTAGGGACTGCACAGTTATCAATCACTTTTAGAAATAATTACTTGTTACAAGTAGATTTTTGAGGAGCAATTTCCTGGTCTATATATTTTACATTGTTTTTATGATTTCAAGTGAACTTAGTTATATCAGGTTTTTAATTAGAAATGTAGCAACATTATAAAACTATTACCCAGTAAAAATCTATTTTGTTTTCTTTTTATAGACAAGACCAAACTATTAATATACAAGACTCAATCCCAAGATCATAAAATAGATGTGATGGATGAAAATGAAAATGAAAATGAAAATGAAAATGAGGAGATCCTAAAAAGAATGATGAATCTGACATCACAGAGGATGCCACATATAATATTAAAACACCAGTACAGTGTAATCAGGAGACTGGGCAGTGGTACATATGGATGTGTTGTACTAGTTGAACATAAAATAAAAGGTAAGATTTGATTGATTGATTGATTGATTGATTGATTCATTGATTGATTGATTGATTGATTGATTGATTGATTGATTGATTAAATAAATTAGTTCATTAAAAATGTCATAAAAAGTTTGTATAACTCAATATTGTTTAAATGTTTTACACAATCCACAGCCTTTTAGTAAACCAATGTAAAAGACTGAAAAATGTAAATATAGTCAATCTTTTTAGATGACAATATACCTACTAAAATCAATTTTAAAAAAGCCCCTATCTTATAAAAGTACAATGGATGGTGGCTGTTACAAATGACATACTATAGATAGCTTCAAAACAATTGTATAAGGAGTATAATAGATAATTACTCATAACGCTTACAAGTCTGAAACTACTGTATAGTCCAAATGGAACTTCATTGGTATTATGGATGTTGTATATATATATATATATATATATATATATATATATTGTAATCAATAAAAACGGATTATATTTATTGTCTTGTACATTGTTGTACCAAAGGGTTGTAATATAGTAATATTGTTGGTAAGGTTGAAAAAGGTACAGGTCTATCGAGTCCAACCAATTATCCTGCAGCATTGATCCAGAGAATGGCAAAAAAAAAACTATGAAGCAATTACCAAGTGCCCCATATTAGGGAGAAAAATTCCTTTACTTTCCTTTTATTATACCACCGTATTTTGCTGTAAAGTACTCCGCACAGCTTACATATGCCCCCGCATTGTAAATTGAAATACTAGTAAAACATCAAACAAAACAATTATCAAGCAAAATCCATGCTCCAAAAGCCAAATGGCGCTCCTTTTCTTCTGAGCTTGACAGTGCTCCCAAACAGCAGTTTACATCCACATATATAACATTGCCATACCCTAGACAACCTGGTTAACAATTTAGAGTGTGTGTCTTTAGTGGCACAAGCTGGGCACAACATATTGCGCACTGAAAGGACTTGTCTGTGGAAAAATTGCCGTTTTCGCTTTGCACCATCCGTTACACATTAATTTCTGGAAAACACCTGTGGGGGTAAAGTGCTCACTAAATACCTTAATAAATACCTTGAGATGTGTAGTTTTCAGAATGGAGTCACATTTTTTTTACAATTTGACCTGCAATTGTGGGCCAAAGCAGGCTCAAATGCACACTGAGTTTTTTTTTACTCCTGAGCCATGTCATGTGTCTCGGTAAAAAAATTGCACTATCCAATGAGCATGAATTTCTGGATAACATCTGTGGAGTCAAAATTCTCATTACACCCCTAGATGAATGCCCTGAGGATTGTAATTTCCTAACTGGGGTCACTTTTGGGAGGTTTCTACTGGTATCCAGAGCATCGCGTCCTGCCTGAAGGAGATGTCTATTCACTCTCAAGACACTTCTGCAACGTTAATGTGGGTGTATGTGACAGCACAGCAAGATCACGCGGTGCTGAGTACAATTGGCCATGAAGTGTATTATGCTGATTGGTTAGTGTCATACACTTCTCTTCACAACGCCCACTTAGTCAAAAGTTAAAAAACGCCCAGTTGGGCATTAAGAAAGTAATTAGCATAAATCTAAAATTGCTCATAACTTGGTCAAAAATTATCGTTTTTCAAAATAAAAACCACTGTTGTTATCTACATTACAGCGCCGATCATATTATGTAGGAGATAGTGCACTTATAATGTGGTGACAGAGCCTCTTTAAGTGACTCACAGGTGACATCTCCCGTCCATGGCCCATTTCTGCAGTTTATCGCTCAGATGTCTTCAGCTTCTCACTTTTCAAACATTTCTGCACCTAAAACGAAGATAAAACGAAGATAAACGAAGATAAAATTCTCATGATGCTCATGATGCCACTAAGTATAATAGCGCCTTACACTGCACCTCCAATTCTAATAGAACCATACCCTGTAACTGTCCCTGATTATAATAGCACCATACACTTTGTCACACACACACACACACACACACACACACACACACACACACACACACACACACACTGCCTCCTGTAGATAGTGCCCCCTGAAGACAGTGCCCCACATAGAGCCCCCTGTAGACAGTGCCCCAGATACATAGTGCCCCCTATAGACTCTCCTGTTGATACTACCCCATAAAGCCCCTGTAGATAGTGCCCCCCATAGATAGTGACTTGGTGGGTATGAGAAAGTGAAGAAAAATGGGAGACAGTGGCGATCCTCAGAGGCAATGTTGTCTTATGTACAGTCAGTACCTTTAGGAAATTCGTCTTGTACCAAAAGACTCAGCAATAAGCTTATTCTCTAGTAGTGGGCACACCACCAGAAGAACCAGAAATCGTGCATCTATATGGTAACAGTGTATGCCGACATCCTCCTACTGCGATTCCTGGAAGGATAAATCCTTGTCATGGGGATGAGATTGAAAGCAAGAGGAAACGGAGGGAAAGATCATGCAGTCTCTTTGTAACGGCGCCAGGCTAGTAAGTGCAATTGCAATATGTATAAACATTTTCTTTATTCGTGCAAACTACGCATTTCAGGACCAAACCGGGTCTCTCCGTTAGGTAAGGTATAATGTTTAAACATTATACAGCCTCCCCCACATACAGCCCTCCCCCAGTAGATAGTGCTCCACATATAGCCCCCACATTGAGCCCCCCTGTAGATAATGCTTCACATATGGCCTCCAAATGCAGCCCCCCATAGGTAGTGCTCCACATATAGCCCCCACATACAGCCCCTCCGTAGATAGTGCTCCACATATAGCCCCCACATACAGCCCCCCTGTAGATAGTACTCCACATATAGTCTGCACGAATAAAGAAAGAACATTTTTATACATAGTGCAATTGTACTTACTAGCTTGGTGCCATTACCAAGAGACTGCATGAAGTTTTTCTCCATTTCCTCTTGCCCCCATAGATAGTGCCCTACATAGATCCCCCTATAGATAGTGCCCCACATACAGCCCCTTGTAGATAGTGCCCCACATATAGTCCCCTGTAGAAAGTACCCCACATATAATATAATAATAATAATAATAATCTTTATTTATATAGCGCCAACATATTACGCAGCACTTTACAATTTAGAGGGAACATAAACAGACGATATCAGAAAGTACATAGTGACAAAGCTAATTTACATTCCAGACAGGAGGATTCAGGACCCTACTCGCAAGAGCTTACAATCTATGAGGAAATAAGGGAGACACAAAGTGTAAAAGTGTTTGTTCAGTACAATGCTCCGGCCATCTTTTATACACATGGGGGTGGTACACATAAAGCTGCATGAGCCAGTCACCAGTCAGTATCCGTGTATGACGGACATGAAATACAGTACGGTGCAAGGAGTGTGAGGGAATCTTATTCTGATGACTAATGAGGCCAAGGAAAGGAGTCAGATAAGGGAATATTATAGGCCTGCATAAAAATATGTTTTCAGGGCAGGTTTAAAACTGTGGTTATTGGGAATTAATCTGATTTTCTGTGGTAGCGCATTCCAGAGGACTGGTGCAGCACTAGAAAAATCTTGGAGACGGGAGTGGGAGGTTCGGATTATGGAGCATTTTAATCTAAATTCGTTGGCAGAATTTAGAGCATGGGTAGCGTGGTAGACAGAGATGAGGGAGGAGATCTAATGAGGTGCAGCACTGTGGAGAGCTTTGTGGATGAGAGTAATAAGTTTGAATTTAATTCACATATGGCCCCCCTGTAGATAGTGCCCCACATATGGCCACCCCTGTAGATAGTGCTCCACATATAGCCCCCACATATATCCCCCCTGTAGGTAGCGCTCCACATATAACCCCCACCCCCCATAGATAGTGCCCTACATAGATCCCCCTGTATATAGTGTCCCACATACAGCCCCCTGTAGATAGTGCCCCACATATGGCCCCCCGTAGACAGTGCCCCACATATGGCCCCCATGTAGATAGGCTATGCTCAACATATAGCCTCCACATACAGCCCCCCTGTAGGTAGTGCTTCACATTTAGCCCCCCACATTTTTTATAGAATAAAGAAACACTTTATCTACCTAAACCCGTTCCCATGCTGTCCTCTTGCAATGCAGGCCTGCTCTCTTCTGAGCAGGTCTGCTGGAACAACGCAAGCGGCGCTGAGCGGCAGGGCAAATCATTCCGCCTTTCAACGTTGCGTCATTGAAAAGCGCTGATTGGCAGGCTGCCTTGCCCTGTCCTTCAATGACGCAAGCGGTGCGATAATGACATTGCTCCGCCCGCTTACGTCATTGAAAGGCGCTCAATGCTCATGTTACGTGCCCCGCCATTCAGCGCTTATGCATGTAATTATATCTGCATCCTATAGATGCACGTACAATTATAGTGCAGGAGGGAGTGGCGGCGCCTGGTTTCAGTGGTGCCACCGCCCCTCAGAGAGGCTGCAGGACGCCGGCTCATGGATGGTGCAGCTCTGCTGGTATCTCAGGGGCTCTGAAAATGCGTCATGGCACCGAAAACCAATCCAGCTAAATCTGTACGCCAAAAGCCAAATGGTGCTCCTTCCCTTCTGAGCCCTGCCGTATGCTCAAACAGAAGTTAGCAACCACATATGGGGTGTTACTTTGCTTTGGAAATATAGTGTCACAAATTGTGGGGTGTTTTTTACCCTTCGTAAAAAAAAATGTTAACTAGAACTACATATTATTGGAAAAAATATATTTTTCCTTTTCACAGCTCAATTCTAATAAAATTTGCTGGGACAAAAAGCTCATTACAGCCCTAGATGAATTCCTTGAGGGCTGTAATTCTAAAATTGGGGTATTTTTGATGCGTTTCTCATATTTTGGCACCTCAAGGCCTCTGCAAAAGTGAAAGCAGTGTCTGAAAAACATCTTAGTAGAACTGATGCCCCAAAATCCACAATTTGCTCCTTCATTTCTGAGGCCTGTGTCAGGTAGCACACAGGGTAATAAATCTTGAGTTACCTTTCTCTGTTAACACATGCTGTGTTACAGGAAAAACAAATAATTAAATTGAATATCTACACACAAAAAAAGTGCTATTTTTACATTTACCTACCTGCTTTAATTCCTGTGAAACACCTATAGGGTTAACACACTTACTAAATGCTGTTATTACATATTACAATGCTTATATAGACTCTGTCACCACATTATAAGTGACCTATCTTCTACATAATGTGATCGGCGCTGTAATTTAGATTACAGCAGTGTTTTTCATTTAGAAAAACTATAAATTTTGACCAAGTTATGACCTATTTTAAATTTATGGTAATGAGTTTCTTAATGCCCAACTGTAAAGGATCTGCCAGACACAGCTTCTGTGTCGACACCCGTTGTTAATCAGTCTGCATCTGCTCCTAGGTTTGATAGAGTGACACGATCTGCTACCACTCAGGCTGGTAGGCTGAGGAGTGGGAGAACCTATCACAGCCTGGCCGGATGGTTCTAGCTCCCGCCCTTGGTCTATTTATACCTTCATTTCCTGCTCTTCCTTTGCCTGTGATTCTGTCTTGTTTCCTGGCTCCGCTGTTCCTGCTAGTACTATTGACCTCTGCTTCAAATTGACCCTCGCTCCTGCTCTGCGTTTGGTACCTCGTACACTCCTGGTTTGACTCGGCTCGTTGACTACTCTTGTTGCTCACGGTGTTGCCGTGGGCAACTGCCCCATTTCCCTTAGCTTCTGTGTACCCTTGTCTGTTTGTCTGTCATGCACTTATTGAGCATAGAGACCGTCGCCCAGTTGTACGCCGTCGCCTAGGACGGGCCGTGCAAGTAGGCAGGGACTGAGTGGCGGGTAGATTAGGGCTCACCTGTCTGTCTCCCCACCCCGTCATTACACCAACTGGGCATTTTTTTTATAGCTTTTGACCAATTGGGCGTTGTAAAGAGAAGTGTATGACGCTGACCAATCAGCGCCATACACTTCTCTCCATTCATACTCAGCACATAGTGATCTTGCGAGATCACTATGTGCTGTCACTTATTCACACATTAAGGTTACTGAAGTGTCTTGAGAGTGTATAGACATTGCCTCCAGCCAGGACGCGATGTCTATTCACAATCCCAACAAATCAGTAACGTTTGTGTGGGACTTACAGCACAGCTCATCGAGATCACACTTGCTGTCATTAAGTCCCACTCAAACGTTACCTATGTGTCGGGATTGTGAAAAGACATCGCATCCTGGCTGGAAGCTATGTCTATTCACTCTCAAGACACATCAGTAAAGTTAATGTGTGAGTAAGAGACAGCACAAAGTGATCTCGCAAGATCACTATGTGCTGGGTATGAATGGAGAGAAGTGTATGACGCTGATTGGTCAGCGTCATACACGTCTCTTTACAATGCCAACTTGGTCAAAAGCATAAGAACGGCCAATTAGGCATTAAGAAAGTCATTTGTAAAGGATCTGCCAGGCACAGCTTCTGTGTCTACGCCCATAGGTAATCAGTCTGCACCTGCTTCTATGTCTGTGAGACTGACTCCATCTTCCACCACTCAGGATGGCAGGCTTAGGCGTGGGAGAGCCCATCACAGCCTGGCCAGACGGAGCTAGCTCCCGCCCTCTGTCTATATATACCTGCCTTTCCTGTTCCTCCTTGCTTGTGATTCTTCTCGTTTGGTTTCCTGGCCCTGCTGCAGCTTCTTGATCTATTTGACCCTGCTTCATATTGACCCTGGCTTATTGACTACTCTCCTGCTCTGCGTTTGGTACTTTGTACACTCCTGGTTTGACTCGGCTTGTTCACTACTCTCCTGCTCTGCGTTTGGTACCTCGTACACTCCTTGTTCAACTCGGCCCGTTCACCACTCTTGTTGCTCACGGTGTTGCCGCGGGCAACTGACCCATTTCCCTTTGCTTCTGTGTACCCTTGTCTGTTTGTCTGTCGTGCACTTATTTAGCGTAGGGACCGTCGCCCAGTTGTACCCCGTCGCCTAGGGCGGGTCGTTGCAAGTAGGCAGGGACTGAGTGGCGGGTAGATTAGGGCTCACTTGTCTGTTTCCCTACCCCCATCATTACAAAATCACAAGCACATATACCTAGTCTACCCTGGTCCCTGACACTACTATGGACGCCCTTGAGACCCTGGCTCAGCAAATGCAGGGTCTCTCCCTACAGGTCCAGGCCCTGGCTCAGAGGGTCAACCAGCCTGATGCTACCATGGTAGTGCCCCTCACCTCCCCTCTTGAACCCCACCTCAAGTTGCCTGACCGGTTCTCAGGGGACCGGAAGACTTTTCTCTCCTTTCGGGAGAGTTGTAGGCTCTATTTTCGCTTAAAGCCCCACTCCTCAGGTTCTGAGAGCCAGCGGGTAGGTATAATTATGTCCCGGCTCCAGGAAGGGCCCCAAGAATGGGCCTTCTCCTTGGCTCCTGACGCCCCTGAACTTTCCTCCGTTGATCTTTTCTTTTCGGCTCTCGGACTCATTTATGACGAGACTGACAAGACTGCCTTTGCCGAGAGTCAGCTGGTGACCTTACGTCAAGGTAAGAGACCTGTTGAGGAGTATTGTTCTGACTTTAGGAAGTGGTGCGTAACTTCTCGTTGGAATGACCCTGCCTTAAGGTACCAGTTTAGGTTGGGTCTGTCAATTGCCCTGAAAGACCTGCTAGTTAGCTATCCCTCTTCTGACTCCCTAGACCAGGTTATGGCTTTAGCGGTACGACTTGACCGACGTCTCAGGGAACGACAACATGAACGTTTTTGTGTTTTCTCCTCTGACTTCCCCATGATGCCTCCCGAGGTTCCGTTGCTTCGTTCTTCCACGGAAGACTCGGAGGTACCTATGCAACTCGGGGCCTCCGTGTCCCCCCAACAACGTAGAGAGTTCCGCAGGAAGAATGGTCTCTGCTTCTATTGTGGGGATGACAAGCATCATGTGAACACCTGTCCCAGGCGTAAGAATAAGTAGCCGGAAAACGTCCGCGCCTAAGTGATCATCGGGGAGGTCACTTGGGCGCACAGGTATTTCCCGTAAATATGAAACTTAATAAAATCTTGCTTCCCTTTCAGGTCTCTTTTGGTGGTAGGTCTGCTACCGGCAGTGCCTTCGTGGATTCAGGGTCTTCTGCTACTATCATGTCTGTGGAATTTGCTATGTCTCTAGCTATGCCTTTGATTGATTTGCCTAAAACTGTCCCGGTAGTGGGTATCGACTCCACTCCTCTTGCTAATGGTTATTTTACACAACATACCCCTGTTTTTGAACTCCTTGTTGGCTCCATGCATTTGGAGCAGTGCTCTGTACTGTTGATGCAGGGATTATCGTCCGATTTGGTTTTAGGCCTTCCCTGGTTGCAGTTGCATAATCCCACGTTTGACTGGAATACTGGGGATCTTACCAAATGGGGTAATGAATGCTTGACGTCATGTTTTTCTGTTAATTCTATTTCTTCCCCTGAGGAGGTGAACACGCTACCTGAGTTTGTTCAGGACTTCGCTGATGTTTTCTCTAAGGAGGCCTCTGAAGTGTTACCTCCTCATAGAGAATACGATTGCGCTATCGATTTGGTACCAGGAGCTAAGCTCCCTAAGGGTAGGATATTTAATCTCTCTTGTCCCGAACGTGAAGCCATGAGAGAGTATATCCAGGAATGCCTGGCCAAGGGTTACATTTGCCCCTCTAATTCTCCGGTAGGTGCTGGCTTCTTCTTCGTAGGGAAGAAGGATGGGAGTCTTAGGCCATGCATTGACTACCGTAACTTGAATAAGGTCACTGTAAGGAACCAGTATCCCCTTCCTTTGATTCCTCATCTCTTTAATCAGGTTCAGGGGGCCCAATGGTTCTCTAAGTTTGATCTACGGGGGGCGTATAACCTTATCCGCATCAAAGAGGGGGATGAGTGGAAGACTGCGTTTAACACGCCCGAAGGTCATTTCGAATACCTCATCATGCCCTTTGGGTTGTGTAATGCTCCCGCGGTCTTCCAGAATTTCATAAATGAGATTTTTAGAGATTACCTGGGTGTATTTCTTGTAGTGTACCTTGATGACATACTTGTGTTTTCCAAGGACTGGTCCTCCCACATTGAGCATGTCAGGAAGGTGCTCCAGGTCCTTCGGGAAAACAAACTGTTTGCGAAGACCTAAAAATGTGTGTTTGGGGTGCAGGAGATACAATTTTTGGGTCAAATCCTCACTCCTCATGAATTCCGCATGGACCCCACCAAGGTCCAGGCTGTGGCGGAATGGGTCCAACCTGCCTCCCGGAAGGCGTTACAGTGCTTCCTGGGGTTCGCTAATTATTACAGGAGATTTATTGCTAACTTCGCGGTCATCGCTAAGCCTCTTACGGATCTCACTCGCAAAGGTGCTGATCTCCTCCACTGGCCTCCTGAGGCTGTCCAGGCTTTTGAGGTCCTTAAGAAGTGCTTTATCTCGGACCCGGTGCTGGTTCAGCCCAACCAAATGGAGCCATTTATCGTGGAGGTTGATGCATCCGAGGTGGGAGTGGGGGCTGTCTTGTCCCAGGGTACCAGGTCCCTCACCCATCTCCGTCCCTGTGCCTACTTCTCCAGGAAGTTTTCGCCCACTGAGAGTAACTATGATATTGGCAACCGCGAACTCTTAGCCATTAAATGGGCATTTGAGGAGTGGCGCCACTTCCTGGAGGGGGCTAGGCTCCAGGTAACGGTCCTTACCGACCACAAGAATCTGGTTTTCCTAGAATCTGCCCGGAGGCTAAACCCGAGACAAGCTCGATGGGCGTTATTTTTTACCAGATTCAACTTTTTGGTTACCTATAGGGCTGGGTCTAAAAATATTAAGGCTGATGCACTGTTGCGTAGCTTCATGGCCAGCCCTCCTTCGGAGGAAGATCCTGCTTGTATTTTGCTTCCAGGTATAATCATTTCCTCTAATGATTCTGATTTAGTCTCTGAAATTGCGGCTGATCAAGGTTCAGCTCCCGGGAACCTTCCTGAGAACAAGCTGTTTGTTCCCCTGCAATTCCGGCTAAGGGTACTTAGGGAAAATCATGACTCCACACTATCTGGTCATCCAGGCATCCTGGGTACCAAGCACCTCATTGCCAGAAACTATTGGTGGCCTGGGTTGCCTAAAGATGTTAAGGCCTACATCGCCGCTTGTGAGGTTTCTGCTAGGTCCAAGACTCCCAGGTCCCGACCAGTGGGCTTTCTATGTTCTTTGCCCATTCCCCAGGGACCTTGGACCCATATCTTCATGGATTTTATCACCGATTTGCCTCCATCTCAAGGCAAGTCGGTGGTGTGGGTTGTAGTAGACCGCTTCAGTAAGATGTGCCACTTTGTGCCCCTCAAGAAACTACCCAATGCTAAGACGTTAGCTACCTTGTTATTCAAACACATCCTGCGTCTCCATGGGGTCCCTGTCAATATTGTTTATGACAGAGGGGTACAATTTGTTTCATTGTTTTGGAGAGCCTTCTGTAAAAAGTTGGAGATTGATCTGTCCTTCTCCTCTGCCTTCCATCCTGAAACTAATGGCCAAACTGAGAGGACTAATCAGTCTCTAGAACAATATTTAAGGTGTTTTATCTCTGACTGTCAATATGATTGGGTCTCATTCATTCCCCTCGCCGAATTTTCCCTTAATAACCGGGTCAGTAACTCGTCAGGGGTCTCCCCCTTTTTCTGTAATTTTGGGTTTAATCCACGGTTCTCCTCCGTTTCACCTGGTAGTTCCAACAATCCCGAGGTAGAGGTCGTTCATCGGGAACTGTGCACAGTCTGGGCCCAGGTTCAGAAGAACCTAGAGGCGTCCCAGAGCATACAAAAAACTCAGGCAGATAGAAGACGTTCTGCTAACCCCTTGTTTATGGTCGGGGATCTGGTGTGGCTATCGTCTAAGAACTTGCACCTTAAGGTCCCGTCCAAGAAGTTTTCTCCCCGGCTTATAGGGCCGTACAAGGTCATTGAAGTCCTCAATCCTGTCTCCTTCCGACTGGAGTTGCCCCCATCTTTTCGAGTACACGTGTTTCATGCCTCCCTCCTTAAACGCTGCTCCCCGTCCTTGGCTCCCTCGAGGAAACCTCCTGTCCCCGTTCTCACCCCTGAGAGGGTGGAATTCGAGGTGGCCAAGATTGTGGACAGCAAGATGGTCCAAGGCTCCCTCCAGTACCTGGTCCATTGGAGAGGATACGAGCCTGAGGAGAGGACTTGGGTACCCGCCCGGGATGTTCACGCTGGGGTATTGGTCAGGAGGTTCCACCTTCGTTTCCCCAATAAACCAGGTCCACCTAGAAAGGGTCTGGTGGCCCCTCATAAGAGGGGGGTACTGTAAAGGATCTGCCAGGCACAGCTTCTGCCAGGCATCAGTCTGCACCTGCTTCTATGTCTGTCAGACTGACTCCATATTCCACCACTCAAGATGGCAGGCTTAGGAGTGGGAGAGCCTATCACAGCCTGGCCAGACGGAGCTAGCTCCCGCCCTCTGTCTATTTATACCTGCCTTTCCTGTTCCTCATTGCTTGTGATTCTTCTCGTTTGGTTTCCTGGCCCTGCTGCAGCTTCTGGATCTATTTGACCCTGCCTCATATTGACCCTGGCTTATTGACTACTCTCCTGCTCTGCGTTTGGTACTTTGTACACTCCTGGTTTGACTCGGCTTGTTCACTACTCTCCTGCTCTGCGTTTGGTACCTCATACACTCCTGGTTTGACTCGGCTCGTTCCCCACTCTTGTTGCTCACGGTGTTGCCGTGGGCAACAGCCCCATTTCCCTTAGCTTCTGTGTACCCTTGTCTGTATGTCTGTCGTGCACTTATTTAGCGTAGGGACCATCGCCCAGTTGTACCCCGTCGCCTAGGGCGGGTCGTTGCAAGTAGGCAGGGACTGAGTGGCGGGTAGATTAGGGCTCACTTGTCTGTTTCCCTACCCCCATCATTACATAACTTGGTCAATTTTTGTCACTTTTAATTATGCAGTGTTTCTGCCATTTCCCCTGTCCTTGATGTTTTGTGAATATCTGGAATGGGTGGGATTAACCACTTTAGCAGAGGACTATTTATATGTTACCTTGCTTTTCTTCTCTGTCCAAAGTGTCCTATGAGGTGCGCACTCCGTTCGTACGTTGCCGGGGGTGTCGCCTGCTCCGCTCCCGCCTCCCTATGCGCACTGCGCATGTCCGGTATTCCTGTATGCGTCAAGAACCCAGATGTGCGCTGCGGCGCTGGAGGCCGGATGTGGGGCATGCCTCACTTCCAGTCGCATTGACGGACATGCGCCGAACTCTCATGGAGGCAGAATAATTAGATAAATGAACCTGGGTCCACCCCTATTTAAGGCTACAACTTCAATATGACAACATGCACCCCCTGAGGAAGCGAAACGCGCGTTGGCGTCCTATACATGTTATCCAGGTTTCTATGACTTTTTATATGGGTAAGGTCTTTCTGATTCTTGCACTAACTTGGCTTCCAGTGTATTTGGCTTTATACTCCGTGTACTTCTTTTGTATATATATTTATTAAGGAGTTGCCTTTGCATTGAAAGAGGGAGGATGCCTCTTTAGGAGCATTGGCCCATCACTATAATGCTTTAGGAGTTTATATAATTGTAAGATCCACAGCAATGGCCGTACCAAAGCAAGGTGAGGTCTAAGGTAGCAAGATGGTGACGTCAGCGCCAACGGAGGTACCTGAAGACGGTAACCAGTCCTGGGTATACAAGAACAATAGAAACAGATACTGAGGTAATTATGAAGAAGCTGCGTATGGGCCAGCACAGTGTGGGACAGGTGCTGGAGGGTGTAGATATTAACAGGATGGTAATGCAGGATCTCAGGAACTCAGGCACACATGTTTTCCTAGGCTGTCATCTAAGCCACGTTACGCCTAACAGTCATATTTTAAAGGTAGATGACTTGGATCAAAAACTATGCAGAGTTTATAGGACAATAGGTTGCACACTTTTAAACCTAAACATTTATTAATAACATACATTTTATGTCATAAAAAACTGCGGTAAGCAGTTAATTTCTTTAAATGAGAATTATATTTAAGTTGCTGCCTGGAGTTTATCCCGAAACATTGGCTGCCCTTCATCATCAGTGGTGAAAATAATGGATTCTCCCTGGCGCTGCATATCATGAGAATGAATTGTTATGTTGTACGTAAAGGCTTTTTATGTTGTACTTAACTACTTCAGGACTGAGCCTGTTTTGGCCTTGAGGACTAAGCCGATTTTTTCAAATCTGACATGTGTTACTTTATTTAGTAATAACTTTGGAATGCTTTTACCTTTTTAAGTGATTCTGAGATTGTTTTCTCATGACAAATTGTACTTTATGTTAGTGAAGAAATTTATTTGTGAAAAACAGCAACATTTTGAGAAAATTAGCAATTTTGCATTTTTCTAAATTTAAATGTATCTGCTTGTAAAGAGATAGTAATACCACACAAAATAATTACTATTTCACATATCTCAAATGTCTACTTTATGTTTGCATCCTTTTTTGAACGTCCTTTTATTTTTCTAGGACGTTACAAGGCTTTGAACTTTCGCAGCAATTTCTCACATTTTCAAGAAAATGTCAAAAGGCTACTTTTTCAAGGACCAGTTCAGTTCTGCAGTGGCTTTGAGGGCCTTATATATTGGAAAGTCCCCATAAATCACCCCATTTTGAAAACTGCACCACTCAGAGTATTCAAAAAAGCATTGCAAATTTAACCCTGTAGGCATTTCACATTAACTAAAGCAAGGTAGAAGTGAAACTTACAAATACATTTTTTTTTTGCCAAAATTTATCTGTAATACATTTTTTTCTGTAACACAGAAGGTTTTACCTGAGAAATATTTATTGCCCATATTCTGCAGTTTTTAGAAATATCCCACATGTGGCCCTAGTGTGCTAATGGACTGAAACACAGGACTCCGAAGCAAAGGAGCACCTAGAGGATTTTGGGGCCTCCTTTTTTTTTTAGACTATATTTTAGGCACCATGTCAGGTTTGAAGAAGTCTTGTGGTGCCAAAACAGTGGAAACCCCCCAAGAGTGACCCCATTTTGGAAACTACACCCCTCAAGGAATCTTTGTAGGGGTATAGTTAGCATTTTGACTTAACAGTTTATGAATTAGTCTGTGAAAATGAAAATCAAATTTTTTTCTGAAAAAACGTAGAAATGTAAAATTTTTACAAGCAATAAGAGAGAAAAAGGACCCCAACATTTTTAAAGCAATTTCTCCCGATTATGGCAATACCCCATATGTGGTAATAAACTGCTGTTTGGACCCACGGCAGGTCTCAGAAGAGAAGGAGCATCATTTGGATTTTGGAGCACAGATTTTGATGGAATGGTTTTCGATGCCATGTCACATTTGCAACACCATGGAGGGACCAAAACTGTAGAAACCCCCAAAAGTGACCCCATTTTGTTACCTACACCCTCAAGGAATCTTTCTAGGGGTATAGTTAACATTTTGACCCCACAGTTTTTTTGCTGAATTTATTGGAATTAGTCTGTGACTATAGGAGAAAAAGCACCCCAACATTTATAAAGCAATTTCTCCTGATTACGGCAATATACCCTATATGTGGTAATAGATTGCTGTTTGGACCCACGGGAGAGAAGGAGCGCCATTTGGATTTTGGAGCGCAGATTTGGATAGAATAGTTTTCAGTGCATGTCGCGTTTCGCGGACCAAAACAGTGGAAACCCCCAAAGGTGACCCCATATAGGAAACTACACCCCTCAATAATTTTTTTTGTAGGGGTGTGATCACTTTTTAACCCCATAGGTTTTTTTGCAGAATCTTGTGGAAATCTGGCATGAAAAAAAAAACATTTACAATTTTTTCACAAATGCTTTGTTTATAGGACAGATTGTTCAGAGCATGAAAGTGGAGAAAAGCATCTCAACATTTATTGGCCTATTTGTACCGAGTTCAGAGATACCCCCAAAGTGGTCAAAATATGTTGTGTGGACACATGGCAGTGCCTGGAATTGAAGGAGCAGCCTTAAATAGATATAGATCAGCATCACAGGATCAGGAAGATTAGATTGGGTGCACGCCTCTTGGGTCACAGTCCAAAATGACCCCTCAGTATAGGCAAAAGAAAGGGAGGCAGCACTACCAAATATTTGAAAAAATATCCTTTAAATCCACGTGCGACGTTTCAGCTCAGTGTGAGCCTTTCTCAAGCATAACAGTGTGACACACAAAGCACATTTATATGCAGTTCAAAATCAGAAAACCAATTACACACATTTCATAAAATAGTGATAAAACTGTAAGGTTAACATACACAATATTGTGTCAATAAGATCCCTTATGAATATAGTGATATATACTTAGGGATATATACATCAAATATTACATGTGAATAGTGAAAATATCATAGTACATTAATAAGGCCAATCAATACAATAGGCTACGTATGTGTAGTAAGATATGAACAGTATCACAGCAAGTGTTAATTATTAAACATTAAAAACATCCTAACCTCGCTGGATTGGCTGTTGGCGTCCCACAGTGTCAACTCTGCATGTCCATAGACTACGTCACATCCTACTAGACGTTAGTATGCGTTATGACGCATAGCGTCAATTCGCGCATGCGTGATACTCACTCACAATGTGTATCGCCATCTTGAAAGAGGGCAACTCTGTTTTCTCATACCTCGTATTTATCCCAAACTGACATTACTCGACTGGTAAGTGATATAATATAATAATAATTAACAATATGAATATCTAGTATGATACTAGCAGTATCTGATGCATAAAGCACTATTTTATGTAACCACAAACTCAGTATATTATGTGTATACGTGACTCATCTCCATAACGATATATGTCAGGTCCCCGCATATGCTCATATTGCAAAGAAGAATAGAAATTTGTTTTGACATTGTATCCGATAGATAGATAGATAGATAGATAGATAGATAGATAGATAGATAGATAGATAGATAGATAGATAGATAGATAGATAGATAGATAGATAGATAGATAGATAGATAGATAGATAGATAGAGAGATGCGTATAATCTATAGCATATATATATATATATGGGACCACTCTACCATATAGGATGATATTTATTTCAAATAGATTGCGAATAATGAAATAATGGAAGATGATACAATTTTATGGATAAATACATTGTTTAAAATACTAAATGAGAACAGAAAAACAGATAAACATTTCAGGAGCAGTTTACATGTGTCGTCAGCCGATCCTGGAAGCGAAACTTGAGAACATTAGTCTCTAAAAGTTAAGAAAATAGAGTACATATTTTAAGAGTAAAATATTGACAACATATCCAATATGGTCATATTATCGAATATTTAAACTAAAGAAGATATACATATTTATTCAGTAATCAAACTGTTATCGTTTTCCTACCCATAAAGAGAAGAGAGGGATATAGAAATCATGCTGGAACCACAGGCAGATGTTCATATCAAAGTACCACCCTGGATTATCTAGAGAAACTGGGAAAGATCTTAAAATCCACATTAAGGCCTCTAGGGGATAGGGTATCTAATTTAAAGATCCATTCAAGCTCCAATCATTTTAATTTTGAAATCCTATCTATGGCGGGGCACATGGTCCACAATGAATAATTTAAAATCGTTTTCATCGTCGTTTTTTTCCACGAAGTGTTTGGGCAAAGGTAAGTCAATCTTTTTAGTACGGATTGTTGACTTGTGGTTATTAATGCATTTTCTACATTCGAGGGTAGTTTCACCTACATATATTAATTTGTAGGGACATTGTATAATATATACCACATAATCCGATTTACATGATAAATGATGTTTAATTTTGTGTATAGTACCTTTTGTCGGGTGAAAAAAAACCTCACCCTTGGCCATGTTTTTACAGTTGTTGCAACCCAAACAAGGCAAACAACCCAATTTTTTAGGTGCTAAAAAGGATTGGTAGCTTTTAACTGAAGACCCCCACATCCGCAGATTTTTAGTCCTACGATAGGCTATGCGTGGTGGGGCTTTAAATTCTGGAATCTTATCATAGGACCTCCTTAATATCCCCCATTAGTTTTTGATAATTTTTGCAAATTCATTGCTTTTATGGGAGTATGTAGATACTAATGCTAATCTATGTGATGTGGTCTGTGTTTTTTTCTTTAAAAGATCTTGTCTCGAAATCTCATCCACTTTCAATCTTTTGTTGTCTAATAGTTTTTTAGGGTACCTGCGATATTTTAATTTTTGGGACATATCTATCAGTCTGATTTCCAACGTGGAGGGATCCTGTACAATCCTTTTCACCCTCAACATCTGGCTAAAAAGGAGAGAGGCAATCATTGGATGAGGGTGACAACTTTCAAACCTCAACAAATTATTGTGGTCTGTGGGTTTGCTATACAGATCAGTAATTAGTTTATTGTCTTTTCTAAAAACTCTCGTGTCAAGAAATTGTAATGATGTCACTGAAGATTCCATGGTGAATTTAATGTCGCTATCCATTTCATTAAGAAATGAAAAGAAACACTCTAGCTTCTCTTGGGAGCCCATCCCAATGACGAAGACATCATCTATGTATCTCCACCACCTCAAGACCCTAGTGAAGTGGGGAGACACATAGACAGCACCTTCTTCTAAAGCCGCCATAAACATGTACGCGTATGTGGGCGCCACATTTGATCCCATGGCCGTTCCCCTCCTTTGGGCATAAAAAGTGTCAACATGCAGAAAGTAGTTTTCGGTTAGAATAATTTCCAATAGGCTCATCAAAAAATTAATACATTCATGTGTATAGTCTGACTTTTGTAATGCTTCAAAAACTGTACAAAGACCTCTAGTGTGATTGATTGATTGATTGATTGAGGTGTATAGACTGAACATGTCGAATGAAGGAGCCGCCTTAGATTTTCAGATATTTTGGTCCCTTAGGGGCTTTGCAAAGGCGACGTGGTCTCCGCAAACCATTCCTGCTAAATTTGAGCACCAAAAGCCTTCTAAGCCCTGCCGTATGTCCAAACAGCCTTTTATGATCACATGTGGGGTGTAGTTTTACTCGGGAGAAATTGCTTTACAAAAGTAGTGGTGCATTTTCTCCTTTTAGTCCTTGTGGAAATTAGAAAAAATTAGCTAATCTTACATTTTCTTTGAAAGAATGTAGATTTTCATTTTCACGGCCTACTTCCATTAATTTCTGCAAAAAACCTGCGGGGTCAAAATGCTCACTATACCCCTAGATAATTTCCTCAAGGGGTATAGTTTCCAAAATGGGGTCACTTTTGGGGGATTTCCACTGTTTTGGCGCCGCAAGAGCCTTTCAGACCCGACATGGTGCCTAAAATATTTTCTAATAAAAAGGAGGCCCCAAAATCCTCTAGGTGTTCCTTTGTTTCTGAGGCCTGTGCTTCACTCAATAAGCACACTAGGGCCACATGTGGGGTATTTCTAAAAACTGCAGAATCTGGGTAATAGATATTGAGTTGCGTTTCTCTGGTAAAACTTTCTGTGTTACAAAAAAAATAGATGAAAACTGAATTTCTGCAAAAAAAAAGGAAATTTGAATATGTCACATCTACTTTGCCTTAATTCCTGTGAAACATCTAAAGGGTTAAGAAACTTTCTAAATGCTGTTTTGAATACTTTGAGGGGTGAAGTTTTTAAAATGGGGTGACTTATCAAGGGTTTCTAATATATAAGGCCCTAAAATCCACTTCACAACTGAACTAGTCCCTGTAAAAATAGCCTTTTGAAATTTTCTTGAAAATGTGAGAATTTGCTGCTAAAGTTCTAAGCCTTGTGATGTCATAGAAAAATAAAAGGATGTTCTAAAATCAATGCCAATCTAAAGTAGACATATGGGTGATGTTAATTAGCAACAATTTTGTGTGGTATTACTATCTGTCTTACAAGCAGATACATATAAATTTAGAAAAATGCAAATTTTTGCAATTTTTCGCTAAATTTTGGTGTTTTTCACAATTAAATACTTAATGTATCGAGCAAATTTTGCCAGTAACATAAAGTCCAATGTGTCACGAGAAAACAGTCTCAGAATCTAGGTATCCAGAGTCTGGATAGGTAAAAGCATTCCGAAGTTATTACCACATAAAGTGAAACATGTCAGATTTGAAAAATGTGTCTGTGTCCTGAAGGGGTTAATAAACTTGTTTTGGGAAGGAATTGAAGAAATAAAACGCTTTTCCTGCATTGTTTTTCGTGTTTTCAATTTAAACCATTCACTATGTGGCGTAAATAACATGTTACCTTTATTTTATGGGTTGGTACGATTATGGCGATACTAAATATGCATGGGTTTTTATGTTTTACTAAGTTTACACACTAAAAAACCCTTTAAAAAAAAATATTCGTTTTTGCAATGGCGCATTCATAGAGCCGTGGCTTTTATGTTTTTCCGTCAATATGGCAATATGTTGCAACTAATGTAACATACCAAAGATGCAAGGTAACTACTGTCACTCAGAAATATATTTGTCAAGGAAGCATAAGTGACTCATAACTTTTACTAATGTCTCTTAAATAATAGATGGAAATGACAAACAACAAATCACTAGAAAGTGTAATAAAAAAAAACTCATAACAACACTGAAGGAGTTAAAAATGATCAATACCAATAATTACCAGCCCAGAGGCATTGCTAGGTTAACTGCACCCAGGGCAGGGGCTTAACTAGGAAAGACTGGGCCCCATAGTAAACTTTTGCAGAGCCCCCCCTAGGTGTCACACGCAGCCCCCCCTGTAGAAGTGCCGTCCTGTAGATTGTGCCATACAGCACCCCTGTAGACAGTGCTATACAGCCCCCTGTAGACAGCGTCACTCCCCACTTGTAGATAGCGCCCCCACCTCCCCCTTGTAGATAGTGGCATACAGCCCCCCTGAAGATATTGTCATAAAGCCCCCCTGTATATAGTACCACACAGCCCCCCTCCCTTGTATATAGTGCCACACAGCCCCCTAGATATAGCGCCACTCACAGACCCCTGTAGATTCTGCCACATGCAGCCCCCCTAGTAGACAGTGCCACACAGCCCCCTTGTATATAGTGCCACACAGCCCCCTTGTATATAGTGCCACAGCTCCCCTTTGTGTATAGTGCCACACATCCCCCCTGTATAGTGTCATACAGCCCTCTCTTGTATATGTAGTACCACACAGCCCCCCTTGTATATATTGCCACATGGCCCCCCTTGTGTATAGTGCCACACAGACCCCCTCCCCTGTAGATAGTGCTACACAGCCCCCTCCCTTGTAGATAGTGCCACACAGCCCCCTGCAGATAGCGCCAGATACAGCCCCCAGTAGATAGTGCCAAACACAGACCCCCTGTAGATAGCGCCACACAGACCTCCCCCTTCCAAATAGTGCCACCCTGTTCCCCCCTTGTATATGGTGACACCCTCCTCCCCCTTTGTATATAGTGCCATCCTGCTCCCTCCCTTGTATATAGTACCACCCTGCTCCCCCCTTGTATATATATATA
This sequence comes from Rhinoderma darwinii, assembly GCF_050947455.1. Lineage (NCBI taxonomy): Eukaryota > Metazoa > Chordata > Amphibia > Anura > Rhinodermatidae > Rhinoderma > Rhinoderma darwinii. The sequence goes on from NC_134696.1 coordinate 64,184,676, forward strand.
TATATATATATATAGTGCCACCCTGCTCCCCCTTGTATATAGTGCCACCCTGCTACCCCCTTGTATATTGTGCCACACTGCTTCCCATGTATATAGTGCCCCATGCCCCCCTTGTATATAGTACAACACTGCCCCCCCCTTGTATATAGTGCCACCCTGCTCCCCCTTGTATATAGTGCCACCCTGTCCCCCCTGTATATAGTGCCACCCTGCTCCCCCTTGTATAAAGTGCCACCCTTCTCTCCCCCTGTATATTGCCACAGAGCCCCACCCAAAAAATATATATTATACCTACCGTGCCCCGTTCTCACGACGGACGGAGCGCTGAACTGCCTCAGAGCGGGACGCCTTGCGCAGACCAGCGTGATGCAGTTACGTCATCACGCCGGCCTGTGCAGGGAGTCTTCCCAGTGCCTTATAGGCTGCAGGTCTAACGTGGAATGCAACTTATAACATTAATTTGTATCTGTGTCCTGAGGATGCAGATACAAGTGAATGTGGCTGTCGCTATCACCGGGGCACCCTCTGGTGCTTGCGACACCACCGTGCATGAGGGGGCCCGTGCCGCCCAGCCCATAAATGTTAGGGGCCGGGCGTCACGGACCTCGTAGTGGCATCACTACCGCTGTAACGGCTGCTAGCGGCGTCACCGGCCATGTCGGCATGGTCCCCCTCATGCCGCGGGCCCGGTAACAGCTGCTACGGCTGCTACAGCGGTAGTTACGACCCATGGCAAAGATTTTGTTTTGCACCCTCCATCTAATGCTTAACCCCTTAATGACCAGGTCTTTTTTGTCCTTAAAGGGTTATTCCCATGTGGCCATTTTTTTTTTGGCCAGCACACATGTATGATCAAAAATAACCCTATTGAACTTATCCATTCAAATTTCCTACCATGATTTGATCAATCTTCCTCTTTTCCCTGCTGCTTGTTCCTCTGCTTGTGAAGATTTGCGGGTGGTACGCTGTGAGACACGTGCTGCAGAAGCGATCTGAAACACAAAGTGTTTGTTCTAAACTAAACACTGTTATCTCTATATGTATGTTTTTGCAGGCAGAAATCTGCCTCAAAATTCAGTTTGGAATTTTGAGGCAGATTTTGCTCTGCCAGCAGGTCGATTTTCGCAGCGTTTTTTGGGGTGTTTTCCACCCGCGACCATTGAGCACCATGGGCAAAAAAGTCACGAAATACGCTTCTTCTGCCTCCCATTGATGTCAATGGGAGGTCAGAAGCGTAAAGACCCGAAGATAGGGCATGTCCCTTTTTTTTCCCGGGAGCCGGTTTTTCCGCTTGCGGGAAAAAAACGCCTCCGCCTCCCATTGAAATCAATGAGAGTCATTTTCGTCCGTTATTTGGCGCATTTTCTGACACGGTTTCCGTGTGAACTGGCCCTTAGACTACTGCGCATGCCCAGGAGCCGTCCTATTCACTTTCATTAGAGCAGGAGTGAGGTGGACGGACTGAGAGCTACTGCGCATGCTCAATTTGCACACCAGAGGACCTGGCCAGTCTATTAGGGAAATTCACAGTAGAAACTGCGCAAGCGCGGTCACCGCTGCAGGACCCTAGCGGTGGCCGTAACCATTGGAAACTATTTCCAAACCAACCAAAAGACATGGGGTGGACCGGATGGATTATCTTCTGAATGCAACACAATTTAAAAAAGAAGATATTTACAAATATGCCTATTTTTCCACATGCAACAACTTAAGCTATGATCATTGAGATGGGAATACCCCTTTAATGACCAATAATTATTTTTTGTTTATTCACTGTCGCATTCCAAGAGTCATAACTTTTTTTTTATTCCGCCAACATAGCCGCATAAGAGCTTATTTTTTGCGGGACAAGTTGTATTTTTCAATTGCTCCATTTTTGGGTGCATATAATATATTAATTAACTTTTATAACTTTATTTTATGAGAGAATTGAAAATAAACAGCAATTCCAGCATTGTTTGTGACGTTATAAGTTTACGCCATTCACTATGCGGCGTAAATAACATGTTACCTTTATTCTATGGGTTGGCTCGATTACCAAATATGTAAAGGTTTTATATGTTTTCCTACGCTTGCACAATATAAACCCTTTTAAAAAAACGTGCTTGTTTTTGCATCGGCGCATTCTAAGAGCTCTAACTTTTTATTTTTTCGTCGATGTAGCCATATGTGGGCTTATTTTTTGCGGGACAAGGTGTAGTCTACATTGGTACTGTTTGATTTAAGTTTTTGGGGGGGTCGAAAAAAAAGGAATTTTGCTGTTTTAAATGTGTTAACTTTATTGTTTGAGTCATTATGATCGCGGCTATACCATATATGTGAGGGTTTTTTTTACACTTTTACTAAATAAAGCCCCTTTTTATGGAAAAAAAAGTAATTTTTTTTATACTTACTATAATTTTCTTTTTCCCCATAAGCTTTAGTTAACCGTGTTTTTTTTTTTTTTTTTTGTCTTAGTCCCACTAGAGGACTTTACAATGCGATGTTCCGATCGCAAATATAATGCTTTGGTATACTAAGTCGGCAATGCTCTGGCTGGGGATTCCGCTCCTGGAAGAGCCCCTAACGTCACTGTCCATATATCAGAGAGTTGCTGATGCTCTTGCCGGGGATTCCTCTCCTAGAGGTTGCCCCTGACATCACCTGTTCCTCCAGGAGTGGCATACCCAGCCAGATCGTCGGCTACGCTCCGGCTCGGGATTTCGCTCCCATAGGCAGCCCTAATGGCGGTAACTGGGGGAGGGTTTCTATCTGCAGGGAGCGATGTGTGTGTGTATATCCAGGGTTGGGGATGTGGCGCTATCTACAGGGGCTGGGTGGCACTATCTACAGGTGGAGGGTGGCGCTATCTACACGGGGGGTATAGCACTAACTACATAGGTACTGTGGCACTATATGGGCCCTATCTACAGGGGACACTTACTGTTTTTTGGCAGGGGTTGATGGGCTTCCCTGTCATGTAGGATTTGCAGTCACAGCCCTGGAAGAACGGGAAGATGAACTAGGCTAGCCATGCCTATAGCTGTTTCTCCTCTGTACGAGGCATTGTGGGAGTTGCAGGAAGGATATACTTGCGTGTGGACGCAAGTTTCACGCTGGAGAAGCCATATCCAGAACAGAGGGAAGGAGAAAATAACAGATAAATATGGCGGTGGAGCAGTAAGAATGGTAAGACAAAATTTCTATTGCTAGCGATACAAAACAAAAGGCTGTAACATTACACTACTTAGGGTAAGATAACATGCAGTCTTAGAAATAAAAAAAAGTGGGAGTGCTTCTTTTAGTATTATCTCACTCCACAGCTCAGGTATAAGCTCCCTCCCTCAAATATCCTCTCTCCTTCCTCTACCCCTCCCCATGGTGTCATCAGCAAAAATAGAAATAGTGCTATTAATCCCATCCTCTATATCATTAATAAATAAGTTGAATAATAGTGGTCCCAGCACGGAACCCTGGGGTAAACCGCTTATAACCGGGGACCATTCAGAGTAGGAATCATTGACCACAACACTCTGGATATGGTCCTTGAGCCATTTCTCAATCCAGTTACAAACTATACTTTCTAAACCTATAGTTCTTAATTTACCCATTAGACGTCTATGAGGGACAGTGTGAAATGCCTTTGCAAAGTCCAAAAACACTATATTCACAGCGACCCCTCTGACTAGGCTTCTGCTCACCTCTTCATAAAAACAAATCAGGTTGGTTTGACAACTTCTGTCCTTAGTAAAACCATGCTGGCTGTCACTTATAATACTATTTTTTGTCACATAATCCTGTATACAGTCCCTCAATAGCCCCTCAAACATTTTCCCCACGATGGATGTTAAGCTTACTGGTCTATAATTACCCGGGGAAGACCTAGATCCCTTTTTGAAAATTGGCACCACATTTGCCCTGCGCCAGTCCCTTGGCACTATACCAGTCACTAGAACATTTCTAAATATTATGAGGAGGGGGACAGAAATAACTGAACTAAGCTCTTTAAGAACTCTAGGATGTAACCCATCTGATCCCGGGGCCTTGTGTACATTTATTTTATTTAACTTAGCTTGGACCATATCTACATTCTGCCAATTCAGTATATCAACTGATATATTAACAGCACTGACAGCAGCTACATCAGCTGCTCTTTCTTCTGTTGTATATACAGAGCTAAAGAACCCATTTAGTAAATCTGCAGTGTCTTGATCCCCTGTGACCATCTCCCCATTACCACTATTTAAGGGTCCTACAATTTCAGACCTTGGCTTTTTTGCATTTACATACTTGAAGAATTTTTGGGGGCTTTGTTTTACTTTCATTGGCCACCTGCCTTTCATATTGTATTTTTGCTGATTTTATTACCTTTTTACAGATTTTATTAAGTAGTGCTGTGTCCGTGGAGTCCTCGGAGAGCGGAGGAGCTACCCCTGCTCCTCAACTATGAACTAATTCTGAAGCAGGAAACTGATGGCTCCCTGCTTCAAAATTGGGTACAACTGTATCTGCGGGACATAACCCCGGCGGCCCAGGACAGCGGGATACTGCCCGGAATCTGGGACTGCCCCTCTAAATTTGGGACAGTTGGGAGGTATGCAGCTTGACACCAAAATCACTCACTATGTCAGAAGAATGCTGCTTCTCCTGCTCAATGCATCCACTGGGCTCAAAACTCCCGCTGCCACGCTATTCACAAACTTTCCCCTCCTTGGCTTCTCCCCACAAGCTGTCACGCCGCTGTGGAGGAGGAGGTGGTGCCGGCATTATGTGAACATCTCACTCTCCAGCAGGCTCTTATGTTTTTTTCTTTGGTTAAAGGAACGAGCCCCGGCCCCGTGATGGGACTTGCTCCTTTCACCAAAGTGAAATCATAAGGGCCTCACTGTGAAAATCAAATCCAGCGCCAGAAAGCGGGCACCTTTTTTTTATTTATGGCCAGGTCCCTGACGGCAGTACAGCCAGTACTGCCCTGATGTATGCTTATAAAGACATAGATTGTCGCTGCTCAACTTTATTCATTCTGACAGAGGCATTAGGTCTTATTCAAATGGCCGAGTTCAATCCGTCAGAAACATATATGATGCTAGAAGTCACTGCTTCCTGGCGGGAATACTGTCCCATACTGTAATTATGTTTTCAATACGAGAAAGTAATCTCATGGGGAGGCAGTGACTCACAGCGTCATGGATGCTTTGATTCTAGAGGTATGGCTACCTGATCTATGTGTGGTCCAGGAAATGCAGCCAACACACGGGCCGTATCCAGGGGTGGATTAAGGGTACCATGGGCCCCGGGCACTTTTTCTAGTCTCAAAGGCCTTTGTGAGGGACGGGCCAGTGTGATTGTGGTTAGCTCCACCTGGGTTTTGTTCTGTGAACAAACTCACAGATCCACACCCTCTTGTTTTCATGCGATGATACTTGGGAGGTATCTACCAATGGGATTATATTTTGTAGAACTTTAAAGGTAAATTGCTGTTTGTTACCAGCTGTATGTTTTAGCCGTTCATTGGTGGGTTGTGCTTTATATACCCACATATTGGTTCTTTCTGGTATAGCCCCCGGAAGAAGCTACATGTGAAACACGTGTTGGGGTTGATCCCCCCATAGTTCTGGCCTGTATGCCTCCTTAATTGTACCTTTCGGCTGTCTGGTTTTTTATATTACTTTGCTTTGGATGGTTTATAACTATAGTCATCATATTACTTATGTACCAGTCTTTGCATGCACTATTTGTACTTTACTATAGAGGCTGAGGTACCCGACCTATGTGGGGATCCTTTTTCTATGGGTAATGCTACTGCCAATGTACTTATTTTTAACGATTTTGTCTTTCAATAAAATATTGTCTATTTTTCGCTAATAATGCTTCATATGTGATTTCTTATATAGGTGTTCATATTCGTATATCACACAGTTCATTTGAGTTGCTATATGCATGTATTAGCCCAACTATCTTAGTAGGTGTCATACATACATCTTAGACAAAGACACAGCCCGTGGAAACGCCCTGAGCCGCCATCTTTGGGAAAAAACAAGTTAGACTGAACTTTAAACTTTCCTGGGGTTCTATAGCCCATGTACATACGTACGTACGTACGTACGTACGTACGTACGTACGTACGTACGTACATCTAATAACCATTAACTCTCTATCTCATAATAATAATACATCTAATAATCATTAACTCTCTATCTCATTCTCAGCTTGATTATACAGGATAAACAAATTAACCCTTCGGTTACTTTCATTGTGCCAATCACAATGCCCTCTGTAGATAATGCCAGTCAAAATGCACCCTGTAGAAATTGCCCAGTTTAGATAGCGCCCCCTGTAGATATTGCCCCCAATGCTGCCCACAGAAGAAAAAAAAACATTCTCACCTGTCCCCATTCCCACGCTGTCCTCCAGCAACATAGCACTGGTCAGTAACTAGGCAGCATCATCCAGGGGTAACGGCGCAGTCAGCGTGATGACATCACGCTGACCGCGTCATTGTTAAAGCACCGAATGGCGAGGCGGGAACTCATAGTACCATCTCGCCCGCGCTATAGTAATTAATTGTATCCACGTCCTAAGGACACGGATACAATTGGGTAAGAGGTCCCGCATCAGCCCGGTTCATCTGAACCAGGTGTAATTTAGCAACCGGTTCGGGAGAACCGGGGCGAACATGGCCCCCTTTCATCCCCACGTGCCCAGATTGCCCTCATTGTAATCCGCCCCTGTCCGTATCCCACGGACCGAATACGGCTGTGTGAATAAGGCCTTAGTATTACTGCTAAACAGAAATTTTAACCTGGCTGCTTCCTGATGGATTCAAGCAGAGCCAGTTAATTTAGTAAAATGCCAATAATTAGTTTGTTACAGTACTTGAGGCGTGATTACGCCCTAGGTTAGTGTTTTAGTAGCCTTAGCTACTATGGACTGATATGTGGGATTTATTATTATTTTTTTAGCATGGAGGAATTTGTCGTGAAAGAAAATCAGTATGTGAGGGAAACTTCCTCTATTGGCACTCTGCCGACCTAGAAAAACTTTGATATACCAGGTTTGGGTTGTATACTAAGTTTGCTTTCTACAGTGTTTGAAGGTCCAGTCAGTAGGGTGTAAAACACAATCCAATGTACATTTTAGTTTATGGTCATAGTGGACTGTTGCTTAGTTTGGATAAATGAAGGAGGAGATAGGATAGAGATAGTAGGTGAAGGCTTTTTTTAAAAATAAAATAATGATTGCATCATGTCCCAAGTACCAATTGTCCTCCCGTCTCTCAGTACCATTTGGAATTAAGCACTATAAAGTAGGGGAAACAAAAAGAAGCTGGAAAGCCTCCCGAATCTAGGACTGCCTTGCTGAATCTGGGACACTGAAAATTATTTAAAACTCCAGTTATGTGGTAAAAAGGATTGTACACATTTAGAAACAAGGTTTTTAAGAAACAGCAGCACTCTCCAGTCTCATAAGTCCTTCCATTAGTTGAAACGCTATTAAAACTGTTCCATCTTCCTCTTAATTTTACAAATAATTTTGTCAGCTACTTGTGTCTGTAATAAAATGACATAAACTGTATTTAATGCCATATAGAATTATTTTATATGAGTGTCTGTATAGTAATTTGTTTTTATATTGTTCTAAATTTCTAGGTAATGTTATGGCTCTAAAACTGATGAAGAAAAGATCAACAAAGAAGGAGAATTTTCTAATGGAATATTGTGTGTCCTTATGTCTGGCATCACACCCTAATATTATTAAAACATTTGCAGTGGCCTTTGAAACCAATAGATATTTTTCATTTGCTCAGGAGGTGGCAACTGCTGGTGATCTGCATTCCATCATTGTGCCTCAAGTAAGTTTCTACATACAAAGGTAAATTTATAATCACATTAGTCTATTCAATATGGAAAAGCCCTGGAGCCACATTAAAAAGCGAGAACACGTTTCTGAGATTAAAAAAAATTAAATTCTGGAATGATTTCTACCCATATTACAAATAATGGCATGTATTGGTAAATCAGAAATTAGAGTGATAGCCGAAGTCTGGTAATTATGTTTATTAGGGTGTGTTCACATCAGCGCCGGCCTTCCGTTTATGGGTTCCATTAGACCTGTCCTTCGGAGGAACCGATGAATGGAAAGCCAAATGGAAACCATAGCTTCTTCTTGCATTGATTTCAATGGTAATGATTCCGTTGCAATTTCTTTCCGTTACGTGAGGTTTCCGTTTTTTTTGCGGAAACAATAGCATAGTCGACTAGACGGAAAGGTCTAATGGAACACATAAACGGAAGGCCGACATTGATGTGAACAGGCCCTTATACTAACAGCAATACATTGTTGCACAAATGACAACAGAATATCCAGCCGTATTGGCTTTGATTTTGCTTCTCTGTAACGTGTCACTTTGTTATAGCTAGAACAAGCTTACAAAATAACAGATCATTAGTTTCTGAGAAGCTTAGTCAAAGACAACCAATATCTTCTATAGAGATGAGCGAACCGGGACAACCGAACCCGGTTTCGGTCCGAACATCGGGAAAACTTCGGTTCGCAGCGAATCCGAACTTCACCAGGTTCGGCCGAACACGTTTTGACCGAACCCGGTCAAAAATATTATACAAATCGGCAGTCACTTGTGAAGGTGTTATTGAGGACAGGAGTGGAGGAGAGGTAACAGACTGAGAGCTACGTAATGGTAAGAGCAAAGTTCACAGCAGCACAGAATATTTCAGGAGAGGAGCGTGCAGATTCTCTCTGTGCTGCCTTAAACTCTGTGGACAGGTCAGGATCCTGTTTCTTTTAAATGCTGCACTGTAGCGCAGCCTTATATAGTGGATCGAGCGGGTTCCCCAGCAGCATTTAAAGGAAACAGGATCCTGACCTGTCCACAGAGTTTAAGGCAGCACAGAGTATTTCAGGAGAGGAGCGTGTGATTGGCTGCAGAGGCCGCTGCAGCCTGTGATTGGCTACAGAGGCCGCGGCAGCCTGTTATTGGCTGCAGAGGCCGCGGCAGCCTGCGATTGGCTGCAGAGGCCGCGGCAGCCTGCGATTGGCTGCAGAGGCCGCGGCAGCCTGCGATTGGCTGCAGAGGCCGCGGCAGCCTGTGATTGGCTGCAGAGGCGGTCACGTGACGTGCGTGACCGCCACTACAGCCTGTGATTGGCTGCAGCGAGCGGCGACATGGATGAAACGTCATCGCTGGAGGCCCGACAGGAGGAATGTAAGTGTAATGGCAGGAAGGAGGTGAAGGGAACAAGTGAGCCCTAATCTACCCACCGCCCTGTCCCTGCCTACTTGCAACGACCCGCCCTAGGCGACGGGGTACAACTTGGCGGCGGTCCCTACGCTGTCTAAGTGCAAGGGAGTACAAACAGGGAACACGCAAGGGAATACAGTAGCCCACGGAACGCCGCGAGGAAACGGAGCGGTGAATGAGCCAGTCAGGATCAGGAAGTAGTGGAGTATACAAACGGGAGCACGGAGCAGAAGCAAGCCAGGGGCAGAGCAACGCAGGATAAACGGAACTGAAGCAAGGCAGAAGCACGGCAGAAGCAGGCTGGAGCAAGGCAGCAGTGGGGCCAGGAATCCAAGAAGAATAACAAGCAAGGAGGAAGAGAAAACGGCAGGTATAAATGGACAGGGGGCGGGGCTAACTCTGACTGACCAGGCCGCGATAGGCTCTCCCACTCCTGAGCCTGCCACCCTGATTGGTGGGAGCAGGTGTCAGTCTCAGAGGTCTGGCCTCAGGTGTCGACTGATTAATCCTGGGAGTATACCCAGACGTAGTGCCTGGCAGATCCTTTACAGTACTCCCCCTTTTATGAGGGGCCACCGGACCCTTACTAAGAGGACCCGGTTTAGTGGGGAAGAGAAGGTGGAACCTCCTTATCAATACCCCAGCGTGAACATCTCGAGCAGGTACCCAAGTCCTCTCCTCCGGCCCGTATCCTCTCCAATGGACCAGGTACTGGAGGGAGCCCTGGATCATCCTACTGTCCACAATCTTGGCCACCTCGAATTCCACCCCCTCAGGGGTGAGAACAGGAACAGGAGGTTTCCTCGAGGGGGACCAGGACGGGGAGCAGCGTTTCAGGAGGGAGGCATGGAAGACGTCGTGTATGCGAAAGGATGGGGGTAGCTCCAGACGGAAGGATACAGGGTTGAGGACTTCAATGACCTTATAAGGTCCAATAAATCGGGGAGCAAACTTCCTGGACGGGACCTTAAGGCGCAAGTTCCTCGACGACAACCACACCAAATCCCCGACGACAAACCGGGGGTTAGCAGAACGTCTACAATCAGCCTGAATCTTTTGTACGCTCTGGGACGCCTCTAGGTTCTTCTGAACCTGGGCCCAGACTGTGCACAGTTCCCGATGAACGTCCTCTACCTCGGGATTATTGGAACAACCAGGGGAAACGGAGGAGAACCTAGGATTAAACCCGAAATTACAGAAAAACGGGGAGACCCCTGACGAGTTACTGACCCGGTTATTCAGGGAAAATTCGGCGAGGGGAAGGAATGAGACCCAATCAAATTGACAGTCAGAAATGAAACACCTTAAATATTGTTCCAGGGATTGGTTAGTCCTTTCCGTTTGGCCATTAGTTTCGGGATGGAAGGCGGAGGAGAAGGATAGATCAATCTCCAACTTTTTACATAAAGCTCTCCAAAATAAGGAAACAAATTGTACCCCTCTGTCCGAAACTATATTGACTGGGGCCCCATGGAGACGCAGAATGTGTTTCACAAACAAAGAAGCTAACGTCTTGGCGTTAGGTAGTTTCTTAAGGGGCACAAAGTGGCACATCTTGCTGAAGCGGTCTACTACCACCCACACCACCGACTTGCCCTGAGATGGAGGCAAATCGGTGATAAAATCCATGGAGATATGGGTCCAAGGTCTCTGGGGAATGGGCAAGGAACGTAGTAAGCCCGCAGGTCGGGACCTAGGGGTCTTGGACCTAGCACAGACCTCACAAGCGGCGACGTAAGCCCTAACGTCTTTAGGCAACCCAGGCCACCAATAGTTTCTGGTAATGAGGAGTTTGGTACCAAAGATGCCAGGATGACCAGATAGAGCGGAGTCATGGTTTTCCCTGAGTACCCTTAGCCGGTATTGCAGGGGGACAAACAGTTTGTTCCCAGGGAGGTTCCCGGGAGCTGAACCTTGATCAGCCGCGATGTCAGAGGCTAAGTCAGAATCAGTGGCAGAAACAATTATACCAGGGGGTAAAATACAAGCAGGATCCTCCTCAGAAGGAGGATTAGCCATGAAACTACGTGACAGTGCATCAGCCTTAATATTTTTGGACCCAGCCCTATAGGTAACCAAGAAATTAAATCTGGTAAAGAACAGTGCCCAACGAGCTTGTCTAGGATTAAGCCTCCGGGCAGATTCTAGGAAAACCAGATTCTTGTGGTCAGTAAGGACCGTTACCTGGTGTCTGGCCCCCTCCAAGAAGTGACGCCACTCTTCAAAAGCCCATTTAATGGCTAAAAGTTCGCGGTTGCCAATATCATAGTTACACTCCGTGGGCGAAAACTTCCTAGAGAAGTAAGCACAGGGGCGGAGATGGGTGAGGGAGCTGGTACCCTGGGACAAGACGGCCCCCACTCCCACCTCGGACGCGTCAACCTCCACAATAAATGGCTCCCTTTGGTTGGGCTGAACCAGCACGGGGGCAGAGATAAAGCACTTCTTGAGGGTCTCAAAAGCCTGGACGGCCTCAGGGGGCCAATGGAGGACATCAGCACCCTTGCGAGTGAGGTCCGTAAGAGGCTTAGCGACGACCGAGAAGTTGGCAATAAATCTCCTGTAATAGTTAGCGAACCCCAAAAAACACTGCAGCGCCTTCAGGGAGGCAGGTTGGACCCATTCCGCCACAGCCTGAACCTTGGCAGGGTCCATGCGGAATTCATGAGGAGTGAGGATTTGACCTAAAAATGGTATCTCCTGTACCCCAAACACACATTTTTCGGTCTTCGCAAACAGATTATTTTCCCGAAGGACCTGGAGGACCTTCCTGACATGCTCCACGTGTGAGGACCAGTCCTTGGAAAACACCAGTATGTCATCAAGGTACACTACAAGAAAATTACCCAGGTAATCTCTCAGAATTTCATTAATAAAATTCTGGAAGACGGCAGGGGCATTACACAACCCAAAGGGCATGACTAGGTATTCGAAATGACCTTCGGGCGTGTTGAACGCAGTTTTCCACTCATCCCCCTCTTTGATGCGGATAAGGTTATATGCCCCCCGTAGATCGAACTTAGAGAACCATTGGGCCCCCTGAACCTGATTAAAAAGATCCGGAATCAAAGGAAGGGGATACTGGTTCCTTACTGTGACCTTATTCAAGTTCCGATAATCAATGCACTGCCTAAGACCACCATCCTTCTTCCCCACGAAGAAGAAGCCAGCACCTACAGGAGAAGTCGAGGGGCGAATGAAACCCTTGGCCAGGCATTCTTGGATATACTCCCTCATAGCTTTACGTTCAGGACATGAAAGATTAAATATCCTCCCCTTAGGAAGCTTGGCACCAGGCACCAAATCGATGGCGCAATCGTAATCTCTATGAGGGGGCAACACCTCGGAGGCCTCCTTAGAAAACACATCAGCGAAGTCCTGAACAAACTCAGGAAGCGTGTTTACCTCCTCCCGGGGAGAAATAGAGTTAACCGAAAGACATGACATCAGGCAATCACTACCCCATTTGGTGAGATCCCCAGTATTCCAATCAAACGTGGGATTATGCAGCTGCAACCAGGGAAGACCTAATACCAGATCGGACGATAATCCCTGCATCACCAGTACAGAGCACTGCTCCAAATGCATGGAGCCAACACGGAGTTCAAAAACAGGAGTATGCTGAGTAAAATAACCATTAGCAAGAGGAGTGGAGTCGATACCCACTACCGGGATAGGATAAGGTAAATCAATAAAAGGCATTTTTAGAGACATAGCAAATTCCACAGACATGATATTAGCAGATGAGCCCGAATCCACGAAGGCACTGCCAGTGGCAGACCGGCCAGCAAACGAGACCTGAAAGGGAAGCAAAATCTTATTGCGTTTAGTATTAACGGGAAATACCTGTGCGCCCAAGTGACCTCCCCGATGATCACTTAGGCGCGGAAGTTTTCCGGCTGCTTATTCTTGCGCCTGGGACAGGTGTTCAGTAGATGCTTGTCGTCCCCACAATAGAAGCAGAGACCATTCTTCCTGCGAAACTCTCTACGTTGTCGAGGGGACATGGAGGCCCCGAGTTGCATAGGTACCTCCGAGTCCTCCGTGGAAGAGCGAGGAGACGGGACCTCGGGGGGAATCGCAGGGCAGTCAGAGGGGAAAACATTGAAACGTTCATGCTGACGTTCCCTGAGACGTCGGTCAAGTCGTACTGCTAGGGCCATAACCTGGTCTAGGGAGTCAGAAGAGGGGTAGCTAACCAGCAGATCCTTCAGGGCGTCAGATAATCCTAACCTAAACTGGCACTTTAGGGCCGGGTCGTTCCACCGAGAAGCTACGCACCACTTTCTAAAATCAGAACAGTATTCCTCAACAGGTCTCCCACCCTGACGTAATTTCACCAGCTGACTCTCGGCTAAGGCAGTCCTGTCAGTCTCGTCGTAAATGAGACCGAGGGCAGAGAAAAACCGATCAACGGAGGAAAGTTCAGGGGCGTCAGGAGCCAAGGAGAAGGCCCACTCTTGGGGCCCTTCCTGGAGTCGGGATATAATGATACCCACCCGCTGGTTCTCGGAACCTGAGGAGTGAGGTCTTAGGCGGAAATAAAGTCTGCAACTCTCCCGGAAGGAGAGAAAAGTCTTACGGTCTCCTGAGAACCAGTCAGGTAACTTGAGGTTGGGTTCTAAAGGTGAGGGGTACTACAAAGGCAGCGTCAGACTGATTGACCCTCTGAGCCAGGGCCTGGACCTGTAGGGAGAGGCCCTGCATCTGCTGGGTCAGGGTCTCAAGGGGGTCCATGATAGCGTCAGCGTAGAAGAAATGGTAGACTAGGTAAGGGCTTGTTATTATGTAATGGCAGGAAGGAGGTGAAGGGAACAAGTGAGCCCTAATCTACCCACCGCCCTGTCCCTGGCTACTTGCAACGACCCGCCCTAGGCGACGGGGTACAACTTGGCGGCGGTCCCTACGCTGTCTAAGTGCAAGGGAGTACAAACAGGGAACACGCAAGGGAATACAGTAGCCCACGGAACGCCGCGAGGAAACGGAGCGGTGAATGAGCCAGTCAGGATCAGGAAGTAGTGGAGTATACAAAAGGGAGCACGGAGCAGAAGCAAGCCAGGGGCAGAGCAACGCAGAATAAACGGAACTGAAGCAAGGCAGAAGCACGGCAGAAGCAGGCTGGAGCAAGGCAGCAGTGGGGCCAGGAATCCAAGAAGAATAACAAGCAAGGAGGAAGAGAAAACGGCAGGTATAAATGGACAGGGGGCGGGGCTAACTCTGACTGACCAGGCCGCGATAGGCTCTCCCACTCCTGAGCCTGCCACCCTGATTGGTGGGAGCAGGTGTCAGTCTCAGAGGTCTGGCCTCAGGTGTCGACTGATTAATCCTGGGAGTATACCCAGACGTAGTGCCTGGCAGATCCTTTACAGTAAGTATGAACGTATTTTTTTTATTTTTTATATGACATTAAAATTGTATTTTCCGCGGGTTGCTGAAAGAGTTAGTGCAGCCCATTTAACTCTTTCAGCACCCTGGACAGTACCATGCTCGGCGCACGGAAATTACAGGTTCGGTCAGAACTAGTTTGGTCCGAATCAAACTTTTTCGTGAAATTCGGCGAACTAGCCAAACTGAACTTTTCATAAGTTCGCTCATCTCTAATCTTCTACAACAGAACAGAAAGATGCTAACATCTCTGTAAGCAAAATAAACATAATTACTAACCGTTGGCTATTGCTCAAGCTTCTGATTTACCATTTTTTCTATTCAGTAAGTAATTTTTTTTTATCTTTTACAGTTTTTGCAGCTGCCCTTTTCTCTGGCTAATAGAGGGGGTCTAAGCAAGGGACCCCACTCTATGACCGACTTATGCCTTAATATGGCATATGGACAGGTTTTTTTTCTTTTTGAATCAACCCCATTAACTCTTTAGTTTTACTAGCACATAGGCATCTAGAATCGAATTCAGCAATTTCTGCATTATATGCTTACTTCTTGTTAGATCAGTTTATAGTAAGCAAAAGGGTGAGACTTATCAAGGCAATTAACCCCTTCCCTCCGCAGCCAATTTTCGTTTTTTCATTTTCCTTTTTTTCTCCCTGCCTTCCAAAAGCCATAACTTTTTTTTAGGTTTCCGTCGACATAGCCATATGAGGGCTTGTGTTTTGCGGGACCAATATGTAGTTTTTCATGGCACTATTTATTGTACCATATAATATACTGGGAAACTGAAAAAAATTCTTTGTGGGGTGAAATGGGCGTAAAACAGTAATTTCGCCATTGTTTTTTGGGTTTAGTTTTTACGGTGTTCATCATGCAGTAAAAGCAGTATGTTAGATTTCTTCTACAGGTTGATATGATTATGGAGTTACCAAATTTCTATAGTTTTTTTTTATATTATACCAATTTTACAAGGAAAAAACAATTTGTTAAAAAATAGTTTTTGCATCACCAGCTTCTCAGAGCCATAACTTCTTAATATTTTTGCAAGTGAGCTATATGAGGGCTTCATTTTTTTAATCAAAACTATTTTAAGGTACATGCATTTTTTTCTTTTGTAACATAAGATTTTTATTTTGTATGCAGATGAAAAATAAGGTTTACAAGAATGATTCTTCAGCAAAGATTACAGTTCACTTAAACAATCTGAACTTAAACAAAAAGTAAAAAATAAATGTAAAACAATACATGTTAGGCTTCGTTCTCATCTGCGTCAGGGTCCCGTTCCGACATTTTGTCGGAGCTTCCCGTCAGAACGGTACCCTGACTGTAACAAATTTCTGCTAAAGAAGGTGGTGAGAGGTCCTTCCAATGTTTTGCTATCTTATTTCTTTCCACAATTATAGTGTGAGCTATCACTGTTCTATGCTCAAAAGGGAAAATATAATGATCCACAAGAGGAGACTTTGTTCAGCAGATAGCTTAAAGAGGCTCTGTCACAGATTATAAGCGCCCTATCTCCTACATAATCTGATCGGTGCTGTGATGTAGATAACAGTGGTTTTTATTTTGAAAAATAATCATTTTTGAGCAAGTTATGAACAAGTTTAGATTTATGCTAATTAGTTTCTTAATGGACAACTGGGCGTTTTTAACTTTTTACCAACTGGGCGTTGTAAAGAGAAGTGTATGACGCTGAGCAATCAGCGTCATACACTTCTCATCGTTCCAGCCTAGCTTCTTTCATTGCACACACAGCGTGATCTCATTGTGAATGACAGCAAAGCGTGATCTCGCGAGATCACGCTGTCCTGTCACTTACTCCCACATTAACTTTACCAAAGTGTCTTGAGAGTGAATAGACATTGCCTCCAGCCAGGATGCGATGTCTATTCACACTCCCGACACTTCGGTAAAGATTCTGTGGGACATACAGCACAGCGAGATCATGCTGTGTGTGCAGTGAAAGAAGCTGGACTGGAACGATGAGAAGTGTATGACGCTGATTGGTCAGCGTCATGCACTTCTCTTTACAACGCAAAGTTGGTAAAAAGTTAAAAAACGCCCCTTGAGGACCAAGCTAATTTTGGCCTTCAGGACCAGACCCATTTTTTCAAATCTGACATGTGTCACTTTATGTGGTAATGACTTGGGAATGCTTTTACCTATCATAGCGATTCTGAGATTGTTTTCTCGAGATTTATTGTACTTTATGATAGTGGAAAAATGTAGTCGATAAATTCAATATTTATTAGTGAAAAACACCAAAATTTTGTGAAAAATTGCAAAAATTTGCATTTTTCTACATTTAAATGTATCTGCTTGTAAGACAGGCATTATACCGCACATAATAGTCACTAATTAACATCCCCCATATGTCTACTTTAGATTGGCATCGTTTTTTTGAACGTACTTTTATTTTTCTAGGATGTTACACGGCTTAGAACTTTAGCAGCAATTTCTCACATTTTCAAGAATATTCCAAAAGGCGATTTTTACAGGGGGCAGTTCAGTTGTGAAGCGGCTTTTAGGGTCTTATATATTAGAAACCGCCAAAAAGTCACCCCATTTTAAAATCTTAACCCCTCAAAGTATTCAAAACAGCATTTAAAAAGTTTCTCAACCCTTTAAACGTTTCACAGGAATTAAAGCAACGTAGAGGTGAAATGTCCAATTTTCAATTTTTTTTTTGCAGAAATTCATTTCTAATCTATTTTTTTTGTAACACAGAAGGTTTTACCAGAGAAATGCAACTCAATATTTATTGCCCAGGTTCTGAGGTTTTAGGAAATATCCCACATGTGGCTCTAGTGTGGTAATGGACTGAAGCACAGACCTCAGAAGCAAAGGAGCACATAGTGGATTTTGGGCCTCCTTTTTATTAGAAAATATTTTAGGCACCATGTCAGGTTTGAAGGGCTCTTGCGGTGCCAAAACTGTAGAAATCCACCAAAAGTGACCCCATTTGGGAAACTACACCCCTTGAGGAAATTATCTAGGGGTATAGTGAGCATTTTGACTTCGCAGGTTTTTTGCAGAAATTATTGGAAGTAGGCCGTGAAAAGGGAAATCTAGATTCTTTCAAAGAAAATGTAGGTTTAGCTAATTTTTTCTAATTTCCACAAGGACTAAAGGAGAAAAAGCACTGCAATATTTGTAAAGCAACTTCTCCCGAGTAAAACAATACCCCACATGTGGTAATAAACGGCTGTTTGGACACACGGCGGAGCTTAGAAGGGAAAGAGCGCCATTTGGCTTTTGGAGCTCAAATTTAGAAGGAATGGTTTGTGGAGGCCATGTCAGATTGGCAAAGCCCCTAAGGGACCAAAACAGTGAAAACGCCAAAAAAGTGACTCCATTGAGAAAACGACACTCCTTGAGGAATCCATCTAGGGGTGTAGTGAGCATTTTGACCCCCACAGGTGTTTCATAGATTTTATTAGAATTGGGCAGTGAAAATAAAAAAAATAATTTTTCTTCAATAAGACGTAGCCTTAGCTCAAAATTGTTCATTTTCTCAACAAATAAAGGAAAAAAAGAACCCCAACATTTGTAAAGCAACTTCTCTGGAGTACGGCAATATCCCACAAGTTGTCATACTGCTGTTTGGGCACACGGCAGGGCTCAGAAGGGAAGGAGCGCCATTTGCTTTTGGAGTACAGATTTTGCTGCATTTTGTTTCCGGTCGCTATGTCGCATTTGCAAAGTCCCTGTGGGACCAAAACTGTGGATCCCCCTCAGAAGTGACCCTATTTTGGAAACAACACTCTCAGGTATTCACCTAGGGGTGTAGTGAGCATGTTAACCCCACATGTGTTTTGCAGAAATTCGTGTGCACACGATGTGGGTGAGTGAAAATTGGATTTTTTTCCATAGATATGCCAATATGTGGTGCCCGGCTTGTGCCACCATAACAAGACCGCTCTCTAATTATTATGCGGTGTTTCCCTGTTTTAGAATCACCCTACATGTGGCGCTAATCTTTTGCCTGGACATTCGACAGGGCTCAGGAGTGAAAGAGTACCATGTAAAACTGAGGCCTAATTTGGCAACATATAAAGTATTGGATCACAATTGCAGGGCTCTGATGTGAAATAATAAAAGAAACCCCTGACAAGTGACCCAATTTTGGAAACTGCACCCCTCAAGGCATTTATTAAGGGGTGTAGTGAGCATTTTCACCCCACATGTGTTTTCCATAAATGATTGCGCTGCAGAAGGTGCAAATTCAAATTTTTCCGTAGATATGCCAATTCAGTGGCAAATATGTCGTGCCCAGCTTGTGCCACTGGAGACACACAGCCAAAAATTGTTAAAAGGGTTCTCCTGGGTATGGCGATGCCATATATGCGGAAGAAAACAGCTGTTTGGGCACACTGTAGGGCTCAGATGGGTGGGAGCGCCATTTGGCTTTTGGAACGTGGAATTTGCTTGGTAATAGTTTTGTTTGGAGTCTTACTGGTGTTTCTGTTTATAATGTGGGGGCATATGTGAGCTGGGCAGAGTACATAGGCATAGTCAGGTGGTATAATAATAAGGTAAAAAAAATAAAATAATCCGTAGATGTGTGTTACGCTGTGATCGATCCTTTCTGCACAGGCCGGTGTCACACTGATAAATGTCCTTCCTTATCCCCCTTTTGGTCCACACTCCGCACCTTTGCAGTTTGGGGAATTTTGCTGGGAAAGTGTTGTCCTGATATAATAGGGGCGCCCTCGCTTCCAGCAGATATGTTTGGGCCCTCCCCTTCCTGGTTCCCTAATTTTAGTGCCTTCAGGGGCGTAACTAGGAAAGACTGGGCCCCATAGCAAACTTTTGACTGGGGCCCCCCCTCCCCCGGGTGTCACACAACCCCCCCACCTTGTAGATAGTGCCTTTTTTACAAACCCCCCCTTTTGATAACGCCATACAGCCCCCTGTAGATAACGCCATACAGCCCCCTTTGTAGATATCTACAGAGGGGGCTGTATGGCGCTATCTACAGAGGGGGCTGTATGGCGCTATCTACAGAGGGGGCTGTATGGCGCTATCTACAGAGGGGGCTGTATGGCGTTATCTACGGGGGGCTGTATGGCGTTATCTACAGGGGGACTGTGTGGCATTCCCTACAGGGGGGTGTATGGCGTTCCCTACAGGGGGGGACTGTATGGCATTCCCTACAGGGGGGGACTGTATGGCGTTCCCTACAGGGGGGACTGTATGGCGTTCCCTACAGGGGGGGCTGTATGGCGTTCCCTACAGGGGGACTGTATGGCGTTCCCTACAGGGGGGGCTGTATGGCACTATCTACAGGGGGGGGCTCTATGGGGCTATCTACAGGGGGGCTGTATGGTGCTATCTACAGGGGGGCTGTATGGCGCTATCTACAGGGGGGACTGTATGACGCTATCTACAGAGGGGGCTGTATGGCGTTATCTAGAGGGGGGACTGTATGGCGTTATCTACGGGGGGGCTGTATGGCATTATCTACGGGGGGCTGTATGGCGTTCCCTACAGGGGGGGCTGTCTGGCGTTATCTACAGGGGGGACTGTATGGCGTTCCCTACAGGGGAGGCAGTATGGCGTTACCTACAGGGGGGCTGTATGGCGTTACCTACAGGAAGTCTGTATGGCGTTCCCTACAGGGGGGTCTGTAGGGAACGCCATACAGCCCCCCCTGTAGGGAACGCCATACAGCATCGTCCCCCCTGTAGGGAACGCCATACAGCCCCCCCTGTAGGGAACGCCATACAGCGTCGTCCCCCTGTAGGGAACGCCATACTTCCACCCCCTGTAGGGAACGCCATACAGTCCCCCCCACCTGTAGTGAACGCCATACAGCCCCCCCCTGTAGGGAACGCCATACAGCCCCCCCTGTAGGGAACGCCATACAGCCCCCCCCAGTAGGGAACGCCATACAGCGTCCCCCCTCCCAAAAAAATGCGACCTACAGTGTGTCCTAATAAAAGACATGTATCCCCTATCCACAGGATAGGGGAGACATGTGTGATCGCTGGCAGCGATAGGGAGAACGGGGGACTGAAAGTCCCCCTGAAGTTCTCCATGACTAACCTCTGACTTCCGGCGTCTGTGTCGGCAGCTCAATAAAAATAGTAAAAAGTAGCGCTGGTCACACATGCGCAGAAGCGGGACCGGCGCTCCATTCATTTCTCCGGAGCTGCCGACACAGACGCCGGAAGTCCGAGGTGAGTGATGGAGAACTTCAGGGGACTTTCAGTCCCCCGTTCTCCCTATCAATGCCAGTGATCACACATGTATCCCCTATCCTGTGGATAGGGGATACATGTCTTTTGTTTAATGGCAGAGCGGGGAGATACCTCCCTGCTCTGCCGTACTGTTCAGTGGCGTCGCGCTGTAGCAGCCATAGCGGCTGCTAGCGGAGCCTCCGGCCATGCTGGGGGCCCGTGCCGGTGGGCGACACGGGCCCCCTCATGCCACGGGCTCCGTAGCAGCCGCTACTGCTGCTACGGCGGTAGTTACGCCACTGAGTGCCTTGATACATCGCCTTTTGAAACAGAAGAAATGTTCCCCTCGGGCTGCACAACTGGATATTTTTCTTTCCTGACTTATTGGAGCCTTAAGTTATTTTATTTTTTCATCGACGTAGTGGTATAAAGGCTGTTTTTTTGTGGAACGAGCTGTAGTTTTTATTGGTACCATATTGGGGTACATGCGACTTTTTTAACACTTGTTATCCTTTTTTTTGGGAGGCAAGGTGACAAAAAAACAGCAATTCTGGCATCGTTTTTTAGGTTTTTTTTATACAGCGTTCACCATGCGTTATACACTACATGTTACCTTTATTCTGCGGGCCAATACGATTCCGGCAATACCTAATTTATAGAACTTTTTTATAACTTTTTGCACAATAAAATTACTTTTGGAAAGAGAATGTATTTTTTTCTGTCGCCATGTTGTGAGAGCCATAACTTTTTACATTTTTCCGTCGATGGAGCTGTATGAGGGCTTGTTTTTTGCGAGACGAGTTATAGTTTTTATAGTTACCATTTTTGGATACATGCGACTTTTTGATCACTTTTTATTTCAATTTTTGGAAGACAAAGTGACCAAAAAAACAGCAATTATGGCAGTGTTGTTTAGTTGTTTTTTTTTTACAGCGTTCACTGCGCTGGATAAATAACATAGTATTTTTATAGTTTAGGTCGTTACGGTCTCAGCGATACCAAATATGTATGGTTTATTATTTTTTTCAATAATAAAATGACTTGATAAGGGAAAAAGCGGGAGATTGTGTTTTATTTTATTACTTGAAACTTTTATTGTATGTTTTACAACTTTTATTTTTACTTTTTTTACACTTTTTTTTATAGTTTTCTTTAGTCCCACTAGGGGACTTCTAGGTCCAACTGTTTGTTTGATGTTCTAATACATTGCACTACCTATGTTGTGCAATATATTGGAACTGTCAGTTCTTCACTGACAGCAAGCCGATCAGGCTCCGGGGGGCTTAATCAGCTTATGTAATTGCAGACAGGAGTCCATTGTTAGGGCTCCTGTTGCCATAGTAACAGTCGCCAGCCTTGCCATCGCATGGCAGGTTGCCGATTTGCTACAAACCTCTAGGATGTAGCGATCGCAATGGATTGCTGCATTGAAGGGGTTAATGCCAGGAATCGGAGCTAGCTCCGGTTCCTGTCGATAGATCGGGGTGTCTGCTGTAACATACAGCGGACACCCACTGCTGATGACACCGGCTCAGCTTCTGAGCCGGAAGCTGAGCCGGCGCCATCTTGCCGATGGTACCAGAAGCCTTTTAGGCTCCGCTGCCGAGCGGGGCATAGGAGGCTTCCGTTGCTGGCAGACCGGGAGGTAAGTATTAGGCCTCCGATCGCCTTGGCAGCCACCAGCAACCCAGCGATCACGTTGCTGGGTTGCCGGTGGCCAAAAACTCCTCACATGCTGCGATCTCTATTGAACGCAGCATCTGAGGGGTTAATCGGCCGGATCGGATGCTAGCTCCGGTCCTGGCCGATACCCCAGGGTCCCAGCTGTAACATACAGCTGTCACCCGGCGGTGATGGTGAGGGCTGAGCTAGCTTCATATCCATCACGTAAAGTAACGTGAAAACGCGTTAAGACACCAGTTTTCATCACATTACTGCACGTGATTGGGCGGGAAGGGGTCAAGAAACTAATTCGCATAAATCTAAAATTGTTCATAACTTGCTCAAAATTTATTGTTTTTCAAAATGAAAACTACTGCTGTTATCTACATTACAGCGCCGATCAGATTACGTAGGAGATAGGGCACTTATAATCTGGTGACAGAGCCTCTTTAATTGGGTATTTGCAAATTTGAGTAATGAGAGTTCCTATGGCTGTCCATAATGCATTAATCACTTTACAATCCCACCAAATATGTTTTATACCTGCATAAGAAGCCTTGCATTTCCAGCAATTAGATGATGCATCCTCAAAACTTTTTGATAATTAGGCTGGATTCACATGAACATGTTCGGTCCGTAAAGGACGGAACGTATTTCGGCCGCAAGTCCCTGACCGAACACACTGCAAGGAGCCGGGCTCCTAGCATCATAGTTATGTGCGATGCTAGGAATCCATGCCTCGCTGTGGGACAACTGTCCCGTACTGTAATCATGTTTTCAGTATGGGACAGTAGTTCCATGGAGAGGCAGGGACTCCTAGCGTCGTACATAACTATGATGCTAGGTGTCCGGCTCCCTGCAGTGTGTTCGGTCTGGGACTTGCGGCCGAAATACGTTTCGTCCTTTACGGACCGAACATGCTCGTGTGAATCCAGCCTTTAAGTGGGGTGAGATATCACCTATATATCATTTTCCTTGTATTTTCAAAGTGGTTAGAACATTTAGAAATCTTAGAAATATTGCGAAATCACTCATTCCATAGATCAGTAGAGATGGATACTCCCAACTCTTCCTCCCACTTTGGAGAGAAAGGTAGCTGGGATGGAACATTAGCCTCAATTAGTGTATGGTATATTTTAGAAATGCCTTTTAAGGCCTCATTCACACGGGCATACTTCACGTCCGTGTTACATGTGTTAAAACAACGGACGTCACACGGACCTATGCAATTCAATGGGTCCATTCAGAAATTCAGTGTTTGTGAAGCAGCGTGTGTCCTCTGCGTGAAACTCACTGCATGTCATATTCTTTTGCGTTTTTTGCGCATCATGCACCCATTGAAGTCTATGGGTGCGTGAAAATCACGGGCAGCACACAGACGCACATCCGTGTGCTGTCCGTAATTCACGCAACATTTGCTAAAGAAATGATGAGAAAAAGAAAATCACCTCTTTCAGTTTTTTTTGCTGACATAAAAAACGCGTGACATACGGATGCCATACGCACATAAAAACACAGACACGCACCATAAACAGATGTCACACGGAACTGCAATGCACGCAAAACGTTGAATTTTTACGCACGCAAAACGGACACGCTCGTGTGAGTAAGGCATTGTGTAGTAATTTAAATAGTAAAGTGAGGGTACAGGTATTTGGGAGTACTTATTTAGAGAGTTCATGTTTCATTTGCAAGTATTTGTAATATTCTTTATGTGGAATATAAAATTCTTCCTTCAAGGCCCTTTTACACCGGCCAATAAGCGACAGGTGCAGCGAGCGACGATCAACGGGACATCGTTGATAGGCGCTCGCTTACTCCTGTTACACGGAGCTATGATAGGGACGAGTGGTCATTACTCCGATTGCTCGTCCTCATACATTATTTCAAGTGTCCCCTGTAGACCATTCATTTGCTAGGGTTTATGTTTTTTCCTTTATTGGAGAGCTGGTTTCTTCATCATCTGTACCAAGGTCCCATTTTTTTTAGGAAATTCAAGGTATCTGTGGGTGAATGTATATTGTAAGTGGTCCCATTTCTGTTTACAATTAATTTGACAGTGTATCTCCATTTGTAGCTTATATTGTGGTCTCTGGATTTTAGCTATAACTCTATACCATTCTTGGATATTAAAATATACAAAGATGATAATGGAGAATTGAACACGGACCTATATAGAAAAGAAACTGCCACAAACAGTCTGTTAGATGCTGAGAGTGCACACTCTAATAGCACTATTAGGGGAATTCCCAGAGGTGAATTTCTGCGCCTAAGACGCAACTGTTCAACCTTTGAAATTTTCAAAGAGAGAGCTGCAGAATTAAAATTAAGACTACAGATGAGAAATTACTCTAATAGAAGCATAAAAGAAGGCTATAATATAGCATTACGAACAAACAGGACTGATCTCCTAACCCCAAAGAAAAAAGATCTTGAATTCCCACGTCAACCAAGATTCATTACCGACTATCATGAAGACTGGAATATTACGCTTGACATCTTAAACAAACATTGGCATGTTCTAAAAACAGACATAGATCTAGGCCAAATTTTAGGAGAAAAAATTACCACAAGTTATCGTAAGGGTAAAAGCATTTCAGATATGTTGGTTTCGAGTCATTTCTCTCGAACCAACAATCAACAAAAAATCCTTGCACCAGGATTCTACCCTTGCAAACTATGCAGGGCATGTAAAATTCTAAAAAGCACAAAGACTTTTTTGGATGGGTCAGGAAAAATCTACACCATAAGGGAACACATTAGATGTTCATCAACAGGCGTTATTTACTGCCTCGAGTGCCCTTGTGGCCTCAGATATGTAGGCAAAACAAAAAGAGATTTGAGGGTCAGAATCAGAGAACATTATAAACTATGAGAAAAATAAACTAGATAGTCAAGCGTACAATAAACCCTTTACCCCGACCCCAATCGCAAGACATTACAAGCAACATCACAATCTAAACTGGACAAATCTCAAAGGATGGGCAATCTGCCAACTCAAAATGGGTATAAGAGGAGGCAACTTAGATGAAGCCCTTTTAAAAAGGGAAAGTCAATGGATATTTCAGATGAACTCAGTTAGTCCAAATGGCCTAAATGAGAGTTTTAATTTTGGTTGCTTTCTGTGAATATAAGCTTTGCACCAAAGGAGAAATCCTAATAAATTTATATTAAATAATAAAGATATTTGTAGCCCATAACCTAAAATAATTGATCCTATCTGACATTCCAGCACAAGCACGTGAGGAATAAATTGCAATAATTTAATATGATAAATAATTAGCTTCAAACTGTCCTTCCCTCTAAGTGGTTTCAACTATTTGAATACTACTTATGAAAGTCACTCTAGTACAAAATAAAAATTAAAAATAAAAAAATAAAAACACAAAACAACAGACAGTCTAGAATTGGATAAACAATTTAAAGTGGAGAATAAAAATGGGGATATATATGTGAACATATATCAATATAATATACTTCAGACACTAAAATAAATATAAATAGATAGGGAATGATGAGTATGATCAATTTATTATTCTTGTATATATCATTTGATAATAATATATAAAAATTCTTTTCATTTCACTTTATCTGATCAGACATGGTGCAAAATAAAAATAAAAACAAAAATCTAACATTTCAAAGATTCACATATGTATAAGCAACGTATTAATCAAAACAAATATAAGAAACTATAAGTAATACCTAATATAAATATAAAACTCTTCTAGGAATTGATTTTTCTGTAAATAAATAATATTGAGCCTTTTGACAGATACTTGGTAATTAAAGAGGCTCTGTCACCAGATTTTGCAACCCCTATCTGCTATTGCAGCAGATAGGCGCTGCAATGTAGATTACAGTAACGTTTTTATTTTTAAAAAACGAGCATTTTTGGCCAAGTTATGACCATTTTTGTAGTTATGCAAATGAGGCTTGCAAAAGTCCAAGTGGGTGTGTTTAAAAGTAAAAGTCCAAGTGGGCGTGTATTATGTGCGTACATCGGGGCGTTTTTAATACTTTTACTAGCTGGGCGCTCTGAAGAGAAGTAACATCCTCTTCTCTTCAGAACGCCCAGCATCTGACAGTGCAGATCTGTGACGTCACTCACAGGTCCTGCATCGTGACGGCCACATCGGCACCAGAGGCTACAGTTGATTCTGCAGCAGCATCAGCGTTTGCAGGTAAGTCGATCTACTAAGTGTGTGTGCAGTCTCTTTTATATGTCACAATAGTGCAGGGTGCTTCCAAACCAAGGATTATGTTCACAGTAGTGTGGATGAGCTTTAATTTATAGCCCCCCTACTGGCCATAAACACTCCGGGATGATTTGCAAACAGTGCGGCCCTTATCAGTTCTCAGTATCACTCACTATCTTCTTGTATGTTTGGCTGATTTGCAAAGTTTATGATGGCCTAGACCAGGGGTCTCAAACTCGGCTGAGTAAGTGGGCAAATATAGAAAAAATGGGAAGTTGACGGGCCGCTTTGCTTTCAAATTTGATACAATACAAAATTATTATTAATCAATTAGTTATTTGATCTACTATAACGCTATAATAATTATTTATTTCAGTTACTTATATAGTGCCAACCAGGGGCGTAACTAGGAAAGACTGGGCCCCATAGCAAACTTTTGACTGGGGCCCCCCTCCCCTGGGTGTCACACAACCCCCCCCCCCCTTTGTAGATAGTGCCTTTTTTACAGCCCCCTGTAGATAACGCCATACAGCCCCCCTGTAGATAACGCCATACAGTCCCCTCTGTAGATAACGCCATACAGTCCCCCCTGTAGATAACGCCATACAGCCCCCCTGTGGATAACACCATACAGCCCCCCTGTAGATAACGCCATACAGTCCCCCCTGTAGATAACGCCATACAGTCCCCCCTGTAGATAACGCCATACAGTCCCCCCTGTAGATAACGCCATACAGCCCCCTCTGTAGATAACGCCATACAGCCCCCTCTGTAGATAACGCCATACAGCCCCCTGTAGATAGCGCCATACAGCCCCCTCTGTAGAGAACGCCATACAGCCCCCCTGTCGATAGCGCCATACAGCCCCCCTGTGGATAGCGCCATACAGCCCCCCTGTGGATAGAGCCATACAGCCCCCCTGTAGATAACGCCATACAGCCCCCTGTAGATAGCGCCATACAGCCCCCTCTGTAGATAACGCCATACAGCCCCCTCTGTAGATAACACCATACAGCCCCCTCTGTAGATGGCCGATACAGCCCCCCTGTGGATAGAGCCATACAGCCCCCCTGTAGATAACGCCATACAGCCCCCCTGTAGATAGCGCCATACAGCCCCCTCTGTAGATAACGCCATACAGCCCCCTCTGTAGATAACACCATACAGCCCCCTCTGTAGATGGCGTCATACAGCCCCCTCTGTAGATGGCACCATACAGCCCCCTTTGTAGATATCTACAGAGGGGGCTGTATGGCGTTATCTACAGGGGGGACTGTATGGTGCTTTCTACAGAGGGGGCTGTATGGCGCCATCTACAGAGGGGGCTGTATCGGCCATCTACAGAGGGGGCTGTATGATATCTACAGAGGGGGCTGTATGGCGTTATCTACAGAGGGGGCTGTATGGCGCTATCTACAGGGGGCTGTATGGCGTTATCTACAGATGGGGCTGTATGGCGTTATCTACAGAGGGGGCTGTATGGCGTTATCTACAGGGGGGACTGTATGGCGTTATCTACAGGGGGGACTGTATGGCGTTATCTACAGGGGGGACTGTATGGCGTTATCTACAGGGGGACTGTATGGCGTTATCTACAGGGGGGCTGTATGGCGTTATCCACAGGGGGGCTGTATGGCGTTATCTACAGAGGGGGCTGTATGGCGTTATCTACAGAGGGGGCTGTATGGCGTTATCTACAGAGGGGGCTGTATGGCGTTATCTACAGGGGGGACTGTATGGCGTTATCTACAGGGGGGACTGTATGGCGTTATCTACAGGGGGGCTGTATGGCGTTATCTACATGGGGTCTGTATGGCGTTCCCTAAAGGGGGGGCACTATGGCGCCATCTACAAAGGGGCTGTATGGCGCCATCTACAGAGGGGGCTGTATGGCGCCATCTACAGAGGGGGCTGTATGGCGTTATCTACAGAGGGGGCTGTATGGCGTTATCTACAGAGGGGGCTGTATGGCGTTATCTACAGAGGGCCTGTATGGCGCTATCTACAGGGGGGCTGTATGGCGTTATCTACAGGTTGGCTGTATGGCTCTATCCACAGGGGGGCTGTATGGCGCTATCTACAGGGGGCTGTATGGCGTTCTCTACAGAGGGGGCTGTATGGCGTTATCTACAGGGGGTCTGTATGGCGTTCCCTAAAGGAGGGCTGTATGGCGCCATCTACAGAGGGGGCTGTATGGCGCCATCTACAGAGGGGGCTGTATGGTGCCATCTACAGAGGGGGCTGTATGGTTTTATCTACAGAGGGGGCCGTATGGCGTTATCTACAGAGGGGGCCGTATGGCGTTATCTACAGAGGGGGCCATATGGCGTTATCTACAGGGGGGGCCGTATGGCGTTATCTATAGGGGGGGCGGTATGGCGCTATCTACAGAGGGCTGTATGGCGTTATCTACAGGGGGGCTGTATGGCTCTATCCACAGGGGGGCTGTATGGCGCTATCTACAGGGGGGCTGTATGGCGTTCTCTACAGAGGGGGCTGTATGGCGTTCTCTACAGAGGGGGCTGTATGGCGTTATCTACAGGGGGGACTGTATGGCGTTATCTACAGGGGGGACTGTATGGCGTTATCTACAGGGGGGCTGTATGGCGTTATCCACAGGTGGGCTGTATGGCGTTATCTACAGGGGGGACTGTATGGCGTTATCTACAGGGGGTCTGTATGGCGTTGTCTACAGGGGGTCTGTATGGCGTTCCCTAAAGGGGGGTCTGTAGGGAACGCCATACAGCCCCCCCTGTAGGGAACGCCATACAGCCCCCCTGTAGGGAACGCCATACAGCCCCCCTATAGGGAACGCTATACAGCCCCCCCTGTAGGGAACGCCTTACAGGCCCCCTGTAGGGAACGCCATACAGCCCCCCTGTAG
Organism: Rhinoderma darwinii; assembly: GCF_050947455.1. Taxonomy (NCBI): domain Eukaryota; kingdom Metazoa; phylum Chordata; class Amphibia; order Anura; family Rhinodermatidae; genus Rhinoderma; species Rhinoderma darwinii. The sequence goes on from NC_134696.1 coordinate 64,214,223, forward strand.
GGAACGCCATACAGCCCCCCTGTAGGGAACGCCTTACAGCCCCCCCCTGTAGGGAACGCCATACAGCCCCCCCCTGTAGGGAACGCTATACAGCCCCCCCTGTAGGGAACGCCATACAGGCCCCCCTGTAGGGAACGCCTTACAGCCCCCCCCTGTAGGGAACGCCATACAGCCCCCCCGGTAGGAAACGCCATACAGCCCCCCCGGTAGGGAACGCTATACAGCCCCCTCTGTAGGGAATGCCATATAGCTCCCCCCTGTAGGGAACGCCATACAGCCCCCCCCTGTAGGGAATGCCTTACAGCCCCCCCTGTAGGGAATACAGCCCCCTGTAGGGAACACCATACAGCCACCCTGTAGGGAACGCAATACAGCCCCCCCTTTAGGGAACGCCGTACAGCCCCCCTGTAGGGAACGCCATACAGCCCCCCCTGTAGGGAACGCCATACAGCCCCCCCTGTAGGGAACGCCATACAGCCCCCCCTGTAGGGAACGCCATACAGCCCCCCCTGTAGGGAACGCCATACTGCCCCCCCTGTAGATTCTGCCACACTGCCCCCCTGTAGGTAACACCATACAGCCTCCCTGTAGATAACGCTATACAGCCCCCCCTGTAGGTAATGTTATAAAGCCCCCCCTGTAGGTAACGTCATACAGCCCCCCCTGTAACTAACGCCATACAGCCCCCCTGTAGGTAATGCTATACAGCCCCCCCTGTAGGTAACGCCATACAGCCCCAACCCCCCAAAAAAATGCCCTCAAGTCTCCCTAATTTTACGTAAACATTGGGATATACTTACTGCTGATTCCGATCTTAGGGATGCTGTCTCTGTTAATCCAAGTATCACCTACCGCAGGGGTAAGAATTTACGTGACCTCTTGGTACATAGTCATCATTCTACTCCCACTAGTACTCCATCTACATGGCTCACATCGTCAGTATAAGGGTTTCACCCCTGTGGTAGGTGTTCCTTCTGTCCTTTTATGCCAACAGTAAAAGACTTTACTAATCCCACCGATGGGAAAATATATTCCATCAAACAGTTCCTTAACTGTCAGAGCAAAGGAGTCATCTACATTGCTAGATGCCCATGTCCCAAGCTGTACGTGGGAAAAACGGTGCAAGAACTGAGAAGACGCGTATCCAGACATCTTAGCACTATAAAGCATAAAGAGGACACTACCCTCTCGAGACATATCCATGCACATCATGGAGGGCAACTGGGACTACTTAAATTCTGGGGGGTTACCCAGATCAAATTGGGTCCCAGAGCAGGTAATCTTGACCGTAGACTCCTACAGGAGGAGGCACGGTGGATCTACCGCCTCAACACTATGTCTCCCATGGGTCTTAATGAGGGATTTACTTTTAGTGCCTTCTTATGAGTCTATTTTTCAATTAACTAATTTGTTCATCAGCTAAATAGTGGACATAACACTGCCATTGTGCCCCTTACCATATATCATGTGGTTTTCCCTGCCGCACTTTTCTCAAAATGCTGTATTTTGGTGATTACTCTCCTGACCCCACATAATTAATGTGAGGTCCTTTTACCTTTAATTATGTACATTCTTTATGACAGTACTACACAACTATGGCGACATACACATATTCAAAAATTTGGGGGACAGTTACCCCATAATTAGCGAACGAAGTAGATATCCTTGATATGGACATTAGCTATTTATGACGTTTCAACTAATACTTACCTTGTATTAGTTTATCTCTTTATCTTCTTGGTGTCCAGTTGGAGGGTCAACTTTATTGATTTTTTCTCAGAGGGAAACTTAGTCACCAAATGTTTACATGACGCTTTTGCACTTTTACTGTGGTAACCTGATGGGAAACGCTATCCCCTGCAACTTACTAATGTCCCCCTTTTGCCTAAGTCACATATTGGTACTATTATATATGTGCCATTGGAGACCTTTTGCGTTAATTCTAAGTCCTAGCATAATACTACAGCGCATGCGTTACCTAGTGTTTTCTGTCACTCGGCATGTTAGATACACGCTTAGTCCAGATTTTGCTTCTGTGCGCCTGCGCTTCTATAACCTCGGCTCATCACACTTATATTTTCCTTCAGAGGGCACATATTGCGCTGCTGCGCTTGCGCCTCTGCTGTTAACTTGATGGGAAACTGTCACTCCGCTCTAAGTTATACAATCCTAGATTTGCGCATGCGCCAGGAGTCCATACGAACTTGGCTCATAAAAACACTATGTTCGGATCCTGCTGATCTGCGCTTGCGCTGTAGTTTGCTTGCGATTTGCCAACCTTATCCTGATTTCTATTGGTTGACCCTTTGCCCCCACGCCACTATTATGTCTTCTATGGCGTGATTGGCCGCCTTTCACGACACACTCCCATGACACGTCGATCTGTCTATATCAATAGCTTCTGTTTCGCCGCGTCGCCATTAGCCCCGTGTACCCCTGAGGACGCTACTTTGTAGCGAAACATGTCGGGGGGGCTCCTAATTGTATTTTAGATCCTATCTGTGTCCGGACTCACTATCCACCTAGTCGATACATTATAATCAAATTGTTGAACTCATTCATATATGCCTGTCGGCATCTATCTACTGCCTGCACACACAGGCAAATTACTGTTGTCCGGATCTATGATAGTGGGAATTTTAAAATTATTTGTGTGGTCTGTCTTGCTACAAGTAGCGAATAAAGATTAATTATTTTATATAAAAGAATTATTTGGGTAGTTGGGAAATTTGGCTGCCGCCTGAGGGCGTTCCTCTTCTCCTGTCAATTAATAGTTGCCTGCCAACTACCTGGGGTCTCTTTATTCCTTTTTGTGTACTATTATGTTGGGTTAATTACCCGTACCGTGACCCCGTTCCTAACTGGAACAACATATTGACTCATTTACGCCTCATAAGCCTTGATATGGCAGGGTTTTTATCTAAAAAACCTAATATAGAGACACTATCTGCTGATGCAGCAATTGTTTTTTCTGTTGAGAATATTCCACTGCATCAATTTGACGTACAGACGGCATTTAGGGACCTTCAGAAAACGTATCAAAAATACGTACGATCCTGTTGGGAAGTAGCTAGCTTGGAAACCTATGTACAACAAAAAATAGTATATAGGGGTTTAAGAATTAATATCACACCCAACTCCTATAGGGATAACACTGCCTTTATTAAGGGCTGGGAAGAACTCCTTACTGACAGCTCCATACGTATGCTCCAGTACCTCTTGGATTTTGAGAGACAGAATTACAGTAAGATTAGTAGTCAATTAGAGAAGGAAATTGCAGACATACAAGTATTTCATTCCTGTCCTGAATTTGGTACTTCTGAGATTAAATTGCAAAAAAATATTGAAAAACTACAGGGAGAAATCAAGGAACGCAAGCATCGGAAATATATTCGTGACCGTAGGGATTTTGACTTGGGACAGGTCTATACATATAAAACCAATTCTTATCCCATCTCTAAACGCACGACGGTGTACACAGACTTTTCGGAGTCGGACACTTCCGGCACAGAGGATCTAAGACACACTGATAATTTAAGGCTGGGCACAAAACGTAAAATTAGGATCAATAAATCTAATATATCTAAAAGAACACCGACTATACCTCAACAACAAACAACTACGAATTATCCTAACCGTACATTGGGATGTCCGTCTACTACCACCTCCAGCTTTCTATCCAGGCCCTCTGTGCCTTCCTTATCATCTATGCCAAACATCATAAATACACCGATCAGCCATTCACAGTCCCGTACCAATACAAGTCAGAATATAGGGGAAAATATGGCCAATTCAGCGATTGGCCCCCTTGCCACTTTTCCTTTTTTAGGTCAACCCAGCCTAAACTGGGGGACCAAGTCTTAACATCCAGCACTCATTCATCAAGGGATGAAGAGATGCAGATAATTAATTTATCTTCCTGTCATCTGAACCCCCATCAGCTAACTCTCCTAAAGAAGGGCCTCTCCTATACACCTACACCATATTTTGACGAATTCACGTGGGTTAAGGATATCAATCTATTCGCTAGGAAATTGGCCCTACATAAATATTTTAAGAACAATATTCCAGATAGTACTCGACAAAACCGTGTAGAGTCTAATACCTTGAGGGATTTGGAAGGCCTCATATATGAGAGCGAATTTGGAGCCTCTGATGTTGTGGGGCCACTCTCATCATTACGCCCTAGATCAAAATTGACCCCCCCCTTCTCTCAGTATAGTCACATTGACACCTTCGTAAGGATGGTCTGCAATGACCTTAAGAATTTGGAAGGTGGGAGATCTAAGATCTTTGGTAATCTTAGTCATAATGAGAGACTGGCATTAGATGACTTGCGCAAAAATGATGACTTGGTCCTGAAGCCCTCTGATAAAGGGGGAAATATAGTTGTTATGGACCGTGTTGACTATGTCATCATGGTCCATAAACTATTGGATGACAACACCACCTATGCCATCCTGGAGGGTAACCCTACGGTCAGTTATCTACTCGAACTGTATAATCTCCTTAATGCTGCTAAGAATGACAATCTCATCACCACTGATGAATTTAAATGTCTTTACAATTCCACTCCCACTTTGGCTACTTTTTACGCATTACCAAAGGTACATAAAGCAATTTTTCCCCCTCCCGGAAGACCTATTGTCTCAGGCAATGATAACTTGACCCAAGGGATTAGTCGGTATGTGAACGAAATACTGTCTCCCTTTGTTTCTTCCCTATCTTCATACCTTAAGGACACAAAGGACACTGTCACCAGGATCCATGAGATCAATGTCACTTCCACTACTATGATAGCGAGCATAGACGTGGAGTCATTATATTCTAACATTCAGCACGATTTGGGACTCACTGCAGTAAAATATTATTTGAGCACCAAAGGAACTCAATTTCAACAACACAATAATTTTGTGCTATCACTTTTACGTTATCTACTTACACATAATTATTTCACTTTTGATAAAATATATTATCATCAAATTAAGGGCACGGCTATGGGCACTATATGTGCACCCACTTATGCGAATCTTTTTTTAGGGTGGTGGGAAGACACTATTGTTTTTTCTGATGATTTAATTTTTTTCACTTCACATATCGCCTTTTGGGGTAGATATATAGATGACATCCTCATCCTTTGGGATGGGGATGTCAACACTTTCACTGACTTCATGTCTATGCTCAACACTAATCATATCGGCATGAAGTTCACTTACGAGATACATGACCATGCCATTAACTTCCTTGATTTAAAGATCTCATTGGACCCTGGTGGCGGTGTCCAAACTGACATCTTCCGGAAGGCCACTGCTACAAACAACTACTTACATTGGAACAGTTATCATCCTCCAGCACTGAAGAAAGGGATACCCATAGGCCAGTACCTAAGAGCCAAACGTAATTGCTCTAGTGAAACATCCTTTCAATTGGAGTGTGATAAACTCTACCATAAGTTCAGAGCACGGGGATACCCCAAAAAATGGCTGCATAGGGCCTATGCAAGAGCGAGGGCATCCCAGAGAACAGACCTTCTATCGAATAAGGGAAATATAGCTAATAAGACTGGATCATCTAGTGCCATTCGTTGCATTGGCACCTTTGATGTGTGCTCCCCTCAAGTCTCCTTAATTTTACGTAAACATTGGGATATACTTACTGCTGATTCCGATCTTAGGGATGCTGTCTCTGTTAATCCAAGTATCACCTACCGCAGGGGTAAGAATTTACGTGACCTCTTGGTACATAGTCATCATTCTACTCCCACTAGTACTCCATCTACATGGCTCACATCGTCAGTAAAAGGGTTTCACCCCTGTGGTAGGTGTTCCTTCTGTCCTTTTATGCCAACAGTAAAAGACTTTACTAATCCCACCGATGGGAAAATATATTCCATCAAACAGTTCCTTAACTGTCAGAGCAAAGGAGTCATCTACATTGCTAGATGCCCATGTCCCAAGCTGTACGTGGGAAAAACGGTGCAAGAACTGAGAAGACGCGTATCCAGACATCTTAGCACTATAAAGCATAAAGAGGACACTACCCTCTCGAGACATATCCATGCACATCATGGAGGGCAACTGGGACTACTTAAATTCTGGGGGGTTACCCAGATCAAATTGGGTCCCAGAGCAGGTAATCTTGACCGTAGACTCCTACAGGAGGAGGCACGGTGGATCTACCGCCTCAACACTATGTCTCCCATGGGTCTTAATGAGGGATTTACTTTTAGTGCCTTCTTATGAGTCTATTTTTCAATTAACTAATTTGTTCATCAGCTAAATAGTGGACATAACACTGCCATTGTGCCCCTTACCATATATCATGTGGTTTTCCCTGCCGCACTTTTCTCAAAATGCTGTATTTTGGTGATTACTCTCCTGACCCCACATAATTAATGTGAGGTCCTTTTACCTTTAATTATGTACATTCTTTATGACAGTACTACACAACTATGGCGACATACACATATTCAAAAATTTGGGGGACAGTTACCCCATAATTAGCGAACGAAGTAGATATCCTTGATATGGACATTAGCTATTTATGACGTTTCAACTAATACTTACCTTGTATTAGTTTATCTCTTTATCTTCTTGGTGTCCAGTTGGAGGGTCAACTTTATTGATTTTTTCTCAGAGGGAAACTTAGTCACCAAATGTTTACATGACGCTTTTGCACTTTTACTGTGGTAACCTGATGGGAAACGCTATCCCCTGCAACTTACTAATGTCCCCCTTTTGCCTAAGTCACATATTGGTACTATTATATATGTGCCATTGGAGACCTTTTGCGTTAATTCTAAGTCCTAGCATAATACTACAGCGCATGCGTTACCTAGTGTTTTCTGTCACTCGGCATGTTAGATACACGCTTAGTCCAGATTTTGCTTCTGTGCGCCTGCGCTTCTATAACCTCGGCTCATCACACTTATATTTTCCTTCAGAGGGCACATATTGCGCTGCTGCGCTTGCGCCTCTGCTGTTAACTTGATGGGAAACTGTCACTCCGCTCTAAGTTATACAATCCTAGATTTGCGCATGCGCCAGGAGTCCATACGAACTTGGCTCATAAAAACACTATGTTCGGATCCTGCTGATCTGCGCTTGCGCTGTAGTTTGCTTGCGATTTGCCAACCTTATCCTGATTTCTATTGGTTGACCCTTTGCCCCCACGCCACTATTATGTCTTCTATGGCGTGATTGGCCGCCTTTCACGACACACCCCCATGACACGTCGATCTGTCTATATCAATAGCTTCTGTTTCGCCGCGTCGCCATTAGCCCCGTGTACCCCTGAGGACGCTACTTTGTAGCGAAACATGTCGGGGGGGCTCCTAATTGTATTTTAGATCCTATCTGTGTCCGGACTCACTATCCACCTAGTCGATACATTATAATCAAATTGTTGAACTCATTCATATATGCCTGTCGGCATCTATCTACTGCCTGCACACACAGGCAAATTACTGTTGTCCGGATCTATGATAGTGGGAATTTTAAAATTATTTGTGTGGTCTGTCTTGCTACAAGTAGCGAATAAAGATTAATTATTTTATATAAAAGAATTATTTGGGTAGTTGGGAAATTTGGCTGCCGCCTGAGGGCGTTCCTCTTCTCCTGTCAATTAATAGTTGCCTGCCAACTACCTGGGGTCTCTTTATTCCTTTTTGTGTACTATTATGTTGGGTTAATTACCCGTACCGTGACCCCGTTCCTAACTGGAACAACATATTGACTCATTTACGCCTCATAAGCCTTGATATGGCAGGGTTTTTATCTAAAAAACCTAATATAGAGACACTATCTGCTGATGCAGCAATTGTTTTTTCTGTTGAGAATATTCCACTGCATCAATTTGACGTACAGACGGCATTTAGGGACCTTCAGAAAACGTATCAAAAATACGTACGATCCTGTTGGGAAGTAGCTAGCTTGGAAACCTATGTACAACAAAAAATAGTATATAGGGGTTTAAGAATTAATATCACACCCAACTCCTATAGGGATAACACTGCCTTTATTAAGGGCTGGGAAGAACTCCTTACTGACAGCTCCATACGTATGCTCCAGTACCTCTTGGATTTTGAGAGACAGAATTACAGTAAGATTAGTAGTCAATTAGAGAAGGAAATTGCAGACATACAAGTATTTCATTCCTGTCCTGAATTTGGTACTTCTGAGATTAAATTGCAAAAAAATATTGAAAAACTACAGGGAGAAATCAAGGAACGCAAGCATCGGAAATATATTCGTGACCGTAGGGATTTTGACTTGGGACAGGTCTATACATATAAAACCAATTCTTATCCCATCTCTAAACGCACGACGGTGTACACAGACTTTTCGGAGTCGGACACTTCCGGCACAGAGGATCTAAGACACACTGATAATTTAAGGCTGGGCACAAAACGTAAAATTAGGATCAATAAATCTAATATATCTAAAAGAACACCGACTATACCTCAACAACAAACAACTACGAATTATCCTAACCGTACATTGGGATGTCCGTCTACTACCACCTCCAGCTTTCTATCCAGGCCCTCTGTGCCTTCCTTATCATCTATGCCAAACATCATAAATACACCGATCAGCCATTCACAGTCCCGTACCAATACAAGTCAGAATATAGGGGAAAATATGGCCAATTCAGCGATTGGCCCCCTTGCCACTTTTCCTTTTTTAGGTCAACCCAGCCTAAACTGGGGGACCAAGTCTTAACATCCAGCACTCATTCATCAAGGGATGAAGAGATGCAGATAATTAATTTATCTTCCTGTCATCTGAACCCCCATCAGCTAACTCTCCTAAAGAAGGGCCTCTCCTATACACCTACACCATATTTTGACGAATTCACGTGGGTTAAGGATATCAATCTATTCGCTAGGAAATTGGCCCTACATAAATATTTTAAGAACAATATTCCAGATAGTACTCGACAAAACCGTGTAGAGTCTAATACCTTGAGGGATTTGGAAGGCCTCATATATGAGAGCGAATTTGGAGCCTCTGATGTTGTGGGGCCACTCTCATCATTACGCCCTAGATCAAAATTGACCCCCCCCTTCTCTCAGTATAGTCACATTGACACCTTCGTAAGGATGGTCTGCAATGACCTTAAGAATTTGGAAGGTGGGAGATCTAAGATCTTTGGTAATCTTAGTCATAATGAGAGACTGGCATTAGATGACTTGCGCAAAAATGATGACTTGGTCCTGAAGCCCTCTGATAAAGGGGGAAATATAGTTGTTATGGACCGTGTTGACTATGTCATCATGGTCCATAAACTATTGGATGACAACACCACCTATGCCATCCTGGAGGGTAACCCTACGGTCAGTTATCTACTCGAACTGTATAATCTCCTTAATGCTGCTAAGAATGACAATCTCATCACCACTGATGAATTTAAATGTCTTTACAATTCCACTCCCACTTTGGCTACTTTTTACGCATTACCAAAGGTACATAAAGCAATTTTTCCCCCTCCCGGAAGACCTATTGTCTCAGGCAATGATAACTTGACCCAAGGAATTAGTCGGTATGTGAACGAAATACTGTCTCCCTTTGTTTCTTCCCTATCTTCATACCTTAAGGACACAAAGGACACTGTCACCAGGATCCATGAGATCAATGTCACTTCCACTACTATGATAGCGAGCATAGACGTGGAGTCATTATATTCTAACATTCAGCACGATTTGGGACTCACTGCAGTAAAATATTATTTGAGCACCAAAGGAACTCAATTTCAACAACACAATAATTTTGTGCTATCACTTTTACGTTATCTACTTACACATAATTATTTCACTTTTGATAAAATATATTATCATCAAATTAAGGGCACGGCTATGGGCACTATATGTGCACCCACTTATGCGAATCTTTTTTTAGGGTGGTGGGAAGACACTATTGTTTTTTCTGATGATTTAATTTTTTTCACTTCACATATCGCCTTTTGGGGTAGATATATAGATGACATCCTCATCCTTTGGGATGGGGATGTCAACACTTTCACTGACTTCATGTCTATGCTCAACACTAATCATATCGGCATGAAGTTCACTTACGAGATACATGACCATGCCATTAACTTCCTTGATTTAAAGATCTCATTGGACCCTGGTGGCGGTGTCCAAACTGACATCTTCCGGAAGGCCACTGCTACAAACAACTACTTACATTGGAACAGTTATCATCCTCCAGCACTGAAGAAAGGGATACCCATAGGCCAGTACCTAAGAGCCAAACTTAATTGCTCTAGTGAAACATCCTTTCAATTGGAGTGTGATAAACTCTACCATAAGTTCAGAGCACGGGGATACCCCAAAAAATGGCTGCATAGGGCCTATGCAAGAGCGAGGGCATCCCAGAGAACAGACCTTCTATCGAATAAGGGAAATATAGCTAATAAGACTGGATCATCTAGTGCCATTCGTTGCATTGGCACCTTTGATGTGTGCTCCCCTCAAGTCTCCCTAATTTTACGTAAACATTGGGATATACTTACTGCTGATTCCGATCTTAGGGATGCTGTCTCTGTTAATCCAAGTATCACCTACCACAGGGGTAAGAATTTACGTGACCTCTTGGTACATAGTCATCATTCTACTCCCACTAGTACTCCATCTACATGGCTCACATCGTCAGTAAAAGGGTTTCACCCCTGTGGTAGGTGTTCCTTCTGTCCTTTTATGCCAACAGTAAAAGACTTTACTAATCCCACCGATGGGAAAATATATTCCATCAAACAGTTCCTTAACTGTCAGAGCAAAGGAGTCATCTACATTGCTAGATGCCCATGTCCCAAGCTGTACGTGGGAAAAACGGTGCAAGAACTGAGAAGACGCGTATCCAGACATCTTAGCACTATAAAGCATAAAGAGGACACTACCCTCTCGAGACATATCCATGCACATCATGGAGGGCAACTGGGACTACTTAAATTCTGGGGGGTTACCCAGATCAAATTGGGTCCCAGAGCAGGTAATCTTGACCGTAGACTCCTACAGGAGGAGGCACGGTGGATCTACCGCCTCAACACTATGTCTCCCATGGGTCTTAATGAGGGATTTACTTTTAGTGCCTTCTTATGAGTCTATTTTTCAATTAACTAATTTGTTCATCAGCTAAATAGTGGACATAACACTGCCATTGTGCCCCTTACCATATATCATGTGGTTTTCCCTGCCGCACTTTCCTCAAAATGCTGTATTTTGGTGATTACTCTCCTGACCCCACATAATTAATGTGAGGTCCTTTTACCTTTAATTATGTACATTCTTTATGACAGTACTACACAACTATGGCGACATACACATATTCAAAAATTTGGGGGACAGTTACCCCATAATTAGCGAACGAAGTAGATATCCTTGATATGGACATTAGCTATTTATGACGTTTCAACTAATACTTACCTTGTATTAGTTTATCTCTTTATCTTCTTGGTGTCCAGTTGGAGGGTCAACTTTATTGATTTTTTCTCAGAGGGAAACTTAGTCATCAAATGTTTACATGACGCTTTTGCACTTTTACTGTGGTAACCTGATGGGAAACGCTATCCCCTGCAACTTACTAATGTCCCCCTTTTGCCTAAGTCACATATTGGTACTATTATATATGTGCCATTGGAGACCTTTTGCGTTAATTCTAAGTCCTAGCATAATACTACAGCGCATGCGTTACCTAGTGTTTTCTGTCACTCGGCATGTTAGATACACGCTTAGTCCAGATTTTGCTTCTGTGCGCCTGCGCTTCTATAACCTCGGCTCATCACACTTATATTTTCCTTCAGAGGGCACATATTGCGCTGCTGCGCTTGCGCCTCTGCTGTTAACTTGATGGGAAACTGTCACTCCGCTCTAAGTTATACAATCCTAGATTTGCGCATGCGCCAGGAGTCCATACGAACTTGGCTCATAAAAACACTATGTTCGGATCCTGCTGATCTGCGCTTGCGCTGTAGTTTGCTTGCGATTTGCCAACCTTATCCTGATTTCTATTGGTTGACCCTTTGCCCCCACGCCACTATTATGTCTTCTATGGCGTGATTGGCCGCCTTTCACGACACACCCCCATGACACGTCGATCTGTCTATATCAATAGCTTCTGTTTCGCCGCGTCGCCATTAGCCCCGTGTACCCCTGAGGACGCTACTTTGTAGCGAAACATGTCGGGGGGGCTCCTAATTGTATTTTAGATCCTATCTGTGTCCGGACTCACTATCCACCTAGTCGATACATTATAATCAAATTGTTGAACTCATTCATATATGCCTGTCGGCATCTATCTACTGCCTGCACACACAGGCAAATTACTGTTGTCCGGATCTATGATAGTGGGAATTTTAAAATTATTTGTGTGGTCTGTCTTGCTACAAGTAGCGAATAAAGATTAATTATTTTATATAAAAGAATTATTTGGGTAGTTGGGAAATTTGGCTGCCGCCTGAGGGCGTTCCTCTTCTCCTGTCCCCAAAAAAATGCGACCTATAGTGTGTCCTGCAAAAGACATGTGGATAGGGGATACATGTGTGATCGCTGGCAGCGATACGGATAACGGGGGACTGAATGTCCCCTGAATTTCTCCATGACTAACCTCTGACTTCCGGCGTCTGCGCAGCTCAAAAAAAATGAAAGGAGCGCTGGTCACGCATGCGCACAAGTCCGACATGGACAGCGATGTCAGGGAATTCCACAGAGTCCCGGAGCAAAGCCTATACTAGCGCTCTGCCCGGGACTCCGGCTCTGGGGAAGCTCCAGACATCATGTGTTCATACATGGACACCGATGTCAGGGAATTCCAGAGAGTCCCGGAGCAGAGTCGATACTAGCGCCCTGCCTGAGGCTCCACTCTGGGGCAGACCCTGACACACTGTCCATATATGGACAGTGATGTCAGGGAATTCCACAGAGTCCCGGAGCAGAGCCTATACTAGCACTCTGCCCGGGACTCCGCTTTGGGGAAGACCTTGACACACTGTCCATATATGGACAGCGATGTCAGGGAATTTCAGAGTCCCAGAGCAGAGACTGTACTAGCGGCTCTGTGTCCCGCGGGCTTCAGATGACAGCCCCAGGGGCCGCATGTGGCTCGTGGGCCACGTGCTTGAGACCCCTGGGCTGGACAGTAGGAATTCCCGGAGGACTCTTTGATACAGCACTAACCTGAAGGCTTAAAGGGGTTATCCAGGGGACCTGAAAAAAGTAACATTCCACAAATCCACCTGCAAACTCCTTCAGGCATGGCTACAAGTAGTTTGAATGGCCAAAAACATAAATTTACGTTACTTGTAGCACCTCCATGTAATGCCAGAGCTGCTTGTTATCTTCTGGTAATAAGGGGGGACTTGCAGCTTCAGCATGCACTGTAAAACTACAAATCCCGGCATCCACTTCTATTCCCTGTGCTCCTCTATCCCTGCCCACATTATGCATGAGCTGGGTAGTGTACTGCCGAGACAGCAGAGTGGAACAAGGGGGCTGGCTTACTTCCTCAACAGCGTCACTGTGCCAGCCCCCTAGCGGTCATGTGATTTGATGACGCGCCAACACAGAGTACCCTCTCGGTCACGTGGGCCCGTGTCGCTGCGTCATCACTGCTGAATGAACTACAGGCCTGGGAACACGTGACTGTGTTCTCAAACCGCGAACGGGCACACTTTAGTAAGAAGTATATTAGTAAGTTACTTAATATAGAGTTATTGGATGATTGCCATATAATTTTATGGCGCTGGATAAACCTTTAAAGGGAACCTGTCACCAGCATTTCACCTATTGAACTCTACTCTCCCCTTGCTTGCTGCTGCTGTCAAAAGTCCATTGCTATAAAGTCCATTGCTATATCCCCTCGCCTAAACTCCTCCTCTAACCGTAAATAACGGTCTGCAAACATTTCACGCATTTTATGGTAATAATCCATCAGTCTCATTCGTTCCTCTTCTTATACCAGCACATCGCCGAAAACTGGCCCGCCCTAAATGCCGAAAATTTTGTCTGAGATAGCTCGCATACACCCGTCTTGTATGGTCCAACACCCTTCCCTGCTTCACCCAGGCCTCAAATCTAGTTACTGCGTATGCGCCGCTAAGGTGTCCCGTTGTGCGCACGCACCAAAACAGGACATCTGCAAGCAAGCACAGAGTTTCGTGTGTACTGGGGGAGGCACAGAGCTGTCAATTAAATGTAAGGAGGCAGGGTTAACTCTTTAAGCTGTCATATACAGCGTGATCTCGCGTGATCTCGCGAGATCACGCTTGCTGTCATTAAGTCCCACACAAACGTTACCGAAGTGTAAGGATTGTGAATAGACATCGCGTCCTGGCTGGAAGCGATGTCTATTCACTCTCAAGACACTTCAGTAACGTTAATGTGTGAGTAAGTGACAGCACATCGTGATCTAGCAAGATCACTATGTGCTGATTACATGAATGGAGATAAGTGTATGACGCTGATTTGACCAATCAGCGTCATACACTTATCTCCACAACGCCCACTTGGTCAAAAAGTAAAAACACGCCCAGTTGTCTATTAAGAAAGTCATTAGCATAAATCTAAAATAGGTCATAACTCCGTCAAAATTGATTGTTTTTCTAAATAAAAAAAACACTGCTGTAATCTACATTACAGTGCCGATCACATTATGTAGAAGATAGTGTGGTGACAGAGCCTCTTTAAACACAGTTCTGTAACGCATTATGGTGTGGTAATAACGGCGATATACAAAATATATTGCCTGTGTCAGGGATCATTACCATGTATATTGTTTGCAAAAATATTATCCTCACACATATGTATATACATTTCAGTTCTTTGTGTAATATACTGATATATAACAAGTTCTTTGTTCATGTCGGACAAGCCTATGGAGACACCGCCCCTGGAATGAAAGAGGAATGCACAGAAGAACTTACAGCTGAGGAGCCAATGGGGCTTAAGCACGTCCCACATCTCTAGGGAGGAGACATGTGTCTCTTTGTGTTCTTTGTTCTAAAATAAAGTGCAGTTGACTTCCTGTCCTATCTGAGGAAAGCTGTGTACCAACATCTCTCTGGCTGGTTTACTTCTTTCCAGGCATGCATTCAGGTTTCAATTTACAGAGGTGGTTATTCGGTGTGAAATAACAGGGAGAAGGAAGCTACCCTGAAATACGGACCTGACACCTGTACTACTAAATAGCCACTGATTACCTTACTGCAAAAGGTAGTGAGATGCAAAACTATATCAATAGTGCACTGTTTGTATCAAGCTTTTTGTGCATATAAGCAAATATCTTAGCCTATTCTTGTAATACATTTGGTCTGAGCTTTCCCTCTTAATTCCTATTTATTTTATTGACTCCTTGTTCTCAGTATATTAAGAAAACATGCAAATAAGAGCAATTCATAAAAATAAATGGGATTTGAAATGTGAAATAATAGGGTGAATACACACAGGGGACTATCCACAGCATTATCTACCAATAGGCATTACATGTCTGCTCTTGTCGGGATTTAAATAAAATAAAAATAAAAAGATTAAATGTTTTTGCCCACCTTCCCTTCTTACCATTTCCTATATTATTCATGACGTCTCCACTGCAGAGAAGATTGTAAAGCCCATAGCGCCTCCTTAACTGTTGATAACTCTCTTGGGTTGGAGGAAGTATTTTCCATGAAAGCATCCCACAAGCCCTGGACTAGAGAAGAGGATATGTGGGCTCCCCAGCCCTGACTGCTGGGATCCGTCCGCTGAAATTTGTAAATTTCACCTCTACTTTGCCTTAATTCCTGTGAAACGCCTAAAGGGCTAAAATACTTTCTGAATGTGGTTTTGAATACCTTGAGGGGTGCAGTTTTCAAAATGGGCTGATTTATGGGGACTTTCTAATATAGGAGGCCCTCAAAGCCACTTCAGAACTGAACTGGTACCTGAAAAAATGACCTATTGAAATTTTCTTGAAAATATGAGAAATTGCTGCTAAAGTTCTAAGCTTTGTAACGTCCTAGAAAAATAAAAGGAAGTGAAAAAAAATGATGCAAACATAAAGTAGACATATGGGAGATGTTAACTAGTAACTATTTTGTGTGGTATTACTATCTGTTTTACAATACATTTAAATTTAGAAAAATGCACATTTTTGCTAAAATTCTACGTTTTTCACAAATAAATATTGAATTTATCGACCACATTTTTTCACTAACATAAAGTACAATATGTCACGAGAAAACAATCTCAGAATCGCTTGGATAGGCAAAAGCATTCAGGAGTTATTACCACATAAAGTGACACATTTGCAAAAATCATCTGTGTCCACAAGGCCAAAACAGGCTGTGTCCTAAAGGGGTTAAAGGGTATAGTGAGCAATTTGACCCCGCAGGTTTTTTGCTAAATTTATTGGAATTAGGCCCTGAAAATCTGAATAATATGAAGTTTTAGCTCAGATTTTTTAAATTTCATAAGGGATAAAGGCGAAAAAGCACCCCAACATTTGTAAAGCAATTTCATAATTAGTGAGTCTAGCCTAATACCCACCACTGGTGTAGACACCTCATCCCTAGTGCTATATTACCAGCAGTCCACATTTGTAGTCTATCTTTTATGCAGACAATTACTTGCTCTGAGCTTGTTGTAGTGTTTCACTATCAGCATGTGGAACCATAATGATGAGATCATGGTTGAGACAATATCAGTGGCTTTATCCTTCAGAAACAAAGGAGAGCACCCCTCAGCATAGTGTGTTACTGAGGGTGGTACTAAGAACAGCATTGTGTGGAGATAAGACACAATTGTGTCTTCCAAGGACATTTCACATTCCTTCTAACACCCTCACATTCTCTAAATAGATGCCTTTTGCCTCCCACCACCCCCTCCTTTGGACCCATTTTTGTAAAACTATGAGTCTCAGCAAGACAAAACGCTGAAAGAAACTAAGACTCTGCTGTATTTATAATGCTAAAACCTAGCTTTACACAGCTAACTTAGTAGGTTAAATTTATAGATAAAGTGTGTTAAAAAGCCAGTCTGCTTACACAATTTGTCAGTCCCTTCTCATTTGCACCAGTCTGCTCCTCAGACTCGTCTTCCGACACAAAGACTGTTGTCATGAGGGGTACGTGGACCCGCTGGGCCGTACTGCCTAGATGGTATGGCAGCTGGCCAACAGGACACAGGTCACAGTCTATAGTTTGTATAGAGTACCTGTGGTAACTCAGACAGTAGCAAGACAAGCTCAGCTGGGACTAGGCAGCAGGCACCAGGCGTAATGTAGCAGGGCAGGCGTGGAACACAGCACAGCAAGACTTCAGCTCAACATGGCACTTGACCAGGAAAGCACAGGATACAGGTTACAGGTAGCAGGAACTGGGAACACTGGGAACTGGAAAACACTATGAGACCATTTGTATAGACATACTAGGATAACGACAACAAGGCTCAGGCAAGATAGGAAGGGGCGGAGCCCTTCTTATAGTCCGGGGTGCTCTGGAAGCAATCAGCTCAATCTCATACTAGTGTGCGCTCCAAGGCTGACTGAGCTCGCAAACGCACCCTGGTGGTCACTGTGGAACATGACGGCCGCATGTGCAGACATCTCTGGAGAGAAGGGCGTCGACCGGGTGGAAGGAGTTCGTGGTCAGCGACCATAGACGTTACAACTGTATACATGTCTGCACCATGCTTCACTTCAGCATCACTAGTACAGTCACCCTTCTTGTCAAAATCTTGGAAAAGGGAAAGAATCTATAAATATACTGGTTGAAGAGGAGGAACAAGGACCAGACATCCACAATATTGATCAATGAACATGAACAAGAGGTCCTTAGTTAACATTTTGATCACATTTTATAAGCCCACTTGCCACTTCACGGCGACCTCCGATAAGTAGGTCCCTACTCTTATGGTTGCATTTTGATCAAAGTGTATAAGGCCACTTGCCACTTTACGGCGACCTACGATAAGTAGGTGCCCACTCTATTGGTTGCAGCACTGCATGGCGGTTCCCTCCACCACAATATCGCACCCGCAGAGGGAGCAACCCAGAGGCCCAGAAGCACCCCTGCCAGGCCAAGCCAAGACACCTTGGCTCTGAGCCACACCCCCCACAAGTGCAGCACCACAGCAACAGACCCTACCACATGGCACCACAACAAGTGAAAAGATGGAATGAACTCAACTTTAGATGTGCCCCCAGTGGCCAACTGAAAGCACAAGAGCAGAAACACTTATGAGGTCATTCCTTAATTAAAATCAGCTGGGTTAAAAGTATATATAAATGTATAATGAAAGTCAATAGCAGACATATGGAGATGTAGCTGTACATACAGGCTTGTGCATACATTCTTTGCTGCTGGTGATTTTTTTTTTTTACTATAGACATGGTTCATAGCCCCCTTGCTATATTTACATGCTAGTATGAAAACATCAATAGACAGACTTCTGTATTGAACTTTTTATATATTTACACATAGTTATTAGGTCACTACAACTTTTTCGAAAACGTAATAATATAGACCTTGTTACAGCTCTATTATTTATCATGGCCTCAATAACAATTGTCAGGTCCTCACCAACTCCTACAAACAAACGATTAACCTCTGATTCAAACCAAAAAAAACTGAAGATTTCAATATGTAGCAATTTTTTGTAAAAAGTAATCCAACATTTTTTTTTTTCTCCTGTAAATGTATATACCTGAATAGGAATCATTGTGGCCCTGAAAAGCAATGTATAATACAATAAAAGTTTTTGTGGCATACTTACTTCACTGTTCCATCGTCAGAGCCCACTTACATTCTGATTTTGTGCAACTTCCTTACTTCCTTGTGACTTTTCCCATCAGCGATAAACGTCTTGAATGATATATAATTTCATCACGTTCTGCATTAATGTATTGAGCATATTTTGTACACACTCTACATACAGCATTTGCTCTGAAAAAATAAATTAGAATACGATATGTCAGAAAGAATAATAAAATACATCACATGCAATCAATTTAAAACTTTTACTTAAAGAGTGTGTCCAGTTTAGAAGACCTATGTTCACGTACAGTAACCTTTCAGAAAATTGTGAAGAATGTTTGCAAAGACTGTCTCTCATTTTAGAGGTCTTGTCCTACATAACACAGACAACTCATGATTTTAATGGTCAGTGTGATTGCTGGGGGAGCTAGCAGGTGGACACTTTGTGATCAGCTTTTTGTCAAGGAACCCTTCTAACAGGTAGAGATATTTAAAGCAGAGAACTCTGTTAATATGCATTGCTAAAATGATTCATACTAAAGACATTTAATACAACATTTCACTTATGATTACGACCTCTGCCCCTTTTTTTGCCCTTTTTGACCATATGTACTTCATAAAGACATCTGGGGGGCCTTTGAGCCAGAATGGGAGCCACTTTGATGCATCCGATTCCGCCATGCATTAAATTTGAATGCACATAGTGGCTGCTGCAGGGGAAATGTATAGCCGGCTGGAAATTATCCTAGCAATAACAACTTATTGCCAAGGGTTACATATTTACATAGTTACATAGTTTGTACGGTTGAAAAAAGACACATGTCCATCAAGTTCAACCAAGGGATGGGAAAGGGGAAGTGGGATGGGAAAGGGGAAGTACAAAATTTCTACACATAGGAGCTAATATTTTTTTGTTCTAGGAAATTATCTAAGCCTTTTTTAAAGCCATCTACTGTCCCTGCTGTGACCAGCTCCTGCGGTAGGCTATTCCATAGATTCACAGTTCTCACGGTAAAGAAGGCTTGTCACCTCTGCAGGTTGAACCTTTCTTTCTCCAGACGGAGGGAGTGCCCCCTTGTATTTTTAGGGGGTTTTACATGGAACAGGATTTCACCATATTTTTTGTATGTGCCATTCATATATTTATATAAGTTAATCATGTCCCCCCTTAGTCGTCTTTTCTCAAGGCTAAATAGGTTTAGTTCTTTTAATCTTTCCTCATAACTTAGATTCTCCATGCCCCTTATTAGCTTCGTTGCTCTTCTTTGTATTTTTTCCAACTCCAGGGCATCCTTTCTATGAACTGGAGCCCAGAACTGGACAGCATATTCTAGATGAGGCCTCACTAATGCTTTGTAAAGTGGTAATATTACATCCCTGTCCCGCGAGTCCATGCCTCTTTTGATACACGACAATATTTTGCTGGCCTTTGAAGCAGCTGATTGACACTGCATGCTGTTATTTAGTTTATGATTTACAATTACACCCAGATCCTTCTCATCAAGTGACTCCCCCAGTGTAGCTCCCCCTAGGACATATGATGCATGCAGGCTGTTCGTACCCAGGAGCATAACTTTACATTTATCTACATTAAACTTCATTTGCCAAGTAGACGCCCATACACTTAGTTTGTTTAAATCTGCCTGCAATTCACAAACATCTTCCATAGTCTGAACTATATTGCATAGCTTGGTGTCATCTGCAAAAATAGAAATAATGCTATTAATCCCATCCTCTATATCATTAATAAATAAGTTGAATAATGGTGGTCCCAGCACTCAACCCTGGGGTACACCACTTATAACTGGGGACCATTCAGAGTAGGAATCATTGACTACAACTCTCTGGATACGGTCCTTGAGCCAATTCTCAATCCAATTACAAACTATACTTTCTAAACCTATAGTCCTTAGTTGGAAAAAGTTGGACAGCACAGCAATCAGCTGATGGCCAGGCCGGCTTCTATTTAAAAAGACATTGTCTTTGTAAAACAACCCTTTTAATAAGTTAACATATAATATTATAGTATAATTGTTTCATACATTATAATAAATAATCAGAACATTTGATTTGAATAGTTGAATCTTATAATCTCTTTTAAACAGTTTACAGATTTACATCAACTTTATTATATATATATCTATAATGTTTTTACCTTTTTAGGTTGGTTTACCTGAGATAATGGTAAAACGATGTGCCATGCAGTTGGTTGAAGCGCTGGACTTTATGCACAGCAAAGCACTTGTTCACAGAGATGTCAAATTGGATAACATTCTACTTTTTGACAAAGATTGTCACTATATAAAGCTTGCTGATTTTGGATTATCAAGACTTGAAGGTTTCCACGTATCTCCTTTGAAAGGAACTGTTCCTTATTCACCTCCTGAACTATGTAGTTTAGAAGAAAATGATACGCTTGAACTTGACTCCAGCCTTGATGTGTGGTCATTTGGGATTCTTGTGTTTTGTATCTCAACTGGATACTTTCCTTGGGATACAGCATCATGCAAAGACAGGCAGTATGAAAAATTTGTTCTGTGGCAAACTACAGGAAATTACCAGAAAATCCCTTCTCAATGGAAGCAATTTACATGGCATGCACTAGACATGTTTCAGAAGCTGCTAGCAATAAATGCAGTGACACGAAGCCCTGCTATTGAAGTCCAAAAATATCTAAGTGACCCATGGAAAATGAACAGCTTAAAAGATAACAGCAACTTACAAGATAACTGAAATGATACAGAACAGTGTGTGGATAGCTTTAACTTTCTGAAAGATAAAACTAGCATTAAAAAATATGCCAAAGAGTTCTTCTGCGTACTGAATAAAATGTCCTAGTGGATGATTTGACACTATAACTGACATCTTAAATTACTTCTACTTCTACAGTGATTAACTTTCAAACTATACTTCAATTGGCACAAGACTTTAAAAAAGCCATGCTTAGGCTAGGGCTCCACAGCAATACAGAATTAGATGTGTTTTCTGGTAAAAACATGGATGTAGCACGACTACCGGGTAACTTCAATGTTTCCTATTGGGATAAACCTTGTAAGCAATCTTGGAGATATTGTAAAAAAATAAAACTGCATGTGCTTGTTCACTTGCAACTTTTTTCCCATAGTTCCCGTAATTTTCCTATTGAAGTCACCTGCACGTCACGGAAATGACACAATTTTACTATGAATCACGAGCATTAAACCCTAACCTTAAAGGGAACCGGTGACTAGATTTTAGGGCACTAAACCACCAGAACGTCTTTATACTGCTGGGTTTTAACATCCTAAACGTGTCCCACTCAAAACTGTTTTTTTTAGTATTTTGACTAAAAAGAAGTTTGACAAAAGTCCAGGTGTAATTGGCCTCGGCTTTATCTCAGCACTGTTCATGTTCACGATGCCGTTAGACTCATCTTAAGACTCTTCTCTGGTAACCTACATACAATGCAGGCTATATTATAACTTCTTTTTAGACAAAATGTTAAAACGGACAGATTTTAAAAGAAGAACATGTTTAGAATGCTAAATCCTAGCACTACAATGACATAGTGTAGTGCCCTAAAATCTAGTGACAGGTTCCCTTTATATGGGTTTCCAGTTTTATACAAAGTTTAATCATTGTTACCTACGGAGCAAGGTGATTTGGCCCTTCCGAATCTCTATTTTCTAGCCAGTCAACTAGTGTACATTTGGTGGTGGTTTACCCACAGACACCTTAGCCCTTCTACAGATCTTGAGGCATCAATATTGGGTTCGAAATAGGCCTTAGTTAATTCCTAATATAGACAGGCTCCTCCCCTGGGTCACTCGATTACAATTCCGATGCAAACAACCTTAAAGGTTTGGCACTCTTACTTTTCCAGTCTGAAGAGGTGTCCTGGTCAACAAGGACACCACTTTGGTATAACCCGCTCTTGTCAAAAGTATGAAGTCTCTCTGACCCTAGAGGTTGGGTGGCCTTAGGTATACTAACTTTGAATGATGTGGTGGTAGAGGATAAATTTGCCACTTTTGCACAAATTAGGGCCAAGCATCAAGTCCTATGCCATCTCAGATTCCACTATTTTCCACTTCGACATGCCCTCTGGTCACAATTTGCAGGTTACAATGTTAGATTGTGTACAAACCCGGTGGAGGATTGGGTGACGCAGGGAATGTTGGTTGAGCCCATGTCTTTATAAACAATTACGTGTCTTCTCTAACAAACTTGATAGAGTTCTTTTCTATATCTACTGACAATCATATTTGAGTGCTTTAATTGATCCCTTAATATTGGCAAGAGACCGCCATAGTCAGATAAACATTTTCCATCAGATTTATTACACTCCATCTAAACTGTTTAGGATGGGGAAATTATATTCTCCTATCTGTCCATGCTGTCAAAGAGTGGATGGTTCCTTTATACATATGTTTTGGGAATGTCCAGTTATCTTTGGTTTCTGGACTGAGGTAATGGAATTTATTGAGCTGAAAGTTGGACTCCCTCGCATATTACTCCTTTTGGTGGAGGAACTTATAAATACTGTAGATTCCTTACTATGCTTTTATTTTTCTATGCAAAGAAAACCATCCTCATAAATTGGAAGCACCCCAAGGTCCCTACATTGAAAGTGTGGATTACAATGGTAAACTCCAATCTTCCCCTTTTCAAACTCACATATGAAGCACGCGGATGCCTGGATAAATTTGCAAATATATGGCATTCCTGGTTGGCTAACCCCCATACTAGTCAATAGTTTTTGGCTCCCTTTTTATATATTCCTACTGAGATTGTTTGGTCTATGGGGCAGCTGATGTTTCTACTGGTCTACTTACTCATCCACTGGGTTCTGCTTATAGACTGCATTATTTACTAGCTCTTATTCTCTCTTATGAGTAACGAAAAGCTGTTTGTTAGGGGTTTTTGTTTTTGTTATGTGTTTGTATAACTAAATTGATATATGAAGACGTATATTCTTATATTTTTTTTGTAAATTTCATGACCTTTTCCAATTGGGTACATTTGCAATACCTTTTGTATACGTGACTTTGATGTGCATTTTTTTGTACCTGTACCAATTTTATTGAGGTCATAATAAAATTTACCTTTACAAAAAGCTTAATCATTGTAGCATTTAATATTTTTTTTTCTTAAATGTGTCACAAATTGTTTAATACATTCCATTTTATAAGCCGGAGAATCGTAGGAGTGAAATGAATCTCTAATCCCTAAAAGCTTATATGATAAAAAATGATTTCTAGACAATCAGTCACAATAAAGTAACTTAGTAAGCCAGTAAAGTAACTTCAAGAAAAAAACTGAAAGGGTTATTGCATTAAAGGTTTTTCATTTCAGAATGAAAATCTGTACCTGCTCATTCAATGACACAGATTTGTTAGATGACACAGCTCTGAAGCTGTACTGTAACTGTTATGAGCTGTGCACCTGTTTGTCCAAGACATGACCAAGACAGATTTTTACCCAATGACATTAACCCCTTCTCGCCACAGCCATTTTTCAGATTTTCATTTTTTCCTACCCACATTCCAAAAGTCATAACCTTTTTATTTTTGCGTCGTTATAGCGCTATGAGGGCTTAATTTTTGCAGTACAAGATTTAATCTTTCATGGCACCAATTATTGTACCATATAATGTACTAGAAATCAAGGGGGAAAAATTCTTCATGGGGTAGAAAGTGAAAAAAATCCTGATTTCAGCATTGTTTTTTTGCACTTCGTTTTTACGGTGTTCACTGTGCAAATAAAACGACATGTTAACTTTTTTTGGGGGTCATTATGATTATGGCGATACCAAATTTATACAGTTTTTTATAATATTTTACTACTTTTACAAGGAAAAAACTAACTGTAAAAAATAAAATCTATTTTGTGTTACCAAAAGTCATAACTTTTTATTTTTGTCGTCGATTAAACTGTAGTATTCAATGGCACTATTTTGGGGTACATGCGATTTTTTTTTTATCACTTTTTATTGAATTTTCTTTGTGGGAGATGAGTTGACAAAAAAACAGCGATTCTGGCGTTTTCTTTTTTTTATGGCGTTCGCAATGCGCATTAAACAATGATATATTATAATAGTTCAGACTTTTACGGAGCTCAAATCTTTTATTTTCTGTTGTGCTGCTCCTCTGTTATTCCTCCTAGAAATATGAGTTCTTCCTAGCAGTACAAATACATTGACAACTCAAGGATCAGTTCTATGTCCCACTTTGTTTAATGTATTTGTTATCGATATTGCTTATGGCCTACAAGGAAAGGTACTATATGCCTTTTTGAAAATGATACAAAGATTAGTAACTGAGTTGATACTCCAGAACTAAGGAGTGGAATCTTAAATTGAATACATCAAAATGTATTTGTGATACTGAGTCGGAAAAATTAAGTATGTTCACAAATGGCAGAAGTCTAGTAAACAAAATTGGGGAGTTTGAGGCCTTGGTACTGGAGGAACATATTACACCTACAGGAGCTTTTATGGCATCCCATTCTAAATCCATACAAATTAATATGGAGTTGGCCAACCTTTGCAGCTAAAACAGCTTCCACTCTTCTGGGAAGATAGTTACATAGTTTCATAGTACGATTGAAAAAACACATTTGTCCATCAAGTTCACCAAGGGATGGGAAAAAGGGAGGGGTTGAAACAAAAATTCTACACATTGACATAGGAGCTAATATTTTTTCGTTCTAGGAATTTATTTATGCCTTTTTTAAAGCCATCTACTGTCCCTGCTGTGACCAGCTCCTGCGGTGACTATTCCATAGATTCACAGTTCTCACAGTAAAGAAGACTTGTCACCTCTGCAGATTGAACCTTTTTTTCTCCAGATGGAGGGAGTACCCCCTTGTTTTTTGAGGGGGTTTTACATGGAACAGGATTTCACCATATTTTTTGTATGTGCCATTCATGTATTTATATAAGTTAATCATGTCCCCCCTTAGTTGTCTTTTTTCAAGGCTAAATAGGTTTAATCTTTCCTCATAACTTAGAATCTCGATGCCCCTTATTAGTTTAGTTGCTCTTCGTTGTATTTTTTTTCAACTCCAATGCATCCTTTCTATGAACTGGAGCCAAGAACTGAACTGCATATTCTAGATGAGGCCTCACTAATGCTTTGTAAAGTGGTAAGTATTACATCCCTGTCCCGCGAGTCCATGCCTCTTTTAATACATGACAATATATTGCTGGCCTTAGAAGCAGCTGAATGACATTGTATGGGATTATTTATTCTATGATCTACAAGTACACCCAGAAGCTTCTCAACAAGTGGCTCTACCTAGGACATATGATGATTGCAGATTGTTGGTACCCAGATAACTTTACATTTATCTACATTAAACCACATTTGTCAAGTGGACGCCCGAACACTCAGTGTGTCAAAATCGGCTTGTAATATGAAAACATCTTCTATAGACTGAACAATACTTCATAGCTAGGTGTCATCTGCAAAAATAGAAACAGTGCTATCTATCCCAACCTCTATATCATTAATAAATAAGTTGAATAATAGTGGTTCCAGCACTGAACCCTGGGGTACACCATTTGGAGTGTGTCTGTGGGAATGTTTGCCCATCCATCCAACAGAGCATTTATGAGGTCAGACACTGATGTTGAACGAGAGTGCCTGGTTTTGCAATCTCCATTCTAGTTCATCTCAAAGGTGTTCTATGGGGTTGAGGTCAGGGCTCTGTGCAGGCAGGTCAAGTTCTTTCACATCATGCCTTTATGGACCTTGCTTTGCACACTGGGACACAGTCATGCCAGAACAGAACAGGGCCTTCCCCAAACCATTCCCACAATGGTGGAAGCAGACAATTGTCCAAAATCTGAAAATAAAATTGGTAAAAACTTGCAGTATTCGGGTCTCGGTGCCTAGCTCATGTGTTAAAAGAAAGTCAAACTTTTTCTGCAGTCATATCAATTTTATTGAGATAACGCGTTTCAGGACCGGACAGGTTCCTTCATCAGGTTTTATACGAACACAAACGGTATGGGCTTTGTCTGTATACATCAGAAACCCGAGAGAAACAGAGGCATTTCAAAAAAGAGAAAAGAGAGAGATAAAGGGTGTGACATTATGTCCTCTTGTTAGTCTTGGTGTTGAAAAAAATTATTAATTTCGCTCAAAGTTAAAAAAAACAAAACATTTAGAACAGTATGCTTGCACAATTTTTAAATTAATGTATGTGGCAGCGTGTTGTAAAATTAATATATGGGGCAGCGTGTTGTTACAATGTGGTTATAATTATTGAACTGCACTATCAAAGTTCTTCTTTTTACCAAAACTTCCCTGATTGCGATGATGATGCTCCGAGAGTGTCCTGTTCTGGGTTCTTTTTTAGGGTCTGGCTCGAGAAGTTACCTGGATTACGTTCCAGCACCCTTATGCTGTGTAGGGGGAAGTCATTACTCTTTGTGGGTATAACCCCATGGGATTTATTGTTCAATTGGCCGTGGACTCAAAAATATGCAATTCATGTTGGTAAGAGTTGCAGATTACGCAATTTTTTGTGTTACATTGCATCCTGATATACCGGTCTTTTGCATTGCTGTCCTATATGTCTACAGGAAAAACAGAACATAATCTGGTATTACTGTTATTTTAATTGTCATTTATTATTTTTGTCTTGTGTGTCATTTTTTGCTACGAGTGTATCAAAGCTTGTTAATGCATTTGTACTGTCAAATAATGTATTCTTCCACAAAATGTTCACGCACATTTACAATAAAAAATATTAATTAATAAATGTCTAAAAAGAATCTATATATATTTGCGATATATAAATTTTAAAAAATAAAAAATAAAAATAAAATAAATAAAATATATATATATATATATATATATATATACTACCGTTCAAAAGTTTAGGGTCACTTAGAAATTTCCTTATTTTTGAGAGAAAAGCACAGTTTTTTTCAATGAAGATAACATTAAATTAATCAGAAATACACTCTATACATTGTTAATGTGGTAAATAACTATTCTAGCTGCAAACGTCTGGTTTTTAATGCAATATCTACATAGGTGTATAGAGGCCCATTTCCAGCAACTATCACTCCAGTGTTCTAATGGTACATTGTGTTAGAAGGCTAATGGATGATTAGAAAACACTTCAAAACTCTTGTGCAATTATGTTAGCACCGCTGTAAATAGTTTTGCTGTTTAGAGGAGCTATAAAACTGACCTTCCTTTGAGCTAGTTGAGAATCTGGAGCATTACATTTGTGGGTTCGATTAAACTCTCCAAATGGCTAGAAAAAGAGAGCTTTCATGTGAAACTCGACAGTCTATTCTTGTTCTTAGAAATGAAGGCTATTCCAATGCGAGAAATTGCCAAGAAACTGAAGATTTCCTACAACGGTGTGTACTACTCCCTTCAGAGGACAGCACAAACAGGCTCTAACCAGAGTAGAAAGAGAAGTGGGAGGCCCCGCTGCACAACTGAGCAACAAGACAGGTACATTAGAGTCTCTAGTTTGAGAAATAGACGCCTCACAGGTCCTCAACTGGCAGCTTCATTAAATAGTACCCGCAAAACGCCAGTGTCAACGTCTACAGTGAAGAGGCGACTCTGGGATGCTGGCCTTCAGGGCGCAGAGTGGCAAAGAAAAAGCCATATCTGAGACTGGCTAATAAAAGGAAAAGATTAATATGGACAAAAGCACACAGACATTGGACAGAGGAAGACTGGAAAAAAGTGTTATGGACAGACGAATCGAAGTTTGATGTGTATGGATCACACAGAAGAACATTTGTGAGATGCAGAACAACTGAAAAGATGCTGTAAAAGTGCCTGACGCCATCTGTCAAGCATGGTGGTGGTAATGTGATGGTCTGGGGTTGCTTTGGTGCTGGTAAAGTGGGAGATTTGTACAAGGTAAAAGGGATTTTGAATAAGCACGGCTATCACTCCATTTTGCAACGCCATGCCATACCCTGTGGACAGCGCTTGATTGGAGCCAATCCTACACCAGGACAATGACCCAAATCACACCTCCAAATTATGCAAGAACTACTTAGGGAAGAAGCAGGCAGCTGGTATTCTATCTGTAATGGAGTGGCCAGCGCAGTCACCAGATCTCAACCCCATAGAGCTGTTGTGGGAGCAGCTTGACCGTATGGTACGCAAGAAGTGCCCATCAAGCCAATCCAACTTGTGGGAGGGGCTTCTGGAAGCATGGGGTGAAATTTCTTCCGATTACCTCAGCAAATTAACAGCTAGAATGCCAAAGGTCTGCAATGCTGTAATTGCTGCAAATGGAGCATTCTTTGACGAAAGCAAAGTTTGAAGATTAAAATTATTATTTCAAATAAAAATCATTATTTCTAACCTTGTCAATGTCTTGACTATATTTTCTAGTCATTTTGCAACTCATTTGATAAATATAAGTGTGAGTTTTCATGGAAAACACAAAATTGTCTGGGTGACCCCAAACTTTTGAACGGTAGTGTATGTGTATGTATATATATATATATATATATATATATCCAAGAAAAAGAGACTGGAAGCAGCACTCAGCAAAAAAAAAAAATGTGAATTTATTCACCCAACACAGCAACGTTTCACTTCCTCCATGGAAGCATTTCAAGGCTTGAAAATGCTTCCATGGAGGAAGTGAAACGTTGCTGTGTTGGGTGAATAAATTCACATTTTTTTTTCCTGAGTGCTGCTTCCAGTCTCTTTTTCTTGGATATATGCATGAGGAGCTCGTCACTCCTTGATATTTTGAAGCTAGCACCAACCGTTTCTGGCTATTGACACAGTGCTGCTCCTATGTTTGGATCTTCTATATATATATATATATATTAAAAAAAAAGAGAGATATATGATCTTTTTTGACCCCATGATTCCGTCCCAACAATGGTCTTGCATATTCTAACATTTTATAGCTATTAATAAATTCACTTAACAACGAATGTTCGTGCTAAGGAATAACATATATATCAGCCCGTTTCTATTTGACAAAAGGTTACTTGTTGTCTAATTTTTTTTCATAACAGAAAATAATAAATAAAAGCGAAAAATTATCCAGTTAACAGGGGGGAACATATCAGTTGGATATGTGCTCTTCATGGTGCTTATATGAGAAGCTGCTTATGTGTGAAGTTAGTTTAAATCATTTCATTAACCCCTTAAGGACGCAGCCTTGTTTTGTCCTTAAGGCTCAGAGACCATTTTTCAAATCTGACATATTTCACTTTATTACAAATAGATAGACTCCAAACGCATATTTGTTACAGGCTAGGTGAAGTTTGGAACGCCAACTTCCCCCCATATTTTACCATAAAGACTGCTCCATGATTGTTAAACCATACCGAAGAAAAGTAGAGCTCGTAGTCAAAATATATAAGAATATATCAACTTTATTATACAAAATAACATACATTTAAAAACACGTAAATATAAGACTCTAGTACTAACACTGTTGCGGCACGAGATTCAGCACGAATATAACTGAATACGAAAGTATAACGGCATGGAGTACAAACTGCATATATTACCCACAGAGATTATATATAGTATCACATCCCCAATGGATTACAGACTGATGATCCACAAAGTACTCTAAACTTTATAAATGCATGGACTAGTACCGCTAGAGAGAGAGTCACAGAGGGAACAATCAGTGTTTATAGTGAGCAATCGCATAATGCAGTCTTACCCATTCTGGTAGATAAAAGATGTTTGTACAAGTTCGTGCTGGATCCACCACAGAAAACCCCAACAGGCGTTTCGCTGTTTTAGTTGCTTCCTCAGGGGGAAGCAACGCCACAGTGTTAGTACTAGAGTCTCATATTTACGTGTTTTTAAATGTATGTTATTTTGTATAATAAAGTTGATATATTCTTATATATTCTGACTACGAGCTCTACTTTTCTTCGGTATGGTTTAATATTTCACTTTATGTGGTAATAACGTCGGAATGCTTAAACCTACCCAAGCGATTCTGAGAGTGTTTTCTCGTGACACATTGGGCTTCATGATCGTGGTAAAATTTGGTCGATATATTCAGTGTTTATTGGTGAAAAATTGCAAAATGTAGAGAAAATTTTGAAAAAATAGCATTTTTCAGAATTGAAATGCATCTGCTTGTAAAACAGACAGTTATACCACCCAAAATAGTTACTAGTTCACATTTCCCATATGTCTACTTTAGATTGACATCGTTTTTTGAACATTTTTTTATTTTTCTTGGACGTTACAAGGCTTAGAACATAAACAGCAATTTCTCAGATTTTTAAGAAAATTTCAAAAGCCTTTTTTTTAAGGTACCTCTTGAGTTCTGAAGTGGCTTTAAGGGGCATATGTATTAGAAACCCTGATAAAACACCCCATTTTAAAAACTAGACCCCTCAAAGTATTCAAAACAGCATTTAGAAAGTTTTTTAACCCTTCAGGCATTTCACAGGAATTAAAGCAAAGTGGAGGTGAAATTTGCAAATTTCATTTTTCTTTCTGAATTTCAATTTTATTAAAAAAAAATTCTGTAACACAGAAGATTTTACCAGAGAAACACTACTAAATATGTATTGTCCAGATTCTGCAGTTTTTAGAAATGTCCCACCTGTGTCTCTAGTGCGCTCGTGGAATAAAACACAAGCCCCAGAAGCAAAGAAGGACTTAGTGCATTTTGAGTCCTCTTTTTTATTAGAATATATTTTAGGCAGCATGCCAGGTTTGAAGAGGTGTTGAGGTGCCAAAACAGTAGGAATCCCCCAATAGTGACCCCATTTTGGAAACTACACCCTTCAAGGAATTCATATATGGTTGTTGTTACCATTTTGACTACACAGTTTTTTCACAGCACGTATTTGAATTGGGCTGTGAAATGAAAAAAATGTAATTTTTTCCAATAAAATGTCATTTGTGATCAAAATTTATTATTTTCACAGGGAACAAAATACCCCATTTTGTTGCTCAATTTGTTCTTAGTGTGGCAATACCCCATTTGTGGTGATAAACTGCCGTTTAGGCCCATGGGAGGGCTCAGAAGGAAAGGAGCGCTTTGTGTTTGTTGGAGTCCAGATTTTGCTGGATTGGTTTTCGGGTGCCATGTCGCATTTGCAGAGCCCCAGAGGTATGAAAGCAATGGAAACCCACCAGTATTGACCCCATTTTGGAAACTACACCCCTCAAGGAATTTAAATATGGTTGTTGTTACAATTTTGACCACACAGTTTTTTCACAGCACCTATTTGAATTGGGCTGTGAAATGAAAAAAATGTCATTTTTTCCAATAAGATGTCATTTCTTATCAAAATTTCTTATTTTCACAGGGAACAAAATACCCCATTTTGTTGCCCAATTTCTCCTGAGTGCAGCAATACCCCATTTGTGGCGATAAATTGCGGTTTGGGCCCATGGAAGGCCTCAGAAGGGAAGGAGCGCTGTGTGTTCTTTGGAGTGCAGATTTTGCTGGTTTTGGTTTTCGGGTGCCGTGTCGCATTTGCAGAGCCCCAGAGGTATCAAAGCAATGGAAACCTACCAGAAGTGACCCCATTTTGGAAACTACACCCCTCAAGGAATTCATTTATGGGTAATGTGACCATTTAGACCCCATAGTTTTTTCACAGAACTTATTTGAATTGGGCTGGGAATTAAAACAAAATTATTTTTTTCAAATAATATGTAGTTTTGGCTGAAAATGTCTTATTTCCACAAGAAACAAAATACCCCATTCTTTTGCACAATTTGTTCTGAGTGCCGCAATACCCCATTTGTGGTGAAAAACTGCCGTTTGGGCCCATGGGAGGGCTCAGAAGGAAAGGACCACCATTTGGCTTACTGGGGATTTTCTAGTGCGAAGTCATGTATGCAGAAGGCCCTGAGGTACCAGTACAGTTGAAACCCGCAAGAAGTGACCCCGTTTTAAAAACTACACCCTTAAGGCATTCATCTAGAGGTGTAGTGAGCATTTTGACCGGAGACCTACACCCCATAAACTGTAATGTGGGTTCTCCCGGGTATGGCAATACCCTACATGTGGCACACAGCAGGGCTCAGAAGGGAAAGATGAGGGGGGATAAGCTGTGCGGAGTGCATCAGGGTAAGTAAAATTGGGGTAAATTATAAACCAAGGGATGTATGATAAATTTTAAAACACTCTTTCATACAGAGCTCTGGTTATTCGGGACACGTGTCACATTGATATATTGTGTCATCCCTTATCGCCCTCTTATAGCAGACTTTGCACCTCTTTTGACTTTTTCCCTTCTTGCCAGTTTAGGGAACTTCTCCTGGAAAGTGTTGCCGCCCTGGTACGATGCGTGTGGCCCCGCTTCCAGAAGTACTGGGTGCCCCCCCTTCTTGGTCCCTAAAGATTAGGTTCTTGATAATCACCTCTTGAAATTCCAGGAAAGTTCCCTCTGGCCTGCACATCGATGTAGAACGTACGCATTGTACAATGCCATCTGTATGATGTGCCCGGCCAGCTTCTTATACCTCACCGCATGGCGCTGTAGGGCTTCAGGATTTGATCTGACAAGTCCATCCCTCCCATGTACCTATTGTAGTCCAGGATGCAGTCTGGTTTGGGGGTGGCCTTTCCTTCATATATCCTAAACCTGTAGGTATATCCTGATGCACTCTCACACAGCTTATACATCTTCACGCCATACCTTGCCCTCTTACCCGGCAGGTACTCGCGGAATTGAACCCTCCCTTTAAAATGTACCAGGGACTCATCAATAGAAATACACTTCTCGGGGGTGTATGCTTGGGAAAACCGGGCACTGAAACGGTCTAATAGGGGTCTCCGTTTATACAAACTGTCAAAACTGGGGTCATCTCGGGGTGGGCACGGCTCATTATCAGCATAATGTAAGAAGCAAAGTATTGGCTCACTTTTTTTTTTTTTTTAGGGTTCCAGTTCAGTTCTGAAGTGGCTTTGAGGGGCCCATATATTAGAAACCCCTATCAAACACCCCATTTTAGAAACTAGACCCCTCAAAGTATTCACAACAGCATTTAGAACGTTTATGAACCCTTTAGGTGTTTCACAGAAATTTAGAGCAAAGTAGAGGAGAAATGTAAATTATTTTTTTTTGTCAGAAAATCCTCTTTATACCATTTTTTTTATAACACAAAAGGATTTATCAGAGAAATGCAACTTAATACTTATTGCCCAGATTCTGCAGTTTTGAGAAATATCCCACATGTGGCCCTAGTGCGGTAATGGACTGAAGCACCGGCCTCAGAAGCAAAGGAACACCTAGTTGATTTTGAGGCCTCTTTTTTATTAGGCATCATGTCCGGTTTGAAGAGGTCTTGTGGTGCCAAAACATTGGAAACCCCCCAAAAGTGACCCCAATTTGGAAACTAAACCCCTTGAGGAATCCATTGTAGTTTTCTTGGGGTGCATGCGGCTTTCTGATCAGTTTTTATTCTATTTTTAGGTGGTGTGGTGACTAAAAAACAGCAATTCTACTATTGTTTTTTTATTCTATTTTTTTACAGCGTTCACCGTGCGCTATAAATGACATATTCACTTTATTCTGCGGGGCGATACGATTACGGCGATACCAGATGTTTATAGTTTTTTTATGTCTTATGGCGTTTGCACAATAAAATAAGTTTTGTAAAAAATCATTCACTTTTTGTGTTACCTTATTCTAAAGGCCAGAATTTTTTTTATTTTTCCATCAATAAAGCCGTGCGAGGACTTATTTTTTCCGTAACGAACTG
This sequence comes from Rhinoderma darwinii, assembly GCF_050947455.1. Taxonomy (NCBI): domain Eukaryota; kingdom Metazoa; phylum Chordata; class Amphibia; order Anura; family Rhinodermatidae; genus Rhinoderma; species Rhinoderma darwinii. The sequence goes on from NC_134696.1 coordinate 64,248,632, forward strand.
TAGTTTCGATCAGTACATGCGACTTTTTGATCTCTTTTTATTCCATTTTTGGGAGGTGAAGTGACCAAACAATTGTGATTGTGGTACGGTTTATTATTATTTTCTTTTACGGCGTTCACCGCGCAGGATAAATAACAAAATAATTTTGTAGTTCAGGCCGTTACGGACGCGGCGATACCAATTATGTATAGTTTATTTGTTTGTTTATATATTTTTATTAATAATAAATGACTGATAAGGGAAAAAGGGGGATTTTTACTTTTAATACTTTTAAAACTTTTATTTTCTTATTTTTACACATCTTTTTTTTAACTTTTTTTTAACTTTATTACTTTGCCCCACTAGGGGACTTGAGGGCAGGAGGCCCTGATCGCTATTCTAATACACTGCACTACATGTGTAGTGCAGTGTATTAGAACTGTCAGCTACTCACTGACAGCAAGCATAGTGGGTCCTGACGTTGTCAGGACCCACTAGGCTTCCGTCTATGGCATAGCCGGACGCCATTGTTTGGTGTCCGGTTGCCATAATCACCATCGCCGGCCGCTATTGTGTAGCAGGCCTGCGATGGCAGCTTAACCCCTAAAAAGCCGCGATCTCTATAGAACGCGGCTTTTAAGGGGTTAATCAGCGGGGACACAGCGATCGGTCCCCGCTGTAGGAGCTGTGACATTTGCTGTACGAGACAGCAGCTGTCACAGCTCCTGTATGTGTCGGGAGGACGGCCAAAACGGCCGTTACTCCCAAGACGTACTATTAGGTCATGGAGCGCGAACGATACAGCTGCCATGACCTAATAGTACGTCCAGGAGCGGGAAGGGGTTAAGGCCATCCAGTGTTCAGGTATAATATTTATAAATCCAAAAAATTAATTTATGAGAATCAATTATGTGGTGTTGCAGGGATCTGTTCTAAAGATGTGATAGTTACATTAAACCTACCGCCGTGCTGTTGGTATAGATGCATTGATATGATATGTTTCAAGAAATCATTGTAGGTATTGGACCTATGTTTATTAATTCTGTCTCTAAGGGTCTGTTTAGTTTAGCCTATATATTGCAGGCCACATTCACATTCTAGTAAGTAGATCATTAAATTCAAAGCACAGTTGGGCAACTGTTTGATGGGAAAAATCTCATTAGTGATATTACACTTTGCTGATATTTTTCTATTGCTGATATTGGCGCAACATAGGCATCTAACTGTATTGCACTTGTATAAACCCAACAATTTTGTGAAAAAAACTGACCACTGCGTCTAGTTCCCTCTCTTCTCGCTCAGACGACTGAGGGCAATGATGTCCTTGATATTCTTGGCTCTCCTGTACGTAAAACCTGGGTTCTTTGGTAGGACTGCTTTTAGTATTGGGTCTCTTTGTAGAATACCCCAGTGTTCTCTTTTAGAATTTTTTTCACTGTGTTGTGACCGCTATTGTAATCTGTTATGAAATTGTCTTTGTTTTTTTCTCTAGGGTGATCTCTTTCTTTTTTTTTTTTTTGTTTATAGAGTAGTGAATCATGTGGTGTATATAATGATCTGCGGTAGGCAGTGTCAACAAGTTGTTTTGGCTAGTTCTTATCTCTGAATCTTTTTTTTAGGATCATTGGCGGAAAGTGGTTAAGGAGCTGCAATTCTTCTTTTTTTTTAATCTAATACTTTTTATTGCACATTTTCAACAATTACAACAGTCCAGAAATAGGACATCCTCCCCCACCCCCACAACCCCCCCCCCACACGAACTGTCGACCATACACCATAAAGATAAATGAACGTATACATTTGTCATACAGAAAATTCGCCACGCAGGGCAGGAACATATGTTTTACTTCCGCTAGCAGATATAATCTACATGCCATACACACATCCGTAGCAAAGGATATAATAACCCACTCTCCACCCATGTAAGTATTACCCCATTGACACAGACCCAAATCAAATATTCAAGAATTGATTTACCTCCGAAATCCCAACAGCCCCACCCCCTAGCAGTCCGGCACTTGCCAACCCATCAGTATGTAACCATGGCAACCACAGTTTGTCAAACCTGGCAGATGCTCCTCTTTTAAGAAATATCGCCTTTTCATTAATGAGCAACTGATTCACTCTATCCACAAACTCCTGAACCGTTGGGGGAGAAGGCTGAATCCAATGCTGCGCTATGAGTTTCCGGGCCACATACTGTACTCTTCCTACTGCCAGTTTCCCATTAGAGTCCAAAGGCAGACTGTCTACAAAACCTAAGAGACATATCTTTGGATCCCTAGACACAGATATAGAGAACACCTTCCCCACAATTGCAAGTAGGCCAGACCAGTATATATCAAGTTGCGGGCAATCCCACAGCATATGCAGGAGGTCGGCAAGCTCCAAACCACATCTCGGACATGTAGCATCAGGCCGAATTCCCATCCAATGTAACACCTCCGGCGTTTTATACACCCAGTGTAGTATATAGAGCTGTGAGAGCCTACCGCCCTCACTCAGAGAAACATTCGGAACAGCTTCCATTATAGTGGACCACTGGTCTACATCAATCCCTGGTATATCCCTATCCCATTTACGCATAGCTACCAAAGGATAACTATCCAAAAATTTAGTCAGCAGAAGTTGGTATACCCACGATATAACCCCCTTCATGGTCCCAGAAGGGCCAAGAGCTTGGACAATATTATCTTGTTGTATAGTCACTTGAACCTGTGAGAACTGTGTCTGAAACGCATGCCTCAATTGTAAATACCTATATAACCCTCTATGTGGAACATTAAGTTCCTCTTTGAACTGCTGAAAGGATTTAAAGGTAGACCCACTTGTCAATTGAGATACCCTCGTAAGCCCCACCTCCATCCAGTACTCCAAACTGTCTAGGCCCATGAACTCAGGAAGCAGTCTGTTTCCCCCACATGGGCGTATACTCCGTGTATCCCGTCACCCCTCTCAATTGCTTAACTTTCCCCCAGTTTTTATGAATAAGATCTAAAGTTGGAAACACAGATTGTCTACCTGAGAGATGCACACTCTCAACAGCTTCCAATAGAATGTCACATTTCAAATGATACTGCAATATAACCGCAGATGCCTCTTCCCCAGAACGAGCACCCCAATCTTTAAGGTGCTGACACTGAGCAGCCAAAAAATAAATCCATGGATTCAGGAGAGCCAGTCCCCCCTCAGTTTTGGGCCTTTGCAAAATTTCCAACCGCAGTCTAGGGCGGTTCCTTTGCCAAATAAGGTCTCGGAAAAGAGCGCTTATCATGTGGAACCTGGTGAACGGGATCTACACCGGTGCATTATGTACCAGGTAAAGCAATTGCCGCCGCTGCCGCCAAAGGCTCAATAGCAATTGCAAACAAAAGGGGCAAAAGTGGACACCCTTGTCGTCTACCCCTATAGAGCTGAAATCTCTCCGATAGACCTCCATTTTCCCTAATTCTAGCCTTGGGACCGGAGTACAAAACTTTAACCCAGGAAATAAAAACCGGACCGACCCCCATACTTTCAAGCATGTGCCACAGATAGGGCCATTCAACACTGTCAAATGCCTTAGCGGCGTCTAACGACAGGATGGCTCTGCTACCTACATTATCAGGCGGAATCTGTAAACTAAGAAACAGACGCCTAATATTAACAGATGTCGCCTTACCTGGCCTAAAGCCTGTTTGATCATCATGAATAATGGAGGAAATTACCTTATTTAACCTGTTGGCCAGGGCTTTTGCGAGAATTTTGACGTCTGTAGACAACAAAGTGATAGGGCGGTAGGACTTGGGAAGCAGTGGGTCCTTACCCTCTTTGGGAAGCACTACAATGGTAGCCTCTCGCATGGATTCCGGCAAATATCCCACCTCCAGGGACTCCTGAAACACCTCTAGCAGCCTAGGCAACAACACTTCCCCATAGTTTTTATATACTTCCGTGGTCAAGCCGTTCTCATTGGCCATACCTCGCACAGCCTCCTGCAATTCCTCCAGGCTGAGGGCCATCTAACAGGCCCCTATCCTCACTGTGGATTAGCAGTTCCCAGGAAACCCCTAATATCTGCAGTAGTAGGGGACACCTTTGAGGAGTACAAGGAAGCATAAAAGGACTGTAAGATTCCCAAGACCCCTGGGGTATCAGAGATTAAGGTGCCCGTATCGTCTTTCAAAGCGGCAATGTGGGAGGACTCATGCTGAGCTTTAGAAATCACAGACAACATGTGGCCAACCTTTTCCCCCTCTGCATAGAACCTCTGCTTAGCAAACTGTCTCTTCCTATCTGCCAACTCTAAAAGGTAGGTTCTCAGGCACGTCTGAGCCTGTTTTAAGCGCTCACTGGTATCCGACACCGGATTAGCTATAAAGTCTACCTCCGCAGCCGTCACATCCGGATGCAGTTTATCATCTAGAGCCTTTGATTTAGACTTAGTAATATTGATGGACTTAATCACTATCCCTCTCAAGTAGGCTTTCATAGCCTCCCATACCGAATGCACCGATGCCGACCCCGCATTAAATTCAAAATATTGTAATCCCCCCTTTGTCCATCGGTTCTTCACCCACACCCTATCCCCCTACATAGGTGTTTCTATGTTCACCCTCTGGTTTTAATAGTATACAAAGTGCATTGAATTCTCTTTTTCATAAAATGTATAACTTCTTAGAGATGGCGTACTTGTATTGTACTTTGAAATAACCAGATTTTCTTGTATACACACTTATTGTAGTATTACAGTATGGTTGCAATTGATGTTTATCTTCTGGAGATTTTTTATACTTTGTTTACTTGGCATGCAAAATATTCTATAATTTTTTTGTCATTTTTTTGTAAACGTATTTTATGCATCTCTGTGAATATCAAAAGTATTCAATACTGTTTATGCAACCTTGTTTAAAAAACAATAAAAACTGTTTATAAAAAAATAAAAATAATTTAAAAAAAAATCGAAAAAAAATTTAATTCAAAATATTCCAGTAGCAACCTTGGAACCTGTTCCCTATCGTGCATAATAGATAACCAAAACGGGTTAAGCTTCCACCCCCGAGAGCCATTATATCCCATCACGGGTTCCAGAACCACCCGCAAGGGAGAGTGGTCTGACAGGGACCTAGGCATATATTCCACTTCCCCTATCCAAAGGAGCAGCGTCGGGCTGCAAAGGGCCAAATCAATTCTCGATAGCGAAGCATATGTTGAAGAGCAACAGGAAAACTGCCTATCCTGGGGATGTTTAACCCTCCATACATCTATAAGGCCTAATTCAGTGATAAAGACCCCAAAAGGAGTTTGTGTCGATCCTACAGATTGGCCTGCAACTCTATATCTATCCCAGGCCGAATCAGGGACATTATTAAAGTTTCCAACCGAGAGACAGGGGATGCCAGGGTGCAAGGCTACAAAATCCAATATCTCTTTCAGCAAGGCCAAGGAAAATGGAGGAGGAAAATATACTGACACAAGGACAAGAAGCTGTTGGTCAATTCTGCAAAGCAAACAAATATAGCGGCCTTCCACATCAATACCCTGCGCCATGCCCTGGAATGGTATATCTCTATGCACCAAGATGCTGACTCCTCTAGAATTATGAGAATAAACAGCATGATACGCAGAGGTTATCCATGGCCGTTTCGGTAAATCTATTTTGTCCACTGTAAGATAAGTTTCTTGCAGGCAGTATATGGCAGGGCGGCATTTCAACGTAAATCTAAAAACAGTCTTTTGGTAGCATTAGAGAGCCCTCTGACAATCCAGCTAATTATCAGCGACACAGACATAATTCACATTTTCACCATTAAGACATAGCAAACGTATCCACAAAGCCCGCCACCTCCCAAACCAGACTATACAGTATGGTTGAATCCCCTCCCCCCCAACCCTCCCAAAACCTTCGTCCCCATAACTAAACATCACTATCGCAATTAATACAATAGTCAGGGTCAGCCTAAAAAAAACAAAAACTTTGGCGTTACTGTAGCACATTACCCAACCTTTGCATAAACAGTGAGAAAAGCAGTACCCCTCACTCCCCCTCTAACCTTGCCACCCCTGGGATAAATCCAAGGGGGGCAGAAGCGAAAACACAGCAATATGACGTTGCACCAAACACTAAGCAGTAAAACGAGTCAAACTTAATGCCCTCGTTATTCTAATTTTATGTTGTCCTGCATTCACTCCTGCCGTACTCAACTGTAAACGCCTGGAAAATACGTTGCCCATTGGAATCACCCTACACGCAAAATTAAAGGAACCCAAGAGCGACTGCATCTTTCTTCATGTCACCTTCCCGCTGGCTTTCACCTCCGTTACCTCCTCCAACAATTCCTTCCCTCCTTGACAGGTAACCTACATTGGCCTTCTAATGAGTCTATTTCGATGCCTAGATATGACAACTTTGTTACTGGCTCCACTGTTTTTTCTTGTGCTATGGGGACCCCCAAATCTTGAAGTAGCGCTATAAACTTTTGAAACATTACCTCGCAAATTTCAAATTTTTGCACAATAAAATTACTTTTGTAAAGAGAATGTATTTTTTCTGTCGCGCTGTTGTGAGAGCCATAACTTTTTAATTTTTTCGTCGATGGAGGTGTCTGCGGGCTTGTTTTTTGCGATACGAGTTATAGTTTTTATAGGTACCATTTTTGGATACATGCAAATTTTTGATCACTTTTTATTTCAATTTATGGAAGACAAAGTGACCAAAAAAACAGCAATTATAGCAGTATTTTTTCGTTTTTTCACTGCGTGGGATAAATAACAATATTTTTATAGTTCAGGTCGTTACGGTCGCAGCGATACCAAATATGCATGGTTTATTATTTTTTTCAATAATAAACGACTTGAAAAGGGAAAAAAGGGGCGATTGTGTTTTATTTTATTACAACTTTTATTTTTACTTTTTTGACACTTTTATTTACACTTTTCTTTAGTCCCACTAGGGGACTTGAAGATCCAACTGTTTGTTTGATGTTCTAATACATTGCACTACCTATGTAGTGCAATGTATAGGAACTGTCAGTTGTTCACTGACAGCAAGCCGATCAGGCTCAGCCTCCAGGCGAGGCCTAATCGGCTTCCATAATGGCAGACTGGAGGCCATTGTTAGGCCTCCTGTTGCCATAGTAGCAGTCGCCAGCCTTGCCATCGCATGGCAGGCTGCCGATTTGCTACAAACCGCTAAGATGCAGCGATCGCATTGGATCGCTGCATCGAAGGGGTTAATGGCAGGAATCGGTGCTAGCTCCGGTTCCTGCCGATACAGCGGGGTGTCCGTTGTAACATACAGCGGACACCCACTGCTGATGACGCCGGCTCAGCTGATGAGCCGGAAGCTGAGCCGGCGCCATCTTGCCGATGGTGCCGGAAGCCTTTTAGGGCCCGCCATCGAGCGGGGCATAGGAGGCTTCCGTTGCTGGGAGACCGGGATGTAAGTATTAGGGCTCCAATCGCCTTTACAGCCACCGGCAACACATTGATCACGTTGCTTGGGTGCCGTGGCTAAAAACTCCTCACATGCTGCGATCTGTAGTGAACGCAGCATATGAGGGGTTAATCGGAAAGATCGGAGGCTAGCTCCGGTCCTGGCTGTTACATCAGGGTGCCAGCTGTTATATACAACTGGTACCCGGCGGTGATGGCGCTGGCTCAGCTCCTGAGCTAGCTCCATCTTCTTCATGTACAGTTACGTGGGAATGCGTTAAAATACCAGTTCCCATCACGTAACTGTACGTGATTTTGTGGGAAGGGGTTAATTGACTAAATCAGTGGCGATGAGCCGCTGATTGGCAACACTGGAGTGTCTGCTGTCGGGGACAGCTGACCTCCCGGTTCCCGATGCACAGTGTCGCCGACAGTGTGCATCGGGAATGACACAGTGACTTCCTGTCACTCTGACAGGAAGCCTATCAGGACCAGCCGAAGGCAGACATGGAGGCCATTGTTTGGCCTCCGTTTAGCATGCTAACCATCAGCAAACCCTGCGATTGTTTGGCTTCCGTTTGCATGCTAACCGTCGGCAAACCTCGCGATTTCAGACCGGGGTCTGCCGATGTGCTAGAAACCCCTTAAATGCGATCGCCGCATGTAAGGGGTTAATTGCCAAAATCAGTGGCAAAGGACCGCTGGGTGGCAAGAGTGTAGTGTCAGCTGTCGGAGACAGCTGACCTCCAGGTTCCCAGTGCACACTGTCGCCGACAGTGTGCATCGGGAACGACTCAGTAACTATACGTCCTCGTGCGTGAAGTAACCTCCCGCGACGATGTATAGTTACGGAGTGGTGCGGCTAGGGGTTAATTAAATATTAGAAGAGATTAATAACACTGTTTGTATTTTTAGAGACGACACCAAGCTATAAAGTATAGTATAGAAGTTTATGGAAGATGTTTATAAATTACAAGTTGATTTGGACACACTGAGTGTTTGGGCATCCACTTGGCAAATGAGATTTATTGGGGGTAAATTGCATCTGGGTATTAATAATCTGCATGCATCATATGTCTTAGGGGGTGCAAAACTGGAACAGTTACTAATTGAGAAGGATCTGTGTGTACTTCTAGATCATTGACATTGCATGCTGTTATTTTGTCTACCAGCTGCTTCTAAGGCCAGCAGGATACTGTCGTGTATTAAAAGAGACATTATTATGTCTCTTTTAATACACGACAGTATCCTGCTGGCCTTAGAAGCAGCTGGTAGACAAAATAACAGCATGCAATGTCAATGATCTAGAAGTACACACAGATCCTTCTCAATTAGTAACTGTTCCAGTTTTGCACCCCCTAAGACATATGATGCATGCAGATTATTAATACCCAGATGCAATTTACCCCCAATAAATCTCATTTGCCAAGTGGATGCCCAAACACTCAGTGTGTCCAAATCAACTTGTAATTTATAAACATCTTTTTCCTACAAAGCATTAGTGTGGCCTCATCTAGAATATGCAGTTCAGTTCTGGGCACCAGTTCTTAGAAAGGATGCCCTGGAATTGGAAAAAACTAAAAGCGGTATGTAGGATCTTAGATATAAGGACAGATTAAATTAATTACATTTCTCAGGGACCAGGTGGATGATGCCTTAGAGCCCACAGCCACATTTACATTTCTGCAGGTCTTCAATGGACACATACTTAAAGGGAATGTTTTTGTTTTTTTTAGTTAAACAGTTAGTGTATAAATGATTAAACATTGTTCTAATTTTTTTAATTTTTTCATGAGTCAGGAAATATTATAAATTAGATTCTAATTTATAACATTTCCCTGTGCTGGTCACTATAGGGAGCAATTCCCAAAATTGCAGCATTGGCATGTGGTAAAGCTTTGTGCTTTATGCTGCAAAATTTGAGAAGACACACTCGCTCTAGCGTCCTCAAACAATCCCCCCTCCTTTCTCCTGGCTAGTGCCAGGAGAAAGGAGGGGATTGAATGTTCAAACCTCCTAGACTGTGTGTCGCCATTTTTTGAGCGAATACACAGTGTAGTAGGCTTACAATACAGTGGTAATCACACACTAAAACACGAACAAACACAGACATAACTTACCTGCTCCTGCCGCCGCCGCTCCCTCCGGTCCGTCCGCTTCGTCTGCTCACTCCGCTCCTAGTTTTTGCTTCAGAACATATGCCCGGAAGCCGAGACCGGAAATAGTAATCTTACTGTCCGGCCGTGGCTTCCGGTCCACAAGAAAATGGCGCCGGATGTCGCTCGGCCAAAGACCTTCCATTTGGACTGTGTGGGAGCGGCGCATGCGCTGTTCCCACACAGAAGGCGTACACTATAGTGAATGTGAACGGCTCACGTTCGCATTCTCTATGGGGATGTATGTGCCGTATTCCATGTCTGTATGTGTCGTTAATCGACACATACAGAGATGAAAAAAAAATGGCAGCCCCCATAGAGAAGAAAAAGTTAGAAAATAAAAAAATGTAAAACACAAACACACAAATAAATAAACATTTTTTTAATAAAACACTAAAAGCAAATTGATATAAAAAAAAAATTTTTCGCGACACCCTTCCTTTAACCACTTATATGAGCTCATATAATGGAGGTAGAGTGTTAGTTTTTTTTGTTTCACATTATTGTAATGAACTTGGTGTTAAGATGACATTTCCTAGAATGTAGACAGTTAGCCAGAAAGGCATGCTAGGATATTTCTGCTTTGAAACCTTACAGTATAGGCTTTAAAAGGCGTGTAGCATGTGTAGCATGCTGTGGAACTGCTGAGCTTTGGCGTATTGTAACCTGATACCTCCAGAACTGGGTGAAACAGAAAAGGGAGCAGGTCGTATAATATTATATTATGAAATTTGAGTATCAGTAATAATAACTGAGTATCTTGTCTGCAACTGACACTGAACAATTGCTATAACAATTGCTATACTGTTGGAACACTAACCCCATCTAATGCCCTCATTAGCAGTTGCTATGTGTGCATTAAAGATAATATTGTGAGGAGACTAATTCTCTTGTAAAGACCCTAAGCACATAGAGAGTGCCCATCTCTAATGTAAAATTATCTTTTTTTTCTCTTCCCTCATATCATTAGATTTTTCGGTTCAAGGGTTTGGATTGCAATATTAAAAGATGATTTAACAAATGACCATATGGATGAAGGGACTATTGATGGCTGCGGATCTCCACATTAAATGATGTACTAACAAATAACCATAAGGGTGACTAACTCTCCTTGAAAACAACGATTGACTGTTTGGTATATTGTGGTCTGACCATATAGGGGAGTCCAGCAGGAATTGATATCTAGAAGCACAGAAGACTGCGTACGGGGACGTTATCTCCCTCTGGGTTGTCCTTCTGCCTTCTGACTGACCCCAGTTTACCCAGTACAGACTATTTATAATTGTATTATCTGAAAGAGTTATTATAATTTATTGTTCACTCTTATTATTTACTATTTATTATTATTGTAGTGTATTAATCTTCACATTGGGTGCCCCTAGAAAAAGCTGAGATGTACTGAGCACAACGTGTGTCGCGACAATTATAGGCAGATAGTTTAGGGTCAATCAGTACTGTAGTTAGTCTAGCCACATAATCAATCTCGCTAGCCGAGTTGTCAGCTGTGTGCTGCAGCGGCGCATTAGTTATACGCTGTACACACAAGCACAGACCACACTGACATTCATCTCTGCTTCTGAGAACTATTCATAAACTACTGCAGCAGCATCTAAGGCCCTGTTCACATGGCATGTATATGACTTGTATATTAATGCATTTAACGCACCGAAATATGCGTCAAAAAATGCTTCAATAAGCTTCCCATTCATATCAATGGGAAAGTGAGCAGTACATACAACGTATGTGCCTTTTACGCAAGTGTATTTAACCCTTTCCCTCTTTGGCCACTTTTCACTTTATGTGGTAATAACTTCGGAATACTGTTAAGGAATGTTCACACGAGGGCGTCCGTAACGGCTGAAATTACGGGGATGTTTCAGCCTGAAAACATCCCTGTAATATCAGCCGTAACGGCATGTGCAGGCGCTTGAACGCTGCGTCAATTACGGGCGTAATTGGCGCTGCTATTCATTGGAGTCAATTAATAACGGCTCCAATTACGGCCAAAGAAGTGACAGGTCACTTCTTTGACGCGGGCGTCTATTTACGCGCCGTCTTTTGACCCCCTGTAGATTCTGCCACACAGCCCCCCTGTAGATAACGCCATACAGCCCCCCTGTAGATAACGCTATATAGCCCCCCTGTAGGTAACGTTATACAGCCCCCCCTGTAGGTAACGTCATACAGCCCCCCCTGTAGGTAACGCCATACAGCCCCCCCTGTAGGTAACGCTATACAGCCCCCCTGTAGGTAACGCCATACAGCCCCAACCCCCCAAAAAAATTCGACCTATAGTGTGTCCTACGAAAGACATGTATCCCCTATCCACATGGCAGCGATATGGAGAACGGGGGACTGACTAACCTCTGACTTCCGGCGTCTGCGCAGCTCAATAAAAATGAAAGGAGCGCTGGGGCCCAGTCTTTCCTAGTTACACCCCTGATTGCGTGCCAAAAAAAACTTGCAAAAAGAGTGCACAAAATGAGTCAAAAAACACGTGGAAAACGTGTCAAAGATGCCTGTATTTTCAAAAAAGCGCTTCACAAGAAACCCTAGCGTATTTGACCCGTTTACACTTTGTTTTTTTCGAGTGCTGTGTAAGCATGCCCTAACACATCGTGTAAAAAAACATACTGTCTAGCAAATTAGGAAACTGCAGTGTGGTTTGTTTTTCTTAAGTGTGCATTTGCCACAGAGAGGTTTATCACTGGTCACGGGAGACGCCAATACAGCTGTCTCCTTTGCGGCGTGTAAGATACACGCCGTGTACTGTTATAAAAAAGCTCAAAGCAAGTTAAATAACTATAATTTACATTGAATAAGACCATTAGATATTAGGATTTATTTTGAATAATAATTAAGTAAATATTAAGTGCCTAAATAAAAATCCAGCCTATTGGTCCCTAGGGTAAAAACTCATAACTACCCATAACTCTGCCTACATTTAAAAAAAAATGTATTGAATATTTTAGAATACACTAAAAAAAGCTGATTTTTAAATGTATTTCTACATCGCTTTCTCCTGCTCCTTTCGCTGCCCCCACATTGATATTACCCAGTGCAGAGGAATCAGTGTATATTTATAATTGACACCTTTTTCCACCTGTGTTCACATAAAACCTGTTAAATTGCTTAGCTGGTGTGGAGAATATAGAGGGAAAATAAGGGAAGAAAGGATAGAGGTAAAATACAAACTGGGATTTATAGGTATTATTTATTTATTTTTCTCTTCTTCTTTCCCTTATTGCCTAATTCACCAAGTAAGAATTTAGGAAAGACAGAGATATCGAGAGTACCACAGAAAAGAAGAGGGGATCAAGGGGGATGAATATGTCAACAACATCCAAACAATCTGTTGGCAGCACTACATCTAAAAGTCTCCTGACTCAGAATACAAAAGAAATTGCGCAAGCTGGGTTCAGGGAAATAATACCAATGTTGAATGACATTATCGATAGAACAGTTCAAAAAGCCTTAAAAAAAAGTGAATCAAGAGTTGGATTAACATCGGCAAATGTGGAATACCTAGAGGAAAAGGTGGCAACTATGGAAGAGCTGTAACATTTACATTATCTATGGCAGGATATGCAGAAAAAGAAGGATATGATTAAAGAGTTAATAGTTATAATTAAAGATCTCAAAAACCAGACTAAGCAAAAAAAGTTCCAAACACAGCCTTGAAGGACTTGGTCTGTAGAGAACTACCTTTACTGGTTAGGCTCAACAGAGAAGTTAAAATTGAAAGAACCCATAGACTTGGCCCGATCCTGTCAGAGAGTGAAGAAAATATGCCCAGAGTAGTGATAGCGACAATTTTGGATTTCCAAGATAACTCTGACATAATGAGAACATACAGAGAAAAGAAAGAGCTTCTATGGGAAGACAAAAAATATTAATATTTTCGTACTATTCAACAGAAACAAGCGCAAAAAGAAAGAAATTTCCTATACTTTCTTTGGGACTATATAAAAAGAATATTAAATTCAGACTTCAGTATCCTGCAATTTAAAATCTTTTTGGAAGACGTTCAATGCAATCAGCCTTTTTACCGGCTAACACTAAGCCTCGCCTTAGTAATAGACAGCAGCCATTACTAAGGCAGTAGTAATAAAGCTATAAAAAAAAACACAGTCACATAGAAAAAATATTTTAGTGAAATAACCCCCCCCCCCAGACACACACAACCCTTGTTAACAGTTATATTAAAAATTAACAGAATACACTGTCATCAAAGTGGTTCCCAGATACGAATTAGTCCAACGAACCTGTAAAAAAAAATAAACAAAACAATTATTATACTTACCTTTCCTGGGTCCAGCGCTGGTGCCGCAGTGTCCTTCGCGACAGTAAACTAAGCAGTTACAGCTCTAAGTTGTCATTGGTTAGTTTTCATCATGTGGTCCCAGGTAATTCCCGGGTCACTGGTCTACTTTTCTAAGTAGGCCAATGAATTGAAGTAACCAGGCACCACGTGATGTAAACTTATTAATGCCAGCTTAGAGTTGTCACTGCTTATTTTAGATAAAAGAGAAAAGGACGGGGGGCGTGGCCAGCTATGGGAGAGTGAAGACGTGCTTTCTCCAGCTCCTCACCCAGTGTGCTAAAATCGGCTGACATCCACTCTCAGACATGGGGAAGACGACTAAAAAACACAAGGCAGCAGCCCCTACCTGCCCCTCATCACCCCAGCGTGATATCGGGGAATACTTCGGGCGACAACCCCAGATGCAGCTCCGGGCCTCGATCCGGGCCGAGGCCGGGGGTCAAGATGGCCGCCCGACCTCTCCATCTCCACTGTCTCAGTGCCCTGAGCTGATAGAGACGGCAACAGAAGTCGCTCACTTACCCGTCCGGGTCCAGAATCTGGAGGCCTCCGATTCCGCATCTCTTCTCCGGGCTGTGGAGGATCCTGCGGCCCGGCCGACCTCGCCTGCCTGCATCCAAGATGGCCGCCGGGACTCTGTGGTGCTCAGATGTGGGCCTGCTCTGGGGAATACGGCCCCCTTCACAATCTCTCCGGATGGGAGAGCCCCGGTGCAGAGGGTATCGGACCCTCGGTCTCATTGTGAGGCATCTGGGGCTCCCTCCGCGGCAGGTGCCGCTTTTCTGCCATCAGGCCTCGTGGCCTCTCAAGATGGCCGCCGGCGCTCTCCGGCTGGCCTGCAGACGTCGGGTCTCCATCCACCTACGCCATTGCTTTCATGGCCTGATGGCCAGCTACCTCCTGGACCTGACTGCGGCCTGCTACCACCTGATCCGGCCTCCAGGGTCGCAGGAGACGCCACAGCTGCCCTGACTACAGCTCCACAGCAGGACGATTCATATGAGAGGCGCAGTGAGTACCGAGGCTCTGAACCTCCTGCCCCCAGTGTCTCTTTACAGCCTGTAGGGCCACTAGTCCCAGACCTCCCCACTCCTCTCAGGGGCCCTGGGCTGGTGGGGGCCCCCCCATCTTGGTCCTCCAGCTCCTCAAGGAGCAGCGCCCCAAAAGTCCCCTCAACCACCGCCCCGGCCGGGCATGTGGGATTTCCCCTTCAATCCGGGACTTTGCCTGCATTACATACCCGTGACCAGGGTCCTCAATTCCACCCACTTCCTTCTCCTGACCTGGAATATGCCCATGCTCCGATGGATATACCAGCAGACCTTGCATTAAGTCTCACAGACCCGTCGTCTGGAGGTATATGTGAAAATAGGCCGGCGACTCTTTCAGACATCCGCCAGCTTGTCCAACTGTTGCCCACCAGGGCTGATATGTCTTCCTTTGCCAGACAGATCGTGGAAGAATGTAAGCTGGAGTTTACTCAATTTCGGGCTGAACTTTCCTCACTTTCTACAAGGGTGGACACTCTTACGCAGGAGCGGGTTGCTGATAATGCCACTATTGCAAATATCCAATCTACTATTCAGCAGCACTCAGCTCAGCTGTTCACTTTGCAACAACACCTCGATGATATCGAAAATCGTAACAGGAGGAACAACCTACGTGTGAGAGGATTGCCCGAATCTATTCCTACGTCCGATCTGTTTTCAACTCTCTCCACCATCTTCAATACTTTACTAGGCCATCCCCCAAATACCCATATAGAGATCGACCGGGCACATAGAGCTCTCCGCCCTGTAAGTGCTGATGATCCTCGGCCGAGGGATGTCATCTGCCGAATCCATTTCTACGCAATCAAGGACTCTATCCTGCAAAAAATCCGGCGGCAGCCCATCATTCTCCATCAAGGCACGCAGTTACGTATTTTGCCGGATTTATCTCGACATACGCTGGCGCAAAGAGCTGCTCTCAAGCCCCTGCTGGAGGTGCTCCGAAACCGGGACATCATTTACAGGTGGGGCTTCCCGTTTGCCCTTATGGTCAGACGGGATGGCCGTACCTATACCGTGCGATCCCCGACCGACTTGCCTAGTTTCTTGCGGGACTTGAACCTTCCTCATGTTGCGTTACCAGAGTGGCCCTCATTGTTATCCTCTGCTGGCGGAGGATCGAGAGGGAGACGCCCGCTCCCTGGGCCTCTATCTGTGGCAGAGGGTCGCCCTCCACGAGGACCCCGCAGAAGATCTAGACGCCGACAAGAACGGGACCCTACTCCACCCATGGAGACCGCCCGTTCGGCGTGATGACCCGGATTTCACACCCCGGGAATCCTTCCTTTTACGTATTTACTTGCTGTCGGTTTTCAAGAATGCCTGTGGTTTTGAGTATTACCTTCAGATGCCTTCCAATGTCTTCCTCTTGCTCATTATTTAAAGTGTGCAATGATGTTAAGCTGTCAATATTTATAATATGGTACGCTGGGGAGTGCGGATAACTCTTATGCGTAGTTGTCACCTTCCCCCTGTAGGTTTTGGACCGAATTTTTGGTCTACCGCAATTGTGCGCTTAGCTGGTGCGGCAGTTGTTTTCTTACTGCCTTTTTTGTTTGATTTTATGTCTGTGTTTTTCTCTAATGCTCTGTTCTTTACTCCTAGCTTGTTTCCCTCCTCTTCCTCCCTCCTGGCGATCCTGGACTCCGATCCCTCGTGCGTTAGCCGGCATACTTCAGCGAGCCGCTTAGTCTGCACCCATGGCTGACCTTACTATTGCCTCCTTCAATGTGAAGGGGCTGAATGTTCCTGAAAAGCGGGCGCAAATTCTACACCATCTACACAAGCGTAAGGTACACATTGCATGCTTCCAGGAGACACACTTTAAGGAGGGACATACCCCTACTATCAAGCACAAACATTACACTACGTGGCATTTCAGTAATAATCCCCTCTCCAGATCGTGTGGAGTTGCCATAGCCCTCCACAAGTCCCTCCCCCATCAGGTTGTTAATATGGTTGTCGGTCCCGACGCAAGATACATCATCTTAGTGCTTAATATTGGTGGGAGGGAATTCACGGTGATTAACGCTTATGCTCCCAATCAGGGTCAGGTGCCCTTCGTTCTCCAACTTATAGAAGCCGCCCTTCCGGTGGTCCGGGGGACTGTGGTGCTGTGCGGAGACTTTAACCTTACTCTGGATCCGACGGTGGATAATTCTACTGGTCGCTCTAGTGTTGCATATGGTGCTATTAGACGGGCGAGGCGTGCTCTCCTACAGCTTCAACTTTGTGATGCATGGCGCCTACAACACCCCACTGATAGGGATTATAGTTTCTACTCCCATCCGCATGGCACCTACAGTCGCTTGGATTACATTTTCATCCAGCAGCATGCTCTCCCCTGGGTAGCCTCTACGTCCATTGGCAGTATCCTGTGGTCTGATCATGCCCCGGTATACTGTACCTTACAACTCCCCTTCATCACTAAAGGCTCCTGGACTTGGAGACTGAATGAGTCCCTGCTCCTGGATGGGATGTGCCATGATGATTTACTTCAAACGGTGGAATATTTCACACTTGATCACGCTCAGGATGACACGTCCCCCTTGGTGCGTTGGGAAGCCCTTAAATGTGTTCTCAGGGGGGTCCTCATAAAACACGGAGCGCGCCTTAAAAGAGAAAGGGCCCACTCCCTTAAAATTGCGCTCCAAAAAATTAGCACTCTTGAACTGGCCCACAAGCGTGCGCTGTCTCTTCCGATTTTACGGGAGTTACAGGTTGCCCGACAGGATGCCAGACGGCTGTTGGACTCTGCCCAGCAGCGCGCTCTCCAAGTCTGTCGCAGTAAATTCTACGAGTTTGGCAATAAGAGCGGACGCATGTTGGCCAGAGCTTTAAAAACTAAGATTGCCCAATCACACATCCCAAATACTAAAGCTCCTTCTGGCCAGGTGGTTCACACGACCCCAGAGATAGCGGATTGCTTCCATACCTTTTTCTCTAATCTTTACAACCTTGACCCTCCCACCCCTACCCACTCTCATCTGCCAGACGGGGATTCTTTCTCTTCTCCCTTCACACCGTTGTCTAGGGAGATAGCTGAGGAACTTGATAAGGACTTCACCTCCCCGGAGCTCCTTGCGGTTATAACCGATCTTCCTGGGGGAAAGAGTCCTGGCCCGGATGGCTACACTGCCAAGTTTTACAAGGTGTTGGCTGACCGGTTGTTACCGTTTTTACTGCCAGCTTTTAATTCTATCTCCCCGGAGGTCCGGTTTCCTCCTAGCTCCACCTTGGCTCATGTCACGGTTATCCCTAAGCCGGGTAAGGATCCTCAACTCTGCTCCAGTTATCGTCCCATCTCCTTGCTCAATGTAGACCTGAAAATTTACGCCAAATTGCTCGCCAATAGACTAAATAACTACCTGCCTGATCTAATCCACCCGGATCAGGTGGGCTTTGTGCCTGGTCGGGAGGCCCGGGATAACACCCTTAAAACTCTAGATATTATCCACCACGCCCAGACTAACCACATCCCGCTCATGATCCTGTCCCTAGATGCTGAAAAGGCGTTTGACAGAATATCGTGGCCTGCCCTTTACCAAACCCTTCGGCATGTGGGAATAGGACCCTCTCTCTTGGCAAAAATCATGGCATTGTATCGTACGCCTTCGGCCCAAATAAAAATAAATGGCTCCCTCTCGGCACCTTTCCCTATTTACAATGGCACGAGACAGGGTTGTCCCCTATCCCCCCTGTTATATGTTCTGGTTATGGAACACCTCATGGCCTCCATTCGGAGCAACACGGATATTAAGGGTATTAATATTGGAGGGATGGAATACAAGTGCTCGGCATTTGCTGATGACCTATTGGTCTATCTCACAGATCCTCATGTCTCTCTTCCTTCATTGATGTCCGAGTTGTCCCGTTTTGGAACATGGTCTAATTTCAAAATCAATTTCTCTAAGTCGGAAGCGCTAAATGTTTCTCTCCCGGGCCCGTTAGTGTCGCTTCTCCAAAGTAATTTCCCCTTTTCTTGGCCCTCCAGAGGTATTACATATTTGGGTGCCCGTATAAGTGGTGACCTTACACAACTGTTTACAAATAATTATATCCCCCTACTGGCCAAGTTTCGCACTGATCTTAATTCCTGGCATAAGACTGAATTTTCCTGGTTTGGCCGTATCAATATTATTAAGATGTCGCTCCTCCCCCGCTTGCTTTATCTCCTGCAGACGATCCCCATCTCTATCCCATCCTTCTATTGGTTGCGGCTTCAGCGTTGCTTCGGCTCCTTCATTTGGCCGACTGGTCGCCCACGTCTGAGCCGGGCTCTTCTGACTCGCTCCAGGGGTACGGGTGGGGTTGGTCTGCCGGATTGTAGGCTCTACTATCTAGCATCAACTCACGCACGTGTTTTAGATTTTTTTCATAACCGTGAATCAAAACTATGGGTCCGTTTGGCTCAACAACTATGTCCCAGTACCCTATCATCCCTGCCGTGGACCCTGCCCGGGAACAGACCGACTCAAACCTCCTTTGTGGTCCATCATACCCTTCTGGTATTGAGGTCCTTAGGACCTGAAAGTACGCTTATAGACCCCCTGGGTCCTTTAACTCCAATCACAGACAATCCAGCCTTTCCTGCTGGTAAGGCTGGTCGCTCCTTCCTAGGCAGGCCGTCCACCAATCCCATGTATTTTGCCCAGGTTCTCTCCGCTTCCTCTCTTCTCCCTCTAACATCCATCTGCCCCGATGCTGTGCCCTCCACTCGCCGTATATATGAATATGCCCAGTTAAAGCACTTTTATGGAGCGGTTAAGCGACGCGCACATCTTCACCGGTTGTTGACGGACTTTGAGCGCCTATGTGTCTCCACCCAGCCCCCTACCCATATCATATCCACGATATATAAGTTACTCCTTTCACAGCGTTCCCAACAACTCCCCTCCTTCTGCGGGGCCTGGGAGAGAGAATTGCATACTACATTTACTGACGCACAATGGAAGCGATGTTTCTCCCTCTCACAAAAAGCATCTATAGCCACTAGGGCCCAAGAAACTAGCTACAAAATAGTATCTAGATGGTACCGGGTCCCGGCTGCGCTTCATAAATGGTATCCATCTATGCCTGACAATTGTTGGCGTTGTGGTGATGTAGGAGGTTGTATGTCTCATGTTTGGTGGAGTTGCCCCTTGTTGAGGAGTTTTTGGGATGCGGTACTTAAATTGATATTGGAGGTTACTGGAGTCTCTGTCCCCAACTCTCCGGAAGCAGCTCTTTTATTCATGTTCCCGATGCCAATACAAGTTTATAAAAGCTCACTAGTTAGACACCTCCTTCAGGCAGCAAAGTCAGTGATCCCGCGCAGGTGGAAAACGGCAATACCTCCAACATTAGATGAGTGGTTTCAGGAAGTTGCCGCGATACAGCGAATGGAACACCTGGTGGCTCACTCTCCGGCAGCTGTGGTAAAATACACATCTACGTGGTATCCTTGGATAGTGTTTCTTTCTTCTCCTTCCTACCTCACGGCTGTAACCTGAGTTGGCCTATGCTCTTGTGAAATGTACTGTGACGCTTGCTGGCTGATGTTTTTTCACCCAGAATACCCCAGAATCGGAGTCCAGGATCCCCTTGTCCTCTCCCCTCCCTCCTACTCCTCCCCCTCTGGGGACCTTTTTCTATACTTTCTCTTCCCCTGTCTAGGGTAATGTGCCGCTCACTCTCTGTTTGAATTAAGTGGCCTCACTGTGCCTCCTGATGTGTTGCTGTAAGAATTCTCCATGCTACTGTTGTATACTGCGCAGTGTCCTTCCTATTGAGATGTGATGCACATTATTGATTGATTTCTCTTCTTTGTTGTTGTTCTGATTTGTTTTTGATTTGGTCCACTGACCTTGTTTGTCGGTTCCATTTATGGTGTGGAGGCCTTCCCTCCACTATGTTGTGTAATTTTGTGTTTTGAAACTCAATAAAAATTTTTGAATAAGAAAAAAAGAGAAAAGGACACGGCGCCAGATGGAAGTGATAGAAGAGGTTTGGTTTTCCAAGGAAACAAAATATATGCTTCCTTTTCCAAATTGCAAATACTGGCAGGTAGATGCAAAGAGGTTCAAGCTGCTGCCGATCCCCAAACGCAAACACCTAAAGGAGTTGCCTTGATGAAAATTGTAAAGAAAAGAAAAAAGAGGGATACTGTAGGCGCTGCTTGGTTGATAAAAGTTGGTTTATTGCATAAAAGCAAGGTAAACAGATTGCTATGCGTTTCAACGCCGGACTGGCGTCTTCCTCAGGCAGATAACACATACAGTACAAGATCATGCATATATATACACATACAAGTGAACAGTGATAGGGCCAATTCAGGTGGGGCAGTAAAAAAACCGCCAAAAACGGGGAAAGGTCAAAGGCCACAGAAACAACTATTGTTTATAAAGTTTGAAAAAAAAAAAAGCAATGTGTCATATGGATGGTCTGTGTGTAGCAGTGTGACCTAACCGACATAGATCATGTGCTAGGTACGAAGCCCGTAAATAACAGTCAGTTCATGTTAAAAAGCTAAAATAATTCATATTTAATAAATTTCATCGAAAAAATTAGGTAAAAAGCGTATGTGATTAGATGAATATGATATAAATATGGAACATATAATATCAAAGACTCCTTACTGTTTATCGGATAGAGGGAGGTCACGCCTCCGGGAGCCATCGCAAACAAGGACCTTGGAACGCACCATGGAACGCACAAACAAACGGCGTTGTATGGGCATCATGACAACCATCATGGCAACTCATGAGGGCCAGATGTCCATGAAACACACGGTGGACCGCAAACCGCACCACACGGAGCAAAGTACAGAGGGGAGATGAATGGTAGGTGCAAACCTATCTTTTTATATTAATAAACAATTGTGCTTCATAATCATCGTAATTAATAGAATATTAGATACTAGGCTATTAAAATATACAAAATATTAAACTATTAAAATATCGAAATGCTCAGTTGAGAGAGAGATAAGTGTATGCATAAAATATAGTATTACGATAGTAATTTGTTTGGAAAACAGAATAATAAAACAATGATAATACAAGGGTAATAATAATATAGCAATAGTATAGTAATAATAATATACAGGGTGGGCCATTTATATGGATACACCTAAATAAAATGGGAATGGTTGGTGATATTAACTTCCTGTTTGTGGCACATTAGTATATGGGAGGGGGGAAACTTTTCAAGCTGGGTGTTGACCATGGCGGCCATTTTGAAGTCGGCCATTTTGTATCCAACTTTAGTTTTTTCAATGGGGAGAGGGTCATGTGACACATCAAACTTATCGAGAATTTCACAAGAAAAACAATGGTGTGCATGGTTTTAACGTTACTTTATTCTTTCATGAGTTATTTACAAGTTTCTGACCACTTATAAAATGTGTTCAAAGTGCTGCCCATTGTGTTGGATTGTCAATGCAACCCTCTTCTCCCACTCTTCACACACTGATAGCAACACCGCAGAAGAAATGCCTCCCGATCTGACCCCCTTAGACTTTTATCTTTGGGGTCATCTGGAGGCAATTGTCTATGCTGTGAAGATACGAGATGTGCAGCAACTCAAACTACGGATACTGGAAGCCTGTGCTAGCATTTCTTCTGCAGTGTTGCTATCATTGTGTGAAGAGTGGGAGAAGAGGGTTGCATTGACAATCCAACACAATGGGCAGCACTTTGAACACATTTTATAAGTGGTCAGAAACTTGTAAATAACTCATGAAAGAATAAAGTAACGTTAAAACCATGCACACCATTGTTTTTCTTGTGAAATTCTCGATAAGTTTGATGTGTCACATGACCCTCTTCCCATTGAAAAAACTAAAGTTGGATACAAAATGACCGACTTCAAAATTACCGCCATGGTCAATACCCAGCTTGAAAAGTTTCCCCCCTCCCATATACTAATGTGCCACAAACAGGAAGTTAATATCACCAACCATTCCCATTTTATTTAGGTGTATCCATATAAATGGCCCACCCTGTAGTTGCTGAAATAGAATTAAACAAGATGTATTATTAGATGGACAATGGGATGATAAGTACAATGAAAATATAATGAAAATATGCCAAGAGGAGATTGTTTAAAAAATAGGACAGTTGTTAACCCCTTCAGGACCCAGCCTGTTTTGGCCTTCAGGACGCAGCCAATTTTTTCAAATCTGACATGTGTTACTTTATGTGGTAATAACGTTGGAATGCTTTTACCTATCCAAGCGATTCTGAGACTGTTTTCTCGTGACATGTTGTACTTTATGTTAGTGAAAAAATTTTGTCGATAATTTTGGTATTTATTTCTGAAAAACACCACAATTTAGCAAAAATTAGCATTTTTCTAAATTTAAACGTATCTGCTTGTAAAACAGATAGTAATACCACACAAAATAGTTACTATTCTATATTTCCCATATGTCTACTTTATGTTTGCATCATTTTTTGAACGTCCTTTTATTTTTCTAGGACGTTACAAGGCTTAGAACTTTAGCAGCAATTTCTCATATTTTAAAGAAAATTTCAAAAGGCTATTTTTTCAGGGACCAGTTCAGTCTGAGGTGGCTTTGAGGACCTTATATGTTAGAAAATCCCCAGAAGTCACCCCATTTTGAAAACTGCACCCCTCAAGGTATTCTAATCAGCATTCACAAAGTGTTTTAACCCTTTAGGCGTTTCACAGGAATTAAAGCAAAGTAGAGGTGAAATTTACAAATGTTATTTTATTTGCAGAAATTAATTTCTAATACATTTTTTTTTGTAACACAGAAGGTTTTACCAGAGAAATGCAACTCAATATTTATTGCCCAGATTCTGCAGCTTTTAGAAATATCCCACATGTGGCCCTAGTGTGATAATGGACTGAAGCACCGGCCTCAGAAGCAAAGGAGCACCTAGTGGATTTTGGGCCTCCTTTTTTTTTAGAATATATTTTAGGCACCTTGTCAGGTTTGAAGAGGTCTTGTGGTGCCAAAACAGTGGAAACACCCCAAAAGTTACCCCATTTTGTAAACTACACCCCTCAAGGAATTTATCTAGGTGTATAGTTAGCATTTTGACCGCACAGGTTTTTCGCTACATTTATTAGAATTAGTCTGTAAAAATGAAAATCTACTTTTTTCTGAAAAAACATAGACATTTTTAATATTTACAAGAAATAATAAAGAAAATGCACCCCAACATATGTAAAGCAATGCTCCTGATTACGGTAATATCCCATATGTGGTAATAAACTGCTGATTGGACCCACAGCAAGGCTCAGAAGGGAAGGAGCGCCATTTGGATTTTGGAGCACGGATTTTGGTGGATTGGTTTTCCGTTCCATGTCGCGTTTGCAACCCCCTGGAGGGACCAAAACAGGGGAAACCCTCCAAAAGTGACCCAATTTTGGAAACTACACCTATCAAGGAATTTTTCTATGGGTATAGTTAGCATTTTGACCACACAGGATTTTCACTAAATATATTGGAATTAGTCTGTAAAAACTAAAATCTACTTTTTTTCTGAAAAAGCATAGAAATTTAAAATTTTTACAAGGAATAAAGGAAAAAAAGAACCACAACATTTGTAAAGCATTTTCTCCTGATTACGGCAATACCCCATATGTGGTAATAAACTGCTGATTGGACCCATGGCAGTGCTCAGAAGGGAAGTAGCGCCATTTGGATTTTGGAGCACGGATTTTGATGGATTGTTTTTCGGTACCATGCCGCCTTTGCAACGCCCTGGAGAGACAAAAACAGTGGAAGCCCCCCAAGTTACCCCATTTTGGAAACACCCCTCAAGGAATTTTTCTAGGGGTATAGTTAGAATATAGATTCCACGGGTCTTTTGCAAAATGTATTAGAATTAGGCGGAGAAAATTAATATCACAATTTTTTTCCACTAAAATGTTGCATTTTCTCATTTTCACAAGGGATAAAGGAGAAATAAACAACCAATTTTTATAAAGCAATTTCTCCCGAGTACGGAAATACCCCACATGGGGTCATGCATTTTTTTCATTAGAAATGAATTAACCCTTTCGGGACTGATCCATTTTTTGCTTTCTTATTTTCGTTTTTCACTACCCGCCTTCCAAGATCCATAACTTTTTTATTTTCCCGTCAGTAGAGTGGTGTGAGGGCTTATTTCTTGCGGGAGGAATTGTAGTTGCTATTGATACCATTTAAAGTGAAATAAAAAGTACTGGGAAACTGAAAAAAATAGGAAAATATAGTAATATAGGAAAAAAATCTGATTCCATTTTTTGGGGTTTTCGTTTTTACAGCTTTCGCCGTGCAGTAAAAACAAAAACTACAGCGATTTTGGCAGTTTAAATTATTTAAGTTTTTTACGGTGCGAGTTAAATAATGGCATATTGTAATAGTTCGGCCTTTTACGGACGTAGCGATATCAATTCTGTTTATTTTTTTACATTACTTTTGAAGAAAAATGGGAAATGGTTTTTTTTGTAACTTTTTTTTCTTTCTCACTACTAATAACTTGAATTCTTCTACACATTTTATTAGTCCCCTTAGGGGACTTGTACCAGCGATCATTGGATCGCGGGTACAATATGCTGCGATACTAATGTATTGCAGTATATTGTTATTTTTACAGGCTTCTGTAAATGCACGATCGCTGTTCCTGTCCCTTAGTCCTGGGTGTCAGCTCTAATACACAGCCGACGCCCGCAGCGTATGGAGCGGGCTCAGCACGTGAGCCCGCTCCATACATCACCCCCGCACCATGACGTGCTATTAAGGCTGGGTTCACACGTGGCGGAATTTCACTTAAATTCCGCTGCGGACACTCCGCAGCGTTAATCTGCAGCGGAGCCGTTTCTGCATTGACTTCCACTTCTATTTAGAAGTGTTCGTTTAGACGATGCGTAACATTCCGCTGCGGAGCATAGGCTGCGGAGCGGAATTTGGTGTCCGCAGCATGCTCTGTCTGTTGCGGAGCAGTGGCGGACTCATGGCGGAATTTCTCCATTGACTTCAATGGAGATTCTAAGTTCCGCAATGAAGTCCGCAGCTGTCATGCACATGTTATGTGTGCTGCGGATGCGTCTTGCTTTTTTGCCATGACATTTCTTCATTCTGGCTGGACCTATGTATTTCTAGGTCTACAGCCAGACTGAGGAAGTCAATGGGGCTCCCGTAATGACGTGAGCGTTGCTAGGAGACGTCTGTAAATAGTCACTGTCCAGGGTGCTGAAAGAGTTAAGTGATCGGCAGTAACTGTTTCTGCACCCGGGACAGTGACTACCGATCCCAATATACAGCAACCTGTAAAAAAATATAAGTTCATACTTACCGAGAACTCCCTGCTTCTGTCTCCAGTCCGGCCTCCCAGGATGACGTTTCAGTCTAAGTGACGGCTGCAGCCAATCACAGGCCAAGCACAGGCTGCAGCGGTCACATGGACTGGCGCGTCATCCAGGGAGGTCGGGCTGGATGCCGAAAGAGGGACGCGTCACCAAGACAACGGCCGGTAAGTATGAAATTTGTTTACTTTCACTAGGGAAAGTGCTGTCCCTTCTCTCTATCCTGCACTGATAGGGAGAAGGGAAGCACTTTTCCCGCAGTCCGCAGCAGCTAGTCCGCATCAATTTACTGCACATTTTGTGCAGATCCACAGCAGAATCTGCAACGCAGATTCTGTGCGGCATTGATGCGGACAGTTGCGGAGGAAATCCGCCACGTGTGGTCATGCCCTAAGTCATAGTGCTCAAAGGGGTTAATGCACAGCGGATGGTGTGAATATTACAATTTTGCAGTGATGTGCCATTTTAGTGCATAATATGTTGTGCCCAGTTTGTGCCACTGAAGACAAATACCTCATAAAACGTTAAGCGGGTTCTCCCGGGTATGGCGATGCCATATATGTGGGCACAAACTGCTGTTTGGGGACGCTGCAAGGCTCAGAAGGGAGGGAGCGCCATTTTGCCTTTGGAGCGCAGATTTTGATTGGTAGTTTTTCTTGGTAGTTTTTCTGTTTTGGGTTTCGCTGGTATTTCAGTTTATAATGTGGGGGCATATGTAATCTGTGCGGAGAACATCAGGGCATAATAAGAGGGTATAAAAATGTGGTAAATAAATAATAATTCATAGATGTGTGGCTGGTGTCGCACTGAAAATGGTGTCGGATGTTACCCGCTTTTAGAACGCTCTGCACATTTTGCATCGCCATATTCCTGGGAGCCAGAACTTCTTTATTTTTTCACCACCGGAGCTGCGTGAGGGCTTATTTGTTGCGGGACAATCTGTACTTTTCATTGGTACCATTTTGGGGTACATGTGATTTTTTTGATCACTTTTTATTAAATTTTTTGCAAGCCGGGTGACCAAAAACAAGCAATTCTGACAATGTTTTTTAGTTTATTTTTTGCACCGTGCACTATAAATGACCATTATATTTTATTCTGCGGGTCGGTACAATTACGGCGATACCATATGTATATAGGTTTTTTTTATGTTTTGCAGCGTTTGCGCAATAAAATCACTTTTTTATAAAATAATTTATTTTCTGTGTCACCATATTCTGAGAGCCGTAACTTTTTTATTTTTCAGTCAAAAAAGCGGTGTAAGGGCTTGTTTTTTGCGGGACAGGTTGTAGTTTTTATCGGTATTATTTTCGGGTACATGCGACTTTTTGATCACTTTTTATTCTCTATTTTGGGAGGGGTGGTGACCAAAAAATAGCGATTCTGGTGTAGTTTTTTATTGATTTTTTTTGGGGTGTTCATCGTGCGGGAAAAATAACATTATAGTTTTATAGTTGGGGTCGTTACGAACGCGGTGATACCAGATATGTGTACTTTTTTTAACGTGTTCATTTTTTTCCTATAATGAAAGACTAAGGCCTCATGCACACGACCGTGTTTTTGCGGCCGCAATTCCCCCGAAAATCCACGGGAGAATTACGGCCCCATTCTTTTCTATGGGGCCGTGCACACGACCGTAGTTTTTGCGGTCCGTGCACGGCCCGGGAGCCCGGACCGCAGAAAGAACGGGAATGTCTTATTACGGCCCGGTTCTGCGGTCCGGGCTCATTGAAAACAATGGCCGCGGCCATGTGCATGTGCGGGCGGCCTGCGGCTGACAGTCCGCTGACAGTCCGCAGCCGACCGACCCGAAAATCACGGCCGTGCACACGGCTACGGTCGTGTGCATGAGGCCTTATTATAGGAAAAAAATGAAGTGTTTGTTTATATAACTTAGAACTTTTATTTTTACACTTTTTTTTAAAACATTTTTATTCTTTTTTTTACTTTTTTCACTTGTCCCACTAGGGGACACTTAGACTTGCAGCTTTGATTGCTGCTAGAGTACATTACACTACACACGTAGTGTAATGTACTCTAACTGTCATTGTGACGTGACACTCACACTGACAGGAAGTCTCGGAGGAGCGGCCGGAGGCTGCTCCTCCGAGGCTTCCGTACATGGCAACCCGGAGGTCATTATCTGACCTCCGATTCCCACGACTAGCATCGGTAGCCCCCACGATCACTTCGTGGGGGCTGCCGATGTGCTTCAAACCACTTAAATGCGGCGACGGCAATCCGTTGCCGCATTTATGGGGTTAATTGCCGAAATCAGCGGCGATGGTCCGCTGACCGGCAAGGATGGAGTGTCAGCTGTCAGGGACAGCTGAACTCCCAGTTCCCGGACACTGTCCGTTAGGACAGTGTGCGCCGGGAACTACTCCGCAATAGTACGTCTAAATGCGGGAACTAACCCTTCTGCAGGACGTACTATTGCGGCGCAGCGCGGGAAGAGGTTAAGATACAGTTGCTGGGGCCGGGGATATTATTAGATTGACAGTGGGAAGGGAGATAGAATTGCGGAATTAATCTAATGAAGATTCCGTGATGTCATTAAGCCCATTAGGATGTAAGGTCCCCAACTTATAGATGCAGAAATTCTCCCTCTGTTTAAGTCTGGTAAATCTGTCAGAAGGTTCACACGGTATGCTTTCAATGGGAGTGACTGTCAGGACATCAAAATTGCATTTATGTTCCAGAGCGCAATGTCGGGATACGCTATGTTTCAGATAACCATTTTTAACATTAGGGTATGTGCACACACACTAATTACGCCCGTAATTGACGGACGTATTTCGGCCGCAAGTCCCGGACCGAACACAGTGCAGGGAGCCGGGCTCCTAGCATCATAGTTATATACGATGCTAGGAGTCCCTGCCTCTCTGCAGGACAACTGTCCCGTACTGTAATCATGTTTTCAGTACGGGACAGTAGTTCCACGGAGAGGCAGGGACTCCTAGCATCGTACATAACTATGATGCTAGGAGCCCGGCTCCCTGCACTGTGTTCGGTCCACTACTTGCGGCCGAAATACGTCCGTCAATTACGGACGTAATTAGTGTGTGTGCACATACCCTTAAACCTATGTTTATTCATCCTATCCCTAAGGGTTTGGGTTGTGCGCCCTACATATTGGAGGTTGCATGTGCATTGTAGTAAGTAGACCACATAGCTGCTGCCGCAATTCAAAAAGCTTTTTATTGTGAAACTTTCATTCGTTACCAAAGATGTAAAATGGGATTTCTTGGTATTGATATTCAAACAACATAGGCATCTTGTATTCCCACAACGGAACGAGCCGTAGGTAGTCAGAGGTGTTTTAGGGAGGTGCAGGGTAATGAACATACAGACAAGCAGTAGAAGACTGAATTCAATAAAATGCTCAGCCCTTAGTCAGTCTTCTACTGCTTGTCTGTATGTTCATTACCCTGCACATAAACCAATCACGTTCTCCGAATATTCACAACGCAACCAATCTGAAAGTTTACAGTGCTTGGGAATAAGTGACTGGGGCAGAAGAGGATGGAGGCGCAGCCTTATATAGTGGATCGAGCGGGTTCCCCAGCAGCATTTAAAAAAAACAGGATCCTGACCTGTCCACAGAGTTTAAGGCAGCACAGAGTATTTCAGGAGATGAGCGTGCGGATCTTGTGCGGGGTGGTGACTTGCCAATCATGTGAAGGTGTTATTGAGGACAGGAGTGGAGGAGAGGTAACAGACTGAGAGCTACGTAATGGTAAGAGCGGAGTTCACAGCAGCACAGAATATTTCAGGAGAGGAGCGTGCCGATCTTGTGCGGGGTGGTGACTTGCCAATCATGTGAAGGTGTTATTGAGGACAGGAGTGGAGGAGAGGTAACAGACTGAGAGCTACGTAATGGTAAGAGCAGAGTTCACAGCAGCACAGAATATTTCAGGAGAGGAGCGTGCAGATCTTGTGCGGGGTGGTGACTTGCCAATCATGTGAAGGTGTTATTGAGGACAGGAGTAGAGGAGAGGTAACAGACTGAGAGCTACGTAATGGTAAGAGCAGAGTTCACAGCAGCACATAATATTTCAGGAGAGGAGCGTGCAGATGTTGAGGAGTGTATGACGCTGACTGGTCAATGATTGGTCAGCGTCATACACATAAACACGCCCAGTTAAAAACACAATACACGCCCAGTTGGACATAACGAAAAAAAAAAGCCCAGTTGTCCATTTCAAAGCTCATTTGCATAAATATAAAATAGCTCAGAACTTGGCCAAAAATGAATAAAAAAAACAAACAAACGTTGCTGTTATCTACATTGCAGCGCCGATCACATGCAATAGGAGATAGGGATTTGAGAATCTGGTGACAGAGCCTCTTTAATGTTCCCTAATATAACTGTATTTATTCATATATTTGTACTAATAAAGATCGGGGCAGCCATCTTTATTAACATCTGTATATCTGTTTCTGCATGACACATACACAGGTGATATATGGTGCACTCAGGGCTAGGGATGCACGATGCATCGAAACTTCGTTACTGTTTCGATACTCTGCATCCCCAAACGGTTCGATACCGTTATTTCATGTATTTCGATACTGAGCTGTGCGGCTGCACAGCTCAGTATTGTAACACATGAATGTATGATAGCGGAGCTGCGGCCGTGTGATAGTCATTGCCGCGCTCCTGAGTCCTGACAACAAGTGCGCGGGGTCAGGATGATGCGATGCGGCCGGCACTGCACTAATGAGCAGCGGCACGGAAGACAGAACATGGCAGGCGAGCTGCAAAACACACCCATGTTCTGTGTTCAGTGCCTGAACCGCCGCTCATTAGTGCAGCGCCGGCCGCATCACCTTATTCTGACCTTGCGCGCACTTCCTGTCAGGAGCGGGGCAATGGCTGCATTACACAGCCGCAGCCCCGCTGGCGGAGATCAGTGAAGCCTCTCATCGCCGCTGTTATTCCCGTGAATGCTGCGATCACAGCGGACTGCAGCATTCAGGGAAAAAAGAGAAGGGGGGATGTCCCTTGGATGCGCCACAGGGAATTCCTGTGACGCGATTGAGGGACATACCATATATGGGCAGACAGCCCAGGGTCCATTGAAGGACCCCAGGGCTGTCCTACCATATTTCCTGTTGTTAGGGCATACTTAGGTATGTCCTAACAACTGCCTGTGTACTATCCGTACACAGGCTAATGTACTGGCATATAGATATACGCCTGTGTACTATCAGTATATAGATATATGCCAGTACATTAAAGTTTAAAAAATGTGTCACATGTGTCAAATGTGTCAGAATAATTAATAACGATTAATATTTCTGCCGGATCTCTAGGTCCCGGGCGCCACAATAGGAACTACAGTTCATTGACCTCTAGTTTCTATTGCAGCGCAGGGGAGAAGACAGAAGACTGCAGTAGGTGAGTAGAAGTATTATTATTTTTCATACTGGATAATGTTTTGTTTTGCAGGTTCCGCTGGACCATTTGGACAATGTCGTAGATTTGTTGGATTACTTTGATGATCTACATTTTTTTTAATAAAATCGTCAGAGGGTTATGTGAGGGAGTTTTTATTTCAATTAAAAAAATATGTCTTTTTTTTATACTTTATTACCGTCTTCGTAATAGCCGCTGTCTGACAGCATCCATTACTAAGGCTGGGGCTTAGTGTTAACAAGTAAAAGTAGAGTACCAACCTCCAATTATTACCCCAGTATCCACCGCTATCAGGACCCGACCATCTGAAGGGATGACGGTGCCCGGCCGTCGCTTCATATGTTCAGGTATTGGATTGTATCCGGCTCTTCCCGGTACCCCTGGCGATGTTGGGTACCGGGGTAATAATGGGAGGTTGGTGCTAGCCTTTTTACTGGTTAACAGTAAGCCCCAGCCTTAGTAATGGATGCTGTCAATCAGATAGCGGCCATTACACTGGCGGTAATAATGTATTAAAAAAACACATGGCCATAAGAAACATTTTTTAATTTAAATAAAAACTCCCTCACACAACCCGCTTTCACCATTTTATTTTAAAAAAAACAAAAAAACATAGATCATCAAAGTAGTCAAATAAATCTACGGCGTAGTCCAAACGGTCCATTAGAACCAACCGGGAAAAGTGTGAAAAATAAAAAAATATACACTTTCCTTCTCCCCTGCAATGCACTAGAGTCTAGAGGTAAAAAAAATAATAATTCCCCTTCAGACTCTGCTACTGGTCAACTGAAAAGTCTTTCGCCAGAGGGAACATTTTTTCCACATGGCAGAGTACCAGGTCCCAGGCTCAGGTGAAGCTTTCTTTTACTCCACCATTGGGAAACATTTTTTCCTCCGGTGGAAGATTTTTCCATTGACATGTAGTAGTTCTATAGTGGTGGTGTTAGGGAGGACAAACTCAGCAATTGCACAATGCCCCTAAAATGGGCCGCTACTCTTGGGAAAGTGCTGTGTGCTTGCCTCCAGGATAAAATGTGCCAGACAGCCCTGGGCCGTTGACTCCCTGCCCCACCGTTTTCTCTCATAGACCACAGCCTGGTTTAGGCCTGCGGTCTACAACAGTCCAAGAGCACGCTATTGACGTCAGCGGCCTAGCGCGATTACGTCACTGCATCATGCCATCCGCGCTGGGCCGCTGAACTCAGCAGAAAGTCAGAACGTCCGGCAGTGGTTACTTGAATAGATTTGGGGGGGGGGCCTTTCTATAGTTCGCCTCAGGCAGCAAAGGGGCTAGGTTCACCCCTGCTTCCTACAACAATATAGGCTTTCATAGGTTCCTTTATTTTGCTGAATATTCTCCCCCTGCGCAATACCTGTATGACAACATCCACAACCAATGTGCAGATATAATAAAAGATGATTAGGTTTTTATTTTAACCGCTTCCAGACCGCCGACGGAAAATTAACGTCGGCACTTGCTGGGCTTTGTGCAGCACCGACGTTAATTTATGTTCCTCCTTATGTCGGCGATCAGGTCCCAAAGAGTGCGTCTAACACTCGGAACGGGCTGTTGCTATCAGCCTCTGGTCCAGGTGCTCTCATCAGGGCCTGATTGGTAGAGGTCCCAATCATGTGATCGCTATGATAGCCAATCATAGCGACCACAGAGAAAGTTTGTTGTAGTAACAAACTTTCCCGGCACTTGATGGTTATAACTTTCTCTCTCCCCTGCTTCCTCTGTCAGTGTGAGTTCGGAGGAGAGAGAAGACAGAGAGAGAGTGTTAGCAGCGGGATTGGGTGTCTCAGATTAGCGCTGACACCTGGATCGTGCTGTTAACACTGACCTCTGGTCCCGGAGACATGATCGGGACCTGATTAGTTCAGGTCCCGATCATGTGATCGCAGGGAAAGTTTATTGCTGCAACAAACTTTCCCGCGGACCGATTGCGGGTGCTGCCGTTGGTGTCATGGCAAAACTGGAGGCCATACGACGGCCTCCGGGTCTGCCATGCACGGAAGACTATGAGGATCAGCCAGAGGCTGATTCGTAATAAGGCTTGCCCGTTGTTTCTGCGGTCCGGGCTCTGGGGCCATGCACGGACAATGAAAACCACGGTCGTGTGCATGGCCACATAGGAATGAATGGGCCGCAATTCTCCCGTGGATTTTCGGGGGAATTGCAGCCGCAAAAGTACGTTCGTGTGCATGGGATAAAAATGTTTTATAAAAGTGTAAAAATAAGTTATAAGTTACAAAAACGTAAAATGCTTTTTTTCCTATAATAAGTATTTTATTATAGGAAAAAATGTAAAATGTTAAAAAAGTACAAATGTTTGGTATCACCGCGTTCGTAACGACCCAAACTATAAAACTATAATATTATATTTCCCGCAAGGTGAACACCGCAAAAAAAATAACCATGCCAGAATCACTTTTTTTTGGTCACCACCCCTCCCAAAATATAGAATAAAAAGTTGCATGTACCCAAAAATTGTATCAATAAAAACCAACCCATTTTGCAAAAAAGAAGCCATTACACAGCTTTATTGACAGAAAAATTAAAAAGTTATGGCTCTGACACAAAAACTAAATTATTTTATAATTTAAAAAGTGATTTTATTGCGCAAACTCTGCAAAACATAAAAAAACTATATATATATATGGTATGGCCGTAATCGTATCGACCCGCAGAAAAAGTAAAATGTCATCTATAGCGCACGGCGAACCCCGTGAAAAAAAAAAAGTACAAAAAAACATTGTCAGAATTTGTTTTTTTGTTACCTTGCTTGCCAAAAAATGTAATAAAAAGTGATCACAAAAATCGCATGTACCCCAAATTCTACCAATGAAATCTACAGATTGTCCCGCAACAAATAGTGCCCCACACAGCTCCGGTGGAGAAAAAATAAAAAAGTTCTGTCTCTCAGAATATAGTGACAGAAATTGTGCAAAGCATTCCAAAAGCTGATAAGATCGGGCGCCATTTATCAGTGCGACACCGGCCACATATCTATGAATTATTATTTATTTACCGCATTATTATACCCTCTTATTATGCCCTGATGTACTCCACACAGATTACATATGCCCTGATGTACTCCGCACAGCTTACCTATATCTTGATGTACTCCGCACAGCTTACGTATACCCTGATGTACTCCGCACAGCTTACATATATCCTGATGTACTCCGCACAGTTTACATATACCCTGATGTACTCCGCACAGTTTAAGTATACCCTGATGTACTCCTCACAGCTTACATTTATCCTGATGTACTCCGCACAGCTTACATATACCCTGATGTACTCCGCACAGCTTACATACATCCTGATGTACTCCGTACAGCTTATGTATACCCTGACGCACTGCGCACAGCTTACATATATCCTGATGTACTCCGCACAGCTTACGTATACCCTGATGTACTCTGCCCAGCTTACATATATCCTGATGTACTCCAAACAAAATACTACCAAGCAAAATCTGTGCTCCAAAAGCCAAATGGCGCTCCCTCGCTTCGGAGCCCTACAACATGCCCAAACACCAACTTACATCCACATATATGACATTTTATATCCGGGAGAACCCGCTCAACATTGTATGAGGTATTTGTCTTTAGTGGCACAAACTGGGCACAACATATTGTGCACTAAAATGGCATATCAGTGGAAAATTGTAATTAACACCTAAGCGCACCACGACTTAATAGCATGTCTTGGTGTGGGGGGGGTTATATATGGAGCGCGCTCACGCGCTGAGCCCGCTCCATATGCTGCAGGTGTCAGCTCTGTATTACTGGTGACACCCGGGACTAACGGACAGGAACTGCGATCGCGCTGTTACAGGAACCTGTAAAAATTACATTATACTACAATACATTAATATTGCAGTGTATTGTACCAGTGATCTAATGATCTCTGGTTCAAGTCCCCTAAGGGGACTAATAAAATGTGTAAAAAAAAAAAGTTAATAAAGTTATTAGTGAAAAAAATATAGAATATATTTAAAGTCCCAAAAAATAGCAATGTAAAAAAAAAAGTAAACCAAATTGGTATCGCTGCATCCGTAAAGGTCTGAACAATTACAATATAGCATTATTTAACACGCACTGTCAACGCCGTAAAAAAATAAAGAATTTAAAAAGCCAAAATTACAGTTTTTTGGTCACCTTAGCTTTTACATTTTTTTTTATAAAAAGTGGTTACTAAATTGTATGTACCAAAAAAATTGTACAAAAAACATAAACTATAGCTCATCCCGCAAAAAATGAGCCCTCACACCGCTCAAACAACCTAAAAACAAAAAAGATTGTGGTGAAACAAAACGTTTGTTTTTTTTTAGTTTTTACTTTGTAAAAGTAGTAAAATATATTAAAAAAAACCTGTATAAGTTTGGTATCACCTTAATCGTATTAAGTCGTATTCAAATTAAAGTAGTTGTTAAGCCGTAAAAACGAAACCCAAAAAACAATGGAGGAATCGCAGCTGTTTCCAATTTCAGCCTGCAAAGAATTTTATTTTGAGTTTCCCAGAACATTAAATGGTACTTTAAGTGGTGTCACTACAAACTACAACTCCTCCTGCAAAAGATAAGCCCTCACACCACTCTATTGTCGGAAAAAAAAACAATTTTTTATGGCTCTTAGGAAGCGGGGAGGGAGAAACTAAAATGAAAAACCAAAAAATTGATCAGTCCTGAAAGGGTTAATTAATTTCTAATGAAAAACAATTTATGACCACATATGGGGTATTGCCGTATTTGGGATGAATTGCTTTACAAATGTTGGGCGGCTTTTTCTTCTTTATCCCTTGTGAAAATCAAAACAAATCAACATTTTAGTGGAAAAAATGTTGATATTCATTTTCACGGCCTAATTCTAATAAATTCTGCAAAAGACCTGTGGGGTCTAAATGCTCAATATACCCCTAGAAAGATTCCTTAAGGGATGTAGTTTCCCAAATGGGGTCACTTTTGGGGTGTTTCCACTGATTTGGTACCTCAGGGGCTTTGCAAATGTGAAATGGCACCGAAAACAATTCCAGCTAAATTTGAGCTCCAAAAGCCAAATAGCGCTCCTTCCATTCTGAGCTCTGCCGTGGGTCCAAATAGCAGTGTATTACCACATATGGGGTATTTTCGTAATCAAGAGAAATTGCTTTACAAATTTTGGGGTTCATTTTCTCCTTTATTCATTGTAAAAATTAAACATTTCTATGTTTTTTCAGAAAAAAGCAGATTTTCATTTTAACAAACAAACTCCAGTAAATTTAGCAAAAGACCTGTGGGGTCAAGATTCTAACTATACCTCTAGATAAACTCCTTGAGGTGTGTTGTTTCCAAAACAGTGTCACTTTTGGGATTTTCCACTGTTTTGGCACCACAAGACCGCTTCAAACCTGACATGGTGCCTAAAATATATTCTAAAAAAAAGTAGCCCCAAAATCCAATAGGTGCTCCTTTGCTTCTGAGGCCTGTTTTTCCAGTCTATTAGCACACTAGGGCCACATGTCAGATATTTCTAAAAACGGCAGAATCTGGGCAATAAATATTGAATTGCGTTTCTCTGGTAAAACTTTCTGTGTTACAGAAAAAAATGTGTTACAAATTAATTTCGGCAAAAAAAAAATGTATTTGTAAATTTCCCCTCTACATTGCTTTAATTCCTATGAAACGCCTAAAGGGTTAAGAAACGTTCTGAATGCTGTTTTGAATACTTTGAGAGGTGCAGTTTTTAAAATGGGGTGATTTATGGGGTCTGTCTAGTACACAAGGCCCTCAAAGCCACTTCAGAACTGAACTGGTCCTTGAAAAAATTTCCTTTTGAAATTTTATTGAAAATGTGAGAAATTGCTGCTAAAGTTCTAAGCCTTGTAAAGTCCTAGAAAAATAAAAGAATGTTCAAAAAACTATGCAAACATAAAGTATACATATGAAATATGTCAAATAGTGACTATTTGTTGTGGTATTACTATCTGTTTTACAAGCAGATACAATTAAAATTAGAAAAATCAAAATTTTTGCAATTTTCCTTCAATTTTAGTGTTTTTCACAAATAAGCAATGAATTTATTGACTACATTTTTCCACTAACATAAACTACAATATGTTACTAGAAAACAATCCCATAATCGCTTGGATAGGTAAAAGCAATCCAGAGTTATTACCACATAAAATGACACGTGTTAGATTTAAAAAAAATGGGGCTGGTCCTGATGGCTAAAATGAGCTCAGTCCTGAAAGGGTTAAGGGTTTGTTCACACGCTTAGCAAAAAAACTTCTGAAAATATGGAGCTGTTTTCAAGGGAAAACAGCTCCTGATTTTCAACAGTTTTTTAAGCAACTCGCGTTTTTTATGGACATTTTTGGAGCTGTTTTTCTATAGAGTCAATGAAAAATGGCTCCAAAAACGTCTCAAGAAGTGACATGCACTTCTTTTTCTCGGCCGATTTTTTACACGGCCGTTTTTCAAAACAGCCGCATAAAAAAACGGTCTGTCGGAACAGAACGCCGTTTTTGCCATTGAAATCAATGGGGGGATGTTTGGAGACGTTCTGCTTCCGATTTTTCGGCTGTTTACGGCCCGAAAAATGCTCTAAAATAAGCTGTGTGAACATACCCTAATAATGATACATATATGAAAAAACATTACCAATATGTCCTGAAAGCTCTACTAGATACTAAACTTCACCACATGCTGAAAAATAAGGACACAGGAGACTTGTTATATGTAAGAAGATTAATTTTATTATATGTATTTTTATATGTATATAATTAATGTGATGGACATCCTTATACCTAAAGCTGTTGATCCAGAAGAAGGCAAAAAACCCTGGAAACATTTGGCCAATTAGATTCACAGGGGGAAAATTCCTTTCTTGATCCCAGAAAATGACGATCAGTTATAAACCCAGGATCAAAGCCGCTAACACTATTACTAGATATGTTACAGTTTCGAATGTTCTACATCTATTACCCTGACTGCTAGTTACTAAGGGCTGTGAGTGATTGTGGATATCCTAACCTGTCAAACTGTGCTGTGTTATGTAATAGTGAGGGGTTAGAGTTTATATTATGGTGAGGTATAGCTCTTGCCACTTTCAAAAAGTGGGTGGGGCTTATCAAGAAGGGGCAGGGCCATCCTTGGCTGACAAATAAACTTTAATTCATGCCAGAAATTGGTGTAAATTATAGTAAATATTTACGCCAGCTCGTAGCTGCCATAGATTTCAGACTGTATTGCACAAACACGCCGGTAGGCACACGCCTCCTAATAAATTTGCTGCATCTTGCTCCAGGGCTCTTCTGTCTAAGAGTGGCATATAAAAAACAGTATTAGTAAATCTGGGGATTAGTACTTATATTATAGTTAAGTAATATAATATAAATTCTAATACCTTAGCATTATATCATAGTACAGCATTAACATTTATAATAGGGCCTATTCACATCAAGTTTTTTTCCTTCCCTCGGAGGTATATGTCAGAAGGAGTCCCGACGTACACCTCCGACAGAAGGCACCAACGTAGGTATACAGTGGCATACGTCGCCTGAACTCACCGGGTACATCGCTACTTTAAGCGATGAGCCAGTTGAAGAACCTAAAGTCACTGTCCATACATGGCCAGTGATGTCAGGGGCTTCCAGCTGTGGAGTCTTCGCCCAGAGCATTGCAAGAGCTCTTGCCGGGAAATCCTGTCTTGGGAAAGCCCTTTACGTAACTGTCCATATATCAACAAGGAATTTAGTAGCATAAAAAACCCGGAATTTAAGAGCTCTTGCCGGGGATCCTGCTCCTGCAGGAGCCCTGACGTCACTCTCCATATACTTGACACTGACATCAGAATTTTTAAGACGCCAAAATTCTTCTCCTAGAGGAGCCCCTGACGCACTGACCATGCTGTATATGCACAGTAACGTCAGAAGCTCTAAGATGCGGAAATCCCCGGCCAGAACATCAGCGATGCTCTAGTTGAGGATTTCACTCCTAAAGGAGTCCATGATATCACTGTCTATATATGGACAGTGAGGTCAGGAGCTTTAAGGCTAGGTTCACACAGAGTTTTTTGCAGGCGGAATTTCTGACTCAAAATTCCGTTTGGAAGTTTGAGGCAGATTTTCCTCTTCAGGCACGCCAATTTTCGCTGCGTTTTTTTCTGAGTTTTTTCGCCCGCGGCCATTGAGAGCCGCGGCCATAAAACACAGCGAGATACATTTTCTCTGCATCCCATTGAAGTCAATGGGAGGTCAGAGGCGGAAACACCCGAAGATAGGGCATGTCGGGAGGCATTTTCGGGCCGTTTTTGACAAGTTTTTTGGCACGGTTTCCGCATCAAAAAACTTGTCAAAAAAACTCTGTGTGAACATAGCCTAAGAAGCCAGAATCCCCCGCCAGAGTGGTGGCAACGCTCTGGCCAAGGATTCTGCTCTTGGAGGAGTCCCTGACATCACTGTCCATGTATGGACAGTGACGTCAGGAGTTTAAGATGCCAAAATTCTAAGCCTTAGCATCGGCAATTCTCTGACCGGGAATTACGCTCTTGGTAAAGCCCCTGACGTCACTGTCCCTAAATGGAGAGTGACATCAGGGGCTTTAAGATGCCGGAATCCCCAGCCAAAGCATCAGCAATGCTCTGGCCAGGGATTACGCTCTTGAAGGAGACCATGACATCACTGTCCATATATTGACAGTGATGTCAGGAACTTTAAGATGCCAAAATCCTCAGCCAGAGCGTCGGCAAATTTCTGGCCAGAGAATCCGCTGCTGTAGGCGTCCATGACATCGTTGTCCATATATGAACAGTAACGTTAGGAGCTTTAAAAAGCCGGAAATCCCGGCAGCAATGCACTGGCCAGGAAATTCCGCTTCTGGAGAAGTCCCTGACATCACTAAACATAGAAATACAGTGATCTCAGGAGCTTTAAGATGCTTTATTCCTCAGACCAGAGCATCGACAAAACGCTCTGGCTGGGAATTCCGCATCTGGAGGAGCCCCTGACATCACTGTTCATAAATGAAGATTGATGTCTGGAGCTTTAAGATGCCGGAATCCCCAGCCATAGCATCGGCAATGCTCTGGCCGGGGATTCCGCTTCTGGAGGAGTCCCTTATGTCACTGTCTATATATGGACAGTGACGTCAGGAGCTTTAAGATGCAGAAATTCTTAGCCAGAGCATTGGCAATGCTCTGGCTGGGATTTCTGCTATTGGTAGAGCGCCTGACGTCACTGTCCATAAATGGAGAGTAACATCAGTGGCTTTAGGATGGCGAAAACCCCAGTCAGAGTATTGTCAATGTTCTGGCCAGGGATTCCGTTCCTGAAGGAGTCCATAACATTACTGTCCCTATATGGACTATGATGTCAGCTTTAAGATGCCAAAATCCTCAGCCAGAGCGTCGTCAAAGCTCTGGCCAGAGAATCCGCTCCTGTAGGTGTCCATAACATCACTGTCCATATATGAACAGTGACGTCAGGAGCTTTAAAAAGTCGTAGTTCCTGGCCAGATCAGCGGCAATGCTCTGGCCAGGAAATTCCACTCCTGGAGGAGTCCCTGACATCACTGTCCATAGATGAACAGTGACGTCAGGAGCTTTAAGATACTTAAATCCACAGGCCAGAGCGTCGGCAAAATGTTCTGGCCGGGAATTCCGCCTCTGGAGGAACCCCTGATGTCACTGTTTATATATGAAGATTGTTGTCAGGAGCTTTAACCGTTAGTGACCGTCCCATAGTGTTTTTACGGCGGCCACTAACGGGCTTTATTACGAGGCATAGGTCTTTTTACGGCGCTGCATCGGAATAAATAAACAGAGCAGGGAGCCGTTAAATCTCCCTGCTCTCTGCTGCCAGAGGTAGCTGAGGGCTGGGGCACACTGCTCGAACAGGTGAGATAGATATCAGTATCGATTTCACCCGTTTAACCCTTCAGATGCACCTGAGTGGTTTTGTAGAGTGGGAGGGAGCTCCCTCTCAGCCCACCAAAACCCGGCAAGAAAAGTGCCGGTGACTTCTATGGCAGCTGGGGGGCCTAATAAAGGCCCCCAGGTCTGCCTGTAGTGTATGCCTGCTAGGTCATGCCTGCTAGATTGTACACGGACAGGCATAATACACTGCAATACAGAAGTATTGCAGTGTATTATAAATGTGATCGGACAATCGCATAGTGAAGTCCCGTAGTGGGACTAGTAAAAAAGTTTCAAAAAAAAGTTTAACTCGTTAGTGACCGGCCCATAGTCTTTTTACGTCGGTCACTAACGGGCCTTATTCCGATGCCATAGACTTTTTACGTCGCGGCATCGGAATAAGTAAACAGAGCAGGGAGCTGTCAAATCTCCCTGCTCTCTGCTGCTAGAGGCAGCTGAGGGCTGGGGGCGTCCCTGCTCTGCCGTGTGAGATCGATATTAGTATCGATCTCACACATTTAACCCCTCAGATGCGGTGCACAATAGCGTGCACCGCATCTGAGTGGTTTTGGAGAGAGGGAGGGAGCTCCCTCTCTCTCCCACCGACACCCGGCGATACGATCGCTGAGTGTCTGTGTCTCCCATGGCAGCCGGGGGCCTAATAAAGGCCCCCAGGTCTGCCTGTGGTGAATGCCTACTAGATCATGCCGCAGGCATGACTTAACAGATGCCTGTCCGTTTTAAACGGACAGGTAGTAATACACTGCAACACAAAAGTATTGCAGTGTATTATAAATGCGATCGCAGAATCGCATATTATAGTCACCTAGTGGGACTAGTAAAAAAGTAAAAAAAAGTTTAATAAAGTTAATTTAAAAAAATTGTGAAAAAAAATGAAAACTTTTTCCCCTTACAAAATGCTTTACTATTAAAAAAACAAAATAAAGTTACAAAAGTTACACATATTTGGTATTGCCGCGTCCGTAACGACCCCGACTATAAATCTATTACATTATTTAACCCGCACGGTGAACGCCGTAAAAAATGTAATAAAAAACTATGGAAAAATTGCTATTTTCTGTGAATCCTGACTTTAAAAAAATGTGATAAAAAGTGATCAAAAAGTCGCATCTACTCCAAAATGGTACCAATAAAAACTACAAGTCTTACCCGCAAAAAAAAAGCCCTCATACAACCGCATCGGAGAAAAAATAAAAACGTTACGGCTCTTCAAATATGGAGACACAAAAACAAATCATTTTGAAAAAAAAGCGTTTTTACTGTGTAAAAGTGGTAAAACATACAAAAACTATACAAATCGTAACAACCCGCTGAATAAAGTTATTGTGTTATTTATATCACACGGTAAACGGCGTAGATTTAAGACGCGAAAAAGAGTGGCGAAATTTCAGGTTTTTTTCTATTTCCCCCCAAATAAAAGTTAATAAAAGTTAATCAATAAATAATATGTCCCCCAAAATGGTGCTATTAAAAAACACAACTTGTCCCGCAAAAAACAAGACCTTATACAGCTATGTCGACGCAAAAATAAAAAGGTTATAGCTCTTGGAATGCGACGATGGAAAAACTTAAAAAATGGGTTGGTCATTAAGGTTTAAAATAGGCTGGTCATTAAGGGGTTAATAAACCGTTTAAAAAAAAAAAAGTGAAAAAAATAAAGAAAGAAAAACCCACTTTTCCCCCTTATAAACAGATTTATTATTAAAAAGCAAAATAAAGTAAAAAGTTACACATATTTGGTATTGCCGCGTTCGTAACGACCCAAAATATAAAGTTATTATATCATTTAACCCGCATGGTGAACGTCGTAAAAAATAAAATAAAAAAACTATGCAAAAATTGCTGTTTTCTTTGAATCCTCCCTTAAAAAAATGCGATAAAAAGTGATCAAAAAGTCACATCTACTCAAAAATGGTACCAATAAAAACTACAAGTCATCCCGCAAAACAAAAGCCCTCAGAAACAAAATCGGCGAAAAAATAAAAAAGTTATGGCTCTTCAAATATGGAGAAACAAAAACAAATAATTTTGAAAAAAAAGTGTATTTACTGTGTAAACGTAGTAAAACATAAAAACTCTATATAAATTTGGTATCGTTGCAATCGCAACAACTCGCTGAATAAAGTTATTGTCTTATTTATACCACACGGTAAGCGGCATAAATTTAGGACGCAAAAAAATTTGGTAAAATTGAATTTTTTTTTCTATTCCCCCGCAAAAAAAGTTAATAAAGGTTAATCAATAAATTCTATGTACCCCAAAATGGTACTATTACAAATTACACCTTGTCCCGCAAAAAATAAGACCTTATACAGCTATGTAGACGCAAAAATAAAAAAAGTTATAGCTCTTTGAATGAGACGATGGAAAAACGTAAAAATAGCTTAGTCATTAACCCGTTCCCGACATTTGACGTATCCATACGCCAAATTCGGGTAGGGGAAGTATGGAACGGGCTCA
Organism: Rhinoderma darwinii; assembly: GCF_050947455.1. Taxonomy (NCBI): domain Eukaryota; kingdom Metazoa; phylum Chordata; class Amphibia; order Anura; family Rhinodermatidae; genus Rhinoderma; species Rhinoderma darwinii. The sequence continues at coordinate 64,292,657 of NC_134696.1, forward strand.
CGGAGTGAACCCGCTCCATATGATGCCGGTGTCGGCTGTATGTTAAGCCGACACTTCAGAGTAACGAGCGGCATCACGTTCGAGCGCGATCACGTTAGTTTAACTCGTTAGAAACGACAACTCGTCCCACAAAAATCAAGCCCTCACAGAAAAATAAGTAATGGCTTTTGGAAGGTGGGGAGGAAAAAACAAAAATGAAAATCTGAAAAATGGCTGCAGCGTGAAGGGTTTAAGTTCTAAAATAGGCTGGTCATTAAGGGGTTAAGATGCCGGAATCCCCAGCCAGAGCATCAGCAATGCTTTGGCCGGGACTTCTGTTCCTGGTAGAGCCACTGATGTCACTGTCCATATATGGAGTGACGTCAGGAGTTTTCAGACGCCGGAATTCCCAGCCAGAGAATCGGCAATGCTCTGGCCGAAGATTCCACTTCTGAAGGAGTCCATGACGTCTCTATCCATATATGGACAGTGACGTCAGGAGCTTTAAGAAGCTGAAATCCCTGGCCAGAGCATCGACAATGCTCTGGCCGGGGATTCCGCTTCTGGAGGAGCCACTGACGTCATTGTCCATAAATGGACAGTGACGTCAGGAGCTTTAAGATACCGGAATGCCCAGCAAGAGCATCGGCAATGCTCTGGCCAGGGATTCCTGAAGGAGTCCATGACATCACTGTCCATATATGGAAAGTGATGTCAGGATATTTAAGATGTCGAAATCCCCAGCCAGAGCTTTGGCAATTGTCTGGCCAAAGAATCCGCTCCTGTAGGAGTCTATGACATCACTGTCCATAGATGGACAGCGACGTCAGGAGCTTAAACATGCTTACATTTTCAGGCCAGAGCGCGAGAAAACGCTCTGGCCGGGAATTCTGGTTCTGGAGGAGCCCCTGACTTCACTGTCTATACATGGACAGTGACAGCAGGAGCTTTAAAATGCCGAAATCCTCAGCCAGAGCATCGGCAATGCTCTTGTAAAGGGTTTGCCAGACACAGGTTCTGTGTCGACGCCCGTGTTTAATCAGCCTTCATCAGCTCCAAGGTCTGCTAGAGTGACGCGATCTGTTACCACTCAGGCTTGCAGGCTGAGGAGAGGGAGAAATTATCACAGCCTAGCCTGACAGTTCTAGCTCCCGCCCTTGGTCTATTTATACCCTCACTTGCAGCATATTCCTTGCCTGTGATTGTCTGCTTTCCTGGCTCTGCGATTCCTGCTATTTACATGATTGACCGCTGTTACTTATTGACCCTGGCTTGCCTGACTATTCTCCTGCTCTGATTTGCTACTACGTACTCTCCTGGTTTGATTCGGCTCCTTCACCACTGCCTGTTGCTCACTGTGTTTCCGTGGGCAACTGTCCCTACTTCCCCCTTTGCTTCTGTGTGCCCTTGTCTTGTGTTGTCTGTCTTGCACTTACTGAGCGTAGGTACTGTCGCCCAGTTGTACGCCGTCACTTAGGACGGGCCGTGCAAGTAGGCAGGGACTGAGTTGTGGGTAGATTAGGGCTCACCTGTCCGTCTCCCTATCCCGATTCATAACATAATCACAGGCCACATACCTTTTCTTACCCTGGTCCCTGACACTACTATGGACCCCCATTGAGGCCCTTGCTCAGCAAATGCAGGGTCTCTCCATACAGAGGTTCAACCAGCATGATGCTACCCAGGTAGCACCCTTCATCTCACCTCTTGAACCCCACCTCAAGTTGCCTGACCGGTTCTCAGAGGACCGGAGGACTTTTTTCTCTTTTCGGGAGAGTTGTAGACTCTATTTCCAATTAAGACCCCACTCCTCAGGTTCTGAGAGCCAGCGAGTGGGTATAATTAGGTCCCGGCTCCAGGACGGCCCCCAGGAATGGGCCTTCTCCTTGGCTCCTGACGCCCCTGAACTTTCTTCTGTTGACCTTTTTTATTCTGCTCTCGGGCTCATCTATGACGAGACTGACAAGACTGCCTTGGCTGAGAGTCAGCTGGTGACCTTACGTCAGGGTAAGAGACCCGTTGAGGAGTACTGTTCTGATTTTAGGAAGTGGTGTGTAGCGTCTCGGTGGAATGACCCTGCCTTAAGGTGCCAGTTTAGATTGGGTCTGTCGAACGCCCTGAAAGACCTGTTAGTTAGATACCCACCTTAGACTATCTAGATCAGGCTATGGCTTTAGCGGTACGTCTTGACCGACGTCTCAGGGAACGACGACTTGAACGTTCTGGTGCCTTCACCTCTGGCCCCCCTCTGATGGCTCCAGAGGTTCCGTTGCTTCGTTCTTCCACGGAGAACTCAGATGAACAGATGCAACTCGGGGCCTCCGTGTCTCCCCAACAATGTAGAGATTTCCGCAGGAAGAATGGTCTCTGCTTCTACTATGGGGATGACAAGCATCAATTGAACTCCTGTCCCAGGCGCAAGAATAAGCAGTCGGAAAAGTTCTGCGCCTAAGTGACCATCTGGGAGGTCGCTTGGGCGCACAGGTATTTCCCGTAAACATGAAGCCTAATAAAATCTTGCTTCCCTTTCAGGTCTCTTTTGATGGAAGGTCTGCCACTGGCAGTGCCTTTGTGGATTCAGGGTCTGCTGCTAATATTATATCTGTGGAATTTGCTATGTCTCTAGCTATGCCACTAATTGATTTGCCTAAACCTGTCCCGGTAGTGGGTATTGACTCCACTCTGCTTGCCAATGGTTATTTTATGCAGCATACCCCTGTTTTTGAACTCATTGTTGGCTCCATTCATCTGGAGCAGTGCTCTGTGTTAGTGATGCAGGGTTTATCGTCCGATTTGATTTTAGGCCTCCCTTGGTTGCAGACGCATAATCCCACTTTTAACTGGAATACTGGTGATCTTACTAAATGGGGTAATGAATGCATGTCATGTTTTTCTATTCATTTGGTTACTCTCGTTGAGGAGGTGATCACTCTACCTGAGTTTATTCAGGACTTCGCTGATGTCTTTTCTAAAAGGGCCTCTAAAGAGTTACCTCCTCATAGAGAGTACGATTGCACAATCGATTTGGTACCAGGAGCTAAACTCCCTAAAGGTAGGATATTTAATCTCTCTTGTCCTGAACGTGAAGCCATGAGAGAATATATCCAGGAAAGCCTGGCCAAGGGTTACATTCGCCCCTCTACTTCTCCGGTAGGTGGTGGCTTCTTCTTCGTGGGGAAGAAGGATGGTGGTGTTAGGCCGTGCATCGATTACCGAAATTTAAATAAGATCACTGTAAGGAACCAATATCCAATATTCTCTTCCTTTGATTCCTGACCTCTTCAATCAGGTTCAGGGGGCCCAATGGTTCTCTAAGTTTGATCTTCGGGGGGCTTATAATCTTATCCGGATCAGAGAGGGGGATGAGTGGAAAACTGCGTTTAATACACCCGAAGGTCATTTCGAATATCTCATCATGCCCTTTGGGTTGTGCAATGCTCCCGCGGTCTTCCAGAATTTCATAAATGAGATTTTAAGAGACTGGGGGTATTTCTTGTAGTGTACCTTGATTATATGCTTGTGTTTTCCAAGGACTGGTCCTCCCACATTGAGCATGTCAGGAAGGTGCTCCAGGCCCTTCGGAAAAACAAACTCTTTGCAAAAACCGAAAAATGTGTGTTTGGGGTGCAGGAGATACCATTTTTGCGTCAAATCCTCACTCCTAACGAATTCCACATGGACCCTGCCAAAGTTCAGGCTGTGGCAGAATGGGTCCGCCCTGCCTCCCTGAAGGCCTTACAGTGTTTCCTGGGGTTTGCTAATTATTACAGGAGATTTATTGCTAACTTCTCGGTCATCGCTAAGCCTCTTACGGACCTCACTCGTAAAGGTGCTGATCTCCTCCACTGGCCTCAGGAGACAGTCCTGGCTTTTGAGATCCTTAAGAGGTGTTTTGTCTCTGCCCCAGTGCTGATTCAGCCTAACCAATTGGAGCCATTCATCGTGGAGGTTGACGCCTCCTAGGTGGGAGTGGGTGCTGTTTTGTCCAGGGGACTAGGTCTCTCACCCATCTCCGTCCTTGTGCCTACTTCTCCAGGAAGTTCTCCTCCACTGAGAGAAACTATGACATAGGCAACCGCAAACTCTTAGCCATCAAATGGGCATTTGAAGAGTGGCGCCACTTCCTGGAAGGGGGCTAGGCACCAGGTAACTGTCCTTACTGACCACAAGAATCTGGTTTTCCTAGAATCTGCTCGGAGGCTAAACCCGAGACAAACTCGATGGGCGTTGATTTTTACGAGATTCAACTTTGTGGTTACCTATAGGGCTGGGTCTAAAAATATTAAAGCTGATGCTCTGTCGCGTAGCTTCATGGCCAGCCCTCCTCCTGAGGAGGATCCCGCTTGTATTTTGCCCCCAGGTATAATCATATCCTCTGTGGATTCAGACTTAGTCTCCGAAATTGCGGCTGATCAAGGTTCTGCTCCCGAGAACCTTCCTGAGAACAAACTGTTTGTTCCCCTGCAATTCTGGCTAAGGTTGCTCAGGGAGAATCATGACTCTGCACTATCTGGCCATCCAGGCATCCGGGGTACCAAGCACCTCATTTCTAGAACCTATTGGTGGCCTGGGTTGCTTAAAGACGTTAAGGCCTACGTCGAAGCTTGTGAAATTTGTGCTAGGTCCAAGACTCCCAGGTCCCGACCTGCGGGCTTACTATGTTCTTTGCCCATTCCCCAGAGACCTTGGACCCATATCTCCATGTATTTTATCACCGATCTGCCTCAATCCCAAGGCAAGTCGGTGGTGTGGGTTGTAGTAGACCGCTTCAGAAAGATCTGCCACTTTGTGTCCCTCAAGAAACTACCCAATGCCAAGACGTTAGCTACCTTGTTTGTCAAACACATCCTGCGTCTCCATGGGGTTCCGGTCAATATTATTTCTGACATAGGGGTACAATTTGTTTCATTGTTTTGGAGAGCTTTCTGTAAGAAGCTGGAGATTGATCTGTCATTTTCCTTGGCCTTCCATCCTGAAACTAATGGCCAAACTGAGAGGACTAATCAGTCTCTAGAACAATATTCAAGGTGTTTTATCTCAGACTGTCAGAATGATTGGGTCTCCTTCATTCCCCTCGCCGAATTTTCCCTTAATAACCGGGTCAGTAACTCGTCAGGGGTCTCCCCCTTCTTCTGCAATTTTGGGTTTAATCCACGGTTCTCCTCCGTTTCACCTAGTGGTTCCAATAATCCCGAGGTAAATTTCGTTCATCGGGAACTGTGTACAGTCTGGGCCCAGGTTCAGAAGAACCTTGAGGCATCCCAGAGCATCCAAAAGACTCAGGCAGATAGAAAACGTTCAAATAACCCCCTATTTGTGGTCGGGGATCTGGTGTGGCTGTCTTCTAAAAATTTGCACCTTAAAGTTCTGTCCAAGAAATTTGCTCCCCGGTATATAGAGCCATACAAAATCATTGCGGTCCTTAACCCTGTCTCCTTCCGGCTGGAGTTACCCCCGTCTTTTCAGATACACAACGTGTTCCATGCCTCCCTCTTGAAAAGCTGCTCCCCGTCCTTGGCTACATCGAGGAAACCTCCGGTCCCTGTTCTCACCCCGGATGGGGTAGAATTTGAGGTAGCCAAGATTGTGGACAGCAGGATGGTCTTTTATGAGGGGCCACAGGACCCTTCCTAGGTGGACCTGGCTTATTGGGGAACCGAAGATGGAATCTCCTGAGCAATACCTCAGCGTGAACATCCCGGGCGGGTACCCAAGTCCTCTCCTCAGGCCCGTATCCTCTCCAATGGACCAGGTACTGGAGAGAGCCTTGGACCATCCTGTTGTCCACAATCTTGGCCACCTCGAATTCTACCCCTTCAGGGGTGAGAACAGGGACCGCAGGTTTCCTCGAGGTAACCAAGGATGGGGAGCAGCGTTTCAGGAGGGAGGCATGAAACATGTCGTGTATTTGAAAAGACGGGGTTAACTCCAGCCGGAAGGAGACAGGGTTAAGGACCTCAATGACCTTGTATGGCCCTATATACCGGGGAGCAAATTTTTTGGATGGAACTTTAAGGCGCAATTTTTTTGAAGACAGCCACACCAGACCCCCGACCACAAACAAGGGGTTAGCAGAAAGTCTTCTATCTGCCTGAGTCTTTTGTATGCTCTGGGACGCCTCAAGGTTCTTCTGATCCTGGGCCCAGACTGTGCACAGTTCCCGATGAACGACATCTACCTCGGGATTGTTGGAACCATCAGGTGAAACGGAGGAGAACCATGGATTAAACCCAAAATTACAGAAAAAGCGGGACATCCCTGACGAGTTACTGACCCGGTTATTAAGGGAAAATTCAGTCAGAGATAAAACACCTTAAATATTGTTCTAGAGACTGATTAGTCCTCTCAGTTTGGCCATTAGTTTCAGGATAGAAGGCCGAGGAGAAGGACAGATCAATCTCCAACTTCTCACAGAAGGCTCTCCAAAACAATGAAACATGGAGACGCAGGATGTGTTTGACAAACAAGGTAGCTAACGTCTTGGCATTGGGTAGTTTCTTGAGGGACACAAAGTGGCAGATCTTTCTGAAGCGGTCTACTACAACCCACACCACCAACTTGCCTTGAGATGGATTCAGATCGGTGATAAAATCCATGGAGATATGGGTCCAAGGTCTCTGGGGAATTGGCAAAGAACATAGTAAGCCCGCTGGTCGGGACCTGGGAGTCTTGGACCTAGCACAAATTTCACAAGCGGCGACGTAGGCCTTAACGTCTTTAGGCAACCCAGGCCACCAATAGTTTCTAGCAATGAGGTGCTTGGTACCCAGGATGCCTGGATGGCCAGATAGTGCAGAGTCAAGGTTTTCCCTGAGTACCCTTAGCCGGAATTGCATGGGAACAAACAGCTTGTTCTCAGGAAGGTTCCCGGGAGCTGAACCTTGATCAGCAAAACACAAACAGGATCTTCCTCCGAAGGAGGGCTGGCCATGAAGCTATGCGACAGTGCATCAGCTTTAATATTTTTGGACCCAGCCCTATAGGTGACCACAAAGTTGAATCTAGTAAAAACCAACGCCCATCGAGCTTGTCTCGGGGTTTAGCCTCCGGGCAGATTCTAGGAAAACCAGATTCTTGTGGTCGGTAAGGACCGTTACCTGGTGCCTTGCCCCCTCCAGGAAGTGGCGCCACTCTTCAAATGCCCATTTAATGACTAAGAGTTTGCGGTTGCCCACGTCATAGTTACTCTCAGTGGGCGAGAACTTCCTGGAGAAGTAGGCACAGGGACGGAGATGGGTGAGGGACCTGGTACCCTGGGACAAGACAGCACCCACTCCCACCTCGGAGGCGTGAACCTCCACGATGAATGGCTCCAATTGGTTAGGAAGAATCAGCACTGGGGAGAAGACAAATCACTTCTTAAGGATCTCAAAAGCCTGGACCGCCTCCGGAAGCCAGTGGAGGAGATCAGCACCTTTGAGAGTAAGATCCGTAAGAGGCTTAGAGATGACCGAGAAGTTAGCAATAAATCTCCTGTAATAATCAGCAAACCCCAGGAAGCACTGTAACGCCATCAGAGAGGCAGGTTGGACCCATTCAGCCACAGCCTGAACCTTGGCAGGGTCCATGCGGAATTCATTAGGAGTGAGGATTTGACACAAAAATGGTATCTCCTGCATCCCAAACACACATTATTTGGATTTAGCAAAGAGTTTGTTTTCCCGAAGGGCCTGGAGCACCTTCCTGACATGCTCAATGTGGGAGGACCAGTCCTTGGAAAACACAAGTATGTCATCAAGGTACACTACAAGAAATACCCCCAGGTAGTCTTTTAAAATCTGATTTATGAAATTCTGGAAGACCGCGGGAGCATTACACAACCCAAAGGGCATGACGAGGTATTCGAAATGACCTTCGGGCGTGTTAAATGCAGTCTTCCGCTCATCCCCTTCTCTAACTCGGATAAGGTTATAAGCCCCCCGAAGATCAAACTTAGAGAACCATTGGGCCCCCTGAACCTGATTGAAGAGATCAGGAATCAAAGGAAGGGGATACTGGTTCCTTACAGTGACCTTATTCAAGTTTCGGTAATCAATGCACGGCCTAAGACCACCATCCTTCTTCCCTACGAAGAAGAAGCCAGCACCTACCGGAGAAGTAGAGGGGCGAATGTAACCCTTGGCCAGGCTTTCCTGGATATATTCTCTCATGGCCTCACGTTCGGGACAAGAGAGATTAAATATCCTACCCTTAGGGAGCTTAGCTCCTGGTACCAAATCGATTGCGCAATCGTATTCTCTATGAGGAGGTAACACCTCGGAGGCCTTTTTAGAAAAAACATCAGCGAAGTCCTGAATAAATTCAGGTAGAGTTTTCACCTCCTCAGGGAGAGAAATAAAATTTAAAAAAAAACAGGACGTCAATCATTCATTACCCCATTTAGTAAGATCCCCAGTATTCCAGTTAAACGTGGGATTATGCATCTGCAACCAGGGAAGGCCTAAAACCAAGTCGGACGATAATCCCTGCATCACCAGTACAGTGCACTGCTCTAAATGAATGGAGCCAACGAGTTTAAAAACAGGGGTATGCTGCGTAAAATAACCATTAGCAAGTGGAGTCGAGTCGATACCCACTACCGGAACAGGTTTAGGCAACTCAATCAATGGCATAGCTAGAGACATCGCAAATTCCACAGACATAATATTAGCAGAAGACCCTGAATCCACGAAGGCACTGCCGGTGGCAGACCTACCCTCAAAAGAGACCTGAAAGGGAAGCAAGATCTTATTAGGTTTCATACTGCTTATTCTTACGCCTAGGACAGTTGTTCACTTGATGCTTGTCATCCACACAGTAGAAGCAGAGACCATTCTTCCTGCGGAGCTCTCTACTTTGTTTGGGAGACACGGAGGCCCCGAGTTGCATTGGTTCATCCGAGTTTTCCGTGGAAGAACGAAGCAACGGAACCTCGGGAGCCATCATGGGGGAGCCAGAGGAGAAGCCACAAAAACGTTCAAGTTTTCATTCACTGAGACGTTTGTCAAGACGTACCGCTAAAGCCATAACCTGATCTAGAGAGTCAGAAGAGGGATAGCTAACTAATAGGTCTTTAAGGGCGTTCGACAGACCCAATCTAAACTGGCACCTCAAGGCAGGGTCATTCCACCGAGAAGCTACACACCATTCCCTAAAGTCAGAACAGTACTCCTTAACGGATCTCTTACCCTGACGTAAGGTCACCAGCTGACTCTCGGCAAAGGCAGTCTTGTCAGTCTCGTCATAGATGAGCCCAAGAGAAGAAAAAAAAAATGTCAACAGAGGAAAGTTCAGGGTCGTCAGGAGCCAAGGAGAAGGCCCATTCTTGGGGGCCGTCCTGGAGCCGGGACATAATTATACCCACTCGCTAGCTCTCAGAACCTGAGGAGTGGGGCCTTAGATGGAAATAGAGCCTTCAACTCTCCCGAAAGGAGAAAAAAGTCTTCCGGTCCCCTGAGAACCGGTCAGGCAACTTGAGGTGGGGTTCAAGAGGTGAGGTGGAGGGCACTACCTGGTTAGCATCACGCTGGTTGAACCTCTGAGCCAGGGCTTGGACCTGTATGGAGAGACCCTGCATTTGCTGAGCCAGGGTCTCAAGGGGGTCCATAGTTGTGTAGGAACCAGGGTAGAAAAGGTATATCGGCCTGTGATTATGTAATGACGGGGTAGGGAGACGGACAGATGAGCCCTAATCTACCCGCCACTCAGTCCCTGTCTACTTGCACGGCCCGTCCTAGGCGACGGCGTACAACTGGGCGACAGTCCCTACGCTCAATATGTGCACGACAGACAAACAGACAAGGGTACACAGAAGCAAAGGGAAATGGGGCAGTTGCCCACGGCAACACCGTGAGCAACAAGAGTAGTGAACGAGCAGAGTCAAACCAGGAGTGTACGAGGTACCAAACGCAGAGCAGGCGCGTAGTCCGTAAAGCCAGGGTCAATATGAAGCAGAGGTTAATAGTAATAGCAGGATCAGCAAAGCCAGGAAACAAGAGAGAATCACAGGCAAAGACAAGAAGCAAATGAAGGTATAAATAGACCGAGGGTGGGAGCTAGAACCGTCTGGCCAGGCTGTGATAGGTTCTCCCACTCCTCAGCCTACCAGCCTGAGTGGTAGCAGATCGAGTCGCTCTATCAGACCTAGGAGCAGATGCAGACTGATTAACCACGGGCGTCGACACAGAAGCTGTGTCTGGCAAATCCTTTACACACTGCCTGTTGCTCACGGTGTTTCCGTGGGCAACTGTCCCTACTTCCCCCTTTGCTTCTGTGTGCCCTTGTCTTGTGTTGTCTGTCTTGCACTTACTGAGCGTAGGGACCGTCGCCCAGTTGCACGCCGTCACTTAGGACAGGCCGTGCAAGTAGGCAGGGACTGAGTTGTGGGTAGATTAGGGCTCACCTGTCCGTCTCCCTACCCCGATTCATAACAGCTCTGGCCAAGGATTCCGCTCCTGAAGTAGTCCATGACTTCACTGTCAATATATGAACAGTGACATCAGGTGTTTTAACCCCTTAGTGACCAGCCTATTTTAGGTCTTAATGACCAACCTAGTTTTTTTTACGTTTTTCCATCGTCTCATTCAAAGAGCTATAACTTTTTTATTTTTGCTGTATAAGGTTTTGTGTTTTGCGGGACAAGTTGTAATTTTTAATAGCACCATTTTCGGGTACATTGAGTTTATTGATTAACTTTTATCAACTTTCTTTTGGGGCGGAATAGAAAAAAAACAGCAATTTTGCCACACTTTTTTGCGCTCTAAAGTTATATCGATTTTGTATGTTTTACTACTTTTACACAGTAAAAACCCTTTTTTTTAAAAATTATTTGTTTTTGTGTCTCCATATTTGAAGAGCCATAGGTTTTTTATTTTTCTGCCGATGCAGTTTTATGAGGGATTTTTTTTGCGGGACGACTTGTAGTTATTATTTGTTCCATTTTGGAGTAGATGCAACGTTTTGATCACTTTTTATCACATTTTTTTTAAGGCAGGATTCACAGAAAACAGCAATTTTTGCATTGTTTTTTTATTTTATTTTTTACGACGTTCACTGTGCAGGTTAAATAATGTAATAACTTTATAGTTGGGGTCGTTATGGACGCGGCGATATCAAATATGTAGGCGTTTCTTACTTTACTTTATTTTGGTTGTTTTATAATAAAGCATTTTGTAAGGGGAAAAAGTGTGTTTTTCATTTTATTAAACTTTTTTTTAAACTTTTTTACTAGTCCCACTTTGGGACTTCACTATGCGATTTTCCGCAAGGGGGGCCGGTGTGGTAAGAGAGGGAGCTCCCTCCCTCTCTCCAAAACCACTTGGATGCGGCGCTCGCTATTGAGCACCGCATCTGTGGTGTTAAACGGGTGAGATCAATACTGATATAGATCTCACCAGTTAGAGCAGGGAGATTTAACGGCTCCTTGCTCTGTTTATTTATTCCGATGCAACGCCGTAAAAAGGCTAATACATTGGAATAAATAATACATTGGAATAAAGCCCGTTAGTGGCCGCCGTAAAAACACCTATGGGCGGTCACTAACAGGTTAAGTTGGCAGAATCCTGGTCAGAGCATTGGCAAAGCTCTTTCCAGAGATTCCGCACTAGGAGGTTCCTGTGATATACCTGTCCATATTTAGACAGTGTCATCAGGAGCTCAAGATGTTGGCATTCCCGGCTAGAGCGGCTGCAACACTCTGGCCGGATATTCCGCTCCTGGAGGAGTACCTGACAACACTGTCCATACAGGGACAGAAACTTAAGGAGCTTTAAGATGGCAAAATCCTCGGCCAGAGCGTTGTCAGCGCTATGGCCGGGAGTTCCGCTCCTGGACGAGTCCCAGACGTCACTGTACATATATGGACCAAGTGATGTTAGGAGCTTTAAGATGTCGGAATCCACAGCCAGGGATTCCGCTCCTGGAGAAGCTCCGGTCATCACTGTCCATACATCGACAGGGATGTCAGGGGCTTTAAACTATGAAGTCCCTGGTCATCGGAAATTAGGGAATTAAAAGACTCTGATTTGGGGTCTTTATAAAAGGGGAGTATGGTCAGTGGCCTTTGTTTAGGGAGAGTCTGGTCTGCAGTATGTTTTTCTGGGTGTAATCTGGTCTTGGATCTTTAATTAAGGGTAGTTTGGTATTAAGAAGTAGTCGGTCTATGGTCCGTATTTAGGGAAAGTCTGGTCTGAAGTTTGTATTAGAGGGCTAGTCTGATGCGGGACTGTATTTAGGAGTAGTATGGACTGTGGTCTGTATTTATGGGTAGTCTTGTTTGCAGTTTGTATTAGGAGTATGGTCTTGTCTGGGGTCATTATTTAGGGGGAGTCTGGTTTGGGGTCTTTATTTAGGGGGAGTCTTATCAGGGGTCTATATTAAGAGAATAGTCTGATCTGGGGGTCTGTAGTTAGGGGTAGATTGGCTTGGGATCTGTATTAATGGGATAGTCTGGTCTGGGGTCTGTATGAAGAGGATAGTCTGTCAGTTTTAATATATTTTGTATGTGGGGTTTTAAAGTGTTTTTCTACCTAATGTTGATAGAAAAAATTGCGGGCTCCTCCTTCTGCGCCGGCGGCTGCAAATAATAGACGTTCAGGGAAGCTATGCTTAATGTATTCTGGCTTGATTCTTCTGCAAATATCAAAATATCATGATTAGAGCCGATCTGTAAACAACACAAACCATGATAAATTGGGATGTCTCACTGAGGCCCATGAGAATTGTGGGAAGCAAAATGGCTGTGTTGCCTTTAACAACCAATCAGATTTCATGTTTCATGTTTAACCCCTTCCCTCTTTAGCCACTTTTGACCTTCCTGACAGAGCCTCATTTTGAAGTGCAGTGTAGGACATGAAAGTTGTACTCTTATTGGATGCTGTGGTTAACTCCACCCCTTTTTTGCCAGCACTATGTCCAATATGTTATAATAATGATGCTGATGATGATCTTGATAATGATGATAATAAAATATACATATTTACTGCTGTAACATACAGCAGCATGTCTAAATAGATCATGGCAAGTGCAAGAGAAAAGCGTAGGGGCGCCAAGACAACTCATCAGATGTTAGTTTTTTTGCCGCCTCTTGGAAAATGAAAGCAGCATCCTGATTGGTTTCTGCAGGTAACATGTCCACTTTTCCATTCCACTACTTCTGGTAAATCTCCCTGTAATTAAGTGGCAACAAAAAATGTGTGTTGCTCATAGCAACCAACAACAGTGCTGGATTCATATTGGTTGCTATGGGTAACACCACTGTTTGTCTGCACTATTTGCCATACACACTGTATAATATATTATATAATTTATCTAAGCGCTGATCATACAGATTCTATAATATATGACTGTGGAATTATTACATATTAATAATATACAGCCCTTTTTTCAATGAAGGAATTATTTCGCTAATTGCATAAAGGGCTGTATGTGGTTAATATGTAATAAACCCCTTTAAAGCTCTTGATGGGCACTATAGGGCAGCAATTCTCCCTACTATGTTATACATATATCTTCTATACTACTGTGTCGTGCTGCAAGAAATGAAATGGAGGAAAGTGATAAATAAAGGCTCTGTTCACATCTGCAATGGCACCTGGTATGAAATGTAATGGGGTTCATTGGGTTCCATTGTGTTGTCTATCATTTTCCTAAATTTAATAAATTTGGTGCATTTCATGCTGACCTAGTTCAGTTTAAAACTGGCGTATGAAATGTCAGTCTTAATAAATCCCCCCCATGACTGCAGAGGGTGATCATGGACTTACATGTATTCTGCCCTTGGTCTTCATCTTCATCTTTTGATCTGAGTAGTGAACTCCGGCTTATACATGATAGTATTATTATAATGGAATATTGTGATGTCATAATGTTTATTCAGATACAGGGCAGCACATGACATCACAGGAGGACATGATAGAATAATACATGACCTAACAATATTTCCAAATGTATGTTTTATTTCAGATACAGCAAAATCTATAAAACGGTGCACACTATATGCTAATTACTCATTAAAGGGACATGGGGCGGTGCCGCTATCCTGAAGAGTCACATAGTCCTGCCTCCAAACCCACCTTTCCATGTTTGATTTGCTCCCCCCTGGCTGGTACAAGTTCTCGGATGCGCCATTGCCTTGTACTACTTGGGGGGCTGTGTGGCACTATATACAAGGGGGGACTGTGTGGCACTATACACATGGGGGAGCTGCATGGTACTATATACAAAGGGCTGTGTGGCACTATCTACCAGGGGGCTGTATGGCACTATTTACAAAGGGGAGGGCTGTGGCTCTTTCTACAAGGGGCTGTGTGTGGCGCAATCTACAGGGGTCTGTGTGTGGCACTATCTACTAAGGGGGGCGCTGTGTTGCACTATCTACTAAGAGGGGGCTGTGTGGCACTATATACAAGGGAGGGGGGCTGTGTGGCACTATATACAAGGGGGAGCTGTATAGCGCTACATACATGGGGGCCTTATGGTGATATCTAGAGGGGGCTGTATGGCACTATCTACAAAGGGGAGGTGGGGGCGCTATCTACAAGTGGGGTGTGACGCTGTCTACTGGCGGGGCTGTATAGCACTGTCTACAGGGGGGCTGTATGGCACGATCTACAGGGGGCACTATCTATAAGGGGGGCTGTGTGTGACAGCTGGGGGGGCCCAGTCAAGAGTTTGCTATGGTGCCCACTTTCTCCTAGTTATGCCCCTGAGTATCATCATATGAAAATGATGGAAAGTGGTCCTGAAGTTCTGCTGTGATATAAAAAAAAAAAAATAATAATATTAAATAATGACACAAATATATTAACCCCTTCCCCCTGCTTGTATTCTGTGCCCTAATGACCAAGCCATTTTTTACGTTTTTCCATTGTCACATTCGAAGAGCTATAACTTTTTTATTTTTGCGTCGACATAGCTCCATAAGGTCTTGTTTTTTGCAGGACAAGTTGTACTTTTTGATTGCAAAGATACCAAATTTGTATAGATTTTGTATGTTTTACTACATTACACAGTAAATACACTTTTTTTTCAAAATTATTTGTTCTTGCGTCTCCATATTTGAAGAGCCATAACTATTTTATTGTTCCGCCGATGCAGTTGTAGGAGGACTTTTTTTTTTGCGGGACGACTTGTAGTTTTTATTGGTACCATTTGAGAGTAGATGAGAATTTTTGATCACTTTTTATCCCATTTTATTAAAGTCAGGATTAACAGAAAACAGCAATTTTTCCATTGTTTTTTTTATTTAATTTTTTACGGTGTTCATCGTGCGGTTTAAATAATGTAACAGCTTTATAGTCGGGGTTGTTACAGATGCAGAGATACCAAATATGTGTAACTTTCTTGCTTTATTCTGTTTTTTTTAATAGTAAAGCATTTTGTAGGGGGAAAAAGTGGGTTTTTACTTTTATACTAGTCCCACTAGGGGACTTTAATATGCGATCATCCGATCGCTATTATAATACACTGCAATACTTTTGTATTGCAGTGTATTACTGCCTATCCGTTTAAAACGGACAGGCATCTGCTAGGACACGCCTCTGGCATGACCTAGCAGGCATTCACTACAGGCAGACCTGGGGGCCTTTATTAGGCCCCCGGCTGCCATCGGAGACACAGACACTCTATCCAAAACCTCCCTCTATCCAAAACCACTCAGGTGCGGTGCACGCTATTGAGCACCACATCTAGAGGGTTAAACGGGTGAGATCGATACTAATATCGATCTCACCCGGTCGATCAGGGACGCCCCCAGCCCTCCGCTACGTCTGGCAGCTGAGAGCAGGTAGATTTGACAGCTCCCTGCTCTGTTTAATTTATTCTGTAGAATAAAGCCCACTAATGACCGCCGTGAAAAGGCTTATCGGCGGTCATTAAGGGGTTAAAGAATACACATACAATATATTAAGCAGAACACATAAATATGTATAACAAACTGCACCTGACGAGGACATTATGAGGATTAAACGCAGCAATGAGGGGATAATCCATCAAAGAGTAATCCTAGCCACATTCAATTCTACATTGAGAACATTAGGTCTCAATGTATTCAGCAAAAATATCAATTTGAGCACTTTTTTTATTTTTTGCGTCAGGTGCAGTTTGTGATACATATTTATGTATTCTGCTTAACCCCTTCCCTCTTTGGCTACTTTTGACCGTCGGGACAGAGCCTCATTTTTCAAATCTGACATGTTTCACTTTATGTGGTAATAACTCCGGAATGCTTTTACCTATCCAAGCGATTCTGAAATTGTTTTCTTGTGACACATTGGACTTTATGTTACTGGCAAAATTTGCTCGATACATTCAGTATTTAATTGTGAAAAACATCAAAATTTAGTGAAAAATTGCAAAAATTTGGAATTTTTCTAATTTTATATGTATCTGCTTGTAAGACAGGCAGTTATACCACCCAAAATTCGCTAATTAACATCCCCCATATGTCTACTTTAGATTGGAATAGTTTTTTGAACATCCTTTTATTTTTCTAGGACGTTACAAGGCTTAGAACTTTAGCAGCAATTTCTCACATTTTCAAGAAAATTTCAAAAGGCTATTTGTACAGGGTCCAGTTCAGTTGTGAAGCGGCTTTTAGGGCCTTATATATTAGAAACCCCCAATAAGTCACCCCATTTTAAAAACTTCACCCCTCAAAGTATTCAAAACAGCATTTAGAAAGTTTCTTAACTCTTTAGATGTTTCACAAGAATTAAAGCAAACTAGAGGTGAAATTTACAAATTTCTTCTTTTTTTTTGTTGCAGAAATTCATTTTTAATCCATTTTTTTTGTAACACAGAAAGTTTTACCAGAGAAATGCAATGCAATATCTATTGCCCAGATTTTTCAATTTTTAGAAATATCCCACATGTGGTCCTAGTGTACTAATGGACTGAAACACATGCAAAGGAGCACCTAGTGCATTTTGACACCACAGGTTTTTTGCAGAAATTATTGGAAGTAGGCCGTGAAAATAAAAATCTACATTCTTTCAAAGAAAATGTAGGTTTAGCACATTTTTTCTAATTTCCACAAGGACTAAAGGAGAAAAAGCACCACAACATTTGTAAAGCAATTTCTCCCCAGTAAAACAATACATCACATGTGTTCACAAATGGCTGTTTGGACACACGGCAGGGCTTAGAAGGGAAAGAGCGCCATTTGGCTTTTGGAGCTCAAATTTAGCAGGAATGGCTTGCGGAGGCCATGTCACATTTGCAAAGCCCCTGAGGGAGTGAAGCAGTGAAAACACCAAAAAGGTGAATCCATTTAGGAATCTACACCCCTTGAAGAATCCATCTAAGGGTGTAGTGAGCATTTTAATACCACAGGTGTTTCATAGATTTTATTAGAATTGGGCAGTGAAGATAAAAACAATCCTTTTTTTTTTTTAAATAAGACGTAGCTTTAGCTCAAAATTTTTAATTTTCTTAACAAATAACGGAAAAAAAGAACCCCAAAATTTGTAAAGAAAGAAAAAAAGCTACTATGTGGGGTGCTCCCGTTGGGGATGTGTGCTCAATTACGATATTGGAGAGTAGGTTTCTTTTTTCCATTTATTCCAAAAGAACTTTAAAATATAACAAACACTAGTAAAAATAAATACTACGCGTTTCAACCTAGGACCTAGGTCTTCATCAGGCTTATTTGTTTGTTTAACCCCTTCCCGACATTTGCCGTATGGGCACGCCATGGAAAGCCAGGACTTCCCACATATTGCCGTATCCATACGCGAAATGTTTGGCACCGGCTCAGAAGCTGAGCCGGTGCCATCATCGCCGGATCTCAGCTGTATCTTACAGCTGACATCCAGCTGTAATGGCGGGGACCGAAATTAGCTTCGATCCCCGCCATTAACCCCTTAAGTGCAGCGCTCAAACGCAATCGATGCACATAAGGTGTTTGCAGCTCATCGGCTCCGGTGGCTACAATGGCAACAAGAGCCCTAATACTGGCCTGCTAGTCTGCCTAGCATGGAAGCCAATCAGGACCCGCCCGGCGGCGGAGCCTGATCGGCTTCCGTAGCCGCCGGTAAGATGGCGTATGTTACAGCTGACATCCAGCTGTAATGGCAGGAACCGGAGCTAGCTCCGATCCCTGCCATTAACCCCTTCGATGCAGCAATCACTGCATCTTAGCGGTTGCTAGCCGATCACAAGCCCTAACAGGCAATCAGGACTGGCGACTGCTGCTATGGCAACAGCAGACACAATGGCCTCCTGCTCTGCCATTATGGAAGCCGATTAGGCCCCGCCGGGAGGCGAAGCCTAATCGGCTTGCTGTCAGTGAATAACTGACAGATCTAATACATTGCACTACATAAGTAGTAGAATGTATTAGAAAAAAAAGATCAGACAGTTGGAACTTCAAGTCCCCTAGTGGGACATGAAAAAAAGTGTAAAAAAAGTGAAAAAAATAAAAGTTTGAAAACAATAAAAGTTTCAAGTAATAAAATAAAACACAATCCCCCTTTTTCTCTTATCAAGTCCTTTATTATTGAAAAAAAATAATAAACCATACGTATTTGGTATCGCCACGACCATAATGACCTGAGGTATCAAAATATTATATTATTTATTGCACGCGGTGACCAGCGTAAAAAAAAAACGTAAAACACTATACCAGAGTTTCTGTTTTTTGGTCACTTTGCCCTACAAATATTGGAATAAAAAGTGATCAAAAAGTTGCACGTATACAAAAAATGTACCTATAAAAACTATAGCTCGTCTCGCAAAAAACAAGCCCTCATACAGCTCCGTCGACAAAAAAGTTAAAAAGTTATGGTTCTCACAACTTGGCGACAGTAAAAATACATTCTTTTTACAAAAGTAATTTTATTGTGCAAAAAGTTGTAAAACATAAGAAAGTCCTATCAAATAGGTATCACCGGAATCGTACTGACCCGCAGAATAAAGTTAACATGTAATTTATAACGTATTGTGAACACTGTATAAAAAAAACTAAAAAAAACTATGTCAGAATTGCGTTTTTTTGTTTACCTGGCCTCCCAAAAAACATGATCAAAAGGTGATCAAAAAGTCGCATGTACCCCAAAATGGTATCAATAATAACTACAGCTTAAAAAAAAGCCCTCATACCACTACGTCTATGAAAAAATAAAATTAGTTATGGCTCCAATAAGTCAGGAAATAAAAAATATGCAGTTGTGCCGGCCCGAGGGGAACATTTCTTTTGTTTCAAGAGGCGATTTATCAAGGACCTAAAATTAGGGAACCAGGAAGGGGAGGGCCCAAACATATCCGCTGGATGCGACGGTGCCCGTATTATACCAGGACAACACTTTCCCAGCAAAATTCCCCAAACTGCAAAGGTACGGAGTGTGGACCAAAAGGGGCATAAGAAAGGACGCCATATATCAGAGCGACACTGGCCTGTGCAGAAAGGATTGCGTCACAGCATAACACACATCTATGGATCATTTTATTGTTTTTTAGCCCATTATTATACCACCAAGGAAAAATTGCGTAACAAACTGTGGGTGCTTTTTCTCCTTTAACCCCTTGTGAAAATGATGAATTTCGGGCTAAAGCAACATAATCTTTAAAGAAAATGTCAATTTTCTTTATTTACTGCCCAGTGTATGAAATGTTCAAATGTTCACTTTACCACTTGAAAAATTCCTTGAGGGGTGTAGTTTCCCAAATGGAGCCACTTTTGGGGATTTCTACTGCACTGGTACCTTAGGAGCTTTGTAAATGCGACATGGTGCAGAGAAATGAATCCTGCAAAATCTGTGCTCCAAAAACTAAATGGCGTGCCTTCCCTTCTGAGTCCTGCCGCTTGCCCAGTCTTTGCTGAAGAGATAACAGATTGGCCTCAGCCACTTCCGTGATATCTGGTTCTCTGTAAATTAAAACTAGGACGCCGCAAAGAAGGTCTCCACAGAAAAAAAGTTATGGGGCAACAGGTCCCAATGAAAAGGCCCAGATTTAAGGATCACCATGCAGTAGTGAAATGACGATACCAACTCGCTGTTGCTCCATACCCGAGGACATAGGTCTTAGTCGAAAATATAACTTACAACTCTTCCGAAAATTAACAAACTACTTACGATCACCAGAGATACGATCAGGTAAGTTCACCTTAGGTTCCACCGGAGTTGCGACTGGAATGACTGCTTGGGCCTGTGTAGTTTCATGACGTTGGACCCTCACGGCCAGACCTTATACGAGCTGAATGAGATTGTCCATCTGTTCCAACAGGGCTTGCATAGGTTCCATCGTGAAAGGATATAATATAAATGGGCTTGTGATTATGTTATGGGATTGCAAGTTGAGCAATTTTCCAAAGGCTGCTGGAGACTGCCGGGAGGAAGTGTGCAAACAAATCCGTCACAACTGTGATCGATGGAGTCTAAGGCTACTCTAAGGTCTTCGCCAGACCGCAAGGCAGGATGGTTTTTGCTGCATAGAACCCAGGTTGTCTTAGCAGACTTCAGTGTTGGATAAGAGGTGCAATGCAGGCAAACCTGAACAGGAACAGACAGCCAGAGGGTAAACAGAACGTTCAAAACTGTAAGTGTAGCGTCCATGGCCGCGGGCCGTCGGGTTTACTCACCTCCCGACGCCCGCAGCCATGGATCCGTGAGCGCTGGTCTCCGTCTCCCTCCTAGGAGATGCCAGCGCTCACTCCCGCTCCGTTCGGCTGGGTCCCGTAGGGTGCGCGCGCACGCTCGCGCCCGGCCTTAAAGTGCCAGCGCGCGCAATTAGGAAATCGTCATCACTATCAACTGCCACGATTTCCTGGTCTATAAGAAGGCCCCTGGCCTTCTAATCCTTGCCTGAGCGTTGTTAGTCTTTCCCAGTCTGTCTCGCAATGGTCCCTTAGTGTCTCCCGTTCCAGCTGTTACCCCCTGCCCTGTTACCGTTCCTGTATTCCGTATTGTTCTAGTTCCTGTGTCTACCAGCGTTGGAGTGTCATCTGCCACGTCAAGTGTCTTCTGCCTCGTCAAGTGCCATCTGCCACGCCAAGTGTCATCTGCCACGCCAAGTGTCATCTGCCACGCCAAGTGTCATCTGCCACGCCAAGTGTCATCTGCCACGTCAAGTGTCATCTGCCACGCCAAGTGTCATCTGCCACGCCAAGTGTCATCTGCCACGCCAAGTGTCATCTGCCACGCCAAGTGTCTTTTGCCACGCCAAGTGTCATCTGCCACGTCAAGTGTCTTCCGCTTCATCGGATACTCCCCGCCACGTCTGGCGCGACCTGCCGCATCTGCCTCCATCCGTGCTGAAGCCACAGCCACCGCCCGGACTATTTCAGGTACCCAAGCATTACTGTCTGCTATTGACTTCCGCATAGACTGTGACCTGGTCAGCTGCCTCCCCGCTACGGCGGATCGGCCTAGTGGGTCCACATACCCTGTGTCCGTGACAGTAAGCAAGTGGATATCAGGTAAAGCAGAGGTCAGAACCAGCCGGGAGCAGATAATAAAAGAAAAAAAGGGTTATCCAAATACACGCCGAGGTCAGTTTCCAAGAAGTCCAGAAGTCAGAGGTAAAGGGCGTAGGTAAGTAACTTGATCAAAACAAATGCAGACAGGAAATTCACAAGCAAAGAACAGGTGGAGGAAGCCAGGTTTAAATACTAACCCTACACCTGATAGGCAGAAGGACAGAGAAAAGAGATAAGCTCAAAGTAATACCAGAACCGCCCAGAAACTGTCAGGGCAAACTTCCTTTTCCCTGTTATTTCACACCGAATAGCCACCTCTGTAAATTGGAAACTGAGGGCACGCGTGGAAGAAATATACCAGGAGACAAGTTGGTACAGATCCTCCCTCAGTGAAGTAGGAAGTAAGAACTAAACTTTATTGAACAAAGACACACAATCTCCTCCCTAGAGATGTGGGACCTGCTTAAGCCCCATTGGCTCTATTCAGCTGTAAGTCCACTCTGTACACTCCTCTTGCATTCCAGGGGCGGTGTCTTCCATAGGCGTGTTCCTCATACAGCCTCCATTGTTCCATAGATTCGATTTCTTTGTGTAATATACTGATATATATATATATATATATATAT
This sequence comes from Rhinoderma darwinii, assembly GCF_050947455.1. Taxonomy (NCBI): domain Eukaryota; kingdom Metazoa; phylum Chordata; class Amphibia; order Anura; family Rhinodermatidae; genus Rhinoderma; species Rhinoderma darwinii. The sequence goes on from NC_134696.1 coordinate 64,314,656, forward strand.
ATATATATATATATATATATTATATATGTAAGGATAATGTTTTTGCAAACAATATACATGGTAATGATCCCTGACAGTCCTCCCTAAAAATATTATTACTCTATCCCTGAGTCTTGCCTAGCAACCTACCACTGACCACTCGAACCAGGCGGGTAGGGGTTTTGGATTTCTTCACCAGCTTGAGACGAGCTACTCCTTATGCGTAACCCCCCTTTGTACCTGGACTTCCAAGGTTTCGGAGTGGTCCTAACTTTCCCTATTCTCCTCAGGATACAGGATGGTTGTCTTTAAAGCGACTGTCGGTGTCACCTCGTCTATTTGTGTAAAAATAGTGGGCACAGTCTGTTCTACAGCTTTCGTCATCATTTTGCTGATACAAGGGAAAACACAGCACACAAGCACAGAGAATAGTATTAAAAAGACCACTATCACTACTCCTATTTGTGCTAATATTTTCTGCCATCCAGTCATCCATGAAAAATACTGGTCCCATGGGTCGGTAATACCGGAGTTCCTTTTCAACTCCTGAGATAAGCTCTCCAACTTATGTATGGCCATTGTGACTTTCCCTTTGGGCCTGGTGTTGTCGGGGATATACGTACAACAGGTTGTCCCTATCATTCGGCATACCCCACCTTTTTCAGCCAATATCATATCAAGAGTCATTCTATTCTGGAATGTCATAGTTGAGGTGGGCCCTAGTTGGTCGGCTAACCCTTGTAAAGCATCTCGGGTATAATTTACAAACCGCTGCTGGTTGTTATAGTATATATAATTAATCCAGTCTACATTTTATTAATGGTAATAATTGTCACACTGTCACTTACTGTCCTAATGGGACTTTTACCCCTGCAGATATAACAGGTCATGGGCAGCATCTTCCCCAAACCTAAAGACACCCAGATAACATAACCTCCGGGCTGTCATTGCTGCCATGTACTTCTTACATATGAGTGAACACAACCAGTGACTTTCACCTCACACCTCCACATAAAACAAAAGTTATGACAGACATGTGGCGTAGCAGACACTTTGGCGCAGATCACACTTGGCATGGCAGATGACACTGGTGTGGCAGATGACACTTAGTGTGGCAGATGACACGTGGCAAAGAGAATGAACTCGACTCCAACACTAGACTTCGCTCAGGAACAAACACAATTACTGGATAGGGGTTACATTTGTAATAAAGAACATGGGTACACACAACAATGCTCAGGCAAAGAGGGAGGAGGCAGAGTCCTTTTTATAGTCCAGGGTGATCTGGGGATTGGGTAGGGAACAATTTATTCGTGCGCACGCTGGCCCTTTAATGCTGGGGACGAGTGCGCGCGCACCCTAGAAGCAATTGCAGAACAGTGCAGCTGTGTGTGCTGGCATCTTCTGGGATGGAGATGCCGACAAGCTTTAAGTGTCCAGCGATCGCGGCTGCCGGTGAGTACAGCGTCTCGGCGGGCACAACAATCGCATTGTAAAATCCCTTAGTGGGACTAAAAAAAACAAAATTACAAACAGTTAAATAAAGTTTATATGGGACACCAAACCGGTTATGGAAGGTGAACCTGACTGTAGGAGACATTTTTTGGGCTATAATTGATTAACCCTACCCGCACGAGTAAGTAACTGTACGTCGTTGCAGGAGGTTATTTCCCACACGAGGACGTATAGTTACTGGTGCTATTTACTAGTTACTGGAGTTGTTTCTGGTGCACACTGTCGGTGATAGTTTGCACCGGGAACCGGGAGGTCAGCTGTCGTCGACAGCTGACACTCCACTCTTGCCGGCCAGCGGTCCTTTGCTGCTGATTTCGGTGAATTAACCCCTTAAATTCGGCGATCGGTTGCAATCGCCAAATTTTAGGGGTTTCTAGCATATCGGCAGACCCCGGTCTGAAATTGCGGGGTTTTCCCATAGTTAGCATGGCAAACGGAAGCCAAACAATGGCTTCCGTGTCTGCCATGGACGGAAGCCCATCAGGACGAACCTTCGGCTGGTCCTGATAGGCTTCCTGTCAGAGTAACAGGAAGTCACTGTGTCATTCCCGATGCACACTGTCGCCGACAGCTGATACTCCAGTGTTGCCGATCAGCGTCTCTTCGCCGCTGATTTTGGCAATTAACCCGTTAAATGTGGTGCTCGATTGCGATCGCCACATTTAGGGAGTTTGTAGCACATCAGCAGCCCCCATGCAATTGTGGGGGTTGCTGATGCTTGTGATGGCATCCGGAGGCCAGGCAACGGCCTCCGGGTCTGCCATGTATGGAAGCCTATGAGGACCAGCCTCTGGCTGGTCCTAGTAGACTTACTGTCAGAGTGACTGTGATGTCACACTGACAGTTGGAATACATTACACTACCTAGGTAGTGTAATGTATTCTAGCAGTGATCAGAGCTGCAGGTAAAAAAAAAGAAAGTGTAAAAAGTAAAAAGAAGTTAATAAAAATGTTTTATAAAAGTGTAAAAACAAAAGTTTTTGTTTTCCTATAATAAGTCATGTATTATAGGAAAAACATGAAAACGTTAAGAAAAATACACATATTTGGTATCACCGTGCTCGTAACGACCCAAACTATGAAACTATAATGTTATTTTTTCCGCACGGTGAATGCCGCAAACAAAATAAACGGAAAACGATGTCAGCATCGCTATTTTTTGGTCACCACCCCTCCCAAGATATAGAATAAAAAGTGATCAAAAAGTCGCATTTACCCCAAAATAGTACCAATAAAAACTACAACCTATCCCGCAAAAAACAAGACCTCCCACAGCTTTTTTGACTAAAAAATAAAAAAGTTACGGCTCAGAATAGGGTGTCTCAGAAAATAAATTATTTTATAGAAACGTAATTTTATTGTGCAAACTTTCCAGAACTTAAAAAAACGATATACATATGGTATCGCCGTAATCGTACCGAGCCGCAGAATAAAGTAAAATGTAATTTATTGCGCGCGGTGAACGCTGTAAGAAATAAAGAATTTAAAACGCTGTTTTTTGGTCACCTTAGCTCTAAAAAAGATGTAATAACAAGTGATCAGGAAGATGTATGTACCATAAAATGGTATCAATAAAAGCTACAGCTCGTCCCGCCAAAAATAAGCCCCCACAGCGCTCAATCGACCAAAAAATAAAAAAGTTCTGGATGTCAGAATGTGATGATACAAAACAATAAAATAATTTTAACAAAGTCTTTTCTTTGTAAAAGTAGTAAAATAAATTTAAAGAACAATATAAATTTGGTATCACCGTAATCGTATTGAGACGCAAAATAAAACTAAAGTTGTCGTTTTTACCGCACGTGAAAGACTTAAAAAACAAAACCCCAAAAACAATGGAGGAATCACAGTTTTTTCCAATTTTAGCGCACAAATTATTTTTTTCAGTTTCCCAGTACATTTTATAGCACTTTAAATGGTGTTAATTGAAACTACAAATATTCCCGCAAAAAATAAGCCCTCACGCCATTCTATTGACGGAAAAATAAAAAAAATTATGGCTCTTGGAAGGCAGTGAGTGAAAAACGAAAATGAAAAAGCAAAAAAGGATCAGTCCTGAAAGGGTTAATTAATTTCTAAATTTAAAAAAAAAAAAAACTATAGGGTATTGCTGTAATTGGGAGAAATTTCTTTACAAATGCTGGGGTGCTTTTCCTCTTTTATCCTTTGTGAAAATAAAAAAATTAAACATTTTAGTGGACAAAAATGTTGACATTAATTTTCACGGCCTAATTCCACTAAATTCTACAAAAAACCTGTGGGGTTAAAATGCTCACTATACCCCTAGAAAAATTCCTTGAGGGGTGTAGTTTCCAAAATAGGGTCACTTTTGGGGGGTTTCCACTGTTTTGGTCACTCCGGGGCGTTGCAAATCCGACATGGCACTGAAAACCAATCCAGCAAAATCCAAAAGTCGCTCCTTCCACTCTGAGCCCTGCTGTGGGTCGAAACAGCAGTTTATTACCACATATGGGGTATTGCCATAATCGGGAACAATTGCTTTACAAATGTTGGTGTGCTTTTTCTCCTTTATTCCTTGTAAAAATTAAAAAATTCTATGTTTCCACAGTAAAAAAGGCGATTTTCATCTTCACGGACTAATTCCACTAAATTCTGCAAAAAAAAACTGTGGAGTCAAAATGCTAACTATACCCCTAGAAAAATGCCTTGAGGGGTGTAGTTTCCAAAATGGGGTCACTTTTGGGGGGTTTGACTGTTTAGGTACCACAAGACCTCTTCAAACCTGACATGGTGCCTAAAATATATTCCTAAAAAATAGAGGCCCCAAAATCCACTGGGTTCTCCGTTGTTCTGAGGCCGGTGCTTCAGTCCATTAGGACCCTAGGGCCACATGTTGGATATTTCTAAAAACTGCAGAATCTAGGCAATAAATATTGAGTTGCATTTCTCTGGTAAAACCTTCTGTGCTACAGATTTTTTTTTTATTACAAAAGAATTTTGGCAAAAAAAATTACATTTGTAAATTTCACCTCTACTTTGCCTTAATTCATGTGAAACGCCTAAAGGGTTAAACTACTTTCTGAAAGTGGGATTGAATACTTTGAGGGGTGCAGTTTTCAAAACGGGGTAATTTATGGGGACTTTCTATAGAAGCTGTCTGCTGTCATCTACATTATAGTGCCGATCTCCTTATGTAGGAGATAGGGCACTTATAATGTGGTGACAGAGTCTCTCTAACTGCATCTTCATAATGTCCGACCCCATGCAGTTAATGATCGCGATGCCAAAGTTGTTGCTGAACTGCTTGCATTTTTGCTAACAGTTCTGCAATGCATAGTAATGAACTATATACAGGAAGCACCTAACAAACTTCAATACGGGTGAAAACTATGTCCATCAATCATTTCCTTTAAAAACACAACAGAACTGCAGCATTACAGAGACAATAAACGCATGCAGTTGACCGCATGCGGTTTTCAAACGCAACAAAACCGTGTCAACGATGCACCGTGTGGCCTTACCCTTACACATCAATCTGTCTGACTTTTATATTTTATTCGTTCTTGGCAGAAGTTGGTAAGAATAGTGAAATGTTGTGTTCCACTTGTGCCACAAAGTCCAGTTATTCCCAAGCACATACCGCTGTTGTCCTTCTTCATATTAGCCTTTCCTTCTGTCAGTGGATTTATAGCATCAAAATCCAACAGTCTTATTTAATTTCTTTTTATAGTCACTTATTATCATCTACAGAAAACATGCCATTTTATTGAGAATAATGAACAGGAGTCTTGAGATATCTTTAAAGTGGTTTTCCAAGTTTATGAAAAACAAAGAAAAGTACCTATATGTGTCTGAATGGTCACCAGATGATGCCACATAGCTCAGAAGTAGTTATATTTTATTATGTTGCCCAGCTCTGTGCAGGACTGATGGTTACATTTTGCTAGAGCTTGCGCTGGGCAGAATTAGAATGTATAGGACTACAGTTCCCATAATTTATCTCTCCTCTCACAAAGATATGCTGCCACACATGTGAAAACAAGATCCCGCCAGAGATGGGGAGAGCAGGAAGCAGTGGAGGTAAAAGGCATGTGATGTCCAGAACTACAGGGAGGGGGAGAGGGGAGATAATCTCATGTTCAGTGAACAGGACATAACACAAGCAGAAGATAAGTGCAGGTAATGTGGCTGCATATAAAACTGAGTCAGTGCCGCACCTACCATGAGGTAAATTGAGCATCTCGCCTCAGGCGGCAGCCAGCAGCTTCATGATGTGGGGGTAGGGCGGCAGTATGCATGCCTAGCCTCTGGGCTATTAGAATCTGACTCTGCATAGTGAGGGGAGCACGCAGGCACAACAGACATGGGACCAGTGTACTGCTCTCCAACTTATTCCCTCTTCTGAAGCAGCATCAGAGCAGCTAAAGGTCTCTCTCTTCCAGCTCTGTGGAACCTGCAGTGTGGTAGCGTGGGGGCTGACAACATAAGTGGAGGCAGAATGGAGTCATCATTCAAGTTTGCTTAGATTCTGCATCCCCCTCTTTAATTTTCCTGTCTACACTGCTGTTTTAAGATTAGATATCAGTCGGGATGGACTGGGGGAGAAAACAGGCTACAGAGACATGTGCAGGCAGAGAGCAGGTCAGGAAGGTTCACAGGTTCACAATCCTCTCGTCTGACTGAGGCAATGATAACAATTTAGAAAAAAGCAGGAGGGGGTGTGCACTTTCTGATCTCTGTCCAGTACTGTCTGTAGTCCCGTCCCTCCTGCCTGCCCGGATTACTGAATCTACCCCTACACTGCGTCCTGAAAAGACGTCCCTACTACTTTAACAGCCGGCCAGCATAAGAGAATGTAACTTTATAAATTTGCGTGCTATTAATCTACAGTATCTATCTATGTCTCTCATATCTATTATTCTATTTAATACATAAGAGACAACAAAATTTGATCAGCACATTCCAACAAAATGAAACAAAACGTCTATACAGGTTTAAGAAAGCCTAAAAATGCAAAACAATACAATATCTAAAAATGGTGAAAGCACTCTGCGAACACTAATGCCAACTAAACACTATAAATAAATAAATATGTATTGCTGCTGAATCTACTTAAAATAGTGAGGTTCTTAGCGCACATTTTGATCAAATTGTGTGAGCCCACCTGTCACGACAAAGCAAGCACTATTAGGTGGGTCCCTAAGCTACTCGTACCCCCAGAACTGGGACTAAACCTACATATACCTGGGGATGGTAGGAACCAGCAATAAACTAATTAAAATCACCCAGGGCAGAATGGGAGGAGTGCTAGCTCAAAAAATGGAGGCAGTCAACCCCACATATATGCAATACATAAGAGACAACAAAATTGAATCTGCACATTCCAACAAAATGAAGCAAAATGTTTATACAGGTGCAAGGAAGCCTAAGACTGCAAAACAATACAATATCCAAAAATGGCGACAGTTCTCTGCGAACACTAATGCCACCTAAACACTATAAATAAATAAATATGTATTGCTGATGAGTCTACTTACAATAGTGAGATTCTTAGCGCACATTTTGATCAAATTGTGTGAGACCACCTCCCACGACAAGACAACCTCTATAAGGTGGGTCCTTACGCTGCTCGTACCCGCAGAAATAGGACAAAGCCTACATAAACCTGGGGATGGTAGGAACCAGCATTAAACTAATTAAAATCACCCAGGGCAGAATGGGAGTGCAAGATCACAGTAATAATATTGCATATTGGTATTGAGTGGCCCCAATTGTTAGCCTTGCAAGTAAGGTGTGTATGTCTCTGTCTATTCCTCTCCCTCTCACAGCCCCACCTCTCGCGCCCCCCCGTGATCCCTCCTCGTGCCCCCCTTCTCGTGACCCCCCCACGGCCTTCCCCTCGCGACCCCCCACCTCGTGACCCCCCCCCGCACACCTGCTGTAACTGAGTGTGTGTCTGCGTGTAGCAGGGCTGTGTGTGCGCGTGTAGCAGATTTGTGTGTGCGGGCGCAGCAAAGCTGTGTGTGCGGGCGCAGCAGGGCTGTGCGTGCAGGCGCAGTGGAGTTGTGCGTGCGGGCGCAGCGGAGCTGTGTGTGTGCACGCGCAGCTCAGCTGTGTGTGTGCGCACTCAGCAGAGCTGTTTGTGTGTGCGCGCGCAGCCGAGCTGCTTGTGTGTGTGCGCGCAGCAGAGCTGTTTGTGCGTGCTCACAGCAGAGAAGTTTGTGTGTGCTCGCGCAGGAGGGCTGTGTGGGTGCTCGCGCAGCTCAGCTGTGTGTGTGCATTTGTGCGCGCAGCAGGCTGTGTGTGTGTAGTGTGCGCAGTAGAGCTGTGTCTTACTTTTGTGCAGCGCAGTACGCACGGGCACCGCTGATCCTTCATAGCCGCTTAACAGCTGTTTTGAAGACTCACCAGTGAGCACACCCTCCACACACACACAAATCCACCCCAAACATGCAACTGCGCCACACACAACCCCCCCCCCCCCCCCCACTGTTATTTTTTACGCAACACGTTTTTTTAAAAATGCTTGCATAAAAAACTAACGGCTCGCTTTTCCATTAATGTAAGCGCTTTTTTCACGTGTTTTTTTACCCATTTTATGTGCGCGTTTGACGCATAATTAGGACTCCCAGTAACTATGGGAACATTTGACACACGTTTTACATGCAAAGGAATTGACTCAACACTTCTTTATTTACACAATAAAAAAAAGCACGTTGTATGTACTAAAAGAGCACTTTACCAATTATGTGAATGAAAAGCGTAAGCAAGCGTTTTTTGATGCGGTTTTTGGCATGTAAAATGCACAAAGAAACGTGTCAAATACGTCTTAATGAGAGTAGGAGCGTTGAGATTCTCTTCTGGTTCCCAGGACCTCTCTTCTGGACCAAACCCCTTCCAATCTACTAAATAAAATGTTCTTCCTCTTACTTTTTTAATGTCCAGGATCTCTTTAACCTTGATGGTATCTGAAGGACCACTGGAGGCAACCGCAGGGCTAGGAGTCTTGGTAAAGCAGTTCAGAACCACTGGCTTCAGGAGGGAGACATGGAAGGAGTTGGGGATCCTGAGGGTAGAAGGCAGCCAAAGCTTGTAGGCGACAGGGTTGATCTTCTGTAGGATCTTGAAGGGTCCGAGGAACCTGGGAGCAAATTTGTACGACGGCACCCTCCGTCGAATATTCCTGAAGGACAGCCAGACCTTCGTGCCAGGAAGAAACTGAGAAAGTTCTTTTTTTCTAGTGTCCGCCTTCCGTTTCATGCGGTCAACCGCCAGCAGGATGGAGGATCGAGTCTGCTGCCAGATCTGCTGAAAGTCCCTAAAAGCCATGTCAGCAGCTGGTACCTCGGACGTATCAGACATTGGGAGAGGAATTTGTGGGTGTTGGCCGTAGACAATGAAGAACGGTGTCTTCTGCGTGGACTCGCTGGTGTGATTGTTGTACGAGGATTCAGCCCACGGAAGCAACTGCACCCAGTCATCATGCTGCTTGGAGATGAAGTGGCGTAAGTAGTTCTCCAAGATCTGATTGATCCTCTCGACCTGACGATTGGACTGAGGATGGTAGGCCAAGGAAAAGTCAAACTTTACACCTAGGAGTCCTCAGAGGGCTCTCCAGAACTTCGAGGTGAACTGAACACCCCGATCAGACACAATATGCTGCGGTAAGCCGTGGGAGGTGGAAGATGTGTTGGATGAACAGCTTGGCCAGTAGAGGAGCAGAAGGAAGGCTGGTCAGAGGAACAAAGTGGGCCATCTTCGAAAACCAGTCCACCACCACCCAGACAGCACTGCATCCAGCAGAGAAAGGCAGGTCGGTAATAAAGTCCATAGCTATATGCTGCCAGGGAGCATCGGGCACAGGCAATGGCTGGAGCCGGCCAGCAGGTCTGGAGTGAGCGACCTTGTTAGCTGTACACACTGTGCAGGACGAAACAAAGTCCAAAATGTTCTTGGGCAGCGTGGGCCTCCAGAGCCTCATTGTTCCACAACAGTTCTTCCGCCAGGGTGCGGAAGTGGATGGCGTACTCGCCCAGAGAGATGTCACCTTGGCGTAGGTTCAGCCACGAAGACGCAGCAGAGGAGACTCGTCCAGGCTCCTCAAACACTGTGCGCAATGTCCGGAGGAACCCATGGAAGTCACGGGTCTCTGGTCCTTGTCTCTCCTAGATAGGATTCGCCCATGCAAGGGCCTTGCCAGTAAGAAGGGAGATGATGAAAGCGACCCTTGCTCCATAAGACGAAAATGCCCTAGAATACAGGATGAAGTGGATCTGGCACTGGTTCAAAAAACCACGACAGGTACTTTAGTCTCCATCATAGCGGTCAGGAAGTGGCAATGAAAAACAAGGATCAAAACTGCCAGGAGGTGTAGTCTGAGGAACAGTACTTACAGGAGCTGTAGTAGGAGGAATGGCAGCTCGTGCCTCCTGCCGATGTGCGAGAATGTTCAAGGCCTGGAGCAGTTGGCCCTGTCGAGACCGGAGGTCTAGCATATCCGCCCGCATCTCTTGAGATGTGGTCATGGTTTTGGATCGACCAGCGGGGTCCATGGCCTGAGGGTACTGTCACGTTGGGTTCGTGGACGCGCTGGGCCGTACCGCCTCGGCGGTATGGCAGCTGGCCAACAGTTCACAGTTCGTATAAGGTACCTGTGGCAGCTCGGACAGTAACAAAGCAGGCTCGGCTGGGACTAGGCAGCAGGTAGACGTCAGGCGTGGAGCAGCAGGACAGGCATAGGTACAGCACAGCACGGCTGCAGCACAACACGGCACTGGAACAGGAGAACAGGACAGCACGGGATACAGGATACAGGAACAGGAACACTGGAACTGGAAAACACTAGGAGGCCATTTGCAAGACAAACTAGGATACGACAAACAACGCTCTGGCATGGCAGCATGGGGCTGGGACCTTCTTATAGCCCAGGGAGCAATCAGCTCAATTACCCACATGCGTGCGCTTTGGCTTCTCAAGTCTGGACTGAGCTCGTGAGCGCACCCTGGTGGTCACTGCTGAACGGGATGGCAGCATGTGCAGACATCTTTGGAGAGAAGGGCGTCGACTGGATGGAAGGAGTTCGGGGTCAGCGACCACGGACGTTACAATGCGTGATGCGTGGAAAGATAGGACATGTCCTATTTTAACACGGACCCTTTACACGGTCCGTTGAAACAACTGCTGTGTGAATGGCCACATTGAATTACATAGGTCCGTGGGACGGCCACCGTTTCAACGGCCGTCTCATGGACGTTTAACACGTTCATGTGAATCAGGCCTTAAGCTGACTTTTAAAAAACCCCAAATTAATTAAATTATAAAAACAGATTTTTTTTTTCAAGTGGGAGATACTTCTCCAAAGTGGTTGGAGAGGTTGGCTGTAGGACAGCATTCAAGTCCATCTATTAGGGCAAATAAAACAACGACTGGTTCTGTTACAGTTGATCTAAATGCAGTTATGTTTTAACCCCATCATTCGCGCTCAGTTCAGTAACAGTACGCCGGAGCTTTAACCATGTGCCCTCCCGCCTCCCCCCGACACATGTAAAAGCTGTGATAACTGCTGTCTCGGACAACAGTTATTACAGATCGTTCCCCAAGGACCGATCGCGATGGTCCCCGCCAATTAACCCCTTAGATACCTTGGTCAAGAGGAAACTCGAGATCTAAGAGGTTAGAACATCAATGGCACGCTCCGCGACGCGATCATGGGGTGTTGATGGTTGCTACGGCAATTGGAGGCCTGAAAATGGCCTCCAGTTCTGCCATCTATGGAAGCCTATTATGCGCTGCCAGAGGCAGGATCTATTAGGCTGCCTGTCAGTGTAAAATGAACAGGAACAATACACTGCAAAACATAAGTATTGCAGTGTATTATAACAGCAATCACACAGTTGGACCTGCAAGTCCCCTAGTGGGACTAAAAATAAAAAGGTAAGAAAGGTTAAAAAAAATGTTGCAGAAAAATAAAAGCTCAAAAACTAAAAATGGCCTTTGTTCCCATAATAAGCCTTTTATTATAGGGGGAAAAAAACATTTTAAAACTATACATATTTGGTATCGCCGCATTTATAACGACCTGATGTATAAAACTATTGTATTATTTATCCCACATGGTGAATGCCATAAAAAAATAATATAAAGAAACAATGCGAGAATCGCTATTTTTTCGACACTTCATCTCACAAAAAATGGAATAAAAATAGATTAAAAAGCTGCACATACCCCAAAATGGTTCCCCATAAAACTACAGTTCTTCACACAGCTTTCTTGATGGAATTTTTTTTTAAAAAGTCATGGTTCTTAGAATATGACAAACCAAAAATAAAATGATTTTTTTTAAAAAAAGTAATTTTATTGTGCAAACGGTGTAAAACAAAAAAAAATTATATACCGTTGGTATTACCGTAATCGTATTGCCCCACAAAAAAAAGTAAATATGTCATTTATAGCGCACGGTGAACGCCATCAATTTTTTTTATAAAAAACTATAGCAAAATTGCTTATATTTGCTCACCACGCCTTGCTAAGAAATAGAACTGATCAAAAAGTTGCATATACCAGAAAATAGTACCATTAAAAACTACAGATTGTCCTGCAAAAAATAAGCCCTCATACAGCTCAGTCGGAAAAAAAAAAGTTCTGACTCTCATAATATGGCAACACAAAAGGGGCAGAGTGTTTTAAAAAAGGGGTATAAGGTTGGGCACCATTTATCCATGCGACACTGGCCATACATCTATGGATTGTTATTTATTTACCCCTTATTATACCACATTATTATGCCCTGATGTACTCCGCACAGCTTACATATGCCCCCACATTATAAACTGAAATACCAGTAACACCCCAAACAAAACTACTACCAAGCAAAATCACCATTATTAGTGTAGGGGGTCAGGTCTGGGGTCTGTATTTAGGGGTCTGGTCTGAGGTCTGTATTTATTTAGGGTGCTTGTTCTGGGGTCTGTATTTGTTTAGGGGGTCAGGTCTGGGGACTGCAATAGTTTAGAAGGTCTGGGTCTTTATTCTATTATCTAGTCTGGGTAAAAGGGGTTGTCAAGGCACATCGATAGGTCATCAGTATAAAAATCTGTCCGTGCCCGGACAACCCCTTTAATGTATAGTTCTGGGCCTTGGTGTCTAAATTTGAGTGTTTCTATAGAGACTGGAAATGGCAGCAGAAGTAATGGGCAAAGATGTCTCATCAGTAGAAGTCGCCATAACTGTCTGCGTCAGATGGAGAAGAAAAGAAAATGACTCCCATAAGAGAAGACGGCACTTGTGAGTCACTGCATCTATAGAGGATCTGTCCTCTCTCCTGACATGTCTGTTGTAGGAAATCCTTGTATTCTACATATCTTTGTGTACCCAGGACTAATAGACAAATGTGTGTTACCATTCCCATTGTCAAGAGGATGTGTCCCTACACAGTGTGATACAGTCAGCGATGGTTGGGGACTGTCAATATGTAGGGACACAGCCCTTTGACAAGGGGAAACGTAACAACCATTTGTCAATGCTCGCACAAAAAGGTGGTGTTCACTATAGACACGGCAGAGCAACGGTGGGGAAGGGGGGCCAAAGTTTGTGGAACAGCCCAGGGCCTATGGTCTACTTAATCCGCCACTTGAGACAGCCCTTTGACAAGGCTAATGGTAAAACCCAGTTGTCAGTGCTAGCACAGAAAGGTGGTTTTGACTAGGGATAAGGCGGTGCAGAATGGGGCCCATGTTTGGGAAACAAACAAGGGCCTATGGTCTACTTAATCCACCACTGCCAGCAGCTAATTCTTTACAGCCTTGCGGTGGTCCCAGAGAAAAATTGGGTCACCTCGTTACCGGCAGCACCAACCCTAAACTGGCAAAAAGGTACCCACTAAATCCTGCCTAGTTCATGACAGTATACTCCAGTATACTCCATTATACTACCCTTTGAATTCCAGCCTGAGAATTTTGCCTTACAGAAAGCTAATTTTGCTTTCATTATTTCTCTGCTATCTATGCAATCCTTGGCTTGAGCATCTCCTCTGTGGGAACAGAATCGCCTACTTGTAAATAACGACATAACTGTACAGCCTTCATAGAAACATCCCAGAAGATCTTTGATGAGACGGGTAGGGTGTCGTCTGTAGTTGCCACCTTGCTTTGACAAGACCATTGGCCAATATATCATCCAGTTTTTAAATTTGGGTTCAGAATTAAGATGGAATAACTAAGCACTGGTGGTGACTTTCTGGCCTGGTCTCTTGGGCAAATTAGGGATGAACTTGCATCCAGGGAACTACCCACTTTCTTGAATAGCCTTTTTTAATTATGTAACAAGGTGAATATTCTTTTCAGAAAGCGCACTTTCTTGAATGGCCTTATTTAATTATGGAACAAGGTGAATATTCTTTTTCAGAAAGCGCAATCTAAAGAAGCAGGCAGCTCGCCTTTCTAGCTTCTAGTTAGTCCCAAGATTCCACACTCCAGCCAACTTCAGAAAAACTTATGTAGCTAAGTTACTCTAAGTTAACCCCTGAGGAATGTGAGAACCGGGTTAAGAATCATCCTTGCCTCTACTGTGATTCCCCCGGACATCTAGTGGTATTCTGCCCAATCAAGCCGGAAAACCCCAGAATCCATATAGTAAAGGAGAGGCTATCCTAGGTTCATTCTTCTACTCTCCAACCTTAGAAAAATCACCTAGGTTTTTCAGTCATGCGTCCCACAGCAATGATAATTGCAACTTTTGGAACTTTTTGTGTCTTTACTACACCAGTTTTCTGGCACGGAAAGGCTGATAGATTCCCTCCTTTGATTATTAGACTTCATTCAATATACCTTTAGCAATTCAAATAGTTTCTGTATGAATAATATACAATGTGCATTATTACAAATTGTACAATCTATAATCCTCTTCTATGTCATATAATCATTTCTGGAAGTAGTCAGTATGTTTGTCAGATATGAAAGGAACTTGTGCTACTATCCACTGATCTGTCATGTGAAAGACTATGAGGAAGGGGAATGTAAGAAGCAATCCATGAATTATTTCATAATAGTACATGTTAGATAATGAGCTGTTTGCACACATGTTAAGTGCAAGGGTCCTGTCATCAAAGCTTTCCATTTATAAACTGCTTGCACAATAACATCTCTTTTTGCACGTGTGACCTATTCTTATATAAAGGTGAATGGTTTTGTTTTACATCCATGAGACCATGCTATTATTTTATTTATCTAATATTTACAGCTAAGCAATAATTCATAAGAACTAAAAGGCAATGTTTTGGAACACAAAGTCAATGTACAGGCCACTAAGCATAGGTTATTACTCCAGAATGTATCTATTATGCCGTAATGTCTTCAGACCCATGTGCTGATGGCGCAACAACGCAAAGCTCTCTTCACTGTATTTTTTCTGTGACAAATGATTCTTCTTGATCTTTGAGATTTCTATATAGTAAGAGAATAAGAGAACACTCAAACATCTGTATATATTTTATATCACTGTATAGAATAAAATATATTTTAGATGTAAACCGTATAAAAAATAATATTCACAAAGATGATACACTAATTTATGGTTCTGCACTATAATTCTAGGTACATTTTGAACTTTAGTGTTAAACACTTTTGAGAATACTAAGGATGACAAGGAAAACAAGCCTAGCATTTAGAGCACACATAGATACATATAGAAGACATGGTTCCTGGAAAAAATTCCATGGAAAAATTCACCATTAAGTTTCAAGTCTTAATATGTTTTGCCTATTATATTTTCTTTCGATTACAAGGCACCAGGTTTCAAACCTCAGTTTAAATTAATATACCTAAGTAAAGATTCAGGGACAGACATTTTTTTTAATGAGAGATCTGAAAAACAAGTTAACATATATATCATAAAGATTCTAATTGATGTTTTTAGCTGAGAACACTAATTTAAACACAGTAAATAACAATAGAGTAAAAAAGCAACAATTTTTTACTTAGAAGGATGTTGCTATCAATAGTACCTATAAAATATAGAACCAAACATAGTACTGACCATAAAAGTTCACATAAATAAAATAAATAATAGAATAGTGCATAACACATCACTTAAGGAACACTCAATGTGTTGTGTTATACCTAGTGCAGGGCCTGGAGGGGCAGTGCATGACTTCTATCTTTAGTGTTCTTTGAGTCATGCACTGCCCCCTCAGGCCCTGCACTGATAACACAATTTTTTCCTGGAGTGTTCCATTCATATATTATTTGTCATTACATAACAGGGATGTTTAGCACTTGAGCCAAGCTGTTCTTGTATTGTGTTGGATTTAATGGAATTGTTAAAATGCTACATCTTCAATAAAAGTTATTTAAAATAAAAAAAACAAAAGTGCTAATTGGATTTCATTAGACATAGTACCAATAGAGTAGAACGCTTACCCTCCTGCTCTCTGCCTGATGTTTTAACTTAACAGCACTGTCACTAGGTACCGCAAGACAGATATAATTCTCTCCAGTGTTTGTGGATCTTCAGAAGTACACTCGGCTTCTGAGAAAATCACACATGCATCATTTTAATTTCAAATAACACGGACACAGGACAAGAGTCCAATATTTTTAAATTTAAGTAGAGTTGGTATCATGGTAATATATTATGATCCAAAAAGGAAAAAAATAACTAAATATTTTTTTTATAGGTCTCTGGATTGACTGTGAATTTTAAATTTGCCAATATTTCAATATTACATATTTTCAGAAACTAACTGTGTACTAGAAGCTAAATAGTTAACATGACATGAAATTGGAACTGAGACACAACATCCCTTTAGCTCTTTGGCAAATGCAGTAGAGTTGGTCAGTAGAATTGGCAGAGTACCAGAATGTACACATAGAAAGATAGATTGAAATCACTTTCAGTAACAGACATACAGCAGCACAAGTCATACAGAGGCAGCTCATCAGTTGAGAGAGGTGAGGAAATGTAAAGGTAACAAATGTCTGGCCAATCTCACATTTAATATTCATACAGTTCAATTAAATCTAACATTGTTTTTTTTATTATTTGTGAAATTGCATGAGGTGAGTCTAGCTCTTCTACAGATCTTCAAACGTAGACGTAATTTGATTGTATAGCATTGTAATACGCTAAAGCAAGTTACTATAAATTATCTGGTTACCTCAATATAACAAAGCTGTTTTAATGATCTGAAACATCAATTAGTTGAAGTCATTGTATTATTTATGGGGGGTTTTTACAGGTTAATAATGTATATGTTGTAAACATCTGTGAACAGAAAAAAACGAATATAAAAATAGCACAAATAGACCTTTTTTTTACAGATTTGCCTTTTTTTGCACTATTATATTGAATTTGTCTACTTAATTTTATTTGCATGATTAATTTTATTTCTTCTCATATGCTTTACAAAATGTTGCATTTGTACTGTACATGCTTGTGTTTTGTGTTCTCTAGAAAAACTTACAGAAAGAAAGATAGGGAGAGAAATGCTAGCTGTGCTATTTATATATAAATTCTCTTATAATGTATAATTTTAATGTCCAGTTTAATTTTAAATTTTTATATTTAATATTTTACCAAACTAATTTAATTTTCATTTTACTATAATGCAAGTTAGACAAATTATTAATAACCAATTCACTCAGTATATTGTGATGTAAAACAAACTCATATGTAAAATGAAACTGGTGGGTTTTATATTAACATCCATTGTGTATAGTAATAATAAATCGAATTAATAAACTGCAATACATTCAATAAGATGAGTGTTCGATATTTAGAAAAGGGCAACTAGAAACCTACAGCCACTCAAATTGTAACTTAGTTAAAGCCTTAAATTAAAAAGAAAAAAGAGACAAACTATTAATTTTTAATATCATTTTTTTGTTCTTAAATTTAGATGTTTTTTAGGAAAAAATAAAAACCTCAGCTGCAAATATAAAATATGCCCATTCTATTATTTGTAGAATACTGTAACATAATTTTTTTTTTTTAATTAAGCCTTCATAATACATAACTAAAAACCTGTTCCCTGCAAAATCAAATTCTTTGAAAAAAAAAATGTAAATATATATATAATATTGCTTTTTCCAGCACAGAGGTGTAAGGAACAGAGATTAGTCAGTCAGTTAGCACACCTTCTGTAGTGCTAGTGCCTGGGTGTGTTTTAATGTCTGCCAGTAAATGAACCAATGAATTCATTAATCTAAGTCTTTGTGTTAGCTGCAATGCTAGGAGGAACGGGAGGGAGGAGCGATCTCATATATACAATGGACACCTGCTCCCGACGTCAGCAACGAGTACAGTGTGGACCTAGATATTAATAAGATAGTGATGTAACATAGCAAAGACTCAAATCATTAAAGGGGTATCCCACCAACGGGTTTACTAACAAACCCTCTTAAAATGAATATAAATATAATTTAACCCCTTCAGGACTGAGCCTGTTTTGGTCTTGAGGACAAAGCCGATTTTTTCAAATCTGAAATGTGTTACCTTATGTGGTAATAACTTGCGAATGCTTTTACCTATTCAAGTGATTCTGAGACTGTTTTCTCGTGACATATTGTACTTTATGCTAGTAAAAAATGTGGTAGATATATATGTGGGAAAAACACCAAAATTTGGAAAATATTTGCATTTTTCTAAAATTAAATGTATCTGCTTGTAAGACAGATAGTAATACCACACAAAATAGTTACTATTTCAAATATCCCATATGTCTACTTTATGTTTGCATCGTTTTTTGAATATTCTTTTATTTTTCCAGGACGTTACAAGGCTTAGAACTTTAGCTGCAATTTCTTATATTTTAAAGAAAATTTCAAAAGCCCATTTTTTCAGTCGACCAATTCAGTTCTGAAGTGGCTTTGAGGGCCTTATATATTAGAAAGACCCCATAAATCACCACATTTTGAAAACTGCACCCCTCAAAGTATCCAAAACAGTATTCAGAAAGTGTTTTAATCCCATAGGCATTTCTCAGGAATTAAAGCAAAGTAGAGGCGAAATTTATAAATTAAATTTCTTTTTGCCAAAATTAATTTGCAATACTGTTTTTTCTGTACCACAGAAGGTTTTACATGAGAAATATAACTCAATATATATTGCCCAGATTGTGCAGTTTTTAGAAATATCCCACATGTGGCCCTAGTGTGTTAATGGACTGAAGCACAGACCTCAGAAGCAAAGGAGCACCTAGTGGATTTTGGTGCCTCCTTTTTTTAAAATATATTTTAGGCACCATGTCAGGTTTGAAGAGCTGTTGTGGTCCCAAAACAGTATTAAAACAAACAAAAGTGACCCAATTTTGGAAACTACACCCCTCAATGAATTTATCTAGGGGTATAGTTAGCATTTTGACCCCACAGTTTTTATGCTAAATGCATTTGAATTAGTCTGTGAAGATGAAAATCTACCTTTTTTCTGAAAAAACAAAGATATTTTTAATTTTCACAAGGAATAAAGAGAAATAACACCACAGCATTTGTAAAGCAATTTCTCCCGATTACGGCAATATCCCATTTGTGGTAATAAAGGGTGGTAGTAGTAGTAGCAGCACATTAAAAAAAAGACACTGGACAGTCACAGGACAAAGCCCTGTGGTGGGGCAGGACTCAGGCCTGCTTGTAGCTGACGGCAGTGGAGGTGTATTGGTGGTAGTAGAGGTAGCCAACGGACAGCAAGGGTGGTAGTAGTAGTAGCAGCACATTAAAAAAAGACACTGGACAGTCACAGGACAAAGCCCTGTGGTGGGGCAGGCCTCAGGCCTGCTTGTAGCAGACGGCAGTGGAGGTGTATTGGTGGTAGTAGAGGTAGCCAACAGACAGCAAGGGTGGTAGTAGTAGTAGCAGCACATTAAAAAAAGACACTGGACAGTCACAGGACAAAGCCCTGTGGTGGGGCAGGCCTCAGGCCTGCTTGTAGCAGACGGCAGTGGAGGTGTATTGGTGTTAGTAGAGGTAGCCAACGGACAGCAAGGGTGGTAGTAGTAGTAGCAGCACATTAAAGAAAGACACTGGACAGTCACAGGACAAAGCCCTGTGGTGGGGCAGGCCTCAGGCCTGCTTGTAGCAGACGGCAGTGGAGGTGTATTGGTGGTAGTAGAGGTAGCCAACGGACAGCAAGGGTGGTAGTAGTAGTAGCAGCACATTAAAAAAAGACACTGGACAGTCACAGGACAAAGCCCTGTGGTGGGGCAGGCCTCAGGCCTGCTTGTAGCAGATGGCAGTGGAGGTGTATTGGTGGTAGTAGAGGTAGCCAACAGACAGCAAGGGTGGTAGTAGTAGTAGTAGCAGCATATTAAAAGAGACTGGACAGTCACAGGACAAAGCCCTGTGGTGGGGCAGGCCTCAGGCCTGCTTGTAGCAGACGGCAGTGGAGGTGTATTGGTGGTAGTAGAGGAAGCCAACGGACAGCAAGGGTGGTAGTAGTAGTAGTAGCAGCACATTAAAAAAAGACACTGGACAGTCACAGGACAAAGCGCTGTGGTGGGGCAGGCCTCAGGCCTGCTTGTAGCAGACGGCAGTGGAGGTGTATTGGTGGTAGTAGAGGTAGCCAACGGACAGCAAGGGTGGTAGTAGTAGTAGTAGTAGCAGCACATTAAAAAAAGACACTGGACAGTCACAGGACAAAGCCCTGTGGTTGGGCAGGCCTCAGGCCTGCTTGTAGCAGACGGCAGGGGAGGTGTATTGGTGGTAGTAGAGGTAGCCAACACAGACAGCATGGGTGGTAGTAGTAGTAGCAGCACATTAAAAGAGACTGGACAGTCACAGGACAAAGCCCTGTGGTGGGGCAGGCCTCAGGCCTGCTTGTAGCAGACGGCAGTGGAGGTGTATTGGTGGTAGTAGAGGTAGCCAACAGACAGCAAGGGTGGTAGTAGTAGTAGCAGCACATTAAAAGAGACTTAGACAGTCACAGGACAAAGCCCTGTGGAGGGGCAGGCCTGCTTGTAGCAGACGGCACTGGGGGTGGATTGGTGATAGAAGTAGTAGCAGCACCAACAGCGGCACATTAAAAAAAGAGTGGACAGGACAGAATCCCGTAGTAGCAGGCGGCAGCGGCAGCAGCAGCAGCAGCAATGTCAGATCTAATCAGTGGCATCAGGCACAGGGGTTTTAAAATCCTGGGCTAAACACAAAAAATGGTTATAAACCATACCTAATAGAAATCCCAAAATATGCAATCAATATATAGCACGGTGCCGTTTCGGAAGACGATAATTCAAAAAGAAAAGAAAAAAATAAATATTTTCCAAAACAAACCAGGCACTCTTTGGGATAAGAATAATTTTATATAAATGTTATTGAATTCCATATAAAAATATATTTTAAAAATTTTTCATATATATATATATATTTCCTCTTCTTTTCATAATACAAAATTTTTTGGGAAAAGGAAAGGGTGGATTTACACATTGGCAACCCTCAATCCTAGAGGACTAAACAATGAAATAAAATGTAATATGTTTTTATGACATGATGAATAAATAATTTCCTTCTGTTTATTGGTGGATATGTCTCCTGTGGGGTGGATTGTTTGCCAGCCTCTTGGACACCACCTACGGACCGATCGCCAAGTGACCTATCCTCAAATTGTTTGATTTAACCCAATTTAGGTAAACATTTTTCCTTTCTTTGAAAATAGGAATGGATAAACTCATGGGATGAATAAAACATTAATTCTGACGATTCTCTGCCTCCGAGTGGTGGGGACCCGGTCCCTACAGATTCATATCTGGAATGGACCCGCTCCCTGCCATTCGGAGGCGGACATTAAACTCTTGGATTCCATAAACGAGCCTGTCAGGGGCGTAACTAGGAAAGACTGGGCCCCATAGCAAACTTTTGACTGGGCCCCCCCCCTCCCCTGGGTGTCACACAACCCCCCCCCCTTGTAGATAGTGCCTTTTTTACAAACCCCCCCTTTTGATAACACCATACAGCCCCCCTGTAGATAACGCCATACAGCCCCCTTTGTAGATATCTACAGAGGGGGCTGTATGGCGCTATCTACAGAGGGGGCTGTATGGCGCTATCTACAGAGGGGGCTGTATGGCGTTATCTACGGGGGGCTGTATGGCGTTATCTACGGGGGGGCTGTATGGCGTTATCTACGGAGGGCTGTATGGCGTTATCTACGGGGGGGCTGTATGGCGTTATCTACGGGGGGACTGTATGGCGTTATCTACGGGGGGACTGTATGGCGTTCCCTACAGGGGGGTATATGGCGTTCCCTACAGGGGGGGACTGTATGGCGTTCCCTACAGGGGGGGACTGTATGGCGTTCCCTACAGGGGGGGACTGTATGGCGTTCCCTACAGGTGGGGACTGTATGGCGTTCCCTACAGGGGGGGACTGTATGGCGTTCCCTACAGGGGGGGGCTGTATGGCGCTATCTACAGGGGGGCTGTATGGCGCTATCTAGAGGGGGGCTGTATGGTGTTATCTACAGGGGGGCTGTATGGTGCTATCTACAGGGGGGGCTGTATGGCGCTATCTACAGGGGGGCTGTATGGCGCTATCTAGAGGGGGGCTGTATGGCGCTATCTACAGAGGGGGCTGTATGGCGCTATCTACAGGGGGAACTGTATGGCGCTATCTACAGGGTGGCTGGATGGCGTTATCTAGAGGGGGGACTGTATGGCGTTATCTAGAGGGGGGGCTGTATTGCATTCCCTACAGAGGGGGCTGTCTGGCGTTATCGACAGGGGGGACTGTATGGCGTTACCTACAGGGAGTCTGTATGGCGTTCCCTACAGGGGGGGTCTGTAGGGAATGCCATACAGCCCCCCTGTAGGGAACGCCATACAGCGTTTCCCCCCCTGTAGGGAACGCCATACAGCGTCCCCCCCCTGTAGGGAACACCATACAGCGTCCCCCCCCCTGTAGGGAACGCCATACAGCGTCCCCCCCCCTGTAGGGAACGCCATACAGCATCCCCCCCCTGTAGGGAACGCCATACAGCATCCCCCCCCTGTAGGGAACGCCATACAGCGTCGTCCACCATGTAGGGAACGCCATACAGCGTCCCCCCCCTGTAGGGAACACCATACAGCGTCCCCCCCCTGTAGGGAACGCCATACAGCGTCGTCCACCATGTAGGGAACGCCATACAGCGTCCCCCCCGTAGGGAACACCATACAGCGTCCCCCCCCGTAGGGAACGCCATACAGCGTGTCCCCCCCTGTAGGGAACGCCATACAGCGTCCCCCCCTGTAGGGAATGCCATACAGCCCCCCCCTGTAGGGAACGCCATACAGCCCCCCCTGTAGGGAACGCCATACAGCCCCCCCCTGTAGGGAACGCCATACAGCGTCCCCCCTCCCAAAAAAATGCGACCTACACTGTGCAAATAAAATACATGTATCCCCTATCCACAGGACAGGGGATACATGTGTGATCGCTGGCAGCGATAGGGAGAACGGGGGACTGAAAGTCCCCCCAAGTTCTCCATGACTAACCTCTGACTTCCGGCGTCTGCGCAGCTCTGTAGAAATGAATGGAGCGCTGGTCACGCATGCGCACAAGCACGACCGGCGCTCCATTCATTTCTACGGAGCTGCCGACACAGACCCCGGAAGTCCGAGGTTTGTGATGGAGAACTTCAGGGGACTTTCAGTCCCCCGTTCTCCCTATCGCTGCCAGCGATCACACATGTATCCCCTGTCCTGTGGAGAGGGGATACATGTCTTTTGCTTAATGGCAGAGCGGGAAGATACCTCCCTGCTCTGCCGTAGTTTTCAATGGCGTCGCGCTGTAGCAGCCATTGCGGCTGCTAGCGGAGCCTCCGGCCATGGTGGGGGCCCGTGCCGGCGGGCGACACGGGCCCCCTCATGCCGCGGGCCCCGTAGCAGCCGCTACTGCTGCTACGGCGGTAGTTACGCCACTGGAGCCTGTTTGATTTTGGGGAAGCCTGTAGGACACCTCCTCATGTCTTGCAAATGATTTTATTTGTTCATTACTTTGGTGGGGGCTGCGTGGATCTCTCTGGGCTGGCTGTATACCAGCGTCCCATGATTTTTCCACGCACCAACCACCAAACTGAAATAAGAATCTCCCCTTATACATACTTTTTTGGTAGGTCTGGTGGATGCTATCTGTTTCTGGGTGGCGGGGACCCGGTCCCTCCGGAAAAGTTTTCCGGGTTGGACCTGCTCCCGGTCACCCAGAGATGGAAGATATATTATTTTGTATTTTGATAGATAAAAATCTGTGGGACATTTTGTCTCTCCCTTATAATAAATGGGTGCATTACCTCTTCAGGACCTATGGATAGTCCCTTGATAGAATTAGCGTTAGACTAGTGTTATATCATCCGAAATGCATTATGGATCACTTTAAAATTAAAATAAATTTATTTAATTTGGGATTTTTTATTTAATTATTTAATTTAATTTATTTTATTTATTTTTTTATTTTTTATTTTTAATATTTATTTTATTTAATTTTAATTTTTTTTTATTTATTTTTTTATAATTTTTTTATTATTTTATGATATTTTTTTTTATTTTTTTTATTTTATATTTCTATTATTTTTTATTCTTTCATTTTATTTAAAGACACTGCTGATCACTAATTGGTTTGTTAGGCATAAATGACTTTTTAAAAAATAAGACTTTATATGCAATGTACTGTAGGTATATGTCTTAGTACTATATATATGTGTATATCTCCCGATAGATTTGTTTGATGAAATATCTAGGGGAATTTATAAATATAGAAAAGATATGCATAACATGATGTGTAAGGTTTGAATTACCGGAATAGAATGAGTACTTAATGAGATATCCTAACATATGGGTCCAGTTCCCTTTAAGTTCGGCACTATAAAGATGCCAGACTTTACTGAACTTACGGAATAGCTCTGAGGAAATCCCAGTCCGGGATGAAACGCGTCAGCTGATCAATTAATCTACACTTGGCAGGTAGTGACGTCAACCTTGCCTCGTCTTGCAGTCTCCAGCGTTGCCAAAAAACTCAACGTGGAAACCAGCACAGCAAGATACCGACTCTTCAAAGTAAGAGTGTGCTTCATTGCCAAAACTTGTTCACCCTTGTGTGAAATCTCGGCTGCCCCCGAGTATAGGAAGATCTAAGCTGCTAAAAATAAGCATCGACCATCGAAGGAGTGGATATAAGACGAATCTCCTCCGTGAGAATTGTGATCTGCCATTGAAAAGACCGAAGGGGTAAAAACCCGATTGGTATATCTCCAAAATCTGCCTTAACTCCATAATTGTTCCAGGAGGAGAAACATAGTGAAAAGGAGGGAATCTCCAGTCCGTCCTGAATTGTGATATTAACATGAAGATGAGTATCAAATTCTTTATCTATACTTGCATTGCCATCATATAAAAGGAACTATCCTTGCTAGTTTCGGATCAAAATTTAAAAAGAAGAAAAAAAACGCAAGTGTGAACTGAGACTAACGGTGTCTGATAAAAAAATCTCCAAAAACGTTTTTTTCCAGCTAATTACCCATATGTGTTTCTCAAATGGCTTGTGTATAGAATTTATATTACTTAGATAACCTATCATGATATGTCATTATGCTTAGAGGGGGATAAATTGATGGAAGTAAGGTTATAAAAGTTTGTGTTGGTATCCTGGCCAGGAGACATTTTTAAATTGTGTACATCTGGTTTGAAAAAAATATGTTTATTCAAACCCTTTCCTTTTCCCAAAAAATGTTGTACTATAGAAAGAAGAGGAAAGATATATATATATATATATATATATATATATATATATATATATATATATATATATATATATATATATATATGAAAAGTCTTTAAAATATATTTTTATATGGAATTCAATAAAATTTATATTAAATTATTCTTATCCCAAAGAGTGCCTGGTTTGTTTTGGAAAATATTTATTTTTTTCTTTTCGTTTTAAAATCCTCACCGATCCACGCTTGATTCATTTTCAGAAACGTGAGATTTTGCAAGCTGTTGGCGGACAATCTTGTTCGCTTAGGGGTGACGAAGCCCCCTGCCGCGCTGAATACCCTCTCTGACGCTACACTGGAGGGTGGACAAGACAGTACACCCATGGCAAACTGGGCCAGTTCTTGCCAATGATCCAATCTGCTGACCCAGAAGTCCATGGGGTCTGGGATCAGCATTTCTGACGGAGAAAGGGCACAGTCCAGGTACGAGTGAACCTGGTTGTTTAGGTGCTGCACCTGGTGATGGTGAACATCCCTTTGGTGACTACGATGTGTATCAGGTCGGGGTATTGGATGTAAAAATGTTGTCATCATATTTTCCAAACTGAATTGGCTGCTGCTGCTGCTGCCGCCTATTGCAGAGGTAGCTCTGCCAGAGGCAGTGAAATGATGAGACAGTGGGGAGTGGAGAGTGGCCCCCCGGTCAGACATGCTTGCAGCAGGTGTTTGCCGTTTGAAAGCCGTGACAAGCTGGCTGCATAGCTTCTCTCGATAATAAGCCAATTTTGCCTCCCTCTCGGAAGGCGCAAAAAACTCCCCCATTCTGGCTTTATACCGAGGGTCTAAAAGTGTGGCTATCCAGTACTCATCTCTTTGCTCCATGCTAACAATACGACAGTCAGCGCGCAAGTAACGAAGCATACAGCTCGCCATCCTGGCCAGCGTTTCAGAGGGCCCGGTTGGTTCCATCTCCGCCCCATACTGCCATGGTTGTCCATCATCAAGGTCGTCGTCAGACTCGTCATCACCATCACTGTCATGTTGTGCGGCTGCCTCGTCCCCTATCCCTTCCTGTGATTCCATCTCCAAATCCAGCTCCTCTTCAGGTCCTGTTTCCTCCTCATCCTCCTCCTCCTCCTCAACATCCATACCAGATGTGATCCTTCCTCCATCCTTTGCTGAATCATCGCTGTGAGCGTTTGCTCCATAATGAATATCAGCGGCATAACATCGTTCATTCCGCTAGCGTCACGGCTCACAAATCGTGTGGCCTCTTCAAAGGGCCTCAAAACGCGACATGCGTCTCTAACCAGCTGCCAGTGCCTGAGCTCGAAATTACTCTGGCTCCAAACGCTGCCCGTCTGCTGCATCAGGAAATCATTCACGGCTTTCCGCTGTTCGTACAAACGGTCCAACATGTGCAGGGTGGAATTCCAGCGTGTTGGAACGTCGCAAATCAGGCTGTGTTCTGGGAGATTGTTTTGACGCTGCAAGTCCAGGAGGGCGTGCTTAAATGCATACGAACGTCTAAAGTGAACGCAAACCCTCCTGGACATGGCCAGCACACCCTTCAAACCAATATATGACTTTAAGAAGCGTGTTATGACCAGATTGATCACATGTGCCAAGCAAGGAGCATGTGTCAGGTGACCTAGACGCAGTGCAGCCACAACGTTCTTCCCGTTATCAGAGACAACATTGCCCAGTGTGAGTTTCAGAGGAGACAGCCAGCGTGCGATTTCCTCCTTGATGCACAGCAGCAGCTCCTGCCCTGTGTGGCTTTTCTCGCCCAGGCTCAGCAGGTGTAAGACAGCGTTGTGGCGCTTCACCTTGCACCTATGAAAAGAGGAGGGAGGAGGAGTGGAAGATACGCTGTGTCCTGTCGGGGACGGGAAGACCTCCATTGAGGAGGGCAAGGAGGAGGAGGAGGAGGAGAATGGTAGGCGCCTGGTGTCCGGAGTTGAACCAGAAAGATACAAGCGTGGAGGTGGTAATGCCTGGCATTGCTACGGTGGTGCATCGGACTGCAAAATATTGACCCAGTGGGCCGTGAAAGACATGTACTGTCCCTGCCCATAGTTGCTGCTCCACGTGTCGACGGTGGCATGTACCCTGCTGCACACGGATAATTGCAAGGATTGGCACACCTTTTCCTCCACGTGCTTGTGCAAGGCAGGGACAGCTGTTTTGGAGAAGTAATGTCGGCTAGGTATTCGCCACCTAGGCTGAGCGCACGCCATCAATTGCTTGAAGCCGGCGGAGTCGACCAGGTGGTACGGCAGCGACTGCACCACCAACAACTTAGCCAGTTGTGAATTAAGCCGCACGACAAGTGGATGACTGGGTATATATTGTTGCTTATTGGACAACGATTCCGTAATGGATAACTGACGGGAAGTAGGAGGAGCACTAGATGACAGTGATGATGATGATGACAACGACATTGTGGATAAGGCCTGGCTACTACTTAGATGACAGGGACTCGGAGCAGCAGCAGCAGCAGCGGCAGAGGGGTCTTCATTAGATGTACATGATGATGGTGGGGCATGTCGATTGTCCCACATGGCCTTGTGATGCCGCTCCATGTGTTTACGTAGAGCGGTAGTTCCTACATTGCTGCCCTGCCCACGCCTTACTTTCTGCTTGCAGATACGGCACTGTGCCATGTTTTCGTCCTCCGGGAAGGTACAGAAAAATTGCCACACGGCAGAGTACCGTAAAGAGGTAGTACCACATCCACCACCACCCGAGCTTGCCCCTTGTCTGGCAGGCTTTTTTCGGGAGCCTACACCAGCATCAGTGTCGCCGTCACCGGCTCCTGAGCTGACCCTACCGCTGCAACGTTTTGCAGATTGACTTCTGCCTCTACCTCGGCTTGGCTGTTTATCACTGCCAGTGAGTGCCGCCACTACTACCCTCCTCCTCTGACGCCGTCATCACCTCGTCACCTGGTTCCCACGTCCTGTCTAAAACAACATCATCATCATAGCCCTCCTCATCATCCCCGCCACTTCTGTCACTGTGTTGTGAATGTAATGTCACATCATGGCAGGCTCCATGCCCCCTCTCATTACTGCGTCTGCCACCACGGCTACCACCACTAACACCCTCCCCCACAGCCACAGATATGCGTCTCAGACATCGCTTCCACCTTCACCACCGCCACAACACACTCCGTTGGCTGACTCGCGAAATACAAATCATCACCACTATGTTGTTCAGTATCTTCCTTCGCACCCGAGGAGATGTCTCTTAGGACTCTCAGGAAAGATGGCTTCCCGCTAGGAAGGGGGAGTGAAGACATGGATGATGGAATGGAAACGCTAGAAATACCCATATTACTACTGTCACTGTGGCAAGGAACTGTAGAGGATCTGGAATCCAACGAAACCTGGCTTGAAGCCAGATCGTCAGAGTCTTCCTGCTGAGATGACCGTGAGCCAGCCAACCAGTCCACAATGGCCGTATTGTCTAAAGTAACCCGCCCACCGGAGGAGATGGACAAGTCTGGCTTGCTGATACTGCTACTACTACCAGCAGGCACATGGCTGCTGCTACTAGTGGAACTGGGCACATGTCTTGTGCCACAAATGCTGGTACTGGGTCTGGCACCAACAGATCCAACATTTGGACTGGAAGAGGACACGGCATGGGTGTTTTTTCCTCTACCCCGTCCTTTCACAACCTTTTTTTTACCAGACATTTCACTGCTGGAGTGCAGCAAGTTGAATCAAAACCCGGGGGATGAGCCCCTTCTAAAAGCGTATTCACACACTGGCTTGGCAAATGGCAATGAATGAGAATTTCTATCAGCCACGCCGCGGTGCACTCAGGGAATGCTGGGCGTTGTAGTACTACTACAAAGTTGGATTGTTATTTGTTATGTTAACGGCCGGGGATGAGCCCCTTCTAAAAGCGTATTCACACTGACACTGGCTTGGCAAATGGCAATGAATGAGAATTTCTATCAGCCACGCCGCGGTGCACTCAGGGAATGCTGGGCGTTGTAGTACTACGTCTACTACAAAGGCTGCCTGTATTGCAAGTTGGATTGTTATTTGTTTGTTATGTTAACGGCCGGGGATGAGCCCCTTCTAAAAGCGTATTTACACACTGGCTTGGCAAATGGCAATGAATGAGAATTTCTATCAGCCACTGTGCACTGACTCAGGGAATGCTGGGCGTTGTAGTACTACAAAGCCTGCCTGTATTGCAAGTTGGATGCAATGGGGATGAGCCCCTTATAAAAGCGTATTCACACACTGGCTGAGTAGTGAGTAGTGGATGAGCCCCTTCGATTGCTGGATTCCTGCCTTTTAGATTCCTAAAGCTTTCCCTTACTGCACAGAGATGCTATCCCTACAACTCCTGTCTCTAAAATGGCCGCTGAGCTCCGTGCATAGACTTTTATTGCAGGCTTGATCCCGCCCCTATGATGCCTCCCGATTGGCTGGGAGAGCCGTTTGCAAGGCATTATGGGGTAGCCTGATGTCAGGTGATATTGTGAAATCCTCTATTTTACATCTAACATGTGGCAGGCGCCAAAATGTAGCCGGGTTTGGTCAAAACGGGTTCGGCCGAACCCGGTGAAGTTCGGATTCGCTGCAAACTGAACTTTTCCCGAAGTTCGGACCGAAACCGGGTTCGGTTGTCCCGGTTCGCTCATCTCTAATTCTGAGTAGCAGGGAACCAATACACACAAAACTGATATGTGTGCCAATCTTTCCATATTATTATTATTAATATTATTATTTACTACTACAATCCTGACCAAAAACCTGATTATTACAGGATCTCTTTTTAGTTGTTATAGCATCTTTCTTCCACTGTTTGTCACAATAATCTTTGGCTGTATATCACTACAGGGCTTCCCCTGTTGCTCTGCTTTTCGAGTTCTCCATTATCAGGACTACCAGATATCACTGGATATCACCTCTGAATATCCAACTTTTCTGTCCCAGACTCTCTGCTATAAACGCGCAGTCTGTCTAATCGCGACTCTCTGCTATAAACGCACAGTCTGTCAATGTTCGTGACTCTCTGCTATACTCGCGCAGTCTGTCTATTCGGACAGTTGCCAAGTCAGGCGTCCCTGACACTCGGCTCCCTCAGAACAACCAGGCAACAGGATAACATTTCCTTTGATCCTTAACAGTTCCTACACAACAGCCAAATAATAAATGAAATTTCCAACAGACCTATACACAAATCCAAACAGCATAGTTCATTGCAGATTCACTACACAGCATTTAGCTTCCTCATCTTACACAGACAGACAGACAGATGTACGCCATGGATTCACACTACCTCACAATCCGCTACGTCATCACATTCCACAGGTGGGGATCACGCACTCACTCCACACAGCTTCTGTTCTCACAATCTTAACAGTTTCAATGCTCAATGCCGGCAAAACTTCTCTCATACCATGAACCTCAAGATTCACACATCTGTACAACAACTCAAGATAACGTACGTATCTGCAGTCATTCATCACACAAAAAGCTTTCAACATACTACACATTGCTGGATAAATTATTGCGTTCAGGAGATGTGATGTCATGAGAGCTAATCCAGCCTCAGCAATGTATTAGTGAACAATGTTTGTAAGAATAAGCTTCTTATGTACCAGCCAGTTTTTAATATTCACTGATGCAATACCGCCAGGCCTCCAGCGACAGCTTATCAGACGAGGGTTTCGGCACCCGGGTTTCGGCACCAAAACTGTTAATGCAATCATGGGTCAAAATATATTAGACTGAAATTAGTATTGAGTATGTCAACAGATACCTGCCCTCCAGTGATTTATTCAGTTCCAAATCATAGGTAATCTATATATATATATATATATATATACAGTGAAGGAAATAAGTATTTGATCCCTTGCTGATTTCGTAAGTTTGCCCACTGTCAAAGACATGAACAGTCTAGAATTTTTAGGCTAGGTTAATTTTACCAGTAAGAGATAGATTATATAAAAAAAAGAAAAAATAAAAATAAAAAAAATCACATTGTCAAAATTATATATATTTATTTGCATTGTGCACAGAGAAATAAGTATTTGATCCCTTTGGCAAACAAGACTTAATACTTGGTGGCAAAACCCTTGTTGGCAAGCACAGCAGTCAGACTTTTTTGTAGTTGATGATGAGGTTTGCACACATGTTAGATGGAATTTTGGCCCACTCCTCTTTGCAGATCATCTGTAAATCATTAAGATTTCGAGGCTGTCGCTTGGCAACTCGAATCTTCAGCTCCTTCCATATGTTTTCGATGGCATTAAGGTCTGGAGACTGGCTAGGCCACTCCATGACCTTAATGTGCTTCTTTTTGAGCCACTCCTTTGTTGCCTTGGCTGTATGTTTCGGGTCATTGTCGTGCTGGAAGACCCAGCCACAAGCCATATTTAATGTCCTGGTGGAGGGAAGGAGGTTGTCACTCAGGATTTGATGGTACATGGCTCCATCCATTCTCCCATTGATGCGGTGAAGTAGTCCTGTGCCCTTAGCAGAGAAACACCCCCAAAACATAATGTTTCCACCTCCATGCTTGACAGTGGGGACGGTGTTCTTTGGGTCATAGGCAGTATTTCTCTTCCTCCAAACACGGCGAGTTGAGTTAATGCCAAAGAGCTCAATTTTAGTCTCATCTGACCACAGCACCTTCTCCCAATCACTCTCAGAATCATCCAGATGTTCATTTGCAAACTTCAGACGGGCCTGTACATGTGCCTTCTTGAGCAGGGGGACCTTGCGGGCACTGCAGGATTTTAATCCATTACGGCGTAATGTGTTACCAATGGTTTTCTTGGTGACTGTGGTCCCAGCTGCCTTGAGATCATTAACAAGTTCCCCCCGTGTAGTTTTCGGCTGAGTTTTCTGATGTTGCAGAGTGAAAATAGCAGTTTTTTTAATAGATATGACAATATGTGGTGCCCAGCTTTTGCCACCATGAAAAGACAGCTCTCTAATTATTATGCTGTGTTTTCTGGTTTTAGAAACACCCTATATTGTGGTCCTAATCTTTTGCCTGAACATTCAATAGGGCTCAGGAGTAAAGGAGTACCATGTGAAATTGAGGCCTAATTTGTCAATTTACAAACTATTAGTTCACAATTGCAGAGGCTCTGATGTGAAATAATAAAAGAAACCCCTTGGAAGTGACCCCATTTTGAAAACTACACCCCTCAAGGCATCTATTTTGGGGTGTAGTGAGCATTTTCACCCCACAGGTCTTTTCCATAAGTTATTGCGCTGTGGTTGCTGCAAAGTAAAAATGTCAATTTTTCCCTAGATATGCCATTTCAGTGGCAAATATGTCGTGCCCAGCTTGTGCCACTGGAGACACACACCACAAAATATTTTAAAAAGGTTCTCTTGGGTATGGTGATGCCTATATATGTGGAAGTAAACCGCTGTTTGAGCACACTGTAGGGCTCAGAAGGGAGGGAGCGCCATTTGGCTTTTGGAGCGTGGATTTTGCTTGGTAGTAGTTTTGTTTGGAGTTTTACTGGTATTTCAGTTTATAATGTGGGGGCATATGTAAGCTGTGAGGAGTACATCAGGACATAATAAGAGGGTATAATAATTGGGTAAAAAACAATAAAATAATCCATAGATGTGTGTTACACTGTGAAGCAATCCTTTATGCACAGACCAGTGTCGTACTGATAAATGGTGTCCTTTCTTATCCCCCTTTTGGTACAGACTCTGCACCTTTGCAGTTTGGGCAATTTTACTGGGAAAGTGTTTTCCTGGTATAATACGGGTATCCTCACTTCCAGCAGATATGTTTGAGTCCTCCCCTTCCTGGTTCCCTAATTTTAGGGACTTGAAAAAAATCGCCAGAAGAAATGTTCCCCTCTGGCCTGCACAACTGCATATTTATTATTTCCTGACTTATTGGAGCCTTAACTAATTCTATTTTTTCATAGATGTAGTGGTATGAGGGCTGTTTTTTAGCGGAACAAGCTGTAGTTATTATTGGTATCATTTTGGGGTAGATGTGACTTTTGTATTACGTTTTATTATATTTTTTTGGTAGGCAAGGTGACCAAAAAACAGCAATTCTGGCATAGTTCTTTAGGTTTTATTTATATAGCGCTCACCAGGCGTTATAAATAAAATTTATAGCAATTTTTTATGTTTTACAACTTTTTGCACAATAAAATTACTTTTGTAAAAAGAATATATTTTTTCTGTCACCATGTTCTGAGAACCATAACTTTTAAAAAATGTGGTCGACGGAGCTGTATAAGTGCTTGTTTTTTTTTGCGAGACGAGTTACAGTTTTTGTAGGTACTATTTTTGGATACATGCAACTTTTTGATCACTTTTTGCTCCAATTTTTGGAAGACAGAGTGACCAAAAAACAGAAATTCTGGTATTGTTTTTTAGGTTTTTATTTTTTTTACGGCGTTCACCGCGCAAAATCAATAACATAATATTTTTATAGTTCAGGCCGTTATGGTCACGGCGATACCAAATATGTATGATTTTTTTTTTTTTTTCAATAATAAAGGACTTGATAAGAGCGATTGTGTTTTATTTTATAACTTGAAACCTATGTAGTGCAATGTATTAGATCTGTCAGTCGTTTACTGACAACAAGCCGATTAGGCTCCGCCTCTGGGCAGGGCCTAATTGGCTTCCGTAATGGCAGGCTTCATGTTGCCATAGCAGCCGTCGGCAGCCCTGCCATCGCATGGCAGGGCTGTCGATATGCTACACACCACTAAGATGCAGCGATCGCTTCCGATGGCTGCATTTAAGGGTTTGATGGCAGGAATCTGAGCTAGCTCCGGTCCTTGCCGTTACAGCAGGGTGTCAGCTGTAACATATAACCGACACCCGCCGCTGTTGACACGGGCTCAGCTTCCGCAATCTTGCCGTCAGCTACGGAAACCTTTTAGGCCCCGACTCCGGGCGGGACCTGGAAGGCTTCCTTACAAGCCAGTATTAGGCCTCCGGTTGCCATTGCAGCCACCGGCACCTCTGCGATTTCATTTCTGGGTGGCGCTGAGCTGCAAACACCTTAAATGCAGCGATCGCTTTTGACCACTGCATTTAAGGGGTTAATGGTGGGGATCGGAGCTAAGTTCGGTCCCCGCCATTACAGCAGGGTGTCAGCTGTAACATACAACCGACACCCGCCGCTGATGACACGGGCTCAGCTTTCGCCACCTTGCCGTCAGGTACGGAAGCCTTTTAGGCCCCGACTCCAGGCGGGGCCTGGAAGGCTTCCTTACAAGCCTGTATTAGGCCACTGGATGCCATTGCATCCACCGGCACCCCGGCTATTTCATTTCTGGGGTGGCGATGAGCTGCGAACACCTTAAATGCAGCGATCGCTTTTGACCACTGCATTTAAAGGGAATGTGTTGCCAGAAAAACATGTTTTTGTTTTTTTAATTAAACATTTAGTGTGTAGGTGATTAAACATTGTTCAAATTTTTTTTATTTTTTTCACGAGTCAGGAAATATTATAAATTAATTCTAATTTATAATATTTCCCATTGCTGGTCACTAGATGGAGCCATTCCCAAAATTGCAGCATTGCAAAATTGGGTAAAAAGCCCTCGCTCTAGTGTGCTCTCAGCATCCCCCCCCCCCTCCTTTATCCTGGCTAGTGCCGGGATAAACGAGGGGTTTGAACGGTCTAACCTCCTACACTGTGTGTCGCCATTTTTTGAGCTAACACACAGTGTAGAAGGTTTACATACAGTAGTAAACGTACACAAACACGAACATACATAGAAATCTCTTACCTGCTCCTGCCGCCGCGGCTCCCTCCGGCCCGTCCGCTCCGTCTGCTGCCACTGGTCCAAGTGCACAAGTCCGGAAGCCGCGACCGGAAGTAGTAATCTTACTGTCCGGCCGCGACTTCCGGTCCACAGGAAAATGGCGCCGGACGGCGCGCATTTCAAATTGGACTGTGTGGGAGCGGCGCATGCGCAGTTCCCACACAGACGGCGTACATGTTAGTGGATGGAACGGGCCCCGTTCGCAGTCCCTATGGGACTGTGGCTGCCGTATTCCATGTCTGTATGTGTCGTTAATCGACACATACAGAAATGGAAAAAAAAATGGCAGCCCCCATAGGGAAGAAAAAGTGTAAAAATAAGAAAAAGTAAAACACAAACACACAAATAAATATAAACGTTTTTAATAAAGCACTAACATCTTTAACATATTAAAAAAAAAATTGTGATGACACTGTTCCTTTAAGGGCTTAATGGTGGGGATCGGAGCTAAGTTCGGTCCCCGCCATTACAGCAGGGTGTCAGCTGTAACATACATCTGACATCCGAGGATGATGGCACGGACTCAGCTTCTGAGTCCGTGTCATCCATTTGCCGTAAGTATACCACTTTAGAATGTTGAGAAGCACGATTGGAATGACTGCTCTGCCCATGAAAATCTTAATTGAGCAACAGTGTCATGTGTACGATGGGTTTCTGACAAGCAAATTATTGCTGGAAGAAACGATCTAAGGCCCTGTTTAACTGCCATTCTTTTTACGTTATCACTGGTGCCACGAGTACTGCAATAGTCAACTCTACTTAACTTCATCTATTTTTAAAAGAGGAAAAAGAAAGAGAGAAAAAAAAGAGTAAATTAAAAAATAATTTTTTTTCTCCTCTCCTCTCCTTGAGCACCAGCACCCAACCAACGCTCCCAGTCCCCCCCCCCCCCATCGCTGCCAAACACCCCTTTCCCCTATGACATTCACAAAGAGCTATCTAGCTCTTGGATCTGCTCTCTACCTAGCATTGTCTGAAGTTCCAGCTCTTCCTTTTCAGGAATACCCATAATCCTTACATTACTGCGTCTATGTCTGTTCTCTAACTCATCGCATTCCTGCTAAAGTTCAATAAGTTGTTTCTTTACTAAATCTTGATCATAAATCATAGTGGTTACCTTCTCTTCCACCACCAATATAGAATTCTACATCTCGTCCATTTTCCCTTTTAGTATTGAAAAATCATGTCTAATAAAAAGACATCTCTGCCTGTAAGCTTCCTATTTGTGTACTTTCACAGATTTATTAACAGAGTTCTTACAATCCTTAATTACCAACATAATTTCTGTCACATAGGGTACGTGGACCCACTGGACCCTACTGCCTTGACGGTATGGCAGCTGGCCAACACGACACAGGACAAAGTCTATAGTTCAATAGGTGTACCTGTGGTAATTTTCAGACAGTAGCTGGACAGGCACAGACGGGAGGTTCTCTTCTCTTTGTGCCTGCCTTCCGTTTCATGCGGTCGACCGCCAGCAGGATGGAGATTCGAGTCTGCTGCCAGATCTGCATGAAGTCCCTAAAAGCAGAATCAGCTGCTGCTGGTACCTCGAACATAACAGACACCGGGAGAGGAATTTGTGGGTGTTGGTTGTAGACAATGAAGAACGGTGTGGATCTTGTGGACTCGCTAGTATGGTTATTGTAGGAGAACTCGGCCCACGGAAGAAGCTGCACCCAGTCATCATGCTGCTTAGATATGAAGTGGCGTAGGTAGTTTTCCAAGATCTGATTGATCCTTTCGACTTGATCATTGGACTGAGGATGGTAGGCTGAGGAAAAGTCCAACTTTACATTAAGGAGTCTACAGAGGGCTCTCCAGAACCTAGAGGTGAACTGAACCCCTCAATCAGACACAATATGCCGCGGCAAGCCTTGCAGGCGGAAGATGTGTTGGATGAAGAGGTTGGCCAGTCAAGGAGGAACAAAGAGGGCCATCTTCAAAAATCGGTCCACCACTACCCAGACAGTAATGCATCCCGCAGAGGGAGGCAGATCCGTAACAAAGTCCATTGCTATATGCTGCCAGGGAGCATTGGCATAAGCAGCGGTTGGAGCAAGCCAGCAGGTTTGGAGTAAGCGACCTGGTTAGCTGCACACACTGAACAGGAAGAAAATGGTCCATGATATCTTTGGGTAGTGTGGGCCACCAGAAATGACGGGCAATCAGGTCTCGGGTCTTACGGGTACCCGTGTGACCTGCCAGCCTAGAGCATTGTCCCCAGTGGAGTATTCTCCCTCTGTCAACCAGGCGCACAAAGGTCCTCCAGATTCCATGGTATCCTCCGTCTCGAATGACCTGGACAAGGCATCGGCCCTCACATTCTAGTCGGCCGGGCGATAATGAAGCTCAAACTGGAACCTGGCAAAGCACAGCGACCACCTGGCCTGACGAGGGTTCAGTCGTTGGGCCATCTGGAGATAGGTGAGATTCTTGTGGTCCGTGAAAATCATGATGGGATGAACTGCGCCCTCTAGCAAATGTCTCCACTCCTACTGGGCCAATTTGATGGCCAGTAACTCCCGATCCCCAATCGAGTAGTTGCGTTCTGCGGAAGAGAAGAGTCTAGAGTAATAGCCACATACCCTTGCCTTGCCCTTGGGACCTCTTTGGAACAGGAGTGCACCAGCACCGACAGAGGAGGCGTCCACCTCCAACGAAAACTGTCTAGATACATCAGGATGATGGAGGGTAGAGGCTGACGTGAAAGCATTCTTTAGGCTATTAAATGCGGATTCTGCCTCTATAGTCCACACCTTGGCATTCATGCCCTTTTTGGTGAGGGTCGAGATGGGAGATGTCAGTGAAGAGAAGTCTGGGATGAATTGTCGGTAAAAATTGGTGAATCCCAGAAAATGCTGTATGGACCTTAAGCCTTGAGGGAGTGGCCATTCCAGTACGGCCTTCACTTTCTCCGGATCCATCCTAAGACCCTGGCCTGAGATTTTGTAGCCCAGGAAGGGTAGAGAGCTCCTCTCAAACATGCATTTCTCCAACTTGGCATACAGGCGATTCTCCCTCAATCGCAAAAGAACTTGGCGGACATGTCTCTAATGAGTCAACGGATCTGGAGAGAAAATTAGGATATCATCGAGATAGACCACAACACAAACATAGAGGAGATCTCGGAAGATGTTGTTGACAAATTCTTGGAAGACCGCGGGGGCGTTACATAGGCCGAAGGGCATCACTAGATATTCATAGTGCCCGTCTCGGGTGTTGAATGCCGTCTTCCACTCGTCACCTCGGCGAATCCGGATTAGGTTGTAAGCCCCACGCAGATCTAGTTTTGAATTTTTTTTAGCTCCACGTATACAGTCAAAAAGTTTGGAAATCAATGGCAACGGATCTATTTTTTACCGTGATCTGATTGAGACCCCGGTAGTCGATACAGGGTCGCAGAGAACAGTCCTTTTTCTTGACAAAGAAGAACCCGGTTCCTCCAGGGGAGGTTTCCATATGAAACCTCTCTCCAGATTCTCCTTAATGTAGACGGACATGGACTGAGTCTCTGGCAAGGAGAAAGGTAATACCCTACCACGGGGAAGAGAGGCATCAGAAAGCAGCTCAATAGGACAGTCATTCGCTCTGTGTCAAGGCAGCGTAATGAGAAGGCCATCACGTCAAGGACTGAGGACGAGGAGGCGGGACCGGATGGCTCTGTCCCAGGCAGCAGTCGAGGCACTTGGGACCCCACTGGAGAACCTCTCCGTCCAGTCCAGAACTGGGGCATGTACTCAGAGCCAGTGCAGACTCAGTAGTACAGGATTGACGGCCTTGGGTAGAACAAGGAATGATATGAGTTCGGTATAAAGAGCTCCTACCTGGAGCCTCAGCGGTTTGGTCACGGCTATAAGGGGGTCTGGCAGAGGTAGTCCATTCACCTAGGCGAAGATCAATGGCCTCTCCAGTGAGGTCATAGGCAACTGGAGGAGATCCACTAGATCCTTGTGGATAAAACTGGCTGCCGACCCAGAGTCAAGGTAGGCAGAGACCCGGTGGTTCT
Source organism: Rhinoderma darwinii (assembly GCF_050947455.1). Classification (NCBI taxonomy): domain Eukaryota; kingdom Metazoa; phylum Chordata; class Amphibia; order Anura; family Rhinodermatidae; genus Rhinoderma; species Rhinoderma darwinii. The sequence goes on from NC_134696.1 coordinate 64,353,591, forward strand.
TCTCGCCAGACATAATAGTCACGGGGATGGAGAGTTTCGAGGAAAAGTCTCTATCCAGCGCAGTATCGCCTAGGGTTGTCTCCACAACCAATCCTAGGCATTGGGATTTTTTGGCTTGTGAGGGCACAGAGGCACGACATGGCCTCCGAGGCCGCAATAAAGACAAAGTCCCGAAGTGTGTCTGCGTTGTTTCTGCTGTATGGATAATTTAAGCCGGTTTACTTGCATAGGCTCTTCGGGTGGGTCATATGGTGAGGGAGACGGAAGTTGCTGGAAAGTGGGAGCTAGCCTCAGGAGTCTTTCTCTCCTGACGAATCTCCTAGGATCACTCCCGGAGCCTCATATCAACCCGGGTAGCAAGTAAAATTAGGGCGTCCAGCGTGGATGGCAGATCACAAGCAGCCAATTCATCCTTGATCTCTGGCGACAGTCCCTGCCAGAATGTAGGCACTAGAGACTCATGGTTCCAGGACAGCTCTACTGCTACGGGTCTCTAGTCCCTGTCGTTCCCAGATCGGATTCGCCCACGCTGGGGCCCTGCCAGTGAGGAGGGAAACAATAAAGGAAATCTTGGCGCCATCAGACGGAGACGCTCTGGCATAAATAGAGAAGTGGATCTGGCACTGATTGAGAAACCCTCTGCAGGTACTTGCGTCTCCATTAAAACTAGGTGGTATTGGTCATGGAAATCGGGGATCAACACTGGTGCTGACAGGAGGTGTTGCAGGAGGATCAGTCAGAACAGGAGCTGAGACGGCTGCATCTTGTGCGTCTAGCCGCTGTGCAATGGAGTTCACTGCCAGTAGGATTTGGTCTTGTCATGAACGCCGATCTCGTAGGCCTGCCTGCATCGCTTGAGACAATGACATAGTCTTTGGGGGACCAGTGGGGTCCATGGCCTGAGCTTACTGTCACGTAGGGTACGTGGACCCACTGGACCGTACTGCCTTGACGGTATGGCAGCTGGCCAACAGGACACTGGACAAAGTCTATAGTTCAATAGGTGTACCTGTGGTAATTTTAAGGCAGTAGTTGGGCAGGCTCAGGCGGGACTTTGGCAGCAGGCAGGCACCAGACTTGGCGTAGCGGAGCAGGCGTAGACTCAGCGCAGCATGACTCCAATACGATACAGCACTTGGACCAGGATAACACGGGATACAGGTTACAGGAAGCAGGAATGGGAACACTGGGAACTGGAAGACACTTAAGGGACCATTTGCATAGACGAACATAGGTAACAACAACAAAGCTCAGGCAAGGCAGAAAGGGGCAGAGCCCTTCTTAAATTCCAGGATCCTGTGCTAATTAACTAACACAATCAGGTGCGAAGCGGGAAGTGATCGCTGGCATCTCCTGAGGAGGAGAAGCGGGCCAGTGCTCATAGGACCATGGCTGCGGCTGTCAGGGGGTGAGTAAACCTGACGGTCCGCGGCCATGGATGTAAGAATTTCAGTTAAAGATAGAGTTTTGGAAGGATATGTTGGAGTTCCTCCCATCTTCAGTAACTTCCATACTCAGGGTATACTGTTTATGAGGAGATACTGAACTCTCCTTTGATATTCTTACCAACCACACTGCAAATCACATTATTTGTTGTCATTTGTTACATTTTCATTATTTGAACTTTTTTTTATTCTATAACTTGAGAACCAGTAAACCTTTCTAATTTTGCTGCTGCATTTTCTTTAACCTTCTCAACATATCTTATAGGCTTATTATTTGACTGGTTACCGCCCAGGCTACTACCTGCCTGCTTGGTGGCCATTTTGGGTAAATCCACAATATATCCTCAAGAGAACAAATTGATTAAAGTGCAAGAGTACAGAGTGCAAAGTGCACACAATTAGGTGTAGGTTAATAGAGTCAATTCATAAATTATTCATCCGCTACTAGTCAGTTCATACATAATCCATCCTCACAGGCTAAACATGGCTAAACTGCAAGGTGCATAAAATCAGGTATAGGCCATAGTTAACACTGTGAATAAGAATGCAGGCCACCATAACCACAATTCATAAGAAAAAAATAGAAAAGAGTAATTTGTTACTTAATTAAAAAAAATAGTCTATACTTACTTCCGTGGCATTGGCATAGCGATGCCTGGCTGTTCTCCATGCTGCTGGCCTCCTAAGATGAAATTTCATCCCATGTAAAATTGGAATCTGTACATCACTCCTTATAAGTGCTGGAGCTCATATAGGATCCCACTTCTTCAGTAACAGTTTAAATAAATCTGGCACCCAAAGTAAGTGATAACGTAGTGTCTTTTATTTATATACAATCCAATTCAAACATACATGACATTTCGGTCCCAGATTTGGACTTTCTTCAGATAGTCGAATTGCTCAGAATAGTCAGGTCTGTATATGGAGATAAACTTGTGAAAGGTTATGCGGGGCTAATGAATGGAACTTATTTTTAGTCGCAGGAATTTCTGCAACAAAATTTCCTTTCTGACCACCCACCATAAATATGCTACCCTAAGCCCAAGCAATGGTAAATGAAAAATGAAAATAATGAAAAAAAAAAAAAGTGAATAAAATGTTAAAAGAAATTTACGCTTTGCACTAAAAGCAAAACCCAAAGACCTGTGAAAAAAAATTATTCGGAGCACTTTCATGATGTCATCATACATCCGACATGACACAGTCATTTTTTTCACACATTTATGTAATAAAATAATGCTGCTCTTGTGCCACCTGCTCTTCTGCTTTCCCTAAAGATTTCTGTTCACGGGTGCTCTGTACCCATGAGCAGATGCCACATATAAATTAAGGGGGTTCAAGGGAGAGTACAATAAGGATAGGTTTACACATCGCAAATTAGTTGCAAAATTTCTTCCAGATTTTGATGCAGATTTTTGACCCAAAGTCAGAGGTGGGTTTTAAAAGGATTCGGAAATATATATATATGTATATACATATATACAGTATGTATATATATATATATATATATATATATATATATACATAAAAGACTCCTACCCCCACCTGTACTGGACCCACTTTGGCTCAAAAATCGACATCAAAATCTGCAACAAAATCTGCGACAAATATGTGATGTGTGAACCTCTTAAAGCTAATTAGGGTCTTTCCCAGGCATTATACAGTAGTGATGTCAGATTTAGGGAAAATGTGCAAAATTTGACTTAGCATTTTTCTAAATTTAAATATTTCTGCTTGTAAAACAGATAGTAATACCACACAAAATAGTAAGTAGTTAAAATCCCCCATATGTCTACTTTATGTTGGCATCGCTTTTTGAGCGTCCTTATTTTTCTAGGAAGTTACAAGGTTTAGAACTTTAGCAGCAATTTCTCACATTTTCAAGAAAATTTCAAAAGGCTATTTTTTCAGGGACCAGTTCAGTTCTGAAGTGGCTTTGAGTGGCCTATATATTAGAAACCATGATAACTCGCCCCATTTCAAAAACTGCACCCCTGAACAAATTCAAAGCAGCATTCATTTCTTAACCTTGGAGGTGATTCACAGGAATTAAAGTAGAGGGAAAATTTACAAATTTTATTTTTTTTTGGCCGAAATTCATGTGTAATACAATTTTTTGTGTAACACAGAAGGTTTTACTAAAGAAAGGCAACCCCATATTTATAGCCCAGATTCAGCAGTTTTTATAAACATCCCACATGTGGCCCTAGTGTGCAAATGGACTGAAACACTGGCCTCAGAAGCAAAGGATCACCTAGTGGATTTTGGGGCCTTTTTTTTTTAAATATATTTTAGGCACCATGTCCGGTTTGAAGAGATCTTGTGGTGCCAAAACAGTGGAAACCCCCCAAATGCGACCCCATTTTGAAAACTACACCCTCAAGGAATTTTTCTAGAGGTATATTGAGCATTTTGACTCAGCAGGTTTTTTGCAGACTTTAGTAGAATTTGACCATGAAAATGAACATCAACATTTTTTGCACAAAAATGTTGACATTTTTAAGATTCACAAAGGATAAAGGAGAAAAAGCACCCCAACATTTGTAAAGCAATTTCTCTCAATTACGGCAAAACCTCACATGTGGTCATAAATTGGGTTTCATCAGAAATTTCACGACTGTTTTGTTTTTTACTCCCCACCTTCCAAGAGCCATAAATTTTTTATTTTTCCATCAAAAGAGTGGTGTGAGGGCTTATTTTTTTGCCGGACAAGTTGTAGTTTCTATTGACACCATTCAAAGTACCATAAACTGCGAAACTGAAAATAAAATTATGGTGATATCAAATTTATATAGGTCTTTTAATATTTTACTACCTTTACACAGAAAAAACTATTTGTTAAAAAACTAAAAATTTTTGTTTCACCACATTCTGAGGGCTTATTTTTGGCGGGACGAGCTGTTGTTTTTATTGGTAGCAATTTTTGGTACATACAACTTTTGATCACTTTTATTACAGTTTTTGGTGACCGGCGTTTTAAATGCTTAATTTTTTTACGGCGTTCACCGTGCACTATAAATGACAATATTACTTTATTCAGCGGGTCGATACGATTACGGCGATACCATAAGTATATTTTTTTTTATGTTTTTCAGCGTTTGCACAATAAAGTCACTTTTTTATAAAATAATTTATTTTTTGTGTCACCGTGTTCCGAAAGTTGTAACTTTTTTATTTTTTAGTCAAATAAGCTGTGTAAGGGCTTGTTTTTTGCGGGAGGAACTTTTTATTCTATATATTTTTAAACTAGTGTTGTTTTTTATTAAAAATGTTTTGTAGTGTTCACCTTGTGGGAAAAAGAACTTTATAGTTTGAGTTATTGCGAACTCGGTAATACCAAATATGTGCAATTTTTTTCCTATAATAAAATTCTTAAATATTATAGGAAAAAAGCCAGTTTTTGTTTTTATAACTTTTATTTTTACACATTTATAAGACATTTTTATTAACTTTTTTTTACTTTTTTTTTGTCCCACTCAGTGTCACTCTTAGGGTATGTGCACACACACTAATTACGTCCGTAATTGAAGGACGTATTTCGGCCGCAAGTCCCGGACCGAACACAGTGCAGGGAGCCGGGCTCCTAGCATCATACTTATGTACGATGCTAGGAGTCCCTGCCTCGCTGCAGGACCACTGTCACGTACTGAAAACATGATTACAGTACGGGACAGTTGTCCTGCAGCGAGGCAGAGACTCCTAGCATCGTACATAAGTATGATGCTAGGAGCCCGGCTCCCTGCACTGTGTTCGGTCCGGGACTTGCGGCCGAAATACGTCCGTCAATTACGGACGTAATTAGTGTGTGTGCACATACCCTTAAAGGAAGTCTATCTGGACCAGTGTATGGCCTCCGGTTGCCATGACAGCCAATGGCAACACCCGCAATCGATCCCCGGGAAAGTTTGTTGCTGCAACAAATTTTCCAGTTTGTTGCTACAACAAACTTTCCCTGCGATGCCATGATCACAAGATCACATGATCAGGACCTGAACCAATCAGGTCCTGATCATGTCTCCGGAACCAGAGGCAGGTGCTAACAGCGTGATCCAGGTGTCAGCGCCACTCAGAGACACCCGATCGCTCTGTTGCCACCCACCGTGGATTCACGTGGGCACTACTCAGAGCCCAGCAAGCGACAACTTGAATTTATAGTGAGCGGTCGGGAACCGGTTAAATCAGCTGTATTACATTTTAGGCCAGTCAAAGTGAAGAGGGTAGTTTGTGAGATTTGCACCAAATTTACTAAAACGCACATGCATTTTGAACTCTTTCTATGCCTACTGTAATAAATTTAGACTAGAGCATGTTTACTTGGAGAGCCACTTTTTTGTAATTTTACAAATTTGGTGAATGAGGTGAAAATGAAAAAAATGTGCAAATTTGGTGCATGTTACGATGTGACTTTTAAAAAGTTGCATTTTGTGCAAAAAATGGGGGGAAATACATTAATAAATATTTGCCATCTAGTGAGGGAAAGAAAACTGCAGTAGGCAAAGAAATAATTAAAAAAAATGCACTGTGACAATTCCTAAGGGAGAAATGTTAATCTGCTTACCAAGTCAGTTGTTTTTTATATTATTATTGTTTATTTGCTTCCTAAATGCAAAGTTAAACAACTTTCTAAATAGTTCCAATTAAAAATGTCCTGTTATTTTGCTGCTGTAGAGTCTGTGTAACTTCTCCAGATAACTACCTGTGCTGCTGCTGTTTATAACTCAAATCTGTCAGTCCACTTCTCCTGATGGTCTGATGTAATCTGCTCTCCCTCTCCATTCTGTCACTGTTACCTCACACCTAGCATATATTACTGGAAGAGATATGCCCACAGGAGAAAAGTCCGAAACTAGAGATTGCAGCCTGAAAATGAGTGCAACTTTTTTTTAGCTCCAGGTCACCACTAGCATTTTTTCTATGCCATAGATTTGCATAGCCTTTGATTGTGGATTTCTAATATTAATCTGATTCCGCTTAGGTCTAACAACAGGACCATAATGCAATAGTTCTTCTCCTGCAGACCAGTAAGACAGATGTAACTTTTAATTGAATAATTAAACTAATAATTAATTGATCTTCTCTCACACCATAAGGCCTTATTTACACAATAGTGTGCGTTTTTCGCGCGTAAAAAATACAGCGTTTTTCGTGCATTGCAGTTCCGTGTTTGGTACGTGTCTGCGTTATTTTTGCGCATATGCCATCCTTATGTCACGCGGTTTTGACGTTTACAAAATGAAATAAAGGAGGTGGTTTTCTTTTTCCCATCATTTCTTGAGCAACTGTTGCGCGAATGACGCACAGCACACGGATGTGTGTCCGTGTGCTGTCCATGATTTTCACGCACCCATTGACTTCAATGGGTGCGTGATGCGCAAAAACGCTCAAGTATAGGACATGCAGTGAAAAACACGGAATGTCTGAATGGCCCCTTTGACTTGCATAGGTCGGTGCGATGTGCGTAATTTACACGCGCATATCACGGACGTGAAATACGCTCGTGTAAATAAGGCCCAAATGCTAACTTACCACTCCCGCCATATGTTTGTTGAAAAGAATCTAACTAGCTAGGGAAAGAGGGATAGAACTAAGGGAAAACAGATTAACGTTAGAAATCAACCCTTTCCTTACATCTTCCCAAAGCACAATAATGGGGAATTAGCAAGAGATAACTCCATATTAACGGAATCCAAAATGGAATGCCTGATTCCATTAAGAACAAAACCTGAAAGGCGATAGCCAAAAGAAATGTGACCTTAAAAGGCATATAATTATGGTCAACCTACTGAAGGTGCTGAAAGGGTGGCACTGGTCCACCACTGGTTTGAGGATGTTAGGTCTCATTCTGGCTGAGGTTACACTTATTTTATTACACAGTTTGCTTTAATACGACCGGTGTACGACAGCTAATTGAACAATAACAACAAAGAGGGGGAAAGAATTGTTATTAAGCTGGGCGTATTATAGTAAAACTTATCAAGCTCATTGGTAAGTATTGAAATAGTGTTTTATGTTATAATTATAAAACTGAGACTCTGTCACCTTATTTCAATTGGTTTCTAAATTAAAACACTGTCTTAACCCTTTCCTCCCCAAAGACGTATCTCAAACGTCCCGGCAGGTAAGCCCTTAAGTAGCCAAGGACATATCTGAAACGTTCGTGCTACAAATGGCTCTAGCGCACAAGTTTGAAGCTGGAGCAATGATCTTGGTCCTATTTTAAAGCCAAGATTTCAGACACTCTACACAAGATCTAGGCCAAGCTAAAGCAGGCTGAACCGGGAGCTGCTGGAATAGAAGGGGGCCACTGGGGTATGAGCTCATAGGATGTAGGGGGAGGAGGCTCTCTGATCATCCTCCTGATCATGCTCCTATCCCTGTATGGCTTTAGGGGGTAACATGATCTTTTGTTCATGTTATTACCCCTTTAGTTTCACATATAGGGGGGGGGGCTTTTTTTTTTTCCAGAAAAGTAGTGAGAAGATAAGCAATTACTTAGTTAAGGCATTTACTGACCTAGACATTGACCAGCATCCAGATCAAAGCATCAAGTAAGTAGCACCAAGCACCTGCACCACACTCAAACAAACATCAATAAAGTTTATACATTTTATACTGTACTTATCCAATCTTTAACGTAAAATTATCTGACCACTTCTCTTTTGCCCTTTTCCCCTCTTTATTGACTCCCTCTGCCTGAAACCTTTAGAAATCTCTTTATTAAAGGTTCTTGAGACAAACTCTTACAAAGGAAAGCAGACATGGCGATCACCTACTACTAAAGTAGATGAGCTTTGGTCTTCCTTAACGTAACTCTGTAAGAGTTATTAAAAGATGGTTTGGATATGTCCAAACTCTTAGTAAGACACCATGCTAAGAAAAGCTTCTTACCACATATACGACACAAGATTGGACCACTAAACAAATCACTGCAATTTTCACAATGCAAAAAAATAGGCTGGTCAATTTAAATAGACAAAACGTGAACTTCCAGGGGTGGGACATTCCGATATGACCGCGTTTTAGGAGAGCTCCTGCAGCCTAAGTCATAATCCATCACCATCTACCTGCATAGCTCCCCCAGACTGCCTCTAAAGTGCCCAGCGTGCCCATTACATCTGTGGAAAAAGCACAGGACAAGACTTTTGCCCCGGAGTCCCGGATCATCTAGACCCATCACCCCACATTTTGCCTTGTGGACCACGGCCTTCCCGTGCCATTGCATCTGCATTCAGCTAGCTAGGTTTTCTCCCCGCTGCCTCCTCCTACTTACTCGCCGGCTGCTCTCCTGTCAGCAATCGGCCATTCTCCATCTCAGGGCAAATGGTGCTGGGGCCTCCTGCTTCCCTGGTGTGAGCCCTGACGATACAGAGGGAGCCTCAAGCTCTGCAGGTACTAGTTCCATTGATGGACCCAGGTAACTGGCGGCAGGAATTGTAAAACACTGACACCTAATTGCCAAAGGCAACAAAAATAGCCTATTTTCCCAGATACCTACTATATATTTTAGAATGTCCACCATCCAGCAGCACCAGTCAGGAATACAGGTGGGTGCACGTCCCAGGAGCCTGATCACTGCTCCCAAATCCTCAATATTCGTCCAATAAGAGACAGCACTCCAATTTGTGATAGAAAAAACGGCTTTTTATTAGCCCCTGTGCGACGTTTCGGCTCTTTACATGGAGCCTTTCTCAAGCTTTTTTTTTTTTTTTTTTTTTTACTTTCCAGTCTTTAAGCATGTGCTATATATGGAGACCACACAACTGGTCTCATTAGGCAAGTGTTTTAGCATAAAACATAAATAAGTACAAAGATACAGTCATGTTGCATCAGTGAAAGTTATAAAATACAAAGAAGTGCTATTGTGTATATATGATGGTCCTCAGATCAATCCGGGCCATCCAGTTTACAGCAGAAAAATGCTAATTAGTGAACAACTTTAAAAAAAAGTGCAGGTGCACATCATATAACAATTTAAAAACATGAACCTTGTGTTTACCTCGGATCCATGTGTTCGGGTTGTAGTTCCGGCGCCTGAAAAGTGGGTTGGCGACTATCTATGACAGAGTAGTCTCTTGCTACAGCGCACTTTCGTGCATGTGCAGTACCACCATGAGGCAGGCGGCGGCCATCTTAGTACAGCATACAAGGCCAGCAGCGGCCATGTTTGTATAATCTTATTGTCAAAATGAAAACTTTATTCTAGGAACCGTGCACACAGTCGGTTGCGTCCATGTACAGCATAAAGGCTTGAGAAAGGCTCAATGTAAAGAGCCGAAACGTCGCACAGGGGCTAATAAAAAGCCGTTTTTCTATCACAAATTGGAGTGCTGTCTCTTATTGGACGAATACTATATATTTTATATACAACCAAAATATTACTTTTATTCAGTATCAATAATAAACAACCACTTAAATTTAAGATGACAATGCGGTCTGATGGTTCAAGTAATTATTAAATGGAAGTGAATTGTAAGTACATAACTAGTGTTGCACAGCCTGTGGAAAACACTAGCCACTTATTATCTGACAACAGCAGCTGCAGACCGCTGCTGATAGGACACAACTATCAGTAATCGCATGAAAATAAAAATTATTGCAGCCCCCCGACACGTTTCACTACTGGCGTGGCGTCCTCATGGGTAATGGGGCTTATGACGGAGAACGTTAACATCAACCGTTTTTATCATCTGTACAGTGACATCAGAAAGGTTAGTAAGTGATTCTAACCAATAAGAGTCAATAAAACAAACCTAATACGTAATCTAATATGATTAAGTTGATACCAAATTTATATATATTTTTTTATATTATGCTTTATTCCATTTTGGGGAACATTTTTTGATCACTTTTTATTTAATTTTCGCAGAATAAAGTTAAGTTGTAATTTTTACCGCACAGTGAAAGCCGTAAAAACAAAACGCAAAAAACAATAGAGGAATCCATTTTTTCCAATCAGCCCGCAAAGAATTTGTTTTAGTTACCTAGTAGAATATATAGTAAATTAAATGGTATCAATAGAAACTACAACTCCTCCCGCAAAAAAAAATCCTCGCACCATTCTATTGACGGAAAAATAAAAAAGTTATGGATCAGTCCTGAAAGGGTTAAAACATTTATGACCACATCTGGGGTATAGCCATACTCGGGAGAAATTGCTTTACAAATGTTGGGGTGCTTTTTCTTATTTATCTCTTGTAAAAATTAAAAACCATTCCAGCTAAATTTAACCTCTTAACGCCGGATATACCCGTCCTCTGCAGCTGCTAGTTCGCGCAGGAGGACGGATATATCCGTCCTGTGATGGCGCGGGTACTGCCACTGTACCCACGCGATCAGTGGCAGGAGCACGGCTGTTATATAAAGCCTGGCTCCTGCTACAACTGCCGGAATTGAAGCGCGCTCCGATTCCGGCAGTTTAACCCATTAAGAGGAAGCTCCCTCTGTCACCCCATCGGCGCCATACTTACAAATGGACACAGACAGGCCAGAAATGCTGATGAAAGGGCGAGCAGGTGCTTTAAATAATAATAGCCACTCCCACTAGTCTTGAGGGGAGTGGTGTGTGGTGCATGGGATGTGTAGTAAGAAATAATAAATGAATAGTGTGTGTGCAAGTGTAATACTATAAGTGAAATATAGGGGGCAGTAATAAATGAAGTGCCTCAATAGAAATAAATGGATAATGGGGTGCAAGTGAGTGAAACATGGAGGGATAGTGTGTACGTCATGAGGCACACCGTATATAGCCAGGTAGAAGCCTATTTGTGACGCCTTGATAATTCATAGAGCGGGCTACCCTGCTTGCTATGCCAAACAACAACACACCATGCTCTCCCAGCATCAAAGACCCGGCTGTGTCCAAGAGAAGCGAATAAACATAATAATGAAAAATACCTGGGGTATTGGTAATCATTTTGGCCAAAAGGACGCAAGCTCGCAATCCACGACAAGGATCCCCAGACTTGCGAGTCCCTAAATCCTAAACTGGAACAGAACGTTCCTGATGCACAAACAGAACCGATAAAAACACAGGGACATATACAAAAACACCGAAAAAGGCCATACTTACAAATGGACACAGCCAGGCCAGAAATGCTGATGAAAGGGCGAGCAGGTGCTTTAAATAATAATAGCCACTCCCACTAGTCTTGAGGGGAGTGGTGTGTGGTGCATGGGATGTGTAGTAAGAAATAATAAATGAATAGTGTGTGTGCAAGTGTAATACTATAAGTGAAATATAGGGGGCAGTAATAAATGAAGTGCCTCAATAGAAATAAATGGATAATGGGGTGCAAGTGAGTGAAACATGGAGGGATAGTGTGTACGTCATGAGGCACACCGTATATAGCCAGGTAGAAGCCTATTTGTGACGCCTTGATAATTCATAGAGCGGGCTACCCTGCTTGCTATGCCAAACAACAACACACCATGCTCTCCCAGCATCAAAGACCCGGCTGTGTCCAAGAGAAGCGAATATACATAATAATGAAAAATACCTGGGGTATTGGTAATCATTTTGGCCAAAAGGACGCAAGCTCGCAATCCACGACAAGGATCCCCAGACTTGCGAGTCCCTAAATCCTAAACTGGAACAGAACGTTCCTGATGCACAAACAGAACCGATAAAAACACAGGGACATATACAAAAACACCGAAAAAGGCCATACTTACAAATGGACACAGCCAGGCCAGAAATGCTGATGAAAGGGCGAGCAGGTGCTTTAAATAATAATAGCCACTCCCACTAGTCTTGAGGGGAGTGGTGTGTGGTGCATGGGATGTGTAGTAAGAAATAATAAATGAATAGTGTGTGTGCAAGTGTAATACTATAAGTGAAATATAGGGGGCAGTAATAAATGAAGTGCCTCAATAGAAATAAATGGATAATGGGGTGCAAGTGAGTGAAACATGGAGGGATAGTGTGTACGTCATGAGGCACACCGTATATAGCCAGGTAGAAGCCTATTTGTGACGCCTTGATAATTCATAGAGCGGGCTACCCTGCTTGCTATGCCAAACAACAACACACCATGCTCTCCCAGCATCAAAGACCCGGCTGTGTCCAAGAGAAGCGAATATACATAATAATGAAAAATACCTGGGGTATTGGTAATCATTTTGGCCAAAAGGACGCAAGCTCGCAATCCACGACAAGGATCCCCAGACTTGCGAGTCCCTAAATCCTAAACTGGAACAGAACGTTCCTGATGCACAAACAGAACCGATAAAAGCACAGGGACATATACAAAAACACCGAAAAAGGCCATACTTACAAATGGACACAGCCAGGCCAGAAATGCTGATGAAAGGGCGGAGACATGACCTAATAGATTGCCTGTCAGATTTGCACTGACAGGCAATAATGCTTTGGTATACTAAATATACCAAAGCATTATATATGCGATCAGCAGATCGCATAGTAAAGTCACCTGGTGGGACTAAAAAAAAAAATGGAAATCAGTTAAATAAAGTTTGTGAAAAAAAATAAAATAAATTACAGTGAAAATCAAATAAAACTACTTTTTTTGCCCAAAAAGTGGTTTTATTTAGTAAAAGTGTAAAAACAAATAACACATGCACATATATGGTATCCCGCGATCGTAACAACTTGAACAATAAAATGAACACATTAATTAAACCGCCGGATGAATGGTGTCCAAAAAAAACGCAAAAAACTATGGCAAAATTTTCTCCCATTCCCCCCATAAAAAATTACATAAAAATTAATCTATAAGTCCTATGTACCCCAAAATAGTAGTAATAAAAACTACACCTTGGCCCACAACAATCAAGCCTACATACGGCCACATTGATGGAAAAATAAAAAAATTACGTCTCTTGGAATGCGGCGATGCAAAAACAAGTAATTTTTCTAAAAGGCTTTTTATTGTGCAAACGTAGGGAAACATATAAAACCTTTACATATTTGGTATCCCCGTAATCGTGCCGACACATAGAATAAAGTTAACATGTTATTTACGCTGCATAGTAAACGGCATAAATTTATAACGTGAAAATCAATGCTGGAATAGCTGCTTATTTTCAATTTTCTCCTAAAATAAAGTTAATAAAAGTTAATCAATATATTATAAGCATCTAAAAATGGTACAATTACAAAATACATCTCGTCACGCAAAAAACAAGCCCTTATATGGCTATGTCGACGGAATGAAAAAAAAGTTACGACTCTTGGAATGCGACCGTGAAAAAACAAAAAATAATCCTTGGTCATTAACGTGCAAAATGGCCTGGTCATTAAGGGGTTAAGCTCCGATATCCAAATGCCGCTCCTTCCCTTCTGAGCCCTGCCGTGATTCCAAACGGCAGTTTATTACCGCATATGGGGTATTGCCGTAGTTGGCCTGCTTTTTCTCCTTTATTCCTTATAAAAATTAAAAATGACAACGTTTTTTCAGAAAAAAAGTAGATTTTCATTTTTACAGACTAATTTCAATACATTTCTCAAAAACCTGTGAGGTCAAAATGCTAACTATACCCCTATATAAAATCCTTCAGGGGTGTAGTTTCCAAAATGTGTTCACTTTTGGGGGATTTCCATTGTTTTGGCACCACAAGACCTCTTCAAACCTGACAAGGTGCCTAAAATATATTCTTAAAAAAGGAGGTCCCAAAATCCACTAGGTGCACCATTGATTCTGAGGCCTGTGCTCCAGTCCATTAGCACACTAGGGCCACATTTGGTATATTTCTAAAAACTGCTGAATCTGGACAATAAATATTGAGTTGTATTTCTGTGATAAAACCTTCTGTGTTACGGAAATTTTTTTATTACCAATGAATTTCGGCCAAAAAAATTACATTTGTAAATTTCACCTCTACTTTGCTTTAATTCCCGTGAAAAGCCTAAAGGGTTAAGAAACTTTCTGAATTCTGTTTTGAATACTTTGAGGGTGCAGTTTTTAAAATAAGGTGATTTACAGTGATGGAAATAAGTATTTGATCCCTTGCTGATTTTGTAAGTTTGCCCACTGTCAAAGACATGAACAGTCTAGAATTTTTAGGCTAGGTTAATTGTACCAGTGAGAGATAGATTATATTTTAAAAAAAACTGAAAATCACATTGTCAAAATTATATATATTTATTTGCGTTGTGCACAGAGAAATAAGTATTTGATCCCTTTGGCAAACAAGACTTAATACTTGGTGGCAAAACCCTTGCTGGTAAGCACAGCAGTCAGACGTTTTTTGTAGTTGATGATGAGGTTTGCATACATGTTAGATGGAATTTTGGCCCACTCCTCTTTGCAGATCATCTGTAAATCATTAAGATTTCGAGGCTGTCGCTTGGCAACTCAGATCTTCAGCTCCCTCCATAAGTTTTCGATGGGATTAAGGTCTGGAGACTGGCTAGGCCACTCCATGACCTTAATGTGCTTCTTTTTGAGCCACTCCTTTGTTGCCTTGGCTGTATGTTTCGGGTCATTGTCGTGCTGGAAGACCCAGCCACGAGCCATTTTTAATGTCCTGGTGGAGGGAAGGAGGTAGTCACTCAGGATTTGACGGTACATGGCTCCATCCATTCTCCCATTGATGCGGTGAAGTAGTCCTGTGCCCTTAGCAGAGAAACACCCCGAAAACATAATGTTTCCACCTCCATGCTTGACAGTGGGGACGGTGTTCTTTGGGTCATAGGCAGCATTTCTCTTCCTCCAAACACGGCGAGTAGAGTTAATGCCAAAGAGCTCAATTTTAGTCTCATCTGACCACAGAACCTTCTCCCAATCACTCTCAGAATCATCCAGATGTTCATTTGCAAACTTCAGACAGGCCTGTACATGTGCCTTCTTGAGCAGGGGGACCTTGCGGGCACTGCAGGATTTTAATCCATTACGGCGTAATGTGTTACCAATGGTTTTCTTGGTGACTGTGGTCTCAGCTGCCTTGAGATAATTAACAAGTTTCCCCCGTGTAGTTTTCGGCTGAGCTCTCACCTTCCTCAGGATCAAGGATACCCCACGAGGTGAGATTTTGCATGGAGCCCCAGATCGATGTCGATTGATAGTCATTTTGTATGTCTTCCATTTTCTTACTATTGCACCAACAGTTGTCTCCTTCTCACCCAGCGTCTTACTTATGGTTTTGTAGCCCATTCCAACCTTGTGCAGGTCTATGATCTTGTCCCTGACATCCTTAGAAAGCTCTTTGGTCTTGCCAATGTTGTAGAGGTTAGACTCAGACTGATTAATTGAGTCTGTGGACAGGAGTCTTTTATACAGGTGACCATTTAAGACAGCTGTCTTTAATGCAGGCACCAAGTTGATTTGGAGCGTGTAACTGGTCTGGAGGAGGCTGAACTCTTAATGGTTGGTAGGGGATCAAATACTTATTTCTCTGTGCACAATGCAAATAAATATATATATAATTTTGACAATGTGATTTATTTTTTTTTTTTTTTTATATATATATAATCTATCTCTCACTGGTAAAATTAACCTAGCCTAAAAATTCTAGACTGTTCATGTCTTTGACAGTGGTCAAACTTACAAACTCAGCAAGGGATCAAATACTTATTTCCTTCACTGTATGGGGACTTTCTAATTGATAAGACCCTCAAAGCTACTTCAGAAATGAAGTAGCCCCTGAAAAAATTGCCTTTTGAAACTTTCTTAAAAATGTGAGAAATTGCTGCTAACGTTCTAAGCCTTGTAACGTTCTAAAAAAATAAAAGGACGTTTAAAAAAATGATGCAAACATAAAGTACACATATGTGAAATGTTAACTAGTAACTACTTTATTTGGTTTTACTATCTGTTTTAGAGGCAGATACATTTAAATGTCACAAGAACACATTCTCACAATTGCTTGGATAGGTAAAAGCATTTCCAAGTTATAAAGTAACACATGTCAGATTTGAAAAAATAGTCTGTGTCCACAAGGCCAAAACAGGACGAAGGGTTTAAGATCCAAATTACCACCTCTTGGGCCCGGTTTTAGCAGGGCTATCCCCCAGAATTTAATATGCCCTGACAGCGGTGTCTATTCGTTTCTATTAATAGAACAGAGATGTTTTGAGATACATCATCTCAATTGTTGGATGGTTTTACCCAGGGCTGGCCATCTGACAGGGGTTATCCAGGTTCAAGAAAAAACAGGCCACATAAGGGAAGTATTACTAACCTTTTACATTCATTGAGGCCGCTTCAGTGATTCCTTCTGGTCTTTGTTTACTTAGCTGTGTCAACACACGTGACTGTTGCAGCGTTTCTCATGTTAAATCGACGTGCCATCATCATTGCAACTCAGTAAGCAAAGACCGTGGGGATCAATAGAGCAGCGGCGTTGTAGCTGCGGAGGATTTAAAAGGTAAGGAATCCATCTTTTAATATTTTATGCCATATCCCCCCCGGTCTGTTTTTCTTCTTGATCCCGGACATCCCCTTTAATTATAGCTATGTGCCTATTCACTCTTAGGCTGGGTTCACACAACCTATTTTCAGGCGTAAACGAGGCGTAATATGCCTCGATTTACGCCTGAAAATACGGCTCCAATACGTCGGCAAACATCTGCCCATTCATTTGAATGGGTTTGCCGACATACTGTGCCGACGACCTGTAATTTACGCGTCGTCGTTTGACAGCTGTCAAACGACGACGCGTAAAATGACTGCCTCGTCAAAGAAGTGCAGGACACTTCTTTGGACGTAATTTGAGCCATTTTTCATTGAATTCAATGAAGAACAGCTCTATATTACGGGCGTCAATGATGCCTCGCAAAATGTGAGAACGAGCAATTACGTCTGAAATTACGGAGCTGTTTTCTCCTGAAAACAGCTCCGTAATTTCAGACGTAAATGCAGTTTACGTGTGCATATACCCTTAGGGTATGTTCACACTACCTATTTACGGACGTAATTCGGGCATTTTAGCCCGAAATTACATCCGAAAATACGGCTCCAAAGCGTCGGCAAACACCTGCCCATTCATTTGAATGGGTCTTACAATGTTCTGTGCCGACGGTCATTTTTTTTACGCGCCGCTGTCAAAAGGCGGCGCGTAAAAAAGACGCCCACGTCAAAGAAGTGCCTTAGGGACGTAAATGGAGCCGTTTTCCATGGACTGCATGGAAAAACAGCTCCAATTACGTCCCTAATGGACGCAGCGAAAGACGCCTGCACATGCCATTACGGCTGAAATTACGATGCTGTTTTCTCCTAAAAACAGCACCGTAATTTCAGCCGTAACGGACGCTGCCGTGTGAACATACCCTTAGTGTTTGATCAATCTTATCTAAACGCGGCCAAAGATCAGAAATTCAGAGAGACAGCAAGAGGGAGAAGCGGGATGTATAATCCAACAACAACCAAGTCGCAGAGAGGAAGCAGTGCTTCAACTCCCCAGAAGGTCATCATTACATAAGAAAAAGAGAGAATGGCACTGCTGAGCCAATAAGCAGCCACTGGACCTGGCATACAGCAGATACTCAGCTGAGCCACTCTCTCTCTATTACTGTCTACACTAAACAACGACCCCCAGTAGCTGCAGGGAAATCAGACTTTGTTCACATGTGCTGTTATTTTTCCTGTCAAATTAATGGATACCATGCCAATGAACCCCGTTGTAAGTCAATGTCCAAGGTTTGAGTGACACGTGTGCAACATGTGTCCCAGGTTATTCATGCATTTAATATATATGGCAGCATTCTTAATGTGTATAGTATGTAGTGGTGTTATTCATGTGTACAGTATACAGTATAGTGTTGCTATTCGTGTGTACTGTATACATTGCAGCATTATTTATGTGTATATAGCATCATTACTTCTGTGTACAGTACATATGGCGGCAATATTCATGTGTACAGTTTATAGTAGCATTATTTTTGTGTGCAGTATATATGGCGGCATTATTAATGTGTGTAGCATATATAGCAGCATTATTTATGTGTACAGTATAGTGGCATTATTCATGTGTACAGTATACAGTATGTGGTGTCATTATTCATGTGTACAGTATATATGGGTCTTATTTATGTGTACAGTATATATGGCAGCATTATTTATGTTTGTATTATATATTGGTGTTATTCATGTGTACAGTTTATATGTTGTTATTATTCATCTGTGTAGTATATATATCAGCATTATTCATGTGTACCGTATATATGGTTGTATTATTCATGTATACAGTATATATTCACATTATTTATGTGGACAGTATATATGGCAACATTATTTATGTTTGTAATATATTTAGCAGCATTATTCATGTGTATAGTATATATGGCTACATTGTGTGTACAGGATATAGTGACATTATAAAGAATATGATGATTTTGGGTAGCAAGGATTACTAAAATATTAATTTAATGCACCTAATAATTAAATTAATATATAATTTATCCTTACTTCCCATAAATGAACTAGGGTCACATGTTATATATCCTAGCTGTGTATGATGTATTCTTTTTATTGCACAGATATATTCTTAAAATGTCTGTAATATTTTATTGAAAGAAATGAAAATAGATCCGGAGTAATAAAATATAACTTTTACTGAACTTGTTTAAAATAGATAACAAACATGTGTCAATGAGTAAGGATATCAAATGCCAATACTGCATGCCAATTCGTATTCAATGATTTATATCAAAATCAAACAAAATTTCTGAAGACAGCAAGAAAATATCAGTCCGCCTTAAATAAGGTTTCCTAGTATTATGATGTATTATAATCACTTTCATCAGGAGGTTTTATCCAATATCTTTTCCTCTTGCAAGGACCACATATATAGATTAAAGTAAAAGACCTGGGGCAGTTGCCCTCCTACCCCTTATTTTCAGTTGGTAGTCCTTTTGGTCAATGTGTCCGAGGATGGTTATATGGCTTCTCCTGAAGTGATAGATGGTAAATATTTCTCCCAACGCGTTTCCCTGCTGACCAGGCAGTTCCTCAGGGGAGATGGGTCAAAGCAGCAGCTGTATCCAAATTTGAGGTTTAGCTGCCTAGAGATCAATATTGCTGTCAATTAGTATGAGACGAAGGCTCATAGGTCTGAGCCTGCTTGCAGTGGCAAGGGGTATCCTGTTTAAAACATTCTTGCAGTGGCAAGAAGTTTAGTCCTTCCAAGTTGGAGGTAAACAAAAAGACGCCTGTTCCTGGCGTGTGCCGAACAGGATACCCCTTGCCACTGCAAGCAGGCTCAGACCTATGAGCCTTCGTCTCATACTAATTGACAGCAATACTGATCTCTAGGCAGCTAAACCTCAAATTTGGATAAAACAGCGAGAAATACCCTTTCTCCTGCCTCCCATTGAAGTCAATGGGAGGTCAGAGGCGGAAGCGCCCGAAGATAGGGCATGTCGCTTCTTTTTCCCGCGAGGCAGTTTTACTGCTCGCGGGAAAAAGACGCCGACGCCTCCGATTGAAATCAATGGGAGGCGTTCTCGGGCCGTTCTTGCCAAGTTTTGCGACGCGGTTTCCGCGTAAAAAAACTCTGCAAAATACCCCGTGTGAACATAGCCTAAAGTTGCTTCAGGATTTTTGAGGCAGTTTTTGAAAAGCAAGCGCTTTTTTGGCATGTTTTTTTTTAGGTATTTTTTAGGTGTTTTTAGGCATTTATTTAAACTAAGCAAATGCAAAAACCGCATCAAAAACGCTTAGGCTGGGTTCACACGAGCACATTAACGTCCGTAATGGACGGACGTATTTCGGCCGGAAATCCCGGACCGAACTCAGTGCAGGGAGCCGGGCTCCTAGCATCATAGTTATGTACGATGCTAGGAGCCCCTGCCTCTCTGCAGGACAACTGTCCCGTACTGTAATCATGTTTTCAGTACGGGACAGTAGTTCCACGGAGAGGCAGGGACTCCTAGCATCGTACATAACTATGATGCTAGGAGCCCGGCTCCCTGCACAGAGTTCGGTCCGGGACTTCCGGCCGAAATACGTCCGTCCATTACGGACGTTAATGTGGTCGTGTGAACCCAGCCTTAAATGAATGGTGCCTTTTTTTCCCTCCCATTGATTTCCATAGAGGTTTAAAAGGCGGATATTGCTTTAAAATAGAACATGACGTTGTTTGGTTCTTTTTTCAATAAGCGGGCAAAGTCCTTCCTGGAAAAAGAAGGCCTCGAATCAAAATCTGCCAAAAAAATGCTGTGTAAACTGAGCCTAAGAGAGTTGTGACAAGTGTGTACATTCAGCCCATCACATGCTGCTCCCATTTAGCTTTTTTCTGCAACTTCCTGATTTATGAGATATCTGAGTAGCACAGCAGCTGAAGGGTGGGCTCGCAAAGTCGCAAACATATTTATTGGACCTGTGTGCTATAAAATGCCAGGGCTGATTTTATGTCCCAGTCCGGCCCTAGTTTTACCCACATAGATTTTGGGGAATGGGCATTTTGCGAAATATACAACTCAAGAACTCTGCCAATTTAAAAATGGTCTAATTTCATAAGATCTACTATGAGCAGAGTTGGTAAAACTCTTCGTTTTTGGTAAAGAAGGACAAAAGGAACAACGTCCACAAGAATATGGGACCAGTAGTAGGAGGAGGAAGCCAAGTACTCTGTAATGTATATTGTCTGGATTAATGACTGTTGACTAAAAATTATCTTTGATTTTACCCCCTACGATAGCTAATACTAGGGGTAGTAGAAAGGACATCATGTAAGTCAGGGTTAGCATATAAAATAGGCCACTGTTTACATAGAATATTAGTGACCTCTTGAGAACGTACATCGAAAGTACCAATACTTGTGATGTTCATGGTAGATTCTTTAGGATTCCTAATATTTTTATTATGACTGTCCAAGAGATCCATTCTGCTTGTCGTCCTGGCCCTAGCATATGCTCTATGTAAGATTTTTTTAGGGTAGCCTCACACTACAAATTTATGGTACAAACCATCACATTCATTTTGAAAAGCAAGATCACTATAGCAGTTTCTCTTAACTCGTAGGTACTGTCCTATTGGAATTCCTCTCTTTAGAGCTGAAGGGTGATGGCTATTCCAATGTAGGAAGCCATTAGTAGCAGTAGGCTTCTGAAAGCTGTCTGTATGGATACTGGCACCTGGATCCAAAGAAATTTTTAAATAAAGAAAATGTATTTCATTTGCATGTATTTCATGTGTAAATTGCATACCAATGGTATTATTGTTAAGAATGGTGCCGCTGTCAAGGCATATTAGGTCCACACATGATGGTGACGCTGGATCACTTCAAGATTGCCTTGTTAAAACCAGGCCCCAGAGGTGGTAATTTGTATTGTCAGCTACTGCAGGAAGAGGCCAGTTGAATCCATTGACTTGGAAGCCTTAGCCCTGATGGTCTCAATGCGGGTTTTACCTTCATAGCCATTCTTTGATGAGCTATTTTCTAATTCTAAATCTACAGTGATTAATTCAGTTTCCCTGCCAGTCACTGTGGCATATATTTGATTATTAATAGTATAGATTTATATTTACTAACCGTTAATTTGGCGACTATATGAATATCACCTGGCTATTATAGGTCTGTAACTCACAGCCCCTATATATATATAAATTCGTTTTCAAAGTGTCCAATCAAACTAAGAGCCCAGGCAACTAGCAATTTGTTATAATGGAGGGATAGAATTGGTAGGCACATATTGGGCATACTGATTGTGCAGTAAATTCAACTAACATTTTCTAAGTACATAAGGGTTGCTTATGTGGCGTTTGCCAAAATGTGTCCCATCTCATACCATCATAACCTACTCCTGCCATGTACTCCTATGCCTTTGATCTTAGATTCCAACATTTATAATGTAACTATTATAGTTCTCTTTATATATGGCATTATTACTTTAAATAGTCCATTGGTCATTGGGTAGAGTCTTATTATATATGGTATTTAGTGCAGTGATGTAATGGACTAGCATCTTTTTTCATCAGTGGTCCTTGTGCCTGCCAACTCCCTCCCACCTCCCCATTTTTATCTTATTGCTCTAGTGATTTTTATAGAGAGAGTAAGTCCACTGACGTGCGTAATGGACCGAAATCTGCACTTGTCAATCTGTTGGCGGTATTTACCACTACGGCACATGTACGCCAGTGTATTACCCATTGGCTAATCTTAAACAATCTTCTACTGGACACCGCTTATTTATATCAACTTAATTGAAGAGCTTGGTTTTATTCACTCTTATTGGTCAGAACCACTGATTAACCTTTTTGATGTCACTGGAAGAGTGCAGGACACTGAGACTCAGCATCCCCTGCTTGACACACTTGTTTCATCGTGTCACTCCTATTGGACCACCTGTGCTCTACTGGACGGATTACCTGCAATAACCCTTACCATCTCCCTCTGCCTGAACGATCTTCACAAACCCCTGTTCAACTGCTTCTGGATCAGTACAATCTATACTACTTCTACCTGCTCTTTTGCTGCCTAAAAGTGACAGTCAATTGTTGATTACCTTAATCCCTTTGCCCCAACGAACGGGTACAGTGGACTCATTCTCATATCTTCACTGTGGAAAGCTGAACACAGGTTTTTCTCAATGCATAAGGGCCTTTAATTTTTAAACCAACAGTACCACCTAGTGGTCATTGATCTTAATTACATATTATTCTAACCCAGGGACTCACAGGGAGAACCACGCATAAACTCTTGCTTCTTCCAAGCAACTTGATGCCTTAACTTTCTGTAAAGCATCCACCTCATGAAGGTACAAGGCACAATTCAATAGACTAAAATTAACCTAAAAAATAAGACACGGAAAACAGATATTTGTATAAAAAAGGCCGTAATGTTTTTATTAAGGGTTACCAAAGATAATCAATAATAATAAATACTCGTTTGTTATAAAATAAAAAAATACAAAAAAATAAAAAAAATATAAAACTCAAAAAATAATATATAGGAGTTTAGTTAGGTAGGTTTTTGCACAACATACCTATCTGATAAAGAGCATAATGGCCCGTAGAGTGTTTTCGGCTGAAGAGGCATATTCCATTATTGCTTCGGACAGCGAGTCCGGGAGTGACCCAGAAACCCTCTTCTATCTCTCCTCTTCCTCCTCTTCCTCATGAAGTGAGGATGAGGAACCGCCAAGAAGTTGCCCCCGGTCGTCTACTACACCAGCTACTGAGAGTAGTGACCCCATGTGGACTCCAATCCCCGAGAACTAACCTTTATGAACAACAGTTTATCGTCCAGAATGCCTCATCTAGTTACGCCAAGCCCAACAGGTGGACCCCTGTAGGCAACATGGAA
The DNA here is from genome assembly GCF_050947455.1 of Rhinoderma darwinii. Taxonomy (NCBI): domain Eukaryota; kingdom Metazoa; phylum Chordata; class Amphibia; order Anura; family Rhinodermatidae; genus Rhinoderma; species Rhinoderma darwinii. The sequence goes on from NC_134696.1 coordinate 64,377,239, forward strand.
ATTAGGAAGTTCTGGGGTATTGTGCTCAGTGAGGGGCTTCTGAAAAAGCCATCAATAAGAACATACTGGAGCACAGATATACTGTACCACACCCCCATGTACCGATGGCGATGGCCAGGACTCGTTTTGAGATAATTCTCCGATTTTTGCATTACTGCGATAATGCACAGTGCCCACATCAAGGTGAAGGACACCAGTATTCATCCCGCAGAATGTCCCCCCCTCCTTCATGGGAGTTAACGGCAAGATAGTGTGGGACTAGGTGCATCCACTGCTGGACAAGGGGTACCACCTCTATCTGGATAATTACTATACCAGCATACTACTTTTCAAGAACCTTGCTTCCAGAAGTAGAGTGGCGTTCGGCACAGTTTGCAAGAACCAGAAAAGCCTCCCTAGGTTGCTGCTCGGGCAAAAACTCAGAAGAGGTGAGAGTAGGGCATAATGCAGCGACAACCTATTGTGTGTCAAGGACAAGGACAAGATATTGACAACAATACATGGCCATGGCAGCACCCCCTGTCCCTGTAAGAGGTACCAGTACAGAGACCCTTAAACCCAATTATATTCTTGACTACAATAAATACATGGGAGGGGTTGATCTCTCAGAACAAGTGCTGCCGCCATACCATGCAATGCGGAAATAAAGGGTGTGGTACAAGAAGCTGGCCGTGCACATCATGCAAATAGCACTGTATAATTCTTACATTCTATTCAGATCTTCAGGCCAGCAGGGACCTTTCCTGTAATTTCAAGAGGTAGTAATAAAGTCCCTTATATTTGGACATCAGGAAGGGGAGGGCCCCAGTACTTCTCGAAGTGCGACCACACGCATTGTGCCAGGGCAACATTTCCCCAGTGAAGTTCCCCATACTGCCAAGAAGGGTAAGAGCCAAAAATGGTGCAAGGTATGCTTTAAAAACGGCATGAGAAAAGATACCATCTATCAGTGCAACACGTGCCCCTGGAAGCCAGGACTGTGCATGAAGGAGTATTTTAAAATATACCATACGTCTCTGAAATTCTGATCATGTTGTTGAACTGCCCTTTATATTTTCCCTGATGTACTTCACACAGCCACAGTAATATTATGCCGCATGCCACTCTTTCCCTTCTTAGCACTGCCGTGTGCTCAAGCCGTACCCAGCAAGACTCGCTCAACACAGCTGCACATATATCAGTCCTGCAGATGTTGCCATGACTAATTTTTAATCCAGGACTTTCTCCCCAAAATGTTATCCAAACTTTCTAATAAAATTTCTTCTTAGCTCTGGTGTGTGCTTAGGCCGTACCTGGAAAGACCAGCTGAACACAGCTGCACATATTTTAGTCCTGTATTCCTGTGGCTGATCAGTGACTTTCATCCAAACTTTATCCAAACTAACCAGATTTCCAACTTTATGCAAATTTTATAAAAATTTTATACAAAGTTATATAAACTTTTCAGTATAAATTATATACAAATTTTTATACTAAAAACCATTCTAGCAAAATCTAAGCTCCAAAAGCTAACTGGTGCTCCTTCCATCCTGAGCCCTGCCATGTGCCCAGGCAGCAGATAATGTCCACATGTGGGGTATTGCCGTACTCGGGAGAACCTGTGTAACAATTTATGGTGAGAATATCTCTGATAACACAAGCTGGGCACAATATATTTGGTACTGAAATGGCGTAATTGTGGAAAAAATTTTACTTTTTCATTGTTTGCATCAAATTCTGGAAAACTCCTGTGAGGTCAAAATGCTCACTACAACCCTAGATAAACTCCTTGTGGGGTCACTTCTTGGGGGTTTCCACTGTATTGGTACCTCAGGGGCTCTGCAAACAAAACATGGTGCTTGACAAATATTCCAGAAAAATCTGTGCTCAAAAGCCAAATGGTGCTCCTTCCAGTCTGAGCCCTGCCATGTGTCCAGCCAGCAGATAATGGTCAAATGTGGGGGCATTGCCGTATCACGCTTGCTGTGCTGTAAGTCCCATACAAACGTTACTGAAGTGGGATTGTGAATAGACATCACGTCCTGGCTGGAAGCGATGTCTATTTACTGTCAAGACATTTCAGTAACGTTAATGTGTGCATATGTAACTGCACATCATGATCTAGCAAGATGACTATGTGCTGATTACATGAATGGGGAGAAGTGTATGACGCTGATTGGTCAGCGTCATACACTTCTCTCCACAATGCCCACTTGGTCAAAAAGTAAAAACACACCCAGTTGGGCATTAAGAAAGTCATTAGCATAAATATAAAATAGGTCATAACTCCGTCAAAATTGATAATTTTTTTAAATTAAAAACACTGCTGTAATCTACAGGGTGGGCCATTTATATGGATACACCTAAATAAAATGGGAATGGTTGGTGATATTAACTTCCTGTTTGTGGCACATTAGTATATGGGAGGGGGGAAACTTTTCAAGCTGGGTGTTGACCATGGTGGCCATTTTGAAGTCGGACATTTTGTATCCAACTTTAGTTTTTTCAATGGGAAGAGGGTCATGTGACACATCAAACTTATCGAGAATTTCACAAGAAAAACAATGATGTGCTTGGTTTTAACGTTACTTTATTCTTTCATGAGTTATTTACAAGTTTCTGACCACTTATAAAATGTGTTCAAAGTGCTGCCCATTGTGTTGGATTGTCAATGCAACCCTCTTCTCCCACTCTTCACACACTGATAGCAACACCGCAGAAGAAATGCTAGCACAGGCTTCCAGTATCCGTAGTTTCAGTTGCTGCACATCTCGTATCTCCACAGCATAGACAATTGCCTTCAGATGACCCCAAAGATAAAAGTCTAAGGGGGTCAGATCGGGAGACCTAGGGGGCCATTCAACTGGCCCACGACGACCAATCCACTTTCCAGGAAACTGTTAGTCTAGGAATGCTCGGACCTGACACCCATAATGACATAAATAACTCATGAAATAATAAAGTAACGTTAAAACCAAGCACACCATTGTTTTTCTTGATAAGTTTGATGTGTCACATGACCCTCTTCCCATTGAAAAAACTAAAGTTGGATACAAAATGGCCGACTTCAAAATGGCCGTCATGGTCAACACCCAGCTTGAAAAGTTTCTCCCCTCCCAAACACTAATGTGCCACAAACAGGAAGTTAATATCACCAACCATTCCCATTTTATTTAGGTGTATCCATATAAATGGCCCACCCTGTACATTACAGCACCAATCACATTATGTAGAAGATAGGGCACTTATAATGTGGTGAAAAGGCCTCTTTAAAGGACTCAGATTCTCGTGAATAAAAAACGGGCCACTAACTAATGGCCTAGTCCGTAACCAGCTCCTCACATTAAGGATGGGACAAAGATGAGAAAACTTTAAAGGATATAAGGAAATAAAATTACCTCTTCTAAATTGATCAGTTTGTGATATCCTTAAATGAATCACAACAGATTCATCCAAAGAAACATCACTAACATCTAAACCCGAATGAACTGATTTACTAACAGCAACTAGCTCGCCAATTCTTAGTGCTGCAAAGAAAGAAACTATAAAAGCTGAATGAAATAAACATAACTCAAAACTGTTAAAACAAACCTTATCCAAAATTGTTCAAAGTTTACCTAATAATTCAAAAGAAATAGGCCTTCTCCCATCAGACTGATTAAAAGATTTATGATAGCCTTTTAAAATTTGTTTTATAGGAAAAACAGCAGAAAAAGCTTGATTTCCAACTAATTTTAAGAAAAAAGATATACCAGCTAGAGTTTTAGATATTGAGGAAGCAGATACTCCTTTGTGCATTAAATCAGAAATGAACAATAAACCAACACAAACATCACTACTCAGTTAATCAGCTTGCATAACGGAACAAAAATCAATCCAGTCCTTCCATGCAGCTGAATAATCAGCTGCATGGAAACTCCTGCCCAGGACCGATATATCCGTCCTTCGTTGTAAAGGGGTTAAAGTGGTTTTCTTCTTAGACATCATGACATAGTAAATGTCTAATCTTCTCCAACTTAACAGAAGGAAATCTAAACTCAATTTTTTCTGAGTCTATAATAATACCTAAAAACTCTAACGATAAACAAGGATAAACAGTTTTTCCTTAGCAATCGGAACATTGAATAACTCGGAAAAATAAAAAAAACGTATTTATGAACAAGAACTAGAATCAGAAGGATCAATAAACAAAAAAATCATCCAGATAATGTAACATTTTTCCATCCAAGACTTCTGATTGAATGAGCCAATGTAAAAAAACTCGAGACGGCGTCAAAATCCCTGCATGACATAGAAAATCCCATAGGGAGGCATTTATCGAAATAAAATGTATTATCAAAATGAAAACCCAAAGAAAAGAAACCTTTCGGGTGTACAAGCAATAAACTAAAAGCAGATTTAATAGCAGTTTTTGCTAATAAAGCTTTATGACCACAACTTCGTAATATACTAATTGCCTGATCAAACGAGGCATATTCTACTAAAGAAAATGCTTTATCAATCTCGTCATTAAGAGAAGACTTCTAAGGGTACGATAACTGGTGGATTAACCGAAAATCACCTGCTTCCTTTTTAGGAACTATGCCTAACAGGGATAATCTAAAATTAATAAAAGACGGGTGAGAAAAAGGACCAGCTGTTCTACCAAAATCTAATTCCTTCTGTAATTTTAACCTCACTATATCTTTATGCATATTAATTGATTTTAGATTATCAACCCAACAACAGCCTTCACAAAGAAATTCAGATACTTGAAAACCTTCAGAAAATCCAAGAAAAATTAATTCAGCTTTCTTCCTGTCGTGGTAGCTGTAACGTCCCTGGTCGCTGACCACGAACTTCTCCCATCCTGCCGACGCCCTTCACTACAGAGATGTCTGCACATGCGGCCGTTCTGTTTCCACAGTGACCACTAGTGTGCGCTCGCGAGCTCAGTCCGGCCTTGGGGAGCCAGAGCGCACACATGTGTGAGATTGAGTTGATAGCTCCCAAATTACCCTAGATTATAAGAAGGGCTCTGCCCCTCCCTGCATTGCCTTACCTAAGTTTGTCTTTGCAAATGGTCCCCTAAGTGTCTCCAGTTCCCAGTGTTCCCCGTTCCTACTACCTGTAACCTTTATCCCGTATTATCCTGGTCCAAGTGCCATATTCAGTTGTAGTCATGCTGCGCTGAGTTCCTCGCCTGTTCTGCTTTACCACTCCTGGTGCCTGCCTGCTGCCGAGTCCCATCCGAGCCTGTCTTGCTACTTTCTGAAGCTACCACAGTTACACCTATACGAACTATAGACTTTGACCTGTGTCCTGTTGGCCAGCTGCCAGACCGTTAAGGCGGTACGGCCTAGTGGGCCCACGCACCGTTCGTGACAGTACTCTCAGGCCATGGACCCCACTGGTCAATCCAAGACCATGATGACGTCACAATTGATTCGGGCGGAAATGCTAGACCTCCGGTCTCGACAGGACCAACTCCTCCAGGCATTGAACGTTATTGCACATCGGCTGGATGTGTGAACTGCCGTTCCTCCTACTACACCTCCTGGCAGTACAGACCCTCCGACTACACCTCCTGGCAGTGCTGATCCCCGATTTTCTTTCCCGCTTCATCATCACTATTATGGAGACGCGAAAACCTGCAGGGGATTTTTGAAACAGTGCCAGATCCACTTTATCCTGTATGCAATGGCATTTTCAACTGATGGCGCAAGGGTCGCTTTCATCGTCTCTCTCCTCACTGGAAGGGACCTAGCATGGGCGAACCCTATCTGGGAGAGCAAAGGGTCAGAGACCCGTGACTTCCAGGGGTTCCTACGGACATTTCGCACAGTGTTTGAGGAGCCTGGACGAGTCTCGTTGGCAGCTGCCTCCTTGCTGACCCTACGCCAGGGAGACACTTCCATGGGCGAGTACGCCATCCACTGCTGCACCCTGGCGGGAGAATTGTTGTGGAACAATGAGGCCTTAGTGGCTACATTCTGGCAGGGACTGTCCCCCGAGATTAAGGACGAGCTTGTCGCCTGAGATCTGCCATTTACCCTGGATGACCTCATCCTTCTGGTCGCCCGGATTGACATAAGGATCCGAGAACGGCTCCAAGAGGCTCACCGGGAGGGAGGACTCCCTAGCCCGGTTCCTACTTTGCAGCAACCCCTTCTGTCCTCATCAGCTGTTCCTCCAAAGCAGTCTTTGTAGATGGACCATCTCAAGCTGTCTACCCCGGAGAGACAACGCAGACGCACTTCGGGACTCTGTCTATATTGCGTCCTTGGAGGCCATCTTGTGCGTCCGTGCCCCCAAAAGCCCCAGAGCCTAGGATTGGTGGGAGAGTCTTTCTTCTAAATTATCCATCCCCGTGACCATAGTGTCCAGTGAAAAGACACATCGGGTCTCTGCCTATCTGGACTCAGGATCAGCAGCTAACTTCATTTGGAGAGACCTGGTGGATATTCTCCAGTTGCCCACAACCCCTCGTGAGAGGCCTTTGATTGTTGCCTCAGTGAATGGACTACCTCTGCCAGACACGGTTGTTTCTGTGACAAAGCCGCTGAAGCTCCAAGTGGGAGCCCTTCATTCCGAGCTCATCTCATTGTTTGTCCTGTCTAAAGCCGTCAACCCTGTGCTGCTGGGCCTGCCCTGGCTCCGACTACACGCCCCAGTCCTGGACTGCAATTCTGGAGAGGTTCTCCAGTGGGGTTTCCGACTGTCTCAGCTGCTGCCTGGTACAGATTCATCCGGCTCAGCCTCCTCTGCCTCAGTCCTTGGCAGGATTGCCTTGTCATTATTCTGTGTTCTCAGATGTCTTCAGCAAGAAAGAGGCGGAGACGCTGCCCCTACACTGGGTGTATGACTGTCCTATCGAGCTGATTCCTGGTGCATCCCTTCCCCGTGGTAGGGTATATCCTCTCTCCTTGCCAGAGACTCAGTCCATGTCCACCTATGTTAAGGTGAACTTGGAGAGGGGCTTCATACAGAAGTCTTCTTCCCCGGCAGGAGCCCTGGTTCTTCTTTGTCAAGAAAAAGGATGGTTCCCTGCGCCTCTGCATCGACTACCGGGGTCTCAACCAGATAACGGTAAAAAATAGATATCCGTTGCCATTGACTTCAGAACTGTGTGATCGCATACGTGGAGCCCAAACATTTTCTAAGCTAGACCTACGGGGGGCTTATAACCTAATCCGGATTCGCCAGGGTGACGAATGGAAGATGGCATTTAACACCCGTGACGGACACTCTGAATATATAGTAATGCCCTTCAGCCTGTATAACGTTCTCGCGCTCCTCCAAGAGTTCATTAATTAAATCTTACGTGACCTCCTCTATGTTTTTTGTTGTGGTCTATCTTGATGACATCTTTATTTTCTCTCCAGATCCAATGACTCATCAGAGACATGTCCTTCAACTTTTGCTGCGATTAACAGAGAATTGCCTGTACGCCAAGTTAGAGAATTGCGTGTTTGAGAGAGATGCTCTACCCTTCCTGGGCTACATCATCTCGGATTAAGGCCTCAAGATGGATCCTGAGAAAGTAAAGGGCGTCCTGGAATGGCCACGCCCTCAAGGCTTGAGGTCCATACAGTTTTCGTTGGAGGTGGATGCCTCCTCTGTTGGTGTTGGTGCACTCCTGTTCCATAGAGGTTCCAAGGGCAAGACAATGGTATGTGGCTATTACTTTAAACTCTTCTAATCCGCAGAACGCAACTACTCGATTGGGGATCGGGAGTTACTGGCCATCAAATTGGCCCTGGAGGAGTGGAGACATCTGCTAGAGGGCGCAGTTCATCCCATCTTGATATTCACTGACCTCAAGAACCCCAGTTAGCTCCAGACGGCCCAACGGCTGAACCCTCGTCAGGTCAGGTGGTCGCTCTTCTTTGCCCGGTTCCAGTTTGAGCTCCACTACCATCCGGCCGACAAGAATGTGAGGGCCGATGCCTTGTCCAGGTCGTTCGAGAAAGAGGACACCATGGAGTCTCCACAAAGTATTATTGACCTGTCTTGCATTGTCTCAGTCAACCCTCTGCAAGTTAGAGAAATCCCTCCAGGGAGGACTTTTGTGCGCCTGGCAGACAGAGGGAGAATCCTCCGCTTGGGACACAGCTCCACACTAGCAGGTCACGAAGGTACCCGTAAGACCCGAGACCTGAATGCCCGTTATTTATGGTGGCCCACACTGCCCAAAAACATTATGGACTTTGTTTCATCCTGCTCGGTGTGCGCAGCTAACAAGGTTGCTCACTCCAAACCGGCTGGCCTGCTCCAGCCACTGCCTGTGCCCGATGTGCCCTGGCAGCATATAGCTATGGACTTCGTCGCCCTCTTCATCCAACACATCTTCCGCCTGCACGGCTTGCCTCGGCATATCGTGTCTGATCGGAGGGATCAGTTCACCTCAAGGTTCTGGAGAGCCCTCTGTAAACTCCTCAATATAAAGTTGGACTTTTCCTCAGCCTACATCCTCATTCCAATGGTCTAATCCAGAGGATCAATTAAATCATGGAGAACTACCTACGACACTTCAACTCCAAGCAGTATGATGACTGGGTGCAGCTTCTTCCATGGGCCGAGTTCTCGTATAATAATCATACTAGCGAGTCCACAAGTAATACACTGTTCTTCATTGTCTACGGCCAACACCCACGAATTCCTCTCCCGGTGTCCGTTATGTCCGAGGTACCAGCAGCTAATTCTGCTTTTAGGGACTTCCTGCAGATCTGGCAGCAGACTCGATCCTCCATTCTGCTGGTGGTCGAGTGCATGAAACGGAAGGCAGACACAAGGAGAAGAGAACCTCCTCAATTTCTATCAGGCACCAAGGTCTGGCTGTCCTCCAGGAATATCCGACTGAGAGTGCCATCATACAAGTTTGCTCCCAGGTTCCTCGGACCCTTCGAGATCCTACAGCAGATCAATCCTGTCTCCTACAAGCTTCCGCTGCCTCCTACCCTCAAGATCCCAAACTCCCTCCATGTCTCCCTCCTGAAGCCTGTGGTTCTGAAACGCTATACCAAGATTCCTAGCCATGCAGTTGCATCCAGCCATCCTTCTGATACCTTCAAGGTTAAGGAGATCTTGGACACCAAGAGAGTAGGAGGATAAACTTTTTATTTGGTTTCCGAAAGTGAGAAGAACTACTCTTCTGACATCCGGGGGCCGGAGTGTACACAGCCCGGCTCCGTCTCGCACGCTTCGTCGGCGGATCTGGCAGTCCGTCATCTCTGATGAAACTCCTCTGCGACGTCTCCTCGCGGATGTCATCATCGCCAGCGGAAGTCATCATCGTTGGCGCCGGACTTCTTCTTTGCTCCTGTGCAGGTCGCATCCACGGCATGCTCAAGCAGCTTCTGAGCCAATCTTCTCCTCCTGCTGTCTCCGCCCAGACAGTGAGCTGCCAAAGAAGGTCCTCTATCTGCGCTGGTCACTGTAACGCTGAAACTGGCACCGGACCTCCGGAACCATGGATTTATAAAGGAGTATCTTCCCACCAAATAATCTGAACTACCATTCAAATTTAAATCCTGGTGCCAGGCAGATTATCAAAATTCATCATCTTCCCTCCATTTTCTACAGCTATCAGGTGCCGACTCCTGGTGATTAGCAGATTATCAGAAACTTACAGAAGCAGACAGGTAAGTACCAACTGAAATAAAAAGGGGGAAAAATGGGGGGGGGGGACCAGAACAAACCATCTAAAACAGAATTTAATTAATTAAAACCACATAGAAAATATGTATTGTCAAGATTCTGCAGTTTTTAGAAATGTCCCACATGTGGCTCTAGTGTGCTCGTGGAATAAAACACAAGCCCCAGAAGCAAAAGAGACACCTAGTGCATTTTGGGGCCTCTTTTTTATTAGAATATATTTTAGGCAGCATGCCAAGTTTGAAGAGGTGTTCAGGTGCCAAAAAAGTAGGAATCCCCCCATTTTGGAAACTGCTCCCCTCAATTAATTAATTTATGGTTGTTGTTACCATTTTGACCCCACAGTTTTTTCACAGCGTGTATTTGAATTGGGCTGTGAAATTAAAAAAATGACATTTTTTCCAATATGATGTCATTTTTGATCAGAATTTCTTAATTTCACAGGGAACAAAATGGCCCATTTTGTTGCCCAATTTGTCCTGAGTGCAGCAATACCCCATTTGTGGTGATAAACTGCCGTTTGGGCCCATGGGAAGTCTCAGAAGGAAAGCAGCGCTATGTGTTCTTTGGAGTCCAGATTTTGCTGGATTGGTTTTCGGGTGCCATGTCGCATTTGCAGAGCCCCAGAGGTATCAAAGCAATAGAAACACACCAGAAGTGACCCCATTTTGGAAACTACACCCCTCAAGGAATTCATTTATGTGTGTTATGACGATTTAGACCCAACAGTTTTTTCACAGAATGTATTTGATTTGGGCTATGAATTAAAAAAAATTATAATTTTTTTCCAATAAGATGTAGTTTTGGCTCAAAATTTCTTATTTTCACAAGAAATAAAATACCCCATTTTGTTGCCCAATTTGTCCTTAGTGCGGCAATATCCCATTTGTGGTGATAAACTGCCGTTTGGGCCCATGGGAGGTCTCAGAAGGAAAGGAGCGCTACATGTTGGTAACGTCTATGGCCGGGGGATTGTCATTTAGACTTACCCCATGACGATCCCGGCCATGGACATCTCTCTTCACGGCATCAGCTCCCTTCAGGGAGACGCCAGCACTGTCTTCCGGGATCTCGGACTGATTCCCACAGGGCGTGCGCGCCCGCGCGTGCACGGCCTTAAAAGGCCAGTACGCTTCCAGCTGTCACCCATCAGTTATCAGCCCAAATGGCTGCTGGACTATAATAAGGGGCTCTGCCCACTGGTTCCTTGCCTGAGCGTTTTTGTATACCTAAGTTTGTCTTGCAAATGGTCTCCCAGTGTTTTCCAGTTCCCAGTGTTACCCGTTCCTGCTGCCTGTACCCTGTATCCCGTGCTATCGTATCTACAAGGGAAAGTCAAGTCGTGTCTTCCCGCTGCATCCACGGTGTCACCTGCTGTGAAAGTCAAGTCGTGCTCCCGCTACTGTCTACATTGCCTCAGTTACCCATTCTGAACTATAGACATTGTTTTGTACCTTGTTGGCCAGCTGCTACTCCGCTACGCGGTACGGCCCAGTGGTTCCACACCCCCCGCCGTGACAGTGTTCTTTGGAGTCCAGATTTTGCTGGATTAGTTTTCGGGTGCCATATCGCATTTGCAGAGCCCCAGAGCCATCAAAGCAATGGAAACCCACCAGAAGTGACCCCATTTTGGAAACTACGCCCATCAAGGAATTCATTTATTGGTGGTGTGACCATTTAGACCCCACAGTTTTTCACAGAATTTATTTGAATTGGGCTGTGAATTTAAAAAAAAAAATTGTTTCCAAAAAGATGTCGTTTTGGGTCAAAATGTCTTATTTTCACAAGAAATAAAATACCCCATTTTGTTGCCCAATTTGTCCTGAGTGCGGCAATACCCCATATGGGGTGATAAACTGTCGTTTGGTCCCATGGGAGGGCTCAGAAGGAAAGGACCACCATTTGGCCTACTGGGGATTTTCTGGTGCGAAGTCATGTATGCAGAAGCCCCTGAGGTACAAGTATAGTTGAACCCTCCAAGAAGTGACCCCATTTTAAAATCTACACCCTTAAGGCATTCATCTAGAGGTGTCGTGAGCATTTTGACCGGAGACATACACCCCATAAACTGTAATGTTGGTTCTCCTGGGTACGGCAATACCCTACATGTGGCTGTTAACAGCTGCCTGGGCAAACAGCAGAGCCCAGAGGGGAAAGATGAGGGGGATAAGCTGTGCGGAGTGCATCAGGGTAAGTAAAACTGGGGTAGATTAAAAATCAAGGGATGTATAATAAATTTTAAAACACTTTCATACAGAGCCCTGGTTTTTCGGGACACGTGTCACATTGATATATTGTGTCCTTCCTTATCCCCCTCTTATAGCAGACTTTGCACCTCTTTTGACTTTTTCCCTTCTTGCCAGTTTGGGGAACTTCTCCTGGAAAGTGTTGCCCTGGTACGATGCGTGTGGCCTCACTTCCAGAAGTACTGGGTGCCCCCCCTTCTTGGTCCTTATAGATTAGGTTCTTGATAACCACCTCTTGAAATTCCATGAAAGTACCCGTCTGGCCTGTACATCGACGTAGCACTTATGCATTGTACAATGCCATCTGTATGATGTGCAAAGCCAGCTTCTTATACCACACCGGATAGCACTGTAGGGCTTCAGGACTTGATCTGACAAATCCACCCCTCCCATGTACCTATTGTAGTTCAGGATGCAGTCTGGTTTGGGGGTCTCTGTACTGGTACCTCCTACAGGTACATGGGTACTGGTGTGGCCATGTATTGTTGTCAATACAAGGACATCTCTCTTGTCCTTATACTTGACACACAATATGTTGCTGCTATAATGTGACCTGCTCTCACCCCTTCTGAGTGTTTGCCAAAGCAGTGTCTTAGGGAGCCCTCTCAGATTTCTTATAGCAGTGCCGCATGCCGCAGTACTTCTGGAAGCGAGGCACTTGAAGAGTGGGACGCTGGTCTAAAAATTATCCAGCTAGAGGTGGTAACCCTGGTCCAGCAATGGGTGCACCAATTCCCACACAATTTTTGCATTAACTCCCAGTAAGTGGGGGCATTCTGGGGGCTGAATACTGGTGTCCTTCCCTTCATATATCCTAAATTTGTAGGTACACCCTGATGCACTCTCACACAGCTTATACATCTTCACGCCATACCTTGCCCTCTTACTCGGCAGGTACTGGCGGAATTGAAGCCTCCCTTTAAAATGTACCAAGGACTCATCAATAGAAATACAATTCTCGGGGGTGTATGCTTTGGAAAACCGGTCACTGAAATGGTCCAATAGGGGTCTCCGTTTATACAAACGGTCAAAACTGGGGAATCTCGGGGTGGGAGCTGCTCATTATCAGTATAATGTAAGAAGCAAAGTATTGCCTCATTTTTATTTATTTTTAGGTTCCAGCTCAGTTCTGAAGTTGCTTTGAGGAGCCTATATATTAGAAACCCCTATCAAACATCCCATTTTAGAAACTAGACCCCTCAAAGTATTCTCAAAAACAGGGATTTTGCTGATACCCCCACTTATTTATTATATACAAAGTGAGTTAGAGGGAACCACAAAGGTGTATACCACCAATAATTACTTATTAAATTATTTGGGAAAAGGGAAGAGAGGAAAAGAACTGTGGTTCTAGTAGGAAATAAAAATAATAAACTTTATTAATATATTTATGTTAAAATAATTCTATCTTTTTCAATGTAGGTCAAAAATAATTAGCAGTGCAGAAGACCCCTTGTCCTGCACTTAAAGAACAAAATTTGTCTTGTATATGTTTAATTGTAAGTTGCTACTATCATACAATATCAAATTGGACTTTATTGCTTACTAGAGTGAGTAAAGATCTGACTACACTGGTATGTTATGTGCACTACGTATTTCAGCACTGGCTGTCAGTCTCTGAACATTGTATCTACTGTTCTGTGTACACTGATAGTTGCAATGTTTCTGTTAGTAAATAGACATTGTATCAATTCCTTGGTTCTATGCTATGCACTGTTTGTGTCAATGTTGGCTAGCTAGTTCATAGAAATGTAAGGTTATTTAAATGCTCGTATTTACTGAAAAAATCAGCACTTGCTGCTAGTTGATATTCTCAAGATTGAATTACTGTTGGAGTATCGTGCTAGATTTTATAAAGTGTCTATTTTACAATTGTTATGTTAATATAACAGTCCACATTTGTTTGTTATGCCACGCTGGTCATTTCTACCAGAAATAGCAGTGATGCGGTAACCTGTGTGAATGAGCACTACAGGGAGTGCTCTGATTCTAAATTGCTCAATGTCAGTTCCCACCCTGCGTTTGTGAGAAGCTGTGAATAGCAAGACTCTAAATGACGGCACTTTATAATGTTAGAATGAATGAAGGGTTTTGTGTTCCACTTTTGCAAGTGACATGCACCTACGATCCTCGTATTAGGGAACAGCAGCTAGATTTTATAAAGTGTCTGTTTTACAATTGTTATGTTAATATAACAGTCCACATTTATTTGTTATGCCACGCTGGTCACTTTTACCAGATATAGCAGTGATGCGGTAACCTGTGTGAATGAGCACTACAGGGAGTCAGCTGGCTTAGTTAGTGCTGTCAGGGATTTTACCCTGCAGCGTCTTTCAGGATACTCGCACCACTCTCCTATAAGGAGCAGCGCTTTTGCTTTTAAGTCGTTGCCGACTATTGATTGATATTTGTAGGTAGCATTCGCTTAAGCTAGGACCTTCAACATTGAATTAGTTAATATGTCTGGACACCCGACGCGCGTTTCGCCGGCATTCCGGCTTCCTCTTGGGGACTGCTAATTATTTTTGACCTACATTGAAAAAGATAGAATTATTTTAACATAAATATATTAATAAAGTTTATTATTTTTATTCCCTCAAAGTATTCACAACAGCATTTAGAAAGTTTATTAACCCTTTAGGTGTTTCACAGGAATTTAGCGCAAAGTGGAGGTAAAATGTAATTAATTTAATTTAATTTATTAGGCACCAGGTCCGGTTTGAAGAGGTCTTGTGGTGCCAAAACAGTGGAAACTAGAACCCTTGAGGAATTCATTGTAGTTTTCATGGGGTGCATGCGACTTTTTGATCAGTTTTTATTCTATTTTTAAGAGGCGTGGTGACTAAAAAACAGCAATTCTACTATTGTTTTTTATTCTATTTTTTTGACAGCGTTCACCGTGTGCTATAAATGACATATTCACTTTATTCTGCGGGGCGAGACAATTACGGCGATACCTTATGTTTATAGTTTTTTTTATGTCTTATGGCGTTTGCACAATAAAATACGTTTTGTAAAAAATCATTTACTTTGTGTTGCTATATTCTAAAAGCCATAACTTCTTAATTTTTCCATCAAGAAAGCCGTGTGAGGGCTTGAACTATTGTTTCGATCAGTACCATTTTTAGGTACATGCATCTTTTTTATCTCTTTTTATTCCATTTTTTGGGAGGTGAAGTGACCAAACAATTGTGATTCTGGTATGGTTTATTATTTTCTTTTATGGTGTTCACTGCGCAGGATAAATAACAACATAATTTTGTAGTTCAGGCCGTTAAGGACGCGGCGATACCAATTATGTATAGTTTATTTTTTTTATTTTTTTATTTTTATTGATAATAAAGGACTGATGAGGGAAAAAGGGGGCTTTTTACTTTTAAAACTTTTATTTTCTTATTTTTACAATACTTTTTTTACTTTTTTTTTACTTTATTACTTTATTCCACTAGGGAACTTGAGGGCAGGAGGCCCTGATCACTTTTCTAATACACTGCACTACATGTGTAGTGCTGTGTCTTAGAGCTGTCAGCTACTCGCTGACAGCAAGCATAGTGGGTCCTGACTTTGTCAGGACCCACTAGGCTTCCGTCGATGGCGTAGCAAGAGTCCATTGTTAGCCATAGTAGCCATCGCCGCCCACTATCATGTAGCGGGCCGTCGAACACTGATCTGTGATAGCCTGCTGTCGGAAACAGCAGGTATCACAGCTGAAACACATGCCGGGGAAAGATGGCGCTGTGCTAACTCAGGTCAGTACTATTACTGAGCTGAGGGCGAATGATGCGCTCAGCACGACGTAATAGTACTGAGCTGAGCGGGAAGGGGTTAAGAAACTTTTAAAAGCTCTTTCGAATACTTTGAGGGGTGACGTTTTTAAAATAGGGTGACTTATTGGGGGTTTCTAATATATAAGGCCCTAAAAGCCACTTCAAAACTGAACTGGCCCTTTTAAAAATAGAATTTTTACATTTTCTTAAAAATGTGAGAAATTGCTGCTAAAGTTCTAAGCCTTGTAACGTCCTAGAAAAATAAAAGGATATTCAAAAAATGATGCCAATCTAAAGTAGAGATATGGGGGATGTTAATTAGCAACAATTGTGTGTGGTATTACTGCCTAACTTACAAGCAGATACATTTAAATTTAGAAAAAATGCTATTTTGCAATTTTTCACTACATTTTGGTGTTTTTCACAATTAAATACTAAATGCACCAATCAAATTTTAACAGTAACATAATGTGCAATGTGTCAGGAGAAAATAATCTCAGAATCGCTTGGATAGGTAAAAGCATTCTGAAGTAAATACCACATAAAGTGAAAAATGTCAGATTTGAAAAATAAGGCTGTCAGGAAAGTCAAAAGTGGCCAAAGTGGGAAGGGGTTAATACATGGTTAGAACTAGTGTGGGAAACAAGGGATACCTTCTGAAACTGTGTATTTGTACTTATATTCAAATGAGAGAAAAGATTACGAGCGAAAGTATTATTAGTTAACCGTACTTTGGTTACAATAAACTAAGGGACAGTAAGTCCCATACAAAGCATAAAATATTATTAGGCAAACTATAAAATTGGGTAACTATCTACCATGTGGTTTTACATATGACTGGAAAGCGGAACAGTAATGTATCTATAATGATAAGAATAAATAAGATGTAATATAAATGTGAAAGAATTTAAAAGGATACAGGTATATATAGATACTATGAAGTTTCTTGCATAATCTGATGAACATGTAGGTTCAAAATTTGGATTTTTAGACAAATAATAATTGAAAGGTCTGCAGATTTTTTTCATGGTAATTGTATCATACAGGCAATTCAATGGGTATACACTTAGATGCAGAGATCACACGGAAAGCAGTATTATAGACATATTTGGTATTTAAAATTATGTGTATATAAAATAGTATCAATGTAATAAATTTTGATAATAACTTATTCCATTAATGTTGTCGAAAAACCTTTAGGTTATGTTCACACGGAGTATTTTGCAGGAGGAATATCTGCCTCAAAATTCCGTTTGGAAGTTTAAGGCAGATTTTCCTCTCCCTGCACGCTGATTTTCGCGGCGATTTTCGCGCCGTTTTTCGCCCGTGGCCATTGTGCGCCGCGGGCATAAAAGACCGCGAAATACGCTTTCTCTGCCTCCCATTGAAGTCAATGGGAGGTCAGAGTCGGAAACGCCTGAAGATAGGGCATGTCGCTTCTTTTTCCCGCGAGGCAGTTTTACTGCTCGCGGGTAAAAGACGCCGACGCCTCCCATTGAAATCAATGGGAGGCATTTTAGGGCCGTTTTTGCCGAGTTTTGCGACGCGGTTTCCGCGTCAAAAAACTCTGCAAAATACTCCGTGTGAACATAGCCTTAGTGTCGATATAGTCAATTCAAAGATGATTCCATTGTACTATTTAATCCCCCTGGGAGTAAACATGATAATTTAAAAATCCAGTAATTTCCCCGTTGTTTTAATTTATTGAATCTATTAGGGGTCTCTGGGGATATTTGTTTGATGGGAGTGATGGTGATAGAATCGAATTTACACTTATGTACATATGTAAAATGGCGTGAAACGCTATGTTTAAGAAAACCTTTTTGGACATTGGAACAGTGATTAGTGATTCTGTTACGTAGGACTTGAGTAGTTCTTACTATATACTGTAAATTACAGGAACATTGTAGTAAATAAATTACATAGTCACTTCCACAGTTCAGAAATGACTGTATAGGTGTAATGGCAGGGGGTAGGGAGACGGACAAGTGAGCCCTAATCTACCCGCCACTCTGTCCCTACCTACTTGCAACGACCCGCCCTAGGCGACGGGGTACAACTGGGCGGCGGTCCCTGCGCTCAGTAAGTGCACGACAAACACGACAAACATACAAAGGAACACAAGCAAGGAAAAGGGTCAGTTGCCCACGGCAACACCGTGAGCAACCAGAGTGGTGAACGAGCCGAGTCAAGCCAGGAGTGTGCGAGGTACAAAACGAAAAGCAGAAGAGTAGTCGGTAAGCCAGGGTCTGTATGGAGCAGGATCAAAAATAGCAGGAGCTGTAGATAGGCCAGGAAACAACAAGGAAAGAATCACAAGCACCGAGGGACAGGAAGGGCAGGCTTAAATAGACCAAGGGCGGGAGCTAGCTGAGTCTGGCCAGGTTACGATAGGCTCTCCCACTCCTAAGCCTGCCAGCCTGAATGGTGGAAGCAGGAGTCAGTCTCAGGGATGTATTCTCAGGTGCTGACTGATTAGTTCTGGGAGTTAACCCCAAAGCTGTGCCTGGCAGATCCTTTACAGTATCCACCGGACCCTTTCTAAGTGGACCTGGCTTACTGGGGAAACGCAGGTGGAACCTCCTGACCAATACCCCAGCGTGAACATCCCGGGCGGGTACCCAAGTCCTCTCCTCGGGCCCGTATCCTCTCCAATGGACCAGGTACTGGAGGGAGCCTTGGACCATCTTGCTGTCCACAATCCTGGCCACCTCGAATTCCACCCCCTCAGGGGTGAGGACGGGAACAGGAGGTCTCCTCGAGGGAGCCAAGGACGGGGAGCAGCGTTTGAGGAGGGAGGCATGAAACACGTCGTGTATCCGAAAAGACGGGGGTAACTCCAGCCGGAAGGAGACAGGATTGAGGACCTCAATGACCTTATACGGCCCAATAAACCGGGGAGCAAACTTCTTGGACGGAACCTTGAGACGCAAGTTCCTAGACGACAACCACACCAGATCCCCGACCATGAACAGGGGGTTAGCAGAACGTTTTTTATCAGCCTGAGTTTTTTGTACGCTCTGGGACACCTCTAGGTTTTTCTGAACCTGGGCCCAGACTGTGCACAGTTCCCGATGAACGACCTCTACCTCGGGATTGTTGGAACTACCAGGTGAAACGGAGGAGAACCGTGGATTAAACCCAAAATTACAAAAAAAAGGAGAGACCCCTGACGAGTTACTGACCCGGTTATTAAGGGAAAATTCGGCGAGGGGAATGAAAGAGACCCAATCAAATTGACAGTCAGAGACAAAACACCTTAAGTATTGTTCTAGAGATTGATTAGTCCTCTCCGTTTGGCCATTGGTTTCAGGATGGAAGGCAGAGGAGAAGGACAGATCAATCCCCAACTTCATACAGAAGGCTCTCCAAAACAATGAAACAAATTGTACCCCTCTGTCCGAAACAATATTGACAGGGACCCCATGGAGACGCAGGATGTGTTTGACAAACAAAGTAGCCAACGTCTTGGCGTTGGGTAGTTTCTTGAGGGGCACAAAGTGGCACATCTTACTGAAGCGGTCCACCACCACCGACTTGCCTTGGGATGGAGGCAAATCGGTGATAAAATCCATGGAGATATGTGTCCAAGGTCTCTGGGGAATGGGCAACGAACGCAGTAAGCCCGCTGGTCGGGACCTGGGAGTCTTGGACCTAGCACAAACCTCACAAGCGGCGACGTAGGCCTTAACATCTTTAGGCAACCCAGGCCACCAATAATTTCTGGTAATGAGGTGTTTGGTACCCAGGATGCCTGGATGGCCAGATAGTGCGGAGTCATGATTTTCCCTAAGTACCCTTAGCCAGAATTGCAGGGGAACAAACAGCTTGTTCTCAGGAAGGTTCCCGGGAGCTGCACCTTGATCAGCAGCAATATCAGAGACTAAATCAGAATCGATCGAGGAAATGATTATACCTGGAGGGAAAATACAAGCAGGATCTTCCTCCGAAGGAGGGCTGGCCATGAAGCTACGCGACAGTGCATCAGCCTTAATATTTTTAGACCCAGCACTATAGGTAACCAAAAAATTGAATCTGGTAAAAAATAACGCCCATCGAGCTTGTCTCGGGTTTAGCCTCCGGGCAGATTCTAGGAAAACCAGATTCTTGTGGTCGGTAAGGACCGTTACCTGGTGCCTAGCCCCCTCCAGGAAGTGGCGCCACTCTTCAAATGCCCATTTAATGGCTAAGAGTTTGCGGTTGCCAATATCATAGTTACTTTCAGTTGGCGAAAACTTCCTGGAGAAGTAGGCACAGGGGCGGAGATGGGTGAGGGACCTGGTACCCTGGGACAAGACAGCCCCCACTCCCACCTCATATGCGTCAACTTCCATGATAAATGGCTCCATTTGGTTGGGCTGAACCAGCACCGGGGCCGAGACAAAGCACTTCTTAAGGACCTCAAAAGCCTGGACAGCCTCAGGAGGCCAGTGGAGGAGATCAGCACCTTTGCGAGTGAGGTCCGTAAGGGGCTTAGCGATGACCGAGAAGTTAGCAATAAATCTCCTGTAATAATTAGCGAACCCCAAAAAACACTGTAACGCCTTCAGGGAGGCAGGTTGGACCCATTCCGCCACAGCCTGAACCTTGGCGGGGTCCATGCGGAATTCATGAGGAGTGAGGATTTGACCCAAAAATGGAATCTCCTGTACCCCAAACACACATTTTTCGGTTTTGGCAAACAGTTTGTTTTCCCGAAGGACCTGGAGCACCTTCCTGACATGCTCAATGTGGGAGGACCAGTCCTTGGAAAACACCAGTATGTCATCAAGGTACACTACCAGAAAAATCCCCAGGTAATTTCTCAAAATCTCATTTATGAAATTCTGGAAGACCGCAGGGGCATTACACAATCCAAAGGGCATGACGAGGTATTCGAAATGGCCTTCGGGCGTGTTAAACGCAGTCTTCCACTCATCCCCCTCTTTGATGCGAATAAGGTTATACGCCCCCCGTAGATCCAATTTAGAAAACCATTGGGCCCCCTGAACCTGATTAAAGAGATCAGGAATCAAAGGAAGGGGATACTGGTTCCTTACCGTGACCTTATTCAGGCTACGGTAGTCAATGCATGGCCTAAGACCACCATCCTTCTTCCCCACGAAGAAGAAGCCAGCACCTGCCGGAGAAGAAGAGGGACGAATGTAACCCTTGGCCAGGGATTCCTGGATATACACTCTCATGGCTTCACGTTCGGGACAAGAAAGATTAAATATCCTAGCTCCTGGTAATATAGCTTAGCTCCTGGTATCAATTCGATAGCGCAATCGTATTCTCTATGACGAGGTAACACTTCGGAGGCCTCCCTAGAGAAAACATCAGCGAAGTCCTGAACAAACTCGGGTAGCGTATTCGCCTCCTTAGGGGGAGAAATAGAATTAACAGAAAAACATGACGTACAACATTCATTACCCCATTTGGTTAGCTCCCCAGTATTCCAGTCAAATGTGGGATTATGCAACTGCAACCAGGGAAGACCTAGAACCGAATCGTACGATAATCCCTGCATCAACAGTACAGAGCATTGCTCCAAATGCATGGAGCCAACAAGGAGTTCAAAAACAGGGGTATGCTGTGTAAAATAACCATTAGCAAGAGGAGTGGAGTCGATACCCACTACCGGGACAGGTTTAGGCAAATCAATCAGAGGCATAGCAAGGGACATAGCAAATTCCACAGACATGATATTAGTAGAGGACCCTGAATCCACGAAGGCACTGCCGGTAGCAGACCTACCACCAAAAGAGACCTGAAAGGGAAGCAAGATCTTAGTACGTTTCCTATTTACGGGAAATACCTGTGCACCCAAGTGACCTCCCTGATGATCACTTAGACGCGGAAGTTCTCTGGCTGCAATCTTACGCTTAGGACAGTTGTTCACTTGATGCTTGTCGTCCCCACAGTAGAAGCAGAGACCATTCTTCCTGCGGAATTCTCTACGTTGTTGGGGGGACACGGAGGCCCCGAGTTGCATAGGTATCTCTGAATCTTTCGGGGAGGAACGAAGCAACGGAGCTTCGGGAGGCATCATGGGGGAGTCGGAGGAGAAAACACATAAATGTTCACGTTGTCGTTCCCTGAGACGTCGGTCAAGTCGTACCGCTAAAGCCATAACCTGGTCTAGGGAGTCAGAAGAGGGATAGCTAACTAGCAGGTCTTTCAGGGCGTTCGACAGACCCAACCTAAACTGGCACCTTAAGGCAGGGTCATTCCACCGAGAAGCTACGCACCACTTCCGAAAGTCAGAGCAATACTCCTCAACAGGTCTCTTACCGTGACTTAAGGTCACTAGCTGACTCTCGGCAAAGGCAGTCCTGTCAGTCTCGTCATAAATAAGTCAGAGAGCAGAAAAGAAACGATCAACGGAGGAAAGTTCAGGGGCGTCAGGAGCCAAGGAGAAGGCCCACTCTTGGGGCCCTTCCTGGAGCCGGGACATAATTATACCCACCCGCTGGCTCTCAGAACCTGAGGAATGAGGCTTTAAACGAAAGTAAAGCCTACAACTCTCCCGAAAGGAGAGAAAAGCCCTCCGGTCCCCTGAGAACCGGTCGGGCAACTTGAGGTGGGGTTGAAGAGGTGCGGTGAGGGGAACTACCAGGGTAGCATCAGGCTGGTTGACCCTCTGAGCCAGGGCCTGGACCTGTAGGGAGAGACCCTGCATTTGCTGAGCCAGGGTCTCACGGGGATCCATAGTGGTGTCAGGGACCAGGGGTAGACTAGGTATGGGCTTGTGATTATGTAATGGCAGGGGGTAGGGAGACGGACAAGTGAGCCCTAATCTACCCGCCACTCTGTCCCTACCTACTTGCAACAACCCGCCCTAGGCGATGGGGTACAACTGGGCGGCGGTCCCTGCGCTCAGTAAGTGCACAACAAACACGACAAACATACAAAGGAACACAAGCAAGGAAAAGGGGCAGTTGCCCACGGCAACACCGTGAGCAACCAGAGTGGTGAACGAGCCGAGTCAAGCCAGGAGTGTGCGAGGTACAAAACGAAAAGCAGAAGAGTAGTCGGTAAGCCAGGGTCTGTATGGAGCAGGATCAAAAATAGCAGGAGCTGTAGCTGGGCCAGGAAACAACAAGGAAAGAATCACAAGCACCGAGGGACAGGAAGGGCAGGCTTAAATAGACCGATGGCGGGAGCTAGCTGAGTCTGGCCAGGTTACGATAGGCTCTCCCACTCCTAAGCCTGCCAGCCTGAATGGTGGAAGCAGGAGTCAGTCTCAGGGATGTATTCTCAGGTGCTGACTGATTAGTTCTGGGAGTTAACCCCAAAGCTGTGCCTGGCAGATCCTTTACAATAGGAAACGATTCTAACATTACAGATGAGGAATTAGAATTCTTCATGCAGCACAGGCATCTGGATTGTCCACATTTAAAAGAGCTATATAATGTGGGGAACATTTTAAGAACTGAGGTTTTTTTGTTCTTATTACGTAATCTACTTGGAGCAAGGATGTTCCTAAGAGTCTGAGATCTTCTATATGCTATATTCAGATTGTCAGGTGCCAGATCTTTGAGATGTGGATAATTTTTCAAAATGTGCCAATGCTTTTCTAAAATGGACCTAACTAGTTTATTACCTGTATTATATGAGGAAATAAAGTTGTTTTTTGTTAAAGAATCATCTTTTTTTTGTTGTGGCTCGTTTAATGCAATGTTCCTGTGTCATCTCCATGGCTTTCTTACAGGCTCCTTTAGTTAGACTAATAGGAAATTCTTTCTTTTTGAGTCTGTAAAAATTTTTTTTGGGGAGGAGCAATTATTCCTTACCCTTTTGAATTGACCAAACTGAATATTCTTTAGCCATGGGGGGTAATGTTTACATCTACTGATTTGAAGTGTTTTGGTGACAAAATTGTTCCTATCATCAGTGCTGATATTAAGGTCGAGAAAGTCAATCGATTTATATGAAAATGTATGTGTAAATGACAATCCAAAAGTATTAGAATTTAAAGACTCTAGGAAAGAAATGGCTTCTGCTTTATCACCATTCCATGTAAAGAATAGGTCATCTATAAACCGTCTATACATTATAATATTATTTTTGTGGGGATGATCCCCTAAAATATGCAAGTCTTCAAATGTCCCCATATATAGATTTGCATAAGCAGGTGCGAATTGAGAGCCCATAGCACAGCCTCTTAATTTGTTGTAAAATTTGTTATTAAAACTGAACACATTGTGTCTTAAAATAAAGTTAATACAGTTAGTTAAAAACAATACCTGTGCTGGGGGTATACGTGGGTCAGATGACAGAATTGATTTTATACACCTCTATCGTGAGGAATGTTTGTATAGAGGGCTGTTAAAAACTTGACTGGAGAATTGGTGTGATTCATTTTCAAATTCCGTAGATCCCTGATTAATTGCGTAGAGTCCTTTAAGTAAGATGGTAAATTTAATACAAATGGCTGTAAGTGTAGGTCCACAAAATGGGACAAGTTGCTCGTTAAAGATCCAATACTCAAAATAATGGGGCAACTGGGGGCATTAATAGGGGATTTGTGGATCTTGGGAAGATGATATATAAAGGCATGGTCGGGAAAGGAACTTTACTTTTTAGTAAGAAGACCACCAGAAAATGTTTCCTCGATCAGGGATTTGTACTCCCCAATATTAAATGAAAGTGGGTTGTGTGTTAGTTTTTCGCAAAATGTACAATCAGATAAAAGTCTCATAGTTTCACGTATGTAATCAGTCTTTTCTTGTATAACAATGACACCTCCTTTATCCGCAGATATCCTTGGATAACAATCTGATCATTTTTGAGTAAGGATTTGATAGCCCTTCTCTCAGGTACACTTAAGTTGTCAGAAATATTAGTTGGTTTTTCTATGGTTTTGAATTCATTACCCACTAGTGTTGAGAAGGTATCTAAAAAGGACCCACAATGGTGTATGGGGTAAAAGTTTGATTTAGGGAAAACACCTACCGTGATAGGTGCAGTAGATTAATTAGTAGTAATTGAAAGTGTGGGTGCAGGGGAAATGGAGAAGTGTCTCAATAGTGTTAATTTTCTCACAAATCTATTCAGGTCCATAAATAATTCAAAAGTGTCTAGGGGGGCTATGGGACAGAAGGATAACCCTTTGGATAGGAGACTGATTTTGTTTTTGTTTAGATTATAAGGGGATAGATTAAACAATTTTACAGTTTTATTTTGTATTTGTTTTACTGATAGCTTGATGTTTGCGATTTCTACCTCCTCTACTCCCTCGATATCAACCTCTAGTTTTCTTTTTGTCGTGATTTTCTGGATTTTGGGAAATAAACATGTAATTGTCTGAATATTTGGACTTTTGATAAATGGTATGAGAAGGTTTTGACTGAGGGGTGACTGGGGACATTGTTAATTGTGAAAGTAGGCCTAAAAAAGAAATAGCTGAGTAGGTGTAATCCATAGCTAATAAAGGTCCTTCTATATTAGTGGTACTGGTAACACTAAGTTGATCAAAAACACTTGAGGATTGTTATAATTTATAAGTTGAAAATTGAAGGGGATTGGGAGGTGTGTATTCTAAATTGGATACATCTAGGGATTGTTGTATACTGTGTGTAGACAACTGAAGTAAGGAAAAGGATATATTGTCTGGATTTAGCATCTCTGTAGAGTCATTATACAAGGGTTATGGACGAGGTGAAGTCTTTCGGTCGATCAATGTTAGATTAAGAAGATGGGCATCTAAATCAGAGGATTTGAACGCATACATGGGTATCAATAATTCACTGAGTATATAAATGTCATGTAGTTCTCCCTAGTACAATTCTGAAATTCACTGGTTTATATCTTTAGGGATATGTATATTTTTAAGGTACCAGTATCATTGCAATATTTCCAAATTGCAATCTGCCTATGTCAGATGCACAGCACAGATTGCAAAAAATATCAACTATCAGGTTCAACTGTTGATGCGCTTTCTTTGCCACTATGGTTTCAGTGACTTATTGGAAAAATTCGGGTGCATACCCATAAGCTCACAGTTTGTGTCAGCCGAACATAATGTTGCTTTATTATACTTGGTTTTATTTTTGTTTGTTATATTTTGTATATATATTTTGTTTTTGTTATTTTATGTTTTTTATTCCAAGTTGTGCAAAGTTTGTCCGAGTATGAGCTTAAATACCCCCAGGGATATCTCCCCGTTGGTATAAATATTTAGCCTGATAGATGCCGTTGGAGTGTGTCCTCCATCTGTTGCATCTATATTATTGTATTAAGACTGGATAGCTGCGCTTTATATGGATATCAGCCTGTGTTGGCTGATGCAGCTATCAGCTGCAAAGTCCTTACAGGGGCTGCTGCTGTTGTGCTGAGTCTGGAAAGCTGCACTATCTAAGGATGTGAGTCAGTGATGGAGGTGCAGGTATACAAGGATATGTGCCAACGCATACTATCTGTACAAAGTAACTACTGCACTTTAGCGAATAACCCAATAGACAATCATAGTGGGGAACTCCTCAACATGCTGCAAAAGGCCTGGAGAGACAAACTGATCAGCAAAGAGGAATTCGACTTCATGAGCCCCAACCACCCACAGATTCCGACCTTTTATAGTGTACCGAAGATACACAAAGGATAAACACTGGCTTACAGCCTCAGACAGTGAAACTAGTCAGTCTCAGCACGAGAGTGAGTTCAGTGACCGACAGGAACGAGGAAGCAGCCCTTATAAGGGCTCTTTAGCTGATAAACACTGACTCACATGCTTAGATAATGCAGCTATCCAGACTCAGCACAACAGCAGCAGCCCCTGTAAGGACTTAGCAGCTGATAGCTGCATCAGCCAACACAGGCTGATATCCATATAAAGCGCAGCTATCCAGTCTTAATACAATAATATAGATGCAACAGATGGAGGACACACTCCAACGGCATCTATCAGGCTAAATATTTATACCAACGGGGAGATATCCCTGGGGGTATTTAAGCTCATACTCGGACAAACTTTGCACAACTTGGAATAAAAAACATAAAATAACAAAAACAAAATATATATACAAAATATAACAAACAAAAATAAAACCAAGTATAATAAAGCAACATTATGTTCGGCTGACACAAACTGTGAGCTTATGGGTATGCACCCGAATTTTTCCAATAAGTCACTGAAACCATAGTGGCAAAGAAAGCGCATCAACAGTTGAACCTGATAGTTGATATTTTTTGCAATCTGTGCTGTGCATCTGACACAGGCAGATTGCAATTTGGAAATATTGCAATGATACTGGTACCTTAAAAATATACATATCCCTAAAGATATAAATAGTGAATACATGGGTATCATACCTAAAGGTTTAACTGGAGTACTAGGGACAATAGTTCTATGTGATTAATTAGAATGGGCAAGAGAGGGTATAGTGACGGGGGCATTTTGGTTTTATGGGATTGGAGATCAGGGCAACTGTAATAGTTGTGTACCGTTTTATCAACAAAATTGGTATTTCTATTGGGGTTTTGGGTCTTAAAAATCCTATGGGGTTTAAGGGTTTTACTTAGAAGTGGTTTGGTTGAGGTAGGGAATTTAATACCAGATGAAAAATTTTAAAGATCATTAGTATCGATGTATTCAGTATTTGGACTATTTTGATCAATTCTCCATTCACCCAGTTTGTTGGTAGAATAGTAAATTCTCTCCCTTTTGAGTTTTTTTGCTTTCTTTAGAACTAATTCCCTTTCAAAATTAAAGAGCCTGTTTTTTGTAGATATTTAGGGTTTGTAGAAATCTGGGTGCTCATGATAGTTGGTTAATTGACCCCTAAGGCTGGGTTCACACGTGGCGGAATTTCACTTGAATTCCGCTGCGGACACTCCGCAGCGTTAATCCGCAGCGGAGCCGTTTCTCCATTGACTTCCACTTAAATTTAGAAGTGTTCGTTTAGACGATGCGTAAAATTCCGCTGCGGAGCATAGGCTGCGGAGCGGAATTTGGTGTCCGCAGCATGCTCTGTCTGTTGCGGAGCAGTGGCGGACTGGTTGCGGACTCATGGCGGAATTTCTCCATTGACTTCAATGGAGATTCTAAATTCCGCAATGAAGTCCGCAGCTGTCATGCACATGTTATGTGTGCTGCGGATGCGTCTTGCTTTTTTAACATGACATTTCTTCATTCTGGCTGGACCTATGTATTTCTAGGTCTACAGCCAGACTGAGGAAGTCAATGGGGCTCCCGGAATTACGGGAGCGTTGCTAGGAGACGTCAGTAAATAGTCACTGTCCAGGGTGCTGAAAGAGTTAAGCGATATGCAGTAACTGCTTCTGCACCCTGGATAGTGACTACCGATCCCAATATACAGCAACCTGTAAAAAAATAGAAGTTCATACTTACCGAGAACTCCCTGCTTCTGTCTCCAGTCCAGCTTCCCAGGATGACGTTTCAGTCTAAGTGACGGCTGCAGCCAATCACAGGCTGCAGCGGTCACATGGACTGCCGCGTCATCCAGGGAGGTAGGGCTGGATGCCGAAAGAGGGACGCGTCACCAAGACAACGGCCGGTAAGTATGAAATTCGTTTACTTTCACTAGGGAAAGTGCTGTCCCTTCTCTCTATCCTGCACTGATAGAGAGAAGGGAAGCACTTTTTCCGCAGTCCGCAGCAGCTAGTCCGCATCAATTTACTGCACATTTTGGGCAGATCCGCAGCCGTAATCCGCAACCCGGATTAGGTGCGGCATTGATGCGGACAGTTGCGGAGGAAATCCGCCACGTGGGGGCATGCCCTAATACTTTCTATTTTTGGCATTCAGGACTCACAGATTTCAGTTATTTTAGCAAGAACTTTTTCAAAACAACCTGTTGCAAAGGAATCAATATACCTCGAACCAATTTAAACAAAAGATTGGGTCAGCAGGAAAGGGAGTGTTAAATAACAATCTCAGGCCCCTACGAGCAATGTTTTCCGAAATATATAATTGTAAAAAGCGACAATCAATATTGTGTGTAGCCTCATTTTTAAACGTATTCTCTAATGACAGGTACAAGTCAGTAATTTTTTTAGTTTGTTCAATAATGAACGTCTTACTCACTATAGCGGGAGCTTTCCGTATGATCTCTTCATCTAAGTGTATACCCATTAAATTGTCTGTATGATACATTTACCATTAAAAAAATCTGCAGACCTTTTAATTATTATTTGTCTAAACATCAGATTTTTCTTAACCCACATGTTCATCAGATTATGCAAGAAACTTCATAGTATCTATATATACCTGTATCCTTTTAAATTCTTTTACATTTTATATTACATCTTATTTATTCTAATCATAATAGATACATTACTGTTCCACTTTTCAGTCATATGTAAAACCACACAGTAGATAGTTACCCAATTTTATAGATTACCTAATCATTTTTTATGCTTTGTATGGGACCTACTATCCCTTAGTTTATTGTAACTAAAGTACGGTTAACTAATAATACTTTCGCTCGTAATTTTTTCTCTCCTTTGAATATAAGTACAAATATACAGTTTCAGAAAGTATCCCTTGTTTCCCACACTAGTACTAACCATTTATTAACAATTCATTCATCCTGTAGACATTCCGTTGTGGAGTTAGATAGAGTGCATCAGTACGCTTAATACTCTTCAACCTAGTGAACTTAACTTTGATTATGGCTTGAAAGCATTTAGCTAAGTTTTTAGGGTTCCATTGGCTCTGTAGGCCTAGTGGTTCCCACTCAATATTTCTAGATCTTTCAGTGGTAGTGAGGTTATTTTTCTTTACCATTTTTATACACGATTAATATTTAGCTTCTTTTTTTTTAATCGGTTTCTATATTGGTAACACATTGTCACTATTTTTGTGTTTGAGGGATCATCTGTATTGTCTATATTTTTGTATTTAATACAATTTCTCTACTCTTTTATAGATCGATAAACGTGGTCGCTCACCCATCCCTGAGACTCCCATCGTGGCATTATTTGCTATACTGTATTATCGTCTTTTTTTCGTTTCTATGTCATTTACCTTGTGGTTACCAGATATTTAGTTTGACAACCTGTGATTACTGGTTTTTAATTTTGTAGTCAATGTAGTGCCACATAGCCTATTTGTAGTATATCTATAACGTTGCGGTCATGTGTTCTCTGAGAACCGCATAACTTTGATGGTTGCTTAGGCAATGTGTTATGCTGCCGATCTTGATGTGTTGTGGCCTCCACATGACCGGATTCTTTTCACGTGTTTTTGCGACCGGATGTATGCTGCTATTTACAAAGCTGACCACTCTGATGGACACTCTTAATTTGGGTGGGTGCCAGGTTTATTTAAATACTTAACACCTATTTTAAATATTTAATGACTACAGGTGATATCCACATTCAAGGGATATAATGCTTTTTGGACTTTTATCCACTTGTACCTTTGATCCGTTGTTCATTTGTTACTGGAACACTCTGAACTACTATTATGACAATGTTGTTTGTCTTAAATTATTTGATACTATGTATTTTATTTTGATCACTATGTTAATTTTTGTTGTAATCCCACCCATAAGGGTGTATAAGAAAGTCGATGCTTCACCAGTATATTGATGCTTGACAAAGGCTGCATTGAGCAGCTGAAACGATGCACTGTTTACTGCACTGATAGGAGAATAAATCCACTTTTCTGACAATATCTATTTGGAGTGCTGCCTCTCTTTTCTACTTTTTGACTGTCCATATATGGTTAGTGACGTCAGGGGCTTCTCCAGGAGTTGAATTCCCTGGTCGGGGTCCAGTAGGGAATTCCCTGGTCCAGGAGGAGCCCCTGACGCCACTGTCCATATATGGACAGGAACGTCAGGGGATACCTATAGGAACGGAATCTCCGGCCAGAGCATCGGCAACCCTCTGGGGGATTCCACTTCTATTATTATTAATTATTATTATTTCAGTTACTTATATAGCGCCAACATATTACGCAGCGCTGTACAGAGGTCCTCTTTTACTGTACCCATTGGGGCCCACAATATAAATTGCCTATTGGTATGTTTTTGGGTTGTGGGAAGAAACCGGAGTACCCGGAGGAAACGCACGCAAACACAGGGAGAACATACAAACTCCATGCAGATGTTTGAACCCAGGACCCCAGTCCTGCCAGGCAACAGTGCTAACCACTAAGCAGGGAATCCCTGGCGAGAGCATCAGAAATGCTGTGGATGGGGATTCCACTCCTGGAGGAGCCCCTGACGTCACTATCCATGTATGGATAGTGACGTCAGGGGCTTCTCAGGGGCGGAATTCCCGTCCAGAGCATCGGCAACGCTCTGGCTGGGGATTCCGGTCCACGAGGAGACCCTGACGTCACTGTCCATATATGAACAGGAATGTCAGGGGATACCTCTAGGAATTGAATCTCCGGCCAGAGTGTCGGCAACCCTCTGGGGGGATTCCGTTTATAGACAGGGGCAGTGGCGTAACTACCACTGTAGCAGCAGTAGCGACTGATACGGGGCCCGCGGCATGAGGGGGCCCATGTCGCCCGCCGGCACGGACCACCACCATGGCCGCAGGCTCCGCTAGCAGCCGCTATGGCTGCTACAGCGCGACACCACTGAACACTACGGCAGAGCAGGGAGGTATCTCCCCGCTCTGCCATTAAACAAAAGACATGTATCCCCTATCCACAGGATATCCACAGGATAGGGGACACATGTGTGATCACTGGCAGTGATAGGGAGAACGGAGGACTGAAAGTCCCCTGAAGTTCTCAATCACAAACCTCGGACTTCCGGGGTCTGTGTCGGCAGCTCCGTAGAAATGAATGGAGCGCCGGTCGCGCTTGTGCGCATGCGTGACCAGCGCTCCTTTCATTTTTATTGAGCTGCGCAGATGCCGGAAGTCAGAGTTTAGTCATGGAGAACTTCAGGGGACTTTCAGTCCCCCGTTCTCCCTATCAATGGCAGCGATCACACATGTATCCCCTATCCTGTGGATAGGGGATGCATTTTATATGTAGGACACACTATAGGTCACATTATTTTTGGGCGGGGGGGGCTGTATGGCGTTCCCTGCAGGGGGGCGCTTTATGGCGTTCCCTGCAGGGGGGGCGCTGTATGGCATTCCCTACAGGGGGGCGCTGTATGGCGTTCCCTACAGGGGGCGCTGTATGGCGTTCCCTACAGGGGGCGCTGTATGGCGTTCCCTACAGGGGGCGCTGTATGGCGTTCCCTACGGGGGGGCTGTATGGCATTCTTTACAGGGGGGCTGTATGGCGTTAGCGCCTTACAGCCCCCTCTGTAGATAACGCCATACAGTCCCCCTTTAGATAACGCCATACAGTCCCCCTGTAGATAACGCCACACAGCCCCCCTGTAGATAGCGCCACAGTCACCCCTGTAGATAATGCCATACAGTCCCCCCTGTAGATAACGCCACACAGTCCCCCCTGTAGATAACACCACACAGTCCCCCCTGTAGATAACGCCACACAGTCCCCCCTGTAGATAACGCCACACAGTCCCCCTCTGAAGATAACGCCATACAGTCCCCCCTGTAGATAACACCATACAGTCCCCCTCTGTAGATAACGCCATACAGTCCCCCTCTGTAGATAACGCCATACAGTCCCCCTGTAGATAACGCCATACAGTCCCCCTCTGTAGATAATGCCATACAGTCCCCCCTGTAGATAACGCCATACAGTCCCCCTGTAGATAACACCATACAGTCCCCCTCTGTAGATAACGCCATACAGTCCCCCTCTGTAGATAACGCCATACAGTCCCCCTCTGTAGATAACGCCATACAGTTCCCCCTGTAGATAACGCCATACAGCCCCCCCTGTAGATAACGCCATACAGTCCCCCTCTGTAGATAACGCCATACAGTCCCCCTCTGTAGATAACGCCATACAGTCCCCCTCTGTAGATAACGCCATACAGTCCCCTCTGTAGATAACGCCATACAGTCCCCCCTGTAGATAACACCATACAGTCCCCCTCTGTAGATAACGCCATACAGTCCCCCCTGTAGATAACGCCATACAGTCTACAGGGGGGCGCTGTATGGCGTTATCTACAGGGGAGGACTATATGGCGTTATCTACAGGGGGGCTGTAAAAAAGGCACTATCTACAAGGGGGGGTTGTGTGACACCCAGGGGAGGGGGGGCCCCAGTCAAAAGTTTTTAACGCCACACAGTCCCCCCTGTAGATAACGCCACACAGTCCCCCCTGTAGATAACGCCACACAGTCCCCCTCTGTAGATAACGCCATACAGTGCCCCTCTGTAGATAACGCCATACAGTCCCCCTGTAGATAACGCCATACAGTCCCCCTCTGTAGATAACGCCATACAGTCCCCCCTGTAGATAACGCCATACAGTGCCCCCTGTAGATAACTCCATACAGTCCCCCTCTGTAGATAACGCCATACAGTCCCCCTCTGTAGATAACGCCATACAGTTCCCCTCTGTAGATAACGCCATACAGCCCCCCCTGTAGATAACGCCATACAGTCCCCCTCTGTAGATAACGCCATACAGTCCCCCTCTGTAGATAACGCCATACAGTTCCCCCTGTAGATAACACCATACAGTCCCCCTCTGTAGATAACTCCATACAGTCCCCCCTGTAGATAACGCCATACAGTCTACAGGGGGGGGCTGTATGGCGTTATCTACAGGGGGCGCTGTATGGCGTTATCTACAGGGGGGACTGTATGGCGTTATCTACAGGGGGGGCTGTAAAAAAGGCACTATCTACAAGGGGGGGTTGTGTGACACCCAGGGGAGGAGAGGGCCCCAGTCAAAAGTTTGCTATGGGGCCCAGTCTTTCCTAGTTACGCCCCTAGACAGGGGCTTCCTACGGCAAGAGCGTCAGAAATGCTCTGGACGGGAAACATGTAGGAAGCAGTAGTGCGCTCCTCCCCTGCTACATCGCTATGCCGTCACACAACACTGAGCTACTATTGTGGCGTTCAGCTGCTATGTGTTTCATTACGTTGAGTAGCGGACTCATCTGAGACCCACTGGAAACCATTCTGCTATATCTGGACTTCAGGGTGCTGAGCGGGGGAACTGAGCAAAATGACTTCAGAGTGTCAGGACCGCCGACATGCTGATCAGATATGCTGATACGCTAGTCTTTAGGGACTGTAGCTCTGATCGTTCACTGGAGCTATTGCAGCAATTGGAGGTCGCTGAACTCTGACTAAGAGTGCCTGGATATCAGCGCTTTGATATTTGATGGATGTCTAGCCTGGTCTTTTTATTTTTTCGGCTCCCTTTACCTCCTGGCTCCTCTCTAGGTGATCGGAAGTACTAGATGAATTGAGACCACAGGGAAAAATTAAAAACGAATCCTGTTTACAAGAATCGGGTGAGATTTGCCCATTGTAATAAGAGATATATTGCTGCAAATGTTCCATTTTTTTTTTCTCTCGACCTTCTTGCTGGTCATTGAATGTTTTCAATTTGAGCAAGATACATAATATTAAAATCTGCTATAACTAGTTATTATAGCTAGCTGCTGAGACATCTGAAAATTATTGCTTTGTGGCTTTTTTTCACCCTTTTTATGCGTAATCAGTGGCGTAACTACCGCTGTAGCAGCCGTAGCGGCTGCTACGGGGCCCGCGGCATGGCCGGAGGCTCTGCTAGCAGCCGCTATGGCCGCTATGGCTGCTACAGCGCGACACCACTTAACACTACGGCAGACCAGGGAGGTATCTCCCCGCTCTGCCATTAAACAAAAGACATGTATCCCCTATCCACAGGATATCCACAGGATAGGGGACACATGTGTGATCGCTGGCAGCGATAGGGAGAACGGGGGACTGAAAGTCCCCTGAAGTTCTCCATCACAAACCTCGGACTTCCGGGGTCTGTGTCGGCAGCTCCGTAGAAATGAATGGAGCACCGGTCACGCTTGTGCGCATGCGTGACCAGCGCTCCTTTCATTTTTATTGAGCTGCCGACACCGACCCTGGAAGTCAGAGGTTAGTCAGGGGGGACCTCGGGGAGACTTTCGGTCCCCCGATCAATGCCAGCGATCACACATGTATCCCCTATCCTGTGGATAGGGGATACATGTCTTTTGTAGGACACACTATAGGTCCGATTTTTTGGGGGGGTTGGGGCTGCATGGCGTTACAAACAGGGGGGGGCTGTATAGCGTTACCTACAGGGGGGCTGTATAGCATTACCTACAGGGGGGCAGTATAGCGTTACCTACAGGGGGGGCTGTATGGCGTTACCTACAGGGGGGCTGTATGGCATTACCTACAGGGGGGGCTGTATAGCATTACCTACAGGGGAGCTGTATAGCGTTACCTACAGGGGGGCTGTATGGCGTTCTCTACAGGGGGGGCTGTATGGCGTTATCTACAGGGTGGCTGTATGGCGTTATCTACAGTGGGGGCTGTATGGCGTTATCTACAGAGGGGGTTGTATGGCGTTATCTGCAGAGGGGGCTGTACGGCGTTATCTACAGGGGGGCTGTACGGCGTTCTCTACAGGGGGGCTGTATGGCGTTCTCTACAGGGGGGGCTGTATGGCGTTCTCTACAGGGGGGGCTGTATGGCGTTATCTACAGGGTGGCTGTATGGCATTATCTACAGTGGGGGCTGTATGGCGTAATCTACAGTGGGGGCTGTATGGCGTTATCTACAGAGGGGGCTGTATGGCGTTATCTGCAGAGGGGGCTGTATGGTGTAATCTACACAGGGGGCTGTATGGTGTTATCTACAGGGGGCTGTATGGCACTATCTACAAAGGGGGCTGTATGGTGTTATCTATAGGGGGGCTGTATGGCGTATTCTACAGAGGGGGCTGTATGGCGTTATCTACAGTGGGCTGTATGGCGATATCTACAAAGGGGGCTGTATGGCGTTAGCTACAGGGGAGGGCTATATGGCGTTATTTACAGGGCGGCTGTATGGCGTTATCTACAGAGGGGGCTGTATGGAATTATCTACAGGGGGGGCTGTATGGCGTTATCTCTTAGGGGGCTGTATGGCGTTATCTCTTAGGGGGCTGTATGGCGTTATCTACAGGGGGCTGTATGGCGTTATCTACAGGGGGATGTATGGCGTTATCTACAGGGGGATGTATGGCGTTATCTACAGGGGGATGTAAGGCACTATCTACAGAGGGGGCTGTATGGCGTGATATACAGGGGAGCTGTATGGCGCTATCTACAGGGGGGCTGTATGGCGTTATCTACAGGGGGGGGCTGTAAAAAGGCACTATCTACAAGGGGGGGTTGTGTGACACCCAGGGGAGGGGGGGCCCCAGTCAAAAGTTTGCTATGGGGCCCAGTCTTTCCTAGTTACGCCCCTGTGTGTAATTGTTATATGAAATATTATCAGCTTTTGACATTGTACAGGTTGAAACATTTTGCACCTGTCTATTTAAGGAGGTTCAGTAGTATATATGAAAATGGCTCCTAAAGTTGGAAATCACTTAGTCCGACAAAAGAGGGAAAGACCATGGGGAAAATGGACAGGTTTTTTGCCTCACCAGTGCAACAGAGTAAAACCAGAGCAACAAGTAAAATAATGGAAGATCAATCAGAAACTACATCTTTATTAGACATTATGGAGGCAATAAATAACGTATCATCCCAAGTTGGGAATGTGAGCACGGATATAACTATCCTGAAGAAGAAGTATTCAGGATAAGAGGAAGATGTGCAGAGGCTGAAAGTAGGGTTAGCACTATTGAAGATGAAGTATCTAAATTAAAAAAATAAGTAAGAGAATTAAAGGAAGGCAATGAGAATTTAAACAACAAAGTTATTGATCTGGAAGACCGATCCAGAAGGTGTAATATAAGGATAGTAGGGATTCCAGAAGGAGAGGAGAAAAACGAACCAACACCATTTATACCATACTGGATTGTTTCGCGTATAGGAAAAGATAACTTATCATCATTGTTCGAAGAAGAGACAGCACATAGGATACCATCTAGACGTCTGGCTCTTGGGGATCGCCCCAGAGCTATTATCACAAAAATATTGTGCTCTAAAGACAGAGACTCTGTCATCAGAGAGAAGCAATGTTTGCAATATAATAAGAAAAAAATTGCATTATATCCTGATTATTCATTTGAAATGCAGCAAAAACGTTATCTCTTTCTTCAGGCAGAGTGGAGACTGCAAGCGGCAGGAATCAAATATTCCCTTATCTATCCTGCAAAGATGAGAGTGGTCTACCAGGAAAAAGCCCTTTTATTCTTAACAGCAGAAGAATTAATTAATTAAATCAAAATAATATAATTGCATTCTAAAACAAGCAGTTTAGCCATGTTAGTGGGGGTGAAATTGCTAAGTAGAGAGACTTGAAGTATAGTCCAAGTCAGATAGGGAGGGTATGGGGGGGGGAGAGGGGTGGGTATACCCGTCTGTGGATACTAACAATAACAGTAGAATAGGGAAGGATCATAGGTACTGGGATGTTCAGTGTTATTGTTTTGATGTAAAAAGATGAGTACGAGGGTGGTAACTTGGAATGTACAAGGAATGGGGGATAAGCTTAAAAGGTTAGCACTATTTGGGTGTATTAAAACACAATTTCCAGCAATTATTTGCATATTAGAAACTCACTTAGTAAAGGATACTGTATACAGAGTACAGAATCACTGTTGGTCACTACAATTTCACTCAACACACACCTCCTACTCAAGGGGAGTGAGTGTTCTTATTCACAGGGTATTAAGTGTGATAAATTAGATAAAAAATTAGATAAGTAAGGAGGTATATCTTGCTCTATATAAAACAATATAACAAAGTTTTTATCCTGGAATTTGTTTATTTGCCACCCCCGTACTCATCTAGTGTTTTGAAAAAGATCCATTTGATTGCAGGAAATTAAAATAATTGCCCGGTGATAATATTGGGAGGTATGAACTGTGTTATGGATGAAAACTCATACAGGATCAGAATGACCCCAGAGATTAGATCGCCAATTATTACACCTTTAGCAAATCTATGCTCAGAACTAGGTCTGATTGATTTATGGAGAGTAAGGCTGGGTTCATACAGAGTTTTTTTGCATGCGGAAAATCTGCCTCAAAGTTCCATTTGGAATTTTGAGGCAGATTTTGCTCTGCCTGCATGCCGATTTTCGCTGCATTTTTCACCCACGGCTATTGAGCGCCGCTGGCAAAAAACGCAGTGAAATACGCTATCTCTGCCTCCCATTGATGTCAATGGGAGGTCAGAGACGTAAACGCCCGAACATAGGGCATGTTGCTTCTTTATCCCGTGAGACAGTTTTTCCGCTCGCGGGAAAAAAACGCCTCCGCCTCCCATTGAAATCAATGGGAGGCATTTTCGGACGTTTTTTTACGCAGTTTCCGCGTAAAAAAACGTATAAAAAAACCTCTGTGTGAACTGGCCCTAAAGAATCCCTTTAAAAGGAAGTTCTCTTGCCATAATAAATCGCACCACATTATATCTTGTATTGATATAGTTCTATGCAATGACTCAGGGGCAGATTTAGTGGGTAAAATAAAATATGATAACAGAGGCATTTCAGACCACTCCCCAATAACTATAGAAATAAAGATGGAAATGCAAAAAAGCATATGCTGGACAGTTAAAATAAACCGTCATTGGCTCAATATAATTAAAAGCCTAGATGACATTAAAAGTCAACTAATATATATGTTAAGGGGAAATTGTGATTCGGCCCAAGATAAAACTGTGTGGGAAGCAGCAAAGGTTTTCTTAAGTGGCATTTTGTTTAAGTACATATCTAATAAAAAAAGAGAATTTATTGAGACCGAATTGGGAAAGAAAAAGCGTGTATCAGAGCTAGAGGTACTATATTTTAAAACTGCTACAGTAGAAAACAAAAATTACTGGCTAAATGCGATGGAGGATTATAGAAAGTGGATGCTGGTTATAGCCCAGAATAAAATGTTTTTTATGGGTCAGAAAATATATTGTGAAGCAGGTATTGAAAATCAAAAATCTACAAATAAAATCTCTTTTATTAGGGATAAAGAAGGGTGTTTGATTGGGGATCAAGAGGAAATACGGTAGGTAGAACATTTTTCGAGTTCTTTTATGAACTATATAAAACAGAATGGCAATACAATGAAAAACAGTTAGAGAAATATCTTGGGAAAATTCCATTTGTCTCTCTATCTGAGTCCCAAAGAACGATCCTGGATCAACCAATTACCCTAGCAGAACTACAAGAGGCACTAAAAAGTATTAAGGGGAACACTGCCCCGGTACTAGATGGATTCCCGTTTGAGATTTATAGAAAATTAGAGAAGGAATTATTGCTAGCCCCTTTAAGAACAATAAATAGCTCATTAAGTGCGGGAGGACTTCTAGAGTCAATGTTGGATGCTAGTATTATACAAATTTTAAAACAAGATAAAGATCCAGTAGAAGTTGAGTCATACCACCCAATCTCATTGCTAAACACACATGCTAAAATACTTGCCAAACTATTGGCAAGCATATTATCAAAGGTGATAACAAATTTGATACATAATGATCAGTGCGGATTTATCCCTGGAAGACACTGCATAAAATGAGTGTTTGGCAATATGCAGATAGGAGCGGGTGGGATTCCCCATTCCATCCTGTCCCTTGACGCATCTAAAGCGTTTGACAGGGTGGAGTGGGGACATCTCTGGGCGGTAATGAGGAAATTTGAATTCAGAGAAACATACATTAAATTTATTCAATTATTGTATACAAAGCCAAGAGCGAGTGTAAATGTGAATGGCAGGGAACTGAATTTTTTGCCCGGGTTTGCCAGGTGCTGACGCGGGCCTTGTTTTGGGGCAATTACTTTTTCACATGGGTGATAAACGTTTTTGATAACTCCTATAGGTGCTGGATAGCTTCAATAAATTAAATGCTAATTTACAAAAATAATTTGTTTTTAACCCATTATTTTTATCTTATATCATATCTAAATAATGAAGGAAAAATTTAAGTTTGTGACTGAATCATAATGGAAATCAATATCATTCTTTCATTTACCTCGTTTTCACATAAATTGCTGTGTATATAGAACTGATATTAGCTAACACATTAACTAATTATTTTTTTAAATAGGTGGCAATTTATCATATTCAAACCTTTTTCTCCAAACCAAAAGAATTGATAGGGGTGAATTTATTTAAACTTGCATTTCATGAGACAGTCAAAATATGTAAAGAAAGACGGAGTATGATGTGACTCATTTATTATGAGGCGAATTTTCCATTGTTTGGGGTGGTTTTCTGATTGGGGCGGCAAGGTACGGCGTCTGGCACAGGTCTCTACATTGCTACAACCAACAGAGTGAAATCTATGTCAGATAGGAGCTGACGTAGATTTCCAGTATAATTTTCGCCAGTATTCTGACGTAAATTATAATACATTTGTCGAGATGATATGAAGCCCCTTTTAACCCCTTCCTGACAGTTGGTGCCATCATCCCCGGATGTCAGCTGTATCTTACAGCTGACATCCTGCTGTCATGGCGGGGACTGAAGTTAGCTTCGATCCCCGCCATTAAGCCCTTAAATGCAGCCGTCAAATGCGATCGCTACATTTAAGGTGTTTGCAGGTCATCGGCACCCCAGCAATGAAATCGCCGGGGTGTCGGTGGCTGCAATGGCAACCAAAGGCCTAATATTGGCCTCCCAGTGTGCCTAGCGCGGAAAACTTTCAGCCCCCGCACGGAGGCGGGGCCTGAAATGCTTCCGTAGCCGCCGTAAAGATGGCGCCAGCTCAGGAGCAGAACCGGCGTAATCAGCGGTGGATGTCAGCTGTATGTTTGAAAAATGAGGCTCTGTCAGGAAGGTCAAAAGTGGCCAAAGAGGGAAGGGGTTAAGAAGCCACGCAAATTCCGACTTTTGATTTTTTTTTATCTTCTCTATGCCAAAAAACTGGCATATAAAAGGTTGATAAATTCTCCGTTAGGGCTTAAGAAATTCAGGCTTTACCATCAACTCGTATATACTTGACACAGCTTGTTGTCCTTATTTTGTATTTATATTTTTATATATGTTCAAATTCTGGAAAACCCATTTTAATTTAATATTTTATTAAGGTCTAAAAATCTCAAAGAGCTTAAAATGTTTGGCAATTTAGCAAAAGGACAACTTCACACATAATGGGGCAGATTATTAATACTGTCTTAAGGGCAAACTGCTTAGAATTAGACTAGATGTGCTAAATTCATCACAGTAGCTCATGCTGGATAAAAAATTTGGAGCATCTTTAGACACTTCTGTTTAACGTTATACCACTAATTGGTTGGCTTATTTTAGTCCACCTTTTTGCTCTCTTGTCTGGGTGAGTGGCAAACATCTGTTCTTTTTGTGAATTTCATTGGTAAATGTGTCTAAAAAATGATTTGCGCCAAAATGAAGGTGCAACTTAGGCCAGAATTCTGGCGCAACATAATAGTAAATCTGCCACAATTCTGACTTTTTATCAATCAGATACGGAATGTGAATGGTAACAATCTGTACAGAACTTCGGAATATGCTGAAGCTACACTCCTTAAATATTGAAATTGCAACATCAAGAAGGGCAATCTGTAAGGTTATGCAAATCCAGGAAGTAGCAGGTGTCACTAAGATCTGCACATGATTACATTTTCAAGCACCTAAATCCAATCTGTGGCATGTGGGAGGGGCATACAAGCCAGATTGAAAGCCAAGTTTTTTAGCCACATGAAAGCTCAAAAATCGGATCAAGTGGTGTGGGATGATTGTGCGATGCTTCCTGTTCGTCGATGCATCAGTTATCTCCACTTGTCGCAAACTAAGAGGGACAGAATCCTTGTACCCTTGGTTTCACCTCGGCAGATCATTACATGTCAGCACTGTTCACCGTTGTGTGTCCCGGGAGTTAGGAGAACAACAATGAATGGGAATGACAGCAAGATGTGCACAGTGGCGAACCTCTGCACGGATGGATCGTCTGATTGGAAGAATGGTACATAGTGATCCATTCTGTACTGCACGGGAAATTGGATGTCACATCCCAAGCCTAGGTCGGTAACCAGTGTGGACACAAACCATCAGAAGGTGTTTGCATGACATTGGGCTATGAGCCAGATGTCCACCTACAGTTGTTCCATTGGCCACACGCCATCACTCTCAAAGGCTATCATGGTGCACAACAAGACAGCAATTGAGGCTGGAATGGAGGTCTATCCTCTTCAGCTATGAGTCCCGTTTTTGTCTCGGACGCAATGATAGCCGGAGATTGGTCTGGAGGCCACGTGGGCAATGCCTTCACAAGGAAATGTCACACCGGTCCTAATCCCATAAACACAACAAAAGTCTGAACAGCACATTCCAACAAAATGATACAAAACGTGTATGCAGGTGCAAGAACACCTTTGACTGCAAATATACAGCAGACAAAGAAATGGCGACAGCACACTGCAAACACTAATGCCACCTAAGCCACTAAATATAAATAAATATGCATTACTGCTAAATCTACTTACAAATAGGGAGGTTCTTAGTGCACATTTTGATCAAAAAGTGTTTGCCCACCTGCCACGACAAGGCGACCTCTGTAAGGTGGGACCTACTCTGCACAAACACCCAGAACTGGGACTAAGCCTACATATATATCTAGGGATGTTAGGATGGTCCTACTACCGGGATTATGGTGTGGGGTGGCATAATGTATGGTACCTGGACGCCTCTAGTCTTCCTTTTAGGTACACCAACAGCTCGGTGTTACATTGATTTGTTGTGGAGCCAGTGGTATGGCCATTTCTCCAAAGTGTCCCAGAAGCCGTTTTTCAACAGGACAACGCCAGGCCACATGTTGCTCGTGTTACTGTGAGTCGTCTGCGTGGCCTAAATGTGCTACCATGGTGTGCAGCATCTACAGACTTGTCTCTCATTGAGTATATACGGGACGTCATTTTTCGGCATTTGCAAAGGGAACAGCTAGCAGCCAATCTTAATGATTTGCCTGCCCAAGTGCATTCAGCGTGGCATAACATTCCCCAGACAACCATTAATAACCTCATTGATAGCATTCCAAGGTGTGTAAATGTGTATATTTCTGCGTGTGTCGCTCATACTCGATACTGAATAAATCAAGATGTTTGGAATATTTTGTTTCCATTTTTTTTATTATTTTGTATCATTAACATGTCTATTGATGCTGTGTATTCCACAATTCCGAAACTTTTCCTTCTTGGTATTGCAATTTCAATATTGAGAAGGCT
This sequence comes from Rhinoderma darwinii, assembly GCF_050947455.1. Lineage (NCBI taxonomy): Eukaryota > Metazoa > Chordata > Amphibia > Anura > Rhinodermatidae > Rhinoderma > Rhinoderma darwinii. The sequence goes on from NC_134696.1 coordinate 64,420,008, forward strand.
ATATGGGCGACAGGAAATAATAAAGGAATAGGATCATATACCCTTTTGTGGGCAGAATATGAGAAGAAATAGGATTTATCAGCGGTGTGTATTAAATATTATTATTTCATGTATTAACATATGATTTACATTTATTTAGTTCTGGAGACATGGACCCAAATAATGGCAAGGCAGAAGATAATTTGCTAGAGGAGATGATGGAAATCACTGGCCAAAACCTCATTACAATAGAAGTAGATGACCATTACAAATTCATCAAACAACTGGGAAAAGGAAAATATGGTCAAGTGACTTTGGTAATCCATCGTCAAAAAGGTAAAAAAGCACCAACAAAAATCAAGCGTGCACACATTTAAAAGTGTATTGTTCAGTGAAATCATGTAAAATATACTTGAGGTCCCCCTCTACTGATTGCGCCACATTTAGTTTTTAAAAAAACAAAACAAATACACCCCTGTTTTGGTGCCTGCTAGTATGAGTTACTGTATTTAGTGAATTTATGTTTGATTTCTTAAGATTCCACACTCAAAACATTTTTTGTCATTTAAGTAAATTTTTATGTGAAATTGTTGATGTTATATCATAAATAATGACTGCCACAAGACATGATCACATTGGAACAAAGGAGAAACAACATAATGTCTCATTCACACATTGCAGTTTTGGTCAATATATTTCAGCTATAATCAGAAGTGGATGCAAAGAAGATAAGTAGTATACATCTCTTCATTATATTTTGCTTATGTTTATGGTCTACTCCTGGTTTTGGCTTGCAAATACTGATGCAAACTACTGAACAAATCTGCAATGTGTGAATGAGGTATTAGCAGCTGTGAAGAGCGACATGCAAGGAACTCTTTGATATTGTTTAACCCCTTAAGGACGCAGCCTAGTTTGGGCCTTAAGGCTCAGAGCCCATTTTTCAAATCTGACATATTTCACTTTATGTGGTAATAACGTCGGAATGCTTAAACCTATCCAAGCGATTCCGAGATTGTTTTCTCGTGACACTTTGGCCTTCATGTTCGTGGTAAAATTTGGTCGATATATTCAGTCTTTATTTGAGAAAAATTGCAAAATTTAGAGAAAATTTAGAAAAAATAGCATTTTTCAGAATTTAAATGCATCTGCTTGAAAAACAGACGGTTATACCACCCACAATAGTCACTAGTTCACATTTCCCATATGTCTACTTTAGATTGGCATCGTTTTTAGAACATTATTTTATTTTTCTTGGACGTTACAAGGCTTAGAACATAAACAGCAATTTCTCATATTTTTAAGAAAATTTCAAAAGCCTTTTTTTTAAGGTACCTGTTCAGTTCTGAAGTGGCTTTGAGGGGCCTATGTATTAGAAACCCCCATAAAGCACCCCATTTTAAAAACTAGACCCCTCAAAGTATTCAAAACAGCATTTAGAAAGTTTTTTAACCCTTCAGGCATTTCACAGGAATTAAAGCAAAGTGGAGGTGAAATTTGCAAATTTCGTTTTTATTTCTGAATTTCAATTTTATTCTATTTTTTTTCTGTAACAAAGAAGGTTTTACCAGAGAAACACTACTAAATATGTATTGTCCAGATTCTTCAGTTTTTAGAAATGTCCCACATGTGGCTCTAGTGCGCTCGTGGAATAAAACACAAGCCCCAGAAGCAAAGAAGCACCTAGTGCATTTTGGTGGTGCTTTTTTATTAGCATATATTTTAGGCAGCATGCCAGGTTTGGAGAGGTGTTGAGGTGCCAAAACAGTAGGAATCCCCCAAAACTGACCCCATTTTGGAAACTACACCCCTCAAGGAATTAATTTATGGTTATTGTTACCATTTTGACCCCGTAGTTTTTTCACAGCGCGTATTTGAATTGGGCTGTGAAATTAAAAGAATGACAATTTTTCCAATAAGATGTCATTTTTGATCAGAATTTCTTATTTTCACAACGAATAAAATACCCCATTTTGTTGCCAAATTTGTCCTGAGTGCGGCAATACCCTATTTGTGGCCATAAACTGCCGTTTGGGCCCATGGGAGGTATTAGAAGGAAAGGAGCGCTATGTGTTCTTTGGAGCACAGATTTTGCTGGATTGGTTTTCGGGTGCCATGTCGCATTTGCAGAGCCCCAAAGGTATCAAAGCAATGGAAACCCACCAGAAGTGACCCCATTTTGGAAACTACACCCCTCAAGGAATTCATTTATGGGTGTTGTGACCATTTAGACTCCACAGTTTTTTCACAGAATTTATTTGAATTGGGCTGTGAATTCAAAAAAATGAATTTTTTTCCAATAAGAGGTAGTTTTGGCTCAAAATTTCTTATTTTCACAAGGAATAAAATACCCCAATTTGTTGCCCAATTTGTCCTGAGTGCGGCAATACCCCATTTGTGGTGATAAACTGCCGTTTGGGCCCATGGGAGGCCTCAGAAGGAAAGGAGCGCTATGTGTTCTTTGGAGCCCAGATTTTGCTGGATTGGTTTTCGGGTGCCATGTCGCATTTGCAGAGCCCCAAAGGTATCAAAGCAATGGAAGTCACCCCATTTTGGAAACTACACCCCTCAAAGAATTTATTTATGGGTGTTGTGACCATTTAGACCCCACAGTTTTTTCACAGAATTTATTTGAATTGGGCTGTGAATTAAAAAAAAATTTATTTTTTCCAATAAGAGGTAGTTTTGGCTCAAAATTTCTTATTTTCACAAGGAATAAAATACCGCATTTTGTTGCCCAATTTGTCCTGAGTGTGGCAATACCCTATTTGTGGTGATAAACTGCCGTTTGGGCCCATGGGAGGGCTCAGAAGGAAAGGACCACCATGTGGCCTACTGGGAATTTTCTGGTGCTAAGTCGTGTGTGCAGAAGCCCCTGAGGTATCAGTACAGTTGAAACCCCCGAGAAGTGACCCCGTTTTAAAAACGACACCCCTTAAGGAATTCATCTAGAGGTGTAGTGAGCATTTTGACCCCACAGGTATTGTGTAAAAGATAATGTGCAGCAGTTGGTGCAGAGTGAGATTTGCAATTTTCTATATATATGCCATGTCAGTGTCCGATATATTGTGCCCAGCATGTGCCACCGGAGACCTACACCCCATAAACTGTAATGTTGGCTCTCCCGGGTACGGCAATACCCTACATGTGGCTGTTATCAGCTGCCTGGGCACACAGCAGGGCTCAGAGGGGAAAGATGAGGAGGGGTAAGCTGTGCGAAGTGGATCAGAGCGAGTAAAACTGGGGTAAATTAAAAATAAAGGGATGGATGATAAATTTGAAAACACTCTTTCATACAGAGCTCTGGTTTTTCGGGACACGCGTCACATTGATATATTGTGTCCTTCCTTATCCCCCTCTTATAGCAGACTCTGCACCTCTTTTGACTTTTTCCCTTCTTGCCAGTTTGGGGAACTTCTCCTAAAAAGTGTTGCCCTGGTACGATGCCTGTGGCCCCGCTTCCAGAAGTACTGTAAGGCTTCAGGACTTGATCTGACAAGTCCACCCCTCCCATGTACCTATTGTAGTCCAGGATGCAGTCTAGTTTGGGGGTCCCTGTACTGGTACCTCGTACAGGTACATGGGTACTGGTGTGGCATCTCCCTGGTCTTGTACTTGACACACAATATGTTGCTGCTAGATTTTGCCCTGCTCTCACCCCTTCTGAGTGTTTGCCCAAGCAGAGTCGTAGGGAGGCCTCTCAGGTTTCTTCTAGCAGTGCCGCATGCCGCAGGACTTCTGGAAGCGAGGCAGTTGAAGAGTGGGACGCTGGTATAAAAATTATCCAGGTAGAGGTGGTAACCCTGGTCCAGCAGTGGGTGCACCAAATCCCACACAATTTTTGTATTAACTCCCAGTAAGGGGGGGCATTCTGGGGGCTGAGAACTGGTGTCCTTCCCTTCATATATCCTAAATTTGTAGGTATACCCGGATGCACTCTCGCACAGCTTATACATCTTCACGCCATACCTTGCCCTCTTACCCGGCAGGTACTGGCGGAATTGAAGCCTCCCTTTCAATACACTTCTCGGGGTGAATGCTGGGAAAACCGGGCACTGAAACGGTCTAATAGGGGTCTCCGTTTATACAAACGGTCAAAACTGGGGTCATCTCCGGGTGGGCACGGCTCATTATCAGTATAATGTAAGAAGCGAAGTATTGCCTCATTTTTATTTTATTTTTTAGTTTCCAGCTCAGTTCTGAAGTTGCTTTGAGGGGCCCATATATTAGACACCCTTATCAAACACCCCATTTCAGAAACTAGACCCCTCAAAGTATTCACAACAGCATTTAAAAAGTTTATTAACCCTTTAGGCGTTTCACAGGAATTTAGAGCAAAGTAGAGGTGACATTTAATTAATTTAATTTAATTTATTAGGCACCATATCCGGTTTGAGGAGGTCTTGTAGTGCTAAAACAGTGGAAACCCCCCAAAAGTGACCCCTTTTTGGAAACTAGACCCCTTGAGGAATCCATTGTAGTTTTCTTGGGGTGCATGCGGCTTTTTGATCAGTTTTTATTCTATTTTTAGGTGGCGTGGTGACTAAAAAAACAGCAATTTTACTATTGTTTTTTATTCAATTTTTTTTACAGCGTTCACCGTGCGCTATAAATGACATATTCACTTTATTCTGCGGGGCGATACGATTACGGCGATACCAGATGTTTATAGTTTTATTTTATGTCTTATGGCGTTTGCACAATAAAATACATTTTGTAAAGTATAATTTACTTTTTGTGTTCCCTTATTCTAAGAGCCATAACTGTTTTATTTTTCCATCAGGAAAGCCGTGCGAGGACTTATTTTTTGCGTAACGAACTGTAGTTTCGATCAGTACCATTTTTAGGTACATGCGACTTTTTGATCTCTTTTTATTCCATTTTTTGGGAGGTGAAGTGACCAAACAATTGTGATTGTGGTACGGTTTATTATTATTTTCTCTTACGGCGTTCACCGCGCGGGATAAATAACGACATCGTTTTGTAGTTCAGGTCGTTACGGACGCGGCGATACCAATTATGTATAGTTTATTTGTTTATTTATATATTTTTATTAATAATAAAGAACTGATAAGGGAAAAAGGGGGACTTTTACTTTTATTACTTTTAAATCTTTTATTTTCTTATTTTTACACAACTTTTTTTTACTTTTTTACACTTTTTTTACTTTGTCCCACTAGGGGACATGAGGGCAGGAGGCTCTGATCGCTATTCTAATACACTGCACTACATGCGTAGTGCAGTGTATTAGAGCTGTCAGCTGTTCGCTGACAGCAAGCATAGTGGGTCCTGATTTTGTCGGGACCCACTAGGCTTCCGTCGATGGCGTAGCCAGAGTCCATTGTTAGGATTCTGGTTGCCATAGTAGCCATCACGGCCCGCTATCGTGTAGCAGGCCGGCGATGGCAGCTTAACCCCTAAGAAGCCGCGATCGCTATTGAACGCGGCTTCTAAGGGGTTAATCGGCGGGGACCACCGCGATCGGTCCCTGCACACTAAGCTGTGATAGCCTGCTGTCGGAAACAGCAGGTATCACAGCTCAGACACGCGCCGGGGAAAGATGGCGCCGTGTTTACTCAGGTCAGTAATAGTACTGACCTGAGCGCGAACGTTCTACTTAGCAGGACGTACTATTACTGACCTGAGCGCGAAGGGGTTAATGATGTGGTGACGAGAGTTCACAACATCAAGGAATGAGAAGGAAGATAATATGAAAAAGTTTACTTTGGTGGCAGAGATGATGTTAGTAGTAGTAGTACCAGTGGCTGCAACTGTGATGTTGGTGTCGGTTCAAGTGAGTGATCGCTGTGTAAGGCCTCATTTACACGAGCGTGTGCGTTTTGCGCGCGCAAAACGCAGCGTTTTGCGCGCGTTGGCATTGCGTTTTGCCTGCGTATACGCAGCGTTGTTGCGTTTTAAACGCGCGCATGACTAGCGTTTGCAACGCGCGTCAAAAACGCAGAGGAGATTCATGCCAGGCCAGCCTACAAATAGGCCAGCTGGCCCAACCCCTGCTTGCTGGGAGAAGCAGGTTTAGCACCTTAATCTCCGCCTCTGCCGAGCTCGTCGATGTGTGGAATGTGGCTTTGCCATTATGTCGCGCAGGTGGCGTGTCTTTGGGACGACAATGCAATTGTCCATGCAGAATGTGACACGTGTTATAGAATTGTGTGTCGGTCTGCATAACTTCTGCTGCATTAATGATGCTACCTTTGATGCAGCAAATATACTTACAGATGCAGGCAGCAGCCTCAGTGTCCCGGTTATTCCTCTCGGCCGATCTCTCTCATCCCGCCCTCGCATGAGGGATACTTTGGCGGCATATTTGGAATGTCGATCTGGAGCCGCACCGTGGGTGCGTGATGACCTTTGAAGGGTTCTCTGTTGTTTGTCGGCTTACCTACACACGTCACATGTGGGCTGGGGTTTTTATTTTTTCGTGGTTGTTGTTGGGTTAGGGACTTGCAAAACAAGAGGAGTCTTGACGCGGGCTGCGACCTTACATCTGTCGGGGTTTGAGCAGGACTTTATAAAGTTGGCAACCTTCTTTCTGGAGATAGAATGTTGTGTGGGCGAAAGTTTGGAAAGGCCAATTGCTAGTGTACATAGTTTGCCTCGGGGCCCATGACAGCACCTAAACGTCCGCACCTCTTGCAAACCATATCAAACCCTGAGTGATTAACTAAAACCTCATATCACGTGTGTATGCATTGGACCCAAATCCCAGAGGTGTGCGAGGGTATAGGCCAAGGAAATGTGGGCCAAACATTGTGTGGAGGCCTATCAATGAAAAACAACACGAAATATAACCATTCAACATTAAAGTTTTTAATACAGGGTTTTGCAAAAGCCCAAAAAGGTTTCATCAAACAAAAAACACCAACATGGTGTATAATATCGATCCAACACAAAAACAGGACGGCGAGTTGGCATCCCTGCACCCAAAAATAGTGGGGCGTCAAAAATTCTGGCCTCCAACACACTTAAAGGTGTTGGTACTGGTGGCCCGGGGACGAATAGGCCTGCATTTCAGCACCACTATGCTGGACCTGGAGCTGTGTAGGTTGTTCCTCGGCAGCATAGTGGTGCTGATGTTGTCCGGGGTATGTTGGGCCAGGGAAGTGGGGAGCCATAGGGCGCATATACGGATGCGGGCGTTGCATCTGGGGGCCTGGGTGGAATGGGCCCGGCACCTGGGGCGTGGTGGCCGGCATGGCTGTACTGCGCCACTGTTCAATGGCCGTGAAGCACACGTGCGGATTGTGGGGCGGTCTGGAAGCGTCGATCAACGTCACGATCGACGCTTGCAGACGGCCCATACGGTCCATGGGGACCAGACGGAGGAGGGGAACGATGCTTCGGCCAAAGGCGTCGTTGCCGTCCTCATCAGCGGCTCGCCGTAGATAGTCCAGGACCCTGGCATCTACTTGCCCCGCTGCGGAGGCCTGTTGAGCACGGGCCCGGCGAGTGCGGGCACGCACGGGGCGCTCCTCTGCCGGAGAGGCGACGGCCCGTGCGGACTGGCCAGGGGCGGCTCCAGGGGTGTCGGCTCTGGACTAGGGGGCAGGACAGGGGCAGCAGGAGGTTCCGGACGAGACTCGCCCACGTCTGTCTCTTCAGCGGTATCCTCCAAATTGTCTGTGGTTCTAGAAAGAGGAAATTACGTTAGAACAGAATATATAACAATGCCTACAACAACACCATGGCAAACAGGACATGGGCGAACACACATTAGACACATGCAATGGCAGAAACTCTTACGTGCGCATCTCCATGATGTCCTTCAAGAACATCAGCTGTTGGGTATACATATACGGTCGCTTGCGAGATGCGCCATCCCCGCTGCGTCCCCTTTCACCCATTTCACGCCGGAATTGGTCACGGCAGCTCCGCCACCGTGTTTTGATCTCTTGGACTGTTGGAGTTAAAAAACAGATATCATGCCATCAGACCTATGACCTCTCACTTTAAATTAAGGGCCCTGCACTGCCAATTACGTGGTACACGGTGATGCGCCTACTCCACAAAAGTTTCTCGTGAAAATGCGCAGAAGACACATACAGGGCCCCCAGTTCTTCAAAAGGGATGTCATGCTTTGCCAGAAAATGCCTGGTACTCACCCAACCGACTGCGGTCACGGGTTCGGCCACTCTCCCACTCCTGGCCAAACAGCTCCTTTGCCACCTCCTCCCAGGCGTCCTCCTTGGCCGTCCGGTTGTGGTACGCCTCCGAGCGAGTGTCCCAAATTTCGTGATGTCCCTGGACCAGGACGAGGAGGCGCTCCACGTCCATCCCACGCGGCATGGCAGCAGATGTTGACAGTGGAAGATACCTTCACAGTCTCCTGTCACTAGCCCTGCCCACTCGCAGTGGAAACTCAAGCACTTCCTGGTTTTTGTTTGCTTTGTCCAGCTTTATAGACTGTTTTTCATGGACATAACAAGTGATGCGTGATTTTCGCGCATGCAACGCAGGAGCGTCCGTGTGTCATGCGTTGTTTTCACGCACCCATTGACTTCAATGGGTGCGTGATGCGCGAAAAACGCACGACTTTAGAACATGTCGTGAGTTTTACGCAACGCACGCGCACTGCGCAAAATTCACGCATCGTATAATACGCTCGTGTAAATGAGGCCTAAGATCCAGAGGTATAAAGCTCAGCATCTCTACTATTTCATATATCTAAAGGTGTCCTTTATAAAGATAATTTCTAAGGATCTGAGCAAAAGAGACATATGCTAAGAGTTTCCTTAGATATTCATGAGGCTAAAAGTATCTGGACCCCTGTCCTAATTATTGAGTTCAGGTGATTCAGCCACACCTATTGCAAACACCAATTGCAAAGAGAGCCATTGCAAAATAAAATCAAGCACACAGCCAGGTAATATCTGAGGACATGCTTTGGTAGTGTTATGGGTCATACTGAAGAGCTCATTATCTTTAAACGCGGTGCTGTCACCTTTGTCACAAGTCTGATTGTAAAATTTTTGATCTGTTATATCTGACTGTGTCAATTGTAAGTGCTATACGGGTATGTTCATACGATTAACAAAATACGTCTGAAAATACGGAGCTGTTTTCAAGGGAAAACAGCTCCTGATTTTCAGACGTTTTTTGAGCAACTCGCGTTTTTTGCTGCGTTTTTCGCGGCGGTTTTTGGTGCTGTTTTCAATAGAGTCTATGAAAAAACGGCTCCAAAAACGTCCCAAGAAGTGTCCTGCACTTCTTTTGATGAGTCATCATTTTACGCGCCGTATTTTGACAGCGATGCGTAAAATAAAGGCTCGTGGGAACAGAACATCGTAAAACTCATTGCAGGCAATGGGCAGATGTTTGCAGGCGTAATGGAGCCGTCTTTTCAGGCGTAATTCGAGGCGTAAAACGCATGAATTACGTCTGAAAATAGGTCGTGTGAACATACCCTTAGGCTGGATTCACACGATCATGTTCAGTCCAGGACTTGCGGTCGAAATACGGTCCGTCCTTTACGGACCGAACATGCTCGTGTGAATCCAGCCTTAGGGTATGTTCACACGCTTTAGCAAATTACGTCTGAAATTACAAAGCTGGTTTCAGGTGAAAACAGCTCCTGAATTTCAGACGTTTTTGCAAGTACTCGCGTTTTTTCACGGCGTCAATTATGGACGTAATTGGAGCTGTTTTTCAATGGAGTCAATGAAAAATGGCTCCAAAAATGTCCCAAGAAGTGACATGCACTTCTTTGACGCGGACGTCTTTTTACGCGCCGTCTTTTGACAGTGACACGTAAAATTACACCTCGTCTGAACAGAACATCGTAAAACCCATTGCAAGCAATGGGCAGATGTTTGCAGGCGTAATGGAGCCATATCTTCAGGCGTAATTCGAGGCGTGAAACGCCTGAATTACGTTTGAAAATAGGTTGTGTGAACATACCCTTATTATAAAGGGGAAGTATCTAGGCGTAACAACAGTTCAGTCAATAAGCGGTAGGCCACGCAAACTCACAGAGTCGGGTCACTAAGTGCTGAAACTCATGTTGTGTACAAATCGCTTATCCTCTGTTGCATCGGTAAGGCCCAGTTCACACAGAATATTTTGACGAGTTTTTTGGCGTGGAAACCGCTCCGCAAAACTCGTCAAAAACCAGCCGAAAATGCCTCCCATTGATTTCAATGGGAGGCGGAGGCGGTTTTCTCCCGCGAGCGGTAAAACTGCCTCGCGGGAGAAAGAAGGGACATGCCCTATCGTCGCGCGGTTACGCCTCTGACCTCACATTGACATCAGTGGGAGGCAGAGAAAGCGTATGTCACAGAGTTTTTGCCCGTAGCACTCAATGGGTGTGAGCGAAAAACGCCGTGAAAAACGCGGCGAAAATCGCGGCAAACAGCGTGCAGGAAGGTCAAAATCTGCCTCAAAATCCCAAACGGAATTTTGAGGCAGAATTTTCCTCTTGCAAAAAACTCCGTGTGAACAGAGCCTAACAGTAAGAGTTCCAAACTGCTTCTCAAAGTGACATCAGCACAAGAACTGTGCATTGGGAGCTTCATGAAACGTGTTTCCATAGTTGAGCAGCTACATAAACCTAAGATCATCATGCACAATGCCAAGCGCCAGCTAAAGTGATGTGTAAAACACGCTGCCACTGGAGCAATGGACTCGTGTTCTGTGGAGTGATAAATCATGTTTCACTATCTGGCAACCTTATGTATGAATCTGGGTTTGGCGGATGCCACCTGTGCATAGTGCCTGCTGTAAAATTTGGTGGATAATGATCTGGGGCTGTTCTTCAGAGTTCCTTATTTTCAGTGAAAGGAAGGGTAATATTAATTAATTCTACAGCATATAAAGTCCTTTGAGACAATTGTATGCTTGCAACTTTGTGGCAAAAGCTTGAGGCGCTACCCTGTTCAAGAATGACTGTGCCACTGTACACTAAGCCAGGTCTATAAAGACATGGTTTGACGAGTTTGGTGTGGAAGAGCTCAGCTGGCCTACATAGAGCCCTGACCTCAAACCCATTGAACACCTTTGGGAAAAAAAATCTTGCTAGACCTTCTCATCCAACATAAGTGTCTGACCTCACAAATGCTTTTTTTGGCTAAATGGCCACACATTTCCAGAAACACTCCAAAATCTTGTGAAGAGCCTTACCAGAAGAGTGGAGTCTGTTATAGCCAAAAAGGTGGCACAATTCCATATTAACACCCATGGCTTTGGAATGGGATGTTCAACAAGCTCATATAGATGGGATGTCGTGTCCACATACTTATGACCAGATAGATTAGGTTACTAAGATGATTGGTTAAACTAATTAAATCTCTACCAACCGTCATAGCAGATTCCAGACTTGTTATAAGTTTTTCTCTTAGATTTCACTGATGTCAGGTTCAGGCTATAACGGTTCTCACCGGTTTGTTTGTGGATCCTCTGTGTCGTCTGGGTGATGGTGCTTGTAACCCAGGGCAACGCTTGGCACAGCGGGTTTAGAGGCAGTCGGATGTATAGGCCAGAAGTCAGGACAGGCAGCAGACGTCGTAACGGGTATAGATAGCAATAGGTCAAGGCAGACGGCAGGCAAGGATAGTACAAGTACAGGCAGAGGTCACAACGGGAAATCCAGACAAATGCAGAAGGCAAGATAACAGGGAAACTGGGTACAGGGAAGCTCATGGGAATAACCTGGTTGAACAAGCAAGGATCTGAGGGAGGAAGATCCTTAAATAGGAAGTCTTGGAATTTTGGCACGCGCTGGCCCTTTAAGAAGGGAAGCGTCAGCACGTGCGCCCTCTAGTGGCTGCAGCCGCACATCGTGGATGACAGCCGCGGAGGGAGGTGAGAGATGCACTTACCTGATGCAGCCCAGAGCCAGCAGAGCGTCCGGATCGGGTAAGTGGAGCTCGGGACGAGTATCAAGGAATGGAGAGCGCAGGAACCGGAGCAGAGGCCATGGAAGAGGCGGGGAACGGCGAGGCAGCCGTTACACAGGCTTCTGGACAGGAGCGCAGATCCATTGTTTACTTCCCTTACTTGGCTCGAAATGAGTAGCCTCTTGCAGTAAAGCTTATGCTATCCCAATATCTCCTACTTCCTTCCACCCTTATACCAGCAGCGTCGTTTATAGTTAACTATTTATTTTTTTTTGCTCTCTCTTCCACAATTAACCCCAGCGGTAACTAATTCCAGTTACTGGTTTTGAACCAGGTTGCAACGGCTTTGTGGTCCTTTTTCATTACATTATAGAGTTCTGCTTATAGCTGCACAACCTCAATAAGGCAGCACATTTACTATTGGTAATCTGCACTATATGGCGCCGTGCTTTTTTTCGCTTTTATTTCTAGCAGATCCAGTGTGTCACTCTTAGGCTGGGTTCACACGACCTATTTTCAGACGTAAATGAGGCGTATTATGCCTCGTTTTACGTCTGAAAATAGGGCTACAATACGTCGGCAAACATCTGCCCATTCATTTGAATGGGTTTGCCGACGTATTGTGCAGACGACCTGTAATTTACGCGTCGTCGTTTGACAGCTGTCAAATGACGACGCGTAAATTGACTGCCTTGGCAAAGAAGTGCAGGGCACTTCTTTGCAACGTAATTTGAGCCGTTCTTCATTGAACTCAATGAAGAGCAGCTCAAGATATACGAGCGTCACAGACGTATATTACGAGGAGGAGCATTTACGGCTGAAACGACGCAGCTGTTTTCTTCTGAAAACAGGCTGTCATTTCAGCCGTAAAAGCCAGCTAGCGTGTGAACATACCCTTAGATTCGGCTTAGAAATTTTTCGAGTTTCACCTTAAAATGCAAGTTACTGACATGTCTGTTCCTAAATGTTCAAGAACTGGGAATATAAAGCGCAAGACACAGGTACGTTAGAAGTAGGACAAAGGGGTATTGGGACCTGATTCAATAGAAAAGTAAGTTTCACAGTGGGGATGATTTTTATTTTTTATGTTTATTTGAATTTTGTCATTATTACATCTGGTGTACACCACCTATAGATAATCTATATATTTAGTAGGGGAAAAAAGGTGGACAAGAGAAAGGAAAAGGATGCATTAAAAAAACAGTACCTTAGAATATTTCAAAAAGTTTCCGAAATGACTTAAAATATATAGCTAGAAAACTTAGTAGGAATAGTGTATATATAGGGTTGGACAGGGAAAACCCTGGTAAACAAAGAGCACATGACTCAAGGGTTATAAAAGTATCAAAATCTATTCACAGAAATATAAACTATATATATAGTACATAGTTCTTGTGCCTATCTCCCTCCCCCTTCCCATCCCTTCTTTGCCCTTTTTCTTTCGCCTACTCCCTCCCTCGTTTTTGTAAATGGGGGAACTTTATTGTTCTTTTTTTTCTTTTTATATTTCTTTAACTATTTTAATTATTTCTTTTTGGGTCAACAATGCCTGACTTCATGTGTACTCTTATTTTCAGGAAAAGTATTATTTGGAATCATTGATATTTTCATTAATCTATACTTTGCATTCTGTTGCTGTAGTAAGTTTGGATTGTATATTTTTATTGTCGATTTTATACCTTTTATACTTTATTTGTTGACTTATTACACAAACTTTTTCTTCAATAAAAAAAATTAATAATTAAAAATACCTCCCTGACTCCAAATAGGGCAAATAGAATAAATCCCTGGATTAATGTCCCATCTTCAGAATCTAGTACTCATAACCTGTAATAATATATCTTTCAAGAAAGGCATCAGGGCCCTTCCTGAACTTGTTCAAAGAATCAACCACCAAAACATCCTGTGGCATTCAGTTCCGTAGTCTCACTGCTTTCACAGTAAAGAATCTCCATCTGTAATGATGGTGAAACCTTTTTTGCTCTAGACGTAGAGGAAGCCCCCTTGTCATTGTTACAGGCCTAGGTGTAAAAAGATCATGTACTGTCCAATTATATCTTGGCACGTCCTCAAGCAAACCTCATTGCTACTTGATACTGGTCAAACAATGGTGGCTAACCCTGTCAATTGCAGAATCGAGAGAAACATCCTGGACGCTATTTTCAATGGATTTCCCTGCTCCATAACATTGGTGAGGACTCACACAGCGTATTGAAGCTGCCTGCCTCACACTGGGAGCGGTGCTAATTTGATAAAAGTGGTTGTTCCTGCCAAATGGGGCTCAGTGCGTTGGCTACAGCGCTTGGAACAGCAGGATTTTGTTTGTACTGGCATACAGCAAGGGAAAGAGTCCGTCGACAACAGAAGGACAGAAGCCATTTGCATACTTTGAGAGTCGTGCCTCTGAGTATAGGGTGCTGTGGAAGGATAAGATGGCGCCATAACTGCTTGAGCATAAACTCTGTACTGGGCTCCTTCAACTCCAAAAGAGTCGGCAGGTGGAGTTGCCAGGGGCCTTTTCACATTTAGAGACTGTGAGATAACCAGGTGGAAGATGCCTCCTTGTGATTGAGTTGCTGAGACAGGCGAGTGTAAGTTGTCAGGGGCCTTCCCATGATCTTCCTAAAAAAAAATATATTATAATGGCCAGAGAGAAAGGGCATGGATTTAAAGTGGCTGTACCATGCATCAGGGAGGAGTTGAAGGTCTATCCAAAAGCCAGAGAAGTGTGCACCACATTCACCGCATTGCCTGAAATTGATATATGTGCAATTTTGTCTTTGTAAACCATGCTAAGAGACTGTGCCTATCTTTTAAGAAGTATTTGCTCTCCCTTTCGTATACCACTGACCTAGTAAAAAATTGTTGTCTGTACAACACTGTTCGATTGCACATCATCTGGGCCTCTGTCATCACTGCAACTAACCCTGCGGTCCTTTCCGAATACTCGGTCTTAAAACTGTTTGGTGTTGTCAGCAGGATAATCATGGAACAGCAAAGATGGGGAACTGGTTGTTCTAGGGTGATAAGCCCGAACTCAGGAAGGTAATCCAAGTGGCGGGGATGTGGCTGGTGGAGAGTTGTCCCTATGGCATCCTGATAAATAAATGGAAGAACATAGGCAGCAAGTGGCAGGAGGAATGGCTGCGTTTCTTGAAGCAGGTGCAAGAGTAGGAATGACAAGGAGCAGCGTGTGCAGCTGGAGCGCCACATGAGGAGATTAATGGAGACTGATGCTAAACTTGCTGCAGCTGCTGAGGAAACTGGGCCCAAGTGAGCTTGAATGGGTCTAAACTGGAACTGAACTGGACCTACTTCGAGAAGAGTCGTCAGAGACTATCCGTGAGAGCCCAACTTGTGTTAGAAAGTCACTGTGTTTTGTTTTAGATGTTCCTGTTTGGACGTCCGGCCTATGCAAGGATTGCACCAATTAAAGCTGGGGGAGATGCAGGGCATGAAGCAGCCCGTCCCCAGTAGACACTACTGTTTCTTTAAGTGTTTTGATTTATGTTGCTCTTCATTCACAGGTCAAGATCCTGTAGAAGAAGGATTGTTATGTATGCTGTAATATTGCTTTATTTTCTTGATATAAGTAAATATTTCTATTGTTTTACTGCCAACACATCATCTGGGACATGTAGTACATGCCGGCCATTCACATGAATGACCATCCATGTACAGTACGATATGAATGGCTTGAGTAAACCAGAATAAGACCCACTTTCACAGAGCTGCCCTCCATTCTGGCTTATAAAAGGGGGTCCCGCCTTTATGACAGAGCACATGGACAAGGTTTGTCTTCATGAAACAACCCTTTCAACTCATTATTGATGTAGCTGACTTTGGCATTAAAGACCCTTAAAATTCTTCACCCCTCTGCATTCAATTGGGAAAAACGTTTTTTCTTTTTTCATTAATGTAGCTGTTGTCACGAACACAGGGTATGTGGACCCACTAGGCTGCTCTGCCGAAGCAGAGAGGCAGCTGGCCTAGTCAGTCTATACAAGAGTCTCTAGCAGTTCGTAACACAAGGGTACCTGAAATAGTCCAGGCAGTGGCCAAGGCTTTAGCACGGATGGAAGTGAGTGCAGCAGGTTGCGCCAGACGTGGCAGATAACACTAGACGTGGCAAAGGACACTGGTCGTTGTAAAAGACACTGGACGCGGCAGAAGACACTGGACGCGGCAGAAGACACTGGACGCGGCAGACGACTCTAGACGTGGCAAACGACAGCAGGTGCAGTAGGACACGACTCCAACACTAATAGGCTCAGGAACAAGAACACAGCATGGGATACAGGATACAGGTAGCAGGGCACAGGTAACAACATCTTCTTGGGGCCAGAGCGAGAGAGGTATTTCTGAATGAAAGCAGGGTCACTAAGTTTCTCTTCCGGCTCCCAGGACCTCTCCTCAGGACCAAACTCTCTACAGTCCACCAAATAGAAGGTCCTTCCTCCTACCTTTTTGCAGTCCAGGATCTCCCTCACCTCAAACACATCAGATGAACCGCTGGGAGCAACGGCGGAACTTAAAGTATTACAGTAGCGGTTCACGACCACTGGTTTCAGGAGGGATACATGAAAGGAGTTGGGGATTCTGAGGGTAGGAAGCAGCCGAAGCTTATAGGAGGTTTATCTGTTGCAATATCTCAAAAGGTCCGAGGAACCTGGGGGGAAACTTGTATGAAGGTACCTTTAAACGAATGTTTCATGAGGACAGCCAGACTTTGGTACCTGGAAAAAACTGAGGCGGTTCCCTTCTTTTTATATCCGCTTTTCGCTTCATGCGATCGACTGCCAGCAAAATAGAAGACCGGGTCTGTTGTCAGAGTTGCAGAAAATCCCCAAATGCAGAGTCAGCAGCGGGTACCTGAGATGTAGTCGACACAGGAAGAGGGACTCTAGGATGTTGACTGTACACAATGTAGAATGGTGTGGAAGTGGTGGACTCACTTGTGTGGTTGTTATACGAGAACTCGGCCCATGGAAGAAGCTGTACCCAGTTATCATGGTGCAAAGAGATGAGGAGGCGGAGATAATTCTCCATTATCTGGTTAATCCTCTCGACTTGCCCATTGGACTGGTTGTGATAAGCTGAGGAAAAGTTCAATCTCACATCCAGGAGTTTACAGAGGGCTCTCCAAAATTTTGAGGTAAATTGAACCCCCCAATCGGACAGAATGTGAAGGGGCAAGCCATGCAAGCGGAAGATGTGCTGAATGAAGAGACTCGCCAGTCGGGGAGCAGAAGGTAGGACATCAGCGGGATAAAATGTGCCATCTTTGAAAACCGATCCACCACCACCCAGACAGTGTTGCATCCTGCTGAGGGAGGAAAGTTTGTGACAAAGTCCATTGCAATGTGCTGCCAGGGGACACTGTGTACAGGCAGGGGTTGGAGCAGGCCGGCAGGCTTGAGGTGAGCAACCTTGTTAGATGCACACACCGTGCAGTAAGACACAAAGTCCACAACATCTTTGGGTAGTGTGGGCTACTAGAAGTGACGATCAATCAGATATCGTGTCTTACGAACACCAGCGTGCCTAGCCAGTTTGGCCTGTCTGCCAACCGAACAAAAGTCCTCCCCGGAGAGATGTCTCTAACCTTCACTGTTATGGAGCAGGGAAATCCATTGACAATGCAGGACGGGTCTATGATACTTTAAAGGGACTCCACCGGATCATCTGTCTCAAATGACCTGGACAGGGCATCGGCCCTCACATTCTTGTCAGCAGGACGGTAGTGGAGCACAAATTGGAAACGGGTGAAGAACAGTGACCACCTGGCTTGACGTGGGTTCAGCCATTGGGCTGCCTGGATATAGGTAAGGTTCTTGTGGTCAGCGTAGATCAGGATGGGGTGAGCTGCGCCCTCTAGCAGATGTCTCCTCTGCTCCAGAGCCAATTTGATGGCCAGTAGCTCCCAATCCCCAATAGAGGAGTTGCGCTCTGCAGAAGAAAAAAGTCTCGAGTAATAGCCACATACTACTGCCTTTCCTTTGGAGCTCCTCGGGAACAGAAGTGCACCTGCATCAACAGAAGAAGCGTCCACCTCAAATGAGAACTGCCGAGACACGTCAGGATGATTAAGTATCGAGGCTGAAGTGAAGGCTTTCTTGAGGCTAATAAATGCAAATTCTGCCTCTGGAATCCACACCTGGGTGCTCACCTTCTTCTTGGTAAGGGTAGAGATGGGAGCAGTCAGTGATGAGCAGTTTGGGATAAACTGGCAGTAGAAATTGGCGAATCCCAGGAAACGCTGTATGGTCCTTAGGCCTTGAGGACGTGGGCATTAAAGTACAGACTTTATTTTCTCAGGATCCATCTGAGACCTTGATCCGAGATGATGAAGTCCTGAAAGGGCAGAGAATTATTTTCAAAGACGCACTTCTCCAACTTGGCATATAAACGATTCTCCCTTAATCGCAGTAGAAACTGTTAGACATGCCTCCGATGAGTCGTCAGATCTGGGGAGAAAATCAAAATGTCATCGAGATAGACTACAACACAGACATAGAGCAGATCTCTGAAGATATAATTGACGAACTCCCAAAAGAGTGCGGAAGCGTTACACAGTTCGAAGGGCATCACCAGGTATTCGTAGTGCCCGTCTCGGGTATTGAACGCCGTCTTCCACTCGTCCCCTTGACGGATTTGCATCAAATTATAATCCAACGCAAGTCTAATTTTGAAAAAATCCTGGCTCCTCGTATACGGTCAAACAGTTCGGATATAAGTGGCAACGGGTATTTGTTCTTGACCGTGATCTGGTTGAGACCACGGTAGTCAATGCAGGGTCGAAGGGATTTGTCTCTCTTCTTAACGAAAAAGAACCCAGCCCCGACCGGGGAGGAAGACTTTCATATGAAACCCCTCTCCAAATTCTCCTTGATATAGGCTGACATGCATAGAGTCTCTGGCAAGGAGAGAGGATATACCCGTCCACGTGGAAGAGAAGCATTTGGAACCAGTTGAATGGGGCAGTTATAATTCCGATGTGGAAATTGCGTCTCAGCCTCTCGCTTGCTGAAGACATCCGCAAAACTAGCATACTGAGAAGGTAGATCGGAGAGTGACTGAGGCAGTGGGGGCAAAACAGGATGAACTTGTGAAAGGCAATTGCTATGGCATCTGTGACCCCATTGAAGAACTTCTCCGGAACTCCAGTCAAGAAGCGGAGCGTGTAGACAAAGCCATGGCAGGCCCAGCAGGATAGGATTGATAGCCTTGGGTAATACAAGGAAGGCGATCTGTTCAGAGTGAAGAGCTCCGACTTTTAGTGTCAATGGTTCTGTGACAACACAATTGGATCGGGCAATGGTAGACCATTCACAGATGCAACAGATGCAACAGTCAGAGGTCTCTCCAGAACTGTGGGTAGATGTATATGATCCACTAGATCCTGCTGGATGAAATTTGCAGCTGCTCCAGAGTGAAGATAGGCAGAGGAGGGATGTGACGTCTCTCCGGAGACAATGGCCACAGGAATCGATAATTTGGAAGAGGTTTTGACGTTTGGAAGCGTCGCACCTAGAGTTGACTCTCTAACCAACCCTAGGCTCTGGAGTTTTCCGGTTTCTGTGGACATTGGCGCACAAAATGACCCTTAAGGCCACAATACATATATAATCCAGAGGACCGTCTACGCTGCTTCTCTTGTTCGGACAACCGGACTCTGTTTACATACATGGATTCTTCAGGTTGTGCACTAGGGGAAGGCAATAGTGGTCTCTGGACCGAGGGTGCTGGTCTGTGACCCCGGCTCTCCTGTCGAACCTCCTGAGTGCGCTCCCGGATCCTCATGTCAACCCGAGTGGCTAACAGGATGAGAGCATCCAAGGTAGAAGGAAGGTCGCGGGCTGCAAGTTTGTCCTTGATGTGCGAGGACAGTCCCTGCCAAAAGGTCACCACCAGTGCCTCATTGTTCCATGCCAACTCTGCTGCCAGGGTACGGAAGGTGTTAGCATACTCTCCTACTGTGGAACCTTCTTGCTGGAGGGTCAACAGAGTGGCTGTGGCAGAAAATGTTCAGCCCGGCTCCTCGAACACGGCACGGAAAGACTGCAGGAACAAGGCTAGGTCCGAGGATACAGGTCCTTGTTGTTCCAAGATTGGGTTCGCCCATGCAAAGGCCTTGCCAGCGAGGAGGGAGATAATAAACACTACTTTGGCCTCCTCGGAGGGAAAGAGATGTGACCGTAGCTTAAAATGAACTGTGCATTGGTTAATGAACCCTCTACAGGCTCTGGGATCACCGTCATAGCGAGGAGGAAGAGGCAGTGGAACTGTGGATCCGGAACAAAAAGGGAAAGCAACGGGCAGTGGCACAGCAACAGCCTCTGGAGGAGGAACCGGAGATGGAACAGTGAGTTTATCCAGACGGGCCACGATAGAATTTACAGCCTCAAGGAATTGATCCTGACGTGTGCGTAGGTCATGCATCTCCGTCTGTATCTTATGGACTGCGGTCTTGGGCTGGCCAGCGGGTTTCATGGCCAGAGCGTACTGTCACGGTCACAGTGTATGTGGAACCACTAGGCCACTCCGCCGTAGCGGAGAGGCAGCTGGCCTAGTCACAGTCTATACAAGACTCATAGCACAAGCGTACCTGAAATAGTCCAGACAGTGGCTGAGGCTTCAGCATGGATGGAGGTGGGACCAGCAGGTTGCGCCAGATGTGGCAGATAACACTAGATGTGGCAGAGGCACTGGTTGTGGCAGAAGACACTGGTCATGGCAGACGACACTGGACGTGGCAGACGACAATGGATGTGGCAAAATGACAGCAGGTGCAGTATGACACGACTCCAACACTAATAGGCTCAGGAACAAGAACACAGCATGGGATATAGGATACAGGTAGCAGGGCACCGGTAACAACAGGAACGAGAAAACATTAAGGGACCATTTGAAAAACTGACATGGGATACACTAACAACGCTCAGGCAAGGCTCAGAAGGGCAGGGCCCTTCTTACAGTCCAGGAAATCATGGGCAGTTGATGAGGATGATTTCCACATGTGCACGCGCTGGCCCTTTAAGACGAGCACCCAACGGGACACAGCGGACCGAGTAGTGTGAGTGAGCACTGGCGTCTACTGGGAAGGAGATGTGAGCCAGCGCTCACAGATCCATGGCTGCGTCCGTCGGGGGGTGAGTAAACACGACAGTCCGCGGCCATGGACGCTACAGCTGTATTAGGAAGACTAGTTACATATTTATATAGTTAATAAGGTTGAAAAAAAGACACTGGCCAATTAAGTCCAACCTACACTACCGTTCAAAAGTTTAGGGTCACTTAGAAATTTCCTTATCTTTGCAAGAAAAGCACAGTTTTTTTCAATGAAGTTAACATTAAATTAATCAGAAATACACTCTATACATTGTTAATGTGCTAAATGACTATTCTAGCTGCAAACGTCTGGTTTTTAATGCAATATCTACATAGGTGTATAGAGGCCCATTTCCAGCAACCATCACTCCAGTGTTCTAATGGTACATTGTGTTTGCTAACTCTGTTAGAAGGCTAATGGATGATTAGAAAACACTTGAAAATCCTTGTGCAATTATGTTAGCACCGCTGTAAACAGTTTTGCTGTTTAGAGGAGCTATAAAATTGACCTTCCTTTGAGCTAGTTGAGAATCTGGAGCATTACATTTGTGGGTTCGATTAAACTCTCAAAATGGCTAGAAAAAGAGAGCTTTCATGTGAAACTCGACAGTCTATTCTTGTTCTTAGAAATGAAGGCAATTCCATGCGAGAAATTGCCAAGAAACTGAAGATTTCCTGCAACGGTGTGTACTACTCCCTCCAGAGGACAGTACAAACAGGCTCTAACCAGAGTAGAAAGAGAAGTGGGAGGCCCCGCTGCACAACTGAGCAACAAGACAGGTACATTAGAGTCTCTAGTTTGAGAAATAGACGCCTCACAGGTCCTCAACTGACAGCTTCATTAAATAGTACCCGCAAAATGCCAGTGTCAACGTCTACAGTGAAGAGGCAACTCCGGGATGCTGGCCTTCAGGACAGAGTGGCAAAGAAAAAGCCATATCTGAGACTGGCTAATAAAAGGAAAAGATTAATATGGGCAAAAGCACACAGACATTGGACAGAGGAAGATTGGAAAAAAGTGTTATGTGCAGACGAATCGAAGTTTGAGGTGTTTGGATCACACAGAAGAACATTTGTGAGATGCAGAACAACTGAAAAGATGCTGGAAGAGTGCCTTACGCCATCTGTCAAGCATGGTGGATGTAATGTGATGGTCTGGGGTTGCTTTGGTGCTGGTAAAGTGGGAGATTTTGAATAAGCAAGGATATCACTCCATTTTGCAACGCCATGCCATACCCTGTGGACAGCGCTTGATTGGAGCCAATTTCATCCTACAACAGGACAATGACCCAAAGCACACCTCCAAATTATGCAAGAACTATTTAGGGAAGAAGCAGGCAGCTGGTATTCTATCTGTAATGCAGTGGCCAGCGCAGTCACCAGATCTCAACCCCATAGAACTGTTGTGGGAGCAGCTTGACCGTATGGTACGCAAGAAGTGCCCATCAAGCCAATCCAACTTGTGGGAGGGGCTTCTGGAAGCATGGGGTGAAATTTCTCCCGATTACCTCAGCAAATTAACAGCTAGAATGCCAAAGGTCTGCAATGCTGTAATTGCTGAAAATGGAGCATTCTTTGACGAAAGCAAAGTTTGAAGGAGAAAATTATTATTTGAAATAAAAATCATTATTTCTAACCTTTTCAATGTCTTCACTATATTTTCTAGTCATTTTTCAACTCATTTGATAAATATAAGTGTGAGTTTCCATGGAAAACACAAAATTGTCTGGGTGACCCCAAACTTTTGAACGGTAGTGTATAATCCTACCATTCTTATCCAGAGGAAGGCAAAAAACCCCATGAGGCAAATGCCAACTGCCTCATAAGGGGAAAAATTCCTCTTTGACTAAATATAGAAATTAGAATAAATCAATGGATCAACTTCCCATCTCCAGAATATAGTACCCATAACTTGTCATATAAAAATTTTCACAAAAAGGGGTCCCGGCCATGCTTGAACTTACTTAAAGAATCAACCATCACAACATCCTGTAGCAGACAGTTCCAAA
This sequence comes from Rhinoderma darwinii, assembly GCF_050947455.1. Classification (NCBI taxonomy): domain Eukaryota; kingdom Metazoa; phylum Chordata; class Amphibia; order Anura; family Rhinodermatidae; genus Rhinoderma; species Rhinoderma darwinii. The sequence continues at coordinate 64,442,956 of NC_134696.1, forward strand.
GTCTCACTGCCCTCACAGTAAAGAATCCCCATTTATGATTAAGGTTAAACCTTCTTTCATCTAGACGCAGAGAATGTCCCCTTGTCATGGTTAGAGGTCTAGGTGTAAAAAGATTATTAGAAAGATCTCTGTACTGTCCATTCACATATAGGTACGTTGTAATTAGATCGCTCATTATCCATGTTTTTTCTAAACAGAATAACTGAAGTAACCTGATTAATATAAGTTTAAGAAATCTGCAATCCACCCACTCCCTTAATGACATTGGTCGCCCTTCTTAGGACCTGCTCCAGTTCAGCTATGTCCTTCTTATACACAGGTGCCCAAAACTGTACACGATATTCCATGTGTGGTCTGACTTGCGATTTGTATGCAGGAAAAATGATATTCTTGTCATGTGCATCTATGCCTCTTTTGATGCATCCCATGATTTTATTTGTCTTGGCAGCAGCTGCCTGACACTCGTTGCTAAAGTTACGTTTACTGTGCACCAATATCCCCAAGTTTATTTTAGTGCCAGTTTTACTATTTAATGCATAATTATATAATTTGTTTCCTCGGCCCAAGTGCATAACCTTACATTTATCCACATTCAACTTAATTTGCCATTTCTATGCCCATGAATTCAGCATCCCCAAATCCCTCTGTAATATTATACTATCCTCCTCTGTGTTAATTACTTTACAGAGTTTAGTATCATTTGCAAATATTGAAATTGTACTTTGTATGCCATTTACAATGTCATTAATAAATATATTAAATATATATTCTATATTAATTAGAGGAGGGTCCAATACTTTATTTGATTCTATTTTACTTTATTCTTTCTCAGATGGAAAAGAGCCATGCAAAACTCTACTATCCTTTTTCTCCTGTCCGAGATAATCAGTAGTGGAGTTAAGTTCCTTTTCAGCAGATTAAAACATATCCTACAACTTGTTTATCCTTTGTGCACCAACCAAGTTCTTTCTCTAAGCAGTATGTCCATTCTGATACCCCCACTTGGGCAGTTAAGTTCATAAAATATATCTCTGTGGGATTTTCTGAGAGACAGTTGAGGAACCACTCATTAAAACATTTGATTTTGCAGTACCAGCTTCAATGTTCTGATCATTAGAGCCAGCCATTGATGCCCAAACCGTAGAAAAGGCAGCTTCGCAGAAAGCAGCTGGATTCCCTAATTTCTTGATTGGGCAGTGTTATTTGGGCACTGTATAGTAGTGATAATCAGACATTGTATGGTATAATTGTGTACAATATGGTATGTGTACAAAGTTTAATCTTTAAATCACTATATGGGCAACCTAAAGGGGAGGAGAGATGGTGTCAATAAAAGCTACTTAAATAGATTTTAAATTGTTTTACGTCACTTCATTTTAATACAGTTCTAAATATTTATTTCTTCTTGTTTTAAGGAACGCCCATGGCTTTAAAACTTCTGCCAAAGACATTTACCAAGAGGCAAAACTTTCTCTATGAATACTGCGTGGCTCTCTCGCTTTCATCTCACCCAAATATCATCGGGATGTTCGGCATTGCATTTGAATCTTCTGATCACTATGGTTTCTTGTACGAAGTTGCTTTGCATCAAGATCTTATCTCCATTATAAAGCCAACAGTAAGACAATTAAAAAAAAATGTGTATAAGCATAAGACTGTACCCTGATCTAAAAATTATTGTTGATATAGTCAGTGAGACCACAAAAATAATTCATTTTCAAGTCTTTTTAAAGGAACACTCCAGTCATAACTGATACAATGCATATCCTAGTCCAGCGCCTGAGGATTGGTGTATGACACAGGTATTTAAAGAATACCAAAGAGAGAATCTCTGTGTCATGCATGACTCCTCAGGCCACGCACTAGGCATAGCACAGTATATCAGTTTTGCCGGGAATAGGGATGTCACGATACCAGAATTTGGACTTTGATACCGATACTTCGTGTAGTATTGCGATTTCGATACCAAAACTATACTTTTACCAACAATAATAATAAAAAAAAGTTCTTCCATTTTCTGATGTGAGGCACGTGGTGTGATGAATTTTGAAGTGCCTCGTATTAATAGTAATTAACCCCATCATGTTCCCCAGTCATAATGGACAACATTGGGCTAATGTGTGAGGTACATGATGGGGTTAATTACTATTAATGTGAGACACATGGAGGTTCAAAATTCACAATACCTCGTGCCTCACATTAATAAGTGAAAGAAAGCAGTTTTTATTTAATTTTCTAACAGCGTAAACATGAATGACGCTATAAATGTGTTATTACGGTCACGACGATACCGAATATGTGTATATTTTATGTATTGAGACTTATTTTAATGTTTATTGTAATGTGTGTGGGTTTTTTTTATTTAACATTGCTTTATTTATTTTTTTACTTTTTTATTTTAAAACTTTAATGTACTGGCATATATCTATATACCAGTACATTAGCCTGTGTACTGATAGTACACAGGCAGTTGTTAGGACATACCTCAGTATGCCCTAACAACAGGAAATATGGTCAGACAGCCCTGGGGTCCTTCAATGGGCCCTGGGCTGTCTGCCCATATATGATGCGGCCCACGATCGTGTCACAGGAATTCCCTGTGACGAGACCCAAAGGGCATCCCCCCATCTCAATTTCCCCTGAATGCTGATGTGGTGGTCAGCTTTCATTGCAGCATTCAGGGGAATAGCGGCGGGGATGAGAGGCTTCTCTGATCTCCGCCGTTACAGTGGGACTGTGGCTGTGTAATACAGCCATTGCCCTGCTCCTGACAACAAGTGCGCGCGCGGTCAGCATGAGGTGATGCGGCCGGCGGTGCACCGTAGACAGAACGTGGGGGTGTTTTGCAGTGTGCCCGCCATGTTCTGTCTTCAGTTTGAGGGTGCATTGTATCAAAACAGTATCGAAGTTTCGATGCATTGTGCATCCCTAGCCGGGAACGTAACCCTCTCGAGACTAGGGACGTTTTGGACTTTGAATCCCAGAGCAAAATTTCACCTTTTGCAATTCTTCATTCTAAAGATTATTTTTATTTCTTAAACATATTTTTCACACACATGTATATACCTTATACACATATATATGGTATTTATATATATATATATATATATATATATATATATATATATTATTTTTTTTTTGCAAATCTCTTTTTATTGATTAACATGCATATGTTGCAGAAATTGGCGCAGGTACACATCGGTAATTCCGCAGGTGAAATCTGCACCTAATAGTGCAATTTTATTATGCATTTTTAGGTGCGGTGTTTACATTTTTTTGCTGCCGATTTTGAGGTTTTGTTTTTTTAAAACTAGTCAGATGCAATTCGCATTCGGAAATGCAAGATAAATTGACATGCTACGGATTTTAATATACGCACCGCAGGTCAATTTACGTGCAGAATAACCTGCACGTTTAGATCAGATTTATTTACTTTGCTGGTACTGTATTATGCTGCGCATTTGCCATGCAGCAAATGTGCATGTAATACGTGTTCATTTGGACTAAAGGTTAGAACATAGTTACATAGTTGATAAGGTTGAAAAAAGACACAGGTCTATCAAGTCCAACCTATAATCCTACCATGTTAATCCAGCGTAAAGCAAAATCCCTATGAGGTTGATGCCAATTGCCTCATTAGGGGATTCCTCCCTGACTCCAAATATGGCAACCAGAATAAATACCTGGATCAATGTCCCATTTCCAGAATCTAGAACTCAGAATTTGTAACATTATATTTTTTAAGGAAGGCATCAAGGCCCTTCTTGAACTTGTTCAACTTGTTCAAAAAATCACCTACCACAACATCCTGTAGCAGAGAGTTCCATAGTCTCACTGCTCTTACAGTAAAGAATCCCCATCTGTGATGATGTTGAAACCTTTTTTCCTCTACATGTAGAGGATGGCTGTAGCGTCCATGGCCGCGGGCCGTCGGGTTCAATCACCTCCCGACGCCCGCAGCCATGGATCCGTGAGCGCTGGTCCCCGACTCCCTCCTAGGAGACGCCAGCGTTCACTTCCGCTCCGTTCGGCTGTGTCCCTTAGGGTGCGAGCGCACGCTCGCGCCCGGCCTTAAAGGGCCAGCGCGCGCAAATAGAAAATCGTCATCATCATCAACTGCCACGATTTCCTGGTCTATAAGAAGGCCCCTGGCCTTCTAATCCTTGCCTGAGCGTTGTTAGTTTTCCCAGTCTGTCTTGCAAATGGTCCCTTACTGTTTCCCGGTCCAATTGTTACGCGTGCCTTGTTATCCGTTCCTGTTTCCCGTGCTGTGCCTTAGTTTCGAGTCGTGCCACGTCCTGTGTCTTCTGCCTCACCCGGAGGAGTCCGCCACTTCTGGCGCAACTTGCGGCTCCTGTGTTATCCGCCACGTTTGGCGCCATCTGCTGCACCCATCTCATCTGTGCCAGAGCTGCGGCCACCATCTGGACTATTCAGGTACCCTTGTGTGGGACATTGTATTTCTAGGGTGTCCTGTTGTTTGGCCAGCTGCCTCCCCGCTACGGCAGTACGGCCTAGTGGGTCCACTAGCCCGCTTCGTGAAAGTACGCTCAGGCCATGGAACCCGCTGGTTACCTGAGACTTTGACGACACAAGCCATGCTGGCCAAGATAGAGGATCTCCAGTCACGACAAGACCAGCTCCTCCTGTCGGTGAACGCCATAGCCCATCGGCTGCTTGCTCCAACCACAGTCATCACCGCACCCGATCCTGTGGTTCCGCCTGCTACACTTCCTGTCTGTACCGGTACCAACCCCCTGTGTTTCTTGCCGCTACCTCCACGCTATGACGGAGATCCGAGGTCCTGCAGGGGATTTTTTAATCAGTGCCTGATCCATTTCAGACTACATGCCAGGTCCTTCTGTTCGGATGACGTCAGGATCGCCTTCATCATCTCTCTCCTTACTGGCAAAGCCCTGGCATGGGCTAATCCTCTGTGGGAACATCAGGGACCAGAGGCCCGGGACTTGCAGTGCTTCCTACAGTGCTTGTGGACCATCTTCAGCTGCCCACAGTTCCCCTGGAGACATCTTTGGCTGTTGCCTCGGTTAATGGACTGCCTCTGCCTGATCCCATCATTTCTAAGACCAAGCCGTTGAAGCTCCAGGTTGGAGTCCTTCATTCTGAACTGATTTCTTTCTTTGTTTTGCCCAAGGCTATCAACCCTGTTCTGCTGGGCCTGCCTTGGCTTCGACTACATGCCCCAGTCCTGGACTGGAATTCTGGAGAGGTTCTCCAATGGGGCTCCAAGTGCCATGGTCGTTGTCTGTTGCAGATCCATCCTGTCAAGCCTTCTCTGCCTCAGTCGTTGGCGGGACTGCCTCCACAATTTGCTCAGTATGCAGATGTTTTCAGCAAAAGGGAGGCTGAGACGCTACCTCCACATCGGACTTATGACTGCCCCATTGAACTGGTTCCTAATGCCTCTCTCCCCCGTCGACGGGTATATCCTCTCTCCTTGCCAGAGTCTCTATCCATGTCGGCCTATATCAAGGAGAATCTGGAGAGGGGTTTCATATGAAAGTCTTCCTCCTCGGCCGGGGCTGGATTCTTCTTCGTTAAAAAGAAGGACGGATCCCTTCGTCCCTGCATTGACTACCGGGGCCTCAACTTGATCACAGTCAAGAACAAATACCCGTTGCCACTCATTTCTGAGCTGTTTGATCGCATACGAGGAGCCAAAAATTTTTCTAAGCTAGACCTGCGGGGGGCTTACAATCTAGTCCGCATTCGCCGGGGTGATGAATGGAAGACGGCTTTTAACACCCGGGACGGGCACTACGAATACCTGGTGATGCCCTTCGGACTGTGTAACGCTCCCGCAGTGTTTCAGGAGTTTGTTAACGATATCTTCAGAGATCTACTCTATGTCTGTGTTGTTGTTTATCTCGATGATATTTTGATTTTCTCCCCAGATCAGACGACTCATCGGAGGCATGTCCATCAGGTTCTACTACGATTAAGGGAGAATCATTTATACGCCAAGCTGGAGAAGTGCGTCTTTGAGAAGAATTCTCTGCTGGGGACACAGTTCTAGACTGGCTGGGCACGCTGGTGTCCGTATAACCTGAGACCTGATTGCTCGTCACTTCTGGTGGCCCACGCTACCTAAAGATGTTCTGGACTTTGTCTCTGCTTGCACGGTGTGTGCCTCCAACACAGTGACTCACTCCAAGCCTGCCGGCCTGCTTCAACCTCTGCCTGTACCCAGTGCCCCCTGGCAGCACATCGCAATGGACTTCGTCACAGACCTTCCTCCCTCAGCAGGATGCAACACCATCTGGGTGGTGGTGGACCGGTTCTCTAAGATGGCACATTTTATCCCCCTGACCGGCCTACCTTCTGCTCCTCGTCTGGCGAGTCTCTTCATTCAACACATCTTTTGCTTGCATGGCCTGCCTCTTCACATCGTGTCAGATCGGGGTGTTCAGTTTACGTCAGAGCTGCGGCCACCATCTGGACTATTCAGGTACCCTTGTGCGGGACATTGTATTTCTGGGGTGTCCTGTTGTTTGGCCAACTGCCTCCCCGCTACGGCGGTACCGCCTAGTGGGTCCACTAACCCGCTTCGTGACAATGGCCCCTTGTCCTTGTTACAGGCCTAGGTGTAAAAAGATCATTAGAAAGATCTCTCTACTGTCCAATCAGTGGCGTAACTACAGCTGTAGCAACCGTAGCGGCTGCTACGGGGCCCGCAGCATGAGGGGCCCCCCATGGCCAGAGGCTCCGCTAGCAGCCGCTATAGCTGCTACAGCGCGACGCCACTGAAGGGGTTGTTCCTACAAAAGACATGCATCCCCTATCCACAGGATAGGGGATACATGTGGGATCGCTGGGGTCTGTCGGCAGCGCCATAGAAATAAATTGTGCACCAATCGCGATTGTGCGCATGCGTGAGCAGCGCTCCTTTCATATTTATTGAACTGCGCAGACCCCGGAAGTCTGAGGTTTCTCATGGAGAACTTCGGGGAGACTTTCGGTCCCCCGTTCTCCTTATCGCTGCCAGCGATCACACATGTATCCCCAATATTGTGGATAGGGGATACATCTCTCTTGTAGGACAAACTATAGGCCTTTTTTTTCGGGGGGGCCTGTATGGCGTTATCTACAGGGGGAGTGTATGGCGTTATCTACAGGGGGAGGTCTGTATGGCGTTATCTACAGGGGGCTGTATGGCATTATCTACAGGGGATGGCTGTAAGGCATTATCTACAGGGAGGGCTGTATGGCGTTATCTACAGGTGGGGGCTGTATAGCGTTATCTACAGGGAGAGGGCTGTAAGGCGTTATCTACAGGGGGTCTGTATGGCGTTATCTACAGGGGGCTGTATGGCGTTATCTACAGGGGGGCTATATGGAGTTATCCACAGGGGGAGGGCTGTATGGCGTTATCTACAGGGGGGCTGTATAGCATTATCTACAGGGGGAGGGCTTTAAAGCGTTATCTACAGGGGGCTGTATGGCGTTATCTACAGGTGGGTTGTATGAAGTTATCAACAGGGGGAGGGCTGTATGGCGTTATCTACAGGAGGTCTGTAAGGCGTTATCTACAGGGGGCTGTGTATGGCGCTGTCTACAGGGGGGCTGTATGGTGCTATCTATAGGGGGCGGTGTGTGGCGGAATCTATAGGGAAGCACTATCTACTATCTCCTAGTTACGCACCTGTGTCCAATTATATATTTGAACAAAAAGACAAAATGGAACCAAAGTGGCGCTGCCAATGATTGGCAATGAGGCTAAGCAAAGTTCATAATTTAATATTGATGTGCAGGGTCGACAAGCTACGCGGGTCAAAAGTCATTCATTACGTCACAATTAACGCACATCGACAGAATCAATTAAGGTTACAAGATTTAAAAAAAGGAAATCATTTACACACATACAAAATACGATATTGGAAGAATCTATATAAATTATTAGGAATGAATAACTAAAAAAGTAATAAACCAATAATTGATAATGATGATGATGATGCTGCACAAATCGGAATGGGTTCGTACAAATGTTATTTCATACAAAACAGAAATAAACGAATATAACAATAAATATATAAAATACCACTCACCCACATGGTGATTGGAGAAACCCTATGTGGAGGATACTTGAACAGAAGAAATAATATTGTATGCCGCAGCATATTGTGTCTGACAGGGGGGTTCAGTTCACCCCGAAGTTCTGGAGAGCCCTCTGCGAACTCCTAGGTATAAAGTTGTACTTTTCCTCGGCCTACCATCCTCAGTCCAATAGTCAGGTCGAGAGGATCAATCAGATTTTGGAGAACTATCTACGCAACTTGATCTCCAAGCAGCATGATGACTGGGTGCAGTTCCTTCCATGGGCGGAGTTCTCTTTCAATAATCACACCAGTGAGTCCACACAGAAGACACCGTTCTTTATGGTCTATGGCCAACACCCACAAATTCCTCTCCCGGTCCCTGTTACGTCCAAGGTGCCAGCTGCTGACACGGCTTTTGGGGACTTTCTGCAGATCTGGCAGCAGACTCGATCATCCATCCTGCTGGCGGTCTACCGCATGAAGCGGAAGGTGGACACAAGGAGAAGAGTATAAGATAACGAGGCAAGAAAAAATTGCAGTCTAGTAACGGGCATCGGCGCCAGGCTCAGGAAGATAAGGAACGGAGTCAGGTGAGTATGACGAAGGGACCAGTCCAGTCCAGAAACGCGTCGTCCTCTGAATTAAAGATCTCCTTGATCAAACTCACCTGACTCCGTTCCTTATCTTCCTGAGCCTGGCGCCGATGCCTGTTACTAGACTGCAATTTTTCTTGCCTTGTTATCTTATAAATACCTTGTCCCAGGTACTAAGGATTTAGCACAGAGGGACCGCAGTGGGTGGCAGCCCGCAACCTACACCTTTCTACCTCACATATAGTCTCGGAGGAGCGCCGCCATTCCCTCACCTTTTTTGCTGCACAACACAAGGAGAAGAGAACCTCCTCAGTTTCCTCCTGGCACGAAGGTCTGGCTGTCCTCCAGGAATATTCGACGGAGGGTGTCGTCATACAAATTTGCTCCCAGGTTCCTCGGTCCCTTCGAGATCCTGCAGCAGATCAACCCTGTCACCTACAAGCTTCGGCTGCCTCCTACCCTCAAGATCCCCAACTCTTTCCATGTTTCTCTCCTTCAGACACCTTTCGAGGTTAAGGAGATCTTGGACACCAAGAGAGTGAGAGGAAAGACTTTTTATTTGGTGGATTGGAGGGGGTTTGGTCCTGAAGAGAGGTCCTGGGAGCCAGAGGAGAACCTCAATGCCCCATATCTTCTGAAGAAGTTTCTCTTTCGCTCTGGCCCCAAGAAGAGGGGGCGTAAGAGGGGGATACTGCCATGTCCGTGGCTGCGGGCCGTCAGGTTCACTCTCCCCCTGACAGCAGCAGCCATGGGTCGGCGAACGCTGGCCCCAGTCTCCTCCTCAGGAGACGCCAGCACTCGCTTCCACTCACCTCGGCCTGATCCCGTAGGGTGCGCGCGCACGCTCGTGCCCACTCTTAAAGGGGCAGCGCGCGCACCTGACTTTAATGAACTATCAGCCCATGAGTGTCCTGGACTATCAGTGGGGTTCAGCCCCTTGCTTCGATGCCTGAGCATTGTTGTAGTACCCTAAGTTTGTCTATGCGATGGTCTCCTAGTGTGTTCCTGTTCCTGTTACCTGTATCCTGTGCTATCCTGGTCGTTTGCCGTGCTGAGCCAGAGTCGTGCTGTGCTGTATACCAAGATTGTCCTGCTTCACCACGCCTGACGTCTGCATGCTGCCTAGTCCCAGCCAAGCCTGCCTTGCTACTGTCTGAGCTGCCACATGTACCCTATACGAATTATAGACTTTAACCTGCACCATGTTTTGGCACCTCATGGCGTTTTCAAACATGACATGGTGCCTGGTGCCTGGAAAACATCCTAATAAAAGGTGGGCCCAAAAATCCACAAGGTGTTCCTTTATTTGAGAGGCTAGTGTTTGAGTCCAATAGCACACTAGGGCCACATGTGATATATTTTATAAAACGGCAGAATCTGTGTAATAAACATTGAGTTGTGTTTCTCTGTTAACACTTGCTGTGTTACTGAAATAAATGGATTAATTTGAAAATCTAGCAAAAAAAAACTTAAATTTGTACATTTTACATCTAAAGGGTTAACAAACGTCCTAAACACTCTTTCAAATACATTGAGGGGTGCAGTTTTTTAAATGGGGTGACTTATGAGGGGTTTCTAATATATAGACCCCCTCAAAGCCATTTCAAAACCAAAGTGGTGCCTAAAAAATATGTTTTGCAAATTTTGTTGACTATTTGAAAAACTGCTAGTAAACTTATAAACCTTATAACGTCCTTAAAAAAATAGAATGAATTAAAAAATGCCTACATAAGGATGTCATGTAGTAAACCTCATTTATTTACTAATTTGTGTGGTATCATTATCCATTTTGACCCTACAAAACAGTGGAAACCCCCACAAGTGACCCATTTTGGAAACTACACCTCATGAGGAAAATGAAGGTTTAGCTAATTTTTTTTCATTCCCACAAGGACTAAAGGAGAAAAAGGACCACAACATTTGTAGAGCAGTTTCTCCCAAGTAAAACAGTACTCCACACGTGGTCATAGATGGCTGTTTGGACACACGGCAGGGCTTAGAACGGAAAGAGCACCATTTGGCTTTTGGAGCTCAAATTTAGTAGGAAAGGTTTGCGGAGGCCATGTTACATTTGCAAAGCCCCTGAGGGACCAAAACAGTGGGAACCCCCCCACAAGTGACCCTATTTTGGAAACTACACCCCTTGAGGAAATTATCTAGGGGTATAAATGGGCATAAATGGCTGTTTGGACGCACAGCAGGGCTCAGAAGGGAAGGAGCAACATTTGGAGTTCAAATCTAACGTGAATGGTTTGCGGAGGCCATGTTACATTTACAGAGCCCCTGAGTGGCCAACACAGTGGAAAGACCCCAAAAGTGACTCAATTTGGGAAACTACACCCCTCAAGGAATTTATCTAGGGGTATAGTGAGCATTTAAAAAAAAATTCAATAAAAAATCCATAGATGTGTGATACATTTTGAAGCACTACTTTGGAGGGGATTTCGCCAGGAAAGTGTTGTCCTGGTATAATACATGGACCATCACTTCTAAAAGTACTGGGGCCCTCCCCTTCCTGGTTCCCAAATATGATCAGCGCTCAGCGGGCATAGGAAGCACATAGAGAATTGGTGCGGGTAGAAAAAGATGGGAAAAAAAATACCACGGATCCTGATCAGTGATGACGGTCACTGATCAGCACTCAATGGTCGCAGGGATCACACAGGGAGGTGCGAAAATACAAAAAGTCCTGTGCCAAAAATTGGCGGTCAGTGATGGCGGTTACTGATCCGCACTCAGTGGCCACAGGACGTAAAAAGAGGAAGAGTGGGTGGGGTACACGGATAAGAAGTTTAGGGACAAAACAAGTGCTGCTGTTAAAAAAAAAAAAAAGCAGCCGCAGAGATGATGATGATGACTGTTCACTCAGCAACAGAAAGCAGTCGGATGCAGACGTCTCAGCAGGATCCCAGCACAGAAGGCCTAAGTACTGGTAAGTATGGCTCACAGACCGTAACACCAGCTCTGCTCACTGTTCCTAACAGGAATGAGGTAGGCAGAGCTGGTGGAGAGTGTTTCAAACACCCGCCATGGCTGCGATTGGTCGGTCGCTGCAAACCGACCAATCGTAGCCACCGGGTGGCTGGCATCACAGCCACATTGTCATTACTACATGGCAGGGATTGGTGCTGTCCTAGGCAGCACCAATCACCACCATATCACTGTGCCCTGTGGCACAGTGATTGGCGGAAGCCGCAAACTGCCGCAATTGGCCGGTCTGAATCGACCGGCCAATTGCAGCGATCGCCGATGCTGGGCGGTTGTGCCACCCCCCTGGCCCTTGTGTAAAGATGGCCTGCTGTTATGAACAACAGCCATCTTTACTTTGTAACTTTTATTTTTTACACTATAACCCCTTCTTCATTTGTCGTATGGATACGGCAAATTGCGGGAAGGAGTTAATAGTACATCCTCAGAGTGGGTCAAAGTTACCAGTGGGGTTCCAGAGGGGTCAATATTGGGCCCTCTTATTTTTTATATATTTATAAATGACCTTGTAGAGGGTTTACAGAGTATAATTTTAGTATTTGCAGATGATACTCTGTAAAGTAATCAACAGACAGGAGGATAATGTGATACCACAGAGGCATTTGGGGAAGCTGGAGGTTTGGGCAGAGAAATGGCAAATTCAGTTTAATGTGGATAAATGTAAGGTTATTCACTTGGACTGAGGAAACAGATTTTACAATTATGGATTAAATGGTAAAACACTCGGTTAGGCCTCATGCACACGACCGTATTTTTTCCCTCCCGTAAATACTGGCGTAAATACGGGTCCGGTGTCACACGTATTCCACCCGTTTTGCACCAGTATTTACGAACCCGTGCTCGTAAATATGGGTCCGGTGTCACACGTATTCCACCCGTATTTACGAGCACGTTTTTGGCGGCAAAATAGCACTGCACTAATCGGCAGCCCCTTCTCTCTATCAGTGCAGGATAGAGAGAAGGGACAGCCTTTTCTGTAATAAAAGTTAAAGAAATTCATACTTACCCGGCCGTTGTCTTGGTGACGCGTCCCTCTCTTCACATCCAGCCCGACATCCCTGGATGACGCGGCAGTCCATGTGACCGCTGCAGCCTGTGATTGACCTGTGATTGGCTGCAGCGATCACATGGCCTGAAACGTCATCCAGGACGTCGGGCCGGATGTCGAGAGGGACGCGTCACCAAGGCAACGGGCGGGAGACCGGACTGGAGGAAGCAGGAAGTTGCCGGTAAGTATGAACGTCTTTTATTTTTATTTTTTACAGGTTTATACTGATCGGTAGTCACTGTCCAGGGTGCTGAAAGAGTTACTGCCGATCAGTTAACTCTTTCAGCTCCCTGGACAGTGACTATTTACTGACGTCGCTTAGCAACGCTGCCGTAATGACGGGTGCACACATGTAGCCACCCGTTATTACGAGAGCTCCATAGACTTCTATGGACTGTCCGTGCCGTTATTACGGCCAGAAATAGGACATGTTCTATCTTTTTTAACGGAACGGGCACCTTCCCGTGAGAAAACGGGAAGGCACCCGTCGCCAATAGAAGTCTATGAGCCCGTTATTACGGGTCGTGATTACGACCCGTAATAACGGGAGTTTTTACGGTCGTGTGCATGAGGCCTAAAACTGCTACTGAAAAACACTCAGGGAAATTGGTGGACAGTAAGTAGATGCTCATGACAAGAACATAGTTTTGCCTCTATACAAATCACTAGTCAGACAACACATGGAATATTGTGTACAGTTTTAGGCACCTGTGTATAAGAAGGACATGGCTGAACTAGAACGGGTGCAAAAAAGGGCGACCAAGGTAATTAGAGTAGAGTGTTCTGCAGGTCTTCAAAGAGGAAAATTTAGCCCTGTCTACTGAGACCGAGTTAGGTTGCGATGGTCGCATGCATAAGTAGCTGTCGGAAAACAGACCCGATCTCCCATGTAGGTAGTCAAGGAATTGAGTACCCACCAGGGGCTTGTTGTATGTTAAAGAGGCTCTGTCACCAGATTTTGCAACCCCTATCTGCTATTGCAGCAGATAGGCGCTGCAATGTAGATTACAGTAACGTTTTTATTTTTAAAAAACGAGCATTTTTGGCCAAGTTATGACCATTTTTGTAATTATGCAAATGAGGCTTGCAAAAGTCCAAGTGGGTGTGTTTAAAAGTACAAGTCCAAGTGGGCGTGTATTAGGTGCGTACATCGGGGCGTTTTTAATACTTTTACTAGCTGGGCGCTGTGAAGAGAAGTAACATCCTCTTCTCTTCAGAACGCCCAGCTTGTGACAGTGCAGATCTGTGACGTCACTCACAGGTCCTGCATCGTGACGGCCACATCGGCAGCAGAGGCTACAGTTGATTCTGCAGCAGCATCAGCGTTTGCAGGTAAGATCGACTTACCTGCAAACGCTGATGCTGCTGCAGAATCAGCTGTAGCCTCTGGTGCCGATGTGGCCGTCACGATGCAGGACCTGTGAGTGACGTCACAGATCTGCACTGTCACAAGCTGGGCGTTCTGAAGAGAAGAGGATGTTACTTCTCATCAGAGCGCCCAGCTAGTAAAAGTATTAAAAACGCCCCGATGTACGCACCTAATACACACCCACTTGGACTTGTACTTTTAAACACACCCACTTGGACTTTTGCAAGCCTCATTTGCATAACTACAAAAATGGTCATAACTTGGCCAAAAATGCTCGTTTTTTTAAAATAAAAACGTTACTGTAATCTACATTGCAGCGCCGATCTGCTGCAATAGCAGATAGGGGCTGCAAAATCGGGTGACAGAGCCTCTTTAAGTGTCGAGCTTACTGACTCACCACATAGTTAATATTGATTGTGTTTCCTTCAGTATTCTTGAACAGCATATAATTGAAGGAATACAAAACTCATGCAAAATAAGGTTTGTTTATTTAACCCGTTAGTGATACGCCTTTTCACGGTGGTCACTAATGGACTTTATTTCGATGCATATGCCTTTTCACAGCGCTGCATCGGAATAAATAAATAGAGCAGGGAGCCGTTAAATCTCCCTGCTCTCAGCTACCTCCGGTAGCTGAGGGCTGGGAGCAGCCCTGCTTGAACGGGCAATATCGATATCACTTTGGATCTCGCCAGATTAACTCCTCAGATGCGGCGCTTAATAGCGAGTGCCGCATCTTAGTGGTTCAGCTCCCTCTCTCACCCCACCAGCATCCTGCGATAAGATCGCAAGGTATCGGTGGTTTCTATGGCAGCTGGGGGGCCCAGGTCTGCCACTAGTTATGCCTGCTAGTCTATGCCAGAGGCATAGCCTAGCAGCTGCCTGTCCATTATACACAGACAGGCAGTAATACACTGCAATACAAAAGTATTGCAGTGTATTATAAAAGCGAGTGGAGGATCGCATAGTGAAGTCTCCTAGTGGGACTAGTAAAAAAGTAAAAAAAAAAGTTTAATAAAGTTCATTTAAAAAAATAAGTGAAAAAAAAATGGAAAATACACTTTATCCCCTTACAAAATTCTTTATTACTATTATTAAAAAAAAGTTACACATATTTATTATCGCCGCGTCCATAACAACCCCAACTATAAAGTTATTACATTATTTAAACCACACAGTGAATGCCGTAAAAAAATGTAATAAAAAAATAATGACAAAATTGCTGATTTCTGTGAATCCTGCCTTAAAAAATTTGATAAGTGATCAAAAAGTGTCATCTACTCCAAAATTGTACTAATAAAAACTACAAGTCGTCCCACAAAAAAAAGCCCTCAAACAACAGCATTGATGGAAAAATAAAAA
The DNA here is from genome assembly GCF_050947455.1 of Rhinoderma darwinii. Lineage (NCBI taxonomy): Eukaryota > Metazoa > Chordata > Amphibia > Anura > Rhinodermatidae > Rhinoderma > Rhinoderma darwinii. Next base: position 64,458,373 of record NC_134696.1, read on the forward strand.
AGTTCTGGCTCTTCAAATATGGAGACACAAAAACAAATAATTTTGGAAAAAAAAAGTTTTTTACTGTGGAAAAGTAGTAAAACATACAAAATCTATATAAACTTGGTATCGTTGCAATCGTAACAACCCGCTGAATAAAGTTATTGTGTTATTTATACCACACAGCAAACGGCGTAAATTTAGGACACAAAGAAGTGTGGCGAAATTGCTGTTTCTTTTCTATCCCCCCCCCCAAAAAAAATTATAAACGTTAATCAATCAATTCTATGCACCCCAAAATGGTGCTATTAAAAAGTACAACTTGTCCCGCAAAAAAAAACAAGACCTTATACAGCTATGTCGACGCAAAAATAAAAAAAAGTTATAGCTCTTTGAATGAGACGATGGAAAAATTTTAAAAAAATAGCTAGGCCATTAATGCCTAAAATAGTCTGGTCATTAAAGGGTTAAATGCAGTAATAAATATAGTCTTTGTGAAAACTGTAGCAAAGAAATACGTACATAAAGAGATCGATAGGAACATATAGTTTGCAAATACATGAGAAATGTAAATCATCTTAAATAGTTATTGTATGAGACAGTTGTGGTCTCCATCATTCTTGGCCCTGGGTCTGTCCCTCTGTCGACATCAGTGTATGCCTTGGGTGTCTCCCTGGGCGAACCACCCCCTTGTCTGTCTCTGGCTGTCATAAATACAGGCATGTCTTAACATTCAGGTGGCTTTTGTGTCTTTATTTGGAAGACTTACATATGTACCCCTATCAGTGCAGAAATAGCTGATAGATGTTTTGCTCAAATGTCAATGTCAGCATATTGTCTCTTTAGTGGCCATTGAATAGTCTTTATATTATAACAGCCTATCTAACATGGCCAACCTCTGGAGCCCGTGTTGATGGCAAGGTCCTGCAGAGGTCACTACTCCAGGCTGTGTGTGCCTGGTCTCGTGTAGGCTGAATTTCGCCCATCTTCCCTGCAGGTAATTCAACCAATTGGACCTTTTGGTTGTATAGATTAACAATGAGGCTTTTTAGTAGTGTAGATGCCTCTACAAACGCATGATGACCAGGAAAAAACTTTCCCAGATCAGAGCTCCTGTTCCAAGCGTTCTGTTCAGCGCTAAGTCACGCCCTGCAGTTGCTTTGTAACCGCAACCGCATTGAAAAATGCACCAAATAGCGGTAAAAATGCATGCATTTTTAAAAAAAGACTGTTTCATATGGTTTTCAACTGCACCTCAATTGCTACGTGTGAATACACCCTAATGGGGAGATACATGAAAACGGTCATCAGAAAAAGTGTCTTTGTTGCCTATAGCAACCAATCACAGCGCAACTTTGATTTTCAAGAGCACTATAGTAAATTAATGCTGCACTGTGATTGGTTGCTATGTGAAACTAAGACAGTTTTTTTGTAAGGTTTTTTTAAATCTCCCCCTTAGGCCGGGTTCACAAGTAGTGTAAATACTACGGATTTTCCGGATTTCATTGCGGAAAATTGACAGCGTATTACAGTAGCAGCAAAGTGAATGAGATTTGAACAAATCTCATCCACATGCTGCTTAAAAAATAATGCAGAAAAAACGTTCATAATATGACCTGCGGTGCGGTTTTTAAATCCGCAGCATGTCAATTTATGTTGCGGAATCTCTGGTTTTCTGTTGCGGGCTTTCCCCATTCAATTCAATGGGAGTTAAAACCCACAACAAATAGCAGATGTGATTTTTGCTCCGGAAAACCTGTCATTCCGCCGCACAGATTGCAATTCAGGGAAAAAAGTAATCTCATACTTTTCCAGATCTCTCTGCTCCTGCGTTCAGACCGGCCTTACAGGGATGATGTTTCATACCATGTGACTGAAGCAGCCAATCACAGGCTGCAGCGGTCACATGGGATGAAACATCATTCCAGGAGGCCGTGCTGCAGGACGTCATAGGGACACGTCGCCATGGCTATGGGTAAGTATTGTTTTTTTTTTTACGTTATATTCCCGCAGCTCCGGACCAAAAACTGCAACACAATTTGGTGCGATTTTTTTAGCCAGAATTCCCTGCGGCGTCCTGGGCGGATACGCTGTGTATTATTTCACAGCGTATCCGCCCTGTGTGAAGATACTCTTAGGCCCCATGCACACAAACATGCTTTTGCGGCTGCAATTCCCCCGAAAATACACGGGAGAATTGCGGCTCCATTCATTTTTATGGGCCCATGCACACGACCGTGGTTTCCACGGTCCGTGCATGGCCCAGGAGCCTGGACCGCAAAAAGAACGGACATGTCTTATTATGGCCGTGTTCTGCGGTCCAGGCTCATAGAAAATAATGGACGCGGCCATGTGCACACTCCGCGGCCGGCCGACCCGAAAATCACGGCCATGCACATGGCTACGGTCGTGTGCATGAGGCCTATGTGTTTGATTTCTGCTGTATGTTCTGTGATGTGGAAGAAGGTCTGACTAATCGTATGGCCCACTTGTTAGAAATGCTGTGGCACGGGATGTTCAGTCCTGTTTAGTGCAGACTGAATTTCTATTAAGATATTTTGTTTTTTAGATCGTCTCTCTCACTTAGCACATGCCGCATGGGCATTTCAACAAATACAACAAATGCGGAGAAGCACTCAAATCTGCCTTGAAAGAAGCACTCCACTTTTTTTTATTTCCCCCTCCATTTATACATTGGTGTTTCAGTGGGGTACTCTGTGCAGAAATACTTACTGATCAGTTAAAGCCTTATTGAAAAATTTTTATGCTTTTAAAAATGGTGGGATGTCCATCTATCAGAAATGTAAGGGGTTAACTTGCATAATATATACCTTTTTCCTTGCTTTCTTATTTCTCCCTCTGTGCCACAGCTTTTCAGCACACATGATGGCACTAGAGAGGATGTTTACTACAAGCCCCATAGTGCTTTGCATATGTCTCTTCTTCATTGGCCCGCCCGGAGCTGCCATATCACTGCTGAGTACAAGTGAGAGACAGAGAATATTTTGTAGATCAATGTGTCTCTGTTAGCAAGGTAGATCCGACCGCACAGTCAGTCTACTGTATCTGTGTATGCAAGTCCTCAAGTAAAATCATTGCTAAATGGACGTGCAAAGAGACAGTAGATACAGCAGGGGGCGCCAATTTAAGGTAAAACTTTCTATATCTCCGAATCTATAATATTTTTAAGAACTGTTCCAATTAGAAATTTTTTTTTTTTTTTATAAGGAATAATTTAATTTGCACTTTGTTTTGTTGGACAACACCTTTAATTTACTGCAATGTTTTGTATTTTTTACATGTTTTATTTCTTATTACAGGAAGGTGTACCAGAACCAGTTGCCAAAGTATGCACCAATCAACTAGTCAGCGCACTTGAGTTCATTCATAGCAGAGGTCTGGTCTACCGAGATGTCAAACCTGAAAATGTACTTCTTTTTGGTCCTGAATGTCAAAAAATCAAACTAACAGACTTTGGTTTAACTCGTCCCAAGGGCACAATGCTTAAACTTGTATCAGGTGTCATCCCCTACACTGCGCCAGAATTAAGCAATACACAAAATGGGGAAGCAGTACCAATAGATTTCACTCTTGATGCATGGGCCTTTGGAGTTCTTCTCTTTTCTTTGATAACAGGGTACTTCCCATGGGAAAAAACATTACCATCTGACCCATTTTTTGAAGACTTTATTATATGGCAGGAAACAGGAAGACATGAAGATTTAGCTTGGCACTGGAGAAAACTGACATCAGAGGCTATGGATATGCTCAAGCAGTTATTGGCCTTGAATCCATGTAACAGAAGTCCTGTAAGCAAAGCTTTATGGTATTTGGACTACCCATGGAGAGTGGACAAATAAAAATAAGCTGACTACTTACACAATCCATACATGTATATTTTATATTAATTTACATTTATATTCTGTAAAATGTGAATACCATATACTTAAACTAGTAGTAAAGCAGTGTCTTCTAAATGCCTCTTTTGTTTGTCCTTAAGCAATTTCTGCCTAATGTAACAAATATTGGACTTTGCGTGCCATAGAGACAACCTACTTTGTGACAAGCAGACATATTAAAAGTCAAAGCAATTTCTTATATATATATATATATATATATATCAATTTTTAGACAGCTCTCACAGGCATTATCACAAAACTCCTGAGAAGCACATCTTGTGGAGGGCAACATTTCCAAGCTGAGAAATATTTACCACTACCCCCCCCCCCCCCCCTTTGTCAGCTTTCATTATATACACTGGGTTCTTATCAAATAACAAATAGCATTTAGGGTTACAATTTATTTAGCAATAATTGATGTATAACTGATCTAGAGAAAATGTCCATCGGTCGCGAGGCAATGTTGGCCAGGTGATTTGTAGTCTGACTTTTTTCTGGGTCAAACAGCTAGGTCTGAGAGAGGTTGAACTTGACTCTTTTTAAATAACTAAGATAAGAAAATCTATTTATTGCGTTATTGACTAAAAAGCTGCACATGACTAGCTGACTAGGAGAGCAATTTATAAAATGAACAGAGGTAGTCTCTCTGACAAACATCACACATTGCATATTTGTTGGAGATTTTCTTACAGATTTTGATGCAGATTTTTGAGCCAAAGCCAGAAGCGATTTCAAAAGGAATGAGAAATACAAAGAAAGAACTTATACTTCTCCTTCCTCCCAGATCCACTTCTAGCTTTGGTCCGAATATCTGCATCAAAGTCTGCAACAAATACGCGATGTGTGTATCCAGCCTTAAGTTTCATTTACATGGAGCAGTCATTGTACTATATGGGGATAAATAACGTTGTTCGTCCCCATACAGTTTGCATAATTGTGGGCAGAACATCCCATGTTTACATGGGGAGATGTGCTGCCAACAACAATGATTTTTACTGGCGCATAAAGACCTTTTAACATGACTCAATGATCAGGCAAAACGAGCGGTCGTATAAATTGCCCTGTGCAAACAGGGCAGCGATCAGCCAACAAATGAGCAAATGCTAGTTTGGCCTCTAATCAAATCTTTTATGTGGCCTAAAAAACGTGCAAAGAGGGGATGTAAAATGAATGTGGACAAATTACCATATTAACGATCGTTTGTCGCCATACATTCTAATAATTGTTTTGTTTAAATGGAGCAAGTGAGCAGCGATCAACGTGATGATCCCCTTTGTCCATAGTCATATAATGATCCCACAGGAGCAGGACTGACTACAGTTACAGCATGAGTATCAGAGCTGTGTCTTTTAACCCCTTCTTGACATTTGCAGTTTGGAAACGCCATGGAAAGCTAGTGCTTCCCGCATTTTCTCGTATCCATACGCCAAATGCATGGCACCAGCTCAGAAGCTGAGCCGATGCCATCATCGCCGGATGTCAGCGGTATTCTACAGATGACATCCCGAAATTAGCTTAGATCCCTGCCATTAACACCTTAAATGCAGCGCTGAAACGCGATCGCTGTATTTAAGGGGTTTGCAGCTCATCGGAACCCCGGCAATTTTATTACCGGTGGCTGCAATGGCAACCTAATACTGGCCTCCCGGTCTGCCTAGCACGGAAGCCGTTCAGGACCTGCCCGGGTCGCCTCAGGAGCTGAGCCAGTGTCATCAGCGGTGGATGTCAGCTGTATGTTACAGCTGACATCCACCTGTAACGGCAGGAACCAGAGCTAGCTTCGATCCTTGCCATTAACCCCTTAGATGCAGCGATTGCTGCATCTTAGCGGTTGCTCACAGACCACCAGCCCTAACATGCAATAAGGGCTGCCGACTGCTGCTATGGCAACAGTAGACACAATGGCCTCCTGCTCTGCCATTACAGAAGCCGATTAGGCCCCGCCGGGAGTCGAAGCCTAATCGGCTTGCTGTCAGTAAATAAATGACAGATCTAATACATTGCACTACGTAGGTAGTGCAATGTATTAGAAAAAAAAAAAGACAATTGGACCTTCAAGTCACCTAGTACGACTTGAAAAAAAGTGTAACAAAAGTATAAAAAAGTGTAAAAAAAGTGAAAAAAATAAGTTTGAAAACATAATAAAAGTTTCAAGTAATAAAATAAAACACAATCGCCCTGTTCCCTTATCAAGCAGTTTATTATTGAAAAAAATAATAAAGCATACGTATTTTGTATCACCGCAACCATAACGGCCTGAGCTATAAAAATCTTATATTATTTATTGCACACGGTGAACAGCTTAAAAAAAACACGTAAAAAACAATACCAGAATTTCTGTTTTGAAGATTTGCCCTACAAAGGTTTGCCCTACAAATATTGTAATAAAAAGTGATCAAAAGGTCGCACGTAGGGGGCGTGGTTTGGCTGCCGAGGGAGATGGCCGCTTGATCTATGAGCTCCGGCACTATCAAAGCGACTACCATAGCACGGCTCTTCAGAACCGGTTGTTCTGCTCTGATAAGCTGCATAACTGCTTGTGGATGATGGCCAGAGGCAAGAGAAGCCTGAAGAAACAGGGCAAACTGGAGTTCTACTTTGACAAAGACCGGGAGGAAGATGGCGGCGGGCCCGGTATAGCCTCACACTCGCAAGTATCTCATACAGAGACCTGTACAGCTCCGTCCTCACCTGGATCAGGCTCCTCATCGGGGGATCCGGTGTCCTCTGACATAGCGGGACATATTAGACGAGGAAAGGTTGCAGGATCCAGATATGGTCCTCTTATGGAGGATATAGCGACGAGTCTGGGTGCCGAGTTGGTCACGCGGCAGGCGCCATTTTCTCCATCTACGAGCCCTGTCAAGCAAAAGTCTTGTCTCCAGAGTTCCTCCCTTCCGAGTGTGGAGGTAAGTGGGGCCCTCCCAGACCCATCGGTTTTATCTACTGCCTTTCTAGATATACCTACCACTGATCAACCTGCGTCAGGGACTTTACTGAAGGAGATGCTGATGGCGTTCAGCCTCTCTATGCATAGGGAGATTACTTCTCTACTTGTTCCCATTCAATCCACGGTGCAAGCATTGGGGAATAGAGTACATCATGTGGAACTCAAAATGGGAGATTTTGCTGACTCCCATAATCAGTTAGTGGATTCTCACGAGGATCTTAAAACAGAGTTGGATAGTCTGCGAGCCAAGGTCACAGATTTGGAAGACCGGTCCAGACGAAACAATGTGAAATTCCATTGTATTTCAGAGGATATTCATCCTAAAGATCTTACACACCATCTACAAGGCCTCATCAGGGCTTTATTACCATCAAGTTCTACTACGGATGTAATTATTGACAGAGCACACAGACTACCTCGTCCAAAGCATCTTCCCGACACTCTACCAAGGGATGTTCTTGCTCGCATCCACTACTATCATATTAAAGAAGCATTGCTGTTCTCAGCAAGGAAACAAGGAGAATTACCTGCGCCATATCAACGTGTTCAACTCTATGCTGATCTATCTCAAACCACACTCCGTCTCCGTAAACAGCTGGCTCCTATTACTGCTGTACTTCGGGATAATCAAATTGCATATAGATGGGGCTTTCCTGTGAAGCTGCTTGTACGGTGTAATGACTCATTACATGTCATTCTTTCTCTGGATGAGGGGAAGAAACTTGCATATGTGGAAGCTCCCGCTTCCTGACCTTGAGGATCGTCCATCTCTCCCTAAATGGGTAGACAAAGATTGGCGGATGGTGTCCCCTGGGAGGGGGAATAACCGCTGAAGAGCTGTTAGATCGAGCTGTATGTGCCTGATGGAGCTCGGCCATATTTCTGGGTAGCAATCCTGTGTCACTGTCCCATTTATCTGTTTCAGCTTCTACAGCTGTATATATGTTTTTTTGTTTTGTTTGCACGTTCCATTTCTACTCAATATTATTGACATGTACATGTGGGTTGCTCATTCTGGTCAAATGTGAAGTGCACAGCTTTCTATACTTGGTGCGGACACGAGTGGGAGACTATGCACTACGGAAAGGTATACATCTCTGTATTGGGGGAACATACATTCATGTAGTTATGAGACTTGGAAATAGGAATGTTCCCTTTTGCCGGCTGGGTTTTTTCATTTCAACTGAAGCATTTTATTTGATTTACCATGGTTATTAAATTGGCCTCCTTAAATGTTAAGGGCCTGAACAACCCTTCCAAAAGATCTTTCATGTGAAAGGAGGCTATGTCTTTAAATTGTGACATATTTTGTGCTCAGGAGACACACATAATAGAGAAAGATGCTCACAGAATTAAACATCCACAGTTTCCTACAATTGTTCTTTCCCACCATGTCAAAAAGCAAAGAGGGGTACTTCTTGCAGTTAGGAACACAGTGGCTTTTAAACCAATCTCCTCTCTGATTGACCCCCATGGCAGGTATATTATTCAGATTGGAGACATTAACAATGTGATATACACAATTGTAGCAATATACGCCCCGAACACTCACCAACTGCGTTTCCTTAAGAAATTACTACACAAAGTACACCAGGTCGCACAAGGTCATCTAATTATTTGCGGGGATTTTAACTCAGTACCTGATGTTCAGATGGACTCCTCTTCATCACACAGGTCCCAATCCCATTTGCTGGCTCCCCTACTTAATGAGGCAGATTTATACGATATATGGAGGATTCAACATGACTCAGAGAGGGACTACACACACTTCTCCCAAGTCCACAAATCGTATTCCCGCATTGATCTCTTTGCAATTTCTAGATCTCTAGTACAAAGGGTTAAAAGTACAAAAATTGACTTGATCAAATGGTCGGACCATGCGACGATCATCATGGAAGTGGAGGAATCTTATCCACATACAGTACATCTGACTTCCTTTGGAGGAATAATACTTTTCTAAAGTCTCACTCCAAATATAGGGAGAAACTTCAGAAGAGTTTAGATGAATACTTCCTCTTAAATATTGATTCTGTACAGGACCCCTTCATTCTGTGAAATGCACATAAGGCTTTCATAAGGGGGATGTTCATTAAATGGGGGCACCGGGCTAAAAAAGAAAGGGAAGGTTGGTTAGTCGGTATAATAAATCAGATTAGGGAATTAGAACGTATGAATAAATCTTGTATGTCCTTGGCAACTGGGGAAAAGTTGCGTGTCCTTAGGATTCAACTTTAGGACTGTCTGTTGCATACGTATGAAAAAAATCTTTAAAAAGTTAAGGCACAGTATTACTCACAAGATAATAAGGCAAGTAAACTACTGGCGCGAAGACTGAAAAATAGGTCTTTGAGGAACAAAATACCATTCCTAGTTAATCCCTCCAACTCTCAAAAAATGTATGCTCCCAAAGACATAGCAAATAAATTCATGGAATACTATCGGTCCTTATATAACCTGCATACTGCACACCCCTCTGTGTCAGAGTCCCAACATTCTCTAACAGACTTCTTGAGATCTGTTAACCTTCCCAGGCTTACAGCGGAACAGCTGAGGGGGTTAAATCTTCCATTAACGAGACAGGAAGTTTCTAAAGTGATTCGTTCTCTTCCATTGAATAAAGCTCCTGGCCCTGATGGCCTATCGGGGGCTTACTACAAGACTTTTGAGGAGACCTTACTACCTCATTTGTTTGAAGTCCTACAGCACGCCATTAAGATGGGTTCCTTTCCTAAGGAAATGTTGAATGCTGTAATAGTGACTCTTCCAAAGCCAGGTAAAGCTCCTGATGTCCCCAAAAACTTTCGACCGATATCCCTGTTAAATTCTGACCTAAAAATTTTTGCCAAAATATTAGCAAATCGTTTACCTCCAAATATTCCCTTGTTAATACATCAGGATCAAGTGGGTTTTGTGAAGGGCAGACAGGCATCAGATAATACCAGGAGGGTTATGAATATAGTAGATCGGCTGGTGGTACGGGAGACTCCCGCGGTCTTAGTTACTTTAGCCGCTGAGAAGGCGTTCGATCGCGTAAATTGGTCATTTGTTTTCGCGGTGTTGGGCAAATTGGGTTTTGAAGGGCCTATTTTAGACGATTTAGGAGCTTTGTATATTGTCCCCTAGGCAAGGGTGTTTGTGAACTGCACTCTATCAGATGATTTTCCAATAACTATTGGGACTAGACAGGGGTGCCCATTGTCTCCTCTTATATTTCTTCTCTCAATAGAGCCTTTAGCTCAGGCTATTAGACAACACACAGAGATCCAGGGGGTCCGGATTGGTGATCGTGTACAAAGCATTTCCTTATATGCAGACGATATCATATTGACTTTGGAGCGGCCAGAGTCGTCACTGGCAGCCGCTCTGACTCTGATTAAGAAATTTGGAATCTTGTCCGATTATAAAATTAACATGGGGAATTCTCAGGCCCTGCCGTTGAATTGTGAAAATACCAACCTTTTGTCGTTGCAAACTCGTTTTTCTTTAGATTGGCAACAGAAACAAATTACTTATTTAGGGATTCATATTACCACTAAGGTTTCTCATCTGTATCAAACTAACTATCTACCGATTCTGGAAGTGATAGCTCAAGACATGCATAGGATAGCCTCGTATGAAGTATCTTGGATAGGTAGAATAGCAGAATATAAGATGTTGATTCTTCCTAAGCTGATGTACCTATTCAGGACACTACCGTTGAAGTTACCTCAATCCTTTTGTAATGCTGGGGGTAGGGAAACGGACAAGTGAGCCCTAATCTACCCGCCACTCAGTCCCTGCCTACTTGCAACGACCCGCCCTAGGCGACGGGGTACAACTGGGCGGCGGTCCCTACGCTCAGTAAGTGCACGAGACAAACAGACAAGGGTACACAAAGCTAAGAGAAATGGAGCTGAGTCAAACCAGGAGGGAACGAGGTACCAAACGCAGAGCAGGAGAGTAGTCAGTAAGCCAGGGTCAGTATGGAGCAGGATCAAATAGTTAGAAGCTGTAGCTGGGCCAGGAAACCACACGAGAAGAATCACAAGCAAAGGAGGAACAGGAAAGGCAGGTATAAATAGACAGAGGGCGGGAGCTAGCTCCGTCTGGCCAGGCTGCGATAGGCTCTCCCGCTCCTAAGCCTGCCACCCTGAGTGGTGGAAGATGGAGTCAGTCTCAGAGACATAGACTCAGGTGCAGACTGATTACCTATGGGCATATACACAGAAGTTGTGCCTGGCAGATCCTTTACAGTACCCCCCCTTTTATGAGGGGCCACCGGACCCTTTCTAAGTGGACCTGGTTTATTGGGGAAACGAAGGTGGAACCTCCTGACCAATACCCCAGCGTGAACATCCCGGGCGGGTACCCAAGTCCTCTCCTCGGGCCCGTATCCTCTCCAATGGACCAGGTACTGGAGGGAGCCTTGGACCATCTTGGGGTCCACAATCTTGGGGTCCACCTCGAATTCCACACCCTCAGGGGTGAGAATGGGAACAGGAGGTTTCCTCGAGGGAGCCAAGGACGGGGAGCAGCGTTTAAGGAGGGAGGCATGAAACACGTTGTGTATTCGAAAAGATGGGGGCAACTCCAGTCGCAAGGAGACAGGATTGAGGACTTCAATGACTTTATACGGCCCAATAAACCGGGGAGCAAACTTCTTGGACGGGACCTTGAGGCGCAAGTTCCTAGACGATAACCACACCAGATCCCCGACCATAAACAAGGGGTTAGCAGAACGTCTTCTATCAGCCTGAGATTTTTGTACGCTCTGGGACGCCTCTAGGTTCTTCTGAACCTGGGCCCGGACTGTGCACAGTTCCCGATGAACGACCTCTACCTCGGGATTGTTGGAACTACCAGGTGAAACGGAGGAGAACCGTGGATTAAACCCAAAATTACAGAAAAAGGGGGAGACCCCTGACGAGTTACTGACCCGGTTATTAAGGGAAAATTCGGCGAGGGGAATGAATGAGACCCAATCGTATTGACAGTCAGAGATAAAATACCTTAAATATTGTTCAAGAGATTGATTAGTCCTCTCAGTTTGGCCATTAGTTTCAGGATGGAAGGCAGAGGAGAAGGACAGATCAATCTCGAACTTTTTACAGAAGGCTCTACAAAACAATGAAACAAATTGTACCCCTCTGTCCGAAACAATATTGACAGGGACCCCATGGAGACGCAGGATGTGTTTGACAAACAAGGTGGCTAACGTCTTGGCATTGGGTAGTTTCTTGAGGGGCACAAAGTGGCACATTTTACTGAAGCAGTGTACTACAACCCACACCACCGACTTGCCTTAAGATGGAGGCAAATCGGTGATAAAATCCATGGAGATATGGGTCCAAAGTCTCTGGGGAATGGGCAAAGAACGTAGTAAGCCCGCTGGTCGGGACCTGGGAGTCTTGGACCTAGCACAAACCTCACAAGTGGCGACGTAGGCCTTAACGTCTTTAGGCAACCCAGGCCCCCAATAGTTTCTGGCAATGAGGTGTTTGGTACCCAGGACGCCTGGATGACCAGATAGAGCGGAGTCATGATTTTCCCTAAGTACCCTTAGCCGGAATTGCAGGGGAACAAACAGCTTGTCCTCAGGAAGGTTCCCGGGAGCTGAACCTTGATCAGCCACAATTTCAGAAACTAAATCAGAATCAATAGAAAAAATGATTATACCAGGAGACAAAATACAAGCAGGATCTTCCTCCGAAGGAGGGCTGGCCATGAAGCTACGCGACAGTGCATCGGCCTTAATATTTTTAGACCCAGCCCTATAGGTTACCAAAGAGTTGAATCTGGTAAAAAATAGCGCCCATCGAGCTTGTCTCGGGTTTAGCCTCCGGGCAGATTCTAGGAAAACCAGATTCTTGTGGTCGGTAAGGACCGTTACCTGGTGCCTAGCCCCCTCCAGGAAGTGGCGCCACTCTTCAAATGCCCATTTAATGGCTAAGAGTTCGCGGTTGCCAATATCATAGTTACTCTCAGTGGGCGAAAACTTCCTGGAGAAGTAGGCACAGGGACGAAGATGGGTGAGGGACCTGGTACCCTGGGACAAGACAGCCCCCACTCCCACCTCGGACGCGTCAACTTCAACGATAAATGGCTCCATTTGGTTGGGCTGAACCAGCACCGGGGCCGAGATAAAGCACTTCTTAAGGACATCAAAAGCCTGGACAGCCTCAGGAGGCCAGTGGAGATCAGCACCTTTGCGAGTGAGGTCCGTAAGAGGCTTAGCGATGACCGAGAAGTTAGCAATAAATCTCCTGTAATAATTTGCGAACCCCAAGAAACACTGTAACGCCTTCAGGGAGGCAGGTTGGACCCATTCCGCCACAGCCTGGACCTTGGCAGGGTCCATGCGGAATTCATGAGGAGTGAGGATTTGACCCAAAAATGGTATCTCCTGTACCCCAAACACACATTTTTCGGTTTTCGCAAACAGTTTGTTTTCCCGAAGGACCTGGAACACCTTCCTGACATGCTCAATGTGGGAGGACAAGTCCTTGGAAAACACCAGTATGTCATCAAGGTACACGACAAGAAATACCCCCAGGTAATCTCTTAAAATCTCATTTATGAAATTCTGGAAGACCGCAGGAGCATTACACAACCCAAAGGGCATGACGAGGTATTCGAAATGACCTTCAGGCGTGTTAACCGCAGTCTTCCACTCATCCCCCTCTTTGATGCGGATAAGGTTATACGCCCCCCCGTAGATCAAACTTAGAGAACCATTGGGCCCCCTGAAGCTGATTAAAGAGATCAGGAATCAAAGGAAGGGGATACTGGTTCCTTACAGTGACCTTATTCAAGTTACTGTAGTCAATGCATGGCCTAAGACCACCATCCTTCTTCCCTACGAAGAAGAAGCCAGCACCTACCGGAGAAGTAGAGGGGCGAATGTAACCCTTGGCCAGGCATTCCTGGATATACTCTCTCATGGCTTCACGTTCGGGACAAGAAAGATTAAATATCCTACCCTTAGGGAGCTTAGCTCCTGGTACCAATTCGATAGCGCAATCGTATTCTCTATGAGGAGGTAACACTTCGGAGGCCTCCTTAGAGAAAACATCAGCGAAGTCCTGAACAAACTCAGGTAGCGTGTTCACCTCCTCAGGGGGGAGAAATAGAATTAACAGAAAAACATGACGTCAAGCATTCATTACCCCATTTGGTAAGCTCCCCAGTATTCCAGTCAAACGTGGGATTATGCAACTGCAACCAGGGAAGGCCTAAAACCAAATCAGACGATAATCCCTGCATCAACAGTACAGAGCACTGCTCCAAATGCATGGAGCCAACAAGGAGTTCAAAAACCGGGGTATGCTGTGTAAAATAACCATTAGCAAGAGGAGTGGAGTCGATACTCACTACAGGGACAGGTTTAGGCAAATCAATCAAAGGCATAGCTAGAGACATAGCAAATTCCACAGACATGATATTAGCAGAAGACCCTGAATCCATGAAGGCACTGCCGGTAGCAGACCTACCACCAAAAGAGACCTGAAAGGGAAGCAAGATTTTATTACGTTTCATTTTTACGGGAAATACCTGTGCGCCCAAGTGACCTCCCCGATGATCACTTAGGCGCGGAAGTTTTCCGGCTGCTTATTCTTGTGCCTAGGACAGGTGTTCACTTGATGCTTGTCATCCCCACAATAGAAGCAGAGACCATTCTTCCTACGGAACTCTCTACGTTGTTGGGGGGACACGGAGGCCCCGAGTTGCATAGGAACTTCCGAGTCTTCCGTGGAAGAGCGAAGCAACGGGACCTCGGGAGGCATCATGGGGGAGTCAGAGGGGAAAACGCCAAAACGTTCAAGTTGTCGTTCCCTGAGACGTCGGTCAAGTCGTACCGCTAAAGCCATAACCTGGTCAAGGGAGCCAGAAGAGGGATAGCTAACTAACAGGTCTTTCAGGGCGTTCGACAGACCCAACCTAAACTGGCACCTTAAGGCAGGGTCATTCCACCGGGAAGCTACGCACCACTTCCTAAAGTCAGCACAATACTCCTCAACAGGTCTCTTACCCTGACGTAAGGTCACCAGCTGACTCTCTGCAAAGGCAGTCCTGTCAGTCTCGTCATAAATGAGTCTGATTGCAGAAAAGAAACGATCAACGGAGGAAAGTTCAGGGGCGTCAGGAGCCAAGGAGAAGGCTCACTCTTGGGGCCCCTCCTGGAGCCGGGACATAACTATACGCACCCGCTGGCTCTCAGAACCAGAGGAGTGAGGCTTTAGGCGAAAGTAGAGCCTACAACTCTCCCGAAAGGAGAGAAAAGTCCTCCGGTCCCCTGAGAACCGGTCAGGCAACTTGAGGTGGGGTTCAAGAGGTGAGGTGAGGGGCACCACCATGGTAGCATCAGGCTGGTTGACCCTCTGAGCCAGGGCCTGGACCTGTAGGGAGAGACCCTGCATTTGCTGGGCCAGGGTCTCAAGGAAGTCCATAGTAGTGTCAGGGACCAGGGTAGACTAGGTATTGGGCTTGTGATTATGTAATGCTGGGGGTAGGGAAACGGACAAGTGAGCCCTAATCTACCTGCCTACTTGCAACGACCCACCCTAGGCGACGGGGTACAACTGGGCGGCGGTCCCTACGCTCAGTAAGTGCACGAGACAAACAGACAAGGGTACACAAAGCTAAGGGAAATGGGGCAGTTGCCCACGGCAACACCTTGAGCAACAAGAGTGGTGAACGAGCTGAGTCAAACCAGGAGGGAACGAGGTACCAAACGCAGAGCAGGAGAGTAGTCAGTAAGCCAGGGTCAGTATGGAGCAGGATCAAATAGTTAGAAGCTGTAGCTGGGCCAGGAAACCACACGAGAAGAATCACAAGCAAAGGAGGAACAGGAAAGGCAGGTATAAATAGACAGAGGGCGGGAGCTAGCTCCGTCTGGCCAGGCTGCGATAGGCTCTCCCGCTCCTAAGCCTGCCATCCTGAGTGGTGGAAGATGGAGTCAGTCTCAGAGACATAGACTCAGGTGCAGACTGATTACCTATGGGCGTATACACAGAAGTTGTGCCTGGCAGATCCTTTACACCTTTTTTCAAAAAAATTGTTGAATTCTTTTGTGTGGCGGAAGGGTAAGCCACGTATAGCTGCCAAGATTTTTCAAAGGGGCAAGAAGTTTGGTGAATTGAGTTTACCGAATGTTTACCATTACTTCTTGGCCACTCAGGTAGCTCAATTGAGGCACTGGTGGGAGGGAGATGTCTCTCGCCATTGGATTCATATAGAATCGTCCTTGACACCTACACGTAACTTGAGGGCACTTCTACTTACTAGTTTGGGCTCTATATCTCCTACCACTCCTTTACCATACTTTCTGTCCACCTCAATATATCATTGGTTACAATTTCACTCCACATGAGCCTGGTCAGATGTTTCGATGGTTACATGTTCTCCTGTGGAGACGTTGGAGCTTCTTCTCCCTGGCCTGGATCTTCGTGATTGGAAAACAGAGGGCTTGACACAGGTGCAACAGTTGATGGATGGTACTCAATTATTGCCATTTTCCTCATTACACGAAAATTTTCATATATCCAATAGAGATTTTTATAAATATCTCCGAATAAGACATCTTTTGCAAACTGATTGTCCTTTTGCAGTATTGGCAAATGCGGATGTTTTCCACTTATGGTCCAATCCAGACAGGGAAATTAGGGGGTTACGACCCTTATATGATCTTCTAGGTCTGAAGACTTTATTTATCAAGTCGGTCCCGTTTTTGGCTTGGGAGAGGGAGCTCAAACAAGAATATCCTACTTCTGGGTGGAAAAGTTCTCTTACATTTATATCACAGAATTTTAAATGTACACTTCATTATGAGGCAGCAATGAAGACTATTTTACGATGGTATTATACCCCAGATAGAGTTTATCGTATGTTCCCTGGTACATCTCATCTTTGTTGGAGGGTGTGTGGGGCTAGGGGTACACATCTACATATCCTGTGGGAGTGCCCACT
The DNA here is from genome assembly GCF_050947455.1 of Rhinoderma darwinii. Lineage (NCBI taxonomy): Eukaryota > Metazoa > Chordata > Amphibia > Anura > Rhinodermatidae > Rhinoderma > Rhinoderma darwinii. Next base: position 64,475,146 of record NC_134696.1, read on the forward strand.
GCTAGTTATTTTTTGGAAGTCCTCCTTTGGTTTAATTTCTCGAATAGTAGGTGCACAGGTTCCCATGTCCCCATCTCTAGCTTTACTTTTTTTGAACCTGGACCTCATCCCCACTGGACACAGAGTGGTGGCAGCATATATTCTTCTTGCAACTAAGCTGGCAATCACTAGGTATTGGAAGAGTACAGATCTTCCTCTTCTTCAGGAAATTATCAGTCATGTTAACAGTACGTGCTCACATGAGAAAATGGTGGCTTACAAGGATCATACTTATACAAAACATGAGAAGGTATGGGGTCCATGGGTGCGTAGTGCTTATAACTGCATAAACTGATACTGGCTTACACTACTATGCGAAGGGGTTCCGGAATCTATAGGGAAGGGGAACACATTTGCTCGCCGGAGCATTAGAGCCTGCTAATCGACATGTCAAACCATTTCTATTGTGTTATGATAAATGGATATGTGCTATGTTATTTAATTTATTTTCCTGTTGTATATGTATGACTTGATATTGACAGATGTATGACACTTATGTACATTACTAATTGTCATTGTTGCTTATGTCTGCGATTGAAATTGTTTGATTTATTGTGATATATTACAAAAGTTTAATAAAAATGTATTGATTAAAAAAAAAAAGGTCGCACGTATCCAAAAATGGTATTTATAAAAACTATAGATCGTCTCACAAAAAACAAGCCCTCATACAGCTCTGTCGACAAAAAAGTTAAAAAGTTATGGTTCTCACAACTTGGCAACAGAAAAAATACATTAATTTTACAAAAGTAATTTTATTGTGCAAAAGTTGTAAAACATAAAAAAGTGCTATAAAATTAGGTATCGCCGGAATCGGACTGACGCACAGAATAAAGTTAACATGTAATTTAAAAAGCATGGTGAATGTTGTATAAAAAAAAAAACTAAAAAAAACTATGCCAGAATTGCGTTTTTTTGGTTACCTGGCCTCCAAAAAATAGGATAAAAAGTGATCAAAAAGTCGCATGTACCCCAAAATGGTACCAATAATAACTAAAGCTCATCCCACAAAAAAACACCCTCATACCACTACGTCTATGAAAAAATAAAATTAGTTAAGGCTCCAATAAGTCAGGAAATAAAAAATATGCAGTTGTGCAGGTCCGAGGGGAACATTTCTTCTGTTTCAAGAGGTGATTTATCAAGGCACTAAAATTAGAGAACCAGGAAGGGTAGGGCCCAAACATATCCGCTGGAAGCGACGGTGCCCGTATTTTACCCGGATAACACTTTCCTAGCAAAATTCCACAAACTGCAAAGGTGCGAAGTGTGGACCAAAAGGGGGATAAGTAAGGACGCCATATATCAGTGCGACATCGGCCCGTGCAGAAAGGATTGATTCTCAGCGTAACACACATCTATGGATTATTTTATTGGTTTTTTACCCCATTATTATACCACCTGACTATGCCCCTGAAAATGTCAGGTCCGTATTTCAGGGTATCTTCCTTTCCCCTGTTATTTCACACCGAATAACCACCTCTGTAAATTGAAAGCTGAAGGCATGCCTGGAAAGAAGTACACCACACAGACAAATGTTCGTAGACATCTTTCCCTCAGTCAAGCAGGAAGTGAACTGCCCTTTACTCAGAACAAAGAAACACAGAAAAAAACACATGCCTACTCCCTAGAGATGTGGGAGTGCCCAAGCCCCCACCGACTTCTCAGCTGCAAGTTCTCAGACTCACTCTTCTTGCATTCCAGGGGGCGGTGTCTTCTATAGGTGTGTCCGACATGAACAAAGAACTTATTATATATCAGTATATTACACAAAGAACTGAAATGTATATACATATGTGTGAGGATAATATTTTTGCAAACAATATACATGGTAATGATCCCTGACAGTCCTCCCTAAAAATATTATTACTCTATCCCTGAGTCTGGCCTATCAACCTACCACTGACCACTCGAACCAGGCGGGTAGGGTTTTTGATTTCTTCACCAGCTTGAGACGAGCTACTCCTGATGAGTAACCCCCCTTTGTACCTGGACTTCCAAGGTGTCGGAGTGGTCCTAACTTTCCCTATTCTCCTCTGGATACAGGATGGTTGTCTTGGTATAATCTACAAACCGCTGCTGGTTGTAACATATATAATTAATCCAGTCTACATTTTTATTAACAGTAATAATTGTCGCACTGTCACTTACTGTCCTAATGGGACTTTTACCCCTGCAGATATAACAGGTCATGGGCAGCACAGTGACCTTCACCTCACACCTTCACATAAAACTCCTCAGATTGTAATTTGCAACACCGTGGCATATTTACACACATTATAATTAAAATCCTCAGACATTATAAACAATAGGGCCTTAACTAATAACATAATGCTATCACCAATCTCACGCTATCACCCTCAGGTTTTGGGTCCCATTAGTTCATTGCCAGTCCTGTACATCATCGTCCCTTTCTTCTCCTGTCTTCTGCTCTTCACTGACTGTCGCTCTCAGGGTAACCCACACAATTGTGGAGTCAGACTACGTTGGTGTCCAGTGAGGGAGTTATTATTACCCCCTCCTAGCCACTTACTTAACATAAACCTATTGGTACATGCAGGAAAGAAGGTCTAATTGGTATACATATGTAAATATATGTTATACTACTGCCTATATGTGAAGGCTAGACCTCAGTAAAGCCAAGTAGCCCTTGGTGTGTTGCCCTAAACAACGTTGTGACATTCAATAAAAATTGATATATCTTTCCAAATATATTTGTGTTAATTGTGCCTTACACTTTATAGGTTTATACCACTTACTTATCAAAACACTTGATACTGCTGACGGATTCACTCAGGTCTTTGGTCTTTACTTTGATCTTTGCTGATGTCATCAGGACTTGGTATGGTCATCTGTCAGACACCGTCTCCTTTAGTTTACGTCACCAGGCTGTACATAGCACCTCATACTGTGAGCCTGGGGTGAGATCCCACGTAGGCGGATTAGTGGAGTTGTATTGTGACTACCACAAACCCTCCGCATCTGTACTCTTCCTCTGGCAAGTTACTTGTCTGGGCGGCTGCTTAGAATTGTGACACTGCCGTCAGTTCATGATAAACGCGTTGAACTGGCTCAGGCTGCGCCTGACGCATCTCAGTGATGGAGTTCATTGTGTTAAAAGTCTTTTAGTTCATGTTTACTGGCACTTGCTGGGGACCCCCAACTCTTGACAATTGTTAAAATAAATACTAATCTGGTGATAACATCATCCGCATATATTATAAACGTTGTTCTAAGTACATACAATAATGTCAGGCCCTTAAACGACATCAAACTCCTTTATATAAGGAAAAAAAACTTCTCTATTACAATGGACAGGGCACCTAGAAGATGTGTAATTATTGGGTACATTTCATTTGCACTTGGTGATACTTTTTCAGCAGGATTTGTACCTTGATCTCAGCTGATTGCCTAGAACATCTCCACCTCACAGAAATATACACAGATTCCACATGTTTATCTGACAAGTGTCTCAAACCAATTTTTTCTTACTCTACTCTGGTTCATTCTACCTGGGAAGGCCTCTCAAGGTCGGTTCTCTTCGTGGGAGGCGGGTATGATAAGGTTGGCACCGGTCTGCCAGGACTGTTCTGTAGGCAAATCAAACAGCTCTAACAGAATTTACCAGCAACAGCTGTAAAGCCTGGGACATACCAAGTAGATCTTACCACGTCGATCCTTGCAGTCTTGGGGCATATGTGAGGTCATACACCATCAATACAAGTGCTATCAAGAATGTATTGGGTGCTACCGGTTTACCTTCCTTTATCCGTCCACATTCTGTTAGAATCTGGTTCTCACGCCTTCCGCTCCCAGTTGGACTCTTCCTGTGGAGAACAAGCTTTTCATAGCCTAATCAGTAATTGGTCTTAATCAGATAATTAACTTGAAAAAAACATTAACAATGACAGATTTATGTTAAACGTTCACACTGGTCAGTAACTAAAACTGATACCTACAAACTGATTCTTCTTCTTTATATATATCTATATATACACATATACACTGAACAGAATTCTCTTCTCTAAAATTTCCCTTTCACAACAAAAATATTTTCAAATGGGAATCTTCTTGCACTAAGAAGTTATCATTTACACAAACATAATACTGACGCCTCCAATAGTCCAATGCTAAGGCTGGTCCAGAACTTTACATAAAACTTAACCTCAGTATTTAATATTCCCACAACACTTCTTGAATACAGTTATTAAACAAACAAACTTTGGGATAACATGGAGAACTGTATGTTCTGCAGTGGAGACGGATAATCTGGCCGGGCTGCACTTTTCACAGGTACCTTTGCTGTTTTACCTATGTCATGCCGTGCGCACATCATGCCGGCTGCTACAAACCTAGTGGTGGCATTATTGTATCCAGGGACAAGCCAATTTACTGACATCTGGCCGCAAATACTCTTGTTGTCAGTTCTGTCTTCTCTTGCTCTCTCACTTGGCTTACCCGATGATCCAATAAAGTTCCTACTACCAATGGGCCCATAATTGTGGACAATGCCAAAAGCGTACCTAGAGTCAGTGTAAATGTCGGCCGTCTTACCTTCTGCCAGGTTACAGCCTCAGCGAGCACCTCCAGCTCTGCTCCTTGAGATGAACAAGAAGGTGAGAGTGGTTTCTGGATAATTTACCTGGTGCCTCGTATCCCGGCTTGTACATACTGTATAATAAAATATCTCTTTATTACAAATTTACATTAAAAACCCATGTCACATATGGATAAAACATCTCAAAGGGGTGGCGTCTTCATTCTCTAAAAGAAAACCAAATGTTATACACGTCTCCACACTCATCTGATAATCCAGAACACTTTGAGAATTTCACTTTTATCAGGTTCTGTAAATACTTGATTAATACAAAAACAAATAAAAATAAAAAAATTCCTAAAACTTGACCTCAAATTAACAATGTTCAGACAATTTTTTTCTTTGCCTTCTCCCCCACCTAAATCTATAAAGACTCGTGTGGGTGACGTCACCTCGCCTCCTGTGTAAATTTGCTGTAGGGGGATGGTCTTTTACATAATACCTCATATTGGGTGGAGACTAAAGCACAGCATACCCAGTGCCATATTTACTGTTCTGGAAAGATCTGGAACCATCTAAACAGAAAAACCTCAAAATGTAGGTTACTCACATACACATTTAATCTGGATTACTCATTGGGGTCTCATACACATTTTGTAGATCTCCTGAAACCAAATTCATTATTCAAAACAAACCAAAATTGTACCTGATCAGTTCCTTCACCATTCCCCCCTTTGTGGACTCTGCGAAAGTAATGTAGCAGAGTTCAAAACTACATCTCAACATAACAAAGTCGGGCACTAGTTTAACCCCCTGTAATGTACAACAGCCTGAAACAAAAATGACTTTTTCCTGACAAATACATTTGATCTTTACAATGACATAACTCATGTGTGAAACCAAAAACAAAACAATTGTAGTTAGTTATTCAATAAAACAGAAATTATTATATCTGATAACATTAATTACTGCAAACCAATAAACTGTATATAAAAATAGGGAACGGTGGGGGGCACATACATTTTCAAAACCCCGTGTAACATCAAAACACATGAAATCTGATCACATCATAACACATAAATATCGTAACCTTTATAAACAACAGCGCATGCGCAAAGATAAGAAATTTATTTAGGTTTGTAGACATTACTGATATATATATATCTAAAAGCAGTGCATATTGAAATCCTTTGTCTGCAGACTGCACCCAGTCAGCCCCCCCCCCATCTCCTCCCAAACACAGCATACCACAGGGGGGGGGGCGTCACACACTCATTCCTCACAGCTTCTAGTCTCACAATCTTAACCCTTTCAATGCCGGCAAAACAACATACGTATCTGCAATCATTCATCACACCATTGTATAGGGATTACCTACGTTCAAAACATCAAACACATAATCTGTAACAGTCCAATCTGTCGGCCACCATCTCTATATTATGATGACGTGTTGTTTCATCATTGAACAGCGTCCCACACACTAGAATGGAACCTAAAAATAGAAAAGACACTGCAGTATGTGTTACAAATGACAAAATTAACAAGGCGATTATTTCATACTTATTTGGTTGGGCCGGGCGTGGCCACATCAGGGGCAGGGGGGGGGCAGCCTCTCCCATTGGAAACAACACACTCGACATGAGATACAGACGCCATTATAAGGTGGGGGCTGTTCTTTTGTTTTCTAATACATATAACATAATATAATACCTTTCTTATTCCTAACTTCCTCTTCTGCAAATCCCTCTAAAGCACTTTCCATCAACTTACTACCTTCCAACTTCCCTTTGTTCTCCAGAATACCTTTTGCCCAATCCCCGGCTTGCAGCCGCCCTCCTCTATGGATTCCACACACTTCCATCAATTTCTTCATTTTACGGACGATCCTGGAGATTTGAATATGGACCGTAAACCATCCATTCTAACAGTCTATATTATACACGTAATTTATATAACAATTTTCGGTCTACAACTCTTGGTCTGGCCGGAAATATTACAATTCCGCAGTCTGCAACTCTAAGTCTCGCCGAAATAGTACAATCTCTAGTCTGCAATGTATTTATTATTACATCTTGCTAGGATATAACAATCTTTATCTAGACTCTCTGGCCTCGCTGGAAATATTAAAATTTTGCAGTCTGCAGCTCTCCGGTCGGTTATATAATCTTTATCTAGTCCCTAATTACCCAGAGGATGGTTAGTAGGGCGCGACTAAGGTCTCACAGGTTTGTGACCTCACAGCAGAAAATATCGCCTCTGTCGCCTGAGATAATCCAGGAAATCAACAAAAGGGTTCTACAGATCGCCACAAGACTGTCCACTAACACAGATAAGTCGAAGATTTATAAAATCAACTCACTTACCGTGCTTAGTATGGAGATGATCAGACTCTTTCAGTGGGCAACTTTGGGTCCTCTGTTTCACCCTGTGATTGTCGGTTGTCCGGATTTTGATATTTCCTCGAGTGAGGTCCCATCTGGGGTGCCAAAAATGTCAGGTCTGTATTTCAGGGTATCTTCCTTTCCACTGTTATTTCACACCGAATAACCACCTCTGTAAATTGAAAGCTGAAGGCATGCCTGGAAAGAAGTACACCACACAGACAAATATTGGTAGACATCTTTCCCCCAGTCAAGCAGAAATCGAACTGCCCTTTATTCAGAACAAAGAAACACAGAAAAAAACACATGCCTCCTCCCTAGAGATGTGGGAGTGCCCAAGCCCCTACCGGCTTCTCAGCTGCAAGTTCTCAGACTCACTCTTCTTGCATTCCAGGGGGCGGTGTCCATAGGTGTGTCCGACATGAACAAAGAACTTATTATATATCAGTATATTACACAAAGAACTGAAATGTATATACATATGTGTGAGGATAATATTTTTGCAAACAATATACATGGTAATGATCCCTGACAATATACTCTGCCCAGCTTACATATGCCACCACATTATGAAAGGAAACACCAGCAATACTCAAACCAAACTACTACCAAGCAAAATCCGCCCTTCCCATACCCGGGAGAACCCTTTTAAAAAATGTTGGTGTGTGTGTGTCTCCAGTGGCACAAACTGGGAACGACATATTTGCCAGAGAAATGGCATATCTAGGGAAAAATATGAATTTTTAATTTGCACTATCCGCAGTGCAATCATTTATGGAAAAGACCTGTGGGGTGAAAATGCTCACTACACCCCTTAATAAATGCCTTGAGGGGTGTCGTTTCCAAATTGGGGTCACTTTCTTTTTATTATTTCACATCTGAGCCCTGCAATTGTGAACCAATACTTTGTAAATCGCCAAATTAGGCCTCAATTTTACATGGTACTCTTTCACTCCTGAGCCCTGTCAAAAGTCCAGGCAAAAGATTAGGGTCACATGTAGGGTGTTTCTAAAATCGGGAAACACTGTATAATAATTAGAGAGCTGTCTTGTTATGGTGGCACAAGCTGTGCACCACATATTGGCATATCTATGGAAAAAAATCCCATTTTCACTCTGCAACATCGAGTGCACACTAATTTCTACAAAACACCTGCAGGGTTAACATGCTCACTACACCCTTAAGTGAATGCATTGACGGGTGTAGTTTCCAAAATGTGGTCACCTCTGGGGGGCTTCCACTATTTTGGTCCCACAGGCTCCCAGAAACCAATCCAGCAAAATCTGCACTCCAAAAGCTAAATGCCGCTCCTTCCCTTCTGAGCCCTGTTGTGTGCCCAAACAGCAGTTTATGACCACATATGGGGTATTGCCGTACTCTGGAGAAATTGCTATACAAATGTTGTGTTTTTTTTTTTCCTTTATTTGTTGAGAAAATGAAACATTTTGAGCTAATGCTACGTCTTATTGAAGACAAAGGATTGTTTTTATTTTCACTGCCCAATTCTAATAAATTCTATGAAACGCCTGTGGGGTCAAAATGCCCACTACACCCCTAGATGAATTCCTCAAGGGGTGTAGTTTCCTAAATGGAGTCACTTTTTGGGCGTTTTCATTATTTTTGTCCCTCAGATGATTTGCAAATGTGACATGGCCTCCGCAAACCATTCCTGCTAAATGTGATCTATAAAAGCCAAATAGCGCTCTTTCCCTTCTAAGCCCTGCCGTGTGTCCAAACAGCCATTTATTACCACATGTGGGGTATTGTTTTACTCTGGAGAAATTGCTTTACAAATTTTGGGGTGCTTTTTGAAGAGCAATGAAGAGCAGCTCAAGATATACGAGCGTCACAGACGCCTCGTATATTACGAGGAGGAGCATTTACGGCTGAAACGACGCAGCTGTTTTCTTCTGAAAACAGGCTGTCATTTCAGCCGTAAAAGCCAGCTAGCGTGTGAACATACCCTAAGTAGTCTCCGGTCTGAGTCAGGGGTGAGAGATTTTCACACACCTTTTTATACACAGGCTGCAGGTGCAGCTAATTGAGCAGCAGCCTTGTCCTACAAACAGAGATAGACTAGGGATTGGGGAACCCGCCCTGCTCTTCCCCAATCCAACTCCAGGCCCTTTTTCCGGCTTTTCCTTAAGCCGAGATTGGAAAGCTAGAGCTTTCTATTGCAAAAAATACTCATTCCCTGGAGCCTAGGATACATATGACAGGATTCTAGGGGAAATGTACCTTCCCTCAATGACTTTACCTGTCACTGTCTCACATACCCTCTTCCTCTGTTAGAGCCCGTGGGATCGGACACATTTAGCTACAAGGCAGTGTGTCCTAGACAAAGCATCAGCATTGTCCTGCAGTTTTCCTGCTCTGTGTTCCACAGTATATTTGAAGTTCTGCAAAGTAAGAAACCACTGTGTAACTCTTGAATTTCTCTCTTTAGCTTGACACATCCACGTAAGAGGAGAGTGGTCTGTAACCAACCTAAACCGACGACCCAATAAATAATATCTCAGGGACTCAATTGCCCACTTAATGGCCAAGCACTCACGTTCAACTATGCTATCGTTTTTCTCAGCCGGGGTAAGCTTTCTGCTCAAATAGGTCACAGGATGTTCCTCACCACCCACCTCTTGTGACAGAAATGCTCCGAGCCCCACATCAGAAGCATCAGTTTGGACAACAAACTCCTTTTTGAAGTCAGGAGTGACTAAGACTGGTTGGTTACACAGGGCCAGTTTCAACTCTTGAAAGGCGCTTTCAGTCTTCGTGTCCCACTTGACCATGACAGACTTACTTCCCTTGGTAAGATCTGTCAGGGGCGCTGCTGTGCTGGCAAAGTTTGGAATGAACCTGCGGTAATAACCTACAATTCCTAGGAAAGCTCTGACCTGCTTTTTGGTTGAGGGCTGGGGCCAGTTTTGGATAGCCTCAACTTTGTTGACCTGTGGCTTTATCACCCCTCTCACAATTATGTACCCCAAATACCATGCTTCCTCCAAGCCTAAGGAACATTTCTTTGGGTTTGCTGTTAACCCCGCGGCTCTGAGGGAGTTTAGTACTGCTTGTACTTTTGGTAAGTGGCTTTCCCAGTCATCACTAAAGATTATAATGTCGTCCAGATACGCCGAAGCATACCGACGATGGGGTTTGAGGACTATGTCCATTAACCTTTGAAAGGTCGCTGGAGCCCCATGTAGCCCAAATGGTAAACAAATATATTGAAACAGACCATCCGGGGTGATGAACGCAGTTTTCTCTTTGGCGCCCTCCGTGAGGGGTACTTGCCAATAGCCTTTGGTTAAATCAAGTGTTGAAAAATACCTTGAATGGCCCAGTCTCTCTATTAACTCGTCAACTCTTGGAATTGGGTATGCGTCAAACTTTGACATCTCATTTAACTTGCGGAAGTCGTTACAGAAACGTAATGACCCATCTGGTTTCGGAATCAATACAATGGGACTGGACCACTCACTTTTTGACTCTTCAATAATCCCAAGGTCTAGCATTTTCTTGACCTCCTCAGATATGGCTTGTCTGCGAGCTTCAGGGACTCTGTAGGGTTTCAAGTGGACCCGAACCTGAGGCTCGGTCACAATGTCATGTTTTATTATACTAGTCTGTCCTGGCAGTTCTGAAAACACGTCTGTGTTTCTCTGCACAAACTCTTTTGTCTCCTGTTTCTGCGGCTTTTACCAATGTGGGATCGCTAAGTTGAGCAGTCCCAAAATTGTTACGTGATACATTTAACTCTGGTATATCAGAAATTTCCTCCTGCTCATCTGTTTCACCAGCAAAAACAGCCAGAGGAAATTTATCAGGCTCAGTGGTCACCCCTACTGCTGGCACCTCAGCATCCTCGTTAAAGGGTTCTGGGCTAATCACAGCGCACACATTAATACCATCATTAACATTTACAGTGGAGGTTACATCTTTCTTCCTCCACAAGTCCCAGAACACTGGGAAGTCTCTCCCCAGGATCACACTGTGCATCAAGGACTTAACCACACCCACTTCATGGCAAGCGGTTCCACAGGAAGTCTCTAGAGTGACCAAAGCGGTGGGGTATTCTTTAGTGTCCCCATGAATGCACAGGACCCCTATACTATGTCCTCTGAATGTTCCAGGGTCTATCAGGCTGGCATGCACCAGGGTAACCAGACTCCCAGAATCCAGCAAGGCACTCACAGTACACCCTTCCACTTTTACGACACACATTTGTTGTTCAGTCTCGTAAACCATCTCAGCAGAACAAACAGGATGTGCAAACAAGGATATTCGCCTTGCTGCATCACACTCCATTGGCTCAGTAGTCAGGGGACAATTGGCAGCAATATGCCCAGGTCCATAACACCGCCAGCACTGTATGCGGCCCCGGTCCCCAACTTGAGACCCTGGTCTGGCCTTCAGTGTCTCTCTGGGATTTCTCCCTCTGTCTGCTCCCCTTCTGAGCCACCTCCCTTATAGACATTTCTCACCCCTCTAGTAAATGGAACAGTCTTACCGGGTGCTCCGAACGATTTGCTGTTCCTGGGGTTAGAACATCCAGGCGGTACTTCTTGGAGTAGATCCTGAGTAGCTCTGTACCTTTCAATCAGGTTCACCAGCTGTTCCACATCTGTAGGATCTCCTTGACCGACCCAACGCTGAATCTTCGGTGGTAAGGAGCGGATGTATTTGTCAAGCACCACTCTCTCCACGATCTGCGCAGGGGTTGATTCCTCTGGCTGTAGCCTTTTCCTTGCAAGATGGACAAGATCATACATTTGTGATCGGGCAGGTAGGTGTTCCACAAAAGTCCAGTTGTGCACCCGTCGAGCACGCACATTCATATTAACACCCAGACGGGCAAGGATCTCACCCTTAAGCTTGGAGTACTCCTCGGCATCCTGCTCATTGAGATCAAAGTACGCCTTTTGCGGCTCTCCGGTTAGAAAAGGTGCCACCACTGCTGCCCACTGATCTGAAGATAATTTCTCTCGTTCTGCCACTCGCTCAAATACCATGAGATAGGCCTCAACGTCGTCGATGGGTGTCATCTTCTGCAGAGATATCTGTACCGCTGCACGAGTGGTTTGGCGCAAACCATGAGGCCCCGCTAACCTCTCACTGAGGCCTGAATTTGGTCTTGCAAATGGCGATTAATTTGCTGCTGTTCTTTTAAGGCCAGTCTGTGGGCTTCACCCAGCAGAATATTGGTTTCAGCCTGTGCACGCATGGCTTCCTCATGCACCATTCGCTGAGTCGCGCTGGCTTCTTGCAGAGCTGTGCTTATCTTCCCCTGATTGATATTAGCCTGAATCAGCTGTTTAAGTATTTCATCTATTTTAACAGTCTCTTTTTCTAGCCCTGTTGCCGCCTTCACCCAAGACATACACTTCCAAGCACTCTCGGGGGGGGGGGGGGAATTGTGTTGTTGCCCCTAGCAACGATTTTCCGCTTGGAGCAGCAAAAGTCCTTTTAAATAGGTGTATGTCTCTTTAAGACCGTGCCCGCAATCTCCACCATATGTGAGGGTTTAGCATCAGGAGAGGTTGGTACAGCAGTTTCTTAGTAGCCAGAGACAGGGACACCGTGCATTAAAGTTCATAACAGGGCTTTGCCTGTGTTTTATTCTTGTCAAAGAAACAGCCTCTTGTACAACAAGGCAAAATACAAAAATAAATCCTGCTCAGCTGAGCACTAACTAAACAAGATATTATCTAACTACCAGGCACTGGACACAAAGTAACACAGGACTTTACTCACATAGAATACAGGCTACTCCAGACTTAGTAGTCTCCGGTCTGAGTCAGGGCTGAGAGATTTTCACACACTGTGTCTGCACCTTTTTATACACAGGCTGCAGGTGCAGCTAATTGAGCTGCAGCCTTGTCCTACAAACAGAGATGGACTAGGGATTGGGGAACCCGCCCTGCTCTTCCCCAATCCAACTCCGGGCCCTTTTTCCGGCTTTTCCTTAAGCCGAGATTGGAAAGCTAGAGCTTTCTATTGCAAAAAATACTCATTCCCTGGAGCCTAGGATACATATGACAGGATTCTAGGGGAAATGTACCTTCCCTCAATGACTTTACCTGTCACTGTCTCACAACCCCTAGATAATTTCCTTGAGGTGTGTAGTTTCCAAATGGGGTAACTTTTTGGAGATTTACACTGTTTTGGTACCGCAAGAGCCCTTCAAACCTGACATGGTGCCTAGAATATATTCTAATAAAAATAAGGCCCTAAAATCCACTAAGTGCACCTTTGATTCTGAGGCCGCTGCTTCCGTCCAGTAGCACGCTAGGGCCGAATGTGGGATATTTCCTAAAACTGCCGAACCTGGGCAATAAATATTGTGTTGTATTTCTCTGGTAAAACTTTCTGTGTTACAGAAAAAATGGATTAAAAATGAATTTATGCAAAAAAATATGAAATTTGTAAATTTCACCTCTACTTTGCTTTAATTCCTGTGAAACGTCTAAAGGGTTAAGACATTTTCTAAATGATGTTTTGAATACTTTGAGGGGTGAAGTTTTTAAAATTGGGTGACTTTTTGGGGTTTCTAATATATAAGGCCCTCAAAGCCACTTCACAACTGAACTGGCCCCTGTAAAAATAGCCTTTTGAAATTTTCTTGAAATTGCTGCTAATGTTCAAAGCCTTGTAGCGTCCTAGAAAAGGAAAAAGATGTTCAAAAAATGATGCCAATCTAAAGTAGAAATATGGGGGATGTTAATTAGCAAAAATTTTGTGTGGTATAACTGCCTGTCTTACAAGCAGATACATTTAAACTGAAAAAAATGCTAATTTTTGAAATTTTTTGCAAAATGTTGGTGTTTTTCACAATGAAATACTAAACATATGGAGCAAATGTTGCCAGTAACATAAAGTCCAATGTGTCATGAGAAAAAAAATCTCAGAATCGCTTGAATAGGTAAAAGCATTCAGAAGTTATAACCACATAAAGTGAAACACGTCAGATTTGAAAAATGAGGCTCTGTCAGGAAGGACAAAAGTGGCCAAAGAGGGAAGGGGTTAATGATCCCAGCACCTGTGTGTCCATCACATGACCATGGACAGAATTTTACCCACTGGAAGTAAAAAAAAAATTGTTCTTACTGAATGACAACGTTCTTAAAAACTGTGAGGAATTACTACAATAAACATATTGGAAAATTGTATAACTTTTAATTATACAAAAAATAACATTCATTTGGTGAAACGAGACAACCCCTTAAAGGTATACATTTTTCAAAAATTAAAGTCCATGGAAAATCTATGCACATGTCAAAACTTTCCTTTAGGCCAGGATTACACACGCAGGTTTGATGCCGTTTTTGGCTAAGTTTTTTTAGCCAAACAGGCGTGGACACAAAAGAAAGGGGATGTATCGTTCTTTCCATTATATCTTTCCTTCATTTTGGATTCACTTATGGCTTTGGCTCAAAAAACTGAGCCAAAATCTGCACCAAAAACGAGCATATTTCATGATTATTATTCTAAACTATACTCTTTATCGGACAGTCTACCCTGTGATCCGGATGAGAGGGAACATCAATTATGCTCTTTTCTTGAGTCATCTTCCCTCCCTCTTCTCTGAAGAACTCGCCTCCCTTAATGAACCCATCACCATAGAGGAGATAGATGCTATTATTAAGGACTTACCGAACAGGAAATCTTCAGGCCCTGACGGAGTGACTTATCTCTATTACAAAATATACCGCCCTGAACTAACTCCTACCTCAACTTCTCCCTCTCTTTAGGTCATTTATGTCTGGAAACCATATCCCTTCTTCTATGTTATATTCTTTCATTACCTTAATACCTACACCAGGAAGGGATCAAACGGACTGTAAGAATTACAGACCCATTGCATTGCTTAACTCTGATCTTAAATTGTTCACTAAAATCCTAGCCACGCGTCTCAATGAGTGGCTGCCATCTCTGATCCACAAAGATCAAATGAGATTTGTCCCATTCCGACAAGGGGGGGGACAATACCCGGAGAACTATTGAGCTTATCGATGTGACGAACAGGACGTCTGAAACCACCCTCATGCTGAGCCTTGATGCTGAAAAAGCCTTTAACCCCTTACAGCCGCAGCCCTTTTTCAGATTTTCATTTTCTTTTTTTCCTCCCCACATTCCAAAAGCCATAACATCTTTATTTTTCCGTCGATATAGTCCTATGAGGGCTTGATTTTTGCGGGGCGAGTTTAGTTTTTCGTAGCATCATTTATTTTCCCATATAATGTACTAGGAAATGGGGAAAAAAATATTTGTGGGGTAGAAAATGAAAAAAAACAGCGATTCCTCCATGGTTTTTTGTGCGCCCTTTTTACGGAATTCACTGTGCAATTAAAACAACATGTTAAAGAGGCTCTGTCACCAGATTTTGCAACCCCTATCTGCTATTGCAGCAGATAGGCGCTGCAATGTAGATTACAGTAACGTTTTTATTTTAAAAAAACGAGCATTTTTGGCCAAGTTATGACCATTTTTGTAGTTATGCAAATGAGGCTTGCAAAAGTCCAAGTGGGTGTGTTTAAAAGTAAAAGTCCAAGTGGGCGTGTATTATGTGCGTACAGCGGGGCGTTTTTAATACTTTTACTAGCTGGGCGCTCTGAAGAGAAGTAACATCCTCTTCTCTTCAGAACGCCCAGCTTCTGACAGTGCAGATCTGTGACGTCACTCACAGGTCCTGCATCGTGACGGCCACATCGGCACCAGAGGCTACAGTTGATTCTGCAGCAGCATCAGCGTTTGCAGGTAAGTCGATGTAGCATCTGTCGCCTGGTGCCAATGTGTCCTCGCTCGTCCGACACGATGCAGGACCTGGGGCAGGAAGTGACGTCACAGCGTGATCTCTCGAGAACACGCTGTGTGTCTGTGCACTGCCAGAAGCTGGGTATTAACGAAGAGAAGTGGATGATGCTGATTCGTCAGCATCATACACTTCTATTCACAACGCCCAGCTAGTAAAACAAGTAAAAACGGCCAGATGTACACACACAATACACGCCCACTTGGACATAACTTTAAACACGCCCAGTTGTACTTAAGAAAGAATCATTTGCATAAATATAAAAATGGTCATAACTTGGGCAAAAATGCTCGTTTTTGAAAAAAAACAAACATTACTGTAATCTATATTGCAGCGCCGATCTGCTGCAATACGAGATAGGGGTTTGAAAATCTGGTGACAGAGCCTCTTTAAGTCACAAGCAAAAGTTAGGCAATCCTTTACAGTATCAGCTTCATTGACATCAAAAAAAGGAAATATTGCATGTGATGCAAACAGTACAGTACATCTAGATGCATGAAACAAGAACAAAAGAGAACAAGGAAACAGAAATCCGTAAACCCTGGTATGATGAGAGAAACCTGAGATGTCAGTTCCACTGACTTATACATTTTTTAACATCAATCGTTGGTATTGGTGTGGGTTTTATGCTAGCAGATCCTTGTGAGAGATGGTGGATTTGGTTATATTTACTCTTAAGCCACACACCCCATCTTTCCTGAAACACGGCAGATTTTTGATCTACGATGCGGACATACATTCTAACCAACAATTATCGTTCATACTTCTGATAATATCCTCTATCCTAATGCGGGACTTTTCCTTCCAAGTGGAGGCGATTGAACGCCTGATGGAAATCAGTAAGTGTTGAAGAATGGTTTGAAAAGAGACTGGAAATAAATTGAAACCTATACAAAGAAGCGCTAATTCCGGCTTTGGTGTAATATTGGAACCATAAAGCTCAGAGAGCAATTGGAATACTTTGAGCCACGCTGTGTTGGCTTTTTCACACTCCCACCACATATGAATAAAAGTGCCTGTATATCTATCACATGTCCAGCAATTAGAAGACATAGTCGGGAAAATTTTTGACAATCTATTTGGAGTACAATGCCATCTATAAAATATTTTTCTTGCATTTTCGATGTGGTTGGTACACCTAGAATGTGCCGCAGTAGCCATGAGGGCGGAGACCCACTGGTCATTAGTAAAAGATAGAGCTAAATCCGATTCGCATATCTTTTTAATATGACATAAGTGATCCGAGGTAGGAGTATTCAAAATTGTATAACACTTAGATAAACCTTTATCAGATCTATTTGAATAAGTAATCCATCTCTCTAAAGAGGATGGGGAATGAAGGTCTCCCGGGGGAGGAGGGATTTTTTGTAATGCATGTCTGACCTGGAGGTATTTGTAAAAATCCTTGTTAGGAATATAGTATACATTGTTCAATTCTGATAGCAGGATGAAGTTACCATTATGCCACAATTTGTGAAGTTTATCCAACTGTTTTTCCCTCCAGCTAGTAAGATCAAGATTAGGGATTGCAATTTCCAACACCTCTAAGGAGCTATTATAAATGTTCATTTGAATTAGGTTTTTCTGGTGGGTTATAGTAGGCCATAAGGATAATATGGCTTGTATAGTGGACAAAGGAGATCTAGGTACATATTGTAAATGCGAGACAGCGAGTAGAAAATT
The DNA here is from genome assembly GCF_050947455.1 of Rhinoderma darwinii. Classification (NCBI taxonomy): domain Eukaryota; kingdom Metazoa; phylum Chordata; class Amphibia; order Anura; family Rhinodermatidae; genus Rhinoderma; species Rhinoderma darwinii. The sequence goes on from NC_134696.1 coordinate 64,492,595, forward strand.
TTTAAGATGGGTAGTTTTCAGAGAATGCATTTCTATTTGAACCCATCGTTTAGACCTATCATTAGACCTCAACGAACGTAATTGGTCCAAAATAGCTGCTCTGTAGTATTGCAATATGGAGGGACATCCTGAGCCTCCCAATTTCGAATGTAAATACAATATGTCTGCTTTGATTCTTGCTTTCTTATTGTTCCAAAGAAATCTGAGTATCAAACTTTTAATTTGTTTTAGGTACGATATGGGAATAAAGATTGGCATGTTGCGAAATATATAGAGAATTTTTGGAAGAATTATCATTTTTACTGCTGCAATTTTACCCAGCCACGATATACCTTGTGTTCGGAGGTTGACTATGTCTAGCTTGATTGTGTTCAGTAAAGGGCAAAAGTTAGAATTAAACAATTTTGATGGAGGGAATGCGAGTTTAATTCCTAAGTAAGTCAGTCCTGATTTAACCCATTTGAATTGGAATTTGTCTTCCAGGAGCTTTTTTGTTCTTTGGGGTATCCCTAGATTAAGAATTTGGCTTTTGGATGTATTTATTTTGTAGTATGATACACTACTAAATTTTTCTATCATTGAGGCAACTATCTGTAGTGAGGAATCTGGATTGGAGAGAGAAAGTATCACATCGTCTGCGAATAACCCTATTCTGTGGTCTTCATGACCTACTGAAATCCCAGAAATATGAGGTGAGGATCTAATGGCTTGAGCAAAGGGTTCCATCAAAAGCGCAAAAAGAAGAGGGGACATGGGACATCCATGTCTGGTGCCGTTTGTAATTTTGAAAGGAGCGGACATAAAACCAGAAGAGTATACAGTCGCAGTCGGTGATGAGTATAGGGAATGTATTGCTGATAAGAAGGACCCTTTGAAACCAAATTTCTGTAGGACCATTTTCAAATGTCCCCAGTGGACTCTGTCGAAGGCCTACTCCGCATCCAGAGATAGGAGCAGAGAAGCCGTCCCACGAGAATGCACAACATCAATTAAATCAACAAATCTCCTCGTGCCATCAACGGTTTGACGACCTTTTATAAAACCTACTTGGTCGGGGTGAACAATGGAGGGGAGAATTGATATGAGTCAGTTTAGCCATTATTTTAAGATCAGAATTCAATAGAGAAATTGGTCTAAAATTTGCCGGCGCATCTGGAGATTTCCCTGGCTTAGGGAGAATGACAATTATTGCATGTAGCATCTCAGGAGTGGAGCCGGTAGACACGATAGTTCTTAAACATTGTAATAAATAAGGAGATAGTATGTGTGAGAATTTTTTGTAGTATTCATTTGGGAGACCGTCTGGTCCAGGAGATTTATTGAGTTTCAAAGATTTAATCACTTCTGTAATTTCCCGATCCGATAGGTCTCTGTTAAGGATTTTTAGTTGGTCACTAGAAAGGTGAAGGTAATTCCATACCTTCCAAGAAGTTATTTATGCCCTCTAGGGAGGGTTGGGGAGTGTTAAGGTCGTCCTGTAAATTGTACAAAGAAGAATAATAGCTAGCAAATTCGTTGGCGATATCAAGGGGATCGAGGAGTTTGTTTTGTTTTTATCATAGAGGTAAGGGATTCTAGACTTGGCGGCTTTTGTCTTTAACTTATTTGCCAAGAGTTTAGAAGCTTTATTATTTTGCCAATAATTTATCAGTTTAGATTTTCTAAGATGGAGTTCATAATTGTTCTGAAGTATAATGTGTAATTGATGCCGAAGGGATTTGATTTCTTCAGTCAGTGTAGACGAAATGGTGGATTTATTTTTGATTTCTAAGATTGCCAATTTATCTGAGATTTCCTTGACTCTAGCCAATCTGTTACGTTTTTCCAGCGCTGCTATTTTAAGAAAGTGGCCTCTTATAATAGCCTTGTGGGCACACCACAGAGTGGTTGTAGAAATGTTGTCAACATTGTTTAGTGAAAAATATTCAGAGAGCGCTTTTTCAATGGCAGATACAGTGAAGGAAATAAGTATTTGATCTCTTGCTGATTTTGTAAGTTTGCCCACTATCAAAGACATGAACAGTCTAGAATTTTTAGGCTAGGTTAATTTTACCAGTGAGAGATAGATTATATTTAAAAAAAAAACAGAAAATCACATAGTCAAAATTATATATATTTATTTGCAATCTGCAAGGAGAAATAAGTATTTGATCCCTTTGGCAAACAAGACTAAATACTTGGTGGCAAAACCCTTGTTGGCAAGCACAGCAGTCAGAAGTTTTTTGTAGTTGATGATGAGGTTTGCACACATGTTAGATGGAATTTTGGCCCACTCCTCTTTGCAGATCATCTGTAAATCATTAAGATTTCGAGGCTGTCACTTGGCAACTCGGATCTTCAGCTCCCTCCATAAGTTTTCGATGGGATTAAGGCCTGGAGACTGGCTAGGCCACTCCATGACCTTAATGTGCTTCTTTTTGAGCCACTCCTTTGTTGCCTTGGCTTTATGTTTCGGGTCATTGTCGTGCTGGAAGACCCAGCCACGAGCCATTTTTAATGTCCTGGTGGAGGGAAGGAGGTTGTCACTCAGGATCCATTCTCCCATTGATGCGGTGAAGTAGTCCTGTGCCCTTAGCAGAGAAACACCCCCAAAACATAATGTTTCCACCTCCATACTTGACAGTGGGGACGGTGTTCTTTGGGTCATAGGCAGCATTTCTCTTCCTCCAAACACGGCGAGTTGAGTTAATGCCAAAGAGCTCAATTTTAGTCTTATCTGACCACAGCACCTTCTCCCAATCACTCTCAGAATCATCCAGATGTTCATTTGCAAACTTCAGACGGGCCTGTACATGTGCCTTCTTGAGCAGGGGGACCTTGCGGGCACTGCAGGATTTTAATCCATTACAGCGTAATGTGTTACCAATGGTTTTCTTGGTGACTGTGGTCCCAGCTGCCTTGAGATCATTAACAAGTTCTCCCCGTGTAGTTTTCGGCTGAGCTCTCACCTTCCTCAGGGTCAAGGATACCCCACGAGGTGAGATTTTGCATGGAGCCCCAGATCGATGTCGATTGACAGTCATTTTGTATGTCTTCCATTTTCTTACTATTGCACCAACAGTTGTCTCCTTCTCACCCAGCGTCTTACTTATGGTGTTGTAGCCCATTCCAGCCTTGTGCAGATCTATGATCTTGTCCCTGACATCCTTAGAAAGCTCTTTGGTCTTGCCCATGTTGTAGAGGTTAGAGTCAGACTGATTATTTGAGTCTGTGGACAGGAGTCTTTTATACAGGTGACCATTTAAGACAGCTGTCTTTAATGCAGGCACCAAGTTGATTTGGAGCGTGTAACTGGTCTGGAGGAGGCTGAACTCTTAATGGTTGGTAGGGGATCAAATACGTATTTCTCTGTGCACAATGCAAATAAATATATATAATTTTGACTATGTGATTTTCTGTTTTTTTTTTTTTATATAATCTATCTCTCACTGGTAAAATTAACCTAGCCTAAAAATTCTATACTGTTCATGTCTTTGAGAGTGGGCAAACTTACAAAATCAGCAAGGGATCAAATACTTATTTCCTTCACTGTATACGTAAACGTTATTATTAAGAAGGTAATTATTCAACCTCCAAGGAGATGTTGGGGGAGAGTTAAAGGATTCCTGAAACATTACGGATACAGGTGCATGATCTGACCACATGATTATATAAATTTTTGTGCATGATACTCTTTGCAATAACCATTTGTCCGCTAGTATCAGGTCTATACGGGAGTATGTATTATGTGGATTAGAGAAAAATGTAAAGTCTTTTTCAGACGCATGATTAACCCTCCATGCATCGTATAATTCCTGTGAATGTAGTAAGCTATGTAAGTCACAGCTTTTATCCTTAGATTGAGGCGGGTTCCTGTCTAAAACAGGATCTATAGTCCTATTAAAATCTCCACAAATAATTAAGTTGCCAGTTTTTTTGGACTGAACTAAATCGAATAGTTTTTTTGTAAATTTGTGTTGGTGAGTGTTAGGCGCATAAAGATTGACTATGGTGAATGTTACATTGTTAATGAGACATATAATTACTAGATATCTACCATCTGGATCAGAGATAATAGATGTCAACTGAAACGCAACTGTGTCCCTGATAGCTATCAGGACTCCCTTCTTTTTGTCTATTGCATGAGAATAAAAGACATGTGGGAAATGCCTATTGGACATTCTGGGAGCATCTTTTTCATTTCAATAAGTTTCTTGGGCACAAATGACATCACATTTTTGCTTAACACATTTTCTCCAAAACAAGGACCTCTTAAAAGGGCTGTTAAGATCCTTAACATTTAAAGTGCATATCGTAATAACCATTGGGGAGAGTGTACCACATTATAAAGACACATCTGTGGGAATGACACATGGCATCGCATTGCTTAATGACAATACATCTAGCGTAAAAGAAGATCAGGCTCAAGTATAATATTACATTTCTTAGAAGGTACCATGGGTTTAAGACAAAAAAGTCCAAAGACAAAAAACTGAACATTTGAAAAACATCCCAAATGTTCCAAAATTTTGGGTAAAAAAGTCTTGGTTCTACGTGAACCCGTCTGGACATCCTAGGATAGTCTCTCGACATTGGGTGGACTGGAAGTTGGAGAACCAATAAAAGTAGAAAGGTAAAAGGACCGAAGATAAACTATGTATCAGCAGGATACATTAAGGTGTTGAGGTGAATAAAGCATGTAACTTTTCAGAAGATAAGCATAGCAACGATTGAAAACTTCAGATCAGAAAGATACCTATCAAACATCTGGACGAGGAGGAGATTCCTGACGTTCTGTCTTGGACCATTCCTGTGGAATAGTATTTGGTTTCCTCACTTTTACTGCTGTGTTGTCGCCATCTAGTGGGGTTCCAGAGACCATTTCTTGAGTAAATTAGCTGCTTCTTTGGGAGAGGAGATAGAGTGAGTTGTTCCATTATTCCGAATGATGTCAGGGGCTTCCCCAGAGCAGGAGTCAGTCACCAGCAGGACCAGTCTACAGGGGCACTGCTGTGGCAGCATCTACAGGGGACACTGCTGTGGCGGCATCTACAGGGGGCACTGCTGTGGCTAGATCTACAGGGGGCACTGCTGTGGCAGCATCTACAGAGGGAACTGCTGTGGCGGCATCTACAGGGGCACTGCTGTGGCGACATCTACAGGGGGCACTGCTGTGGCGGCATCTACAGGGGTCACTGCTGTGGTGGCATCTACAGGGGGCACTGCTGTGGCGGCATCTACAGGGAGCACTGCTGTGGCAGCATTTACAGAGGGCACTGCTGTGGCAGCATCTACACAGGGCACTGCTGTGGCAGCATCTACAGAGGGCACTGCTGTGGCAGCATCTACAGAGGGCACTGCTGTGGCAGCATCTACACAGGGCACTGCTGTGGCAGCATCTACACAGGGCTCTGCGGCAGCATCCACCGAGGGCACTGCGGCAGCATCCACCGAGGGCACTGTGGCACTATCTAAAAAGGGGCTGCCCAATGTTGACATGGGTGCTAACTGAGCCACCGGACTGCATTTAGCGACACTTAAACTGGAAAGCTGGATTGTTGAAATAAGCACGTGGAGAAATCTCTCAAATTTTAAACTTAGCGGTATTATTATAGTAATATAGTGTTATAGTAGTTCAAATAACTAATTGATTAACAATAATTTTCTATTGTATCAAATTTGAAAGTAATGCGGCCTGACCACTTCACATTTTTTCTATATGCGGCCCACTTACCCGGCTGAGTTTGAGACCCCTGCTCTAGGGGGAAAATGGGAAAAGGGGGGTTTTTTGAACTTTTAATTTATTTATTTTTTTACATAAAAAAAACAACTTTATTTAACTCATTTTTACTTTTTTTATTAGTCCCCATAGGGGACTTCAACCAGCGATCGCCAGATCGCTTGCACGATATACTGCAATACTAATGTATTGCAGTATATCGTGATTCTGACAGGCATCTATTAAGCCCTAGGTGCACAAAGATGGTGGACCTGGGGGCTTTCATTAGGCCCTCAGGCAGCCATAGCAACCATCGCCCCCACCCCCACCCCGGAATTGCGTTGCAGGGGGCATGATGAGCTGTTAGAGGGGGTCGCCCCCTCTTTCTAACTATTTAACTGCTGCGGTCACTATTGACCGCAGCATTTAAAGAGTTAAACTAGCGGGATCGCGCTCTAGCACGATGCCGCTCGTTACTCTGAAGTGTCGGCTGTAACAAACAGCCGACAACGGCATCGTATGGAGCGGGTTCACTCCATGAGCCTGTTCCATACTTCCCCTACCCGACTTTGGCGTATGGATACGTCAAATGTCAGGAAGGGGTTAAAAACTTAGGGTGGCCGTTCATGTTCTCTTGCTTAAAAGCTTTTGGCCTCCCTGGTACTTTCCTGACCGCCTTGACTCTTTATTCTAACCCAACAGCTATGATTAAACTTCCACACACCTCTGCCCGTCTATTCCAGATTAGAAATGGTACCCGCCAAGGATGCCCCCTGTCCCCACTCCTCTTTGCCCTTTCCATTGAACCCTTAGCTGCTGCTTTACTGTTTCATCCGGATATCAAATGCGTGAGGGTTCGAGATAGAGACTTTAAGCTGTCCCTTTTCCTGGATGATATTTTGCTTACCCTTACTCATTTGTATACTACTCTCCCTAATCTCCAGGCCCTTTTGCAGGATTTTGGTCACTTTCCTGGCTACAAGGTGAATACCACTGAAACTGAGGCGATCCCCTTGCATATTCCTCATGACTCCTTGGAGAGGCTGAAGGCTAATTTCCCACTCCAGTGGCAATCTGACTCCCGCAATTACCTGGGGGTCTGACTGACACCTAAATATCATTCCCTCTATGCACGGAATTTCTCCCCTATATACAGGAATATACGCAACTTGTTGGATAAGTGGCTGAAACTACCCCTGTCTTTTTTTGGCCGTATTTCTGCGGTCAAAATGACTGTGCTACCGAAGCTGTTCTATTTGTTTGAAACGTTTCCTATTCCTCCACCCATGGGTGATTTAAAAGCGATTCAAGCAGCCTTACTGCGATATATATGGGCACGGAAGAGACACTGAATTGCAAAGTTGGTTATGCTAGCTGCCAGGGAGTTGGGGTGCCTTGCAGTCCCAAACATTCCCTATTACTATTGGGCCTCTCATCTACGGTGTATCCTGTCAGTATAATAACTACTGAGGACTCTATAGGAAGGTTATACTGCAAGGGGGGTTCTGAGCATCTGACGAATTACAGAGGGCTCTGTGGGTGGGAAATAATTTCACACAAAAATTCAGAAACTAAACAACCTATATACAATTCACACTAAAAACCACACACTATATACACACACACACACACACACACACACACACACACTACACACTATACACCGTGTTCCAAATTATTATGCACATTGGATTTAAGTGTCATAAACATTTAATTATTAGTTTTTCAATTAAACTCATTTATGGTATTGTGTCTTAGGCCTCATTCACACGACAGGTTTTCCCGGCCAGGTGCCGGCCGTTCATAAATCGGCCGGCACCCGGCTGCATTAGGAATAATAGACCCCTAATGGGGCTATTCACACGACCGATTTTTTGACGGCCGGGAAAACCGGCCGTCAAAAAATAGGACATGCTCTTTTTTCGGCCGGGTACCCGGCCGCCCGGCTCCCATGGAAGTCTATGGGGCCGGGTAATACACGGCCATCACCGGAATGTGTCCCGAGTGATGGCCGGGTTTTCCGTCGCTTGCGCTCTATCTCCTCCTCCTCACAGCGCAGAGTGCATGTGAGGAGGAGGAGTTGATGCCATTCGGACGAATGGCTGTGCGCTGTACACTGTGTAGCAGGGCCGGGGTGTAAAGCAGGTGGAGGGAGTGCTGCGCTGGCTACCTTCCCCTGCTTGTTTTAAAAGCGCCCTGGCCCGGCGACACCTTCCATGGCGCCGCTAGCAGCTGCTGCTGCGGCTGCTACTACTGTAGCGACGCCACTATAGCAGAGCAGGGAGGTATCTCCCCGCTCTGCTATGTGCTAGCCCCACTTTAGCTCCTTGAAGGAGCGGAATCCCCGTGTTTTCGGGGATTCTGCTCCTGGACAGAGCGCTTGATGTCTCTGTCCATATCTGGGCAGTGACATCAGGGGAAACTCCTGAAGAGGAATCTCCGAACACATGGGAATTCCCCTTCAGGAGTTGCCGCTGATGTCACTGTCCAGATCTGCACAGCCCGGAACGGATGCAAAACTTTATGCAAACCGGCCCGGGCAAAATGGCCGATTTTACCAGCCGATACTCGGGCGGGACCCGGTCGTGTGAATCCCGCTTTAGGGCTCTTTGGATCATTGTAATCAATCTCGGACACCTGTGATAATTAGTTTGCCAGGTGTGCCCAATCAAAGGAAAACTACTTAAGAAGGACGTTCCGCATTATTAAGCAGGCCACAGGTTTCAAGCAATATGGGAAAGAAAAAGGATCTCTCTGCTGCCGAAAAGCGTGAAATAGTGCAATACCTTGGACAAGGTATGAAAACATTGGATATTTCAAAAAAACTTAAGCGTGATCATCGTACTGTGAAAAGATTTGTGGCTGATTCAGAGCACAGACTGGTTCGTTCAGATAAAGGCATAATGAGGAAGGTTTCTCCCAGACAAATTAATAGGATTAGAAGAGCAGCTGCTAAAATGCCATTGCAAAGCAGCAAACAGGTATTTGAAACCGCTGGTACCTCTGGAGTCCCGCAAACCTCAAGGTGTAGGATCCTCCAGAGGTTTGCAAGTGTGCATAAAGCTATTATTCGGCCACCCCTAAACAATGCTCACAAGCAGAAACGGTTGCAGTGGGCTCAGAAATACATGAAGACTAATTTTCAAACCGTGTTGTTTACTGATGATTGCCGTGCAACCCTGGATGGTCCAGATGGATGGAGTAGTGGATGGTTGGTGAATGGCCACCATGTCCCAACAAGGCTGCGACGTCAGCAAGGAGATGTCGGAGTCATGTTTTGGGCTGGAATCATGGGGAAAGAGCTGGTAGGCCCCTTTAGGGTCACTGACGGTGTGAAAATGACCTCTGCAAAGTATGTAGAGTTTATGACTGACCACTTTCTTCCGTGGTACAAAAAGATGAACCGTGCCTTCCGTAGCAAAATTATCTTCATGCATGACAATGCACCATCTCATGCTGCAAAGAATACCTCTGTGTCATTGGCTGCTATGGGCATAAAAGGAGAGAAACTCATGGTGTGGCCCCCATGTTCCCCTGACCTCAACCCTATTGAGAACCTTTGGAGCATCCTCAAGCAAAATATCTATGAGGGTGGGAGGCAGTTCACTTCAAAACAGAAGCTCTGGGAGGCTATTCTGACATCCTGCAAAGATACTCAAGCAGAAACTGTCCAAATACTCACAAATTCAATGGATGCAAGAATTTTGAAGGTGATATCAAAGAAGGGGTCCTATGTTAACATGTAACTTGGCCTGCTAAGTTTTTTTTATTAAAAGGGCTTTTGATTTCTGTAATTATAACCTCCCGATGCTGCGAATTCAACAAATTACCATTTTAGTTCTCTTTACAACCTTTAAAATGTTTTGATCTCTGTTGTGCATAATAATTTGAAACAGTGCATTTTGAGTTTTTTACTTCTAAAAGAAAATCTGTTATCATTGGGAGATTTGTTCAATAAAATTTGCATTATACTCCAACGGTTGATGGCTTGAAGATTATACTGACTGTCATTTGCATCGACTATTTAGGATAATCAGCGAAAAATAACATTTGCATAATAATTTGGAACGCGGTGTATATACTTACATTATACACACTATAAACTCTATACACACAGCACACACTATATAGACTTACACTATATACACTATACACACTATGGACTTTCACTATACACACTATAAACACACCACACACTATATAGACTTACACTATAAATACTATACACACACACACCATATAGAATGACACTATATACACAATATATAGACTTACATTATACACACTATAAACACTATACACACACCACACACTATATAGACTTACACTATATACACACTATAAACACTATTGTAACGTCCGTGGTCGTTGACCACGAACTCCTTCCATCCAGTCGACGCCCTTCTCTCAAGAGATGTCTGCACATACGGCCGTCCTGCTCCACAGTGACCACCAGGGTGCGCTCACGAGCTCAGTCCAGACTTCAGAAGCCAGAGCACACGCATGTTGGTAGTTGAGCTGATTGCTTCAGAGCACCCTGGGCTATAAGAAGGTCCCAGCCCCATCCTCCCACGCCTGAGTTTTGTTGTGTATTCCTAGTCCGGCCATAGGATCGCCTCCTAGTGTGTTACCTGTTCCTGTTCCTGTTCCAGTTCCTGTTTCTAACATTCCATACCTTCCTGGTCGAGCACTGTGTTGTGCCAAAGTCGTGTCATGCTGTATCCACGTCTGACCTGCTTAATCTCGCCTGACGTCTGCCTGCTGCCTAGTCCCAGCCGAGCCTGCCCTGCTGCTGTCTGAGCTGCCACAGGTACCTATACGAACTATAGACTTTCACCTGCGCCCTGTTGGCCAGCTGCCTTACCACCAAGGTGGTACGGCCCAGTGGGTCCACAGACCCTCCGTGACAACTATACACACACACCACACACTATATAGACTTACATTATACACACATCACACACTATATAGACTTACACTATGTTCAATATATACACACCAATTTTACCAGTGTGAGGCTCTTCCTCACGGTTTTTAGGTACAGCCGACAGGACCTTAATCATGTGACTGTGATGTCACTACAGGTCCTGCACCTCCTAGTTGCAGTGTTTCCGTTATGAAGCAGCTGCTGGAGGTGTAGACAGTCCGGACAGTGCACAGCAGCACAGAGGAGCCGACTGTCAGGGAGAGTGACTCCGGCTCCTGCCCATCACAATCTCTGACAAGTCTGCTTTCTACAGCTAATGTGCTGTGCCGCCAACCCCTTGCTTCCTGGCATGTTTTTTGCAGGATGGGTTTGGTGATACCAAATGTATATAGTTTTTTTTATGTTTTGCAGCGTTTGCACAATAAAATCACTTGTTTAAAAACAATTTTGTTTTTGTGTCCCCATATTCTGAGAGCCATAACTTTTTTATTTTTCAGTCAAAAAAGCTGTGTAATGGCATGTTTTTTGCAGGATGGGTTTTAGTTTTTATTGGTACTATTTTGGGATACAAGCGACTTCTTGATAATTTTTTTTCTATATTTTGGGAGCGGTGGTGACCAAAAAAAGTGATTTTAGCATTGTTTTTTTGGGCAGTGTGCACCGTGCGGGAAAAATAACTTTATAGTTTTATAGTTTGGGTCATTACGAACGCGGTGATACCAAACATTTTTATTAACTTTTTTAAACTTTTTTTTTAGTCCCGCTAGGGGAATTGAAGGCCTGCACCACTGATCTCTATAGTAACACATTACACTACCAGCATACTGTGATCTATTATAGCTGTCAGTGTGACACTGACAGCAAGCCTCCGGCGGGTCCTCATAGGCTTTCGTATATGGCAGAGCCGGAGGCCATAGTAAGGCCCCGGTTGCCATGAGAACCAACGGCAAATACACCCCCCCGCAATTGCTTCGTGCGGGTTAGCAATCTGCTACAAAACCCATAAATGTGGCGATCGCTGTCGGCATTTAAGGGGTTAATTGCCAAAATCGACAAATTGACGCTGACCAGCAACAGGGCAGTGTCAGCTGGACAGTGACAGTGTGCACCGGGAATCACTCAGTAACTGTACACCCTGGTGCGGGAAGTAACCCCTCACCAGGATGTACAGTTGCGTCATGGTGCGGGAAGAGGTTAATCAAAGATGTCCAAAGGCCAAGTGCATCGGGTACCCAAACTACCTGGGCTAACAAACCAAGGCAGACCAATACGGAAACTACACCTAAACACACTTAACTTTGTCCTTCTGCTGCTCAGGCAGTGGTTAATAACAATTTACTTGACAAACACAGAAAAATACTTGTGTCCGAGGACGGTAGGGTCATCTTACTTATCACTTCACAGCCCCCACTATGCTTTCTCCGTAGAGGTGCGTCTTGAGGCAGCTACAATCACTCCACCGTAAAGAACCTCTTTCACTCTGATCTGACATGCCCCAACATCCTCATTCACTCACACATACATATCAAAAGAGGTTAGTACATTTAACAACTGTTTTAGGGTCTTGGGAACCGTACCCACGATAGAGAACAAAGGGACTGGTGACCAAAGGAGGGAGAGCGAATGAGAAAAAGGTTTCTCACCTGTTTGATGGTGCCAGTTCGGTCTCCTGTCTTTGTTTCCCGTCCGGGTTCTGTTCTAGCCGCTTTCGGTTTCTGCACCAGAATTACTCAGGATAATTTAACATCAAACAGTTGCTCCAAATTCATGTATATTTGCTTTTGACATACATGTCACTTTGTATGTAAGTATAATGGCAATGCCCCTCTCCACATGATAGGAGGGGGTTTTATATTTCATTTAGACTGAACTATGACATCACACAATATTTTCTTGGCCTTGCAATTCATTATCTAGGATGACATTAATTTCACATAGTCGTCTTCTTGTTACAAATGGGTGTGGAGGGCGTAAATCTTCTTGAGGCCCCTAAAGGACCCTTTTTACACTCGACAATTATCGGGCAGACAAGCGTTCAAGGATGCTCGTTGCTGATAATTGCCCTGTGGAAACAGGGCAGCGATCAGCAGATGAGCGAACAAACACTCGTTCATCTGCTGATCATATCGTTTACAAAAACTAAAGTATTATCGTTGTCGGAAGCACATCTCCCGAGATGCTGCCGACATGATAGAAAGTAATGAACGCTCATCCCCATACATAGCTCCTTGTGAAAAGGAGCAAACGAGCGCCGATCAATGAGCTGTCTCGTTGATCGGCGCTCGTTGCACTGGCCAGAATTGGCCTTTAGTTTAGGAGTCAGTTTTTGTGTATTCAACAGAATTTTCCTACACACAGCAGAAACGTATTTCTCTAAGCATCGATTTGATATTGAAGTTAAAATAGGGTATAGTACAATCCGCAAAATGGTAAAGTTAGTTAATTTCTTTCACATCTGCAAAATTTTTAATTTTACTGTGCAATTCCTCTACAAGGTCATTAATACATATAATAAACAGAATAGTGCCTAATACTGACCCCAGTGGTACCCCACTAGTAACAGTGACCCAATCTGAGTAGGATGCGTTAATTCTCTCCCTCTATTTTCTATCCCTGAGCTAGTGAACTTACCCACTTACACACATTTTTCCCCTGTCCCAGCATTCTCATTTTTATAAACCAACCTTTTATGTGGCACAGTATCAAATCCTTTGGATGTCATATATCTTGACATTTCCAATGATTCACCCAAGTCCAGTCTAGAACATATCTCCTCACAGAAGCTGATAAGATTAGTTAAACAGAAACGATCCTTTACGGTCCTCTTACACAAAAGCACGTTGATCGGCGCTCGTTTTCTCCTTTCACAAGGAGCTATGTATGGTGACGTGCTCTCCATACTATGATCGCTCATCCCCATACATTACTATCATGTCGGCAGCACATCGCCCTGTTTACACACCAAGATGTGCTGCCGACAATGATAATATTTTCGGCTGCATAAACGATATAATCAATTGATGGACGAGCGTTTTCTCTAAAAGGGTGTGGAGTGTATGTCCTTAAACAAAGTAATCAAAAAAATACGCATGCACATTTTCATCTACCATGTAAAGTTGTCACAGCTGCTTCTCAGAATATGACAATACACTTACTTCTTACTCATACCTCCCAACTGTCCCAGATTCAGCGGGACAGTCCCAGAATCCGGGCAGTGTCCAGCTGTCCCGGGTGGCAGGTGGAATGTCCCGGTGTGAACTGTATCTGTTTCCTGTCCTGGTGTTAACTGTATCTGCGTCCTCAAACTAATGCTGAAGCAAGGAAACGTCAGCTCCCTGCTTCAGCATTCACTGTCCACTCGTTGAGGACTCCCCGGGCACAGTGCTACTTTATAAGGCCTAACCAAAAATACAGCATGGATCTAATAGCCCAAACATGTAATTAAATAATCAATGTATGTAATCTATATGGGCTGACCCTAAGGTGTAAACCCAGAAAGCATCACAGATAAATATAACCTATAAGAGACAAATGCTATAAAGACAAGATAGTATGCAAAAAATAGAAAAAGTCTTTATTGAATTATATAATAAAAACACAATAGATAAAAAGAGGAATCCATGAACCAACAGATAAAAAGGACAGTACGCTGTGCATCTCACAGATGAACAAAGAGTACAGAAATGTGCCAATGAAGCAGCTCTCAAAAGGATTATATAGACTAAAGTAAAGTAACCATATATAAGTGCAAAAAAGTGCTATATGAGCACAAGAGATATACAGTATTAAGACATGTATTAGGTCAATATAAACATGGAAGAGAGCAATTACACAAAGAAATGCTAAAGCATATCAAGGGGATATAACATACCCATAATGGATGCAGGAGAGAAAACACAGCGAATGTCCGCTCCAACGTGCGTTTCAGCGCTAATGCCTTCATCTGGGGGTGGCGTTGAACAATAAACTCTCCATATTTAAGTAGGGACTGGCCAATTACTAGAGCATGTGTCCAGGTGAAAATACACTGATGAGATTAAATTACCTCACTGTCAACTACTGGAGAGTAAGAGGGATGCCCTCCGGAAGGGTCGATCACGAGGGGCTGGAGCCGGACACACGTCATCGTGTCAATAGACGCGGTCACGTGAGTCCAGAGTCCGACACGTAACGAGCGACGAAACGGAGGCCGGTCACCACGCACCAATCACAAAACAACACAGTGAGCAGAGAACGCAGAATCACAGTAAGGGTATATTGACCCAATAGTAGTTCTAATACATGAATGCGTTAATACATTAATGAACGTAATATCGACCAAGGAGATCCATATCAAAATAACATAATAATTAAAGATACATAATGCATTTAAAAGGAAAATTAGTACGAGGCCAAGAAACTGAATAAGTGAGGAAAGTAAAAAAAGGGAAAAAACATGCAAATGAAAAAAACTAAATCGCAGTGTAAGATAACTATAATATATACAGTGGTTATGTAATAGTATATTCATCAATATATAAACGTGAATTAATATACATATTAATACCTAAGGTGTATTAAAGTGACAAGAATAATAAACAGTGAAAAAATATATGTGCATATTTTAATGAAAAATTATGAAATAAATAAATACATATATTACATATGAATACGTGAAAAATAGTACAATTTTCCAAAAATACATATATGGATGTACGAATATAAAAATATCCAGCTTCAGTTCTCTTTTCGGCAGAAATTCTTTAATAGTTGCATAAATTTCAACAACATTGCTCGTTGAGCATAGAAAAGCCTATTGGCGCAGAATTATTTAAATATAGGAGATGGAGATTACAGTTGTGACAATAGGGTTATGGAATATAAATCTAATCTGTATGAAAAGAGATATATAATTAGTTAAAATCACAAACAAGAGATAAAAACCAAAAAATAAGATATACCCAACACCACTAAGATAAGCTGGCAATCAGAGAAATGAAAAGAACCCAATGGTCTCATTGAGGCCCTTAGGATGTACAGTTTGAAGCCTCCAAATCCATTTACATTCTCTCTGTAGAAGAAGTTTCTTGAGATCTCCTCCTCGCATATCGATAGTGATGTGATCAATACCTTTGACCCTCAACAATCTCGAATTACACGAGTGGTGGAGTCGAAAGGGTTTGGGAATTGTTTTCAGTTGTTCCAAATCTTCTACTGTTTTAGCGTTCTCTATGTCCCTAACGTGCTCTCTCATGCGAACCCGCAGGTAGTCATGCTACTTTATAAGGACAGTGACATCAGAGGCTACTCCTGCAGCGGAATCCCCTGTCAGAGTGTTGGCGAAGCTCTGTTCAGGGATTCCCCTCCTGGTAGAGCCCCTGATGTCACTGTCCATATATCAATAATTAAAAAAAAGATTGCAACAGCACTCTGCGAAGGATAAGACTACCTAATACACTATATATAAATAAATATGCATTACTGCTAAGTTTACTTACAAAAGTGAGGTTTTTTGCACACATTTTGATCAAATTGTGTGAGCCCACCTGCCACGACAAGTCGACCTCTTTTAAGTGAGTCCCTAACCTGAAAATAAACTTCTGTTCTGGGTGTAAGGGCGGATTCAGACGAACGTGTTTTGCGTCCGTGCCGGCCGCGTGGTTTTCACGCGGCTCGCGCGGACATGGAGAAGTCTATGGGGCAGTGCAGACAGTCCGCGAGTTTTGCGCAGCGTTAGTGTGCTGCGTAAAACTCGCGACATGTTCTATGTGTCGGCGTTTTTCGCGCATCACGCACCCATTGAAGTCAATGGGTGTGTGAAAATCACGAATGCCCCACGGAAGCACTTCCGTGGGACAAGCGTTATTCGCGCAATAACAGTAAAATAATGAATGTAAACAGAAAAGCACCACGTGCTTTTCAGTTTCCAAACATCCAAACGGAGTGTCATAAAGATGGCGGCTGCGCGAAAAGCACACAGCCGCGCATCCATATGAACAGGGCACACGGAGCTGTCAAGTGTCTTTTGCGCAAAAACGGCACGTTCGTCTGAATCAGCCCTAAGACAGCAGAAAATACTCGGGGTAGGTAGGAACCACTCTTACTCTAATTAAAACCAGCATTGTGCAAAAATGGGAGGAGCATACAACCAAGTATGGAAGCTGTCACCACCCCCATATAACCATATAAAACATGGAACACAAATAAGATTGTAACAAAACATCACACATATGGGTATGTTAATGGCAAACAGACTGAATAGTCACTACAAAATTGCATAGAAATACATTTATTTAGAAATGAGCACAATACATAGACATGTTAAAAAACATTTAAAAAAGCACATCATGCTGGACAAAAATACAAAGGGGGGTTGCCACCTTGATAGGCAGCCAAAAATATAATACCCCCAAAACCACCTAAATCCCACAGCTTGTATAGTTAAAAAGACATAAGAAATGTTGCATCAAACCGTAAGCATGGTGACGACATGGATATCAAATAGCCAACAAGGATGGGATGAAGGGGTCTGACTGCCCCATCCGTATCGACACAAATGTGGCTTCCTCAAGACGATACGCGTGGAGCAGTCAGACCCCTTTATCCCATCCTTTTTGGCTATTTGATGTCCATGTCGCCACCATGACTACGGTTTGATGCAATTTTGTAGTGACTATTCAGTCTGTTTTCCATTTACATACCCATATGTATGTTGTTTTGTTATATTCAAGTTTTCAGGGTATGTGGCAATATACATGCGGTGCCCGCTGGGGATCATTAGTGCACAAATAAGATTGGTTATCACACCCAAACAAAATGAAAACTGTGCAGGTGCAAGTACGCGGTGACTGCAAACATTGCATGTAAAGAAAAATACATTGGACCAGCACTCTGCGAACACTAAGGGTATGTTCACACGGCCTATTTTCTGGCCGTAATCGCCCGAAAAATCTGAAGAACGCCTGCAAACATCTGCCCATTGATTTCAATGGGAAAACGGCGTTCTGTTCCGACGGGCCGTTTTTTTTACGTGGCCGTTTTGGAAAATGGCCGCATAAAAAGAAGTGCAGGTCACTTCTTTGGACATTTTTTAAGCCGTTTTTTGAGTTTGCGTGTGAACATACCATAGGGCCGTGTTCACGGGGCGGATATGCTGCGTAAAAGCACGCAACGTATCCGCCCTGTGCAGCGCAGGGAATTCCGGGCAAAAAAGTGCACCAAACTGTGGTGCAGTTTTCCGCCCGGAATGTCCGCTGCAGAAAATTGCTGCATTAACTGGCATGCTAGCACGCCGGCCTCCTGGGATGAGGTTTCATCCCAGGAGACCACTGCAGCCTCTGATTGGCTACAGCGGCGGTCACACGGGATAAAGCGTCATCCCAGTAGGCCGGCTTAGAGGAAGTATGGTGTGGTTTTTTATCGAGAGTTGCGAACCCGCCGCAAAACATGCAACAACTGCCATTTGTTACAGGTTTTACCTCACCATTGAATTCAATGGGGAAAACCCCCAGCAAATATGCAGTGATTACGCAAATACAGTTGACATGCTGCGGAATAAAATTCCACACCACAGATCTATTCCTGGGCGTTTTTTACGCAGCGTGTGAATGAGATTTGTTCAATCTCATCCACTTTGCTGTTACTATATTTGCTGCATTTTTTCCATCCGCAATTCCGGACGGAAAAAAAGCAGCAAATCTGCTAAAGTGTAGACAAGCCCTGGGAAAACTGGAGGGAAAAAAAAAGTCATTTTCTTGCTTTGAAAAAAAAAAGTATTACTCTGTCCTCCAACAGTTTGTTAAGCCAGAGTTCATGGACAATATCTATTTTTTACAATCTTGCTAATATGGAATGTGCCCTATCTCTTTAATAACGTGAAACGCTATGACATCCCCTTTAAGGTCGTGGAGTTAAAGGGATGATAAGGGCGCTGGAATGAGGTTTGATGGGGGATGGGAGAGAGGCTGAAGATGGCTGAGCGGCTCCCAGTGAGGTTTGTGGTCGGCTGAACGTTTGGAGGCGCCGGCAGGCGTTAGTAAAGCGGCCTCGTTGTCGTGTGCGCTACAGGATTGTTTATTCGTCACTGGGGAACCGGAAAACCCTAATCCGGGCGTCCGTGCCGGTGCAAGACCCTGTGCGATTGTGAGAAGGGACGAGGAGCTGGTGCAGTCCTTGCAGGTAGCAGTGGAGCTGGCATTCTAGGCTTCTGGCTAACGTAAGCGAAGGAGGGGGCAACTTGTAATGTCTGTTCAGTGAAATAGGAGTTGTAAATACTTAGTTAAGGGAGAAGTGCAAGAAAATGGCGCAATTGACACGTGAAACGCACGAGCCATTTCCAATCTAATGCAAAAATAAAAATCTTCTGCATCAAAGGGGCGGGGCTATACGGCTGGCAATGGCGGCTGCAAATTTAAAGGGAACCTGTCATCTGTTTACAGCCCTAAACCTACAGTTCCTGACTGTTTCCAAACATGCCCCTGTATGTTCCTTCAGGTGCAGCAAAATTAAGTAAAATCTATTTTTAGAATGGCATGTGTTGTATGTTAATTACCTGTGAAGAGTCAACTGGGCGTTGCCAATATCCAGAAGAAGCAGGCCGTTCCATCCCTGCTCCTCCCGGCTTTGACATCCTCGCCGCAGGCTGGTGGTGACGCAAAGGGGTCTGGGGGGATCAAGTCAGGAGAGCAGGGCTAGGCCATCAATATCAGATTGTTGGGGTCCGGCTCCCCGCTAATCAGCTGTTTGAAGGGGCTGCAGCGTACGCTGCTCCCTCTTCATTGCTCACGCTGCTCCGTGTTGTATGTGAATGGAAAAAGGCTGTAATCCTGTGAACCGCTGCTACAAGTGTTTTGGCGTTTGACAGTACGGAGCAGTAAAAGGAATCAAGGGGACGCAGCGCTTGCACGAGCGCCACAGCCTCTTCAAAACAGCTGATCGTCCGGAATGCCGGGAGTAGAGCCCCCACCAATATATTGATGCTGAGGATAGGCCATCAATTTTATCTCTCCTGACAACCCCCTCTGTAGTCATTTTCTTTCCTCCCCCAAAGTGGCTTAAAGAGGCTCTGTCACCACATTATAAGTGCCCTATCGCCTACATAAGGAGATCGGTGCTATAATGTAGGTAACAGCAGTGCTTTTTATTTAGAAAAACGATCTATTTTCACCACGTTTATGAGCGATTTTAGATTTATGCTAATGACTTTCTTAATGGACAACTGGTTTTTACTATTGACCAAGTGGGCATTGTATAGAGGAGTGTATGACGCAGACCAATCAGTGACCAATCAGTGTCATGCACTCCTCTCCATTCATTTAGTTAGCGCATAGGGATCCTGCTAGATCACTATGTGTTGTCTTATACTGACACATTACCGTCACTGAAGTGTTTAGACAGTGAATAGACATTCCTTCCAGACAGGACGGGATGTCTATTCATAATCCCGACATTTTGTTAACGTTTCTGTGGTACTTACAGCAGAGCAAGCGTAATCTGGCGAGATCACACTGTAAATGACAGGTTACAGGGAGATTAGGCTTTGCTCTACTGTAAGTCCCACAGAAACGTTAGCGAAGTGTCGGTATTGTGAATAGACATCCCGTCCTGGCTGGAAGGAATATCTATTCACTTTCTAAATGCTTCAGTAACGTTAATGTGTCAGTATTAGGGTATGTTCACACGCAAAATACATCTGAAATTACGGAGCCGTTTTCAGGCGAAAAACAGCTCTTGAATTTCAGACGTTTTTGCATCTTTTATGGACGTAATTGGAGCCGTTCTTCATTGGAGTCAATGAAAAACGGCTCCAAAAACGTCCCAAGAAGTGTCCTGCACTTCTTTGACGCGGGCGTAATTTTACACGCCGTCTTTTGACAGCGACGCGTAAAATTACACCTCATCTGCACAGAACATCGTAAAACCCATTGCAGATGTTTGCAGACGTATTGGAGCCGTCTTTTCAGGCGTAATTCGAGGCGTAAAATGCCTGAATTACGTCTGAAAATAGGTCGTGTGCACATACCCTAAGGGCTTATTCAGACGAGCGTATAATACGTCCGTGAAAATCACGCACGTCGCACGGACCTATGTTAGTCAATGGGGCCGTTCAGACTGTCTGTGATTTTAACGCAGCGTATGTCCGCTGCGTAAAACTCACGACATGTCCTATATTTGCCTGTTTTTCGCGCATCACGCACCCATTGAAGTCAATGGGTGCGTGAAAACCTCTACGGCACACGGAAGCACTTTTGTGTGCCGCGCGATGGGTGCTACAGTAGTCAAAACTATGAATGAAAACAGAAAAGCACCACATGCTTTTCTGTTTACAAACATACAGAGTGTCATAATGATGGCGGCTGCGCGAAAATCACGCAGCCGCGCATCATACGCTGCTGACACACGGAGCTGTTATGGACCTTTTGCGTGCGCAAAACGCACACGCTCGTGTGAATCCGGCCTAAGACAGCACATACTGATCTAGCAGGATCCCTATGCGCTGACTAAATGAATGGAGAGAAGTGCATGACGCTGATTGGTCAACGCCCAGTTGGTCAATAGTAAAACATAAGAGTTATTAAAATAGGTACAAAGGAAAAGGGGAGTGCTCATATCAACCAATTCCATCTTTACATTTTTTTTTATAGTCTCTTTGGAAAATGAAGGCAGCAACTTAAGTAGCTGCCATTGGCGACTGCTCCAGTTTTCATTAACCTC
This sequence comes from Rhinoderma darwinii, assembly GCF_050947455.1. Classification (NCBI taxonomy): domain Eukaryota; kingdom Metazoa; phylum Chordata; class Amphibia; order Anura; family Rhinodermatidae; genus Rhinoderma; species Rhinoderma darwinii. The sequence goes on from NC_134696.1 coordinate 64,513,912, forward strand.
CACCTTTGAGGTGTAGAAGCTTGTAGGGAAGGATCGATGACACCGTTTACAGGCCATGTAAACCTTTGAACACTTTATTTATTTTACAAAAACAATGTATTACGGTGTTTAATGCAACTTTTGAATTTATTTAAAAAAAAAAATACTTTTTGAGATACAGCTTCTATGTATCCTGGATACAAGGAAGCTGTATCTTGCGCTCAAACCCGAATCTGACAGGTCAGCGGGACTGAAGGCTTTCCCATTCTCTGACACGCATGATCCACCTGTTATTGATCACATCTAAGTCCATAACTGCATTGAAGGGTCGGTTAGGAACTTCCATCACAGATCCAGTCCAATATGGCAGAAAAAATTCAGCAGCATTCTGCGCTATTTTTCCTTGGTAAAATGACGGACACAATGACAGAAACCAGTCCGGTGCCAGCGAAGATTCTTTACTTCCTACATAACCAATCATGTCATTCAAATGACAGCTTGTCCTTAATCAGAATACAGATGTTGAAGGTGTCACTAGGGATAGGGGCAGTCATTTCCTAACTTGAGTTGCACTGGCATGCCATAAATAACAAGAGCAGCGAAACTAAGTCCCCATGCACAAGAATGTGCTTTTGTGGCCGCAATTCCCCCGAAAATCCACAGCAGAATTGCGGCCCCATTCATTTCTATGGGCCCATGCACACGACCGTGGTTTTCACAGTCCGTGCATGGCCCAGGCTCATAGAAAATAATGGCCGCGGCCATGTGCACGGCCCGCGAATTGCGGGCGGCTCGCGGGTGACACTCCGTGGTCGGCCAACCCGAAAATCATGGCCGTGCACATGGCTACGGTCGTGTGCATGAGGCTTTACACAAAAACAGAACCCCATACATAAAAGGTATAGGACATGTGACCATATCAGTTATGGTCCTGTCCAATGACTGGGACTGGAGGGGAATCTATGTTCACCATCGTCAACCCTGCGAGCGTGAGTATCATTCATGAGGCTATTACCCAGCTCTGGCCGATCATCTCCTGTCCTGCCGGAGGGAGGCTTGTCCGTGTCTGGTTACCTCCCCGTTCTGGGAGGTGTTATGGCTCTCGTGTGGTCTGGTCGCTGGTTGGCTGCTTTCCGCCTAGGCTAGGCATGTTTTACAAAGCCCCGGGCCCTCTTCTCTGCTGATTAGCTGGATTGAGCTGCGACAAAGCTACCCCTGATATAGCATTGATGCTTTAGCCGCATACGGCATGCATGTGCTCCAGCATATCTAAAAGTACTTCTATATCGTCAGTACTTTACTTGCCATCTGCTTGCTGCAATGCCACTGAAGACTACCATTGAGTAGGAGAAAAATTACAGGTATATTGAAGCAATGCAGTAGTCCTCAGTATTCAAAGGCATGTCATTTATTTTATAGACACTACACGTTACGACTCTGAACAGGAGCCTTCAGGTATCCCCACCATTCAGATGTTAAACCAACAATCCAGGTATCCAATCCTTCACCTCCTGACTTGATTGACATCCTCCTGGCCACTTTGTCACCACTAGCTAAATCCTGAGGAAAGGCCATCAAATGTCACCGGATAACTCCTATAATGACTTCTCCAAGAGCTATTTGGCAAAAGGTGTTTTAATTAATTAGATGAGATTGGAAAAGTTTGTTTTACAAGTGCTATTCCCTATTAAATAAAGGCGCACAAAGCCTGGTTATTGATAAATCTATTCTTAAAAGTGTGTTCCCATCTTGACAAATATAGCTATAAAGATGTAACAACATAAAATTAGGCATTTTTGTAAATACCTTCTTTTTTTAAATGCTGTACTTTGCGAGATATCCTGGCTCCATCTTACTGACAGCCCCTCTTTGTTTATTGCTCGTTGCCTAGGGATCCGGCCACCACTGCTTTTCTCTGGCGGTGGCCGCGCTTGCTCTGTTCTACCTCTTTATTTTGCAGTGAGGGTGGCCGGGATCTCGGGAACGAGCACGCTAGAGCATGCGCAGTAGCTCCCTGCCCGACCACCTCTCGGGTTCTATTCAAGTCTATAGACCGTCCTGTACTCGGCACATCAGTAAAGGCCAGCCGAGTTAGCTGAGCCCTTATCAGAACTAAGTAGGTATGTAACATTGTCTGTTACATACTTATGCAACGCAGCAGCATGGACTGACCGCTGTCCGTGGTGTAACCTGCACGTAAATAAACTGTATGAGACAGCGTCCTGCTTGGTCTCCTGTGCTCTCGTCTGCTGTAAGGAAGCCAGCCCTGTATCAGTGCGGGCTGCTGTACTGCCGACAGGAGCACAGGATACCGAGCAGCAGCTTAAACCACGGACCCTACAGTCAGGGGCTCCTTCAGGACAGGAATTCCCGGCTAGTGTTGGAAACTACACTCCTAGAAGGAGTCCCAATGAAGTTAGCTACAGGGAGGGGGGAGTAGGATCGAACGACGTCGGGAGCGCACACTAACAGAGCGGCTTGATTGACATCAAGCTGCTCACGCCCCCTTTTAGAAAATTTAACCAGCACTAGCTGCAATATCTAGTTGAGGAAAAAGAGAGTTAGGAAATGATGATTACATTTTTTTTTTTTAGAGCAATATATTTCTCTCTTTAGTTATGGTTAGGACGTATTAAAAAAAAAAAAAAAAAGACTCCACTTGGGAATAACCCTTTAAGGCTGGGTTCACACTGAGTTTTTTGCAGGCAGAAAATCTGCCTCAAAATTGCGTTTGGAATTTTGAGGCAGATTTTCCTCTGCCTGCACGCTGATCTTCGTGGCGTTTTTCGCCCGCGGCTGTTGAGCGCCTCGGGTATGAAACGTAGCGAAATACGCTTTCTCTGCCTCCCATTGATGTCAATGGGAGGTCAGAGGCGTAAACACTCGAAGATAGGGCAAAAAACGCCTCCACCTCCCATTGAAATCAATGGGAGGCATTTTCGGCCGTTTTTTGGCACGTTTTGCGGCGCGGTTTCCGCGTCCAAGAACTCTCCAAAAAACTCTGTGTAAACTCCCCCTAAGAAAGATTGGTTAGTGTGAACCATGCCTCAGGGCAAACAACTTTCAGAAGACGTGTTAGGGTATGTTCACATGGCCTATTTTTGGACGTTTTTCAGGCCGTAAACACCCGAAAAACGGCCAAAAAATCGGCCGCGAAATAGAAGTGCAGGACACTTCTTGGACGTTTTTGGAGCCGTTTTCCATAGACTATTGAAAAAAGCTCCAAAAACGGCCGTAAAAAAACGCCGCAAAATACGTCTGAAAATCAGGACGTGTTTTCTCTTGAAAACAGCTCTGTATTTTGAAACTTTTTTGACTCTGCGTGTGAACATACCCTAATAGAGATGTATGCAGCTGGAAAAAGCAACAAAAGCTTTGCTAAAGACCTGGATGCACATTAATCCACTGTTCGACAAATGGAAAGTAGGAAATTAGGACTCTTACTACTCTCCCTAGCAGTGTGCATTCTGTTAAGATCACTCCGAGAGCGCAACGGGCACGCTATGGGTGAGGAAGCTATGGGTAACCGCAAAAGACAAACTGAAAAATCCACAAACTACTAAAACCTTTGTTCATGTATGTGGCCACTATTAGAAAAACACTGAACAAGAATGGTGCTTTTTGAAAGGACACAAAGAAGAAAGCTGCTGCTGTTTAAGGGTATGTGCACACGATGAGAGGCTTTTACGTCTGAAAAGACAGACTGTTTTCAGGAGAAAACAGCTGCGTCGTTTCAGACGTAAAAGCTCCTCCTCGCATTATGTGATGCGTCTGTGACGCTCCTAAATCTTGAGCTGCTCTTCATTGACTTCAATGAAGTACGGCTCAAATTACGTAGCAAAGAAGTGTCCTGCACTTCTTTGCCGAGGCAGTCAATTTACGCGTCGTCGTTTGACAGCTGTCAAACGATGACGCGTAAATGACAGGTCGTCTGCACAGTACGTCGGCAAACCCATTCAAATGAATGGGCAGATGTTTGCGGACGTATTGGAGCCCTATTTTCAGACGTAAAACGAGGCATAATACGCCCCGTTTATGCCTGAAAATAGGTTGTGTGAACCCAGCCTAACAGTGGAACTCTATCACAAATGCACAACGCTATGTTAAGAGGAAAAATAACACTGCACACAATCACCAAAACCCTGCAATTATTGAGGGAAAAATAAAATCAAAGGTGTTATAAAACATTTTACAGGAGAATGTGCAGGCAGCAGTCCATGACTCCAAGCTGAAGAGACGTTGGATGATGCAACAATATAATAACCCAAAGCACACAAGTAAATCAACTAACGAATAGTTGAAAAAAGAAGAAAATGTGTGTTTTGGAATGGCCAAGTCAGTCCTGACCCCAACCTTAGTCAGATGCTGTGGCATGACCTGAAGAGGGCTGTATGGGGTACAGCCCCTTTAAACTGTTACTATACATACAGGTCTTTTGTTTCACCTTGTGTGTAGTAAGAGTGTGTGTAGTAAGTCTTTGTCCTGGTGTGGTCTATATGTTCCCCCACGTCTGTTTGGTCCAGGCTGTCCTCCCCTCTCTCGTGTCCTGGCACCTTGTTGTTATTAGAGAAACTGCTGCCATGGCGTCCCATAGGACATTACACTGGCAGCTAGAGGGAGGATGGCAGGGACAGGTGGTGCAGAGCAATTGCAGAAGAGAGAAGTGGACTATAGGGATAATTTATTAAGAATGGCGTTTCATGCGCCAATCTTAAAAGAAAAATTGGCGTGAAGTCTGTTGCATATTTCGGCTGGTCCAGACACCATCCATTCTCCCCACGTCTCCCATAAAAAAAAACATACTCTCCTAACTGCTCCTCTTCTGCCCCCCACGTCAACTCATGCTTCTATTGCAGCTCGTACAAAGTCCTGACGTCATCAGTGCTGTTTTGTATTCAATATTCTGATCCTGCCCGGCGTCAGAATGTTGGATGAGCTGCGCTGCAGTGATGAGGTGGGGTGAGTATTTCATTTTTTTTTTTTTTTTTTTTTTTTTTATAGTTAAGTTTTCAATAGGGGGACGCGGAGCAGTCTGATCGGGCTGGGGGGGTAGGTAGGGGCCCATTATAGGCCTCTACCTTGCTATTTCCCCGTGCAGTGAAATCTACGCTAGCTGGGAGCTAAATTTTGGGCAGCTGTTGCCATGGGGTGGAAAGATGGTTTGCACGTAGCCACGCCCCCTTTCCACAAAAAAGCAAGGGTGGCACAAAAAAGCCAGAAGTTGCTATTTGCTTCGCAAATGGTGTCTTTTGGGCCCTTTTGCAACTTTTCTATGAAAACTGGCGTAGAATGGTATATAAATGATCCCTGTATGTCCAGAAACAGGCTGGAAGTGTTTGTGGCCGGAGCCAGACTGAACCAAGTGAGAGCGACTGGCTGACTTGACTGGCCTAATCCTCTGGAGGTAAAGAGTGGATTAACTGTTGTAGGCATGACTAGTCACTGGCTCCCTTTACGCCCCAAGTGTACGTAACATGTTTAAGTTAAAAAGTAATGAGTGTCCTCCTGGGTTTCTGAGAGTGGATGTACAATAACAAGCTGTTCTGAAAGCATCAAGCGTTTATTACTGTTAATTGTAATCTGTCTGAAGCGGTCCTTTTTAAAAGATCAGCACCCCCTTTAAAAAATAGACTTGGACTAAGAATTGTTTGTGACACTTCGTAACTTGAGGACCGTACTCCTGATTTCACAGAGTGTATTACAAAGTGCTTGGTTAAAGCACAGGGCTACGAGGACCCATTGAGGCATAGGGTGTTCCCAATAGTAAGCAATTTGGTGCATAAGCGGGCGTGCTGTTGCATAGGGGGGTGGGCGGTGGTAGAGACTGATCGCGAAGACCAACAGCGGCACAGCAGGATGGGCTAAGAGCAAACAGTAACTTTGGCGCAATCCAACTTGGTGGGAACCGCTGCAGAGGTTTAGTTCTTTAACCTGGTTATGACCGCACAGAAATTGGTACAGTGTATTTGGAAAATCTTCAGACCCTTTCACTTTTTTTTCACATTTTGTTATGTTGAGGCCTGTAAAACTGAAATTTCGCATGGACATAATTATTCAGACCCTTTGCTATGACACTTAAAATTTTGACCTGGTTGCCTCCGCATTTCTTTAGATCATCTTTGAAATGTACCTACACCATGATTGGTCCACCTGTGGTAAATTAATTGGATTAGATATGATTTAGAAAGACACACCCCTGTCTATATAGGGCCTCACTGCTGACAATGCATATCAGAGCGAAAACCAAGCCATGTAGAGCTCAGAGACAGGATTGTGTGGAGGCACAGATCTGGAGAAGGGTTCAAAAATGCTCAAGCACAGTGGCCTCCTAATTCGTGATCGGAAAAAGTTTGAAACAACCAGGACTCTTCCTAGAGGTGGCTGCCCCATCAAACTAAGTAATTGGGGGAGAAGGGCCTTTGTAAGAGGTGACTAAGAACGCAATGGTCACTCTGGCTGAGCTCCAAAGATCCTGTGTGCAGATGGGAGAAACTTCCAGAAGTTCGATCATCAATCAGTACTGCAATCTGCAGAGTGGCCAGAAAGAAGCCTCTCCTCCATAAAATTATCTATAGACAAGGAGAGTAAAACGAAAAACACCCGGCGCACATCGTGCATCATCTCTTGTTTAAAGTGACAAAGGGTCGGGGGTAAGCGGTTGTGCTTACCTTGTGGTGTTGTGCTAGGAGCACAACACCCAGAAGTGCCTGTATGGTCTCAAAGCACTGCAGCTGGTAAATCCATGCAGGGGCTGTCAGGGCTCCCTCAGTAAATTGAGATGAATGGAAAAAAAAAAAAGAGGATAAAATTCTCCAGCGCTGTCCAAATGTTGTGGAATTGAAGGATTCAATCCAAGGCAAGGCATGAAGTTTAAATTTAGATATATGTTTAATGGATAAGAATGCTACGCGTTACGAGATCGGACCGATCTCTTCATCGAGCAAAGAAACATACATCATGATTCCACAACATTTGGACCTCGCTGGAGAATAGCTCCAAAACGGCTGTAAAAAAACAACCGTGAAAAACGCGAGTTTGCTTAGAAAACGTCTGAAAATCAGGAGCTGTTTTCCCCTGAAAACAGCTCCCGTATTTTCAGAAGTTTTTTGCTAAGCGTGTGAACATACCCTTAGTCATGTCTGGAGGAAACCAGGCTCTGCTAATCACCTGCCCAATACCATCCCTACAGTGAAGCTCGGTGGTGGCAGCATCATGCTGTGGGGCTGTATTTCAGCGGCTGGGACAGGAAGACTGGTCAGGTTTGAGGTAAAGGTGAATGGAGAAAAATACAGAGATATTTTTAATGAAAACCTGATCCAGAGTGCTCTAGACCTGACTGGGCCGAAGGTTCACCTTCCAACAAGACAATGACCCAGCCAAGACTACACGGGAGTGGCTTAGGGACAACTCTGTGAATGTCCTTGAGTGGCCCAGCCAGAGCCCTCACTTGCACCTAATCAAACGTCTCTGAAGAGACCTGAAAATGGCTGTCCACCGTCTGTCCCTATCCAACCTGACAGAGCTTGAGGACCTGCAGAGAAGAATGGCAGAAAATCCTCAAATCAGGTGTGCAAACCTTGTGGCATCATACCCAAGAAGACTGGAGGTGGTTATTGCTGCCAAAGGTGCCTCAACTAACTGCTGAGTAAAGGGTCTGAATACTTATGGCAATGCAATATTTTAGTTTTTCCTTTTCACTAAAATAGCAATAATTACGAACATTCTGTTTTCACTTTGACATTTTGGGGTTTTGAGTGCAGAAAGACGCTGGCCTAGGAATGTCTGATAGGTCAGCGTCAGAGGCTCTGCTAGCTCCACCCATTGAGAATCACTGGCGACCAAACCCACTTGGCTAGCCAGCGGTTCATTTACATATTGTTTAATAAATAATGAGGAGGCGCTATCTCAGCAACAGGGGGACGCAGACGTAAGGAACAAACAATGCTGGACTCCAACACAGCGGCAATACCGTGAGTCTAATCACTCACTTTGTAGGAGATAGTGACAGGTCCTCTTTAACCCCTTAAGGACGCAGCCTAGTTTTGGCCTTAAAGAGGCTCTGTCACCAGATTGTGCAACCCCTATCTGCTATTGCAGCAGATCGGCGCTGCAATGTAGATTACAGTAACGTTTTTATTTTTAAAAAACGAGCATTTTTGGCCAAGTTATGACCATTTTCGTATTTATGCAAATGAGGCTTGCAAAAGTACAACTGGGCGTGTTGAAAAGTAAAAGTACAAGTGGGCGTGTATTATGTGCGTACATCGGGGCGTGTTTACTACTTTTACTAGCTGGGCGCTCTGAAGAGAAGTATCATCCACTTCTCTTCAGAACGCCCAGCTTCTGGCAGTGCAGATCTGTGACGTCACTCACAGGTCCTGCATCGTGTCGGCACCAGAGACTACACTTGATTCTGCAGCAGCATCAGCATTTGCAGGTAAGTAGCTACATCGACTTACCTGCAAACGCCGATGCTGCTGCAGAATCATCTGTAGCCTCTGGTGCCGACACGATGCAGGACCTGTGAGTGACGTCACAGATCTGCACTGCCAGAAGCTGGGCGTTCTGAAGAGAAGTGGATGATACTTCTCATCAGAACGCCCAGCTAGTAAAAGTAGTAAACACGCCCCGATGTACGCACATAATACACGCCCAGTTGTACTTTTACTTTTCAACACGCCCAGTTGTACTTTTGCAAGCCTCATTTGCATAAATACGAAAATGGTCATAACTTGGCCAAAAATGCTTGTTTTTTAAAAATAAAAACGTTACTGTAATCTACATTGCAGCGCCGATCTGCTGCAATAGCAGATAGGGGTTGCAAAATCTGGTGACAGAGCCTCTTTAAGGCTCAGAGCCCATTTTTCAAATCTGACATATTTCACTTTATGTGGTAATAACGTCGGAATGCTTAAACCTATCCAAGCAATTCTGAGATTTTCTCGTGACACATTGGGCTTCATGTTCGTGGTAAAATTTGGTCGATATATTCAGTGTTTATTGGTGAAAAATTGCAAAATGTAGAGAAAATTTGGAAAAAATAGAATTTTTCAGAATTTTAATGCATCTGCTTGTAAAACAGACTGTTATACCACCCAAAATAGTTACTAGTTCACACTTCCGATATGTCTACTTTAGATTAGCATCGTTTTTTGAACATTCTTTTATTTTTCTTGGACGTTACAAGGCTTAGAACCTAAACAGCAATTTCTCATATTTTTAAGAAAATTTCAAAAGCCTTTTTTTTAAGGTACTTCTTCAGTTCTGAAGAGGCTTTGAGGGGCCTATGTATTAGAAACCCTGATAAAACACCCCATTTTAAAAACTAGACCCCTCAAAGTATTCAAAACAGCATTTAGAAAGTTTTTTAACCCTTCAGGCATTTCACAAGAATTAAAGCAAAGTGGAGGTGAAATTTGCAAATTTCATTTTTCTTGCTGAATTTCAATTTTATCCATTTTTTTTTTCTGTAACACAGAAGGTTTTACCAGAGAAACACTACTAAATATGTATTGTCCAGATTCTGCAGTTTTTAGAAATGTCCCACATGTGGCTCTAGTGCGCTCATGGACTAAAACACAAGCCCTAGAAGCAAAGAAGCACCTAGTGCATTTTGAGTCCTCTTTTTTTATTAGAATATATTTTAGGCAGCATGCCAGGTTTGAAGAGGTGTTGAGGTGCCAAAACAGTAGGAATCCCCGAATAGTGACCCGATTTTTGGAAACCACCCCTCAAGGAATTAATTTATGGTTGTTGTTACCATTTTGACCGCACAGTTTTTTCACAGCACCTATTTGAATTGGGCTGTGAAATGAAAAAAATTAAATTTTTTCCAATAAGATGTCATTTTTTTATCATGATTTCTTATTTTCACACGGAACAAAATACCCCATTTTGTTGCCCAATTTCTCCTGAGTGCAGCAATACCCCATTTGTGGCGATAAACTGCATTTTGGGCCCATGGGAGGGCTCGGAAGGAAAGGAGCGCTATGTGTTTGTTGGAGTACAGATTTTGTTGGTTTGGTTTTCGGGTGCCATGTCGCATTTGCAGAGCCCCAGAGGTATCAAAGCAATGGAAACCCACCAGTAGTGACCCCATTTTGGAAACTACACCCCTCAAGGAATTCATTTATGGGTGTTGTGACCATTTTGACCCCATAGTTTTTTCACAGAACTTATTTGAATTGGGCTTGGAATTAAAACAAAATTATTTTTTTCCAATGATATGTAGTTTTGGCTGAAAATTTCTTATTTTCACAAGAAATAAAATACCCCATTCTGTTGCGCAATTTGTCCTGAGTGCAGCAATACCCCATTTGTGGTGATAAACTGCCGTTTGGGCCCATGGGAGGGCTCAGAACGAAAGGACCACCATTTGGCCTACTGGGGATTTTCTCGTGCAAAGTCATGTGTGCAGAAGCCCCAGTACAGTTGAAACCCGCAAGAAGTGACCCCGTTTTAAAAACGACACCCTTAAGGCATTCATCTAGAGGTGTAGTGAGCATTTTGACCGGAGAGATACGCCCCATAAACTGTAATGTGTGTTCTCCCTGGTATGGCAATACCCTCAATGTGGCTGTTATCAGCTGCTTGGGCACACAGCAGGGCTCAGAAGGGAAAGATAAGGGGGGATAAGCTGTGCGGAGTACATCAGGGTAAGTAGAATTGGGGTAAATTTATAAAACAAGGGATGTATGATAAATTTTAAAACACTCTTTCATACAGAGCTCTGGTTTTTCGGGACACGCGTTACATTGATATATTGTGTCCTCCCTTATACCCCTCTTATAGCAGACTTTGCACCTCTTTTGACTTTTTCCCTTCTTGCCAGTTTGGGGAACTTCTCCTGGAAAGTGTTGCCCTGGTACGATTCGTGTGGCCTCGCTTCCAGAAGTACTGGGTGCTCCCCCGTTCCTGGTCCCTAAAGATTAGGTGCTTGATAATCATCTCTTGAAATTCCAGGAAAGTTCCCCTCTGGCCTGTACATCGACGTAGCACGTACACATTGTACAATGCCATCTGTATGATGTGCCCGGCCAGCTTCTTATACCACACCGCATGGCGCTGTAGGGCTTCAGGACTTGATCTGACAAGTCCACCCCTCCCATGTACCTATTGTAGTCCAGGATGCAGTCTGGTTTAGGGGTCTCTGTACTGGTACCTCGTACAGGTACATGGGTACTGGTGTGACATCTCTCTTGTCCTTGTACTTGACACACAATATGTTGCTGCTAGAATGTGCCCTGCGCTCACCCCTTCTTGTTTGCCCTGCAGAGTCTTAGGGAGGCCTCTCAGATTTCTTCTAGCAGTGCCGCATGCCACAGGACTGGAAGCGAGGCAGTTGAAGAGTGGGACCCCGGTATAAAAATTATCCAGGTAGAGGTGGTAACCCTGGTCCAGCAGTATCAGCATTATGAGAAACTAGACATGGACTGCACAATCCACAGTATATACGTTGATCTGAGCCGCTAGGCATAATTTAGAAACATGAACATGAAGTTCTTTGTAAACATTTTGATCAAACTTGCCACTTCACGGCGACCTCTTTAAAGTGGGTCCCTACTCTAGCGGTTGCAGCACCGCATGGCGGCTACCGCCACCGCAGCACCGCTCCTGCAGAGGGAGCAACCCAGGGGCCCAAAAGCACCCATGCCTTCAGACCGTGCCAAGCCTCCTTGGCTCTGGGCCACGTCCCCCCACAAGTGCAGCACTACAGCAACAGACACCACCATACAGCACCGCAACATGTGAACAGATGGAAAGAGCTCACCTTGCCATGAGCCCTGGTCCAGCAGTGGGTGCACCAAATCCCACACAATTTTTGCATTAACTCCCAGTAAGGGGGGGCATTCTGGGGGCTGAGCACTGGTGTCCTTCCCTTCATATATCCTAAACCTGTAGGTATACCCTGATGCACTCTCGCACAGCTCATACATCTTCACGCCATACCTTGCCTTCTTACCCGGCAGGTACTCGCGGAATTGAACCCTCCCTTTAAAATCCACCAAGGACTCATCAATAGAAATACACTTCTTGGGGGTGTATGCTTGGGAAAACCGGGCACTGAAACGGTCTAATAGGGGTCTCCGTTTATACAAACTGTCAAAACTGGGGTCATCTCGGGGTGGGCACGGCTCATTATCAGTATGATGTAAGAAGCCAAGTATTGCCTGATTTTTTTTTTTTAGGTTACAGTTCAGTTCTGAAGTTGCTTTGATGGACCTATATATTAGAAACCCTTATCAAACACACCATTTTAGAAACTAGACCCCTCAAAGTATTCACAACAGCATTTAGAAAGTTTATGAACCCTTTACGTGTTTCACAGGAATTTAGAGCAAAGTAGAGGTGAGATTAAAAAAAAAATTTTGTCAGAAAATCCTCTTTATACCATTTTTTTTATAACACAAAAGGTTTTACCAGAGAAACGCAACTTAATACTTATTGCCCAGATTCTGCAGTTTTGAGAAATATCCCACATGTGGCCTAGTGCGGTAATGGACTGAAGCACCGGCCTCCGAAGCAAAAGAGCACCTAGTGGATTTTGAGGCCTCTTTCTCATTAGGCACCATGTCCGGTTTAAAGAGGTCTTGTGGTGCCAAAACATTGGGGTGCATGCAGCTTTTTGATCAGTTTTTATTCTATTTTTAGGTGGCGTGGTGACTAAAAAACAGCAATTCTACTATTGTTTTTTTTAATGTATTTTTTTTACAGCGTGCATCGTGCGCTATAAATGACACATTTACTTTATTCTGCGTGGCGATACGATTACGGCGATACCAGATGTTTATAGTTTTTTTTTATGTCTTATGGCGTTTGCACAATAAAATACTTTTTGTAATAAATCATTCACTTTTTGTGTTGCCTTATTCTAAGAGCCATAACGGTTTTATTTTTCCATCAATAAAGCCGTGCGAGGACTTATTTTTTGCGTAACGAACTGTAGTTTCGATCAGGACCATTTTTAGGTACATGCGACTTTTTGATCTCTTTTTATTAAATTTTTTGGGAGGTGAAGTGACCAAACAATTGTGCTTCTGGTACGGTTTATTATTATTTTCTTTTACGGCATTCACCGCGCGGGATAAATAACGAAATTATTTTGTAGTTCAGGCCGTTACGGACGCGGCGATACCAATTATGTATAGTTTATTTATTTGTTTATATATTTTTATTAATAATAAAGGACCGATAAGGGAAAAGGGGGGATTTTTACTTTTAATACTTTTAAAACTTTTATTTTCTTATTTTGACACATCTTTTTTTAACTTTATTACTTTGTCCCATTAGGGGACTTGAGGGCAGGAGGCCCTGATCGCTATTCTAATACACTGCACTACGTGCGTAGTGCAGTGTATTAGAACTGTCAGCTACTCACTGACAGCAAGCATAGTGGGTCCTGACTTAGTCAGGACCCACTAGGCTTCAGTCGATGGCAGAGCCGGACACCATTGTTTGGTGTCCGGTTGCCATAGCCACCATCGCCAGCCACTATCGCGTAGCAGGCTGGCGATTGTAGCTTAACCCCTAAAAAGCCGTGATCACTATTGAACACTGCTTTTAAGGGGTTAATCAGCCGGGACACAGCGATCGGTCCCCGCTGTAGGAGCTGTGACAGCTGCTGTACGAGACAGCAGCTGTCACAGCTCCTGCATGTGTCGGGAGAACGGCCGAAATGGCCGTTATCCCCGCGACGTAATAATCCGTCGCTGAGCGCTAACGATACAGTTAGCGCGACGGATTATTACGTCGCTGAGCGCGAAGGGGTTAAAGAGGTTCTGTCACCAGATTATAAGTGTCCTATCTCCTACATAATCTGATCGGCGCTGTAATGAAGATAAGTGTTTTTTTATTTTGAAAAACGATAATTTTTGAGCAAGTTATGAACAATTTTAGATTTATGCTAATTTAGTTTCTTAATGCCCAACTGGGCGTTTTTTAACTTTTGACCAAGTGGGCATTGTAAAGAGAAGTGTATGATGCTGACCAATCTCTAACTTTACTGAAGTGTCATGAGAGTGAATAGACATTGCCTGCAGCCAGGATGCGATGTTTATTCACACTCCTGACACCACGGTAAAGTTCCTGTGGGACTTGCTCACGGCACAGCGTGATCTCGCGACTTCACGCTGTGCTGTGAATACAAATGGACATGAATGGAGAGAAGTGTATGACACTGATTGGTCAGCATCATACACTTTCCAATGCCCACTTGGTCAAAAGTTAAACGCCCAGTTGGGCATTAAGAACCTCATTAGCATAAATCTAAAATTGTTCATAACTTGCTCAAAAATTATAATTTTTCCGAATAAAAAACAATTATCTTCATTGCAGCGCCGATCAGATTATGTAGGAGATAGGACACTTATAATCTTGTGACAAAGCCTCTTTAAGGTCCCCTACACAAGCTGCCAATTTTGATGCAGATACATTAAGTGGCCATCGTTTTGCAGTTGGGCCTGAGGGATGCACTGGATTTTGCTGCATTTACTTATATTGTATGCTCCGAAGCTGCATTCAAATGGCTGTAAAATGGCCCTATGTGGAAGACTTCATGTAGCAATGTACCATGCTCCGTCAGGTGCTGTATGGTAATAATCTCCCATAGACTCAATGCTTCTAGGGGAAGAATAGCTCCATATAGGGCTGGGCGATTTTGGTTTTATTCAAACCCCATGGACCATTCTTGATTTGAATCTCCAATTTTATTTTTGTTAAACTGAAAAAAATAAGGACGCAATTCAATAACAGTAGCTTAGTTTACAAATTTTGGGAGCCATGTAATGACTGGTACGTTGTGCTATTCACGGCATTGGCTGTGATTGGTTGATTAATTTTGGATGCCGTAGTTGGTCCAACATGTCCCTTACCCCATTTCTCACTGGATGTTATGTAACTACTGGGCCCCGGTTGTCACATACAGAAGAGGGGGGGGGGGCGATTGTGTTAACCACTTATGTTGTGGATAGGAGAGTCCCCGGATATGAGTTGTGATGATGGCTGCCCTACATAGAATGATAGTTGCCAGCTCTCCTTCTCCTCCCCTAAGTCCACCATTCTCACAAACTCTTCCGATCAAAGCAGCACCACCTGGACACTCCTCGTCCTGTCTACGTTCTTCGGCTATCGCTTCTATGATCTTTTCCAAAGCGGCAAGTCTTCTGGCCCTTCTACAGGCTCAGGACTCAGACTGCGACCGCTTTTGCCGATTAGCAGCATGGCGGAAGGGGCGGTAAGCTGGGAGAGCTGCGGCCAAGGAGCCGGAGGCAGTGTTAGTGTCCTACTGGAGTATGGGGCAATAGTGCATGGGGCTCATTCTTCTCAAGCTTTTCACCAACTCCTGCAGCTTCCATACCTTCAGGTCCACGTTCTAATTGACATCCTCCACGATAGCCTGTATGGTCCGTCCATCACGTAGTACAGGCTCAGCCCAGGCTTGAGCTCATATATCGCTTACTTCCACCAACTGCTTCCTCCTTTTGCTCGGAGCGATGGCGACTTTAGGAAATCTATTCAACGAATCTGGCAAAAAACAGAATTGTCAGAGGCCTAGAGGGTGAATTAATCTAATTAATTAGATCGCCCAGCCCTAGCTCCATAATACAGTGTGTGATGGTGCATACTACAATTTTTGTCAACGATACAAGTTGATCAGGAAAGAGCCCTATATTTTGAGACAAAAACAGCATCCGGTCTCCATGTGCCAGTCTGAATGCATCCTAATAGTCTAAAAACAAAACTGCAGAGATGGAGGAATACTTGTCAAAAAATAAAGGTAATGCCTCATGCATTTCATTTTAGTTTTATAACTTTTTTTATAAGGTAGCTGTTATAATAAAACTTCCCTGGGGGTAGCCATATAGGAGGTGCATATGTCTTCCTGCAAACTGAAATTACCTGCAGTCGTGCGACCCTTTGCCACCACATGTGGGCGTGTTTTCGGCCATGTGTGTTTGTCTATTTGTCTGTTCTCACCCTAATACATTCTCCAGGATGTGATGAAGTACAGCCCCCTTCCCCAGAGACTAGAAAAGATGTTTACAGCACCTTATCTATGTGTGTAGTGTCGCTATGCTGCCTTTTCTAGGTCTCCAGCTGTATAAGGCCTCATGCACACTTCCATCACGGTTTTCACGGCCGTTTTTGATGGGTCCGTGAGCCTGTTTTAACGGCCGTGTGATTTCCGTGTGCACTCTGTTTCCGAGCGCCGAGCATGGTACTGTCCAGGGTGCGGAAAGCGCAGGGTTGTTCAGTGCTAGTCACTGTACAGGATGCTGAAAGCGTTCATGGGCTGCACTGATCGGCGGTAACTCTTTCAGCACCCTGGACAGTGACTACCGCTGGAGAGTGAGTACCATGTGCGGCGCTAACAATATAGATTTCTAATGTTTCCTTCAAAAACCTGCAACAAAAAAAAGTTTATACCTGCTCAGAACTCCCTGCTTCTTCCTCCAGTCCAGCCTCCTGGTATAACGTTTCATCCCATGTGACCGTTGAAGCCAATCACAGACTGCAGCGGTCACATGGACTGCCGCGTCATCCAGGGAGGTCGGACTGGATGTCAAAAGTGGGTCGTGTGACCGAGACCACGGCCGGGGTACGTATGAACATTTTCTATCGCTGCGGAACCTCTGCCCGAAAGGGCTGCGCCTCTCTATCCAGCACTGATAGAGAGAAGAGGCTGCCGGTCAGAGCAGGATAGAGAGAAGAGGCTGGCAATCAGTGCTGGATAGAGAGAAGGGCCTGCCGATTAGTGCAGTGCAATATCTCTCTCTGTGTACTTCTGCCTGCCCGGCCGTTGCTAGGCAACGACTCCGTCGCACACTGATGCCTTCCGTGTGCCTTCGGGTTTTATTGATGAACACATTGACTGGTATGTGCCCCACGGTCACGGAATCTCTGACCAAAGTAGGACATGCTTTACTTTTGTCGGAACGGAACAACGGGACCGTCAAAAAAAAAAAAAAAAACGGAAGTGTGCATGGCCCCATTGAAATGAATGGGTCAGGATGCTAGCCGTCAAAAGAACGGCTAGCACCCTGAAGGAAAAACGGAAGTGGGCATCAGGCCTAATAGAGTGGTCATCAAGTCCCCTGCCCTCTGTTGACCCTATTCCAGTCTGCACCGAAAAGCTGACAAGTGAGCTGAAGACAAAAAAGAATTGTTATCCTCTTATATTTTCTCCAGCAGTTGGTGGAAGTCAAAATACTTAAAAAATGTATAAATATTCTTATGTGAATAGTCAAACGAAAACGGCTATGTCTACTTTGATTTAACAAAAAAAAAAAAGGACTTTTTTTCAGTTGACTATTCACATATTTCTTTTTTTAGTTAAAGTAATGATTTGTGTCATTAACCCCTTCCCGTCGCAGCCACTTTTGGACCAAATGACAGCCTAATTTTTTTTAAATCTGAGGTGTTACTATATGTGGTAATAACTTGGGAATGCTTTTACCTATCCAAGCGATTCTTAGATTTTCTCATGACATATTGTACTTTATGTTAGTAAAAAAAATTCGATAGATTCAATATGTTTTTGTGAAAAAACTCAAAATGTAGAGAAAATGTACAAAAAATTAGCATTTTCTAATTCAAATGTATCTGCTTGTAAGACCGTTATACCACACAAAATAGTTACTAGTTACCTTTTCCCATATGTATACTTGATTGGCATCGTTTTTTTGAACATCATTTTATTTTTCTAGGACGTTACAAGGCTTAGAAGTTTAGCAGCAATTTCTCACATTTTCAAGAAAAAGTGGCTTTGAGGGCCTTATACAGTGAAGGAAATAAGTATTTGATCCCTTGCTGATTTTGTACGTTTGCCCGCTGTCAAAGACATGAACAGTATAGAATTTTTAGGCTAGGTTAATTTTACCAGTGAGAGAGAAATTATATTTAAAAAAAAAACAGAAAATCACATTGTCAAAATTATATATATTTAATTGCATTGTGCACAGAGAAATAAGTATTTGATCCCTTTGGCAAACAAGACTTAATACTTGGTGGCAAAACCCTTGTTGGCAAGCACAGCAGTCATACGTTTTTTGTAGTTGATGATGAGGTTTGCATACATGTTAGATGGAATTTTGGACCACTCCTCTTTGCAGATCATCTGTAAATCATTAAGATTTCGAGGCTGTCGCTTGGCAACTCGGATCTTCAGCTCCCTCCATAAGTTTTCGATGGGATTAAGGTCTGGAGACTGGCTAGGCCACTCCATGACCTTAATGTGCTTCTTTTTGAGCCACTCCTTTGTTGCCTTGGCTGTATGTTTTGGGTCATTGTCGTAGCTGGAAGACCCAGCCACGAGGCATTTTTAATGTCCTGGTGGAGGGAAGGAGGTTGTCACTCAGGATTTGACGGTACATGGCTCCATCCATTCTCCCATTGATGCGGTGAAGTAGTCCTGTGCCCTTAGCAGAGAAACACCCCCAAAACATAATGTTTCCACCTCCATGCTTGACAGTGGGGACGGTGTTCTTTGGGTCATAGGCAGCATTTCTCTTCCTCCAAACACGGCGGGTTGAGTTAATGCCAAAGAGCTCAATTTTAGTCCCATCTGACCACAGCACCTTCTCCCAATCACTCTCAGAATCATCCAGATGTTCATTTGCAAACTTCAGACCGGCCTGTACATGTGCCTTGTTGAGCAGGGGGACCTTGCGGGCACTGCAGGATTTTAATCCATTACGGCGTAATGTGTTACCAATGGTTTTCTTGGTGACTGTGGTCCCAGCTGCCTTGAGATCATTAACAAGTTCCCCCCGTGTAGTTTTCGGCTGAGCTCTCACCTTCCTCAGGATCAAGGATACCCCATGAGGTGAGATTTTGCATGGAGCCCCAGATCGATGTCGATTGACAGTCATTTTGTATGTCTTCCATTTTCTTACTATTGCACCAACAGTTGTCTCCTTCTCACCCAGCGTCTTACTTATGGTTTTGTAGCCCATTCCAGCCTTGTGCAGGTCTATGATCTTGTCCCTGATATCCTTAGAAAGCTCTTTGGTCTTGCCCATGTTGTAGAGGTTAGAGTCAGACTGATTAATTGAGTCTGTGGACAGGAGTCTCTTATACAGGTGACCATTCAAGACAGCTGTCTTTAATGCAGGCACCAAGTTGATTTGGAGCGTGTAACTGGTCTGGAGGAGGCTGAACTCTCAATGGTTGGTAGGGGATCAAATACTTATTTCTCTGTGCACAATGCAAATAAATATATATATGATTTTTTTTTATTTTTATATAATCTATCTCTCACTGGTAAAATTGACCTAGCCTAAGAATTCTAGACTGTTCATGTCTTTGACAGTGGGCAAACTTACAAAATCAGCAAGGGATCAAATACTTATTTCCTCCACTGTATTAGGAACCACTACAAATCACCCCATTTTAAAAACTCCACCCCTTAAAGTATTCAAAACAGCATTTAGAAAGTTTCTTCACCCTTTAGGTGTTTCACAGGAATTAGAGGCTCTGTCACCAGATTCTCAAATCCCTATCTCCTATTGCATGTGATCGGCGCTGCAATGTAGATAACAGTAACGTGTTTTTTTGTTTGTTTTTTTAAAACGTTCATTTTTGGCCAAGTTATGAGCTATTTTATATATGCAGATGAGGTTTGAAATGGACAACTGGGCGTTTTTTTTTCGTTATGGCCAACTGGGCATGTATTGTGTTTTTAACTGGGCGTGTTTACGTGTATGGCGCTGACCAATCAGTAACCAGTCAGCATCATACACTCATTTCCATTGATTTACACAGCAGCGATGTGCAGCCACATAAACAGAGATTAACGTTAATCAAGTGTCCTGATAATGAATACACATGAAATCCAGCCTGGACGTCATGTGTATTCAGAATTCTGACTCTTTTCTTTGAGATTTCTAGCAAGGGAAACGAAATCTCGCGAGATTACGGAGGTAAACGAGATTTCGTTTCCCTTGCTGCAAATCTCACAGAAAAGAGTCAGAAGTGTCAGGATTCTGAATACACATGACGTCCAGGCTGGATTTCATGTGTATTCATTATCAGGACACTTGATTAACGTTAATCTCTGTTTATGTGGCTGCACATCGCTTCTGTGTAAATCAATGGAGATGAGTGTATGATGCTGACTGGTCACTGATTGGTCAGCGTCATACACGTAAACACGCCCAGTTGGACATAACGGGAAAAAAAACGCCCAGTTGTCCATTTCAAACCTCATTTGCATATATATAAAATAGCTCATAACTTGGGCAAAAATGAACGTTTTAAAAAAAACAAAAAAACTTTACTGTTATCTACATTGCAGCGCCGATCACATGCAATAGGAGACAGGGATTTGAGAATCTGGTGACAGAGCCTCTTTAAAGCAAGTTAGAAGGAAAATTTGCACATTTCATTTCTTTTTTGCAGAAATTCCATTTTAATTTTTTTTAGAAATATCCCACATGTGGCCCTAGTATGCTAATGGACTGAAACGAAGGTCTCAGAAGCAAAGGAGCACCTAGTGGATTTTCAAGCCTTCCTTTTCTTAGATTATATTTCAGGCACCATGTCCGCTTAAGAGGTCTTGTGGTGCCGAAACAAAGAAAACATCCCAAAAAAGACGCCGTTTTGAAAACTACACCCCTTGAGGAATTCATCTAGGGGTGTATTGAGCATTTTTACCCCACAGGTGTTTCATAGATTTCATTAGAAGTGGGCAGTGAAAATGAAAAATGACATATTCCAATAAGATGCAGCTTTACCTCCAAAATATTACAAAAAAATTTTTAACAAATAAATGAGGAAAAGCGCCCCAACATTTGTAAAGCATCTTCTCCAGAGTACGGAAATAATGAACATGTGGTCATAAACTGCTGTTTGGGCAAGCGGCAGGACTCGGAAGGGAAGGCACGCGATTTAGCTTTTGGAGTGCAGATTTTGCTGGATTGATCTCTCTGTACCATGTCGCATTTGTAAAGCTCCTAAGGTACCAGTACAGTGTAAACCCACCAAAAGTGACTCCATTTGGGAAACTACACACCTCAAGGAATTTTTCAAGTGGTATAGTCAGCATTTTGACCCCAGAGGTGTTTCATACACTGGGCAGTAAAAAAAGAAATGTGAAATTTTTTCAAAGAAAATGTTGCTTTAGCTCCAAATTCATCATTTTCACAAGGGGATAAAGGAGAAAAAGCACCCACAGTTTGTTATGCAATTTCTCTGAATACGGCAATACCCCATTTGTGGACATAAACTGCTGTTTGAGCACATGGCAGGGCTCAATATCTGAGGCCTACTACAATGGCATTTACTGCCCTGTGTCATGAAAACAGAGGCTTTGGGTTGTCAAGATATTAGAAACCCAGAAAGGTGATCCCATTTAGGAAACTAAAGTGAGCCTTTTTAAATTGTTAAGTGACAACCCTCTAGGTCAGGGGTCTCAAACTCGGCCGGGTAAGTGGGCCACATATAGAAAAAATTAGGAGTTGACGGGCCGCATTTCAACAATCCAGTTTTCCAGTTTGTGTCGCTAAATGCAGTCCGGCGGCTCAGTTGGCAGCGTTTGGCAGACACACAAATGTCAGGATTGGGCAGCGTCTTTTTAGATAGTGCTATAGTGCCCTCTGTAGATAATGCCCCACACACCCTAGATAATGCCACAGTGTCCTCTAGATACTGCCACACATCCACCCATAGATGCGGCCGCCGCAGTGCCCTCTGTAGATGCGGCCGCCGCAGCGGCTCTGTGTCCCACGGGCCTCAGAGGACAGCCTCAGGGGCCACATCTGGCCCGCTGGCCGCGTGCTTGAGACCCCTGCTCTAGGTATTCATCTAGGGGTATAATAAGAAATACTTTAATTTTAGTAACGAAGGCGGACAACCTAGAAAACCCGCAATGGAGGGAGAGGAAATTGCAGGTCCCACTACCAACCTACCCACCATTCCATAAAATCCAGCCCAAAAAAGGTTTGCTGAGACAACCAATCTCATCTGGATTTATTCTTCTCTCCCAGATTTGCAACCCTTTTGTTTTAGGTTGTTTTTTACAAATTTTAAATGGGACTGGTCAGTAAAAAAAAAATAATTTGTCCTGGCCAATATGGGAGACATAAAACGTGAATAAAGAATAAATAAATTAGAAATCCAAGGAGGTATAATATATTTTGAAACATTGTTTCATGCACAGGATGGGCTTTGTGGGTCACATCTGACATTGGTACATGTGTCCATATGAATGCCTTGCTTGGCGCGCACTGCATTTTTTGGGGGGCTTCTGGGTTTTTTTCAGTGGGGGGGAGTTTCTGTGGGGAAACGCTGGCCGGGAATTATGCTGCTGACGGAAGAACCAGATGAACTGCCCTTCCCTTCCTGGTCAGCAAATATCAGGGGCTTGATGACTTTTTCCTGAAATTGCAGGAACGTATCCCTACTGCCAGCATATCTGCCGAAGACAAAGGCGTTGTATAAAGCCATCAGTGTAAGATGCACAGACAGCTTTTTATACCATACCTTAGTCTTGCGCCTGGCGCTGTATGGTTTTATGACCTGGTCAGACAGGTCAACGCCACCCATATATTTGTTGTACTCCTGTATACAAAATGGTTTGGGAACTTGGGTGGTGGATCCGCGTACAGGGACAAGGCTGCCTCTGCTGTCATGAACGCTGGTCGGAATAAGGACATCCTTTTAATCCTTCTATTTCAGGAGCAGCAGATCGTCGCTGCAGACAGCTCTGCTCTGTCAATTTTAGTTTCTGACCCAGCAAAATTTTGGGGAGGCCCTTCTGATTTTTGCGGATTGTTCTACACGCTAAGGTGGATCTGGACGAGAGAACTTTTAGCAATGGGACTATATTGTAAAAGTTGTCCAGATATAAATGATATCCTTTGCCAAGCATACGATCCATAATTCCTAGGAAGGGGGGGCATTCTGGGGGATCCATATGGGAGTGGGGATGTCCCAATACCAGATTTTGGACCTTTAATACCGATACTTCGTGTAGTATTGCGATTTCGATGCCAAAACGATACTTTTGCCAACAATAATTAAAAAAAAAGTTCTTCCTTTTTCTGATGTGAGGGTCATGGTATGATGAATTTTGAACCTCCACGTGCCTCACATTAATAGTAATTAACCCCATCATGGACAACATTGGGTTAATGTGAGGTACATGATAGGGTTAATTACTATTAATGTGCCTCACCATGGAGGTTCAAAATTCATAATACCTCGTGCCTCACATTAATAAGTGAAAGAAAGCTCTTTTTATTTAATTTTATAATCGCGTAAACATGAATGATGCTATAAATGTGTTATTACGGTCGCGATGATACCGAATGTGTAGATTTTATGTATCGAGACTTATTTTAATGTTTATTGTAATGTGTGTGTTTGGTTTTTTTTATTATTTAACATTACTTTATTTTCATACTTTTTTATTTTTAAACTTTAATGCACTGGCATATACTGTATCTATATGCCAGTACATTAGCCTGTGTACTGATAGTACACAGACAGTTGTTAGGGCATACCTCCGTATGCCCTAACAACAGGAAATATGGTCAGACAGCCCTGGTGTCCTTCAATAGACCCTGGGCTGTCTGTCCATATATGGTCTTGCCCTTGAACATGTCACAGGAATTCCCGGTGATGCGATCCAAAGGGCATCTCCCCTTCTCATTTTACTCTGAATGCTGCAATCCGCTTTCATCGCAGCATTCAGGGGAATAGCGGCGGAGATGAGGTTTCTCTAATCTCCTCTGTTACAGCGGGTTTTTTGGCTGTGTAATACAGCCATTGCCCCGCTCCTAACAAGTGCGCGCGCGGTCAGCATGAGGTGATGCGGCCGGCGGTGCACTAATGATCGGTGGGGCAGCACCGAAGACTACGTTGGGGGGTGTTTTGTTGTGCGCCCGCCATGTTCTGGCTTCAGTGCTGCCGCTCATTAGTGCAGCGCTGGTCGCATCCCCTCATGCTGACCGGGCACATTTCTCAGGATCTTTTATTGGGTAGATACTGCCTGAAATGCAGTCTACCCTTGAAACTTACCAATGACTTATCCACCGAAATATTTTGTTGGGGGTATGAACTTGGGAAAAACTTTGGGAGTAGTGGGCAATGAATGGTCTTATTTTATAGAGCCTATCAAAATTTGGGCCATGTGGGGGTGGGCAGTGACTATTGTCATTGTAATGGAGGAACTTTAGGATGGCTTCAAATCGCATCCTTGTCATTACTATGCGGTAAAGGGGGGTGTTGTATAAAATATTAGGGAATACTAGGCTTTTTTATGAGACCAAAGCTTAAATATAAACTCCAAAACTTCTGCAATTCCACTGCGTTTGTCCAATTTTGGCCTCTCCCATAAAAAGAGTTGGAGTTCTGTGAGATAAACTGTTCCACATAGATGTTGGTCTGCTGGACCATTAAATCTAAAAGGGCGTCCGAATTTATTATTATTATTTTTTTTTTTAATCCATGGGGCTGAAACCCATAGTGTCCATTTTAATTGCCTGAGGGGCCTGTAAATTCAGGCACCCGGGGGTTTAATTATCCGCAGCTTCCCATGTCAGCTCAGGCAGAGCAGGACCTACGGCAGAATCTGAGTCACTGGATACGGATGAAGATGAAAGCATGAACTGCGCTTCACCTTCACTTGCACTGTCCGTATATACATCATTTGATATGCTTCCTCGGCTGAAAAGACTCTTTTGGTCATATTGAATAATTTAGTTCAGCTTAACAAACAATTTTTTTTTTTTGTAGTTTTTAAAAAAATAATTTTTTAGCAAAACAAACCGCTTCTCCCAACTGGGGAATGAGAACAGACCAGTGACCCGGCTATATTCAATGAGTATGGGTAACCTAACTACCAGGGGAACAACTAAATGAGACGTGGCAATGCTACCTAACAGGGAACTTGGGCAGTGGGCAATCTAGGGACGCAGCAGGGTGATGGCGATCGGGTACTGCGACAGGTGATCGCTGGGCACAGATCACAGCACGGCAGACTGTGGGTGACTGAAATCATATATTTGATAACCAGTGGGCAACAATGTAGATGATCAGTGGGCACAAAAGGGGCATATCGCTGGGTTTTGGGGTTTTTATAACGCTTTTCCACTGACTTCACTGGCTTTCGACTGACAAGCTCTCTGACCGAAATGAGCTGGTCTTAACCGGAGATGCCGGCAAAACAAGCCTCCTGCGCTGTGATTGGCCAGTCAGTACTGACTGGCCAATCACAGCGCTTGCCGGCACGGGACCATTCTGATTGCTCCTCTGCCGTGAGTCCTGCTCAGCAACTGTCTATGGCAGTTGCGGTCAGGATGCTGTCACGGTGAACCTTTAAAGCTTGGGTGTAACTGTATGCCCTATTGTGGGAAATCACTTTGATTCTGGACGTACTGTCACTCCCAATCGTGGGAAGGGGTTAAGGGGGTTATCCAGGGTTATTTGTATTTTTTATTTTTTTTTATATACGGATGGTCTTTCCAATCACTGTATAGTGGCCGTGCTGGGTCACTGTATCTTTGCTCCTATTTACTTGAATGGGAGCAGAAATGCAGCACAGCCGCTATACAGCGGTCGGAGCCCTCTTTCCAGCGCTAGAGGCAACTGGAACAGCTGATTGGTGTGGGGTCCGGATTTTGGACCGCCACCAATCCTATACTGATGACCTATCCACAGGATAGGTCATCAGTTTTAAAAAGAAAAACAAAAAAAAAAAAAAAGACACCCAACATGGACAACACATTTTTAAATTTACTTTTATTTTATTTTACTAAAGTGTGCTATTTACGCTATAGTGTTCTCTCAGCCGAATACATCAGTTCAGCTAAACTGACAGCTTGGGTGAGAGCGGGTTCTGTGTGTCTGACAAACAGGATTCAGCAAATATTGATCCCATCTAAGTT
Organism: Rhinoderma darwinii; assembly: GCF_050947455.1. Lineage (NCBI taxonomy): Eukaryota > Metazoa > Chordata > Amphibia > Anura > Rhinodermatidae > Rhinoderma > Rhinoderma darwinii. Next base: position 64,539,777 of record NC_134696.1, read on the forward strand.
CATAAGTTAGGGCCTGTGAACATCATGGTTTTTGCCCTATGTTTAGCGTGTAGGTCATGAAAGCTCCCCACATACACGCTAATTGTGTCCATAGGGCTCCAATAGCCCAACATCGGTATTCCATCCCGAGTGACACCCCCCACAAAACAACAAACAAAAAATTTATACAGGGCGGTATACGTTTATTTTTATTTTTTTAGATGGGAGTCTGGGTGATAAATGCCACTGTATGCCATCTGTCAGAAGTATACATTAAACGTATATCTTGGGGAGCTTACCCGGGTCTGAGTCTCTGGACAGAGCATGGGTAGCGCTCTGACGGTACTGGAGAAGCCCCTGACGTCACTGTCTAGACAGGACATACATGAACAGTGACGTCTGGGACTTCTCCAGTCCTGGAGCCCCCAGCCAGAGTGATGCCGATGCTCTGTCTGGAGACTCTGTAGTTGAAAGCCCCTGAGGTCTCCGTCCATATACGGACAGTGATGCCAGGGGCTTCTCCAGTCCCGAATTTCCTGGCCAAAGCGCTACCATTTCTCTGGCTGAGGACACCGGTATTGTAGCTCCTGACATCACTGTCCATATATGGACAATGATGGCAGGAGCTTCCCCGGACTCAACGCTTCCAGTAGGGCTCTGATCGGGGAGTTCGGGCGACGTATCCCACTGTATGCCTTATACAGTGGGATACCTCGCTACCTTCCTTCAGAGGTATATGTTGGCACTCCTCCCAATGTATACCGACCAAAAGAAAAAAGCGTGTACAGTCCCGTAGATGTGATCAATATTAGCTGGATCCTCTGTGTCAGAGACATGCAGGACCTGCTCTTTGCCGAGCTGTCAGTTCAGCTGACCTGACGGAATCGACTGAGAGAGAGAACAATGCAGCTTCTATGTGATACATAGAATCTGTATCGTTAAAAATATAAAAGTAAATTTAAAAGTTACTTAATACAATAAGACAATACACATAAGACAATACATTTTAATAAAAAAATAAATATGCTTCCAAAAGTGTACATAGCCTTTAAACTGTGACCAAACGACACCATAATCATAAATAGTAGATATTGTACAAATCAGTGTGCCTGTCACTACTGCATTCTTCTATCAGGGAGATCAGCATGAAGTTGCTGATAGGTTCCCTTTTAATTAGATTTATTTTTGCCTAGTATTATATTTGGTCATACTGACTAATTCTTGATCTTCAAACAAATCTATATTTTTTCATAAAACTGTATATTGCATAATATCGAACAAAAGATATCCAATTATATATTGTCTGTTTCCGTTAATTCTGTGAATTTAGGCTTCTTTCACACTACCGTTAGTGTACGTTTACCTCTTCCGTCAGAAAAAGAGCAGATCAAAAGCTTAAACGGAAAGCAACGGTTCCGTTAGAATTACCATTAACTTCAATGGTAATTATTTTATTTGTTTTCTGTTCGCTAGGATTCCGTTTCTTGTTTTTGTTTTTCGTGACAGAGGCAAAAGTGCAGTCTGTAAAACTTTTTCTTTTCTGTGAAAATAAGCGGAAACCTAGTGAATGGAGACAAACAGAAAGCAACTGAAACAAAAGAATTACCATTGAAATCAATGGTAACTTTAACGGAACCGTTGCTTTCCGTTTAATGTTTCGATCCTCTCTTCCTCTGACGGAAGAGAGGTAAATGTATAAGAACGGTGGTGTGAACTTAGCTTTATTTATATATTAAGGAATTTTGCTACGTAGATTTGTTCATGCCAATGCCTTCACTTTTTCATTCGTCGTCTTAGGGGCTAGGCAGGAGGGCAAACATCCCCATAATATAAAAAATTTTGCTTTATATAAAGTGTACCAAGTCCTAAAAGGATAATCCATTACAAACTAGGTATGGCTGAATGTTTAGAAGCATGTGTAAGCTAAAGTTCGTTTATTAACTGTATCCTGTTCTACTGCAGGTTCCCCATCATCTGTAATTTAATTTACAACACCGAATTGATCCTGAAGTTTGGAAAATGGCAGCAACCAGCTTTAAAATGATGAATCATCAAAAAGGCATATTTGCACCCAAAATGCTCAAAGTAAATCATGGCAAATATGTACCTACAGAAACACTTGTCAAGAAGCCAATTAGTGTTACACGAAGTGAAGAATCTTTTAAGGACAAAGATAAAATTATACAAGGAAATAGATTCAACTCCGTTGAACAAGGTGAAATGATAAAAGTTTTTGTTAGGCAAAGGAAAACTACCATCTATAAACACTCAGTAGATAAATGGACTGACTTGATGTCTAATTCCAAGGACTACAGAAAAAGTTTAGCACTTCCACCTTCTAGTACAGAGTTCCAGAATATGGCAAAGTTTACCTCTAAGAGAGGAAATAAAAGCCAGCCTCCTCTGGTTCGTGATGTTGGTCATACAGTTATTCCACAAAGACCAGATAGGAGCTCTATACTTTTTAGACCTGATGGAAAGATTAATTGCAGTGAAGCCAAAGATCTAGTTTCAAACCATTGCAGCAAAACTAAAAGTGCAAGGACAAATACTTGGAATAAAGAGCCTCTTCTCCGAGGTATTGAAGATATTCGCTGTCAAGACACTGGTCATCATGGAATTCCATTTAATTATTCCAATCAGAGGGTTATAGGGAAAAATAATGTTCTACGTCAAAGTGATACAAGTGACCCATGTAAAAGAATCAAGATTAGTAATGTAACCTCAGTGCGCAGTATGTGCCAGAAAATGTTCCAACATCAAATGCCTACTGTAAGTGGTGCACTTACCTACAGTGATCATGCCACTTCTAGTACATGTAAGACTGTGACAAATGGCATAAAAAAAGAGCAATTTAGAAGTCCACCACCTGATGAAATAAAAGAGGGGGTATCGTTTTTTGAAGGAAAAGACCGAACTGAAGCAAGCTCTACATACAGGAGGAGATTTTTACTTATTGACAGTCAAGGACTTCCCTACACTGTTGTTGTAGAAGAACCTACAGCTATAGGCTTAAGTAATTCAACTAGTACATCGTGGTCAGATAGTACACTTGCTGGGGACTCAAAGCCTTTAGCCCCACGGAAGGTATATAAATGTCCAGTGTGTTTTAGGATATTTGAGTACCTTTCCTATCTCCAGAGGCACAGTATTGCTCATTCTCAACAAAAGCCTCATGTCTGCAAGGTCTGTGGTAAGGCCTTTAAAAGAACTTCACATTTAACACGTCACAAGTACACTCATTTTGGGGGAAAACCTTGTCAATGCCAAATTTGTCATCGCAGATTTCGAGATTGTGGCGAGCTTACACGTCATCACCAGAGTCATACTGAAGAAAAACCGCACTAACGTGAAGCTGGTCATATAGACTTTTCAGAACTGGGCACTTTTCAGCATCACATCCTTTCAATACACATTAAAGAAAAGTATAATGGACATGCGGGAAAACAGACCTTCACGTATTTTACGTGCTCTGGATCGCAATTATTTTGTATACATCTTGTTGTTTCACAGAGGGAAAGATTATTGATCTTCTACAGAGCATCAGTGTGTTTGCGTATGGGTCTTATGTTTTTCCAGAATACATCTTAATCTTTGTAGAGTATTGTCACCCTGTTAAGACTCAACCCTGGGAGAATTTATAGTAATAATCGGTATGATAGTTACTTTACCTGCTTAAAGAAATTAATAACCTAGTTTTGCGCATTTTATATCATATTCATCTTTGAGGCCTAGCGGTATTCACGTGGTCTTAATTTTGGTCTATTACCTCTGTATATTTCTTGTAGTGGAATCCGCCGACATTTAGGAGGCATTGGCAAGAAAGGGCCAAATACAACAATACTGGTACAGTATAAAGGCGACGCAAGTACAGTACACGTGCGCTTCTTGACATGGTTTTATCATGACCTTTAGTAGTAGCTTCTTTACAGAATCTGTTATAGGAAAACATTCCTAGAATTAACCGTTTGGGAAACTACGACCTAGTACTATTCATGAACACCAATGTTTTTTTTTTTACCTGAAGTTCTCTCATGAAATTCACTACTGTAGCAGATTTGTTCACTACAGTAATTTACAGCAAAGGACTGAATGCCAAAAAAGTGTTAGGTGTAAACCTACCATAAGTGTACCTTCTTTATTTTAATACCTCTGAAATCATACCTGCATAGAAATTGTCAGATTTAGTATGAATCCAACAGAAAAAAAATCGCAACATTCACTTGCAAAACATTAGTCCATGTAATGGTTATATGACCATTTAATTTCTAAATTTGTACATTTAATTGCACAGATAAGTTTCATTGAAACTGTTAAACACAAGTATATTTATCCTGTAACTTTTTTAATATTTGACTAGGAAAAAAGTCTGTAAATGTAAACATGGAAAACATTTATGCCTCATGCACATTTCCTGTGGCCGTCGTACGGCCGTTAACGATGGATCCGTGAAACACAGACCTCACACGGATGGCTTCCGTGTGCAGTCGGTTGTTTCACGGACCTGTTCCATCAAAAACAGACAGGAGTAGAACCTGTCCTATTTTTGATGGAAGAGTCACACTGTTCCGTTAAAACAACGGAAGTGTGCATGGCCCCATGAAATGAATGTCAGGGTGCTCTCAGTTTAAAAAACGGATCGCACCCTGAAGAAAAAACTGAAGTGGGCATGAGGCCTTAAGGACGATGCTGAAAAAAAAATAATTTGTGAACTCCTTAACCTTTTAGGCCAGTTTTACACTCAGCGTTTGGATGCATTTTTAATGGTTTTCGCAGGTTTTTATAAGATTTTGTTGTATTTTTTTATTTTTTTTTTGGGCATCTTTAGGGTCATTGGTGTTTTATCAATGTGTTTTTTTTTTTTTTTTTTCCTTTTTTAAGCTCCCTTTTATAGCACTTAAAAAATAAATTAAAAAAAAAAAGCAAGGAAAAAGCATTTACTAAATGACTAAAAAAAAGTACTGCTTGAAACGTATGGAGTGTATGTGAAAGAGGTCGTAAAGGAGTTATCTAGTTTAGAAAAAAAACATTTTTCATATACCAGATCTGTGCATTGTGAGAGAGAAATCCCTCATGTGGAACCATCAATTAGCGACTCTGCAGGTAAGCTGAATTTTTGCTGGAGTTTCTGGGCATCTTGCATCTGTGGCTAAACAAAAAAACAAAAAATAAAAAAAAAAGAACCCTACAAAGTAGAAATCCAGGGCTTTACACTCAGACACCTTTCTTTTTTTTTTTACTATAATTTTTGCATCAAGGTTTGACCCAAGCAGAGTCAGCACATTACCTCCTGCAAATAAAACTTTAAAGGTATTTTATAGTCCCTTAATTAATGGCCTATCACCGATTCACAGTATGCGCACATAAGGAAAGAAGGGGAAGTAGCGCTCGTACGAGCGCTGCAGCCCCTTCAAAACAGATCTGTGGGGGTCCTGGCAGTCGGACCCCAACCGATCACATATTGGTGGCCTAGCCTAACGATAGGCCATCAATCTTAAGGGACTGGACAACCCCTTTAAGGTCCTGTTCACACTACGTCTTTGCATCCTATTGCTTTTGGGTTTTATCGTACAAAAACCGGATCAGTCTGGAAAAGAAGAAAAAAAAATTTCCATCAATTTAATTGTTTTTTGTCCAGTATCATCCTGTTTTAACCCCTTAAGGACCAAGCCAGATAAGGACAACGTGGCATGTGAGAACATTTTGCAATATAACTAATGGTTTTGTGTATCCAAGTAATTCTGGCATTGTTTTCTTGTCTCATACTGTACTACATTTATGCGGTAAAAGTAGGCTAAGATTTCTTTTTTTTTTAAATTAAAAACACAATGTGAAGAAAATTTTAGAAAAAAATTATTTTCTATTCTTTAAGTTCAATATGTCACATATTGCAAATTTGACAGGAATATTGAAAGTTTTGATGTACAGTTTCTTTTTAGGCACCAAGCACGTTTTGTAGGGGCGCCAGAACATAAGGCTGGGTTCACACAGTTTGGCAGGCGGAAAATTTGCCTCAAAATTCAGTTTGGAATTTTGAGGCAGATTTTGCTCTGCCTGCACGCTGCGGCCATTGAGCGCCGCGGGTAAAAAATGCAGCGAAATACGCTTTCTCTGTCTCAAAATTGAGGTCAATGGGAGGTCAGAGGCGTAGACGCCCAAAGATAGGGCATGTCCCTTCTTTTTACCGTGAGACAGTTTTTCCGCTCGCAGGAGAAAAAAAAACGCCTCCGCCTCCCATTGAAATCAATGGGATGCATTTTTGGTGCGGTTACCGCATCAAAAAACTCAGTGTGGACTCCACATAATACTCCAAAAATGATCCCATTTCAAAAACGACACCTTTTAAGGTATTTAACAAAGGGTATAGTAAGTATTTAGATTCCATAGTTTTTTTTGCAGGAATGAATATAATGTAGGTGTGAAATTAGTACTTTTTTCCCAAATGTGTCATTTACAGGACGTATTTTTCATACATAGTGCATGAAATTGGGGAATTGCACCCCAACATTTATTGCCCTGTTTCTCATGTGTTCAGAAATATACCTGTAATCTGCTGCCTGTCCACTCGGCGGAGCCCAAAAGCAAAGGAGCACAACGTGCCATTTTAGGACGCCATTTTAGCTTGAATAACTTAAAGGTCCTACTCCATGCCTCCAAAGGTTTTGAGCTGGAAAAACTATGTAACACCACCAAAAGTGATCCCATTTTGAAGAGGACACCCTCTATGGTATTCACCTGGGGGTATTTTGAGCATGTTGATCAGAGTTTTAGGTGTTATTTAGGCTTGTTTTTTTTTTTTTTTTGTTTTGTTGCTAAACATTGCGTTTGCCTGTATATATAAGGCTTCGTTCACATCTGCGTCAGAGCTCTGTTCTAGCGTTCCGTCTGAGCTTTCTGTCAGAATGGAACCCTGACAAACTTTGTTTTGACGGAATCCATAGCTTAGTCTACTACGGTATTGCTTCCGTCAAAACAAAACCCTTGCACAACGGAAACCATTTGCATCGGATCTGTCACCATTGAAATCAATGGTGATGCAAATGGAAACCTATGGTTTCCGTTTGTTTCAGTCAGGGTTCTGTTCTGACGGAAAGCTCCGACTGAACGCCAGAATGGAGCCCTCATGCAAATCCGAACGAAGCCTTACTATGTCGTGTTAACAAAGAAAATGTTCAACAAATGTGTCAGTCTGTAGCATTAACAGCATCTCGCTTTGATATATAGTAAGTTAGAGTGGGAAAATTAAAAAAAATATATATGAAACTGCTTTGAAGTGAAAGGCAATATTTGAAAAAAATGGAGGGAAACAAAAAATACTGAGCATGTTCACAGAATGACCGCCATAGGGATATATATTTTAATTTTTTTTGTAAGGGGGCAGCCCACCGGATCGCTGTCTCCTGGGGTGGACAGGCACTTTTGGCACAGTAAGAACAGACTACAGTCCAGTCACAGTGTGGTACTACTGGCCTCAGCCAGTTTTATTAGTTAGAAAAGCCATAGCAGAAAACAAATACATAAAGTAAATCCTAGGCCGTCTTGCCACTAAGGGCCTGTTCACATCAGTGTTGGCTTTCCGTTCCGGGGTTCCGTCGGAGGTTTCCGTCGGGTGAACCCCGTAACGGAAAGTGAAACTGAAACCACAGCTTCCGTTTCCGTCTCCATTGATATCAATGGGGACGGAAACATTGCTAATGGATTTCGTTCGTCACCATTCCGGCAGGTTTCCGTTTTTCAGACGGAATAGCGCAGTCAACTCCGCTATTGATTCCGTCGTTAAAACGAAGACCTGCCGGAATGATGACGAATGGAAACCATTAGCAATGTTTCTGTCACCATTGATATCAATGGTGACTGAAACGGAAACTGTGGCTTCACTTTCCATTGCGGGGTTCACCCGACGGAACCCCGGAACAGAAAGCAAATGGTGATGTGAACAGGCCCTAACTAAACATGCAGTTCCTAACTACAAAGAGCTGAGCCTACAGCTCCAGCTCCCAAACACCACACCACACCACGCTTGCTTGCTTGCTTGCTTGCTTGCTTTACTCACATCCTGCTTTCCCAGGAGCAGAGAGAGAGAGAGAGAGACTGTGAACTCTGCCCCTATTTAAGGCACACCTCACCTGTGCAGGTAATTAGCCACAATGCAATACCTGAAGTGGCTAGTGGAATGGGGACCCTCCCAACTCTGCCTATTCCAACAACCAGGCCCTTTTACACGGGTTTTCCAGAAAACCCTTGAGCGAGGAAAACACATTTTCCTTGCTAGCTCAATTCCCTGGTTGTTTTAAAATGTATAGGACATATATATATATATATATATATATATATTGTTTTATTTTTTTTTTTTCAATTGTGTGAGAACTGGAGCAAGGGGGATAATGGAAGTTGTAGTTCTCTTATACTTCTTCCCTGTAAAGTCCTATGATATCCCATAATAACAGCCTGGACATGCTGGGAGTTGTAGTTATCTTCTCTTATACCTCCTATTTATTTCTTCCCCAGGACTAAGCACACTTTCTGTCTGTGTTGGTCACTTTACTAGAGGGGCTGATTGTCATTTTACTGTGAGTGGGGGCTGATGGTCACTTTACTGGAGGGGGCCGATGGTAACTTTACTGGGGAGGGGGCTGAGGCTGATGGTCACTTTACTGTGAGGGGGGGGCTGATGGTCATTTTACGGTCAGTGGGGGGGCTGATAGTCATTTTATGGTGAGTGGGGGGGCTGATGGTCATTTTACGGTCAGTGATGGTCTTTGAGTGGTTTTTGCCTCTGACCTCCCATTGAAAAAAAAGGCGTCAAACAACTCTGTCAATTCAAAATCTGCCTCAAAATTTCTAAAGGAATTATATATATTTTTTTCTGCCTTACAAAAAACGCTGTGTGAACATATCCTAAGGGTATGTTCACACGGAGTGTTTTCAGCCGTTTTTCGGTCTGTAAAAGTCCCGAAAAATGGCTGAAATCGGACGCAGAACGCCTCCAAATATCTGCCCATTGATTTCAATGCAAAAAATGGCTTTCTGTTCCGATGGCCTGTTTTTTTTCGCGCCCGTTTTTCAAAACCGCCGCAAAAAAGTGCATGTCACTCTTCAGCCGTTTTTGGAGCAGTTTTTCATACTCTATAGAAAAACAGCTAAAGAAACGGCCGTAAAAAACGCAGTAAAAATCACGAGTGGTTTAAAAAACGTCTGAAAATCAGAAGCTGTTTTCAAGGGAAAACAGCTCCTGATTTTTAGACTTTTTTTAAGCCACTCGCGATTTTCGCTGCGTTTTTTACGGACGTTTTTGGAGCTGTTTTCCATAGAGTCAATGAAAAACTGCTCCAAAAACGTCCCAAGAAGTGACCAGGTACTACTTTTTCGTGGCCGTTTTTTTATGCGGCCGTTTTTCATAACGGCCGCGTAAAAGAACTGCCCGTTGGAACAGAACGCTGTTCTTCCCATTGAAATCAATGGGCAGGGGTTTGGAGGCATACTGCTTCCAGTTTTCAGGCGTTTACGGCCCAAAATAGGCCGTGTGAACATACCCTATTGCCAGATTCACACGAGCGTGTTCAGTCCAGGATATACCGTCCGCAGGTCGGCCACATTTCCCGGACCGAACACAGTGCAGGGAGCCGGGCTCCTAGCATCATCGTTATTTATGACGCTAGGAGTCCCTGCCTCTCCGCGGAACTACTGTCCTGTACTGAAAACATATTTTCAGTACGGGACAGTTTTCCCGCAGCGAGGCAGCGACTCCTAGCGTAATCTTGAGCTGCTCTTCATTGAATGCAATGAAGAACGGCTCAAGTTATGTTGCAAAGTCCTGCACTTCTTTGCCGAGGCAGTCAATTTACGCGTCGTCGTTTGACAGCTGTCAAACGACGACGTGTAAATGACAGGTTGTCGGCACAGTACGTCGGCAAACCCATTCAAATGAATGGGCAGATGTTTGCCGACGTATTGTAGCCGTATTTTCAGACATAAAACGAGGCATAATACGCCTCGTTTACGTCTGAAAATAGGTCGTGTGAACCCAGCCTAAGAGTGTAGTGCTTGTTTTTAGCTGTTTGTCGTTTTGTAAAACATTTTTGGTAGGGGTGCCCTGAGGAAATTATTTTTTTCCAGGGGTGCCTCGAGCCTGAAAAGGTTGGGAAACTCTGATCTAGGGGTATAGTGAGAATTTTGAGTTTTGTTTTGGGGTTATTAACCCCTTCCCTCTTTAGGCACTTTTGACCTTCCTGACAGCCTCATTTTTCAAATCTGACATGTTTCACTTTATGTGGTAATAACTCCGCAATGCTTTTACCTATCCAAGCGATTCTGAGACTGTTTTCTCGTGACACATTGGACTTTATGTTACTGGCAAAATTTGCCCGATACATTCTGTATTTAATTGTGAAAAACACCAAAATTTAGCGAAAAATTGCAAAATTTAGCATTTTTCTCCATTTAAATGTATCTGCTTGTAAGACAGGCAGTTAGAACACACAAAAATGTTGCTAACTAACATCCCCCATATGTCTACTTTAGATTGGCATCGTTTTTTGAACGTCCTTTTATTTTTCTAGGACGTTACAAGGCTTAGAACTTTAGCAGCAATTTCTCACATTTTCAAGAAAATTTAAAAATGCTATTTTTACAGAGGCCAGTCAAGTTGTGAAGTGGCTTTGAGGTCCTTAAATATTAGAAACCCCCAATAAGTCACCCCATTTTAAAAACTGCACCCCTCAAAGTATTCAAAACAGCATTTAGAAAGTTTCTTAACCCTTTAGACATTGCGCAGGAATTAAGGCAAAGTAGAGGTGAAATTTACAAAGTTCATTATTTTTTTCCAGAAATTCATTTTGAATCTATTTTTTTTTTGTACCACAGAAGGTTTTACCCAAGAAATACAACTCAATATTTATTGCCCAGTTTCTGCAGTTTTAGGAAATATCCCTCATGTGGCTCTAGTGTGCTACTGGACTGAAGCACCAGCCTCCGAAGCAAAGGAGCACCTAGTGGATTTTGGGCCTCCTTTTTATTAGAATATATTTTAGGCAGCATGTCAGCTTTGAAGAGGTCTTGTGGAACTAAGGCCTCATTTACACGAGCGTATTATACGCGCGTGCGACGCGCGTGCTTTTCACGCGTGTCGTACGCACCTATAATAGTCTATGGGGCTGTTTAGACGATGCGTGAATTTTGCGCAGCGTGAGTGCGTTGCGTAAAACTCACGACATGTTCTATATTCTTGCGTTTTTCACGCAACACGCACCCATTGACTTCAATGGGTGCGTGAAAACAACGCATGCCACACTGACGGTCCTGCGTTGCATGCGCGAAAATCACGCAAGAGCTGTCAAACTCCTGAATGTAAACAGAAAAGCACCACGTGCTTTTCTGGTTACAAACATCCAAACGGAGTGTCAAATTAGAGATGAGCGCACCGAACTTCACCGGGTTCGGCCGAACTCGTTTTAACCGAACCCGGCAAAAAATGTTCGGGTACGCGACGTCAGGAGACAGTCACTGCCCACGGTGCTGAAAGACTTAAACTGTTTCAGCACCATGGACAGTGACTTTCGATCACAATATACATATACGTGTAAAAAAAAAAAAGAAGTTCTGACTTACCGATAACTCCCGGCTTCTTCCTCCAGTCCGACCTCCCGGGATGACAATTCAGGCCAAGTGACAGCTGCAGCCAATCACAGGCCAAGCACAGGCTGCAGCCAATCACAGGCTGCAGCGGTCTCATGGCCTGCCGCGTCATCCTGGGAGGTGGGGCCGGATGACAAGAGAGGGACGCGTCACCAAGGCAACGGCCGGGAGACCGGACTGGAGGAAGCAGGCAGTTCATGGTAAGTGTGAACGTCTTTTTTTATTCACAGGTTGGTGTAGATTGTGATCGGCATTCACTGTCGAGGGTGCTGAAAGAGTTACTGCCGATCAGTTAGCTCTTTCAGCACCTTGGACAGTGACGGGCGTCGACTACCTCATCTCTATGATGGCGGCTGCGCGAAAATCACGCAGCCGCGCATCATACACGGATGACACACGGAGCTGTCAATTGCCTTTTGCGCACGCAAAACGCAGCGTTTTTTTGCGTGCGCAAAACGCACACGCTCGTGTAAATGAGGCCTCAAACAGTGGAAACCCCCCAAAAGTGACCCCATTTAGGAAACTACACCACTCGAGGAATTTATTTAGGGGTGTAGCAAGCATTTTGACCCGCCAGTTTTTTTGCAAAAAGTTTTGGAACTAGGCAATGAAAATTAAAATCTACATTTTTTTCAAATAAAATGTAGGTTTAGCTATTTTTTTTTCATTTCCAAAGGAACTAAAGTAGAAAAAGCACCACAACATTTGTAGAGCAATTTCTCCCGAGTAAAACAATACCCCACATGTGGTAATAAACGGTTGTTTGGAGACACGGCAGGGCTTAGAAGGGAAAGAGCGCCATTTGGCTCTTGGAGCTCAAATTTAGCAGGAATGGTTTGCGGAGGCCATGTCACATTTGCAAAGCCCCTGAGGTGACAAAACAGTGGAAACCCTCAACAAGTGACCCCATTTTGGAAACTATACCCCTTGAGGAAATTATCTAGGGGTATAGTGAGCATTTTGACCAAACAGTTTTTTTGCCTAAATTTTTGGAATTAGGCTGTGAAAATGAAAATCTACATTTTTTTTCAAATAAAATGTAGGTTTAGCTAATTTTTTTTCATTTCCACAAGGACTGAAGGAGAAAAAGCATTTGTAAAGCAACTTCTCCTGAGTAAAACAATACCCCACATGTGGTCACAAACATCTGTTTGGACACACGGTAGGGCTCAGAATGGAACTAGCACCATTTGGATTTTGGAATGGTTTCTGGGCACCATGTCACATTTGCTGAGCCCCCGTAGTACTAGTACAGTGGAAACACCCCAAAAGTGACTCCATTTGGAAAACTGCACCCCCTGAGGAATCATCTAGGGGTAAAGTGAAAATTTTGATCCCAAAGGTTTTTCGCTGAATTAATTAGAATTAAGCCATGAAATTGACCCGCCAGTTTTTTTGCAAAAAGTTTTGGAACTAGGCCATGAAAATGAAAATCTACATTTTTTTCAAATAAAATGTAGGTTTAGCCATTTTTTTTTTTTTCATTTCCAAAAGAACTAAAGTAGAAAAAGCACCCCAACATTTGTAAAGAAATTTCTCCAGAGTACGGTAACACCCCATATGTGGTTATAATCAGCTGTTTACATATATGGGAGCATTCAGAAGAAAAGGAGCGGTATTTATCTTTATCGTAGACTTTGCTGGAATGGTTTGCGGACGCCATGTTGCATTTGCAAAACCACTGATGTACCAAACAAAAGTGACCCCGTTTTAGAAACTACACCCCTAAAGGCATTTATCAAGGGGTGTAGTGAGAATTTAGACTCCACAGGTGTTTTTCAGAAATGAATACGCCGTGGATGGTGCAAAGTGAAAATTGCAATTTCTCCACTGATCTGCCCACACAATATGTTGTGCACCTAGAAAATCTTACCCTATAAATTGTAAAGCGGGTTCTCCCGGGTATGGTAATGCCTTACTTGTAGCCATAAATTGCTGTTTGGGCACCCTGTAGGGCTAAGAAGGGAAAGACCGCCATTTTGAGCATGGATTTTGCTTGGTAGTAGTTCTGTTTGGGGTTTTGCTGGTATTTCAGTTTATAATGTGGGGGCATATGTAATCTGTGCGGAGTTCATCAGGGCATAATAAGAGGGTATGATAATGGGGTAAATAATACAATTATCCATACATGTGTGTTACGCTGTGAAGCGATCCATTATGCGCAGGCCGGTGTCACACCGATAAACTGTTTTCTTTCTTATCCCCCTTCTGTAACGCTCTGCACCTTTTGGGGACTTTTTCTCCTTCGTAGTTTGGGAAATATTGCTGGGAAAGTTTTGCGCTGGTATAATACGGGCACCCTTGCTTCCATGTCCATTCCCTTTCCTAGTTCCTAAATACTAGGGCCCTGAAACTGAAGGAATGTTCCCCTCCGGCCTGCGCATTGAGATGCTTTTCATCACTGCATTACTAGTGCCATAACTTTTTTATTTTTCAGTTGATTGAGCGGTGTGCGGGCTTGTTTTTTGCGAGACGGGCTGTAGATTTTATTGGTATCATTTTAGAGCACATACGACTTTTTGATCACTTTTTATTTCATTTTTTGGTAAAGGAAATGACCAAAAACAAGCAATTCTGGAATAGTTTTTTTTTATTGGGTTTTTTTTCGGCATCCACAGTGCGCCCTAAATTACATGTTAGCTTTATTCTGCGGGTCGATACGATTACGGCGATACCAAATTTATACAGTTTTTTTTATGTATTGCAGCTTTTGCACAATAAAATCACTTTTTTTATAAAATCATTTGTTTTCTGTGTCGCCATATTCTAAGACCCATAACTTTTTTATTTTTGCGTGCACAAAGCGGTGTCAGGGATTATTTTTTGCGGGATCGGATTGTCGTTTTTATTAGTACTATTTTGGAGTAAATGTGACTTTTTGATCACTTTTTATAGCATTTTTCGGAAGGAGATGTGACCTAAAAACAAAGATTCTGGCGTTGTTTTTCATGGTTTTTTTGTTTTGTTTTTTACGGCGTTCACCGTGCGGGATAAATTACATAATAGTTTTGTAGTTTGGGTTGTTACGGACGCGGTGATACCAATTATGTATAGTTTTTTTTTCATTTTTACGTTTTTTTCCCATAATAAAAGACTTACTATGGGAAAAAAGTCAGTTTAGCTTTATTTTTATTTGAAAAGTGTGTTTTTATTGTTTTACAACATTTTTATTAAGTTTTTTTTGCTTGTCCCACTAGGGGACTTGAGGGCCTGATGCCCCGATCGCTACTCTAATACACTGCACATACGTAGTGCAGTGTATTAGCGCTGTCAGTTATTCACTGACATCAAGCCTATGAGGACACGCCGCAGGCGTGTCCTCCCGTACAAGGCAGACTCGGACGCCATTTTCTGGCGTCCGATTGCCACAGCAACACAGCGATTGCGCCCTATTGAGCGCAGCATCTGAGGGGTTAATCAGCCGAATCGGAGAATAGCTTCGGTCCTGGCAGTTACAGGAGGGTGCCAGCTGTATATTACAGCTGTCACCCTGCGGTGATGGTGCCGGCTCTGCTTCTGAGCCCGCACCATCACTGCGCCGTACCTATACGGCGCTTTGCGGGAAGCACCTCCCGACAGCGCCGTATATATACGGCGGATGTCGGGAAGGGGTTAAAATTGTAGTCAGTTGGCAGAAAATTGAAAAATATATTATTTTAAAATGGCCAATATGAAGAAAGAGGGAACTGATAAATAAAAATGTATTTAGAAAACTGAGGTGTGATACATTTTCTTTTATGCATAGGCCAGGTTTTGCGGGGCATGTATCGCATTGGTAGTTAGTGTCTCTTCTGATCCCTCTTTTTGTACACACCCTAAATTTTTTATGGGGTCTTCTTCTTTTTTTTTTTCAGTAGGGGGTATTTCTGCAGGGAAATGCTGGCCTCGGATAATGTGACAAACAAGACTTCCCGATGAACTGCCCTCCCTTTCTGGGTTTCCAAATATAAGGACCTCGATGACCACCTGGAATTGCAGAAGGCTTCACGATTGCCTGCGTACCTGGACACCAGAAATGCATTATAAAATGAAATTTGGGTGAGGTGGATGGCCAGTTTTTTGTACCATGTTTTGCTCTTACGCGTGGCACTATATGGTTTGATCACCTGATCGGATAGTTCCACCCCATCCATGCTGCGATTATAGTCTAGGATGCAGGCAGGTTTGGTGGTTGGGGTGCTGGATCCACATACTGCAAAAGGTCTTCTGCATGCATTATGTATGGTGGACAATATATGCACATGCGTTTTGTCCTTAAACTTAGGAAACAGCAGATTTTCGTTGCAGACGGCACTGCTTTCCCCTACCTGCAACGTCTGCCCCAGCAGGGTTTTAGGGAGGCCCCTCTGATTTTCTCAATGGTCCACATGCCACGGTGGATCTGGACTGGGGCTTCAAGAGGGGAATACTATTATAAAAATTGTCACAGGAAAGTTGATATCCCTGGCCAAGTAAAGGGTGTATCAGGTTCCAAAAAATTTTGCCGCTGATACTGAGAAATGGAGGGCAGTCTGGGGGGGGTCAATTTTCTAATCTTTTCCCTCGTAAGTTTTAAAGCTGTGTGTACCCGGTGGCGCTCTCACACACCTAACACATTTTTATACTGTATAGTCCTGCCTAGAAAAACGTTAAAAGTAGTTTTATTCGTATAGTATTAAAAATAGGGCACTAAATGCCAAAAGTACTGAGTGTAGGCGTAGGCACACAGATCCACGGTCCCTGATAAATGTCAGGAAACAGGTGATCGTGAAAAACCTTTCAATCGATATGACACAAGATAGGGGTAGCAGTAGTGCTCCTCAATCACTTGCCATAGCGATGCAAAGGTAAACAAGCCTCCTTGAAATGTCCTGTATGCACATAGAAACAGACGTGCCACACTCTGGACATGCACAGGGGACCTAAGCAAATGTAGATGTGGTCTGGTTACCACAGTAAAGCAACGTCCCAATGCGTTTCTGCAGCCCTGTAACTACAGGGCAGCGTCCTCAGGGGTTAAATTCGCTTATTGGGGTATGTTCACACGGCCAAATTACGGACGTAATTCGGGTGTTTTACGCCTGGAATTACGTACGAAATTACGGCTTGAATGCGTTGACAAACATCTGCCCATTGAAAGCAATGGGCTGACGTTTGTCTATTCACACGAGGCGTATATTTACGCGTCGCTGTCAAAAGACGGTGCGTAAATAGACGCCCGCGCCAAAGAAGTGTCCTGTCACTTCTTGGGACGTAATTGGAGCCGTTATTCATTGACTCCAATGAAAAGCAGCGCCAATTACGTCCGTAATGGACGCGGCGTTCAAGCGCCTGCACATGCCGTTACGGCTGAAATGACGGGGCTGTTTTCTCCTGAAAACAGCCCCGTCATTTCGGCCGTAACGGACGTACACGTGTGAACATACCCTTACTAATGAACTGCCGAAACGCACATTTTCTGCTGTTTGTTTTGTATTCTCCGGCGTGCACTGAGACCAGCTATCAGTGTCTCAGTGCACGCCGGAGAATACAAAACAAACAGCAGAAAATGTGC
The DNA here is from genome assembly GCF_050947455.1 of Rhinoderma darwinii. NCBI lineage: Eukaryota > Metazoa > Chordata > Amphibia > Anura > Rhinodermatidae > Rhinoderma > Rhinoderma darwinii. Next base: position 64,556,923 of record NC_134696.1, read on the forward strand.
TGTTCGGCAGTTCATTAGTAATAAGTGAATTTAACCCCTGAGGACGCTTCCCTGTAGTTACAGGGCTGCAGAAACGCGTTGGGACGTTGCTTTACTGTGGTAACCAGACAACATCTACATTTGCTTAGGTACCCTGTGCATGTCCAGAGTGTGGCACGTCTGTTTCTATGTGCATACAGGACATTTCAAGGAGGCTTGTTTACCTTTGCATCGCTATGGCAAGTGATTGAGGAGCACTACTGCTACCCCTATCTTGTGTCATATCGATTTGAAAGGTTTTTCAATATCACCTGTTCCTGACATTTATCAGGGACCGTGGATCTGTGTGCCTACGCCTACACTCAGTATGTTAAGGATCTGCCAGGCACAACTTCTGTATCCACGCCCATAGGTAATCAGTCTGCACCTGCTTCTATGTCTGTGAGACTGACTCCATCTTCCACCACTCAGGATGGCAGGCTTAGGAGTGGGAGAGCCTATCACAGCCTGGCCAGACGGAGCTAGCTCCCGCCCTCTGTCTATTTATACCTGGGTTTCCTGTTCCTCCTTGCTTGTGATTCTTCTCTGTTGGTTTCCTGGCCCTGCTGCAGCTTCTTGAACTACTTGTCCCTGCTTCGTATTGACCCTGGCTTACTGACTACTCTTCTGCTCTGTGTTTGGTACCTCGTACACTCCTGGTTTGACTCGGCTCGTTTACTACTCTTGTTGCTCACAGTGTTTCCGTGGACAACTGCCCCGTTTCCCTTTGTTCTGTGTTTCCTTGTCTAGTTGTCTGTCGTGCACTTACTGAGTGTAGGGACCGTCGCCCAGTTGTACCCCGTCGCCTAGGGCGGGTCGTTGCAAGTAGGCAGGGACTGAGTGGCGGGTAGATTAGGGCTCACTTGTCTTTTCCCTATCCCTGTCATTACATAATCACAAGCCCATATACCTACTCTACCCTGGTCCCTCACACCACTATGGACCCCCTTAAGACCCTGGTTCAGCAAATGCAGGGTCTCTCCCTACAGGTCCAGGCCCTGGCTCAGAGGGTCAACCAGCCTGATGCTACCATGGTAGTGCCCCTCACCTCACCTCTTGAACCCCACCTCAAGTTGCCTGACCTGTTCTCAGGGGACCGGAAGACTTTTCTCTCCTTTCGGGAGAGTTGTAGGCTCTATTTTCGTTTAAAGCCCCACTCCTCAGGCTCTGAGAGCCAGCGGGTGGGTATAATTATGTCCCGGCTCCAGGAAGGGCCCCAAGAATGGGCCTTCTCCTTGGCTCCTGACGCCCCTGAACTTTCCTCCGTTGATCTTTTCTTTTCTGCTCTCGGACTCCTTTATGACGAGACTGACAGGACTGCCTTTGCCGGGAGTCAGCTGGTGACCTTACGTCAGGGTAAGAGACCTGTTGAGGAGTATTGCTCTGACTTTAGGAAGTAGTGCGTAGCTTCTCGGTGGAATGACCCTGCCTTAAGGTGCCAGTTTAGGTTGGGTCTGTCGAACGCCCTGAAAGACCTGCTAGTTAGCTATCCCTCTTCTGACTCCCTAGACCAGGTTATGGCTTAAGCGGTACGACTTGACCGACGTCTCAGGGAACGACAACGTGAACGTTTATGTGTTTTTCTCCTCTGACTCCCCCATGATGCCTCCCGAGGTTCCGTTGCTTCGTTCTTCCATGGAAGACTCGGAGGTACCTATGCAACTCGGGGCCTCCGTGTCCCCCCCAACAACGTAGAGAGTTTCGCAGGAAGAATGGTCTCTGCTTCTATTGTGGGGATGACAAGCATCAAGTGAACACCTGTCCTAGGCGTAAGAATAAGCAGCCGGAAAACTTCCGCGCCTAAGTGATCATCGGGGAGGTCACTTGGGCGCACAGGTATTTCCCGTAAATATGAAACGTAATAAAATCTTGCTTCCCTTTCAGGTCTCTTTTGGTGGTAGGTCTGCTACCAGCAGTGCCTTCGTGGATTCAGGGTCGTCTGCTAATATCATGTCTGTGGAATTTGCTATGTCTCTAGCTATGCCTTTGATTGATTTGCCTAAACCTGTCCCGGTAGTGGGTATCGACTCCACTCCTCTTGCTAATGGTTATTTTACACAGCATACCCCTGTTTTTGAACTCCTTGTTGGCTCCATGCATTTGGAGCAGTGCTCTGTACTGTTGATGCAGGGATTATCGTCCGATTTGGTTTTAGGGCTTCCCTGGTTGCAGTTGCATAATCCCACGTTTGACTGGAATACTGGGGATCTTACCAAATAGGGTAATGAATGCTTGACGTCATGTTTTTCTGTTAATTCTATTTCTCCCCCTGAGGAGGTGAACACGCTACCTGAGTTTGTTCAGGACTTCGCTGATGTTTTCTCTAAGGAGGCCTCCGAAGTGTTACCTCCTCATAGAGAATACGATTGCGCTATCGATTTGGTACCAGGAGCTAAGCTCCCTAAGGGTAGGACATTTAATCTCTCTTGTCCCGAACGTGAAGCCATGAGAGAGTATATCCAGGAATGCCTGGCCAAGGGTTACATTCGCCCCTCTACTTCTCCGGTAGGTGCTGGCTTCTTCTTCGTAGGGAAGAAGGATGGTGGTCTTAGGCCATGCATTGACTACCGTAACTTGAATAAGGTCACTGTAAGGAACCAGTATCCCCTTTCTTTGATTCCTGATCTCTTTAATCAGGTTCAGGGGGCCCAATGGTTCTCTAAGTTTGATCTACGGGGGGCGTATAACCTTATCCGCATCAAAGAGGGGGATGAGTGGAAGACTATGTTTAACACTCCCGAAGGTCATTTCGAATACCTCGTCATGCCCTTTGGGTTGTGTAATGCTCCCGCGGTCTTCCAGAATTTCATAAATGAGATTTTAAGAGATTACCTGGGGGTATTTCTTGTAGTGTACCTTGATGACATACTTGTGTTTTCCAAGGACTGGTCCTCCCACATTGAGCATGTCAGGAAGGTGCTCCAGGTCCTTCAGGAAAACAAACTGTTTGCGAAGACCGAAAAATGTGTGTGTGGGGTGCAGGAGATACCATTTTTGGGTCAAATCCTCACTCCTCATGAATTCCGCATGGACCCCGCCAAGGTCCAGGCTGTGGCTGAATGGGTGCAACCTGCCTCCCTGAAGGCGTTACAGTGCTTCTTGGGGTTCGCTAATTATTACAGGAGATTTATTGCTAACTTCTCGGTCATCGCTAAGCCTCTTACGGACCTCACTCGCAAGGGTGCTGATCTCCTCCACTGGCCTCCTGAGGCTGTCCAGGCTTTTGAAGCCCTTAAGAAGTGCTTTATCTCGGCCCCGGTGTTGGTTCAGCCCAACCAAATGGAGCCATTTATCGTGGAGGTTGACGCGTCCGAGGTGGGAGTGGGGGCTGTCTTGTCCCAGGGTACCAGGTCCCTCACCCATCTCCGTCCCTGTGCCTACTTCTCCAGGAAGTTTTCGCCCACTGAGAGTAACTATGACATTGGCAACCGCGAACTCTTAGCCATTAAATGGGCATTTGAAGAGTGGCGCCACTTCCTGGAGGGGGCTAGGCACCAGGTAACGGTCCTTACCGACCACAAGAATCTGGTTTTCCTAGAATTGGCCCGGAGGCTAAACCCGAGGCAAGCTCGATGGGCGTTATTTTTTACCAGATTAAATTTTTGGGTTACCTATAGGGCTGGGTCTAAAAATATTAAGGCTGATGCACTGTCGCATAGCTTCATGGCCAGCCCTCCTTCGGAGGAAGATCCTGCTTGTATTTTGCTTCCAGGTATAATCATTTCCTCTATTGATTTCTGATTTAGTCTCTGAAATTGCTGCTGATCAAGGTTCAGCTCCCGGGAACCTTCCTGAGAACAAGCTGTTTGTTCCCCTGCAATTCCGGCTAAGGGTACTTAGGGAAAATCATGACTCCGCACTATCTGGTCATCCAGGCATCCTGGGTACCAAGCACCTCATTGGCAGAAACTATTAGTGGCCTGGGTTGCCTAAAGACGTTAAGGCCTACGTCGCCGCTTGTGAGGTTTGTGCTAGGTCCAAGACTCCCAGGTCCCGACCAGCGGGCTTACTACGTTCTTTGCCCATTCCCCAGAGACCTTGGACCCATATCGCCATGGATTTTATCACCGATTTGCCTCCATCTCAAGGCAAGTCGGTGGTGTGGGTTGTAGTAGACCGCTTCAGTAAGATGTGCCACTTTGTGCCCCTCAAGAAACTACCCAATGCGAAGACGTTAGCTACCTTGTTTGTCAAACACATCCTCCGTCTCCATGGGGTCCCTGTCAATATTGTTTCTGACAGAGGGGTACAATTTGTTTCTTTGTTTTGGAGAGCCTTCTGTAAAAAGTTGGAGATTGATCTGTCCTTCTCCTCTGCCTTCCATCCTGAAACTAAGGGGCCAAACCGAGAGGACTAATCAGTCTCTAGAACAATATTTAAGGTGTTTTATCTCTGACTGTCAATATGATTGGGTCTCATTCATTCCCCTCGCCGAATTTTCCCTTAATAACCGGGTCAGTAACTCGTCAGGGGTCTCCCCCTTTTTCTGTAATTTTGGGTTTAATCCACGGTTCTCCGTTTCACCTGGTAGTTCCAACAATCCCGAGGTAGAGGTCATTCATCGGGAACTGTGCACAGTCTGGTCCCAGGTTCAGAAGAACCTAGAGGCGTCCCAGAGCATACAAAAGACTCAGGCAGATAGAAGACGTTCTGCTAACCCCTTGTTTATGGTCGGGGATCTGGTGTGGCTATCGTCAAAGAACTTGCGCCTTAAAGTCCCGTCCAAGAAGTTTGCTCCCCGGTTTATAGGACTGTACAAGGTCACTGAAGTCCTCAATCCTGTCTCCTTCCGACTGGAGTTGCCCCCATCTTTTCGAGTACACGACGTGTTTCATGCCTCCCTCCTTAAACGCTGCTCCCCGTCCTTGGCTCCCTCGAGGAAACCTCCTGTCCCCGTTCTCACCCCTGAGGGGGTAGAATTCGAGGTGGCCAAGATTGTGGACAGCAAGATGGTCCAAGGCTCCCTCCAGTACCTGGTCCATTGGAGAGGATACGGGCCTGAGGAGAGGACTTGGGTACCCGCCCAGGATGTTCACGCTGGGGTATTGGTCAGGAAGTTCCACCTTCGTTTCCCCAATAAACCAGGTCCATCTAGAAAGGGTCCGGTGGCCCCTCATAAAAGGGGGGGTACTGTTAAGGATCTGCCAGGCACCACTTCTGTATCCACGCCCATAGGTAATCAGTCTGCACCTGCTTCTATGTCTGTGAGACTGACTCCATCTTCCACCACTCAGGATGGCAGGCTTAGGAGTGGGAGAGCCTATCACAGACTGGCCAGACGGAGCTAGCTCCCGCCCTCTGTCTATTTATACCTGCCTTTCCTGTTCCTCCTTGCTTGTGATTCTTCTCTGTTGGTTTCCTGGCCCTGCTGCAGCTTCTTTAACTACTTGTCCCTGCTTCGTATTGACCCTGGCTTACTGACTACTCTTATGCTCTGCGTTTGGCACCTCGTACTCTCCTGGTTTGACTCGGCTCGTTTACTACTCTTGTTGCTCACAGTGTTTCCGTGGGCAACTGCCCCGTTTCCCTTTGTTCTGTGTTTCCTTGTCTGGTTGTCTGTCGTGCACTTACTGAGTGTAGGGACCGTCGCCCAGCTGTACCCCGTTGCCTAGGGCGTGTCGTTGCAAGTAGGCAGGGACTGAGTGGCGGGTAGATTAGGGCTCACTTGTCTTTTCCCTATCCCTGTCATTACACAGTACTTTTGGCATTTAGTGCCCTATTTTTAATACTATACGAATAAAACTACTTTTAACGTTTTTCTAGGCAGGACTATACATTTATTAATTAACGCTTACTATTTACACAGATTTTTGGGAATTTAACATTTTTATACTGTACCGGGCCCTTTTGTTGGGCAAGTATTTCCTGAAGTGCAGCTTTCCTTTAAAATTTACAAGGAATTCATCGACCGCTATATTCTATTCAGGGATATAAATTTAGCAAAATTTTGTGTTCTAGTGGTCGATGACAGGCCTGATCTTATAGAGCCTGCCATAATTTGGGTCCTGTGGTGGTGGGCAACAGGAATTATCATTATAATGAAAAAACGTGAGCCTCAAAACGTGTCCTGCTCATCACCGTACTGTAAAGGAGCGTATTGTACAATACATCAGAGGACCTGTAGTCCCTGGTACTTGGTTTTTATATGAGTCCTATGTTTAGCAATAAGCCACAAAATTTTCCGAGTTCCACTGGGTCTGTGGGGGCCCACTTTTGCCCTCTGGCATGATATGAGGTGGGATTGCTGGAAATAAACGGATCTGCATACAAATGGTCTGCTGGACCATCGCAGAAACAGGTTTTTCAGAGAAGAACAGATTTTAAAAAAAGCCTAATTCCCTGAACCCTGCTCTCTACTTGAATCCCTGAGGAGGCAGTGAAGTTGGGAACCTGAGGGGTAAAATTTACAGCAGGTACCCACATCGCCTCATTTGAAGACTGTGCAGGACTAACCTCTCTTCTGCGCTGTGGGGGAGGGCACATCGGAATCGCTAGAAGAAGATTACGATGAAATAACAAATTCCATTTTATCACTAGCAGTGTCTGTGTTGGAGCATGTCATGGCACATGCTTCCTCTGCGCACTATAAAATCTCTGGGCCATAATAAAACTCCCTAACAACTAAAATATATATATATATATATATATATATATATATATATATAATACACCGTCTAGTCACATTATTATGACCACCTCTTACTTTCGAGATCGGCAGCACTACCCCATGGAGGAAGTGATGTGTTGTGGGCTGGCTTGGTGGGTACGAATGTAGCTGTCTTTATCTTGACTCTGATATCGTGCTGCAGCGTGATAATCACACAACAAAAGTCATTGAAAGTCAAGATTGGCCAGGATCTTGCCACTATATTTAATGCGTTTAAAAGTCAAGATAAAGATGGCTACATCTGTGTATACTGTGTGCGATAGGCTTTCTGAAAACATCACTCGTTGTTGCCAAGGGGCAATTATTGGCTTTAGGGCCAAGGGTGGCAGTATTTCTCAAACAGCGCAGTTTGTGTACTGTTCTTGTTCTGCTGTGGTGAATGTGTATCGTGAGTAGACAAATGGCATCATTAGGAATAACCAACGTGGAAACTGATGTACAATGTGCCATTGATGTGAGAGGTGAACGTTGCCTATGAAGCTGCGCAAAAACCGAACGACGCGCTACAGTGGAGCAGCTCACCGTGAAAATCAACCAGGGGGCTGACGCATGTCTAAAACAGTTCAGCGAACCCTACTGCGTATGAGGCTCCGAAGCAGACGGATGGTCACTGCTCCTATGCTAACAATGGTGCATCGAACAAAGAGGCTTCAATTTGCACAGCAGTATCGGAATTGGACCACCGATGATTGGCAAAGGGTTGCCTTCTCCGATGAGTCACGTTTTCTGCTTCGTGTGAATCCAGCCTAAATGATGTTATGCACTTTAAATACTGGTCACTTGATGCATTGTATTAAGCTTGAGAAAGGCTCTGAGGAGATGAAATGTAGCATGGGTGAATAAAACAAGTTCCTTCTTGGATGTGCTGCCTGTATCTCCTTTTTTGCATCCTCATGTTCATCGACGTGCCAGTTATCGACACTTATCGCAAACTGAGAGGGACAGAATCCTTGAACTGAGACCTTGATTTATCACTCTGGCAGATCACTACGCGCATAAGCCGAGATGTCAGTTCAACGTTGCTTGTCCCTGAAGGAGAGCAACGAACGGGAATGACCGCAAGATGTGCGCGGAAGCGAACCTCTGCAAGAATGGATCTTCTGATTGGAAGAATGGTGCGTAGTGCTCCATTCTGTACAGCAAGTGAAATTATACGTCCTATAACAAGCCTAGGGCAGTAACAAGTGTCGACACCAACCATCAGAAGGCGTTTGCATGACACTGGGCTACGAGCCAGATGTCCATCTGCAGGTGTTCTGTTGACCGCACGCCACTGCTCTCAAAGGCTATAATGGTGCACAGCAAGACAGCAATGGAGGTCTATCCTCTTCAGTGACGAGTCCCGCTTTTGTCTCGGAAGCAATGATAGACGGACACTGGTCTGGAGACCACGTGGGCAACGCCATGAAGATGCCTTCACAAGGGAACATCACACTGGTCCTACTCCCAGAATTATTGTGTGGGGCGGCATAATGTACAGTAGCCGGACCCCTCTAGTCTTCATTTCAGGTACACTAACAGCTCAGCGAGCGTTACATTGACTTGGTCTTGGATCCAGTGGTGCGGCCATTTCTCCAAAGTGTCTCAGGTAGCTGTCTTTCAACAGGACAATGCCAGGCCGCGTGTTGCTTAGGGTACTATGAACTGCCTGCGTGGCCTAAACGTGCTACTATGGCCGGCAGCGTCTCCGGACTTGTCTTTCAGTGAGCAAATTTGGGATGTCATTGGTTGGCAATTGCAAAAATCCCTTAGACAACCATTAACCCTTTCAGGACCAAGCTCATTTTGGCCTTCAGGACCAGCCCTATTTTTTCAAATCTGACGTGTCACTTTATGTGGTAATAACTCTGAAATGCTTATACCTATCCAAGCGATTCCGAAATTGTTTTCTCGTGACATATTGTACTTTATGTTAGTGAAAAAAATTGGTTGATAAATTTAATATTTATTTGTGAAAAACGCCCAAATTTGGCGCAAATTTGCAAAAAATATGATTTTTCTAAATGTAAATGTATCTGCTTGTCAAACAGATAGTAACTATTTTGTGGTATTACTATTTAACATTTCCCATATGTCTACTTTAGGTTTGCATTGTTTTTTTAACGTCCTTTTTTTTTTTTCAGGGACCAGTTCAATTCTGAAGTGGTTTTAAGGGGCCCATATATTTGAAAACCTTAAAAAAACACTTTATTTTAAAAACTGCACCCCTCGAAGTATTTAAAGGAACAGTGTCACCCCCAAAAAAATTTTTATATCAGTTTGATGTTAGTGTTTTATTAAAAACTTTTGTATGTGTTTGTGTGTTACTTTTTTTTATTTTTTTACTTTTTCTTCCCTATGGGGGCTGCCATTTTTTTTCCATTTCTGTATGTGTCGATTAACGACACATACAGACCTGGAATACAGCAGCTACAGTCCCATAGTGAATGCGAACGGGGCCCGTTCCATCCACTATGGTGTACGCCGTCTGTGTGGGAACGGCGCATGCGCCGCTCCCGCACAGTCCAATTTGAACTGAGCACCGTCCGGCGCCATTTTCCTGTAGACCGGAAGTCGCGGCCGGACAGTAAGATTACTACTTCCGGTCGCGGCTTCCGGACTTGTGCACTTGGAGCAGCGGCAGCAGACGGAGCGGACGGACCGGAGGGAGCGGCGGCGGCAGGAGCAGGTAAGTGATTTCTATGTATGTTCGTGTTTCAGTGTGTGTGTTTACTAGTGTATGTAAACCTTCTACACTGTGTGTTAGCTCAAAAAATGGCGACACACAGTGTAGGAGGTTAGACCGTTCAATCCCCTCGTTTCTCCCGGCACTAGCCAGGATAAAGGAGGGGGGATTCTGAGAGCTCACTAGAGCGAGGGATTTTTTTCCAATTTTGCAGCATAAAGCAATGTGGTTGCTTTACCACAAGCAATGCTGCAATTTTGGGAATTGCTCCATCTAGTGACCAGTGCTGGGAAATATTATAAATTAGAATCTAATTTATAATATTTCCTGACTCGTGAAAAAAATAATTAGAACAATGTTTAATCACCTACACACTAATTGTTTAACTAAAAAAAAAAAAAAAAAATACATTTTTTGCTAGCAACACATTCCCTTTAAAACAGCAGTCAGAAAGTGTTTTAACCTTTCAGGCGTTTCACAGTAATTAAAGCAATGTAAAGGTGAAATGTACATTTTTTTTTTTTTTGCTGAAATTCATTTGTAATACATTTTTTTTCTGTAACACAAAGTTTTACCAGAGAAACGCAACTCAATATTTATTGCCCAGAGTCTGCAGTTTTTAGAAATATCCCACATGTGGCCCTAGTGCGGTAATGCACTGAAACACCAACCTCAGAAGCAAACCTCCTTTTTATTAGAATATATTTTAGGTACCATGTTAGGTTTAAAGAGGTCTGGTGGTGCCAAAACAGTGAAAATCCCCCAAAAGTTACCCCATTTTGGAAACTACACCCCTCAAGGAATGTATCTAGGGCTATAGTTAGCATTTTGACCCCACAGTTTTTTTGCTAAATTTATTTGAATTACTCAGTAAAAATGAAAATTATTTTTTTTCTGAAAAAACATTGAATTTCCTATTTTTTACAAGGAATAAATGAGAAAAAGCACCCCAACATTTATAAAGCAATTTCCCCTGATTACGGCAATACCCCATATGTGGTAATAAACTGCTTTATAGACCCACGGCAGGGCTCAGAACGGTAGGAGCACCATTTGGATTTTCGAGCACAGATTTTGCTTGAATGGTTTTCAGTGCCATGTCGCGTTTGTAACAGACTGGAGGGACCAAAACTGTTGAAACCCCCCAAAAGTGACCCAATTTTGGAAACTACACCCCTCAAGGAATGTATCTAGGGCTATAGTGAGCATTTTGACCCCACAGATTTTTGCTGAATTTAGTGTAATTAGGTCATGGAAATGAAAATCAAAGTTTTTTTTCAAGTAAAATTAAGTTTTACCTCACATTATTCCATATTCACAATAGATAAAGGAGAAAAAGCACCCAAGCATTTGTAAAGCAAACTCACCTGAGCACAGAGATACCCCATATGTGGTCAGAAACTGCTCTTTGAACCCACAGCAGGGTTTAGAATGGAAAGAAGCACCATTTGGCTTTTGGAGCTCAAATTTAGCTGGAATTGTTTGCTGAGGCCATGTCGCATTTGCAAAACCATTGAGGGGCCAAAACAGTGGAAACCCCTAAAAAAATTACCCTATTTGGGAAACTACACCCCTCAAGAAATTTATCTAGGGGTATAGTGAGCATTTAGACCCTAGAATTTTTTTGCATAAATTATTGGAATTAGGCCGTGAAAATGAAAATCTACATTTTTTTAGATAAAATATAGGTTTTGAACATTTTTTTTAATTTCCATAGGGACTAAAGGAGAAAAAGCACTCCGATATTTGTAAAGCAATATCTTCTGAGTATAGTTAAACCCCATATGCAGTCATTTACTGCTGTTTGGACACACGGCAGGGCCCAAAAGGGAAGGAGCGTCACTTGGCTTTTGAAGCTCCAATTTATCTGGAATGGTGTGCATAGGCCATGTCGCATTTGCAAAGCCCCTTAGCCCCAGTGGAAACTCCCCGAAAGCAACCATATTTTGGAAAGTTTACCCTCAAGGAATGTGTAGTTACCTTATATGTGTACATTACCGACTACTTGGACATTTTTCAGGGCCTCGAGTGAACTGTGTGCGTTTTGGCTTTCAGCTTGCATTTTAACAATATATTACTTTGCTTTTTTGAAATAAAGAAACTTTCTAATATACTTAATTTTTTAAACCTGCATGGATTGCAGGTTTTCATTCCCCATTGCATAGACCCGGCCGTTCTTGCTGCCACGCTTCGACACAGACTTTAGGAGTTCCTCTCCTCTGTTTGTCGATGACACGTATAAAAGGGCTGGCTGCCTGGCTCAATTCATCAGCTCAAGGGGGAAGGGGCTGGATAGCTGATGAATTGAGCCAGGCGGCCAGCCCCTTCATCCGCATTATCAACACAGAGAGGAGGGGGATGCTCCTTCTCCCGGAGATTGTGTTGACGCATCACAGCAAGAATCGCAGCTCCACACTTCTGGGTCCACACAATGGGGACTAAAACCTGCAATCCGTGCAGGTTTTAAAAATAGAGTATATTAGAAAGTTTCTTTATTTCACAAAAGCAAAATGCTAATTAGTTTTTCTTTTCATCGGACAACCTCTTTAGGCACATTTTTATTTTTGGGTATACTTTGGCTGGTGGTTCATTTATGAAGATGGGTTTTTGACAAGAATGGCAAGAACAAAAATATCCAAGAAAATTTTGGCACTAAAGATAAACTAAATTATATTCTTGAATGTCTAAAATGGGACAAATTAATAAAGAGTTTAAAAACGTGGCTCTGTGTGGAAAATTGTAAAGCAGTCAATGAGACACAAGGCTGGGAGTGATGGGCAATAATAACGGGTATCACACCTCATTCCTTTCTTGGTACATACACGACATCTTCTTTGGGGGTACTTTCTTGGTTCAGTTGAGGGAATTACAGCAATAAAATGTCGCTCAGTGAGTCTTTTGACAGATTCAGATTCTAATGGATGAGAGGGGCCAACATTTGCTAAAACAAGATCTTCAATGACCATTTCCTGGTAATCTAGAAAAGTATTTGAATTTCATGCCTTTTTGTAGAACACAAACGAGTTGTATGTGGCAACCTGAAATGGGTAAATAACTAATTTTTTTGTACCAGGTATATGATTTTCTTGATACCTGGTATGGCTGTAGAACCTGATCAGCAAGGTCTACTCCCCCCATGTATTTGTTGTAATCAATGATTGACACAGGTTTTTGCTTTTGGGTAGTAGAACCTCGTTCTACAACATCCATTGTTGCATCAGTGTGGATCGAGCTGAGGATAAAAATATCCCTTTTGTCTTTGTATTTTAGGGCAAGCAGCGCTCCGCTGCGAACACCGACCTGACTGCCCCTTTTTGTACTTTTCATTCACCAATGATTGTGGAAACCCCTGGCGGTTTTTACGAATGGTCCCACAAGCCCCAGTGTTCTGTTCGACCAAACATTTAAAAAGGGGTATGCTTGTGTAGTGGTTGTCCACATACAGGTTATGGCCCTTTTCTAAACCAAACCTTGCTCTTTTAGATGGAATGAATTGTTTGAAGTGCAGTCTCCCTTTGAATTTTATTAGGGACTCATCAATGGAAATGTTTTGCGTGGGGGTGTAAAGTAATAAAAATGTGTCTGACAACGCTTTGATGATGGGCCTGATTTTGTAGAGTCGGTCATAATCTGGGGCACTTCTAGGGAGGCACTGACTGTTATCGTTGAAATGCCAAAATCTCATGAGCATTTCATAACGGGCTCTAGGAAGAATGGCAGAAAAGGCAGGGGTGGTTAGAACGGGACGGGTGGACCAGTATGATCGAATGCTCGGTTTTTTAACATGCCCCATGGCAAATGTGAGGCCTATAAATTTCTTAATTTCATCAATATCTGTTGGCCTCCATGAATTTTGCCTGGCATAATAGGAACGGGGATTCTGAGAGATGAATTGGGAAGCATATAAATTAGTTTGGAAAACAATATGTTCCAGCAAATCATTTGTTAGTAATAAGTAAAAAAATTTAATTGGACCAAAACCTCCCACCTCTACATTTGTACCTGGGGTGGCATTAAAGTCCGGGATGAATGGCATGCCAGAATTTGAAGCCTCCCATCTGATAAATGCTACATCTAGTGGCAAACTCTCTTGTAGGTTGGCATGCGCCTCTTCGCTAAAATGAGGCATGTCACTTGTACTGGGCATCGTGCCCTGATTTGGAGATGTTTCTCCAACAGCCCTCTCTACCTGTCCTGTACTGGTCCTTGTATTTTTTGAGGATGAACCAGAATGACCACTAGACTCAGAGCTGTCACTTTCGCTAACCGCAAAACCCTCAAAATAGTCATCGCCATCTGACAAGACACTATCTTCACTGTCCGAGCATAAAAGGGCATACGCTTCCTCTGCAGAATAAAATTGACGGGCCATTTTATTACGTTTATGTTTTTATACGTAAAGGTATATAAACGTAAATGGTATGAAGTTCGTTAATTTAATTAGAACAAATTAATTGCCACAACAAATTAATTGACTGGCACAGCACTTCCTATCAAATTGATTACTAATATAACCCTAACCGTCACCCTAAATTATTACTAACTATACCCTAATAATTATTATTACTAACTACCCTAATACTAAAACCTAGCACTATACCCTAACCCTATATCCTACCTAACATTAATGGGATTGGGGGAATTTGTTATATGGTGTTTTTTTTTTTACTGTGTCTTATACTGTCATAATCACAGATCTGACACTGTCTCTCCTCTGTTTGCTCTCTGACAGAGCAGCAGGGGAGAAACAGTGTTTATATATACTTGGTCTCAGGGAAAGTTTGTTGCTACAACAAACTTTCCCTGCGATGGCCATGATTGGTTATCATGACCATCACATGAACGGGACCTGAACCAATCAGGACCCGATCATGTCTCCGGGACTAGCGGCACTGTCTATCCTCTGAGGGGAGACAGTGTAGATTACGGGGGAAAGTTTGTTGCTACAACAAACTTTCCCTGCGATGGTCATGATTGATTATCATGACCATCACATGTTCGGGACCTGAATAAATCAGGTCCCGATCATGTCTCTGGGACCAGAGGCAGGTGACAGCAACGCGATCCGGGTGTCAGCGCTATTCTGAGACACCCGGATTGCGCTTTTAGCACCCACCGTGAATTCACGTCGGCGCTGCACAGAGCCCAGCAAGCGCCGACGTGAATTTAATGTGGGCGGTCGGGAAGCGGTTAATGACCTCATTGATAGCATGCCAAGGCGTGTAAGTGCGTGTATTTCTGTGTGGTGCTCGTACTCGATACTGAATAAATCAAGATGTTTGGAATATTTTGTTTCTACTTTTTTTATCATTTGCATATCATTAACATGTCTATCGATTCTGTGATTTTCAAAATTCACAAACTTTTCCTTTTTGGTGTTGCAATTTCAATGTTGAAGAGTGTCATTTCCCATCCTCCTATATGAACTCTTACCCTAATCATTAATCACAATTCTCTAAACCTAATCTAATGTGGTATCTGGTCAGGATTTAATGTTGGAAACAATCATTTATGGTGACTGACAGAAATGTATTAGACATTCTTCTGTAGTGTGAATTGTTATCGCTATGAGTGTAACGCTTATCACTAGAGAAGCGGTTAAAGGATTTTACGCTATAGGGACAGTGTAAAATGATTAAACTTTATTGATATTTCGCTGTGATGCGAAAGCCGGGAAACATCGAAGTCATGTAGTCAATAAATGGTCAAATTAGGCACCTGCAGCTGTTCATAATCTCACTCCTCTGAAAAAAAGCCACTAATACAGATGCTTCCACCCTTAGGGTATGTGCACACAGTAGCAGGCTTTTACGTCTGAAAAGACAGACCGTTTTTAGGAGAAAACAGCTGCCTCGTTTCAGACGTAAATGCTGCTCCTCGTATTTTGTGAGGCTTCTCTGACAGCTGTAAATTTTGAGCTTTGCTTCATTGAGTTCAATGAAGAACGGCTTAAATTACGTCTGAAAGAAGTGCCCTGCACTTTTTTTGACGAGGCTGTATTTTTACGCGTCGTCGTTTGACAGCTGTCAAACGACGACGCGTAATTGACAGGTTGTCTGCACAGTACGTCTGCAAACCCATTCAATTGAATGGGCAGATGTTTGCCGACGTATTGTAGCCCTATTTTCAGGCGTAAAACGAGGCATAATACGCCTCGTTTACGCCTGAAAATAGGTCGTGTGAACCCAGCCTTAGGGTATGTTCACACGGAGTGTTTTCAGCCGTTTTTCAGGCCATAAACGTCCCGAAAACGGCTGAAAAATCGGAGCGTTTGTTACGCGGCCTTTTTTCAAAGCGGCCGCGTAAAAAATCCACCGCAAAAAAAAAGTGCATGTCACTTCACCCGTTTTTGGAGCCGTTTTTCATAGACTCCATAGAAAGACAGCTCCAGAAACGGTCATTAAAAAGCCGCGAAAAAACAGCTCTGTATTTTGAGACTTTTTTTTTATTTTGTGTGTGCACATACCCTTACCTTTTCTTGAATTTGGTTAAGGACTCAATTTCTCATGAAACTAATTCAATTTAATATCGCAACATGCTAGCAAAATCTTTGACAGGCGGCAATCCACATTACAACCACTGGGTTGCCACCCATATAGCACAGACGCTTTGTGACATAGTATTTCTAAATCATGTTTTTTTTTTTAAACCTGGTCATCTCTCTGCGCACATCTCAAGATACGTTGAGATAAGAGGACGGGTAAGGAATGACACATCTGTATATGTGAAAATCGGAGAGCAAATATGCTCTGATTGATAAGTGAAGTGATAACATGACAAAAGATCATTTTATCGCTCCCCTGGGGTCTTCTAAAGCAATACAGGGAGATATCCTCCTCCCCCTGCACGCTGCCAGCACGTCCACTACTGGCTTCCATCCGCTCCTTCACACAGGCTGGAGTGGGAGCTGTAAATCCTATGCAGCTCCCATTTCAGCTCAATCTAGCCTGCGCTAGAGCCATTTGTAACAAGGACGTATCAAAAATGTCCAAAGCAGGGAAAGGGTTAAGCAATATGAAAAATCAGGTTCTAATGATGGCTAAAAGAAAGGCAAACCAAGAGTCAGGCTAGGTACTCACCTGCTTTGGTGTGTTCTGTCCCGTCAGAAGATCAGAACAAGGGGATAACGGTAGCAACAGTTTCGTTGCACAAAAGCGGCCGATAGTACCCATTGACTTTATTGGGTTCTGCCACGGGGGCCGTGATTTTCCTGGAAACTATAGCGCAGCTTACTGCGCTATTGTTTCTGGTAATTCCTGCTGGATCTGCGACAGAGTCCCCTATCGGAGCCTCCAACGCAGATGTGAACAGGGAATATATGCTTCAGTTCGTTCATGCAGCAGACAAATCTTAACATCAACTGTTCAGAGGTGACTACATGAGTCAGGCTTCCATTGTAGAATTTCTGCAGTAAAACTACTACTGAGGCAGACATAGAGGAGGAAGATTCATCCAAAAATGTAGGAAGTGGTATATGGTTGTCGCTGCTTATCTACTGGAGGATATTCAAACCACGGAGGACAAGTTTAAAAAATTTATTGAAATCAAAAGGTGTACTGACCATCTACGTCTTTTATGACCGGACTGGCCCCTTTCTCAAGATAAACACACGATATATACAGATATATTTATGTACACTATATGGACAAAAGTATTGGGCACACCACTTAAAGAGGCTCTGTCACCACATTATAAGTGCCCTATATTGTACATAATGTAGATTACAGCAGTGTTTTTTTTATTTAGAAAAACGATAATTTTTGACGGAGTTATGATCTATATTAGCTTTATGCTAATGAGTTTCTCAATGGACAACTGGGCGTGTTTTACTATATGGGCAAGTGGGCATTGTGGAGAGAAGTGTATGACGCTGACCAATCAGTGACCAATCAGAGTCATACACTTCTCTCCATTCATTTATACAGCACATAGCAATATAGCTATATCACTATGTGCAGCAACATACACACACACTAACGTTACTGCAATGTCATGACAATTAGGGGTCTCTCCATACTCGGGAAGATACTGAATTGCAGGAACCACATGGGTCAGTAACACTTTATGCTGTGCTTTACATTTTACTTGCTCCTTTCCTTATAACTCTGTGAAGATCTGTCTGCTCTGTGGGGATTCTTTGTGAGCACCTTTTGCTCTGATTGAAATCCACTCTCAAAGTTTACCTTCAATAGCTCTGTGACTCTGGCTGTATGTACGATGTAATTTACTTAAATTCACATACCTTGGCTCTTATGCCTAGTGCTACTTTTCTGCCCTTGTCCTAGCTGGTATTTCATCATCTGTCAGATAAACTTTTTCTTCCTGTAACTGCCAACATAAGGAGTGGTTCCTTTAGGTTCATCTTCACCACTTGGGAGGTGTACAGTCTTCAGATTTGTAGTCTTTTTTAACTCTATGTATTTTGTATTGTCCAAATAAAACTTATTTTTCTATGCCATTGGCAAACTTTATTACAATAGTGCATGACTCCTTCTGTTCCTAGTGTTTTTCAATGTCATGACAATGAATATACATTACCTCCAGCCAGGACGGGATGTGTATTCAGAATCCTGACACTTCGCTAATACAATCCCGACACTACAGCAAAGGAAGCCGAATCTCGCGAGATTACGCTGTAAACTGTCATTTCAAACGAGATTACGCTTCCTGGGCTGTAGTGTCGGGATTGTGTTAGCGAAGTGTCAGGATTCTGAATACACCTCCCGTCCTGGCTGGAGGTAATGTACATTCATTGTCATGACACTGCAGTAACGTTATAGTGTGTTTATGTGGCTGCAGATAGCGATATAGCTATATCGCTATGTGCTGTATAAATGAATGGAGAGAAGTGTATGACGCTGATTGGTCACTGATTGGTCAGCGTCATACACTTCTCTCCACAACGCCCACTTGGCCATATAGTAAAACACGCCCAGTTGTCCATTGAGAAACTCATTAGCATAAAGCTAATATAGGTCATAACTCCGTCAAAAATGATAGTTTTTCTAAATAAAAAACACTGCTGTAATCTACATTACAGCGCCGATCACATCATGTACAAGATAGGCCACTTATAATGTGGTGACAGAGCCTCTTTAATGACCGCTAATATGTGTTTTCACGGTGGTCATTAAGGGTAACTATGCCGCTGCGCCATGCAGGCTAGAGTGGGTGTCGGTTTGTCTAAAGACAGCCGGCCTCCTACTCTATCGGGATTTCTTCAAATCTGCTCATTTAAACCCTTAGATGCCTTGGTTAATATCGATCGTGGAATCTAAGTGGTTTCAGAGGGAGGGCGCTCGTTCTCTCACCCCATTGGCACACCCGCGAAACGATTGCGGGGTGCCGATATTTTTTATGGCAGACGGGAGCCTAACAAAGGCCCCCAGGTCTGCCTTCAGTGTATGCCTATTAGGCCCTGACAGGCATAATACACTGCAATACAGAAGTATTGTAGTGTATTATAAAAGTGATTAAGTGATTGCATAGTAAAGTCCCATAGTGGGACTAAAAAAAAAAAAAAAATTGTTAAATAAATAAAATATCCAAAGTAAAAAAAAAAACATGGAAAACCCACTTTTTCCCCTTTTACAAAATGATTTATTATCAAAAGCTAAAAACTAATGTACTGTGTGCCACACAGGACGAGAATGCCCGTCCTAATGCGGCAAGCACCCTCTGCTCAGAACAAGTTCTCATCCTGTGCCTGCAACCAGTTAAGAAGCGCAGTTGCTCTGTGTAATGATATGGCTTCTTCTTAAGCCGACCATACCCGCTGCGACCCTTGGACTTAAGCTCCCTTCAATACTGGTCTCTACATATGTTGCAGCGACTCTTAAAGAGGCTCTGTCACCAGATTTTGCAACCCCTATCTGCTATTGCAGCAGATAGGCACTGCAATGTAGATTACAGTAACGTTTTTATTTTTAAAAAACGAGCATTTTTGGCCAAGTATGACCATTTTTGTAGTTATGCAAATGAGGCTTGCAAAAGTCCAAGTGGGCGTGTATTATGTGTGTACATCGGGGCGTTTTTAATACTTTTACTAGCTGGGCGCTCTGACGAGAAGTATCATCCACTTCTCTTCAGAACGCCCAGCTTCTGGCAGATCACGCTGTGACGTCACTTCCCCAGGTCCTGCATCGTGTCAGACGAGCGAGGACACATCGGCACCAGAGGCTTCAGTTGATTCTGCAGCAGCATCGGCGTTAGCAGGTAAGTCGATGTAGCTACTTACCTGCAAACGCTGATGCTGCTGCAGAATCAACTGTAGCCTCTGGTGCCGATGTGTCCTCGCTCGTCTGACACGATGCAGGACCTGTGAGTGACGTCACAGCGTGATCTGGCAGAAGCTGGGCGTTCTGAAGAGAAGTGGATGATACTTCTCGTCAGAGCACCCAGCTAGTAAAAGTATTAAAAACGCCCCGATGTACGCACATAATACACGCCCACTTGGACTTTTGCAAGCCTCATTTGCATAACTACAAAAATGGTCATAACTTGGCCAAAAATGCTCGTTTTTTAAAAATAAAAACGTTACTGTAATCTACATTGCAGCGCCTATCTGCTGCAATAGCAGATAGGGGTTGCAAAATCTGGTGACAGAGCCTCTTTAACATTGTTGCCTATAGAAAAAACAAATTATTACAATTAAAAAATGATTATGGGAGGGGTGGTCAAGGTAATAAATTTTGGGTGTGGTGTAAATGTACAGAACTTGGTCCGCTGTTTTCTTGTGGCTGTTTCCCACTCTTTCGGGTGAAGCCCCTTGACTACAGAGGAGAGAAATTTCGTTTTAGCTGCGAAGTGGGGGGGGGGGGGGGGGTACAACTTTATATTAATGCCTATGGATTTAGAATGGGATGGCATAAAAGTTCCTGTTAGTGTAATGTGTAGGTGTCCTAATAATTTTGTCCATATAGTGTAAGTCCAACGGAGGCCATACAGGGGCATTAGTGACCCAAGGGCTTCCATTTTAAAAGACAAACTTTTTATTTTTCCACCGACGTAGCTGCATAAGGGCATTGTTTGCATGATGACTTGTAGTTTTCATTGTTACCATTATAGGGGAACATTACTTTTTGATCACTTTTTATTGCACTTTTTGGAAGGCAGAGTGAACAGAAAACACAATTATGGCATTATTTGTAATTGTATTTTTTACGGCGATTACTGTGCGGGTTAAATAACAATAATCGTTTTTTCGTTTGGGTTGTTACGGACATGGTGATGGCAATTATGTGTAGCTTTTTTAAAATAAAAAAAAATTATATATATACAGTGGAGGAAATAAGTATTTGATCCCTTGCTGATTTTGTAAGTTTGCCCACTGTCAAAGACATGAACAGTCTAGAATTTTTAGGCTAGGTTAATTTTACCAGTGAGAGATAGATTATATATAAAAAAAAGAAAATCACATTGTCAAAATTATATATATTTATTTGCATTGTGCACAGAGAAATAAGTATTTGATCCCCTAGCAACCATTAAGAGTTCAGCCTCCTCCAGACCAGTTACACGCTCCAAATCAACTTGGTGCCTGCATTAAAGACAGCTGTCTTACATGGTCACCTGTATAAAAGACTCCTGTCCACAGACTCAATTAATCAGTCTGACTCTAACCTCTACAACATGGGCAAGACCAAAGAGCTTTCTAAGGATGTCAGGGACAAGATCATAGACCTGCACAAGGCTGGAATGGGCTACAAAACCATAAGTAAGACGCTGGGTGAGAAGGAGACAACTGTTGGTGCAATAGTAAGAAAATGGAAGACATACAAAATAACTGTCAATCGACATCGATCTGGGGCTCCATGCAAAATCTCACCTCGTGGGGTATCCTTGATCCTGAGGAAGGTGAGAGCTCAGCCGAAAACTACACGGGGGGAACTTGTTAATGATCTCAAGGCAGCTGAGACCACAGTCACCAAGAAAACCATTGGTAACACATTACGCCGTAATGGATTAAAATCCTGCAGTGCCCGCAAGGTCCCCCTGCTCAAGAAGGCACATGTAAAGGCCCATCTGAAGTTTGCAAATGAACATCTGGATGATTCTGAGAGTGATTGGGAGAAGGTGCTGTGGTCAGATGAGACTAAAATTGAGCTCTTTGGCATTAACTCAACTCGCCGTTTTTGGAGGAAGAGAAATGCTGCCTATGACCCAAAGAACACCGTCCCCACTGTCAAGCATGGAGGTGAAAACATTATGTTTTGGGGGTGTTTCTCTGCTAAGGGCACAGGACTACTTCACCGCATCAATGGGAGAATGGATGGAGCCATGTACCGTCAAATCCTGAGTGACAACCTCCTTCCCTCCACCAGGACATTAAAAATGGCTCGTGGCCGGGTCTTCCAGCACGACAATTACCCGAAACATACAGCCAAGGCAACAAAGGAGTGGCTCAAAAAGAAGCACATTAAGGTCATGGAGTGGCCTAGCCAGTCTCCAGACCTTAATCCCATCGAAAACTTATGGAGGGAGCTGACGATCCGAGTTGCCAAGCGACAGCCTCGAAATCTTAATGATTTACAGATGATCTGCAAAGAGGAGTGGGCCAAAATTCCATCTAACATGTGTGCAAACCTCATCATCAACTACTAAAAATGTCTGACTGCTGTGCTTGCCAACAAGGGTTTTGCCTACGGCGACACAGCCCAGTGGGTCCACATACCCACCAATAGTGACATGACTTTTGGAGCTCAAATATTGCTGTAATGGTTTTTGGGTGCTGTGTCGCATTTGCAAAGCCCTGAGGGATCAAAACAGTTGAGACCCACCAAAAGTGACACCATTAGGGAAACTACACCCCTCAAGGAATCTAACTAGGGGTATATTGAGCATTTAAACCCCACATGTTTTTTGCAAAATGTATTGGAATTAAAAATACAAACTTTTTTCCAATAAAATGTAGATTTTTTTCCTTTTCACAAAGGTTAAAAGAGAAAAAGAACCATAACATTTGTAAAGCAATTTCTCCTGAGTACGGCAATACCCCACATGTGGTCGCAAACTGCGGTTTAGACACAGGGCAGGGCTCAGAATGGCAGGAGCACTGTTTGTCATGCAGATTTTGCTAAATTGGTCTTTGGGTGCCATCTCAAATTTGCACAGCCACGAGGTACTAGTACAGTAGAAAGATGTAAAAGGACTGAGAAGTGACTCCATTTTGGAAACGACACCACTCAGAGCATTCATTTAGGGGGGAAGTGAACATTTAGACCCCCCCCCCCCACATGTGATTCATATATTTTATTAGAATTAGGCAGTGAAAATTAAAAATTACATTTGTTCCAAAACTATGTTGTTTTAGCTCCTAATTTTTTATTTTTGCAATGTGTAATAGGAGAAAAAACACCACAGCATTTATTACTCAATTTCTTTCGGAGTACGGCATTACCCCATGTGTAGCCCCAAACTGCTGTTTGGGAAATGACAGGGCTCAGTAGGGAAGGAGTGCCATTTGGCTTTTAGAGCGCAGATTTCGCTGGATTGCTGTTCAGGCACATGTCATATTTGCAGAGCTTCCTGAGGTACAAGAGTACAGTGAAAAGCCCCGAGAAGTGACCCCATTTTGGAAACTATACCCCTCAAGGCATTTATTATTTCTCTGGACATATGACAGGGCTCAGGAGTGAAAGAGCACCATGCCCATTTGAGGTCTATTTTGGTGATGTTTCAAAGCATTGGCCCACAATTGCAGGGCTCTGAGGTCAAATATTAAAACAAAACCCAAATAGTGACCCCCCCATTTTGGAAGCTATACCCCTCAATGCATTTATTAAGGGGTGAAGTATTTTGACTGAAAAGGTGTTTTTTTTTTTTTTACTAGAAATTAATGCGCAGTGGATTATTCACTGATATGCAATTTTGGTGCACAATATGTTGTGCCGAGCTTGTGCCACTGAAGACAAATACCTCTTAAACTGTTAAGCGGATTCTCCCAGATATGGAAATGCTATATATGTGGATTTAAACTGCTGTTTAGGCACGCTGTAGGGATCAGAAGAGCGTGAGCGCCATTTGGATTTTGGAGTTTCGAATTTTGCTTGGTAGTTGTTTTGTTTGGGGTTTTACTGGTATTACAGTTTACAATGTGGGGGCATATGTAAGCTGTGCTAAGTACAACAGGGCATAATAAGAGGGTATAATAATGGGGCAAATGAATAATAATTCATAGATGTGTCGCCAGTGTCGTACTGATAAATGGCGCCCGATCTTATCCCCCCTTTGGAACACACTGCACATTTTGTGTCACCATATTCTGAGAGTCATAACTTTTTTTTTTGCGATGGAGCGGTGTAAGGGCTTATTTTTTGCGGAACATTCTGTAGTTTTTATCTGTACCATTTTGGGGTACAGGCAACTTTTTGATCACTTTTTATTCTATTTTTTGAGAGGCATCGTGACCAAAAAATAGCAATTCTGTTATTATTTTTTATGTTTTATTTTTTTACAGCATTCACCGTGCGCTATAAATGACATATTTACTTTATTCTGCGGGTCAATACGATTACTGTGATACCAAATGTAACATTTTTATGTTTTATGGCGTTTGAACAATAAAATCACTTTAAAAAAAAAACAAAAAAAAAAACGTAGTTTTTGTATTGCCATATTCTAAGAGCAATAACATTTTTATTTTTCCATCAAGAAAGCTCTGTGAGTAGTTTTTATTGGTACAATTATTGGGTACATGCGACTTTTTAATAATTTTTTACTTATTTTTTTGAGATGTGAAGTGACAAAAAAAATTGATTCTGGTACTGGTTTTAATATTTTCCCGCGTTCACTGCGCGGGATAAATAACATAATATTTTTATAGTTCAGGCGATAGCAATTATGTTCAGTTTATTTATTTATTTTCATTTTTTTTCTAATAATAAAGGACTTGATAAGGGAACTTTTTTTTTTTTAGTCCCACTTGGGACTTGAAGCTCCAACTGTGTAATCGCTGTTATATTACATTGCAATACTTATGTATTGCAGTGTATTATACCTGTCAGTTTCACACTGACGGGCAGCATATTCGGTCCTGACCCCGGGGCCTTTGTTAGGCCTACGATCGCCATAGCAACCATCAGCACCCCCCGGAATAGCGTTGCAGGGGTGCCGATGGTGTTGTAACCCCTTAGATGTGGCGATCGCTATTGACCGCCGCATTTAAAGGGTTAATCAGCGGGGAGCACCGCGATCGGTCCCTGTGGAATAAGCTGGGATAACGGCAGTTATCACGGCTCTTAAATGTGTCGTGGGGAGGTGTGGTGCCGTGTTAAACCAGTGACGTACTATTACTGAGCTGAACGCAAACGGTGCGCTCAGTTCAACGTAATAGAACTGCGCAGAACAGGAAGGGGTTAATGATCGCCGTGAAAAGGTGTATAGGTGGTCATTAAGGGGTTAATAATACTATTGAATTTAATGTCACCTCAAAAATATGTGGACCTCTATATTCACACTGCGCTTCTTTTTACGTTGATTCCTACGCATTGTGCTCGTCTGAATCAGTGTGGAAAAAGCCTCTATTTTGACTCCCATTTTCAATGGAAATCAGTGCCGTAATTGTATATGGTGCTGAATTTTCCACGCGCTGAATTAAGATCAGTGGCGCTAAAAAAAAGAAAAAACAAGCCTTTGGCGCTATTTAGTGCGCTGAACAGCATTACAAAAACCTCTTTTTGACTTTACTGTTCAGAGTCAAAACCTCCAGTTGGTTGGTTTAAAAAAACTTCAGAAAAAGTGGCGTGTATTTTGAAATCAGCTTCCAAAATTAGCATGGTATACGTGCTGATTTTGGAGGCAGATTTAGTGTCTGATTTTTCAGCCTAGATTTAATACGGCGTGAACATAGGGACATGAAACATCAGACTCTGAATCTGGACGCTGATTTCACTGTCAGTGCAAAAATCGGCACCAAAGGCATTCGGCATTTATTATTTTTTTGCTTCCTATTGATTTGCATAGGAGTTAGGTCGCCATCATTATGACACTCTGTATGTTTGTAAACAGAAAAGCACGTGGTGCTTTTCTGTTTTCATTCATAGTTTTGACTACTGTAGCGCGCATCGTGCGCGGTACATGGAAGTGCTTCCGTGTGCCGTGCGCGGTTTTCACGCACCCATTGACTTCAATGGGTGAATGATGCGCGAAAAACGGGCAAATATATGTAACGATGTAAAGCCAGCCGTGATGCAGTGATGTAATTGCGCCAGTCTGCACTGAGCCACACACTACATAGACCAGAGGAGCAGAGGGATCTCCTCCAATCGTCGTTGGAACGGGCTTAGGTGAGTATTTATTTTATTATTTTTATTAGGCACAAAAAAAGCATTATAATGGGTATGGGGGGCAGCTGCAGGGGCACTATACTGTGTGGGGCAACTATGCGGGCATTACTATGTGGGGGCCACTATAGGGGCATTATACTGTGTGTGGGACAGCTATGGTGTCATTATACTGTGTGGGGATCACTATGGGACGTTATACTGTATGGGGGCCACTATGAGGGCATTATGTGTGGGGGGCACTATGGGGCATTATACTGTGTGAGGGCCACTATGACCAACTGGGCGTGTTTTTACTATTGACCAAGTGGGCGTTGTACAGAGGAGCGTATGACGCTGACCAATCAA
The DNA here is from genome assembly GCF_050947455.1 of Rhinoderma darwinii. Taxonomy (NCBI): domain Eukaryota; kingdom Metazoa; phylum Chordata; class Amphibia; order Anura; family Rhinodermatidae; genus Rhinoderma; species Rhinoderma darwinii. The sequence continues at coordinate 64,582,904 of NC_134696.1, forward strand.
ACTCATACACTTCTCTCCATTCATTTACTCAGCGCATAGGGATCCTGTTAGATCACTATGTGCTGTCTTATACTGACATATTACAGTTACTGAAGTGTTTAGACAGTGAATAGACATTTCTTCCAGCCAGTACGGGATGTCTATTCACAATCCCGACACTTCGCTAACGTTTCTGTGGTAGTTACAGCAGAGCAACGTAAGTACCACAGAAACGTTACTGAAGTGTCGGGATTGTGAATAGACATCCCGTCCTGGCTGAAAGGAATGTCTATTCACTGTCTAAACACTTTAGTAATGTTAGGCTGGGTTCACACACCCTATTTACGGACGTAATTCGGGCGTTTTAGCCTCGAATTACGTCCGAAAATACGGCTCCAAAGCGTCGGCAAACATCTGCCCATTCATTAGAATGGGGTTACGATGTACTGTGCCGACGGTCATTTTTTTTTACGCGCCGCTGTCAAATGACGGCGTAAAAAAGACGCGTGCGTCAAAGAAGTGCTTGTCACTTCTAAAGACGTAAATGGAGCCGTTTTCCATTGACTTTATGGAAAAACAGCTCCAATTACGTCCGTAATGGACGCAGCGAAAGACGCCTGCACTTGCCATTACGTCTGAAATTCCGGAGCTGTTTTCTCCTGAAAACAGCTCCGTAATTTCAGCCGTAACGGATGCTGCCGTGTGAACATACCTTTAATGTGTCAGTATAAGACAGCACATAGTGAACAACGCAGTGTCACTATGCGCGGAGTAAATGAATGGAGAGAAGTGTATGATGCTGATTGGTCAGCGTCACACACTCCTCTGTACAACACCCACTTGGTCAATAGTAAAACATACCCAGTTGGGCATTAAGAAAGTAATTAGCATAAAGCTAAAATCGCTAATAACGTGGTAAAAATAGATTGTTTTTCTAAATAAAAAGCATTACTGTCACCTACATTATAGCGCCGATCTCCTTATGTAGGAGACAGGGCCTCTTTAAAGTTAAAAAAAAAATGCCCTATTGGGCTTTTACGAAAAATTTGCATAAATGTTAAAATTATCAGAACTTTGTCACTAATAAACGTTTTTTTAAGAAAAAAAACACAACACAGTAGTTATCTACAACACAGCGCCTATTAGATTAGGTGGGAGATAGGGACGTATGAAACTGGTGACAGATCCTCTTTAAGGGGTTAAGGCTATATTCACACAGGCGTGACAGATTTACACGCGTTAAATCTGTCCATGTGTATTACGTTTTGCATCAGTGTGCTTTGGGAGTGGCATGTGTTTTTTCACACACTCAGGCCTTATTCAGACGAACGGGAAATACGTCCGTGCAACGCGCGTGATTTTCACGCGCGTAGCACGGACCTATATTAGTCTATGGGGCCGTGCAGACATGTCCGTGATTTTTACTCAGCGTGAGTCCGCTGAAAAAAAGTCACAACATGTCCGTTCTTTGGGCGTCTTTTGCGCATCACGCACCCATTGAAGTCAATGGGTGCGTGAAAACCATGCATATCGCACGGAAGCACTTCCGGGGGACGCGTGTGATTCGTGCAACAGCAGTCAAAAGGATGAATGAAAACAGAAAAGCACCACGTGCTTTTCTGTTTACAAACATCCAAACGGAGTGTCATAATGATGGCGGCTGCGCGAAAAGCACGCAGCCGCGCATCATATTCTGTTGCCACACGGAGCTGTTAAGTGGCTTTTGTGCAGGCAAAACACTGCATTTTTTGCCTGCGCAAAAACGGCACGCTCGTGTGAATCCAGCCTCACAAGCACTTTTTTTTTCTTCATGTAATTGATGTGTGCTGTCCGTGGTTTTCACGCACACATTGACTTCAATGGGCGGCTAGGTGTGTGAAAACGCCCCAGTATAGGACATGCAGTGAGTTTCACGCAACGGACACTCGCTGTGTCAAAACTCAGGCATGTGTGAATAACCCCTTTGAAATCAATGTTTCAACGCACAGCACACGGACGAGAATTACGCTTGTCTGACCTTATTCATACTAGCCTATTTCACGTCCGTGTTACTCGCGTTAAAACAATGGACGTCACACGGACATATGCAATTCAATGGGGCAATTCAGGGATTTAGCGTTTTTCATGCTGCGTGAAACTCACTGCATCTCCTATTCTTGTGCGTTGTTTGCACATCACGCACCCATTGAAGATTATGGGGGGGTGAAAAAAACGGACAGCACACGGACGTCATACGTGTGCTGTGCGTGATTCACGTAACAGTTGCTAAAGAAATGATGAGAAAAAAAACCCCACCTTCTTCAGTTTATTTTGCGGACGTAAAAAAAGTGACATACGCGTGTAAGAAACGCAGACACGCACCGCACACTGAACAACAACGCAGGAAAACCGACACGTTCGTGTGAATAAGGCCTGGTGACACACTGCGTGTTAAGCCACGCCCCTTTTCACTGGCAGGCATTTTTTGCGGACCATAATCTGCGGCCCCCTCCACATTCAGGGGGTTTGCAGTCCTCAGGTGAGGAATAAATGATACATTGCAGGTCGGGGGTGTATATTATATGAGGTAACACCCTCTACAATACACTATATACTTTATGTATTTCCATTGCTGGTTTAATAGCATTTTCGCTTAGTCAGCAGACTGTTCTAAAGCTCTATAAACCATTACAAGTACACGTGAGGCCGGGCACCGGTGTATCGGCAGTGTTGCACATACATTTCCTGTGTCACGACAGTCAAAGGAAGTGACATCAAAATCGCGCTATAATATAACATGGAATTACTGCTGCAGCTTGTTACAGCGATTCCCATGTTGTCCTATGGGAAAGTTTTGTAGCGCGATTTTTGAAAATCCCGGCTGGGAGAGATAAAAATAATAATAATATAAAAAATAAATCTTGGTCTGCCCTCCGTATAGCGGTTGTCGCACAAACTGAGAGAACTAGAATTGCGCGACCAAGTGTCTATAGTCTAGCCCCGAGCCGACGGGAGGAGGAGTTAATGACTGCACATAACAAAGGATATAACATTCCCTTTAAGGCCATGGAGTTAAAGGGATAATAAGGCCGCTGGAATGAGGTTTAATGGGGGATGGGAAAGAAGCTAAAGATGGCTGAGCTGCTCCGAGCGAGATTTACTTCGGTTGGCTGAAAGTTTGGAGGCGCCGGCAGGCATTAGTAAGACGGAGCTGCCTCGATGCTTTGTGCGCTACAGGAAGGTAAAATTGTTTTCTCTTCTGTGTGGAAGCGGAAGATCCTAAATCTTGCTGTATGTGCCGGTGCTCCGTGCAAGACCTCGGAGGGTTAAGAGGGGACGACAATGAGCTGCTGGGATTATGGCGTTCTAGGCCCTTAGCGGTGCAGGGAGGCAGTACTGGCCTGTGGTGCGTTCCTGATGTACCAGTCGGTTAAGCTTTAATACAAAGAAAAAAATAAGGAAACGTTAATTTTTGGCTAAGGCTTCGTTCACATCTTCCGTTTATGGGTTCCGTCAGACCTTTCCGCCAGGGGACCGCATTAACGGAAATCAAATGGAAACCATAGCTTTCCGTTTGCATTACCATTGATTTCAATGGTAACGCTTCTGTTTCAAATGGTCTCCGTTCCTTAAGGAACGCTATTGATTCCGACAATAAAATGAAAACCTTACGGAACGGAGACAAATGGAAACTATTTGCAACAGAAGCGTTACCATTGAAATGAATGGTTTCCAATTGGCTTTCCGTTCTGAGTGGATGAATGGAGGCCCCAAATGGAACCCGACATAGATGTGAACGAAGCCGAAGGTGTCACTATTGCACGTATAATCCAGGAGGAGTCTGCAGGAAAAGAACTGTAGATGTCACACACAAAAAATAGTCACCCTGTGGTGTTTGTAGTCCCTTCACTGTTGACTTGGGTTCCCATGGAGACGAGATGTCTTGGTTTGGGGATGAGAAAACATTTTTGAGGTTGTACAGTGACCCGCTTGTCTAGATTCTCCGTGCATCCAGAGGACTATGGGAAATTTGGTTTCACAGATTTGGTTAAAATCCCAAATCTGAATTTTAGGTGCAGTTCACACTACATCTGTGGTGCATGATCGACGTATACACCAATGTGGCCATATGTAAGGGACCTCACAGAAAAATCTGGCTAACCCTCGGTGATCGGCTATTATTGCGGGCCGGAATACTCCTTTCCCCTGCAGCGCTCATCCATGTATTCTATGTACGGCCACTTTACCTCGACAGTCGCTTTAGGGTGACCAGTTGAAGGGGTTGTCTCTTCTGGATATTTCTAAAATAAAAAATACCCATCTGTTAAATCTCCTGCAGCGCCGAGGCTCCGATGGTTCCCACTGGTCTTTGTCTACTTGTGCTGTACATCCATGTGACTACTGCAGCCCATCGCTGTCCTCAGCTGGCATGTGTGGCAGGACAAAGGTCGGCAGGGCTTATCGGGGCCGGACCGGCAGGGGTTTTAACAGGTGAGTATTGTTTCTTATAACATATCCATTTCCTTTCCTAAAGTATCGTACGACCCCTTTGAAGCGAAGTTCACACAGCAGTCGCTGAGCAATGTTCATGGAAGACGGATGCAAATATATAGCAGTCTTTCTGGGGTTCTGTGGGGTATAATAAGTACCAGTGGGGGCATAAAATAAATTCTCACTTCTCCCTTGTTCCCCTATTGCTCTCCTTCCAGATTTAGAAGGGAGCAGGTAGGCAGATGCTGGTGAGTGACGTCACTGTCTGTGCCCACCTCCTGCGCTCACTTGGTGCTGACGTCTAACTGTAGGCATCGGCACGGTGCAGAGTCTGACTACCACCTCCCCCATCCTGCTACTGTGGGGGAGCGGTACTCTTAATTCATGACGACATTGAGGAAAGTATGAACGAATTATTAATTACTCAGCCCTGACATCAAAGGCAAAGGGGTTATCCAAAAGGACAGTTGCTTTTAAAGGGAATGTTCATATCACTTTTGACGGGGTTGTCCAGGCAAGGGGTGTTTTTTTCATACTGATAACCTATCCACCGTATAGGTCATTAGTATATGATCGGTGGGGGTCCGACACCTGGACCCCGCACCAATCAGCTGTTCCGGATGTTAGACAGTGTTCATGCCGGAAGAAGATGGCTCCGTGCTGCAGAACTGCAACTCTGTTGGACCCCCACCGATCATATACTGATGACCTCTGTGGAGTTGACGCCGCTATTGATTCTGTCGGAAAACCGGAAACCGACCGGAATGGTAACGAACGGAAACCATTAGCGATGTTTCCGTCACCATTGAGATCAATGGTGACTGAAACGGAAGCTGTGCTTTTATCTTTCCGTTGCGGGGTTCACCCGACAGAAACCTCCGACGGAACGGTGATGTGAACAGGCCCTAACACATATATGCTGTAGATTGTATAAATGTTGTTCAATTTGTTTTACCCTATGTCTACTAGATTTTGGCAACAATTTGTAACCCTTTTTGTGACTTTTTGGGTATATTACAATGGTTTAGAAAATTTGTAATTTTTCTCAAATTTTGTAGGAACTTATTTTTATGCACCTAGCCACTTTGTAAGAGCGCAGGAGGAAATTACCCCATTTTGAAAACACCCCTCAAAGAATCTATCTAGGAGAGTGATGTTTGTTTTTTTTTAACCCCGTAATGTTTTTTTGTTTTGTTTAGCAGAATCTTGTGGAAATCTGTCAGATTTTTTCAGACACAGAGCATGCAAGTGAAGTAAAGCACCTCAACATTTATTAGACTATTTCTTCTGAGTTTAGAGATACCCCCCCCCCCTCCCCAAAGTGGTCCAAAGGCAGTGCCTGGAACTGAAGGAGCAGTCTAAGGGAGAGTTCACACAGAGTTTTTTTTTATACGGAAGCCGCGCTGCAAAACGCGCCGAAAACGCCTCCCATTTCAATGGGAGGCGGAGACGTTTTTTTTCCCGCGAGCGGAAAAACCGTCTCGCGGGAAAAAGAAGGAACATGCCCTGTTTTCGGGCGTCTATGCCTCTGACCTCCCATTGACCTCAATGGGAGGCAGAGAAAGCGTATTTCGCTGCGTTTTATGCCCCCGGCGCTCAATGGCAGTGGGCGAAAAATGCCGTGAAAATCTGCGTGCAGGCAGATAAAAATCTGCCTCAAAATTCCAAACTGAATTTTTAGGCAGATTTTCCGGCTACAAAAAAACTGTGTGTAAACCCAGCCTTAGGCTGGGTTCACACAAGCACATTACGTCCGTAATGGACGGAACGTATTTCGGCCGCAAGTCCCGGACCGAACACACTGCAGGGAGCCGGGCTCCTAGCATCGTAGTTATGTACGATGCTAGGTGTCCCTGCCTTGCTGCCGGACAACTGAAAATATGATTACAGTGAGGCCTCATTTACACGAACGTAATATACGCGCGTGCGACGCACGCATGTCGTACGCACCTATAAGTCAATGGGGCAGTTTAGACGATGCGTGAATTGCGCTCAGCGCGTGTGCGCAGAAAAAAACTCACGACATGTTCTATAATCGTGCGTTTTTCGCGCACTCACGCACCCATTGAAGTCAATGGGTGCGTGAAAACCACGCATGCCGCACGGAAGCACTTCCGTGCGAACTGCGTGATTCGCGCAAGAGCTGTCAAACTCCTGAATGTAAACAGAAAAGCACCACGTGCTTTTCTGTTTACAAACATCCAAACGGAGTGTCAAATTCGAGATGAGCGCACCGAACTTCACCGGGTTCGGCCAAACTCGTTTTGACCGAAACCGGTAAAAAATGTTCGGGTACGCGACGTTAGGAGACAGTCACTGTCCACGGTGCTGAAAGCGTTAAACTGGTTCAGCACCATGGACAGTGACTTCCGCTCCGAAAATCCATGAACCTGTAAAAAAAAAAAGACGTTCTGACTTACCGATAACTCCGGTCCGACCTCCCGGGATGACAGTTCAGTCCAAGTGACAGCTGCAGCCAAGCACAGGCTGCAGCCAATCACAGGCTGCAGCGGTCTCATGGACTGCGGCGTCATCCTGGGAGGTGGGGCCGGATGACAAGAGAGGGACGCGTCACCAAGGCAACGGCCGGGAGCCCGGACTGGGGGAAGCAGGAAGTTCTTGGTAAGTATGAAAGTCTTTTTTTTATTCACAGGTTGGTGTATATTGTGTTCGGCATTCACTGTCGAGGGTGCTGAAAGAGTTACTGCCGATCAGTTAGCTCTTTCAGCACCTTGGACAGTGACGGGCGTCGACTAGCCTCATCTCTATGATGGCGGCTGCGCGAAAATCACGCAGCCGCGCATCATACACGGATGACACACGGAGCTGCCAAGTGCCTTTTGCGCGCGCAAAACGCAGCGTTTTTTGCGCGCGCAAAACGCACACGCTCGTGTAAATGAGGCCTAAGGGACAGTTGTCCGGCAGCGAGGCAGGGACTCCTAGCATCGTACATAACTAAGATGCTAGGAGCCCAGCTCCCTGCAGTGTGTTTGGGACTTGCGGCCGAAATACGTTCCGTCCATTACGGACCGAACATGCTCGTGTGAATCCAGCCTTAGCCCTTATTCATACGACAGGGTTTCCCGGCCAGGTGACGGCCGTTCATAAATCGTCCGTCACCCGGCTGCATTAGGAACAATAGACCCCTAATGGGGCTATTCACACGACCGATTTTTTTTTTTTTTTGACGGCCCGGGAAACATGCCCTATTTTCAGCCGTTTACCCGGCCGCCCGGCTCCCATAGAAGTCTATGAGGCCGGGTAATACACGGCCATCACCGGAATGTGTCCCGAGTGATGGCCATGTATTGCGTCGCTCGCGCTCTCTCTCTCCCCCCTATTCCTCACAGTGCAGAGTGCATGTGAGGAGGACGACGGTCTTTTTACGCTCCCTGTAGAAGTCGGAATTTCCAATCCCCGGCCGGGGATTGGGATTCCGCTACAGGAGAAGTGAGTGACTACGCTGTCCATATATGGACACCGCGACGTCACTCACTTCTGAAGCGGAATACCTGACACCTTGGCCGGGGATTCCGCTACAGGAGAAGTGAGTGACTACGCTGTCCATATATGGACACAACGACGTCACTCACTTCTGAAGCGGAATACCCAACACCTTGGCCGGGGATTCTGCTACAGGAGAAGTGAGTGACTACGCTGTCCATATATGGACACAACGACGTCACTCACTTCTGAACAACAAATTTAAATTAAATTCATCCGATTTTAAAACGGGTCAAAATCGGCCGTTAAAAACGGCAACACGGAACGGAATCAGAACGGATGCAAACCAGCCGGGAAAAACGGCCCAAAACGGCCGATTTTATCGGCCGACACTCGGACCCTGTCGTGTGAATGAGGCGTTAACCTTTTAGGGCCCACGGTTTGAATGATTGGTTCAACGGCCCCATTTGATCTTTGAAGAGACTTTGAGCCCCCAGAACAATGGCCCTAATCTGCTGCTGCTGGACATATGGCAGGGCCAGAAAGTATTGGAACACCACAAGGATTTTGAGGCCTTAGGCCCCATGCACACAAACGTGTTTTTTGCGGCTGCGATTCACCCGCAAATCTGCTGGTGAATTGCAGCCTCATTATTTTAATGGGCCCGTGCACACGACCGTGGTTTCCACAGTCCATGCATTGCCCGGGAGCCTGGACCGCAAAAAGATAGGACATGTCTTATTACGGCCGCATTTTGCGGTCCAGGCTAGTTGAAATGAATGCACACGGCAAGGTGCATGGCCCGTGATTTGCAGGCGGCCTGCGGGTGACAAACCGCGGACGTCCGAGCCGCAAATCACGGCCCGTGCACACCACTACGGTCATGTGCATGAGGCCTTAGTTTACTTGGATGATTTTTGGGCACGTGTGATGTTTGCATAGGCCTAAAATTTGTGCAGATACTACACCATATTACAAATCCTAGGTATTCATCTAGTGGTATAATGAGACTTTTTCGTTTTGTTATGGGGGATGTTCGATTTTTAAATGGTGAAACTCTAATTGTTAATGAAGGACGGATAAAAATAAAATGTAGTACTCCAGAGAGGTGTGTTATATCCGGTAGCACTCCTTCATACACGGTGGGAGGGACAGGTGCCTCACTGGTTTGTTGTCTTTTTTCTTATTCCTCCTCTGGCACGGACACAACTCCATTTCCGGGGGTGACGTTTTTTCTCTTTGGGCGGCACTTCGCCAGGAAAGTTCTGCCCTGGAACTATCCTGGGGTCATCCCTTACAGAGAGAACTTTCTCCTACCTCTGCCACATTACCAAAGAGAAGGGATTGTATGTCGCCTCCTAACCAGTGCTCCTGTAAATTACAAATGAGTTGTATAATGCCATTTGGATAAAGTACATCGCCAGTTTTTTGTACCAGATTGTAAATTTCCACATGGCATTGTAGGGCTTGAGCATCTTGTCAGACAAATCCACTCCTCCCCCCCCCCCCTCTCCCCATAAATTTGTCATATGCCTGGATGCACACAGGCCGTGACATGGTAGCGGATGTTGCACCACGCACAGGGTCAAGGGAGCAGGTGGCATGTATGGATGTCTGCATCAGGCCATCCTTTTTGTCCCTGTATTTTAAAAAAAAGGACCCCTTCACTATGCAGCGCCCTGCTCTCCCCAAGCTGCAGGGTTTGGCTCAGAAGGGTCTTTGAGATGTCCTTTTGATCTTTGTGGACCGTCCCACACGCCACCGGTTTTTGCTACGCCGGGCACCTGAACAGGGGTACACTTGTGTACCAGTTATCAAGGAACAGGTGGCCGCCCCTGATCGAACAGTGGATGGAGGAGGTCCCCCACAATCTTCCCAGTTGTCAGGATGGGGGGACAGTTTGGGGGCTCAATGTGACTATCCCTTTCCTCATACGTTTTAAAAGTATGCGTGTAGCCCGACTCGGACTTATATATAATTTATACATTTTTATACCATACCTGGCATGCATGTTGGGCAAATACTGCCTAAATATCACCCTCCCCGTGTAATGCACTAGGGACTCATCAATGGCAATTTCTTGTCTAGGGGGAAAAAAAGAAATGAGGGGTCTAATTTTAAAGTCGGTCGAAATTGGGGTAATCCTGGTGGGGGGGGGAGCACTGGGAATTATCAATGTATCGGATACACTTTTGAATGGCCTCAAAATTAGCCCTGGGCATTTTAGTGCGGTACAAGGGGCAGTGGTAGAGAACATCAGTGGACCAGTAGATCCTCACTGATGGCTTATTAGTTAGGCCCATGTTTAGGACCAATGCCTAGTATTGCAGAATTTATGCTGTATTGCTGGAATGCCACCTGCATAACCTGGCATAAAAAGAGCTGGGGTTCACAGCAATAAACTGTTGATCACATAAATTCATCAAGGCTGTCAGAAAAGCAGCAGTGAAGTCTGGTACTTGGGGGGGGGGGTATAGGAGGTTGGGGGCAACCAATTAGATGCAGGTGTAACCTGAACGCAAAGGCCCCATGCACACGCCTGTAGCCATGTGCGCAGCCGTGATTTTCGGGTCGGCCGGCCGCGGAGTGACACCCGCGAACCGCCCGCAAATGGCACATGGCCGTGTCCATTATTTCCTATGAGCCATGTCCGTTCTTTCTGCGGTCCAGGGTCCTGGGCCATGTACGGACCGTGGAAACCTTATACTGCACTGTGAACATGGAAAAAAGAAAAATCAAAACCGTGCTAGAATTGCTTGTTTTTGTTTTCCTCGTCTCCCAAAAAGTGGAATAAATAGTGGAAAAAAAAATCACGTACGCCAAAAAGGAACTAATGAAAATGACAGCTTGTTCCACAAAAAACAAGCCCTCCCACAGCTCAGTCAACGGAAAAATAACACGTTATGGCTCTCAAAACGCAAAGATGCTAAATGACGGGCCAGATTAATTTTTTGGGTCCAGTATTTTTTCATTGAAACCCCACATCCGCATTTGCTAGACCCCCACAGGTGGACGCCGTAGATGCAGTGGAGATGAGGAAACCGTATTGGCCAATACTGATCGCAGATATTTTTTATAATGGATCGACTTACCTGCAAACGCTGATGCTGCTGCAGAATCAACTGTAGCCTCTGGTGCCGATGTGGCCGTCACGATGCAGGACCTGTGAGTGACGTCACAGATCTGCACTGTCAGAAGCTGGGCGTTCTGAAGAGAAGAGGATGTTACTTCTCTTCAGAGCGCCCAGCTAGTAAAAGTATTAAAAACGCCCCGATGTACGCACCTAATACACACCCACTTGGACTTTTGCAAGCCTCATTTGCATAACTACAAAAATGGTCATAACTTGGCCAAAAATGCTCGTTTTTTAAAAATAAAAACGTTACTGTAATCTACATTGCAGCGCCTATCTGCTGCAATAGCAGATAGGGGTTGCAAAATCTGGTGACAGAGCCTCTTTAAAGGCATGGTGTTGCCGGAAAAACATGTTTTTTTTTTAAAATTTAAACATTTAGTGTGTGGGTGATTAAACATTGTTCAAATTTTTTTTATTTTTTTCGCGAGTCAGGAAATATTATAAATTTTTTCTAATTTATAATACTACCCATTTTTGGTCACTAGATGGAGCTAGTTCCCAAAATTGCAGCATTGCAACATTGGGTTAAAAGCTCTCGCTCTAGTGAGCTCTCAGCATCCCCCCCTCCTTTATCCTGGCTAGTGCCGGGATAAACGAGGGGTTTGAAAGGTTTAACCTCCTACACTGTGTCGCCATTTTTTGAGGTAACCCACAGTGTAGTAGGTTTACATACAGTAGTAAACACACACAAACACTAACATACATTGAAATCTCTTACCTGCTCCTGCCGCCGCGGCTCCCTCCGGCCCGTCCGCTCCCTTTGCTGCCGCTGTTCCATGTGCACAAGTCCGGAAGCCGCGACCGGAAGTAGTAATATTACTGTCCGGCCGCGACTTCCGGTCCACAGGAAAATGGCGCCGGACGGCGCCAATTTCGAATAGGACTGTGTGGGAGCGGCGCATGCGCAGTTCCCACACAGACGCCGTACACGGACGTGAATGGGACGGGAGCCGTTCACAGTCCCTATGGGACTGTGGCTGCCGTACTCCATGTCTGTGTGTGTCGTTAATCGACACACACAGAAATGGAACAAAAAATGGCAGCCCCCATAGGGAAGAAAAAGTGTAAAAATAAGAAACAGTAAAACACAAACACACAAATGAATATAAACGTTTTTATTAAAGCACTAACATCTTTAACATATCAAAAAATTATTTGTGATGACACTGTTCCTTTAAGTCTCGTTCACATCAGCATAGATTCCGTCTGGGGTTTCCGTTTGCATTACCATTGATTTCAATGGTAATGCTTCCGTTGCAAATGGTTTCCCTTCCGCAAGTTTTGTTATTTTTTTTCACGGAAACAATAGTGTAGATGATTACGCTATTGTTTCCGCTAAAAAAATGGAAACCTTACGGAACGGAAGCAAACGGAAACCATTTGCAACAGAAGCATTACAATTGAAATCAATGGTAATGCAAACGTAAGCTATGTTTTCCACTTGGCTTGTTCGTTCCCCTGATGAAGAGGACTAACAAGACCCATCAACGGAAGCCCGAAGCAGATGTGAACGAGGCCTTACCTGAACTAAGTTACACTGACAAAAAGATGACTAACTATCCCTAACTGATTGACAATCACACACTAATGGACGCCGATCGACTGACACTAACGGTCTATCTACTTTTTTTTTTCTAGTGTTTTATGATTTAAAAAAAAAAAAGCTCTCTTATACAATGGGAGAGGTAGGGGAATGATCACAATGGGAGAACTGTGATCAAGGGCTTAATTGGGGGTCTTTAGCACTTGGGGTAGCAGGACAACGATGCAGGCTCTGATCACGTCTCATACACCAACAGAGGAGATCCGAGCTTGTTGTCAACTTATCCTGTAAATTCTGCGCTCCGATTGGTTAGTCTGTACAGTCTAACCAATCGGAGCGATCGCCAACAAGGGACCACTCTGATTGGTCCTTTGTAGTCTTCTTGAAGACAAGGGCAGTCCGTGGCAGCAGTTAACGGCCGCTATATTACAGCACCGCGCGGCGGTTAACATTTAAATTGCAACTAACTGCACGTTTAGGTGCGCAAAGTTACTGCTCACCTGGATGTGCAGTTCTGTCCAGTTGTGGGATGGGGTTAAGCAACATATAAAGCTGAGTAACTTTGTAAATTAATTACATTACTTCTGTTGTACTAATCTTGAGTTACAACTTGCATTATAGTCTAGAGCTGCATTCAGAACTCTGCTGGTTGTCATTGGTAACAGATGACAAGCTTATCGTCCGAAAGCTCCCTGAGGCTGGATTCTCACGAGCATGTTTGGTCCGTAAAGGACGGAACGGATTTCGGCCGCAAGTCCCGGACCGAACACACTGCAGGGAGCCGGGCTCCTAGCATCATAGTTATGTACGATGCTAGGCATCCCAGCCTCTCCGTGGAACTACTGTCCCATACTGAAAACATGATTACAGTACGGGACAGTTGTCCTGCAGCGAGGCAGGGACTCCTAGCATCGTACATAACTATGATGCTAGGAGCCCGGCTCCCTGCAGTGTGTTCGGTCCGGGACTTGCGGCCGATATACATTCCGTCCTTTACGGGCCAAACCTGCTTGTGTGAATCCAGCATCAGGGAGGTTTCGGACAACACGTGGTGTATTGCAGCCTTTACAATGTATGTCTATGGGAAAAAATATTATGCAACGCAAGAACTAGAGAAATCTGTGCATTGCAGAATATTGCCCATAGGCATGCATTGTAGTTTCCACAGCGTATTTTTTTTATACTATATGGCTCCGTTCAAATCTGTGTGTAGTGTATAGCATGTTTATAGCAGAAAACATGATGCAGTGCCAGGTAAGTCATATGACAGATACCACCCGCGCCTGACAAACCCATTTGATTTCTTTATCAAAGATTTTTATTTTGAAAATATAACAATACAGAAACATTTCACGATTTATGCAAAAAAAGAAATTTGCACGCAGTGCAATACATTTAAATGAAGTATCATAGTGTAACAACAGTATGCATATATATACATGTATGAGAACAACAGTAGAAGGTAGCCTCTCACCTATCATAATTGAGTGATAAGAGAGATATAACAGCAATAACTGTACCATGTTTGCGTCAAATCAGTGCAATAGTTAGGGAGACCGCCCCCCCAGTAAAGTGAAAAGTGACACATATAAGAGCACTTTTGAATATATGGACACACAACAGATAACACCAGACAACAAAAGGAAACACATACAGACAAAGCGCCTCCGGTAGGTAATATAATTTGTTCAGAACATTCCATCCAGCCAGAGAGGCAAATCAGCACCATCCCGGAATCCAGACCACACCATCCAAGTTTGGAGGAAGAGCCCTGATTTGTCCCTATCAGCGGACAGCAACTCCTCCATCCTCATAATCCCGTTCACCTCCGTTACCCATTCCGCCAGGGACGGTACAGTATGCGACTTCCAGTGACGAGGTATCACCGTTCTCGCTGCCGTCAAGAAATTTCGAAAGATCCCCTTTTTGAGGTGTGGGAGTGATCCAGGAACCATAGAAAGCAAGCATATGGAAGCAGAGGTCGGAACCTCAGTATGGAAAAGCTTGTTGCCTAGATCAAAAATCTTTCCCCAAAAGGGACGTAGCATGGGACAGTCCCACCCAATGGCAACATGGTTCCAGGAGCCCCCCCACACCTCCAACAATCAGCAGACACATCAGGGTATAGCCTATGTAACAAGGTAGGACAACGGTACCACCTGGTAAGTATTTTGTAATTCTTTTCCTGGGCAAAACAAGACATCGGTAACTTATGGGCTAGAAAGAAGGCGGTGCCCCACTCTTCTTCAGAGTGTCTAACCCCCATTTCCTCGTCCCATGCGGCAGTAAAGGATAATTGAGAAAAATAAAATTTTGGCAGGATGATCCCATGTAGGTGGGACAACACATGAGAAGGGGCTGTGGGTAAGGACAAGTAGAGTTCCAGAGGAGTCTTATCCTGTAGTAATACCAGACAGTCCCCCATGGAGGAGAGATAGGACAACCCATTTGATTTCTAATGGGTTCCATCGTTGTGTGAGTCCCTTTAACCGGATGAATAACGCTGCTTGCAGCTCTATTCTACTTGTCGAATCTGACGGAATTTGCAAAGGAGGCTTCAAATGCAAATATAAACACCCCTAGCTCTGAGGCCTGCGGAATTATGAATGCAGCTCTAAGCTGCAACTCATAAAAAGTACAAGAAAAGTAATGCAATGCATTTATAAAGTTAATAAAGCTTTCCTGTAGATTAAGGCCCTGTTCGCACTGAGTTTTTTGGCGCTGACTTTGATGTGGAAACCGCGTCAGAATCAGCACCAAAAAATTACCCAAATCGCCCCGATTAGATTTCTATGGAAGGGAGAGGCCTTTTTTTTCCAGGGCGGCTTTCAGCCGCACGCGCGGAAAAGAAGAGACATATCCTTTCCTGCTGCGGTTTCGTCTCTGACCTCCCATTGGAATCAATGGGAGGCATTAAAAGGCCCACGGCGCTAGTTTCCGAACGTTTTTTGCTTGCAGGCCTTTGATTAGCTTCAATGGCCACGGGCAAAAAACACAATGAAAGCCCCGGCAAGAAAAAACAGACAGGTCAAAATCTGCCTTCAAATTCCTGTAGGAATTCTGGGGCAGATTTTTTTTTTTCTGTGTGAACAGGGCCTAAGGGTGGTCTTACTCGGGCAGATTTTCTGCCCGTAAGGAGAGCCAAACGATAACTGCATTTTACATGGAGAAATAGTCGGGCGTATGGGGACGAGTTGTCGGAAATACGATTGCTCGTTCCCATACAGTTTGCATATTGTCGGGAGCACAAACCCTGCTGCTGACAATCGACGGTTTATATGGAAGCATATTGCTGCAATGTTCACATTGGCCAATGATCGGGTAAGAGCGTTCGTATGAGAGCTGGTTTGCCCGATCAGCCCTTGTAATGGACCTTAACCCCTCCCCCCCCCCCCTTCTTGCATTCTGGGCCCTAATGATCAAGCCATTTTTTACATTTTTCCACCGTCACATTCCAAGAGCTATAACTTTTTTTATTTTTGTATCGACATAGCTGTATAAGGTCTTGTTTTTTGCAGGACAAGTTGTACTTTTTAATAGCACCATTTTGAGGTACATAGAATTTATTCATTAACTTTTATTAACTTTTTTGTGGGGTGGATAGAAGAAAACCTGAAATTTCACCACTCTCTTTTTGCGCCCTAAATCTACGTAGTTTACCATGTGGTATAAATAACACAACTTTATTTAGCGGGTTGTTACGATTGCAAAGATACCAAATTTGTATCGATTTTGTATGTTTTACAAAATTATTTGTTCTTGCGTCTCCATATTTGAAGAGTGATAACTTTTTTTTATTGTTCCGCGGATGCAGTTGTATGAGGGCTTTTTTTTTTGCGGGACAACTTGTAGTTTTTATTGGTACCATTTTGGAGTAGATGCGACTTTTTTGATCACTTTTTATAAAAAATTTTTTTAAAGTCAGGATTAACAGAAAACAGCAATTTTTCCATTGTTTTTTATTTTTTACGGCGTTCAGGGTGGGTTAAATAATGCAACATCTTTATAGTCGGGTTCGTTACGGTCGCGGCGATACCAAATATGTGTAACTTTTTTGCTTGATTGTGTTTTTTTTTTAATAGTAATGCAGTTTGTAAGGGGAAAAAGTGGGTTTTTTATTTTTTACATTTTTTTTAAAATTAATTGTATTCAACTATTCTTTACTTTTTATATTTGTCCCACTAGGGGACTTCACTATGCGATCTTCCGATCGCTATTCTAATACACTGCAATACATATTACTGCCTGTCCGTTTAAAACAGACAAGCATCTGCTAGGACATGCCTCCGGCATGACCTAGCAGGCATTTACTATGGGCAGACCTGGGGGCCTTTATTAGGCCCCCGGCTGCCATCGGAGACACACTCGGCGATCTAATCGCCGGGTGTCAGTGGGATGAGAGAGGGAGCTCCCCCCCCCCCCCCTCTCCAAAACCACTCGGATGCGGTGCACGCTATTCAGCACCGCATTTGAAGGGTTAAACGGGTGAGATCGATACTAATCTCATTCTCACCCGGTCGAGCAGGGACGCCCCCAGCCTCTGGCAGCTTAGAGCAGGGAGATTTGACAGCTCCCTGATCTGTTTACTTTATTCTAATGCAGCGCCGTGGAATGGCGGCGCTGTAGAATAAAGCCCATTAATGACCGCCGTGAAAAGGCTTATCTACCGGTCATTAACCGCTTCCCGACCGCCCACTGTATATTCACGTCGGCACTTGCTGGGCTCTGTGCAGTGCCGACGTGAATTCACGGTGGGTGTTAAAAGCACGATCCGGGTTTCTCAGAGTACCCGAATCGCGCTATTATCAGCTGCCTCTGGTCCCGGAGCTATGATCGGGACCTGATTAGTTCAGGTCCCGGTCATGTGATCGCAGGGAAAGTGTGTTATAGCAACGAACTGGAAAGTTTGTTGCTACAACAAACTTTCCCGGGGACCGATTGCGGGTGCTGCAGTCGGTTATAAGGCAGAACCGGGGGCCATATAAAAGCCCCCGGGTCTGCCATGCACAGCAGCCTATGAGAACCAGCCGGAGACAGGTCCTCATAAGCTTCCTGTCAGTGTGACTCTCAGCGTCACACTGAGGCTTTATTCAGACGAACGTAAAATACGCGCAACGCGCGTGATTTTCTCGCGCGTTGCCCGGACCTATATTAGTCTATGGGGCCGTGCAGACATGTGCGTGGTTTTTGCGCAGCGTTGCTCCGTTGCCAAAAAGGCACGACATGTCCGTTGATTCAGCGGTTTCAACGCATCACGCACCCATTGAAGTCAATGGGTGCGTGAAAATAACGCAGGGCACACGGAAGCACCTCCGTACGCACAGCGTTTTTCACGCAACACTTGTTAAGTCTATGTAAATGAGTTGAGCAGACTAGACAAAACAACTACAAACCAGGAAGTGGCTTTTCACTTTCTGAGCACATGCGCACAGTTTAAACTGACATCTGCATCAATAGTAGTTTTTTTTACCTGTAAAACCACCCAAAAACAACAAACACGGGCCAAAGTGTGAGGTAACGTGAAATCTTGATGCGAACATGTGCTCACAGCAAGCAGGTGTTGGAGAAGGTGTCTTTTTGTAGGCTGCCCTCTCCATTACTCCACCCTCCGTTGTTTTGACGCGCGTAAAAAACGCATGCCATACGCGCGTTAAATACGCTATCACGCTGCCCAAACGGATGCCACACGCAACTCCAACGCAACCGAAACGGCGCGTTTTTCTCACGCGCAAAAACGCAACGTTCGTGTGAATCCAGCCTGACAGTTTATAATACGTTACACTACCTTGGTAGTGTAATGTATTATAGCAGCGATCAGTGCTGCCAGTCTTAAAAGTAAAATGTAAAAAATAAAGTAATAAAAATGTTTTATAAAAGTTACAAAAGCAAAAAATGCTTTTTTTCCTATAATAAGTCTTTTATTCTAGAAAAAAAAATGAAAATGTTAAAAAAAAGTACACATATTTGGTATCACCGCGTTCATAACGATCCAAACTATAAAACTATAATATTATTTTTCCCGCACGGTGAACACCGCAAAAAAATAAATAAAAAACAATGTCAGAATCACTATTTTTTGGTCATCAACCCTCCAAAAACATAGAATAAAAAGTGATCAAAAAGTTGCATGTACCCCAAAATAATACCAATAAAAACTACAACCCGTCCCGCAAAAAACAAGCCCTTACACCGCTTTTTTGACGGAAAAATAAAAAATTATGGCTCTCAGAATATGGTGACACAAAAAATAAATAATTTTATAGAAAAGTGATTTTATTGCGCAATCGCCACAAAACATAAAAAACCTATATACATATGGTATCGCCGTAATCGTACCGACCCGCAGAATAAAGTAAAATGTCATTTATACCGCACGGTGAACAATGTAAAAATAAAAAATTACAAAAAACGTCAGAATTTGTTTCTTTGTCACTTTGCTTGCCAAAAAAATCTAATAAAAAGTGATAAAATCACATGTACCCTAAAATGGTACCAATGAAAAGTACAGATTGTCCCGCAACAAATAAGCCCTCACACAGCTCCGTTGGAGAAAAAAATAAAACCGTTCTGGGTCTCAGAATATGGCGATGCAAAATGTGCAGAGCGTTCCAAAAGCAGATGAGATCGGGCGACCATTTATCAGTGACAATAATCTGCGGATTATTAATTATGTACCCCATTATTATACCCTCTTATTATGTCCTGATGTTCTCCGCACAGGTTACATATGCCCCCACATTATAAATTGAAATACCAGCAAAACCCCAAACAGAACAGTTACCAAGCAAAATCTGCGCTCCAAAAGCAAAATGGCGTTCCCTCCCTTCTGAGCCCCACAGCGTGCCCAAGCACCAGCTTACGTCCACATATATGATATTTTATATCCAGGAGAACCCTCTCAACATTGTATGAGGTATTTGTCTTCAGTGCCACAAACTGGGCACAACGTATTGTGCATTAAAATGGCATATCAGTGGAAAATTTAAATTTTCAATTTGCACCATCCGCTGCGCATTAACGCCTTCGCGCACCACGACTTAATAGCATGTCGTGGTGCGAGGGGTTATATATGGAGCGGGCTCACGCGCTGCGCCCGCTCCATATTCTGCAGGTGTCAGCTGTGTATTACAGCTGACACCCGGGACTAACGGACAGGAACAGCGATCGCGCTTACAGGAGCCTGTAAAATGACATTATACTGCAATACATTAGTATTGCAGTGTATTGTACCAGCGACCTAATGATCGCTCGTTCCAGTCCCCTAAAGGGACTTTTGGGAGGTTTCCACTGTTTTGGTACCTCAGGGGCTTTGCATATGCGACATGACACCCGAAAACCATTCCAGCTAAATTGGAGCTCCAAAAGCCAAATATTGTTCCTTCCCTTCTGAGTCCTGCCGTGGGTCCAAACAGCCTTTTATTACCACATATGGTGTATTGCTGAAATCGGGACAAATTGCTTTACAAATTTTGGGGTGATTTTTCTACTTTATTCATTGTAAAAATTAAACATTTATATGTTTTTTCAGAAAAAAGTAGATTTTCATTTTCACGGCCTAATTCCACTAAATTCAGCAAAATAACTGTGGGGTCAAAATGCTAACTATACCCCTAGAAAAATTCCTTGAGGGGTGTAGTCTTCAAAATGGGGTCAGTTTTGGGGGGATTTCACTGTTTTGCTCCCTCCAGGGCGTTGCAAACGCGACATGGCACTGAAAAACAATCCAGCAAAATCTGCGCTTCAAAATCCAAATGGCGCTCCTTCCCTTCTGAGCTCTGCCGTGGGTCCAAACAGCAGTTTAGTACCACATATGGGGTATTGGCGTAATCGAGAGAAGTAGCTTTACAAGTTTTGGGGTGCTTTTTAGTCTTTATTCCTTGCAAATATTATTTTTTTTAATATTTTTTCAGAAAAAAAGTAGATTTTCACTTTCACAGACATACTCCAATAAATATAGCAAAAGACCTGTGGGGTCAAGATGCTAACTATACCCCTAGATCAATTCCTTGAGGTGTGTAGTTTCCAAAACCGTCTCACTTTTGTGGGATTTCCACTGTTTTGGCACAACAAGACCTCTTCAAACCTGACATGGTGCCTAAAATATATTCTGAAAAAAGGAGGCCCCAAAATCCACTAGGTGCTCCTTTGCTTCTGAGGCCGGTGTTTCAGTAAATTAGCGCACTAGGGCCACTTGTGGGATATTTCTAAAAACTGCAGAATCTGGCCAATAAATATTGAGTTGCGTTTCTCGGGTAAAACCTTCTGTGTTACAGATTTTTTTTTTATTACAAATGAATTTCAGCAAAAAAAATAAAATGTGTAAATTTCACCTGTACTTTGCTTTAATTCCTGTGAAGCGCCTAAAGGGTTAAACTTTCTGAATGCGGTTTTGAATACTTTGAGGGGTGCAGTTTTTAATATGGGGTGATTTATGGGGTCTATCTAGTACATAAGATAGATGTGCTGAGCACAAAAGATTCCCCAAATTATCCCCTGAGGACGCTGCTGTAGCAGTGAAACATGTCGGGGGGGGGGGGGGGGGGGCTAGCGCTCTTTTAGAATCATTGACGGTCTAACTAACTAACTCTACTACCGTGTGATACTAGAGGCTGTCTGAGCAGTCTGCAGCTGCCGCTCATGCCTGACACACTTCATCTCTGAGATCCAAATACTCACTAGATCTCGAACGTTCGAGTAACCGCCTTTGAAAATTTTTTAACCTCACTAAATTTTGTACAGCCATTCACCTCATTTGCTGCAACCTGTTTTTAAACAAAATAATAAAAGCTATATTTTAATGAATACAACAATCCAATAGCAGCTGGGAAATTTGGGGAATCTTTTGTGCTCAGCACATCTATCTGTTGTCCATTCCAATTTGTCCCTGCCAGCTGCTAGGGTGTCTGTCAATCCTTCCTATCTAGTACATAAGGCCCTCAAAGCCACTTCAGAACTGAACTGGCCCCTGTGAAAATAGCCTTTTGAAATCTTCTTGAAATGTGAGAAATTGCTGCTAAAGTTCTAAGCCTTGTAACGTCCTAGAAAAATAAAATAATGTTCAAAAAACAATGCAAATATAAAGTAGACATATGGAATATGTAAAATAGTAACTATTTTGTGTGGTATTACTATCTGTTTTACAAGCGGATACATTTAAAATGAGAAAAATCATAATTTTTGCAAATTTTCTCTAAATTTTGGTGTTTTTCACAAATAAGCAATGAATTTATTGATCAAATTTTTCCACTAACATAAAGTACAATATGTCACGAGAAAACAATCTCAGAATCGCTTGGATAGGCAAAATCATTCCAGAGTTATTGACACGTGTCAGATTTGAGAAAATGGGGCTGGTCATGAAGGTCAAAATGAGCTTGGTCTTGAAAGGGTTAAGGGGTTAAAGGGAGTCTGTCACCAGAATTTCTGTTTTGAACTAGCAGTATGCTAATATAGTTCATGCTAACCTGATTTTAAATGTGTTTTCCTTTTTCCCCAGGGTGCCTGCTCTGCATTAAAAACACTCTTATTAAGTTTATGCAAATTAGCATTTCGGTGCATCAAGGGCGTGTCTGTTGCACCAAAACCTAGTGCGTAATTGCTCTGTTCAATCCACCTCCCTCCCTGCATGCTGTGATCGACATGGGCCATGGATCGTACTCGGCGAGTTCACGCCTGGCTCCGTAGTGTAGTTCCTACATCTTAGTCGGCGCATGCGCAGTATAAACAATATGTCAGTCGTTATTGGCACTACTACACATGTGCAGTAGTGCCGATTACAAAGGATATCCCCTCAGGTTTGTAAGGGGAGTGATAGCATAAACAAAAGTTCAGGTATTACACTTCTTGTGTCACTGGATGGCAGTAGCAGACTGATCTTTCTACTGTCACTTGAAGCTCCCATCCTACTCCGAAACTGAACTAAGAAGTAAAACCTTCTTTATCCTGCTCCCTGACTTAAAACAAGTGCTGCTCTCCCAATGTTAATCTAAAAAAAAAAAAAAAAATGCTAGTTTGTCACAATAATTTTTAGGAAACATGTAACGTATAAAAAAAATAAATAAATATCCAGTTGTCTACCCTAGGTGGGTCTCGGTGGCAATATAAAGCGATCCCTAGTACCACATTGGATTAGACCGAAACACCCTCTCCTATTTACCGGCTTACACATCGCCACAGTCTACACCACACTGTGGTAGCGTGCATCATTACCTGATGTTCGCTGGTCACCTATCTGCCGTAAGCTATCGCACTGCGGCGGCACAGCTGCAAGCCGTTGTGCGCGCGGTTGATGGGCGGTCTCGACTGAGCGACGCGTGAGTTTGATAGGAGGAACTGGGCATCGGCGTCACTTAGCACACGGACTGCCCACACTTGGGATGGTCTGTTTCACTGTGTCTGGAAGGATCAGTCCCTCCATGGGCACACACCTCCTGATACGTCACGGGAAGTGTGTCCAGAATGGGAGGGAATACGGAGTTAAATAGGACGGGTTAGGCACAGATGGGCGATGACGTCAGACGCCGGTATAGGCGTTTATACCAGCACGGGAGAAACATGTGCTGTCAAAACCTTCTGCCACTGCTGAATCTCTGAATAATATATGCTGCTCCAGCACGCTTTGTTAAGCCTCATCTTTGCTAGGCTATTTGGCCATATCTCCCCTGATGAATTCTGACCATAAGGAAACTCGTCGGGAGACAGAAAATATTGCTTTTTAAAACGGATAAGAGGTTTCCCAGTCCCCTTACTGGAAAGTGGCATTTTTCCTGCTGTACTACGGAACGGGTAGGGGGGTTAATGACCCCAGAAAAAGTTATATACCAAACCATGGGTGACATAGGAAATACCTCCCTGCTGGCATAAATCAATATTGATTCTTTTTTGGCGCATTCGCATAACCTGAGCACCGATTCAAGCACCATAACCTCTACCAGTTGCATACTTTACCAATACGGGAAAGATTGAATAATTTCACTTATTGTTCCTGCAACAGGGAGAGAGAAAGAAAAACACTTCTCTGTAAATTCTTTTTTGTGTTTGTCTACACATTTTTAATATATTAGTAAAAGTTATATTTTATTTAAACTCCAGTCCTACCCCAGTGATTCATACTCTTATGACCACCCTTATTAATTTTTTTTTCTCTCTACACCTTCGTGCAACTTTGTAATAGTGACCTTTACCACCCATTTCACAAAGGCCCTGTTCACATCTGCATCGTTGGCTTCCTTTAGAGCCTGTGTCGTAGATTTTGTGATGGTATAGCTCTATTTTTATGGTCAAATTGACAGACGCTACACCGGAATCCGCCGGACCCATCATAAGTTAATGGTAGCAGTCGTACAACGGAACCAGCAGAGCGTTGGGAACATAGCAACTAACATTGCAACTATATCG
Source organism: Rhinoderma darwinii (assembly GCF_050947455.1). Taxonomy (NCBI): domain Eukaryota; kingdom Metazoa; phylum Chordata; class Amphibia; order Anura; family Rhinodermatidae; genus Rhinoderma; species Rhinoderma darwinii. The sequence goes on from NC_134696.1 coordinate 64,606,873, forward strand.
CTTACTCAGGCATACCTTATCCAAAAAATATAAACACGCCATGAGTTTGAATAGTACTAGCTTTTACAGTTTGCACTGGACCAAGCTTCCTTTTTTGCCTTGGTCTTCATGTGGATCCGTGCGCAGTCCGGGCTCGGATGTAGGATCGGTGAGCTGGAGGATTCCTCTCCCATTTATTTGTATAACAAATGTACTAAAAAAACGAAGGCTTTTCTCACATCTGCACAGTCTCCGTCACAGATGCTGTCATATTTACCAGACAAAATAGCGCCCCATGCAGTGCTATTAAGTCTGGCATCATAGAAACCTGATGAAACCCATTAAAACCAATGGGTTCGGTTGTGCCGCGTTGGTGTCTGTTATTTGATGGATCTGGCGTTTCCGTTGTTTTCGTTATTCTGTTCCTGAGAAGAGAAAAAAAAAAGCCAAAACCGCAGGTATGCGTCAATTGATATATTTTCCCATTACACCTTATATGAACATAATCTGAAACTGCCAAGAGGCTGCAAAGGCACGTTTACAGTCCATCTCACACGTCTTGATATGAATAGGATTAACCCCTTCCCACTGGCCACTTTTGACCTTCCTGACCCTGACAGAGCCTTATTTTTCAAATCTGACATGTTTCACTATGTGGTAATAACTTAGGAATGCTTTTACCTATCCCAGCGATTCTGAGATTGTTTTCTCGTGACATATTGTACTTTATGTTAGTGAAAAAATATAGTCGGTAAATTCAAAATTTATTTGTCAAACGCTTACATTTTTCACAATTTAAATGTATCTGCTTGTAAAATTTATAGTAATACCAAACAAAATAGTTACTAGTTAACATTTCCCACATGTTTACTTTATGTTTGCATCGTTACAAGACTTAGAACTTTAGCAGAAATTCTCACATTTTCAATAAAATTTCAAAAGGCTATTTTTTTCATGGACCAGTTCAATTCTGAAGTGGTTTTGAGGGCCCTATATATTAGAAATCCCCCATTTTAAAAACTGCACCCCTCAAAGTACTTGGAACAGCATTTAGAAAGTTTCTTAACCCTTTAGGCGTTTCACAAGAATTAAAGCAAATTAGAGGTGAAATGTAAACATTTTAATTATTTTTTTTGCAGAAATTTATTTTGAATTTTATTTTTTTCTGTAACACAGAACGTTTTACAAGAGAAATGCAACTCAATATTTACTGCCCATATTCTGCAGTTTTTAGAAATATCCCACATGTGACCCTAGTGTGCTTATGCACTGAAATACTCCCCTCCGAAGTAAAGGAGCACCTAGTGGATTTTGGGGGCTTTTATTTTTTTTATTAGATTATATTATAGGCACCATGTCCGGTTTGAAGAGGTCTTGTGATGCCAAAACATAGGAAACGCCCCAAAAAAGATCCCCATTTTGAAAACTACACCCCACAAGGAATTAATCTAGGGGTGTAGGGAGCATTTTGAACCCACAGGTGTTTCATAGATATTATTAGAGTTGGGCAGTGAAAATAAAAATAAAAAATTTCCCAATTAGATGTAGCTTTAGCTCAATTTTTCATTTTCTCAACAAATAAAAGAAAAAGCACCCAAACATTTGTAAAGCAGTTTCTCCTGAGTACGGCAATGCCCCATATGTGGTCATAAACTGCTGTTTGGGCACACGGCAGAGCTCGGAAGGAAAGGAGTACCATTTGGCATTTGGAGTTCAAATTTTGCTGTGTTGGTTTCTAGGTGCTATGTCGCATTTGCAAAGCCCCTGCGGGAACAAAACCGTGGAAACCCCCCAGAATTGACCCCATTCTGGAAACTACACTCCTCAAGGTATTTACCTAGGGTTGTGGTGAGCGTGTTAACCCCACAGGTGTTTTCATGTTGCAGAGTGAAAATGGGATTTTTTTTTTCTGTAGATATGCAAATATGTGGTGCCCAGCTTGTGCCACCATAACAAGACCGCTATCTAAATATTATGCTGTGTTTCTCTGTTCTAGAAACGCCCTACATGTGGCCCTAATCTTTTGCCTGGGCGATCGACGGGGCTCAGGAGTGAAAGAGTACAATGCGAAATTGAGCCCTAATTTGGCGACTTACAAAGTATTGGTTCACAATTGCAGAGGCTCGGATGTGAAATAAGAGACCCCTATGAAGTGACCGCATTTTTTAAATTACACCACTCAAGGCGTTTATTAGGGGTGTAGTGAGCATTTTCACCCCACAGGTTTTTCCCATAAATGATTGCGCTGCGGATGGTGCAGAGTAAAAATAGAAATTTTTCCCAAATATGCCATTTCAGTGGCAAATATGTTGTGCCCAGCTTGTGCCACTGGAGACACACCACAAAAATTGTTAAAAGGGTTCTCTGGGGTATGGTGGTGCCATATATGTGGAAGTAAACTGCTGTTTGAGCACGCTGTTAGGTTCAGAAGGGAGGGAGCGTCATTTGGCTTTTGGAGCGCAGATTTTGCTTGGTAGTAGTTCTGTTTGGAGTTTTACTGGTATTTTAGTTTATAATGTGGGGGTACATGTAAGCTGGGCAGAGTACATCAGGGATGTGGTCAGGTGGTATAATAATCCATAGTTGTCTTACGCTGTGAAGCAATCCTTAATGCACAGGCCAGTGTCTCACTGATAAATGTCCTTTCTTATCCCCTTTTACTACACACTCCGCACCTTTGCTTTCCCAGCAAAATTTCCCAAACTGCATTGTCCTGGTATAAAACGGGCACCCTCGCTTCCAGCAGATATCTTTGGGCCCTCCCCTTCCTGGTTCCCTAATTTTAGTGCCTTGATAAATCGACCTCTTGAAACAGAAGAAATGTTCCCCACGGGCAGCACAACTGCATATTTTTTGTTTCCTGACTTATTGGAGCCTTAACTTATTTTATTTTTTCATAGATGTAGTGGTATGAGGGCTGTTTTTTTGCGGGATGAGCAGTATTTAATATTGGTACCATTTTGGGGTACATGCGACTTTTTGATCACTTTTTATATTTTTATTTTTTGGTAGGCCAGGTCACCAAAAAACGGCAATTCTGATATAGTTTTTTTTTTTCATTTTATTTTATATAGTGTTCACCACGCATTATAAATGACACGCTAACTTTATTCTGGGGGTCAATACGATTCTGGCTATACTAAATTTATAGAATTTGTTTGTTTTTTTTTTATATATATGTCTTACCACTTTTTGCACTATAACATTACTTTTGTAAATAATTTTTTCTGTCGCCATGTTGTAAGAGCTAAAACTTTTTCATCGACGGAGCTATATAAGTTTTTGGCGAGACGCGCTACAGTTTTTATTAGTACCATTTTTGGAAACATGCGACTTATTTTTTTTATCCCTTATTTACATTTTTGGAAGACAAGGTGACAAAACAGCAACTCCCTTTTTTTTTTTTTTTTTTTACGGCGTTCACCGCGCATCGCAAATAACATAATATTTATATAGTTCAGGTCGTTACGGACGTGGCGATACCAAACATGTATGGTTTATTTTTTTTCAATAATAAATGACTTGATAAGGGAAAAAGTGTCTCTTGTGTTTTATTACTTGAAATTTGTATTTTATTTTTTACGACTTTTTTTATTTGTACTTTTTTTTTTACTCCCACTAGGGATTTTGAAGGTCCAACTGTTTGATGTTCTAATACATTGCACTACCTATGTAGTGCAATGTATTAGAACTGTCAGTTCTTCACTGACAGCAAGCCGATCAGGCTCCACCTCTAGGCTGGGCCTAATTGGCTTTCGGTACTGGCAGACAGGAGGCAATTGTTAGGCCTCCTGTTGCCATAGTAGCAGTCGGCAGCACTGCCATCTTGCTACAAACCACTAAGATGCAGCGATCTCTTTCTACATAAATTAGTACAGTTATCTTGCTGGTTGCCTATGGGTTACCATGGCAGCTGGGCCCCAAAAAGGCACCCATGCCTGCCATCGGTAAAAAGCCTATTAGGCTAGGCCAGAGGCATGGACTAATAGCTTGCCTGGCAGTTTTACACTGACGGTATAACAAAGCATTATTGCCTAGGTTAGTGGTCGCCAGTCAGTGGCTCGCAACCCCCTGCAGTGTGGCTCGCCATAGTTGTGACCATATACTCTTGCTACAATATGACATCCACATTAAAGGGGTTTTCCACGATCGGACAACTGATGACCTATCCACCGGATAGGTCATCCGTATATAATCGGTGCGGGTCCGACACCTGGAAGTTTTGAACGATATGCAGTAGTTGGAGCCGGAAACAGACTGCATAGCGGCCGTTCTGCAAAACTGCAGCTCTGCTCCTATTCACTTGAATAGGAGCAGTATATTACAGGAGCCATCTGCTTCCAGGCATGGACGTCCTGTGCCCGGAGGCAGCCAGGGCAGCTGATCGGTGCAGGGTCCGGGTTTCAGACCCGCACCGATCATATACTGATGACCTATCTGGTGGATAGGTCGTCCGTTTTCCAATCGTGGAAAGCCCCTTTAACATTATTACAGACTTATCCTATCCCCTGAAAAGTGCCAATTTGGGTGGTGGAATACCAGTGTGTTAAATTTCAAACTGAAACCTTTACCTACAAATAATCATATTTTTTACTTAAATGCGGCTTAGAAGATATAAAAGGTTGGGGACCGCTGGCCTAAGTACTCCAAAGCATTGTACAAGCAATCAAAAGAATGCAGCATCTAGTCTCTTAGTGTAAAAAAGGGGAATTAAGATAAATAAAATGTAATAAAATTAAAAAGCACCCTTTACAACTTTTTAAAAAAAAATCAAATAAAAAGATATATGGTATTGCCACAATCGTAACAACCTGTAGAAAAAGATTACACTTTATTTAACCCCCTCCCGCAATTTCACGTACAGTTACGTGATGGGACATGGTGTTTTCCCGCAATTCCACGTAACTGTGCGTGAAGGAGATGGAGCTGACTCAGGAGCTGAGCCAGCGACATCACCGCCGGGTGACAGCTGTATGTTACAGAAGCTGAGCCGGCGTCATCAGCAGTGGGTGTCCGCTGTATGTTACAGCGGACACCCCGATCTATCGGCAGGAACCGGAGCTAGCTCCGATTCCTGCGATTAACCCCTTCAATGCAGCGATTCAATGCAATCGCTGCATCAAAGTGGTTTGTTTGAAATCGGCAGCCCTACCATGCGATGGCAAGGCTGGCGACTGTTACTATGGCAACAGGATGCCTAACAATGGCTTCCTATCTACCATTATGGAAGCCGATTATTGTTTTTGTTTTTTTTTACCCCATTATTATACCACCTGACTATGCCCCTGATGTACTCTGCCCAGTTTACATGTACCCCCACATTATAAACGGAAACACCAGTAAGACTCCAAACAAAACTACCACAAGCAAAATCCACGCTCCAAAAGCCAAATGGTGCTACCTCCCTTCTGAACCCTACAGTGTGCCCAAACAGCAGTTTACTTCCACATATATGGCATTGCCATACCCGGGAGAACCTTTTTAACAATTTTTGGGGTGTGTCTCTCCAGTGGCACAAGCTGGGCGCCGCATATTGGCATATCTATGGGAAAAAAAATCCCATTTTCACTCTGCAACATCGAGTGCACACCAATTTCTGCCAATCACCTGTGGGGTTAATATGCACACTACACCCCTAGTTGAATAGCTTGAGGGGTGTAGTTTCCAAAATGGTGTCACTTCTGGGGAGGATCCACTGTTTTGGTCCCACAGGGACTTTGCAAATGCGACATAGCGCCCAGAAACCAATCCAGCAAAATCTGTACTCCAAAAGCCAAATGGCGCTCCTTCCCTTCTGAGCTCTACTCTGTGCCCAAACAGCAGTTTCTGACCACATATGTGGTATTGCCGTACACAGTAGAAGTTGTTTTACAAATGTTGGGGTTCTTTTATAACTTTATTTGTTGAGAAAATGAAAAATTTTGAGCTAAAGCTACGTCTTATTGGAAAAAAAGGATTTTTTTTTATCTTCACTGCCCAATTCTAATAAAATCTATGAAACCCCTGTGGGTTCAAAATGCTCACTACACCCCTAGATGGATTCTTCAAGGGGTGTAGTTTCCTAAATGGAGTCACCTTTTGTTGGTGTTTTCACTGTTTTGGTCCCTTAGGGGCTTTGCAAATGCGATGTGGTCTCCGCAAACCATTCCTGCTAAATTTGAGCTCCAAAAGCCAAATGGCGCTCTTTCCCTTCTAAGCCCTGCTGTGTGTCCAAACAGCCTTTTATGACCACATGCGGGGTATTGCTTTCCTAAGTAGTGGTGCATTTTCTCCTTTTAGTCCTTGTGGAAATTAGAAAAAATTAGCTAAATCTACATTTTCTTTGAAAGAATGTAGATTTTCATTTTCATGGCCTACTTCCAATAATTTCTGCAAAAAACCTGCTTGGTCAAAATGCTCACTATACCCATAGATAATTTCCTCAAGGGGTATAGTTTCTAAAATGGGGTCACCTTTGGGGGATTTCCACTGTTTACGCGCCACAAGAGCCTTTCAGACCCGACATGGTGCCTAAAATATTTTCTAATAAAAAGGAGGCCCCAAAATCCTCTAGGTGTTCCTTTGCTTCTGAGGCCTGTGCTTCAGTCAATAAATGCACTAGGGCCACATGTGGGGAATTTCTAAACTGCAGAATCTGGGCAATAGATATTGAGTTGTGTTTCTCTGGTAAAACTTTGTGTTACAAAAAAAAATTAGATGAAATATGAATTTCTGCAAAAAAATAAATAAATTTGAAAATGTCACATCTACTTTGCCTTAATTCCTGTGAAACATCTAAAGGGTTAAGAAACTTTCTAAATGCTGTTTTGAATACTTTAAGGGGTGAAGTTTTTAAAATGGGGTGACTTATCGAGGGTTTCTAATATATAAAGCACTAAAATCCACTTCACAACTGAACTGGTCCCTGTAAAAATAGCCTTTTGAAATTTTCTGGAAAATGTGAGAAATTGCTGCTAAAGTTCTAAGCCTTGTGATGTCATAGAAAAATAAAAGGATGTTCTAAAAACAATGCCAATCTAAAGTAGACATGTGGGTGATGTTAATTAGCAACAATTTTGTGTGGTATTACTATCTGTCTTACAAGCAGATACATATAAATGTAGAAAAATGCTAATTTTTCGCAAAATTTTGGTGTTTTTCACAATTAAATACTTAATGTATCGAGCAAATTTTGCCAGTAACAAAGTCCAATGTGTCACAAGAAAACAATCTCAGAATCGCTTGGATAGGTAAAAGCATTCCGAAGTTATTACCACATAAAGTGAAACATGTCAGATTTGAAAAAATTGGGTGTGTCCTGAAGGCCAAAACAGGCTGTGTCCTTAAAGAGGCTCTGTCACCAGATTTTGCAACCCCTATCTGCTATTGCAGCAGATCGGCGCTGCAATGTAGATTACAGTAACGTTTTTATTTAAAAAAAACGAGCATTTTTGGCCAAGTTATGACCGTTTTCGTATTTATGCAAATGAGGCTTGCAAAAGTACAACTGGGCGTGTTGAAAAGTAAAAGTCCAAGTGGGCGTGTATTATGTGCGTACATCGGGGCGTGTTTACTACTTTTACTAGCTGGGCGTTGTGTATAGAAGTGTCATCCATTTCTCTTCACAACGCCCAGCTTCTGGCAGTGCAGCACTGTGACGTCACTCACAGGTCCTGCATCGTGTCGGCACCAGAGGCTACAGATGATTCTGCAGCAGCATCGGCGTTTGCAGGTAAGTCGATGTAGCTACTTACCTGCAAATGCTGATGCTGCTGCAGAATCAAGTGTAGCCTCTGGTGCCGACACGATGCAGGACCTGTGAGTGACGTCACAGTGCTGCACTGCCAGAAGCTGGGCGTTGTGAAGAGAAGTGGATGATACTTCTATACACAACGCCCAGCTAATAATAGTAGTAAAAACGCCCCGATGTACACACATAATACACGCCCAGTTGTACTTTTACTTTTCAACACGCCCAGTTGTACTTTTGCAAGCCTCATTTGCATAAATACGAAAATGGTCATAACTTGGCCAAAAATGCTCGTTTTAAAAAAATAAAAACGTTACTGTAATCTACATTGCAGCGCCGATCTGCTGCAATAGCAGATAGGGGCTGCAAAATCTGGTGACAGAGCCTCTTTAAAGGACCAGTGTTTTCTTAAACGTTTTTTTTTTTTTATTTGTGTGTTTTAATTATTTTTTTATTTTTTCACTTTTTCTTGTCCATGGGGGCTGCCATTTTTTTTCCATCTTTGTATGTGTCGATTAACGACACATACAGACATGGAATACGGCACATACAGTCCCATAGTGAATGCGAACGGGGCCCGTTCCATCCACTATGCTGTACGCCGTCTGTGTGGGAACGGCGCATGCGCCGCTCCCACACAGTCCAAATACAACTGTGCGACGTCCGGCGCCATTTTCTTGTGGACCGGAAGTCGCGGCCGGACAGTAAGATTACTGCTTCCGGTCGCGGCTTCCGGACTTGTGCACTTGGAGCGGAGGTAGCAGACGGACCGGAGGGATCGGCGGCGGCAGGAGCAGGTAAGTTAGGTCTGTGTATGTACGTGTTTTACTGTGTGTTTACTACTGTATGTTAACCTACTACACTGTGTGTTAGCTCAAAAAATGGCGACACAGTGTAGGAGGTTTGACCGTTCAATCCCCTCGTTTCTCCCGGCACTAGCCAGGATAAAGGAGGGGGGATTCTGAGAGCTCACTAGAGCGAGTGAGTTTTCTCAAATTTTGCAGCATAAAGCAATGTGGTTGCTTTACCACATGCAATGCTGCAATTTTGGGAATTGCTCCATCTAGTGACCAGCGCTGGGAAATATTATAAATTAGAATCTAATTTATAATATTTCCTGACTCGTGAAAAAATAAAAAAAAATTAGAACAATGTTTAATCACCTATACACTGTTTAGCGACACATTCCCTTTAAAGAGGCTCTGTCACCAGATTATCAAATCCCTATCTCCTATTGAATGTGATCGGCGCTGCAATGTAGATAACAGCAAACTTTTTTTTTTTATTTATTTTTTTAAAAACTACTTTTTGCCCAAGTTATGAGCAATTTTATATTTATGCAAATGAGCTTTTCAATGGACAACTGGGTGTGTTTTCTCGTATTTCCAACTGGGCGTGTATTGTGTTTTTACCAACTGGGCGTGTATTGTGTTTTTACCAACTGGGCGTTGTGAATAGAAGTGTATGACGCTGACAAATCAGCATCATACACTTCTCATCGTTCCCACCCAGCTTCTTTCACTGCAGAAATACAGCGTGACGTCACCCACAGGTCCTTCAACCTTGTCGTCGGACAAAGAAGATACTTCGGCTCCAGGCATTCAGAAGGTTAATATGCTCGTCTCTAGGGAGTTTGCTATGCTTATCCATGCCATACCATGCCATATCAATAGAAAAGCAAACGGAAACCATAACTTACATTTGCATTACCATTAATTTCAATGGTAATACTTCCGTTGCAAATGGTTTCCGTTCGGCAAGGTTTCCATATTTTTTTCATGGAAACAATAGCGCAGTCGACCAGAAAACGTACCATATTTTTCGGACTATAAGACGCAGTTTTTAGCAAGAATAAATCCTGCTAAAAAGTCCCTGCCTCTTATAGTCGGCAGTCAATGGACCTGGCAGCGCCGGGCCCCCTGACCGCTTCTTACTTAACCCTTTCCCGACCCATGATGTGACGGCACATCATGGAGTGGGGAGGGGATGATGTTTGGAGCGGAGAGGGCTCACGCGCTCCATATACTGCAGGTGTCAGCTGTGTTTTACAGCTGCCGCGCTGCTCTAACGGGCAGGAGCAGCGATGGCGCTGTTCCTGGCCGTTTAGTTAAATGCTGCGGTCAATAGCAACCGCGGCATTTACAGGGGTCTTCCCATGAAGGAAATTTGACATATCCACAGGGTATGTCATAAATTTCAGATAGATGCGGGTCCCACCAGTTCCGGAACTCAATAGCTACGGAAACAGCTTGATCATGTACGCTGTTTTCGTGGCTACTGAGTTTCCGAAACTCATCCATGTATTGTACCAGCGATCTAATGATCGCTGGTTCAAGTCCCCTAGGGGAACTAATAAAATATGTAATCGTAAAAAAAAAAGTAAATTTTCAGGAGTGTAAAGTAATGTTAAAAGTAAAAAAAAAAAAAAAAAATGCTAGATGGGCTGGTGTCTGCAGTGGGCTGCTCTCCCCTTCATCCCTGACAGGCTTCTGTAGCTTCTCCCCCTCCACTATGACCTGTCTCTGCATGCTACACGCTCAGTCACTCAGCCAATGCAGCTCTCTCTCTTCTCTCTGGGTGGTACCTGTTTACCACAGATAGCTTCTGCTCCTCTTAATCTAAGTTGGTATGGGACTGAAGTCTTGATTTTTTTTTTTTTTTTAGAAAGTTGTGATGTCCGGAGGGGTGTGGATTAATCGCAAAGTGTACAGGGCTCCCTTGACTCGAGGGCAAGGTGTTTTTTTTTTTTTTTTTTGCAGCTTGTAGGTGTTCTTTCAGGGTTTACCAATTAGAAAATGAGGCCGGGTAAGATTGACCACTGCATTACACATCAGTGTGTCTCTGGTGTGTGCATAGCGCTTATGCGACGTGTGCTGTCTCAGTGGCACGCCTGCTGCATGTGTCCTATGTGTGTGTGTGCAGTGTGTGAGTGATATGTAAATGACGCTTGTGGGTTCTATGTGTAAGTGGTGCATGGGTCCTGGTCATGGGTGGCACAGGTCCAGCATGTGTACAGTGTTGTGAGTGACACATTCTCTATATATATATATATATAATGTGTGAAATCTATATTCTGTTTTGTTGGTATTGAAGTGGGGGATAGAACTATTCCAGTACTGTCTGTTTGCCCCTGCCCTGCATTGACCGCACAAAGGAGGAGTGTGCTATACCTGCAGAAACCAGAGATGGTCATATGCATCAGTTTGAAATCCGTCCCTACCTCTGCCAAGCTACTGATCAATTCTGTAGTCTGCCCTCCTGCACAGCCTGCCGTGTGACCATACGTCCGCCCTAGGAAATGCGAGTCTTCTGTTCTGCTCCACTGTGTATTTATTTATTTATTGCTATGCTGGTACTTGTTGTTCCTCGTTGCTCCACTATGTATTTATTACTAGGTCATTCTGTGAATTAAGGTGCTTCAGTTCTTGACTACGTATTTATTCATTACTAGGTAGTAATACCAGACAGTCCCCCATGGAGGAGAGATAGGACAACCCATTTGATTTCTAATGGGTTCCATCGTTGTGTGAGTCCCTTTAACCGGATGAATAACGCTGCTTGCAGCTCTATTCTACTTGTCGAATCTGACGGAATTTGCAAAGGAGGCTTCAAATGCAAATATAAACACCCCTAGCTCTGAGGCCTGCGGAATTATGAATGCAGCTCTAAGCTGCAACTCATAAAAAGTACAAGAAAAGTAATGCAATGCATTTATAAAGTTAATAAAGCTTTCCTGTAGATTAAGGCCCTGTTCGCACTGAGTTTTTTGGCGCTGACTTTGATGTGGAAACCGCGTCAGAATCAGCACCAAAAAATTACCCAAATCGCCCCGATTAGATTTCTATGGAAGGGAGAGGCCTTTTTTTTCCAGGGCGGCTTTCAGCCGCACGCGCGGAAAAGAAGAGACATATCCTTTCCTGCTGCGGTTTCGTCTCTGACCTCCCATTGGAATCAATGGGAGGCATTAAAAGGCCCACGGCGCTAGTTTCCGAACGTTTTTTGCTTGCAGGCCTTTGATTAGCTTCAATGGCCACGGGCAAAAAACACAATGAAAGCCCCGGCAAGAAAAAACAGACAGGTCAAAATCTGCCTTCAAATTCCTGTAGGAATTCTGGGGCAGATTTTTTTTTTTCTGTGTGAACAGGGCCTAAGGGTGGTCTTACTCGGGCAGATTTTCTGCCCGTAAGGAGAGCCAAACGATAACTGCATTTTACATGGAGAAATAGTCGGGCGTATGGGGACGAGTTGTCGGAAATACGATTGCTCGTTCCCATACAGTTTGCATATTGTCGGGAGCACAAACCCTGCTGCTGACAATCGACGGTTTATATGGAAGCATATTGCTGCAATGTTCACATTGGCCAATGATCGGGTAAGAGCGTTCGTATGAGAGCTGGTTTGCCCGATCAGCCCTTGTAATGGACCTTAACCCCTCCCCCCCCCCCCTTCTTGCATTCTGGGCCCTAATGATCAAGCCATTTTTTACATTTTTCCACCGTCACATTCCAAGAGCTATAACTTTTTTTATTTTTGTATCGACATAGCTGTATAAGGTCTTGTTTTTTGCAGGACAAGTTGTACTTTTTAATAGCACCATTTTGAGGTACATAGAATTTATTCATTAACTTTTATTAACTTTTTTGTGGGGTGGATAGAAGAAAACCTGAAATTTCACCACTCTCTTTTTGCGCCCTAAATCTACGTAGTTTACCATGTGGTATAAATAACACAACTTTATTTAGCGGGTTGTTACGATTGCAAAGATACCAAATTTGTATCGATTTTGTATGTTTTACAAAATTATTTGTTCTTGCGTCTCCATATTTGAAGAGTGATAACTTTTTTTTATTGTTCCGCGGATGCAGTTGTATGAGGGCTTTTTTTTTTGCGGGACAACTTGTAGTTTTTATTGGTACCATTTTGGAGTAGATGCGACTTTTTTGATCACTTTTTATAAAAAATTTTTTTAAAGTCAGGATTAACAGAAAACAGCAATTTTTCCATTGTTTTTTATTTTTTACGGCGTTCAGGGTGGGTTAAATAATGCAACATCTTTATAGTCGGGTTCGTTACGGTCGCGGCGATACCAAATATGTGTAACTTTTTTGCTTGATTGTGTTTTTTTTTTAATAGTAATGCAGTTTGTAAGGGGAAAAAGTGGGTTTTTTATTTTTTACATTTTTTTTAAAATTAATTGTATTCAACTATTCTTTACTTTTTATATTTGTCCCACTAGGGGACTTCACTATGCGATCTTCCGATCGCTATTCTAATACACTGCAATACATATTACTGCCTGTCCGTTTAAAACAGACAAGCATCTGCTAGGACATGCCTCCGGCATGACCTAGCAGGCATTTACTATGGGCAGACCTGGGGGCCTTTATTAGGCCCCCGGCTGCCATCGGAGACACACTCGGCGATCTAATCGCCGGGTGTCAGTGGGATGAGAGAGGGAGCTCCCCCCCCCCCCCCTCTCCAAAACCACTCGGATGCGGTGCACGCTATTCAGCACCGCATTTGAAGGGTTAAACGGGTGAGATCGATACTAATCTCATTCTCACCCGGTCGAGCAGGGACGCCCCCAGCCTCTGGCAGCTTAGAGCAGGGAGATTTGACAGCTCCCTGATCTGTTTACTTTATTCTAATGCAGCGCCGTGGAATGGCGGCGCTGTAGAATAAAGCCCATTAATGACCGCCGTGAAAAGGCTTATCTACCGGTCATTAACCGCTTCCCGACCGCCCACTGTATATTCACGTCGGCACTTGCTGGGCTCTGTGCAGTGCCGACGTGAATTCACGGTGGGTGTTAAAAGCACGATCCGGGTTTCTCAGAGTACCCGAATCGCGCTATTATCAGCTGCCTCTGGTCCCGGAGCTATGATCGGGACCTGATTAGTTCAGGTCCCGGTCATGTGATCGCAGGGAAAGTGTGTTATAGCAACGAACTGGAAAGTTTGTTGCTACAACAAACTTTCCCGGGGACCGATTGCGGGTGCTGCAGTCGGTTATAAGGCAGAACCGGGGGCCATATAAAAGCCCCCGGGTCTGCCATGCACAGCAGCCTATGAGAACCAGCCGGAGACAGGTCCTCATAAGCTTCCTGTCAGTGTGACTCTCAGCGTCACACTGAGGCTTTATTCAGACGAACGTAAAATACGCGCAACGCGCGTGATTTTCTCGCGCGTTGCCCGGACCTATATTAGTCTATGGGGCCGTGCAGACATGTGCGTGGTTTTTGCGCAGCGTTGCTCCGTTGCCAAAAAGGCACGACATGTCCGTTGATTCAGCGGTTTCAACGCATCACGCACCCATTGAAGTCAATGGGTGCGTGAAAATAACGCAGGGCACACGGAAGCACCTCCGTACGCACAGCGTTTTTCACGCAACACTTGTTAAGTCTATGTAAATGAGTTGAGCAGACTAGACAAAACAACTACAAACCAGGAAGTGGCTTTTCACTTTCTGAGCACATGCGCACAGTTTAAACTGACATCTGCATCAATAGTAGTTTTTTTTACCTGTAAAACCACCCAAAAACAACAAACACGGGCCAAAGTGTGAGGTAACGTGAAATCTTGATGCGAACATGTGCTCACAGCAAGCAGGTGTTGGAGAAGGTGTCTTTTTGTAGGCTGCCCTCTCCATTACTCCACCCTCCGTTGTTTTGACGCGCGTAAAAAACGCATGCCATACGCGCGTTAAATACGCTATCACGCTGCCCAAACGGATGCCACACGCAACTCCAACGCAACCGAAACGGCGCGTTTTTCTCACGCGCAAAAACGCAACGTTCGTGTGAATCCAGCCTGACAGTTTATAATACGTTACACTACCTTGGTAGTGTAATGTATTATAGCAGCGATCAGTGCTGCCAGTCTTAAAAGTAAAATGTAAAAAATAAAGTAATAAAAATGTTTTATAAAAGTTACAAAAGCAAAAAATGCTTTTTTTCCTATAATAAGTCTTTTATTCTAGAAAAAAAAATGAAAATGTTAAAAAAAAGTACACATATTTGGTATCACCGCGTTCATAACGATCCAAACTATAAAACTATAATATTATTTTTCCCGCACGGTGAACACCGCAAAAAAATAAATAAAAAACAATGTCAGAATCACTATTTTTTGGTCATCAACCCTCCAAAAACATAGAATAAAAAGTGATCAAAAAGTTGCATGTACCCCAAAATAATACCAATAAAAACTACAACCCGTCCCGCAAAAAACAAGCCCTTACACCGCTTTTTTGACGGAAAAATAAAAAATTATGGCTCTCAGAATATGGTGACACAAAAAATAAATAATTTTATAGAAAAGTGATTTTATTGCGCAATCGCCACAAAACATAAAAAACCTATATACATATGGTATCGCCGTAATCGTACCGACCCGCAGAATAAAGTAAAATGTCATTTATACCGCACGGTGAACAATGTAAAAATAAAAAATTACAAAAAACGTCAGAATTTGTTTCTTTGTCACTTTGCTTGCCAAAAAAATCTAATAAAAAGTGATAAAATCACATGTACCCTAAAATGGTACCAATGAAAAGTACAGATTGTCCCGCAACAAATAAGCCCTCACACAGCTCCGTTGGAGAAAAAAATAAAACCGTTCTGGGTCTCAGAATATGGCGATGCAAAATGTGCAGAGCGTTCCAAAAGCAGATGAGATCGGGCGACCATTTATCAGTGACAATAATCTGCGGATTATTAATTATGTACCCCATTATTATACCCTCTTATTATGTCCTGATGTTCTCCGCACAGGTTACATATGCCCCCACATTATAAATTGAAATACCAGCAAAACCCCAAACAGAACAGTTACCAAGCAAAATCTGCGCTCCAAAAGCAAAATGGCGTTCCCTCCCTTCTGAGCCCCACAGCGTGCCCAAGCACCAGCTTACGTCCACATATATGATATTTTATATCCAGGAGAACCCTCTCAACATTGTATGAGGTATTTGTCTTCAGTGCCACAAACTGGGCACAACGTATTGTGCATTAAAATGGCATATCAGTGGAAAATTTAAATTTTCAATTTGCACCATCCGCTGCGCATTAACGCCTTCGCGCACCACGACTTAATAGCATGTCGTGGTGCGAGGGGTTATATATGGAGCGGGCTCACGCGCTGCGCCCGCTCCATATTCTGCAGGTGTCAGCTGTGTATTACAGCTGACACCCGGGACTAACGGACAGGAACAGCGATCGCGCTTACAGGAGCCTGTAAAATGACATTATACTGCAATACATTAGTATTGCAGTGTATTGTACCAGCGACCTAATGATCGCTCGTTCCAGTCCCCTAAAGGGACTTTTGGGAGGTTTCCACTGTTTTGGTACCTCAGGGGCTTTGCATATGCGACATGACACCCGAAAACCATTCCAGCTAAATTGGAGCTCCAAAAGCCAAATATTGTTCCTTCCCTTCTGAGTCCTGCCGTGGGTCCAAACAGCCTTTTATTACCACATATGGTGTATTGCTGAAATCGGGACAAATTGCTTTACAAATTTTGGGGTGATTTTTCTACTTTATTCATTGTAAAAATTAAACATTTATATGTTTTTTCAGAAAAAAGTAGATTTTCATTTTCACGGCCTAATTCCACTAAATTCAGCAAAATAACTGTGGGGTCAAAATGCTAACTATACCCCTAGAAAAATTCCTTGAGGGGTGTAGTCTTCAAAATGGGGTCAGTTTTGGGGGGATTTCACTGTTTTGCTCCCTCCAGGGCGTTGCAAACGCGACATGGCACTGAAAAACAATCCAGCAAAATCTGCGCTTCAAAATCCAAATGGCGCTCCTTCCCTTCTGAGCTCTGCCGTGGGTCCAAACAGCAGTTTAGTACCACATATGGGGTATTGGCGTAATCGAGAGAAGTAGCTTTACAAGTTTTGGGGTGCTTTTTAGTCTTTATTCCTTGCAAATATTATTTTTTTTAATATTTTTTCAGAAAAAAAGTAGATTTTCACTTTCACAGACATACTCCAATAAATATAGCAAAAGACCTGTGGGGTCAAGATGCTAACTATACCCCTAGATCAATTCCTTGAGGTGTGTAGTTTCCAAAACCGTCTCACTTTTGTGGGATTTCCACTGTTTTGGCACAACAAGACCTCTTCAAACCTGACATGGTGCCTAAAATATATTCTGAAAAAAGGAGGCCCCAAAATCCACTAGGTGCTCCTTTGCTTCTGAGGCCGGTGTTTCAGTAAATTAGCGCACTAGGGCCACTTGTGGGATATTTCTAAAAACTGCAGAATCTGGCCAATAAATATTGAGTTGCGTTTCTCGGGTAAAACCTTCTGTGTTACAGATTTTTTTTTTATTACAAATGAATTTCAGCAAAAAAAATAAAATGTGTAAATTTCACCTGTACTTTGCTTTAATTCCTGTGAAGCGCCTAAAGGGTTAAACTTTCTGAATGCGGTTTTGAATACTTTGAGGGGTGCAGTTTTTAATATGGGGTGATTTATGGGGTCTATCTAGTACATAAGATAGATGTGCTGAGCACAAAAGATTCCCCAAATTATCCCCTGAGGACGCTGCTGTAGCAGTGAAACATGTCGGGGGGGGGGGGGGGGGGGCTAGCGCTCTTTTAGAATCATTGACGGTCTAACTAACTAACTCTACTACCGTGTGATACTAGAGGCTGTCTGAGCAGTCTGCAGCTGCCGCTCATGCCTGACACACTTCATCTCTGAGATCCAAATACTCACTAGATCTCGAACGTTCGAGTAACCGCCTTTGAAAATTTTTTAACCTCACTAAATTTTGTACAGCCATTCACCTCATTTGCTGCAACCTGTTTTTAAACAAAATAATAAAAGCTATATTTTAATGAATACAACAATCCAATAGCAGCTGGGAAATTTGGGGAATCTTTTGTGCTCAGCACATCTATCTGTTGTCCATTCCAATTTGTCCCTGCCAGCTGCTAGGGTGTCTGTCAATCCTTCCTATCTAGTACATAAGGCCCTCAAAGCCACTTCAGAACTGAACTGGCCCCTGTGAAAATAGCCTTTTGAAATCTTCTTGAAATGTGAGAAATTGCTGCTAAAGTTCTAAGCCTTGTAACGTCCTAGAAAAATAAAATAATGTTCAAAAAACAATGCAAATATAAAGTAGACATATGGAATATGTAAAATAGTAACTATTTTGTGTGGTATTACTATCTGTTTTACAAGCGGATACATTTAAAATGAGAAAAATCATAATTTTTGCAAATTTTCTCTAAATTTTGGTGTTTTTCACAAATAAGCAATGAATTTATTGATCAAATTTTTCCACTAACATAAAGTACAATATGTCACGAGAAAACAATCTCAGAATCGCTTGGATAGGCAAAATCATTCCAGAGTTATTGACACGTGTCAGATTTGAGAAAATGGGGCTGGTCATGAAGGTCAAAATGAGCTTGGTCTTGAAAGGGTTAAGGGGTTAAAGGGAGTCTGTCACCAGAATTTCTGTTTTGAACTAGCAGTATGCTAATATAGTTCATGCTAACCTGATTTTAAATGTGTTTTCCTTTTTCCCCAGGGTGCCTGCTCTGCATTAAAAACACTCTTATTAAGTTTATGCAAATTAGCATTTCGGTGCATCAAGGGCGTGTCTGTTGCACCAAAACCTAGTGCGTAATTGCTCTGTTCAATCCACCTCCCTCCCTGCATGCTGTGATCGACATGGGCCATGGATCGTACTCGGCGAGTTCACGCCTGGCTCCGTAGTGTAGTTCCTACATCTTAGTCGGCGCATGCGCAGTATAAACAATATGTCAGTCGTTATTGGCACTACTACACATGTGCAGTAGTGCCGATTACAAAGGATATCCCCTCAGGTTTGTAAGGGGAGTGATAGCATAAACAAAAGTTCAGGTATTACACTTCTTGTGTCACTGGATGGCAGTAGCAGACTGATCTTTCTACTGTCACTTGAAGCTCCCATCCTACTCCGAAACTGAACTAAGAAGTAAAACCTTCTTTATCCTGCTCCCTGACTTAAAACAAGTGCTGCTCTCCCAATGTTAATCTAAAAAAAAAAAAAAAAATGCTAGTTTGTCACAATAATTTTTAGGAAACATGTAACGTATAAAAAAAATAAATAAATATCCAGTTGTCTACCCTAGGTGGGTCTCGGTGGCAATATAAAGCGATCCCTAGTACCACATTGGATTAGACCGAAACACCCTCTCCTATTTACCGGCTTACACATCGCCACAGTCTACACCACACTGTGGTAGCGTGCATCATTACCTGATGTTCGCTGGTCACCTATCTGCCGTAAGCTATCGCACTGCGGCGGCACAGCTGCAAGCCGTTGTGCGCGCGGTTGATGGGCGGTCTCGACTGAGCGACGCGTGAGTTTGATAGGAGGAACTGGGCATCGGCGTCACTTAGCACACGGACTGCCCACACTTGGGATGGTCTGTTTCACTGTGTCTGGAAGGATCAGTCCCTCCATGGGCACACACCTCCTGATACGTCACGGGAAGTGTGTCCAGAATGGGAGGGAATACGGAGTTAAATAGGACGGGTTAGGCACAGATGGGCGATGACGTCAGACGCCGGTATAGGCGTTTATACCAGCACGGGAGAAACATGTGCTGTCAAAACCTTCTGCCACTGCTGAATCTCTGAATAATATATGCTGCTCCAGCACGCTTTGTTAAGCCTCATCTTTGCTAGGCTATTTGGCCATATCTCCCCTGATGAATTCTGACCATAAGGAAACTCGTCGGGAGACAGAAAATATTGCTTTTTAAAACGGATAAGAGGTTTCCCAGTCCCCTTACTGGAAAGTGGCATTTTTCCTGCTGTACTACGGAACGGGTAGGGGGGTTAATGACCCCAGAAAAAGTTATATACCAAACCATGGGTGACATAGGAAATACCTCCCTGCTGGCATAAATCAATATTGATTCTTTTTTGGCGCATTCGCATAACCTGAGCACCGATTCAAGCACCATAACCTCTACCAGTTGCATACTTTACCAATACGGGAAAGATTGAATAATTTCACTTATTGTTCCTGCAACAGGGAGAGAGAAAGAAAAACACTTCTCTGTAAATTCTTTTTTGTGTTTGTCTACACATTTTTAATATATTAGTAAAAGTTATATTTTATTTAAACTCCAGTCCTACCCCAGTGATTCATACTCTTATGACCACCCTTATTAATTTTTTTTTCTCTCTACACCTTCGTGCAACTTTGTAATAGTGACCTTTACCACCCATTTCACAAAGGCCCTGTTCACATCTGCATCGTTGGCTTCCTTTAGAGCCTGTGTCGTAGATTTTGTGATGGTATAGCTCTATTTTTATGGTCAAATTGACAGACGCTACACCGGAATCCGCCGGACCCATCATAAGTTAATGGTAGCAGTCGTACAACGGAACCAGCAGAGCGTTGGGAACATAGCAACTAACATTGCAACTATATCGCTTACTCAGGCATACCTTATCCAAAAAATATAAACACGCCATGAGTTTGAATAGTACTAGCTTTTACAGTTTGCACTGGACCAAGCTTCCTTTTTTGCCTTGGTCTTCATGTGGATCCGTGCGCAGTCCGGGCTCGGATGTAGGATCGGTGAGCTGGAGGATTCCTCTCCCATTTATTTGTATAACAAATGTACTAAAAAAACGAAGGCTTTTCTCACATCTGCACAGTCTCCGTCACAGATGCTGTCATATTTACCAGACAAAATAGCGCCCCATGCAGTGCTATTAAGTCTGGCATCATAGAAACCTGATGAAACCCATTAAAACCAATGGGTTCGGTTGTGCCGCGTTGGTGTCTGTTATTTGATGGATCTGGCGTTTCCGTTGTTTTCGTTATTCTGTTCCTGAGAAGAGAAAAAAAAAAGCCAAAACCGCAGGTATGCGTCAATTGATATATTTTCCCATTACACCTTATATGAACATAATCTGAAACTGCCAAGAGGCTGCAAAGGCACGTTTACAGTCCATCTCACACGTCTTGATATGAATAGGATTAACCCCTTCCCACTGGCCACTTTTGACCTTCCTGACCCTGACAGAGCCTTATTTTTCAAATCTGACATGTTTCACTATGTGGTAATAACTTAGGAATGCTTTTACCTATCCCAGCGATTCTGAGATTGTTTTCTCGTGACATATTGTACTTTATGTTAGTGAAAAAATATAGTCGGTAAATTCAAAATTTATTTGTCAAACGCTTACATTTTTCACAATTTAAATGTATCTGCTTGTAAAATTTATAGTAATACCAAACAAAATAGTTACTAGTTAACATTTCCCACATGTTTACTTTATGTTTGCATCGTTACAAGACTTAGAACTTTAGCAGAAATTCTCACATTTTCAATAAAATTTCAAAAGGCTATTTTTTTCATGGACCAGTTCAATTCTGAAGTGGTTTTGAGGGCCCTATATATTAGAAATCCCCCATTTTAAAAACTGCACCCCTCAAAGTACTTGGAACAGCATTTAGAAAGTTTCTTAACCCTTTAGGCGTTTCACAAGAATTAAAGCAAATTAGAGGTGAAATGTAAACATTTTAATTATTTTTTTTGCAGAAATTTATTTTGAATTTTATTTTTTTCTGTAACACAGAACGTTTTACAAGAGAAATGCAACTCAATATTTACTGCCCATATTCTGCAGTTTTTAGAAATATCCCACATGTGACCCTAGTGTGCTTATGCACTGAAATACTCCCCTCCGAAGTAAAGGAGCACCTAGTGGATTTTGGGGGCTTTTATTTTTTTTATTAGATTATATTATAGGCACCATGTCCGGTTTGAAGAGGTCTTGTGATGCCAAAACATAGGAAACGCCCCAAAAAAGATCCCCATTTTGAAAACTACACCCCACAAGGAATTAATCTAGGGGTGTAGGGAGCATTTTGAACCCACAGGTGTTTCATAGATATTATTAGAGTTGGGCAGTGAAAATAAAAATAAAAAATTTCCCAATTAGATGTAGCTTTAGCTCAATTTTTCATTTTCTCAACAAATAAAAGAAAAAGCACCCAAACATTTGTAAAGCAGTTTCTCCTGAGTACGGCAATGCCCCATATGTGGTCATAAACTGCTGTTTGGGCACACGGCAGAGCTCGGAAGGAAAGGAGTACCATTTGGCATTTGGAGTTCAAATTTTGCTGTGTTGGTTTCTAGGTGCTATGTCGCATTTGCAAAGCCCCTGCGGGAACAAAACCGTGGAAACCCCCCAGAATTGACCCCATTCTGGAAACTACACTCCTCAAGGTATTTACCTAGGGTTGTGGTGAGCGTGTTAACCCCACAGGTGTTTTCATGTTGCAGAGTGAAAATGGGATTTTTTTTTTCTGTAGATATGCAAATATGTGGTGCCCAGCTTGTGCCACCATAACAAGACCGCTATCTAAATATTATGCTGTGTTTCTCTGTTCTAGAAACGCCCTACATGTGGCCCTAATCTTTTGCCTGGGCGATCGACGGGGCTCAGGAGTGAAAGAGTACAATGCGAAATTGAGCCCTAATTTGGCGACTTACAAAGTATTGGTTCACAATTGCAGAGGCTCGGATGTGAAATAAGAGACCCCTATGAAGTGACCGCATTTTTTAAATTACACCACTCAAGGCGTTTATTAGGGGTGTAGTGAGCATTTTCACCCCACAGGTTTTTCCCATAAATGATTGCGCTGCGGATGGTGCAGAGTAAAAATAGAAATTTTTCCCAAATATGCCATTTCAGTGGCAAATATGTTGTGCCCAGCTTGTGCCACTGGAGACACACCACAAAAATTGTTAAAAGGGTTCTCTGGGGTATGGTGGTGCCATATATGTGGAAGTAAACTGCTGTTTGAGCACGCTGTTAGGTTCAGAAGGGAGGGAGCGTCATTTGGCTTTTGGAGCGCAGATTTTGCTTGGTAGTAGTTCTGTTTGGAGTTTTACTGGTATTTTAGTTTATAATGTGGGGGTACATGTAAGCTGGGCAGAGTACATCAGGGATGTGGTCAGGTGGTATAATAATCCATAGTTGTCTTACGCTGTGAAGCAATCCTTAATGCACAGGCCAGTGTCTCACTGATAAATGTCCTTTCTTATCCCCTTTTACTACACACTCCGCACCTTTGCTTTCCCAGCAAAATTTCCCAAACTGCATTGTCCTGGTATAAAACGGGCACCCTCGCTTCCAGCAGATATCTTTGGGCCCTCCCCTTCCTGGTTCCCTAATTTTAGTGCCTTGATAAATCGACCTCTTGAAACAGAAGAAATGTTCCCCACGGGCAGCACAACTGCATATTTTTTGTTTCCTGACTTATTGGAGCCTTAACTTATTTTATTTTTTCATAGATGTAGTGGTATGAGGGCTGTTTTTTTGCGGGATGAGCAGTATTTAATATTGGTACCATTTTGGGGTACATGCGACTTTTTGATCACTTTTTATATTTTTATTTTTTGGTAGGCCAGGTCACCAAAAAACGGCAATTCTGATATAGTTTTTTTTTTTCATTTTATTTTATATAGTGTTCACCACGCATTATAAATGACACGCTAACTTTATTCTGGGGGTCAATACGATTCTGGCTATACTAAATTTATAGAATTTGTTTGTTTTTTTTTTATATATATGTCTTACCACTTTTTGCACTATAACATTACTTTTGTAAATAATTTTTTCTGTCGCCATGTTGTAAGAGCTAAAACTTTTTCATCGACGGAGCTATATAAGTTTTTGGCGAGACGCGCTACAGTTTTTATTAGTACCATTTTTGGAAACATGCGACTTATTTTTTTTATCCCTTATTTACATTTTTGGAAGACAAGGTGACAAAACAGCAACTCCCTTTTTTTTTTTTTTTTTTTACGGCGTTCACCGCGCATCGCAAATAACATAATATTTATATAGTTCAGGTCGTTACGGACGTGGCGATACCAAACATGTATGGTTTATTTTTTTTCAATAATAAATGACTTGATAAGGGAAAAAGTGTCTCTTGTGTTTTATTACTTGAAATTTGTATTTTATTTTTTACGACTTTTTTTATTTGTACTTTTTTTTTTACTCCCACTAGGGATTTTGAAGGTCCAACTGTTTGATGTTCTAATACATTGCACTACCTATGTAGTGCAATGTATTAGAACTGTCAGTTCTTCACTGACAGCAAGCCGATCAGGCTCCACCTCTAGGCTGGGCCTAATTGGCTTTCGGTACTGGCAGACAGGAGGCAATTGTTAGGCCTCCTGTTGCCATAGTAGCAGTCGGCAGCACTGCCATCTTGCTACAAACCACTAAGATGCAGCGATCTCTTTCTACATAAATTAGTACAGTTATCTTGCTGGTTGCCTATGGGTTACCATGGCAGCTGGGCCCCAAAAAGGCACCCATGCCTGCCATCGGTAAAAAGCCTATTAGGCTAGGCCAGAGGCATGGACTAATAGCTTGCCTGGCAGTTTTACACTGACGGTATAACAAAGCATTATTGCCTAGGTTAGTGGTCGCCAGTCAGTGGCTCGCAACCCCCTGCAGTGTGGCTCGCCATAGTTGTGACCATATACTCTTGCTACAATATGACATCCACATTAAAGGGGTTTTCCACGATCGGACAACTGATGACCTATCCACCGGATAGGTCATCCGTATATAATCGGTGCGGGTCCGACACCTGGAAGTTTTGAACGATATGCAGTAGTTGGAGCCGGAAACAGACTGCATAGCGGCCGTTCTGCAAAACTGCAGCTCTGCTCCTATTCACTTGAATAGGAGCAGTATATTACAGGAGCCATCTGCTTCCAGGCATGGACGTCCTGTGCCCGGAGGCAGCCAGGGCAGCTGATCGGTGCAGGGTCCGGGTTTCAGACCCGCACCGATCATATACTGATGACCTATCTGGTGGATAGGTCGTCCGTTTTCCAATCGTGGAAAGCCCCTTTAACATTATTACAGACTTATCCTATCCCCTGAAAAGTGCCAATTTGGGTGGTGGAATACCAGTGTGTTAAATTTCAAACTGAAACCTTTACCTACAAATAATCATATTTTTTACTTAAATGCGGCTTAGAAGATATAAAAGGTTGGGGACCGCTGGCCTAAGTACTCCAAAGCATTGTACAAGCAATCAAAAGAATGCAGCATCTAGTCTCTTAGTGTAAAAAAGGGGAATTAAGATAAATAAAATGTAATAAAATTAAAAAGCACCCTTTACAACTTTTTAAAAAAAAATCAAATAAAAAGATATATGGTATTGCCACAATCGTAACAACCTGTAGAAAAAGATTACACTTTATTTAACCCCCTCCCGCAATTTCACGTACAGTTACGTGATGGGACATGGTGTTTTCCCGCAATTCCACGTAACTGTGCGTGAAGGAGATGGAGCTGACTCAGGAGCTGAGCCAGCGACATCACCGCCGGGTGACAGCTGTATGTTACAGAAGCTGAGCCGGCGTCATCAGCAGTGGGTGTCCGCTGTATGTTACAGCGGACACCCCGATCTATCGGCAGGAACCGGAGCTAGCTCCGATTCCTGCGATTAACCCCTTCAATGCAGCGATTCAATGCAATCGCTGCATCAAAGTGGTTTGTTTGAAATCGGCAGCCCTACCATGCGATGGCAAGGCTGGCGACTGTTACTATGGCAACAGGATGCCTAACAATGGCTTCCTATCTACCATTATGGAAGCCGATTATTGTTTTTGTTTTTTTTTACCCCATTATTATACCACCTGACTATGCCCCTGATGTACTCTGCCCAGTTTACATGTACCCCCACATTATAAACGGAAACACCAGTAAGACTCCAAACAAAACTACCACAAGCAAAATCCACGCTCCAAAAGCCAAATGGTGCTACCTCCCTTCTGAACCCTACAGTGTGCCCAAACAGCAGTTTACTTCCACATATATGGCATTGCCATACCCGGGAGAACCTTTTTAACAATTTTTGGGGTGTGTCTCTCCAGTGGCACAAGCTGGGCGCCGCATATTGGCATATCTATGGGAAAAAAAATCCCATTTTCACTCTGCAACATCGAGTGCACACCAATTTCTGCCAATCACCTGTGGGGTTAATATGCACACTACACCCCTAGTTGAATAGCTTGAGGGGTGTAGTTTCCAAAATGGTGTCACTTCTGGGGAGGATCCACTGTTTTGGTCCCACAGGGACTTTGCAAATGCGACATAGCGCCCAGAAACCAATCCAGCAAAATCTGTACTCCAAAAGCCAAATGGCGCTCCTTCCCTTCTGAGCTCTACTCTGTGCCCAAACAGCAGTTTCTGACCACATATGTGGTATTGCCGTACACAGTAGAAGTTGTTTTACAAATGTTGGGGTTCTTTTATAACTTTATTTGTTGAGAAAATGAAAAATTTTGAGCTAAAGCTACGTCTTATTGGAAAAAAAGGATTTTTTTTTATCTTCACTGCCCAATTCTAATAAAATCTATGAAACCCCTGTGGGTTCAAAATGCTCACTACACCCCTAGATGGATTCTTCAAGGGGTGTAGTTTCCTAAATGGAGTCACCTTTTGTTGGTGTTTTCACTGTTTTGGTCCCTTAGGGGCTTTGCAAATGCGATGTGGTCTCCGCAAACCATTCCTGCTAAATTTGAGCTCCAAAAGCCAAATGGCGCTCTTTCCCTTCTAAGCCCTGCTGTGTGTCCAAACAGCCTTTTATGACCACATGCGGGGTATTGCTTTCCTAAGTAGTGGTGCATTTTCTCCTTTTAGTCCTTGTGGAAATTAGAAAAAATTAGCTAAATCTACATTTTCTTTGAAAGAATGTAGATTTTCATTTTCATGGCCTACTTCCAATAATTTCTGCAAAAAACCTGCTTGGTCAAAATGCTCACTATACCCATAGATAATTTCCTCAAGGGGTATAGTTTCTAAAATGGGGTCACCTTTGGGGGATTTCCACTGTTTACGCGCCACAAGAGCCTTTCAGACCCGACATGGTGCCTAAAATATTTTCTAATAAAAAGGAGGCCCCAAAATCCTCTAGGTGTTCCTTTGCTTCTGAGGCCTGTGCTTCAGTCAATAAATGCACTAGGGCCACATGTGGGGAATTTCTAAACTGCAGAATCTGGGCAATAGATATTGAGTTGTGTTTCTCTGGTAAAACTTTGTGTTACAAAAAAAAATTAGATGAAATATGAATTTCTGCAAAAAAATAAATAAATTTGAAAATGTCACATCTACTTTGCCTTAATTCCTGTGAAACATCTAAAGGGTTAAGAAACTTTCTAAATGCTGTTTTGAATACTTTAAGGGGTGAAGTTTTTAAAATGGGGTGACTTATCGAGGGTTTCTAATATATAAAGCACTAAAATCCACTTCACAACTGAACTGGTCCCTGTAAAAATAGCCTTTTGAAATTTTCTGGAAAATGTGAGAAATTGCTGCTAAAGTTCTAAGCCTTGTGATGTCATAGAAAAATAAAAGGATGTTCTAAAAACAATGCCAATCTAAAGTAGACATGTGGGTGATGTTAATTAGCAACAATTTTGTGTGGTATTACTATCTGTCTTACAAGCAGATACATATAAATGTAGAAAAATGCTAATTTTTCGCAAAATTTTGGTGTTTTTCACAATTAAATACTTAATGTATCGAGCAAATTTTGCCAGTAACAAAGTCCAATGTGTCACAAGAAAACAATCTCAGAATCGCTTGGATAGGTAAAAGCATTCCGAAGTTATTACCACATAAAGTGAAACATGTCAGATTTGAAAAAATTGGGTGTGTCCTGAAGGCCAAAACAGGCTGTGTCCTTAAAGAGGCTCTGTCACCAGATTTTGCAACCCCTATCTGCTATTGCAGCAGATCGGCGCTGCAATGTAGATTACAGTAACGTTTTTATTTAAAAAAAACGAGCATTTTTGGCCAAGTTATGACCGTTTTCGTATTTATGCAAATGAGGCTTGCAAAAGTACAACTGGGCGTGTTGAAAAGTAAAAGTCCAAGTGGGCGTGTATTATGTGCGTACATCGGGGCGTGTTTACTACTTTTACTAGCTGGGCGTTGTGTATAGAAGTGTCATCCATTTCTCTTCACAACGCCCAGCTTCTGGCAGTGCAGCACTGTGACGTCACTCACAGGTCCTGCATCGTGTCGGCACCAGAGGCTACAGATGATTCTGCAGCAGCATCGGCGTTTGCAGGTAAGTCGATGTAGCTACTTACCTGCAAATGCTGATGCTGCTGCAGAATCAAGTGTAGCCTCTGGTGCCGACACGATGCAGGACCTGTGAGTGACGTCACAGTGCTGCACTGCCAGAAGCTGGGCGTTGTGAAGAGAAGTGGATGATACTTCTATACACAACGCCCAGCTAATAATAGTAGTAAAAACGCCCCGATGTACACACATAATACACGCCCAGTTGTACTTTTACTTTTCAACACGCCCAGTTGTACTTTTGCAAGCCTCATTTGCATAAATACGAAAATGGTCATAACTTGGCCAAAAATGCTCGTTTTAAAAAAATAAAAACGTTACTGTAATCTACATTGCAGCGCCGATCTGCTGCAATAGCAGATAGGGGCTGCAAAATCTGGTGACAGAGCCTCTTTAAAGGACCAGTGTTTTCTTAAACGTTTTTTTTTTTTTATTTGTGTGTTTTAATTATTTTTTTATTTTTTCACTTTTTCTTGTCCATGGGGGCTGCCATTTTTTTTCCATCTTTGTATGTGTCGATTAACGACACATACAGACATGGAATACGGCACATACAGTCCCATAGTGAATGCGAACGGGGCCCGTTCCATCCACTATGCTGTACGCCGTCTGTGTGGGAACGGCGCATGCGCCGCTCCCACACAGTCCAAATACAACTGTGCGACGTCCGGCGCCATTTTCTTGTGGACCGGAAGTCGCGGCCGGACAGTAAGATTACTGCTTCCGGTCGCGGCTTCCGGACTTGTGCACTTGGAGCGGAGGTAGCAGACGGACCGGAGGGATCGGCGGCGGCAGGAGCAGGTAAGTTAGGTCTGTGTATGTACGTGTTTTACTGTGTGTTTACTACTGTATGTTAACCTACTACACTGTGTGTTAGCTCAAAAAATGGCGACACAGTGTAGGAGGTTTGACCGTTCAATCCCCTCGTTTCTCCCGGCACTAGCCAGGATAAAGGAGGGGGGATTCTGAGAGCTCACTAGAGCGAGTGAGTTTTCTCAAATTTTGCAGCATAAAGCAATGTGGTTGCTTTACCACATGCAATGCTGCAATTTTGGGAATTGCTCCATCTAGTGACCAGCGCTGGGAAATATTATAAATTAGAATCTAATTTATAATATTTCCTGACTCGTGAAAAAATAAAAAAAAATTAGAACAATGTTTAATCACCTATACACTGTTTAGCGACACATTCCCTTTAAAGAGGCTCTGTCACCAGATTATCAAATCCCTATCTCCTATTGAATGTGATCGGCGCTGCAATGTAGATAACAGCAAACTTTTTTTTTTTATTTATTTTTTTAAAAACTACTTTTTGCCCAAGTTATGAGCAATTTTATATTTATGCAAATGAGCTTTTCAATGGACAACTGGGTGTGTTTTCTCGTATTTCCAACTGGGCGTGTATTGTGTTTTTACCAACTGGGCGTGTATTGTGTTTTTACCAACTGGGCGTTGTGAATAGAAGTGTATGACGCTGACAAATCAGCATCATACACTTCTCATCGTTCCCACCCAGCTTCTTTCACTGCAGAAATACAGCGTGACGTCACCCACAGGTCCTTCAACCTTGTCGTCGGACAAAGAAGATACTTCGGCTCCAGGCATTCAGAAGGTTAATATGCTCGTCTCTAGGGAGTTTGCTATGCTTATCCATGCCATACCATGCCATATCAATAGAAAAGCAAACGGAAACCATAACTTACATTTGCATTACCATTAATTTCAATGGTAATACTTCCGTTGCAAATGGTTTCCGTTCGGCAAGGTTTCCATATTTTTTTCATGGAAACAATAGCGCAGTCGACCAGAAAACGTACCATATTTTTCGGACTATAAGACGCAGTTTTTAGCAAGAATAAATCCTGCTAAAAAGTCCCTGCCTCTTATAGTCGGCAGTCAATGGACCTGGCAGCGCCGGGCCCCCTGACCGCTTCTTACTTAACCCTTTCCCGACCCATGATGTGACGGCACATCATGGAGTGGGGAGGGGATGATGTTTGGAGCGGAGAGGGCTCACGCGCTCCATATACTGCAGGTGTCAGCTGTGTTTTACAGCTGCCGCGCTGCTCTAACGGGCAGGAGCAGCGATGGCGCTGTTCCTGGCCGTTTAGTTAAATGCTGCGGTCAATAGCAACCGCGGCATTTACAGGGGTCTTCCCATGAAGGAAATTTGACATATCCACAGGGTATGTCATAAATTTCAGATAGATGCGGGTCCCACCAGTTCCGGAACTCAATAGCTACGGAAACAGCTTGATCATGTACGCTGTTTTCGTGGCTACTGAGTTTCCGAAACTCATCCATGTATTGTACCAGCGATCTAATGATCGCTGGTTCAAGTCCCCTAGGGGAACTAATAAAATATGTAATCGTAAAAAAAAAAGTAAATTTTCAGGAGTGTAAAGTAATGTTAAAAGTAAAAAAAAAAAAAAAAAATGCTAGATGGGCTGGTGTCTGCAGTGGGCTGCTCTCCCCTTCATCCCTGACAGGCTTCTGTAGCTTCTCCCCCTCCACTATGACCTGTCTCTGCATGCTACACGCTCAGTCACTCAGCCAATGCAGCTCTCTCTCTTCTCTCTGGGTGGTACCTGTTTACCACAGATAGCTTCTGCTCCTCTTAATCTAAGTTGGTATGGGACTGAAGTCTTGATTTTTTTTTTTTTTTTAGAAAGTTGTGATGTCCGGAGGGGTGTGGATTAATCGCAAAGTGTACAGGGCTCCCTTGACTCGAGGGCAAGGTGTTTTTTTTTTTTTTTTTTGCAGCTTGTAGGTGTTCTTTCAGGGTTTACCAATTAGAAAATGAGGCCGGGTAAGATTGACCACTGCATTACACATCAGTGTGTCTCTGGTGTGTGCATAGCGCTTATGCGACGTGTGCTGTCTCAGTGGCACGCCTGCTGCATGTGTCCTATGTGTGTGTGTGCAGTGTGTGAGTGATATGTAAATGACGCTTGTGGGTTCTATGTGTAAGTGGTGCATGGGTCCTGGTCATGGGTGGCACAGGTCCAGCATGTGTACAGTGTTGTGAGTGACACATTCTCTATATATATATATATATAATGTGTGAAATCTATATTCTGTTTTGTTGGTATTGAAGTGGGGGATAGAACTATTCCAGTACTGTCTGTTTGCCCCTGCCCTGCATTGACCGCACAAAGGAGGAGTGTGCTATACCTGCAGAAACCAGAGATGGTCATATGCATCAGTTTGAAATCCGTCCCTACCTCTGCCAAGCTACTGATCAATTCTGTAGTCTGCCCTCCTGCACAGCCTGCCGTGTGACCATACGTCCGCCCTAGGAAATGCGAGTCTTCTGTTCTGCTCCACTGTGTATTTATTTATTTATTGCTATGCTGGTACTTGTTGTTCCTCGTTGCTCCACTATGTATTTATTACTAGGTCATTCTGTGAATTAAGGTGCTTCAGTTCTTGACTACGTATTTATTCATTACTAGGTTATGCTGGGACTTCTAGTACCTTAGTGTTCCAGTATTCGTAATTACTGTTTCCAGAACTCCCATTCACTTCTGTGGAAGTTACAGAAACAGCATAGCTCAGCGAGTGTCTGTTCCCGGAATTACTGCCCACCTTTTCGCTGATTCTCTGCTGGGATACAGCAGCCAGCAACCTCCTCAGCAGAAGGGACAGGGTCGGGGGACACCAGTTCGGGAGATAGATGCAGGTTCCACCTCTGGTACCTGCACCTATCAGACATTTATGTCCTATCCTGTTGATGGGCCAGAAATGTCAAAGATGGGAATGCTCCTTTGAAGATAGGGTGCCAGGGCTGAATATAACCATTTATCCTGAATATCATATGTAAAGTAACTGAGTGGACACTCGTCTTGACAACGCTGATATACCAGATATAAGTCGCAAATCACTGACCAGAAAATATATTTTAATATTTTTTTTTTTTTGTCGTCTTGTTTAGGTGGAAAGGACACAAGGACTGGAGCATGACAAAAAAAAAATCTCTTACCTGCTCAGCTTGCATTGTTCAGCGCCACAGAGAATGAAGACTATAAGTTAAAATTCGAACATACGGAAGTTGTGCAAAATAATTACATGTAGCTAGCTGCAACGTAATGATGAGTACATCCATACAAAGCCTTCATGATGGGATGGCAATGAAGTTGGGAAACTTTCACAAGTCCGAAGTTCCCCATCATTCAACAGCCACAGTCAAAAGGGAGCGTGATGATGATGAAAGTTCTCAGGAAGAACCGATCTCTAGGAAGGAACTCAAATGTGGCATCTGTTCTGAAAAATGTAATTATGTCTCCGAGCTGATGTTTCATGAACACATGCATAATGGCAGTGATTGTTTTGAATGTCATGTCTGTGGTCATCCATTTCCGGATAGTTCACACTTGAAAGACCATTATAATGTACACACAAATGAACGTCCTTATAAATGTGAACTATGTGCCAAATCCTTCACCCAGTCTTCCTCTTTATTAATCCACAAACGCACTCATACCATAGAAAAAACATATAAGTGTCATATATGTGGAACACTGTTTAAAGATGCTTCAAATTTTATAAAACATAAACGCCTTCATAGTCAGTCAGATGATCTAACAAATCAAGAACAGGTAAGCGGTACATTACTGTCTGAAAAGCCATATGGATGTTCATATTGTGAAAAAGCCTTTAAACGCACTTCAGATTTGAAAGACCACGAGCGAGTTCACACTGGAGAACGGCCGTACCGCTGCAGAATATGCGACAAATGTTTCACTCAGTCTTCAGTATTGACGGGACATATGCGAATTCACACTGGGGAGAAGCCATTTCATTGCAACGTCTGTGGTAAAACATTTAACAATTCTTCAAATTTTAAAAAGCACCAGCGGACGCATTCAGTGCAAGATATAATTGCAAAAGTGGAAATGGATGATATCTCTCATTCAATAAAGCCTCTTCAAAGTAAAAATAGCATGGGCTACCCACCAAATGGCATGGGTGCATTTTTTAACAAAAAGGATATAGGTAAAATGGTGCTAAATGAAGAAGATTTTACATTCATATCCGATAAGAAAGCCCCTGAAGAAAGTGAAAAATTAAGTACAAATGAACTTTCCTCTTCACAAATGACAAGTAGCTTTAAACCTTTTAAAATAACGGATATCAAGGCAAAACAAATTCCCTTTCAGACGGAAGTAGACCTGGCATCAGAGTGCTCCATCTTAAATGGTAAAACTGCTTTTGAAGTTGACGCAGAGGGGAACGTAAAACCAAAGTTATCGAGGTCTCCCACGTTTGAATGTAGCAATACTACATCATCGAAAGCTGAAAACATCAGCTATCATACTAAAGAAGCACCAGACGTATATGTGGAAATATCTGATACTACTGATGATGAATGTGGTGATGATGATGATGATATCAGTCTTGCCAAATGTTCATTTCAATACCAGATTAAAGCTCCTAATACTAAAGCGGAAATAAATCTGAAGGAGATGCAATCGCCAAATGAGAAAATAACCCATGCTGAGAATTTGGTACAATGTGACCATGAAAACTGCCAAGAAAATATTGACCGTGATTTACCGTGCAGTGTTTCAGACGTAGCAGACCAGGAAGAGCTGCTGTTAGAAAGAACTATGGCGTGTTGGGACTCTCGCATAAATAACTCTGACCAAGATGGGTGTCAAATTTTTGAAATGGAAACAAAACCCTACATTTGTTTTGTGTGCGCTAAACGTTTTAAAAGGGCTACAGACTTAAAAGAGCATTTGAGGGTTCACACGGGTGAAAGACCTTTTGTCTGCCAAGTTTGTGGCAAAGGATTCACCCAGTCGTCCGCTCTCTCTAGTCACCAACGTATCCACACTGGTGAAAAGCCTTTTCAGTGTGATGTGTGTTACAAAAGATTTAATAATTCTTCTAACTTTTCTAAACATAAGCGGGTGCACACTGGAGAGCGACCTCACAATTGCCCACTTTGCGGAAAGAGCTTTCAGGAAAAGCGCAGGGTTAAGAGACATTTGAAAGCTGTTCACCATGTACTGGAGTGAGGCATTCAGTTTACATACTTATATATGATAATGTGTAACTTAGAAATGTTGCATTATGGACTGCTGTTAGTTACTTAGCAGTTATTTGAAATGTAGCTTTAAACCCGTACACTAAATGTGGATTTGACAAAAAAAAATATTTTTTAGCTCCGATATCCCATTAAATTTCTAAAAAATTTTGACCGTTTTCTGTAGATTCTCTAGTGCAAAACCATAGTGCGGTCTCTTTTTGTATAGGTCTTCCATTTCATCAGAAGATAACATTTCTTTTTTTTTACTAGAACTAGACAAGTTAATATAAGTATATGCATCAACCTCATGGATTAACACTGTAGGATTTTAGGTTGGACTTGAAGGACCTGTGTCTTTTTTTTTTTTTTTTCCAATCTTTTCAACTATGATACTAGGATATAGGCCCAATGGATCTTAAAATGATAGTTTGGCAATTTCAGCAAAATTATAGTAAGTAGATGGCATTGATCAGCTAATTTTGGGGCTGAAAAGATATTTTACTTCTAACGGCTTATAATGAAAAATATCTCCAGTCTTTTTCTTTAAAAGTCTATTTGAAGCGATTTTGTAAATGTTTATTTTTGTCCCCACGTACTCAATAGTATACTATATTTTTATTTAAAGCAGAAAAACCATAGGCCACAAATAAAAAGCTGCAGGATTAGAGCCTGAATGCGCTACTGATGGTTCATGTCAATACCTCAAGCCTTTGCTCTTGCCTTATTCAACTTGTCATTTGGACTTTAGTGTAGATTTAAATTACGATCTACATCTTCTGTGCATATGTCTACACACATATTGTGCATTATTAAAGGGAATGTGTTGCTAGAAATTTTTTATTTTTTTTAGTTACACAATTATTAAGTGATTACACATTGTTTTTTAATTTTTTAAATTTTTTCACAAGTCAGGAAATATTATAAATTTAGATTCTAATTTATAACCTTTCCATGTGCTGGTCACTAGAGGGAGCAATTCCCAAAATTGCAGCATTGGCAATGTGGTAAAGCAACCTCGTTGCTTTATGCTGCAAATTTGGGGTAGACACACTCGTTCTAGTGTCCTCACACAATCCCCCCCCTCCCTTATTTTGGCTAGTGCCAGGAGAAGGAGGGGGTTGAATCTTCAAACCTTCTACACTGTGTGCCGCCATTTTCTGAGCGACTGCACAGTGTAGGAGGATTAGATACAGTGCTAATCAGACCGTACAACACGAACATACACAAACGTAAAACACACTTTACATACACAAACATAACTTACCTGCTGCTGCCTCCGCTCCTATATCTTGCGTCTTCGCTTCCTTGAACATATGGCCGGAAGTCGTTATCTGACTGTCCGGCAGCGGCTTCTGGTCCACATGAAAATGGCGCCGGATTTTGCTCTGCTAACGAGCTTCGTTTTGGTCTGTGTGGGTGCGGCGCATGCGCCGTTCCCACACAGATGGCGTACGCTGCAGTGAATGGAACGGCTCCCGTTCGCATTCTCTATGGGGATGTATGTGCCGTATTCCATCTCTGTATGTGTCGTTACAGAGATGAAAAAAAAAATGGCAGCCCCCATAGAGAAGTAGAAGTACAACACGAATGCAAATAAATAAAATTTATTTTAATATCATACTAAAAGCAATATTATATAAAAAAATGTTTTTCGTGACACCTTCCCTTTAAAGCCGGTGAGCTAATGTGCCGATACAAGTTGGGTAAATGTAGACTGGACCCCCGCCTAATATGTATGGTGGTGTCACGACTCTCCCCTGATGGCAGATGTAGAGTGGGAAATAAGGATATATTGGATTTCCAAATTCAGATTCTTTGTTCTCACGGGAGATAAGCAGCCAGCAAAGGTGTCTGGCCACAGCTTATCCCATCCCCCCATTGCGTAGACATACACGCTTAGTCGAGCATGCATGCGTAAAGGGGTGTCTGGAGAAATAGCTGTCGGCCGAACGCTCGCTCTGCCAACAGCTCTTCCTTCTGACACCACTTGCGGCTATCTGAGGTGTATACCCACCTTTTGGGCAGTAGCAAAACAATGGTTTTACTTTAAAGCTATTGTGGCATTTTTCTAATTCAAAAAGTGCCTACCAATATGGCTGCACATTTTGTTGTCACATTAACAAAAATAGTTGTCACAGCTAAATAGAGATCACCATGTTCGTAACCGTACCTTTTTACGCGCTCCAATCATGTGCAAGATTTAACTAATTACGTTGCAACTTGTAAATACGCATACATGACCACTTTAGATAGTCGAAATCGTGATCACAGATCTTCAGTTTTACTACGATGTGAAGTAACTAGTAACCACGGAACACTACAAAAAAGCAAATTGGAGCTTGCGGTCCAAAGAAAAAGTCCAAAAATTTTTCCAGGCAAAAGCAAAAGAGGTCCTTCACTCACACTCTATTAATACACTGCAAAACTATCCACCGTGGGGATAGTCCTCCCCTCAACTCCAGCCTGTAGTAAAGGAGTTGGTGATCTTACTCCAGCAGTGCAGAAAAAAGTTTTTCAGGCCAAACCTCCTTCCAGTGTTTACTCAGTTCAGGTAAAAAAAAAGCAACGGAGTCTCCCCGAATGCTTCCGCTCCACACTAGCCTCTCACGCCAACAAAGTCTAAAATGGCCCAAACCTAGCGTAACTCCACCACTTTAGATGAACCGTTAAAACAAGGGGTTTTTAATTATACTCCCAAATGTGAATAAAAACAGCGCTTTTTTCATATCCATCCAAGCAGCACAGCTCACATGGACCAGTCGTCATGCGGCCGGCCCCGCTGTACGCTATGTACAGCGATTACATAGCTTACAGCGGGACCGGTCACGTGATAACGAGTGGCGTCGTCATGAAGATAGACTGTACCACTAGACTTCTGGTCCCCCGGCAGCGCTGATTCTGAGATTTTCACAGCGCTGCCGGGGGTATGTATATTAGCGAGTGTACTCACATACTCAGTGAGTACAGTGCTAATAATTTTCCGCACCACATAACCTCTCTAAACATGCAGATTTAGCAAACTTTTGTTGTCACTAACTTCTGATTGACACATGGCTACTTTATTTTTAAGCCTCTAACATTGATGGGCACAAGGGTTCTCATTAGTATATCTTAGCTAAAGTGAACCTAAGTGTTTAAGCAAATTTGTAGTAAAATATAGGTTCTGCCTGTCGGTAATAAATTAGAACGTATTATTGCTGCATTACAAGGATATTCCTGCCAAAGACATTTTTTACAGGGCGTGCCATACATTTCTTCTAGGTGGGGTTCTTACCTATTGGAGAGCAGGGGTCCTATGACCAGTTTTGCAAACTAAGATAGCAGTCAAATAGGAGGAAAAAAATTAGCAGAACTTTCTCCAACAATAAACATTGTGGATATGCTAATACTGTAGTTAAATTACACTTCATTAAATATTCTTTCTAAATCTCTCATTTTGGGGATATTGAAAAGCCCATATCCATAACAAGCTGGAAAATGTGACAATGTAACCTCATGCTACTTGTTCTTTTCTTTGCCTAATTAAGTTGTATCCCTGCCATTTCTTAACGTTGCTATAATTTGTAATGTTCTATTGTTATGTGACATCTTGTTCAATGTAGATAGTAATGTTTTGTTAACAGTATTAACATTTCTGAAACCTCTTTCCAAAACTAAATGGAGTTTATCTACACATGTCAGAATATTTACTAACCTGCCATGACCATGTATACACGGTTTGGGTCTCATTAAAGAAAACAGTCATTTAAAATAGCAATCAACTGTCATTACTGTATTGCAGCATGTAAACATTTTTTAGTTTGAAAGTTCAAATATTTTAGGGCACTCCATTAACCCCTTCAGGGCTGCACTTGTTTTGGCCCCTCGGACTAAGCCGATTTTTTTTTTATTTATTTTTTTATTTTTTTTAATTTATTTTTTTCCTTTGCCAAATCTGATGTGTCCCTTATATGTGGTAATAACTTTGGAATGCTTTTACTTCTCCAAGCGATTCTGAGACTTTATCGTGACATATTGTACTTTGTTAGTGGAAAAATTTGGTCAATAAAGTCAGTATTTATTTGTGAAAAACCACCAAAATTTGGAGAAAATTAGCAAAAAATTTGCCTCTTTCCAAATTTACATTTGTCTGCTTGTAAAATAGATACGAATACCACACAAAATAGTCACTAGTGAACATATCCCATATGTCTACTTTATGTTTGCATCCTTTTTTGAACATCCTTTTATTTTTCTAGGATGTTACAAGGCTTAGAACTTTAGCAGCAATTTCTCAAATTTTCAAGAAAATTTCAAAAGGCTATTTTTTTTTAGGGACCAGTTCAGTTCTGAAGTGGCTTTGAGGGCCTTATATATTACACTCCATAAAACACCCCATTTTAAAAACTGCAGTCCTCAAAGTATTCAAAACAGCATTCGGAAAGTTTCTTAACCCTTTTTAGGTGTTTCACAGGAATTAAAGCAAAGTAGAGGTCAAATGTACAAATTTAATATTTTTTGTGCCAAAATTAATTTGTAATAAATTTTTTCTATAACAAAGTTTTATCAGAGAAACGCAACTCAATATTTATTGCCCAGAGTCTGCAGTTAATATCCCACATGTGGTCCTAGTGTGGACTGAAGCAAAGAAGCACCTAGTGGATTTTGGGGCATCCCTTTTTTTTTTTTTTAGAAAATATTTTAGGTACAGTGTCCGGTTTGAAGAGATCTTGTGGAACCAAAACATTGGAAACCCCCCCAAAAGTAACCCTGTTTTGGAAATTACACCCTCAAGGAATTTATCTAGGGGTATAGTTAGCATCTTGACCACACAGGTCTTTTGCTGTATTTATTGGAGTTGGGCCTCATGCACACGGACGTATTTTAGTCCTCCCGTAAATACGGGTCCTTGGTCACACGTATTCGACCCGTATTGCACCAGTATTTACGGACCCGTGCCCGTAAATACGGGTCCGGTGTCACCAGTATTCCACCCGTATTTACTGGCACGTTTTCGCTGCAAAATTGCACTGCACTAATCGGCAGCCCTTCTCTCTATCAGTGCAGGATAGAGAGAAGGGACAGCCCTTTCCGCAGTAAAAGTAAAAGCAATTCATACTTACCCGGCCATTGTCTTGGTGACGCTTTCGACATCCAGCCCGACCTCCCTGGATGACGCGGCAGTCCTTGTGACCGCTGCAGCCTGTGATTGGCTGCAGCGGTCACATGGGCTGAAACGTCATCACAGGAGGCTGGACTGGAGGAAGAAGCAGGGAGTTCTGGGCAAGTATGAACGTTCCTTTTTTTTTTTTTTTTTTACTAGTTGATCTATATTGTGATCGGTAGTTTCTGTCCAGGGTGCTGAAAGTTACTGCCGATTTTGTTTAATCCTGGACAGTGACTATTCACGGACGTCTCCTAGCAACGCTTCCGTAATTACGGGTGCACACACGGTCACCCGTAATTACGGGAGCCCCATAGACCTTCTATGGGCCTACCCGTGCCGTAATTACGGCCTGAAATAGGACATGTTCTATATTTTTCAACGGCACGGGCACCTTCCTGTAGGCATACGGGGAGGTACCCGTGGCCAATAGAAGTCCATGGGCCCGTAAAAACGTGCCGTAATTACGTGCGTTTTTTAACGTTCGTGTGCATGGGGCCTTAGTCTGTGAAAATGAAAATCCTACTTTTTTTTTCTAAAAAAAAAAGAATAAAAAGAATTTGTAAAGCAATTTCTCCCGATTACGGCAATACCCCATATGTGGTAATAAACTACTGTTTGGACCAATGGCAAGGCTCAGAAGGAAAAGCGCTATTTTGGCTTTTGGAGCTGAAATTTTGCTGGAATCGTTTTTGGGTGTAATGTCACGTTTTTGTAAAGCCCCTGAGAGACAAAATCCGTGGAAACACCCTAAGGCCTCATTTACACGAGCGTAATATACGCGCGTGCTTTTCACGCGTGTCGTACGCACCTATATTACTCTATGGGGCAGTTTAGACGATGCGTGAATTTTGCGCAGCGTGAGTGCGTTGCGTAAAACTCACGACATGTTCTATAATCGTGCGTTTTTCACGCAACACGCACCCATTGAAGTCAATGGGTGCGTGAAAACAATGCATGCCACACGGACGCTACTGCGTTGCATGCGCGAAAATCACGCAAGAGCTGTCAAAAGGATGAATGTAAACAGAAAAGCACCACGTGCTTTTCTGTTTACAAACATCCAAACGGAGTGGCAAATTAGAGATGAGCGCACCGAACTTCACCGGGTTCGGCCGAACTCGTTTTGACCGAACCCGGCAAAAAATGTTCGGGTACGCGACGTCAGGAGACAGTCACTGCCCACGGTGCTCAAAGACTTAAACTGTTTCAGCACCATGGACAGTGACTTTCGATCACAATATACATATACGTGTAAAAAAAAACAGAAGTTCGGACTTACCGATAAGTCCCGGCTTCTTCCTCCAGTCCGACCTCCCGGGATGACAATTAAGTCCAAGTGACAGCAGCAGCCAATCACAGGCCAAGCACAGGCTGCAGCCAATCACAGGCTGCAGCAGTCTCATGGACTGCCGCGTCATCCTGGGAGGTGGGGCCGGATGACAAGAGAGGGACGCGTCACCAAGGCAACGGCCGGGAGACCGGACTGGAGGAAGCAGGCAGTTCATGGTAAGTTTGAAAGTCTTTTTTGATTCACAGGTTGGTGTATATTGTGATCGGCATTCACTGTCGAGGGTGCTGAAAGAGTTACTGCCGATCAGTTAGCTCTTTCAGCACCTTGGACAGTGACGGGCGTCGACTAGCCTCATCTCTATGATGGCGGCTGCGCGAAAATCACGCAGCCGCGCATCATACACGGATGACACACGGAGCTGTCAATTGCCTTTTGCGCACGCAAAACGCAGCGTTTTTTGCGCGCGCAAAACGCACACGCTCGTGTAAATCAGGCCTAAAAGTGATCCCATTTGGAAATTTACACCCCTTAAGGAATCTATCTAGGGGTATAGTGAGCATTTAGACCCTACAGGTCTTTTGCAGAATTTATTAAAACTTAGGCTGTAGAAATGAATATAAACTTTTTTTTTTTTTTACCAGTAAAATGTTGTTTAGTTTGTTTTTTTTCATAAAGGAGGAAAAGCCGCCCAACATTTGTAAAGCAATTTTTCCCGAGTACGGCTATACCGCACATGTGGTCAAATGTTTTTCATTAGAAATTAGTTAACCCTTTCAGGACTGATCCATTCTTTGCTTCATTTTAGTTTTTCCCTCCCCGTTTTCCAAGTGGCATAAAGTTTTTTGTTTTTTTCCGTCAATAGAGTGGTGGGAGGGCTTGTTTTTCGTGGGAGGATTTGTAGTTTCTATTAACACCATTTAAAATACCATTTAATGTATTGGGAAACTGAAACTAAAATTCTTTGCAGGCTAAAATTGGGAAAAACTGATTCCTCCATTGTTTTTTGGGTTTACTTTTTACCGCTTTCATCCTGTGGTAAAAAACGACAACTTTAAATGTTTTCTGCTACTCCAATACTATTACGGCGATACCGAATTTATATATAATATAGATATACAAAGTAAAAACTATTTGTTAAAAAAAAACCATTGTTTTATTTCACCACATTCCGAGAGCCATAACTTTTTTTTTTTTTTTTTTTTTTTTTTTTTTTTGGTTGATTTGGTGTGAGTACTTATTTATTTTTTGTGGGACAAGCTGTTTTTATTGGTACGATTATTTGGTATATACAACTTTTT
This sequence comes from Rhinoderma darwinii, assembly GCF_050947455.1. NCBI lineage: Eukaryota > Metazoa > Chordata > Amphibia > Anura > Rhinodermatidae > Rhinoderma > Rhinoderma darwinii. The sequence continues at coordinate 64,648,502 of NC_134696.1, forward strand.
GATAAAAAAAAATTTGGGAGCTGGTGACCAAAAAACAGCAATTTTGTTGTTTCAAATTCTTAATTTTTTACGGCTTTCGCCATGCGAGTTAAATAATGGTATATTGTAATAGTTCAGACTTTTACAGACGCAGAGATACCAATTTTGTTTTATTTGTTTTATTTTTTGCATTACTTTAACCCGTTAGTGACCGCCAGTACGCCTTTTCACGGTGCTGCATCGGAATAAATAAACAGAGCAGGGAGCTGTTAGATCTCCCTGCTCTTAGCTGTTAAATCTCCCTGCTCTAACGGGTGAGATCGATATCCGTGTCGATCTCACCCGTTTAACCCATCAGAGTGGTTTCATCGCATCGGCACCCGGCAATAAGATCGCAGGGTGTCGTGTCTTCTATGGCAGCCGGGGGCTTAATAAAGGCCCCCAGGTCTGCCTGTAGTGTATGCCAGAGCCATGGCCTAGCAGATGCCTGCCCATTTTAAACGGACAGGCAGTAATATACTGCAATACAAAAGTATTGCAGTGTATTCTAAAAGCGATCAGATGATCGCATAGTAAAGTCCCCTAGTGGGACTAGTTTTAAAAAAAGTTTAATAAAGTTAATTAAAAAAAAATGAAAAACCCACTTTTTCCTCTTAAAAAATGCTTTTATTATTAAAACAAAATTAAGTAGAAAAAAGTCACACATATTTCATATTGCCGCGTCTGTAACGACCCCAACTATAAAGCTATTACATTATTTAACCTGCACAGTGAACGCGGTAAAAAAATAATTGCTGTTTTCTGTGAATCCTGCCATAAAAAAAATTTGATAAAAAGTCACATCTACTCCAAAATTGGACGAATAAAAGCTACAAGTCGTCCCGCAAAAAGAAAAAGCCCTCACACAGCTGCATTGGCGGAAAAATAAAAAAGTTATAGCTCTTCAAATATGGAGACCCAAAAACTAATTATTTAAAAAAAAAAAAAAAGGGTTTTTTACTGTGTAAAAGTAGTAAAACATAATCTATACAAATTTGGTATCGTTGCAATTGTAACAACCCGCTGAATAAAGTTATTGTGTTATTTATACCACACGCTAAACTACGTAGATATAGGACGCAAAAAAGTGGCACAATTTCTGATGGTTTTTTCTAGTCCCCCCCCCCCCCCAAAAAACAAAGTTTAAAGAAGCTAATCAATAAATTATGTTCACCAAAATTGTGCTATTAAGAAATACAACTTGTCCCGCAAAAAAAAAGACCTTATACAGCTGTGTCGATGCAAAAATAAAAAAGTAATATCTCTTAGAATCAGACGATGGAAAAACGTAAAAAATAGCTTGGTCATTAACCTTTTCCCGCGCTACGCCGCAACTGTACGTCCTGGAGAGGCTTGCTTCCCGCAACAGGACTTACAGATGCAGACCAGTTCCCCCTGCACACTCTCCAAACGGACGGTGTCCGCGAACCGGGAGGTCGGTTGTCCCCAACAGCTGACACTCCAGTCTTGCCGGTCAGCGGACCATCGCTGCTGATTTAGTCAATTAACCCCTTAAATGCGGCGACCGAAGTGATTGTGGGGGCTGCCAATGCTTGTCATGGCAAACGGAGGCCGGTTGTCATGTACGGAAGCCTAGGGGGAGCAGCCGGAGGCTGGTCCTCCTAGGCTTCCTGTCCGTGTGACTGTCACGTCACAATGACCGTTAGAATACATTACACTACGTAGATATTGTAAGTTAGCTCTGATCGCTGCTATAATACAAGTCCCATAGTGGGGGCAAGTAAAAAAAAGTTAATAAAAGTGTAAAAATAAGTTCTGTTATAGGAAAAAAATTAAACTACACATATTTAGTATCACCGCGTTCATAATGACCTAAACTATAATGTTATTTTTCCCGCACAATGGACACCGCAAAAAAAACCCAATAAAAAACGATACCAGAATCGCTATATTTTTTTGGTCACCACCCCTCCCAAAATAGAGAAAAAGTTGCATGTACCCCAAAATTGTACCAATAAAAACTACAACCCATCCCTCAAAAAACAATCCCTTACAGCGCTTTTTTGACTGGAAAAATAAAGTTATGGCTCTCAGAATATGGTGACGCAGAAAATAAATTATTTTATAATAAAGTGATGTAATTGTGCAAACGCTGCAAAACATTAAAAAAAACAATATACATTTAGTATCGCCGTAATCGTATAGACCCGCAGAATAAAGTGAAATTGTCATTTATAGCGAGCGGTGAACGCTGTAATAAAAATAAATAAAAACCATCGTCTGACTTGCTGGTTTTTGGTCACCTGCCTTGCAAAAAAACGTTATAAAAACTGATAAAAACATTTTGTGTACCTTGGGGTCCTAATGAAAACTACAGATTGTCCCGCAACAAATAAGCCCTCACACGGCTCCGGTGAAGAAAAAGTAAAAAAGTTCTGGCTCTCGGAATATGGCGATACAAAAGGTGCAGAGTGTTGCAAAAGCGGATAAGATCGGGCGCCATTTATCAGTGCGACACTGGTCACATATCTATGAATTATTATTTATTTACCGCATTATTATACCCTCTTATTATGCCCTGATGTACTCTGCACAGTTTACATATACCCCCACATTATAAACTGAAATACCAGAAAAACCCCAAACAGAACTACTACCAAGCAAAATCTGTGCTTCAAAAGCAAAATGGTGCTCCCTCTCTTCTGAGCCTTGCAGCATGCCCAAACACCAGTTTGTGCCCACATATATGGCATCGCCATACCCGGGAGAACCCGCGTAACGTTTTATGAGGTATTTCTCTTCAGTGTCACAAACTGGGCACAACATATTATGCGCTAAAATGGAATATCAGTGGAAAATGTCAATTTTCACTTTGCACCATCTGCTGTGCATTAACCCCTTTGCGCACTATGGCTTAATGGCACATCATGGTTTGGGGGTTGATGTATTGAGCCGGCTCACGTGCTGAGCCTGCTCCATACGCCACGGGTGTCAGCTGTGTATTACAGCTGACACCCGGGAATAACGGACAGGAACAGATCGTGGTGTTACAGAAGCCTGTGAAATTAACCATACACTGCAATACATTAGTATTGCAGAGTAATGTACCAGCGATCCAATGATCGCTGGTTCAAGTCCCCAAGGGGGACTAATAAAATCTGTAAAATAATTAAAGTTATTAGTAGTGAGAAAAATAATAATTTCAAAAGTTCAAAAAAAAACCTTTTCCCATTTTTCTTCTAAAGTAATGTAAAAAAAAGAAACAAAATTGGTATCGCTACGTCCGTAAAAGTCTCTTCTATTACAATATACAGTTATTTAACTTGCACGGTGAACAAATTGCTGTTTTTTTGTCATCTTAACTCCAAAAAGTTGTATTGCATTTTTTTTTTTAATCACTCTTTACGTACCAATAAATGCCAGCAATAAAAATTACAGCTCGTCCCGCAAAAAATAATCTCTCATACCACTCAATCGACCGGAAAATAAAAAAGTTATGGCTCTCCGAATGTGGTGAAACAAAACAATTTTTTATTTTAACAAATAGATTTTTCTTAGTAAAAGCAGTAAAATATAAAAAAAAACTATATAAATTGGGTATCACCATAATTGTATTGAGCTGCAGAAAAAAGTAAAGTTTTTTTAGCTTTTAACCACACGGCGAAAGCCGTAAAAATGAAACCCCCAAAAAATGGAGGTATCTCAGGTTTTTCCCAATTTCAGCCCGGAAGGATTTTTTTTCAGTTTCCCATTATATGGTACTTTAAATGGTGTCCATAGAAACTACAACTCCTCCCGCAAGAAATAAGGCCTTACACCACTCTATTGAAGAAAAAGAAAAAGGGTTATGGCTCTTGGAAGGCGGGGAGTGAAAAACTAAAATAAGAAAGCAAAAAATGGATCTGTCCTGGAAGGGTTAATTCATTTGTAATGAAAAAAATGTATGACCACATGTGGGGTATTTCTGTACTCAGGAGAAATTGCTTTACAAATATTGGGGTGTTTTTTCTTTCTCCTTTATGCGTTGTGAAAATTAGAAAATTCAACGTTTTAGTGGAAAAAAAATGTATATTCATTTTTGCGGCCAACTTCTATTAAATTCTGCAAGAGACCTGTGAGGTCTAAATGCTCACTATACCCCTAGAAAAATTCATTGAGGGGTGTTTCCAAAATGGGGTCACTTTTGGGGGTTTCCACGGTTTTGGTCCCTCCTGGGTGTTGCAAACGCGACATGGCACCGAAAACCATTCAAGCACAATCTGTGCTCCAAAATCCAAACGGCGCTCCATCCCTTCTGATCCCTGCTGTGGGTCCAATCAACAGTTTATTACCACATTGGGTATTGCCGTAACCGGGAGACATTGCTTTACAAATGTTGGGTTGCACTTTTTTTCTTTATTCCTTGTAAATATTAAACATTTCTATGTTTTTTTTAAAAAAAAGTAGATTTTCATTTTTACAGACTAATTCTAATATATTTAGCCAAAAACCTGTGTGGTCAAAATGCTAACTATACCCCTAGATAAATTCCTTGGGAGGTGTAGTTTCCAAAATGGGGTAACCTTTGGGGAGTTTCCACTGTTTTGGCACCACAAGACCTCTCTCAACCTGACATGGTGCCTAAAATATATTCTAAAAAAAAGGAGGCTTCAAAATCCACTAGGGGCTCCTTTGCTTCGGAGGCTAGTGTTTCAGTCCATTAGCACACTGGGGCCACATGTGAGACATTTGAAAAACTGCAGAATCTGGGCAATAAAATATTGAGTTGCATTTCTCAGGTAAAACCTTCTGTGGTACAGAAAAAAAATGTATTACAAATGAATTTCGGCAAAAAAAATTAAATTTGTAAATTTCACCTCTACTTTGCTTTAATTCCTGTGAAACGCCTAAAGGGTTAAATCACTATGAATTCTGATTTTAATACTTTGAGGGGTGCAGTTTTCAAAACGGGGTAATTTACGGGGACTTTCTAATATATAAGGCCCTCAAAGCTACTTCAGAACTGAACTGGTCCCTGAAAAAGTAGCCTTTTGAAATTTTCTTTAAAATATGAGAAATTGCTGCTAAAGTTCTAAGCCATGTAACGTCCTAGAAAAATAAAAGAACGTGAAAAACACAACGCAAACATAGTAGACATATGGGAAATGTTAACTATTATCTAATTTGTGTGGTATTCCTATCTATTTTACAAGCAGATACGTTTAAATTTAGAAAAATGCTAGTTTTTGCAAATTTTCTTAATTTGTGTTTTTCAGAAATAAATACTCAATTTATCGACCAAATTACTTCACTAACATAAAGTCCAATATGTCACGAGAAAACAATCTCCGAATCGCTTGGATAAGTAAAAGCATTCCAGAGTTATTACTACATAAAATAACACTTGTCAGACTTGAAAAAATTGGCTGTGTCCTGAAGGGGTTAAGGTTTAAAATAGGCTGGTCATTAAGGGGGTTAATGGGAAAATGTTTTTTGTTTTTTTTGGACTTAACTTATTTTAGACATTTTATTAAATATGTAATTAGTGCAAAATGTTTTAATAGTCACCTTAGGTACAATACCCTGTAATACTAATGTATTGCAGTATAATATAATTTTTACTGGCTTCTGCAACAGCGCGATCGCTGTTCCTGTCCATTAGTCCCGGGTGTCAGCTAGAATACACAGCTGATCCCCGCCGCGTATGGCGCGGTCTCCGTGCTTGAGCCTGCTCCATACATCACCCCCCGCACCACGACGTGCTATTAATTTGTGGTGCGCGAAGGAGTTAAAGCGCAGTGGATGGTGCAAGCGAAAATTCTAATTTTCCATTGTTATGCACTTTTAGTGCACAATATGTTGTGCCCAGTTTGTGGCACTGAAGACAAATACCTCATCAAATGTTAATCGGGTTCTCCCAGGTATGGTGATGCCATATATGTGGAAGTAAACTGCTGTTTGGGCATGCTGTAGGGCTCAGAAGGGAGGGAGCGCCATTTGGCTTTTGGAGCACAGATTTTGCTTGGTAGTAGTTCTTTTTTGGGGTTTTGCTGGTGTTTCAGTTTATAATGTGGGGCTCTGCAATGGCAGAAGCGCGTAATTCCCTTCGGCCGTCCAAGTCCTCTAATATCACCTGTCGCACTTTTTGTAATAAAGTTTCAAGAACTCGGAGAAAAAGTGTGGCTTGAAAGAGGGCCACCCTGTCTTGTTCCATTTTTTTTTTTTTTATGAGGAACGGAAGAGACTAGGTGCGATTAATCTTGAGCCTAGCATGGGGGGCGGAGTGCAGAGTAAAGATTTCATGAATAAGCTCTGGGTGAAAGCTGAATTTATGTAATACTGCTCTTATGAAGGACCAATCCACCCTATAAAAAGCTTTCTCAGCGTCTATACTGAAAAATGCCAGGTGGATTTAGTCTTATGGGCCAAATGTATAGCATGGAGCAGTCGGGTAGATTTATCTCCCTCCCCCCTTTCCTTTCACGAATTCAGATTGGTCTTCATGAATTAAGGATGGAATTATCTTACTCAATCTGGTAGCTAATAACTTGGCCCATATTTTTAAATCCAGATTCAATAAGGAAATGGGTCTGTAACTACTACACAGCTGAGGATCATTCTCTTCTTTCGAAATCAATGTTATATGAGCTTCCTGTGTATGCTTAGGAATATTTTTTGTAATAGATTAATGGGAAACCATCTGGTCCAGGACACTTTCCGGGGAGAAAACTATGTATGATAGATTTAAGATTCGGCATGGGTTACCGGGGCTATAAGGGAGGAGATATTCTCCAGAGGGATTATTCGGAGATCTAGAGAATCTAGGAATTTTGAGATAATGTAACGCTCTGCTGCTTTCAAGTGTATTAGGATCCAAAGTGTCTAAATTGTATATAGGCTTTTAAAATATTCCTGAGAAGTTTGTGCAATCCCTGGCGTATCTCTAAGTTGGAGGCTAGTACTGGTCTTTATAATGTCAATATGGGTTTTTTCCCTAGCTTTTTTTGATGAGAGCTGACATGAATTTCCCACCTTTTATTGCCATGAGCATAGACTTTATGTTGGAAATAAAGATATATTGTTTTGCTGCTTCAGCATTGAGAATAAGCTCAAGTTTTTCTCTTAGTGAAACTAGTTCTTGTTGTACTGCTTTGGCATGTGAGCATTTTATGCGTTCTCTCTAAAATTCCTGTGTGTGCCATAATATCATCGACGGCCTTCTGCCTTTTCTTTTTAAGTCTCGATCCCCAGGCTATCTCCCTGATATAGGATTTATGAGTCTCCCAGACTAGGGGGTAACTTTAGGTTTTCCTTTTTTAAATTGATATTGAAAAAGTCTTGCAATTGTTTTAGAACATCTGCATGTGTAGGGATTTGTTCAATCTCCAGCCCCACTCAATTTTAGCAAATTGGGATAAACTAACGTTGGCCAAAACTGGGGCAGGATCTGATATTGTGACGTGGCCTATTTTGGCTGAAGAGCTAGAAGGGATGAGGTTAGCTAAAATTAGAATGTAGTCAAGTCTTTGGTAAGAGGAGTGGGAATTGGAGAAAAACAAATCGTCTTTAGTTGTTGGGGGGTGTAATCTCCAGATGTCATTTAACCAAAGATCTTGAAAGAGGGAGTTTAGTTTTCTTATTGCTGCTTGAGAAATTCGTGATTTCCCTGAAGATGAGTCTAGAAACCGTGTTTAGATCACAACCCATGATGATCGGGCCATTCATAAAGCTTCAAGTCCTTCAGAACTTTAAGAATCCATGGGACTGGATTCGTGTTTGGGGTGTACGTATTTAATAGGGTATATGTTGTGCCATTGATGGAGCCTTTTAAGAAAATAACTCTCGCCTTAGCATCTGTGTATTTACTATAAAAAAATAAATCGTATGGACCTAATGTATAGCAATAGTGACTTATTTCGATGCAGTCATAGGGTGGCTACTATGGAACAATTTGAAAAATAATTATTTGGGAGGGACGGAATTTTATGAGTTTTAAAATGCGTTTCTTGTAATAATGCAATTCCCACATGAGCTTTTCGACGCTTCACAGGTGAATTCCAACCTTTAACATTTAAAGGTCGCGATCGTCGAATCGTCATGGGATTCGGGTTAAACTTGGATCTGTAGAGGTAGCATCTTTGGAGAGCTCTCTGAGAAAGCAAAATGAGTAGGATAGAGGTAGTAGATATTTTAAGCAAACCCGGGAAGTCGAGCAAAGTAAAGCATGTCAGTGGCAAGGTAAGAGAGAGGAAGGAGGTAATAGAAGGGTGGGGGATGGAAAATCTCTATACGCTGTAAAGGGGATGGAGTAGCTTATTTCTTGGTGTGACTTGCCTGATCGGGTATGTGTCATGAGCAAACCCTCCTATATGGTGTCATAAACAGATTGAATGTGAAACACTTCAAAAATACCATATATAGTTAGAAACCGGGTTTAACAGTATAGTCTGAGGACCATGAACGTGATGGGAGAGCCCCATCCCCCCCAAGAGAAAGAGGGGAGACGTACTCTGGCACCGCAGCACTCGGAGCAAGGAAAATTACATGGTTGGAGGTCGTGTTTTAAGGACCAGTTTACATAATAAAATAGGACAAGCTAGTTTTGAGGCATATTTGAGTTAACCAACAGTAATAGGTCATGCAAAAAACATTAAACGATCGGAAGGGAAACTTAAATCTTATGGAGAAAATAGAAGTCGAGAGAGAGAAAGAGGTGATACGTTACATTCTTAGACAGTAAAGACATAGTCCACTTCAGTGATGCCATGTATTTATTTATTGTCGCGTTGAAGCCCTTATCGACCTTAGCAAAGCCAATACTGAAGCGACCAGGAGCCACTCAGGTCGTCACTGGTACAGATTTGGTGGTGGATTTTTTGTTTTTGGGGGACATCATCTTGTTGACGTTCTCCATGGTTCAATTTTCGGTAGTTGGGGTAGAGCCGGTTCTTCAGGAGTTGGCATCCACGAGGGAAGTTTTATCGCCGAAATATCAAGTGAGGACCAGGCTGTTTCAAGGTCTTCTGGTGTGTGAATGATGATCCACCTGTGATTTTGCAGTATAGTCAGACCAAAGGGAAACAGCCAATTATGTTGTATGTTTTTATCTCTTAGACTGGGTTCACACGACCATGTTACGTCCGTAATGGACGGAACGTATTTCGGCCGGAAGTCCCGGACCGAACACACTGCAGGGAGCCGGGCTCCTAGCATCATAGTTATGTACTATGCTAGGAGTCCCTGCCTCGCTGCCGGACAACTGTCCCGTACTGTAATCATGTTTTCAGTACGGGACAGTAGTTCCACGGAAAGGCAGGGACTCCTAGCATGGTACATAGCTATGATGCTAGGAGCCCGGCTCCCTGCACTGTGTTCGGTCCGGGACTTCCGGCCGAAATACGTTCCGTCCATTACGGACGTAACATGCTCGTGTGAATCCAGCCTTAGTGTGTCCAGCAACGGTCTCCTCAATCACCGTTTAGCTAAGGTAGATGGGGCAATATCCTGATAAAAGGACAGAAGAGTTTCACCATATTTAATTTCTTGAGTCCCTGTGGTTGCTTTTCAAGATCGCAGCAGGAAAGACCGTAAATTATATCCCTGGGGGGGGGGGGGGTCGGTCATCTGTGCATGGTCTTGGGCAGAGGGCCCTATGAATCCTCTCAATTACAATCCCAAAGCTCTCTCCTGTCCGAGGAGATTTGTAAAAAGCTCTGCAGCTACTTTGCGAAGAGTATACGTCACCCAGGTTTCTGGCAAGCCCTTAATACGGATGTTCCATCTCCTACTGCGGTTTTCTTGATCTTCAATCAATCTTTCTGCTGAGCAATATAAGGAGCAAGTGCTTCCGAGAAGGAGGTTATGCCAGAAAAACAATTCACAAAAAAAAAAAGACCTAGATATAAAAAAAAAAAAAACACACAAAAAAGGCCATGCTTACTAAATGGGCAGGTAAACACCTGTTCCCTGCAGGACAAAGACAAGCCACAAATACTACATATGGAGAGAGTGCTCCCGTGCATTAGATAGTAATATCCACTCCCACTATTCCATAGCGGAGTGGCTACACAGTCTTGTCACTGCACACAACCAAAGCTTTAAAAAGTGTGCCACTCGCAAGGCGCAGCGTATCTTGCCGGATAACAGCCTATTAGTCACGCCCATACTGTTAGATCAGCCGGGCTGCCCTGTGCGCTACACCAGGTGCTGGAAAACTAGGCCCCCCCCCCCAACATTATGAGGCCCGGCTGCATCCTGAAAAAAGAAAACCTGATAAACATGAGGTATTGGTAGATATTTTTGCCAAAATATGCAAGCTCGCAACCCACGTCAAGTGTCCTCCCCATCTTGCGAGTCCCTACACTAGAACTTTTTGTTCCCTGCATAAAAACCATTCACAAAAAAGGGACATAAATATATTTAAAAAAAAAGACAAAGACGATGACTAATGGTTAAAAGTAAAAAGACCGGTCCAGCCTCGAAATGCGTTGTTTTTAAATACAAATAAATTCCTTGGACCGTGTTCTTTGCATTTTATCATCGATCCGCTCTGGAGATAGAGGAATCGTCACTCGGCCTGCTCCGGGGAAACCATCCGGTCTTTTTACTTTTAGCCTTTATACAAATCTGGACCAGCTATGTCCTGTTCTGGAACACAGGCAGCAACCAATTTAATCCTTCGCCGACTGGGGTTTACCAGAATACACCAGATTGGATGTTGTGCTCCCAGCACAACACTACCAGGTCGGCACAATTAACCACGTTCCTTCCCATATTTCTCTCGTAACTGGTTCATGCACTATGTGCGCTGTGTATCTTTTTTCTCAAATGTTCACATAAAATACGATGACTAACTGACACGGTCACTAACTGACGCTGATTGATGCATTGACACTAATGGACTGACGCTGATTGATGCACTGACGCTGACTGACAGACGTTCCAACGCTGACTCACACTAACTAAGGCTCTGCTTACATCTGTGTCGGAGGCTCCGTTTGGGGCCTCCGTCGCAGATCCGGCATGGTTTACCGGAGACAATCGCTCAGCATGCTGCGTTAAAGTGTCTGGTAAAAACCCGGACGGAAAGCCAACAGAACCTATTAAGGTCAATCCTCTGATGGAGCAAAACAATGGAATAGCACAACGCAGGTGTAAACATAGCCTAAATTGAAACTGACTAAATTGACACTGACTATCTACATTTTATTTTTTTTTGTGTTTTGTGACTTAAAAATCTCAAAAAAAAAAAAGCTCCCATTTACAATGGGAGAGGTAAGGAAGTGATAACAGTGGGGGAACTCTGATCAATGGGTTAATTGGGGGTCTTTTTCACTCTCCGAACAAATCTCTCTCAGGCTCTGATCTCTCCACTTCACACACACCAACAGAGGAGGTCCAAGCCTGTCATAAACTTTTAGGGTATGTTCACACGCTGAGAGGCAGTTACGTGTGAAAAGACAGACTGTTAACAGCTGCCTCGTTTCACACGTAAATGCTCCTCCTCGTAATTTACGAGGCGTCTGAGACGCTCGTAAACCTTGAGCCATGCTTCATTGATTTCAATGAAGAACGGCTCAAATTACGTGGAAAAGAAGTGCCCTGCACTTCTTTGCCGAGGCAGTAAATTTACGAGTCGTCGTTTGACAGCTGTCAAACGACGACGCGTAAATTACAGGTCGTCTGCACAGTACGTCGGCAAACCCATTCAAATGAATGGGCAGATGTTTGCCGACGTATTGCAGCCCTATTTTCAGACGTAAAACGAGGCATAATACGCCTCGTATACGTCTGAAATTTGGCCGTGTGAACATACCCTTAGGGTATGTTCACACGCTTGACAAAAAACGTCTGAAAAATACGGAGCTGATTTCAGAGAAAACAGCCTCTGATTTTCAGGTGTTTTTGAAGCTGAGAATGAAATTTGGAGCTTCTTTTGAGGCTTCTTTTCAGACGTTTTTTGAGGCGTTTTTCATAGTGTTCAATGAAAAATCAGCTCCAAAAAACGCCTCAAGAAGTGACACGCTACTTGTTTTTACGGAGCGTCTTTTTACGCTCCGTTTTTTTACAGCAAAGCGTAAAATAAAGGCTCGTGGGAACAGAACATCGTAATTCCCATTGAAAGCAATGGGCAGATGTTTGTATGCGTATTAGGGGAGGTTTTTCAGGCCTAATTTGAGGCGTAAAACGCCTCCATTACGTCTGAAAAGAGGTCATGTGCACATACCCTTACTGTACTACTGCGCTCCGATTGGTTAGTCTGTACAGTCTAACACCAACATGAAGCGATCGCCGACAAGGGACCACTCTCATGTAGTCTGCCTAGAGACAAGGGCGGTCCCTGTCAACAGTTAACCGCTGCTACATTATAGTGCCGTATGGTAGTTAACATTTAAAGTGCGGACATAACTGCACATCTAGATGCATGAAGTTACTGCTCACCTGGATGTGCAGTTATATCAAGGTGGTGAAGGGAGGGGTTAATAAAGTCCATAATACTTTCCTGTTGTTGCCATAGTGACGGCTCCTTGTTCCTTTAGCTGTTCTCCCCGTGCTGCTGGCCTCCTAGGATGGTGTTTTATCCAATGTGACTACTGCAGCCAATCACAGGCTGTAGCAGTCACATGGGTTGCAGCATCATCACAGGGGGCCAGGCTGCACGGAGACTAGAGGTGGGAGGCAGGGACGCGTCGCTATGACATCACCAGTGCAGGTAAGTATTGGTTTCGTTTTTTTCAGCTCTGCTTTGCGATTTCGGCCGAAAATGTATACCACAATTTGGTGCAGTATTTTAGACGGAATTCCTTGCGGGATCTGGGTTGGATACGCTGCGTACTTCTCCGCACCCTATCCGACCTGCCTGAACATACCCTAAGGGGGCAGTCACATAAGGCAGATTTTGTTACAGAAATTTCTGCAACGGAAAATTAGTTCCACTCGTTTAGGGTTGTTTCTGCAGCAGGTGTAACGATTTCTGCAAGTTCCATTCAGATGTATGGACCTGATTTTCAGTCGCAGAAATTTCTGCAACAAAATCTGCTGCATGTGACTTCACCTTTAGGCCAGGTTCCCACAGGTCGGATACGCAGCATAAAACTACACAGCACATCCAACCTAGAACCCGCAGCACATTCTGTCCAAAAAAAACGAAAAAGCGTTCATACTTATCCCGGGCCATAGTCATGGCGACGTGTCCCTTCGTTGTCCAATGCTGTCCGGCCTCCTGGGATGACGCTGGTCCATGTGATGACTGCAGCCTGTGATTAGCTGCAACAGTCACATGGGATGAAACAACATTCCAGGAGGAAGGAGAACAGAAGAAAGTGTCGCTATGATAACGGCTAGATGGTAAGTATAAGCTTTTTTTATTCATTTTAAACCTAAAAAAATAATTTCTGACTTTCCATCGCAAAATTGCGGGTTTATATATTTTGTTTAGGGTAGTTTACATTCCTGGTTTTGGCTTAAAAAATACATGCAAAATTTGCACTATGTGAACAAGGCCTAACAGGGGACTGAAATAATCCTTTCCTGTGTGTAAAAAACATGAACACGTCACACAAATGGAGTGTTGTGTTCCTGAATGTAGATGCTGTTACTTGTGCATTCAGGCAGTTGCTAGAGAAACCCATGACATTATTGATGATGTCAAAGGGATTCCCTTTGACAAAGAGGTATGAAGGGTATGCAGCGAAGACCAAATAACTTTTATATTACTGTTCAGTAGAAAACACACAGATCATGTATCGATACCGTACTTTTAGACCATGTTTACACATTTGGCATTGCTATACATCAAAGACTTAAAGTATTAATTTTTGGGGAACATATTGGTTGATCATTTTTCCCTAAATAAGACCTACAAAATGAAAAGATATTAGCTCAGATTTTAAACGATAAGATGTGATCCCGCAAAAATGATAGGCTACTTTAGAATACAGCATTCCAAGACGCGAAATTTTGCTCATTAATGTTGCTTCTGAAAGGGTTATAAAGTGAAATAATTTAAGCATACCTGTCATTTTCGGTGACTTTTCTGAATAAGCGGTCATACGTGTGCACATGAGGAATAACACTATTTCTGGCCACTATAGGATGTGTATCCTGCATTTTTTTTTTTTAGCAGTTTCTACTCGCCAGGCCCTCTCTAATTCTCAGTTTTTCCTGAGCTAGTGGGTGGAGCCTAAATGCTATCATGTCTGCCATACACTACACAAAGAGGAGGAGAATCCTGCTGTATTATATCTTTGCTGTATAGAAGTAGCAGCAAAATGTAGGACATCATACAGCAGTAATGAGCAGAGTAGCTGTACATCCACTGTTGTGAACTATAGCACTTATATGAACCTGCAGCCGAGTCAGGGTCTCTATGCCTTTATCTCACACTACTCCCTTCTCCATACACTTCTATGGAAATCTTTAAACTTATCCCTCAGTGAGCTGATGGTCCATGTTGTCTTGAGAAGCTAGATATCAGTAAATTAAATGTTAGGAAACGTCTGTCACTTTAAAATGGCCATGACTACTAGTCTAGCTTCTGGGCGGCTCTGGTTTTAGTTGCAAAACCTATCTCACTTCTGTCTTTCTTCCTATCAGATTGAAGGGTGGAGTATTTAAGTCTGGGTTAATTCTGTCTTCTTTTCTTGTGATTCTCCTTGTTTGCATGTGTTTGCTCAAGCTTCTGATTATACCCTGTACCTTTTTGACTATTTGGACTTTTGGAACTGGACCACGGCTTGTCTCTGGATTTCCCCTTTGCTTACTGATTTGGACATTCTTCTCCTGGCTGATTTTGACCTCGGCAATTCCTGATATCCTCTCGCTTTGTGATTTGGGCTTTCTGTTTTCCCTCTGGCTGTCTTGTTATCTGTTCTGGTATTGCCTGCATTGCACCTCTTGTCCAACACCGTACTCTGTTAAAGCAACCTGGGTTCTGTGCAGCCAATTCCAACCTGCCTTGCAGTGGGCTCTGGTGAAGACCATGGAGTAGCCTTAGACTCTGCTGATCAGAGTTGACGGATTTGAGGTAGCGGATTTACTTGCACGCATCTTCCAGTCTACAGCTGCTTTGGGAGAATCGCTCACATATCAACTTTCTGTCACGACGCAGGGTGTGGACCCACTGGGCCGTACCGCGTAGCGGGGTAGCAGCTGGCCAACTAGGTACAAAACAATGTCTATAGTTCTGAACGGGTACCTGAGGCAATGTAGACAGTGGCAGGAACACGACTTGGCTTTCACAGCAGGTGACGCCGCGGATGCAGTGGAAGACACGACCTGGCTTTCACAGCAGGTGACGCCGCAGTTGCAGCGTGAAGACACGACTTGGCTTTCGCAGCAGGTGACGCCGCGGATGCAGCGGAAGACACGACTTGGCTTTCGCAGCAGGTGACGCCGCAGATGCAGCGGAAGACACGACTTGGCTTTCACAGCAGGTAACGATAGTACGGGATGCAGGGTACAGGCAGCAGGAACGAGTAACACTGGGAACTGGAAAACACTGGGAGACCTTTAGCAAGACAGACTAGGGTATACAATAATGCTCAGGCAAGGAACCAGTGGGTAGAGCCCCTTTTTATAGTCCAGCAGCCATTTGGGCTGATAATTGATTTTCGACAGCTGGACGCGTACTGGCCCTTTAAGGCCGTGCACGCGCGCGCGCACCCTGTGGCAAACAGCACGAGGACCCGGGAGAAAGTGCCGGCGTCTGCCAGGAGGAGGAGGACGCCGTGCAGAGAGGTCCATGGCCGGGATCTTCAGGGGGTGAGTTAGAACGGCGACCCCCGACCATGGACGTAACAGTATCCCCCCTCTTACGCCCCCTCCTCTTGGGACCAGAGCGGGAAAGAAATTTCTTCACGAGGACAGGGGCATCGATGTTCTCCTCTGGCTCCCAAGACCTCTCTTCTGGACCAAATCCCCTCCAATCCACCAACTAAAATGTCCTGCCTCCTACTTTCTTGGTGGCCAGGATCTCCCTCACTTTGAAAGTTCCGTATGAACCGTCAGGAGCCACTGCGGAACTAGGAGTCCTGGAGTAGCGGTTCAGAACCACGGGCTTTAGCAAGGAGACGTGGAAGGAGTTAGGGATCTTGAGGGTAGGAGGCAGTCAAAGCTTGTATGACACAGGATTGATCTGCAGCAGAATCTCGAAGGTTCCAAGGAACCTGAGCGCAAACTTACAAGATGGCACCCTCGGCCGGATATTCCTGGAAGACAGCAAGACTTTAGTACCTGGAAGAAACTGGGGAGGTTCTCGTCTTCTAGTGTCTGCCTTTCTCTTCATGCGGTCCACCGCCAGCAGAATAGCAGATCGTGTCTGCTGCCATATTTGCAGAAAGTTCCTGAAGGTAGAATCGGCTGCAGGCACCTGAGACATAGTAGAGCCGGGCAGGAGTATTCGAGGATGTTGGCCGTAGACTATGAAGAACGGCCTGGAGGTGGTGGACTCACTGGTATGGTTATTATAAGAGAACTCCGCCCACGGGAGCAGCTGCACCCAGTCATCATGTCTTCTGGAAACAAAGTGCCGCAGGTAGTTCTCCATAATTTGATTAATCCTCTCAAATTGCCCATTGGACTGAGGCTGGTAAGCTGAGGAGAAGTCCAACTTTACCCCGAGTAGGCCGCAGAGTGCTCTCCAGAACTTAGAAGTGAACTCGACCCCTCGATCCGAGACAATATGCAGAGGTAATCCATGCAGACGGAAGATGTGTTGCATGAAGAGATTAGCTAGTCGAGCGGCAGAAGGCAGGCCAGTCAGGGGAACAAAATGAGCCATGTTTGAAAAACGATCCACCACCACCCAGATCACACTGCATCCCGCAGAGAGAGGCAGATCTGTAACAAAATCCATAGCAATATGCCGCCAGGGGGCCTCGGGCACAGGCAGTGGTTGGAGCAGACCGGCTGGTCTGGAGTGGGTACCCTTGTGGGCTGCACACACAGTACAGGAGGAGACAAAGTCTATGACGACTTTGGGCAGCGTGGGCCACCAAAACTGACGGGCAATTAGGTCTCGGGTCTTACGGGCACCCGCATGTCCTGCCAGCTTGGAACTGTGACCCCATCGAAGGATTCTTCCTCTGTCTGCCAGCCGTACGAAAGTTTTTCCTGGAGGAATGTCTTTAACCTGCAGAGGGTTGACAGAGTAGATGCAGGAGGGATCGATAATATTCTGTGGGGGCTCCACAGTGTCCTCTGTTTCAAATGACCTGGACAAGTCATCGGCCCTCACATTCTTGTCGGCAGGACGGTAGTGGAGTTCGAACCGGAACCGTGCAAAAAACACTGACCATCTGGCTTGACGAGGGTTCAGTCGTTGAGCCGTCTGTAGGTAGGTCAGGTTCTTGTGGTCCGTGAAGACCAGGATAGGATGAGCTGCGCCTTCCAGTAGGTGTCTCCACTCCTTCAGAGCCAGCTTGATGGCCAGTAACTCCCGATCCCCAATCGAGTAGTTGCGCTCTGCAGAAGAAAACAGCTTGGAGTAGTAACCACATACCACCGTCTTGCCTTTCGAACCCCTCTGGAACAATAGAGCACCGGCACCAATAGAGGAGGCATCCACCTCTAATGAAAACTGCAGGGACACATCAGGATGGTGCAGAATGGAGGCAGACGTGAAGGCTTTCTTTAAGGTTTCAAATGTGATCTCCACCTCTGGAGTCCATATTTTGGCATTCATACCCTTCTTAGTGAGGGTGGAGATGGGGGCTGTCAGAGAAGAGAAGTTGGGGATGAACAGTCTGTAGAAGTTGGCGAATCCCAGGAAGCGTTGTATGGCCCTTAAGCCTTGGGGACGTGGCCACTCCAGGACAGCTTTGACCTTTTCAGGGTCCATCTTGAGACCCTGATCAGAGATAATGTAGCCCAGGAAGGGTAGAGACTTCTCTTGGCACACACACTTCTCCAACTTGGCGTAGAGATGATTCTCTCTTAATCTAAGCAACACCTGGCGGACATGGCCCTGATGAGTCACAAGATCTGGGGAAAAAATCAAGATATCATCGAGATACACCACAACACAGACATAGAGGAGGTCACGAAATATGTCATTCACAAATTCTTGAAATACTGCAGGAGCGTTACACAGGCCGAAGGGCATGACCAAATATTCGTAGTGTCCATCACGTGTGTTAAAGGCTGTCTTCCACTCGTCTCCCTGACGGATCCGGATTAGATTGTAGGCCCCCCGCAGGTCAAGCTTGGAAAAAAATTTCGCCCCCCGTATACGATCAAAGAGCTCAGAAATCAACGGCAAGGGGTATCTGTTCTTCACCGTGATCTTATTGAGACCCCGGTAGTCAATGCAGGGTCGAAAGGATCCATCCTTCTTTTTGACAAAGAAAAACCTGGCTCCGGCCGGGGATGAAGACTTTCGTATGAAGCCCCTCTCTAGATTCTCTTTAATGTAGGCCGACATAGACTGGGTCTCTGGCAGGGAAAGAGGGTATACTCTACCGCGAGGAGGAGAAGAGTCAGGAACCAAGTCTATAGGACAGTCGTATTCTCGATGTGGTGGCAATATTTCGGCCTCCTTTTTGTCGAAGACATCAGTGAACTGAGAGTAACAAGGAGGTAGCCCTGTCAATGACTGAGGCGAAGGAGGCTGGGATGGATGGACATGGCCCAGACAGCGATCTAGACACTTGGGGCCCCACTGAAGAACTTCTCCAGAGTTCCAATTCAGGACTGGGGCGTGAAGACGGAGCCAAGGCAAACCCAGCAGCACGGGGTTGACGGCCTTGGACAGGACATACAGAGAGATCAGCTCGGAATGAAGAGCTCCCACCTGGAGTCTCAACGGCTTGGTCACAGACAATACTGGGTCAAGCAAAGGCAGTCCATCTACCGAGGCAACGATCAATGGTCTCTCTAACAAAACCGTAGGCAAATAAAGAAGATCCACAAGGTCCTGACAGATGAAATTGGCTGCGGAGCAAGAGTCCAGGTAGGCAGAGACTGGGTGAGGTCTCCCGCCAGCGACAATGGTCACAGGAATGAACAGCTTGGACGAGAATTCTCTATCAAGTGCAGTAGCGCCCAGGGTTGTCTCTCCAACCAACCCCAGACATTGGGGTTTCTTAGGCCTCTGGGGACACAGACGCACGATATGGCCAGCGAGGCCGCAATACAGACAGAGTCCAGAGGTGTGCCTGCGCTGTTTTTCCTGATCAAACAGTTTAAGCCGATCCACCTGCATCGGAACCTCGAGCGCAGCAGAAGAACAGGGCAAGAGGGGTTGCTGGAAGTTTGGCGCCAGTCTAGGAAGCCGCTTCTCCTGTAGAATCTCTTGGGATCTCTCTCTGAGCCTTATGTCCACACGGGTAGCCAGTAGAATCAGATCATTCAGGGCAGCTTGGAGATCTCGAGCAGCCAGTTCGTCTTTGATCTCAGGCGATAGGCCATGCCAGAAGGATGCAACCAAGGCCTCATTGTTCCAAGACAATTTTCCTGCCAGAGTCCGGAACCGGATGGTGTATTCTCCCACGGAGACGTCCTCCTGACGCAGGTTAAAAATAGCAGTGGCTGCCGATGAGGCTCGTCCAGGCTCCTCAAATACGGAACGGAACAACCGCACAAACCCCAGGAAGTCTCTGGTCACGGGTCCCTGTCGTTCCCAGATTGGATTCGCCCACGCCAGGGCCTTGCTGGCGAGTAGGGATACAATAAAGGCGATCCTGGCTCTGTCCGAAGGAAATGCTTGGCCGCGCAGAGTGAAGTGGATTTGGCATTGGATCAGGAACCCCCTGCACAAACTTGCGTCTCCATGAAACCGTGGTGGCAATGGCAGCGAGAACCGAGAGTCCGAACTGGAGCTGCCAGGAGGTGTAGCAGGAGGGTCGATGGGAGGAGTTTGACTAGGAGCGATGACGGAAGAAACTAGCGCACCAAGATGCTGCGCCATGGAGTCTACTGCCACAATGAGTTGATCCTGTCGTGCTTGCAGATCCTGCAGGTCCGCCTGCATGGCTTGGGAGGATGACAGGCTCTTGACTTGGCCAGCGGGGTCCATGGCCTGAGCGTACTGTCACGACGCGTGGTGTGGACCCACTAGGCCGTACCGCGTAGCGGGGTAGCAGCTGGCCAACTAGGTACAAAACAATGTCTATAGTTCTGAACGGGTACCTTAGGCAATGTAGACAGTGGCAGGAACACGACTTGGCTTTCACAGCAGGTGACGCCGCGGATGCAGCGGAAGACACGACTTGGCTTTCACAGCAGGTGACGCCGCGAATGCAGCGGGAAGACACAACCTGGCTTTCGCAGCAGGTGACGCCGCGGATGCAGCGGAAGACACGACTTGGCTTTCGCAGCAGGTGACGCCGCGGATGCAGCGGAAGACACAACTTGGCTTTCACAGCAGGTGACGCCGCGGATGCAGCGGAAGACACGACTTGGCTTTCACAGCAGGTAACGATAGTACGGGATGCAGGGTACAGGCAGCAGGAATGAGTAACACTGGGAACTGGAAAACACTAGGAGACCTTTAGCAAGACAGACTAGGGTATACAATAACGCTCAGGCAAGGAACCAGTGGGCAGAGCCCCTTTTTATAGTCCAGCAGCCATTTGGGCTGATAATTGATTTTTGACAGCTGGACGCGTACTGGCCCCTTAAGGCCGTGCAAGCGCGGGCGCGCGCACCCTGTGGGAAACAGCACGAGAACCCGGGAGAAAGTGCCGGCGTCTGCCAGGAGGAGGTGGACGCCGTGCAGAGAGGTGTCTATGGCCGGGATCGTCAGGGGGTGAGTTAGAACAGCGACCCCCGGCCATGGACGTAACACTTTCACTCTGAGAATTGCTCAACTAGTAATTCCCTACCATAATCACAGGCCTATAAAAATTATCTTTTTCTCACCATGGAACCTATGCATGCCCTGGTGGAACAGATGCACGATCTGACTCAAACCTGGGCTTTTTTGTTGAGACCTGATGCCCTTGAACTTTTTTCTGTGGAGACCATCTTTGAGGCCCTAGGTTTAATATATGGAGAACCACATATCACTGCAATGGCTGAGGCCAATCTGTTATCACTCCAGCAGGGAAGATTATTGTTCGGAGTTTAGACGGTGGTCCGTCTCTTCACAGTGGAATGACGCAGTGCTCTGATGTCAATTCCGTCTAGGCCTTTCTGAAACCTTGAAAGATCTCCTAATAAATTATCCTCCGCCCTTGACTTTAGAGGATACCATGACTCATGTTGTGCGTCTTGATCGACGACTACGAGAGCGCAAAACTAGAAGATCAGCAATGGCCTCTCCTCTTCCCTGCGCTAAGGTCTCTTCATCTGGGGCACGAGAGCCCATGCAGTTGGGCTCGATTATGTCTCCAAAAGCGTCTTGGGAAAATGCAGAGGGCTGTGTTTTTATTTTGGAGACGCTGGTCATATGCTCGAGAACTGTTCCAAACGTACAGAACGTCCAGCTCCGGAAAACTTCAGAGCCTAGATGGTCCCCGGGCAGCCAGGTTTTCCCACATTTTCTCAAAAAATCCTTTTGCCTGTTAATGTATGGTTTAATAATGTTTGTATTTCTGGTCAAACTTTTGTCAATTGTGGTTCTGTGGCTAATTTCTTGGATTTTCAGGTTGCAAAAAGATTGGCTATCCCCGTTGTTCAGCTGAATACCCCGGTCAAAGTGTCTGCTATAAATAATACCCCACTCTCTCAGGAGTCGGTCATGTTCTCTACTCCACCTGTTACTTTGGAAGTGGGTATCTTGCATACTGAACTAATCTTTCTTTCTTCTAGAAAATTTGCCTTCTGAGGTAATATTGGGTATTTCATGGTTGCAGACACCTGTTATTGATTGGGTTAAAGCAGGTTTGATTAAGTGGAATTATAAATGTTATAATTCTTGCATGTCTTTGTCTACTACTAATGTATCTTGCATCGCACCATTGTTGCCTGTGTATTCAAAATTTTGAGGATGTTTTTTTCTGAAATTGGTTGTGAATCTCTCCCTCCTCATAGGCCGTATGACTGTCCCATTGTATTTCTCCCTAAGGCTTTATTCAGACGAACGGGAAATACGTGCGTGCAACGCGCGTGATTTTCACGCGTGTTGCACGGACCTATATTAGTCTATGGGGCCGTGCAGACATGTGCGTGATTTTTGCGCTGCGTTGCTCCGTTGCAAAAAAGTCACGACATGTCCGTTCTTTCTGCGTTTTCAACGCATCACGCACCCATTGAAGTCAATGGGTGCGTGAAAACAACGCACGGCACACGGAAGCACCTCCGTACGCACAGCGTTTTTCACGCAACACTTGTTAAGTCTATGTAAATGAGTTGACTAAACTAGACAAAACAAGCACAAACCAGGAAGTGGCTTTTCACTTTCTGAGCACATGCGCACAGTTCCAACCGACATCTGCTGCAATGCCACGTGCGTGCGATGTTGAAAAACTTATCTGCTTGGTCCATGACAGACCACAGTTGTGGAACACCAAAGCAGAGGCCTACCACGTCCGCACGGGCAAGGAGGTTGGCTGGGATGAGGTCGCGCAGAGCCTCTTCGGACAGGAGTGGGATAAAAGCACCACAAGAGACCGCAAAAGCATAGGTAAGCGCAGATCTGTATTGATGCTAATGCAATCGGCCATGCTGTAGTGTATATCCTTGTGTTTCATATGTTTCTACTGTGCTTGGTCGCGGGTGTGTCACTGCATCATTAGGCAAGTGTTTAATGTTTAGTTGTGTTTAATGTTTTGCGACGTTTCGGACAAGTGCAGTTTTCAGTTATGTCACATGTTCTCCTTTTTTTGTCTGTTTGCTGTTCCTATGTCCAGTTGATGATGTTAAAACCCGGTGGAGGAGCTGTCGGGATCAGTTCAGGAGGGAATTTGGAAGCAGAGGGCGAAGTGGGGATGGGGCGTCCAAAAAACGCCCCTACATATATATGAAACAACTGATGTTCCTCAAGGACATAATGGAGATGCGGCCGTAAGTACTGACTGTACCTTGATGACATGTGTGTGTTCACTGTATAATCGGCCAAAAATGGCTGTTTGTCCCTTGTGGACATGTTAAAAGGAGTAACGCAAAATGTTTCTGCCAGATGCAGTGATAATCTCAATGACACCGAGGAGGAGGCTGGCCATGTGGAGTCGCAGCTGGTCACGGAACAACATCCCGTGCTGCCCTTGACCCCCGAGCCTACGCAAACACAAGCAGCCACCCAGTTAAGCAGCCAACCACAGCTGCCACGGGGCGTGGACAATCCCCGGACGCCACCAGCCAGACGCCAGCGCACCCAGGTTGCCACAGCAGGTGCCAACGTGGACTCGAGAGTCCTGGAGTACCTCCGGCGCTGTTCGGAGGAGGATGGATGTGACACATTTGGCCGTAGCATAGCGCCGCTACTCCGGCGAGTACCGGACTACCGGATGGCGCGGGTCCAAGGCTCCATCCTTGCTATAATTGACTCCGCCAATCCTCCTAACAATCCACGCCAGTGCTTCCAGGTAATAGAGCAATGGCGTGGATTGCCTGAGGATTCGGTGCCCTCTACTGCACCTCTCCCTTCCCAGCCTGCACACACCTTTCCAAGGCCACAGTACCAACGGCCGACGGTGAGCATAATGTCACCTGGTCATGTGGTGCCTCGGGAGCGCCCAGACCCCAGCAACCCTGTGCCCAGGGCCCCCTGGCAGGGTTCAACCCTCTGTATCAGCACCACTATGCTGTTGAGGAACATCCTCAGCAGGCCCAGGGACAGTATAGTGGTGCTGAAATGCAGAGCCATCAGTCGCCATCACAGAGGTATCATGATTTGTAGCTGTGTGTAGGCAGATTACGTGTGGCTCGATGTGGTGAGGTAAACATCAAAGTCCGAGTTTGTAAATGTAGCATCATGTTGGTGCATTTTCTATTTTTGGATGCCTGCTGGTTTCTGTTAAAAGTTACCGTTCGAAATTACACATTAAATTTTTTTTCTGTTTGCAAGTAAGATTTGATGTGTTTGCCTCCATCTATGTGGTGGAACCCAGGTTCCCCAAAAGGTTATTTTAGGTAATGTTCGAACATTATGCCGACGTACCAAGATTGTTGCATGCCATGATTGAGGTATTAGTGTATCTTTGGTGGTTTTGCTCAATTCCTCATATTGTGCTCGCCTGCATTGCAGTCGTGTGAGAAATGCCGAACAAATGTATTTTGGCTTGGGATTAGTGAACATGGGCTAAGGCAATGTTCCTCCCATGCTAATTTGTTTAGAGGACATTCCAAAAAAAAAGAAAAACCACCAAAGATATAAGCTCGCAACCCACGTCAAGGGTCCTCATGTTTTGCGAGTCCCTAATCAAAATATCCCCTCCCCAAATAACAACAAATTTAACTAAAAAATGCTACAGTCGGCCACTAATCCACACTAGGACACCCTTCACAGAACATCCTCCTGCCATGGCACAGCTCCATCGGGGCTGTCAAAATATTGTGCAAATATGTCGCGTACTCGAATCCCAGATGTTTGAGCCCTTCCGAGTGGAATTTGCTGCGTTGATGTTGAAACATTTTGCCTAATATATTCGGCATCACAACCGGCGTCATGTATGCGACAAAAATTATGAAGCACGACACACGCTTGTATGACACGGGTGACATTTTGCGGCGTCAGTTGCATGGTGGTGAGAAAAACACGCCATTTGGAGGACATTATGCCAAATGCACATTCCACACAGCGGCGTGCTCTGCTAAGCCGGTAATTGAATATGCGCCGACAGTCATCCAAGCCTCTTCGAGCAAATGTGCGCATTACTTGACTTGTGAGTCCAAAACCCTCATCTGCCACGATTACATAAGGGACTGGTGGTCCTCGCGAGCCAGGCAGGTGGCTCGGCGCCGGCACGGAAAGTAGATTGCACATCAGACGATGGCCCATCCTGGATGTGCGAAAGATGCGGGCATCAGCTGAGCTTCCATAGGACCCTATATGTACAATGGTAAAACAATAATTGCTGTCGGACAAGGCCAACAAGACGATGGAAAAAAACTGTTTGTAGTTATAGAATCGGGATCCTGAGTGGGGGGGCTTCTTGACCCGAATATGCTTGCCGTCTAGGGCCCCAATACAATTTGGAAATTGGGTGGTGGTGATAAAATCATCAGAAATCGAAAGTCAGTGCTCTGTCGTGGACTGAGGCATCACTGTGGCCTTCAATCGCTGCCACATCACAACACAGGTGCCTGTCACAATGCCCGGAATTGTGCTCACTCCAAGAAGGAATTCGAAATGTAACGAATGATAGCTGTTTCCGGTAGCAAGAAATCTACATGGGCGAGATGCAAAAACACAACACACAAATAAACGTGATGTAGGACATGACAACCACACACCATCCTGTAAGCTGCAATTGTTTAAAACACACATACTTCAACGTCACAAGGAGTCGCTCCTCGGGGGAAATGCAGCGCCGCATATTTGTGTCCTGGTAGGTTATTCCTGTGCGAATCAGGTCCAGCAGAATATCAAAAGCCGACACAGACATGCGGCAAAACGACCGAAATTTCTCGGGGTGGCTGCGAAGGTCATCATATAGTCTATGAAAATGGCCTTTGGAGGTGCGCTGGGCCACAAGTGGATGAACCCAAATCCTCCCTCTTCTCTGGGTTCCCTCCTGAAGCATGGGTCGGCGCTCACCAAATCTCAGAGAAACCATCCATGATATCAGCACACGGCCCAGCGGAGTCAAGGGCATAGTGTAGATTTTTTACCTGCAAAAATCCCAAAAACCAGCCAACACGACCAAAAGTAGTTTGCAAGGTGCAAACTTGATGCAAACATGTGCTCACATCAAGCAGGTGTTGGAGAAGGTGTGTTTTTGTAGGCTGCCCTCTCCATTACTCCACCCTCCGTTGTTTTGACGTGCGTAAAAGACGCATGCCATACGCGCGTAAAAAACGCAATCACGCAGTCCTAACGCAGCCCTAACGGATGCCACACGCAACTACAACGCAACCAAAACGGCGCGTTTTTCACGCGAGCAAAAACGCCACGTTCGTGTGAATCCAGCCTAATGCTAAGCTGCTTAAGGGGCGGATTTATAATCTTAGACATATTTAAGATATATGTGAGACCTGCACCTTTATCTAGAACGGGGCCCCCTAAGCCCTATTCTATATTAATTGGCTCCACTGTCTCCCGGCCACTCCCTGGTTAGGTGGTCGGGAGTTACGGAAACAGTCGAGTGCTCGCTGAGCTACGCTGTTTCTGTAACTCCCATAGAGGTAAATGGGAGTTACGGAAACAGCGTAACACTGCGAGCTCCGCTGTTTCCGGAATGCGGTAGCTACGAAAACCGTACATGGTCGAGTTCCGGAAACATTGTAACTCGCTGAGCTACACTGTTTCCGTAACTCCCATAGAACAGAATAGTAGTATTTACGGAAACAGCGTAGCTCGCATGCTACGCTGCTTCTGTAACTGCCATTCACTACTATGGGAGTTATGGAAACAGCGTAGCTCAGCGAGCTACGCTATTTCTGTAACTCATCCATGTATTGCAGTGTATTGTAGCAGCGATCAAACTGGTTCAAGTCTCCTAGGGGAACTAATTAAATGTGTAAAAAAAAAAGTTAGATTAATTTTCAGGAGTGTAAAAAAATATTAAAAGATAAAAAAAAAACTTTTCCCATTTTTCCCCAAGCACAAAATAAAAAATTGGTATCGCTGCATCCGTAAAAGTCCGAACTATTACAACAAAGCATTATTTGACTAAAAATATTTGAATAAAAAGTGACAAAAAAATCGTATGTACCAAAAAATGGTGCCAATAAAAACTACAGCTTGTCCCGCAAAACATAATCCCTCACACCACTCAATCGATGAAAAAATATAAAATTTATGGCTCTCAGAATGTTGTGAAACAGAAAATTTTTTATTTAACCCATTTTTTTTTCTTTGTAAAAGTAGTTAAACATGATTTTTTTTCCCCCCTATTTTCTGTTGTCTAAAACCTTGGTGCGTCGCAAAAGCCACTTAACAGCCTTGTGTGGCAGCAGCATATGATGCGCGGCTGCGTGCTTTTCGCGCAGCCGCCATCATTATGACACTCCATTTGGATGTTTGTAAACAGAAAAGCACGTGGTGCTTTTCTGTTTACATTCAGAGTTTGACAGCTGTTGCGCGAATCACGCTGTTCGCACGGAAGTGCTTCCGTGCGACATGCGTGGTTTTCACGCACTCATTGACTTCAATGGGTGCGTGATTCGCGCAAAACGCCCAAAGAACGGAAATGTCCTGACTTTTTTTCAGCGGACTCACTCTGAGTAAAAATCACGGACATGTCTGCACGGCCCCATAGACTAATATTGGTCCGTGCAACGCGCGTGCAAATCACATGCGTTACACGGACGTAATTCCCGTTCGTCTGAATAAAGCCTTATAATCAGGCGCATCTTCTAGTCCGAAAAATACGGTAAATCATACCACTATACCAGATGAAATATTACTTGCATAATGTTACTGAACACAACTCACTATTACAAGACCAATATTATCAATAATAACACAATATAAGGTCCATATAATACCTCCACACCATAATCACAAAGTCTGAATTCACTGAGCGGTGGTGAAAGAGTACTGGAAGAGTTGCCTTTCAATGAAGATAATATGTGTTCAACTCCAAACGTTTCTCATCACGCACCCAATTTCAGAACTGCTGCTGTCGTGCTCCCATCTGATGGTTTTGGCACGTGCAAATGTGGGGCTGAAGTGAGAATTGAGCAATTGGAAATGGAGCTAAAGGAATTAACCTACAGCTTGTCTAATAGCATTGGCAATATTGTTGAAGAATGATTAAAGAAAGCAATTGTCTCCGTGAATCCAGTGGTGGAAGATGATCTCAAGAAAGCACTTTCTATGATGAATCAAGCAGTGGAAGATGCTGTGAAAAGAACGCTTACATCGGTGAAACAAGTGGTGCCCGATGATATTACCAGTGTTCCTTCAGCATCTCCATTGTGGGAAACACATGATCAAATACACAATGTAACTGCTGACCAATTGCCTGATTACGGCAATGAACCAAGCACCAGCACCACCTGCTCTGACAGAATGACCACTCACAGTAGCACCACAAGGGCAGCAGTTGGAACAGTTCCCCTTAGGGGTTTGGCACGCATTTCGAACCTTACCCTACCTATCCTGGACGCAACAAAAGTAAATTTTCTTCAAGAAACTGCTTGTGACTAACCCCACCGGTTTTCCCAGTTACTGTTCCAGGAAACTTGTACCATTTGATGTGTACAATTCTTGGACTCATACAATAAACTATGATGGTTCAAGGGGTAAACATGCATTGGCAGAAAACGTAAGAAATGCAATTATTATTGAAATGCAGAAACTTTTCTTGATCAGGACAGACATTGTCAAAAAAATTAAGGACACTATGAGGGTATGCGCACACACACTAATTACGTCCGTAATTGACGGACGTATTTCGGCCGCAAGTAGTGGACCGAACACAGTGCAGGGAGCCGGGCTCCTAGCATCATACTTATGTACGACGCTAGGAGTCCCTGCCTCTCCGTGGAACTACTGTCCCGTACTGAAAACATGATTACAGTACGGGACAGTTGTCCTGCAGAGAGGCAGGGATTCCTAGCATCGTACATAACTATGATGCTAGGAGCCCGGCTCCCTGCACTGAGTTCGGTCCGGGACTTGCGGCCGAAATACGTCCGTCAATTACGGACGTAATTAGTGTGTGTGCACATACCCTGAATGTTCTGCTGAGGATGCCCCGAGCCAGCAGATGGTAACAACCAAGAGCAGTCATCCACAAAATTGGAATTGTGCAACAGTATTGTATAATACATATAATAAGTATGCTAATGTACAGTAGTTATTTATCACTTATTTTTAATTAAGAATAACTGTTTTCATGTTCATAAAATCTTATTTTTGTTTTACTGTGTACTGTATATTTCAGTTATGTTTGGTTTGTTTATAGTATCTATTTATCACTTCTCAGTTCTTGCATAGGGTACTCTACCTCTGCATAAAGATGCTTGTTTAATAAACAAAATGTATTTAACTTCCTGTACATGGACTGTTTATTCCAAATTACAGTAGGGAAAGTGGTACTGTATTGGCGTTTGGTGTACTGTACTGGTCCACTATTGGTTACAAGGGTGCGAGGGAGAACTGTTCAGTATTATCTGTGACCCAATAAAAACCCAGCAGCATCGGCCAAAGTTTATTAAGTGATGCCCAATATTCATATACATAGATATTTATACAGTAGTAAGCCAAGCACAGGCCGTACGCTTCCCTGGCAGCTGTGTCGGTGATTGCAGTTCCAGTCCAATTCAAGTGAATGGGACCTGAGCTAGAATCCTCTACATAACAGCTAATGTATGGAAAGCGTACTGTACAGGCTGTGCCTTGTAAACTACTGTATTAGAGTACAGGCACCTTCAGACCTCAGTATAGTGGGTTAAAATGGGGATAGGGGAACTGTCAGTGTAGGAATAGTGGGTTAGAAGGGGTACTCTATAGGGTTGAGTCAGTGATAGTGCAGCGGGTTACAAGTGGTATTAATAGCTTTTTTTATGAATAGTTGGTAACATGGGGCACAGGAGACCTGGTCAAACGAATAGCGGAGCCAATGCTGCAGCCTTTTTAAGGCAGACAGTGGGTTTTATGCGGTGTTGGGGGACCAGACCGGACAGGTAGTGGATGCACTTTTGGCTCCTTTTGACAGTGGGATGTAATGCTTTTTTTTGGGGGTCCGCTCACATTCAGTACTGTACATGTAAAGTACAGTACTGCAATGTAGTGCGACCGATGTAAATGGGCAACACCGGCTCCATCTAAAAAATTGGTCTGATGTGTGCCTGCATCCCTCTAATTTTAGTCTGCCATTTTTGGCTTCTGTCCAATGATTATATATCCTCTAGTCATGTTCTGATTGGCTGAAGGAGTCACATGGTCGTCAATGGCCAATGAGAAATAACTGTCACAAGATGATTAGAGAGCGGATAGAATGTATCCGTTCAAAAATTGAGAATTAAACGAGAGTAATGTTTGTTTGGTCCCTGAAGACCATGTGACTCCAGCCAATCAGAACATTTGACTGGAGGATATATAATCATTGGACAGTACCCAAAAATGGCAGACTAAAATTATAGGGAAGCAGGCACGCACCAGGCCAAATTAAATGGCGCCGGCATTGCCTATTGGCAATGCCAGGAAACTGTTAGCGCATGAATAGTATGGCCGCCGGCGCTTCTTAGTATGGTGGGTTAGAAGGGGGATAGGGAAACTGTCAGTGTAGGAAAAGTACAGTATGGCCACCGGCGCTTCTCTGTGTAGCGGATTAGAAGGGGGATAGCTAAACTATCAGTGTAGGTATAGTACAGTATGGCCACCAGCGCTCCTCTGTATAGTGGGTTAGAAGGGGGATAGGGAAACTTTCACTGTATGAATAGTAGAGTATGGGGCATCAGCACTCGCATGAGCGCCACGGCCCCTTCAAAACAGCTGATCGGTGGGGATGCCGAGAGTTGGACCTCCACCAATCAGATTCTGATGGCCTATCCTGAGGATGAGCCATAATTTTCTTATGACTGTTAATTTTTTTACCTAGGTCTGTAACCATGACAACAATGGCATCCACCATACGCAAAGGAAAGAAGGTTTCTACATCATCGTAGCTGAGGTTTCTTCACTGTAATGCCCACCTCACACCGACACACACACACACACACACGTTTTTCAGGATTTTAAAATGCATGTAAAAAAAAATGTAAATGCATCTTCTGAAGTCTAATAGGGAAGCCTATAGAAAAAACACCAAACCTAGAGCATGCTGCATTTTGAAAAAAAACGCCATTGACTACAAAAATGCTACAAACCAGAAAGCTGTGTATGTAGGCTCTCATATTTTAATATAGACCTTAACATCTTCATGTCACAGCCAGCTTTCATTTTTTAATTTCTCCCCCCCCCTCCCCCTCATCTTCAAAGAGCCATAACTTTTTTTTATTTTACTGTTGACAAGCCATATGAGGTTTTTTTTTGCGGAAAGAATTATTATTATTTTTTATTTTTTTTTAAGGCACGATTTAATGTACTACATACTAGTCCTCCTCAATGAATTAGAATATCATCAAAAAGTTAATTTATTTCAGTATTTCAATTCAAAAAGTGAAACTCCTATATAATATAGATTCATTACACACAGTGATTTATTTCCAGCATTTTTTTATTTTAATGTTGGTGATTATGGCTAACAGTTAATGACAACCCAAAATTTAGTGTCTCAGAAAATCAGAATATTATATAAGCCCAATTTCGTAAATGACTTTTAATACCGAAATGTTGGCCTACTGAAAAGCATGTTGATTCCCTTTGTACCTTTACATCACAGCTTAACTCTATCTGGCCAGAATTACAGTTCACTTTCAACTCTAGCCAGACATATATTAGTTTTTTAGATACGCTTGTGATCAAGGATATCCAGGGCAGATTTAGTACCGATCTATTCACCAAAGCGACTGACAGAAACAGTCTACTTCACTTTTTAAGCTGCCACCCCAAGACCTTCAAAGCTTCATTTCCTAAATCCCAATTCACCCGCATCTTTAGGATAGTAGACAACGATGAGCATAGAGATACCAGAATGCAGGACATGGCTGAGTCGTTTAGGGGTTATCCCAAATATCTACTCAACAAAACAATGTCTGATAGTGGTACAACAATAAAAACCGCGTAACATTTGTACATACTTATCATTCGTGTTCGTTTAAAATCCACCATGTGATCTGGAAATATTGGTCCATTTTACAAGAAGCTTATCCACAGATCCAGGAATTTAAATCCCCTTTTCTTCCCTGTACAAAATGGCCAAAAAACCTGAGAGATAAACTAGTAAGTGCAGATTTAGGATCCATGAAAAGGCCTTCAAGACAGACTTTTTTGAAAACACCCAAGAAAGGTACCTTCCCTTGCTTCTCATGTCTCCAATATTCCAACGTAATAAAAGGAGATGTAATTTACCACCCACACACAGGATAATCAATACCCAAACGAGATTTCTTCACATGCAATACGAACTTTGTCGTATATGCAATCAGATGCCCTTGTGGTCTCATGTATGTAGGTGAAACCACCCAAAAAGTGAGGGATCGCATATCACAGCTCAAGTCCAACATCAGATGTGGCAACACCCTGCTACCCATTCCTGCACACTTTCTTGAGGCTCATCACAGTATCTCCCAACTCAAATTCCAAGTCATTGATCACATACCGATACCAAGGAAAGGGGGTGATAGAATCAAGATGCTTAAGAGACGTGAAGCATTTTGGATACATAAATTACAGACTCTAGCCCCCAAAGGACTTAATAAGGAATATGATATTGGCAGCTTTATCTAACTATACAATTTATTACCTTTTACTTTTACATCATGCCATTAACTAGTTATTTTATTTAGCCATTTACACATACGGATATTGTATCTTAGAATTTTTTGTCATGTTTTCAGGCTTGCTGACTCATTCTGACCTGGAGGTCAGTCTGTACCTGCTCCCTATGCACAATGCGGTATCCTAAGTGTCATGTCAATATTCGTCCACCAGAGGGCACCAACATACTGCTTCATCCTAATTGCGCATGCGCGGGTACATATACTGCGTTACATCATACGGCTGACGCGCGCTGACGTCACTACATGACGCGCGCACGCATCTCTTGTCATCAGGGAGTTATATTGGCGCGAAATGGGCTATTTCCCCAGCGTCCTATATACAATCAGCCGCGATACCTACACGCCTTGATTCTGACTAATAATTGCAATAAGGTAAGCATACATTTTGGATATCCATTAGTGTCTGCCCAAACGACCTGTCTAGAAGGAGTGCATTATATCTATTGCTCATTGACTCATGACCGGGGGCATAACTAGGAAAGACAGGGCCCCATAGCAAACTCTTGACCGTGCCCCCCCGGGTGCAACAAGCAGCCCCCCTTATAAATAGTGCTCCCTGTAGAATGTGCCATACAGCCCCCCTATAGACAGTGCTATATAGCCCTGTCTAGACAGTGTCACACCCCATTTGTAGATCGCGCCCCAACCTCCCTCTTGTAGATAGTGCCATATAGCCCCCCTGCAGATATCACCATAAAACCCCCACTGTATATAGCGCTATACAGCTCCCACTGTGTATAGTGCCACACAGCCCCTCCCTTGTATATAGTGCAGCACAGCCCCCCTTAATAGATAGTACCACACAGACTCCTGTAGATTGCGCCATACTCAGCCCCCTGTAGATAGAGCCACAGCCCTCCCCCTTGTAAATAGTGCCATACAGTTCCCCCATGTGTATAGAGCCACACAGCTCCCCTTTGTGTATAGTGCCACACAGCTCCCCCTTGTATAAAGTGCCACACAACCCCCCCCTTTGTGTATAGTGCCACACAGCCCCCTCTTGTGTAAAGTTGCATCAGCCAGGGAGATGTCACTCAAGCATGGAGAGGTGGGTTTGGAGGCAGGAATATGTGACTCTTCAGGATAGCGGCACCGCCCTATGACCCTTTAAAGAGTAATTAGCATATAGTGTGAACCATTTTAAAAGTGGATTTTAAAGATTTTGCTGCATCTGAAAAAAACATACAGGGGAATGTTTGGAAATATTGTCAGGTCATGTATTACTGCATGGTGGCGTTTCAAGGGGTTAAAACTACCAGACAGGTTCCCATGAAATATACAATGAATTTAGAACAATTCCATCTGCCCTGCAATTTTGTTATTATAAATATATCCTATATAATTACAGCTCCAGAACCAAGCTCTGACATATGTACTGTACCCCAACCAAGCTCAGTACATAAATACAGCACTAGAACCAAGCTCTGACATATATACAGCACTAGAACCAAGCTATGACATATATACAGCACTAAAACCAAGCTCTGACATATATACAGCGCTAGAACCAAGCTATGACATACACACACAACTAAAACCAATCAGATTCTAGTTCTTTTCTTCTCCCTCCGGTCCAGACCTCTGATGGATTTCTACCGGCCATGACCCATTTCTGCAGTTTTCCGCTCAGATGTCTTCAGCTTCTCACTTTTAAAAATTTCTGCACCTATAAAAGAAGTTACAATTCTCAACACCTCTAAATATAATAAAGCGCCATACACTGTGTCCCTGATTATAATAGTACCATACACTGTGTCACCCCCTGTAGATAGTGCTCCCATAGCCCCTGTAGATAGTGACCCCCATAGAGCCTCTGTAGATAGTGCCCTACATAGAAGCCCCTGTAGATAGTGTCCCACATACAACCCTCTGTAGATAGTGCCCACATATGGACTCCAGAGCTGCAAGGCAATAATGCTAAGCACTGAGCCACCGTGCTGCCCTACATATACCTTCCCCTATAGATAGTGCTCCACGTATAGCCCACCTCTGTAGATAGTGTCCCACATATAGCCCACCCATGTAGACAGTGCCCTACATATAGCCCCCCTGTAGCTAGTGCCCCACAGGTAACCCACCCCTGTATATTGTGTCCCACATATAGCCCACCCCTATAGAAAGTGCCATAAAAATAGCTCCCCATATAGCCCACCCCTGTAGCGTCTCACATATAGCTCCCCCTGTATATAGTGCCCCTCCTATAGACCCCCCATGTAGATAGTGCCCCACATCACCACATATAGACCCCCCTGTAAATAGTGGCCCACATCCCCACATATAGACCCCCCTGTATATAGTGGCCCACATCCCCACATACCCCTGTAGATAGTGGCCCACATCCCCACATATAGACCACCCCTGTTTATAGTGGCCCACATATAGACCCCCCTGTATATAGTGGCCCACATCCCCACATATAGATCCCCCTGTAGATAGAGCCCCACATATAGACCCCCCCTGTATATAGTGGCCCACATATAGACCCCCAGTAGATAGTGCCCCACATATAGACCCCCCCTTGTATATAGTGGCCCACATCCCCACATATAGACCCCCTATTATTAGACAAAAAAGTCTCACAGGACACATGAATGTCAGGGTGGGAAGCAGAAATCACAACCACCCACTACATTTATTGAAGATAAAGACTCCAAATCATATATATAAACAAGAGAAAGAGAAGTCCATATATATCAAAAAGATTTGAAAAAGTAGAAAATCTTTATTATAAGTCAAAACATGAGAATCTAAAACAAGTCTTTATAACTGGATCAAAGTATAATACACTTTATCAGAAATATATATAAACAGCAAATAGTATACAAAAAATCACATCTATGTTATATCCCAAGCCAGGGAGATATTCAAAATGAAAAGTATATGTCAGATGAAGTAGAAGATAGAGTAAGAGTTTACACCCAATAAGCATGATCAATGTAGTGGGTATATAAAGAGCCTGACAGAACCTCCATGGTATGCTTACCCATATTTCCGTAGTGTAGTGGTGTGACCCAGAAGATAAGGTAGCGCCCCGACGCGCGTTTCGCGTGTAGCTTTTTCAAGTGGTGCCATTCATATGTCCATGCCTAGTTTAAGTAGTAAACCCTGGTAATCATGTGGTCTGTTGGAAGCCATTCCGTGCCGGTCATCACCTGTTTCTCGGAGCTTGAGAGAGGCAGGTTCTGCATGGTGGCGGCGCCCACGCCGTGGACCATGTGCAGTGCTGGCTACGTTATATTGACGATCTATTGATTATCTGGCAGGGGACTGAGATACAACTTTCACAGTTCATGCAGGAATTAAATACCAATGATCGCAATACGTTGCCGACAGACACAAAGTCAACTTTCTGGACATATCCATCGAAGTAGATACCGATGGGGTGCTACAGACGGATGTGTTTAGAAAGGAGACGTCTACGAACTCCTTGCTACATGCTACGTCGGCACACATACACGCCACCTTCAAGGCTGTCCCAGTTGGGCAGTTCCTTAGGATGAGGCGGATCTGCTCATCAGAGGCAAAATTTGAGACTCAAGCTAGAGATCTACAATCTAGGTTTCAGGAAAGAGGGTACAGCCAAAGATGTATCAAAAATGGCTACAGACGAGCTAAAAATACTGATAGGAAAGTCCTGTTACATCCAGTAAGTGCTGAGAGGAAACTGAATGATAATAATGTGGTCAGATTCATATCAACTTTTAATAATCAATGGCAAGTGATGAGGTCAATTTTGAAAAAACATTGGCCTATATTACAAACAGAACAGGCGTTTGCGACAACTTTATCAGTAAATCCCCAGATGACAGCAAGGAGATGCAAGAATCTAAAGGATATCCTAATCAAGTGTCACTATGTCCCAAAGCAAGTATGTCCCTTTTCATCCAGAGGCCCCACCCAGGGTTGCTATCCCTGTGGTGATTGTATGGCCTGTGCCAACATAGTTCGAGCAACTACATTTGAATCGGCAGGAGGTGAACGAACTTTCAAGATCTTGGAATACATATCATGTAGCAACACGTTTGTGGTGTACTATGCTACTTGTAGTTGCTCCAAGATCTATGTAGGTCTAACAAGTAGACAACTAAGAAGCCGAGTCCGGGAACACGTTAGGGACATAGAGGCTGCTAAAGGAATCGAGGACCTAACTCTTTTAAAAACTATCCCCAAACATTTTAAATTATGTCATGGGGGAGACCCCAAAAGTTTCAGAGTTAGGGGAATTGATAGGGTGCATTGTGGTGTCAGAGACGGAGATGCAAAGACATTGTTAGCCCAAAGGGAATGTAGATGGATCACGACTCTGGGTACCATGGCGCCGTTGGGTCTAAATGAGAAATTAAGCTTTGCGGCATTCCTTTAATGTCTCTACCTTTTTTATTATTTTAATGTCTTTTTATTGTGATAATAAAGTGCTTTTGTTTTTATCTATGTCTATGCCTAGATTTGGACTTTTCCCTAATATGATATCTCTGTCTGGCCTTCATGAACATATATCAACAACTAATATGGACTCATGGATGAGTCATAAAAGAACAGGGCGATGATTATATTGTATTTTCTTTTCTCGTTTTCTCTATTGAGTACTTTTCACTATATAATGAATATTCTGATTTTGTTAAATATGTAATTTATACTAGTGGTTGTAATTTACTATTGTGGAAATTACTTTATATATTTCACTTTGATTATTTTTATGATATATTTTTATTAATATATTTTGTTATTAACGTATTCAAATTTTTTTGTGCCTCTTCTTTTTTTCTTGGCACCTTAACACTTTATTATACATCATTGTTTTTTGCGTACTATGTATCGCCTTAACCCCTTCCCGCACCTTGGCGTAACTGTACGTCCAGGTGAGCAGTAACTTCGCGTGCAGTTACGTCCGTGCTTTAAAAGTTAACCGCCACGCGGCGCTACACCACAGCGGCGGTTAACTTCTCAGGCAGTCTGCCCTGATGTCCGGGCACACAACAAGGGACCAATTGAAGCTGTCCCTTGTTGTAGATCGCTCTGATTGGTAAGTCTGTGCAGACTTACCAATCGGAGCTCACTTCTGAGAAGGAAATACGTCACAGGCTCTGATCTCCTCTGTTGGAGTCAGGAAGTCGAGGAGATCAGAGCCTGTAGCATCGTCGTCATGTGAAGAGCAAAGAAAACCCCATAATATCCCGATTAACCCCTTGATCACAGTGTGTAACTGTGATCTCCCCCCTTCCTCTCCCAGTCTATAAGGGAGCTTTTTTTTTTGTGCTTTTAAAAATAAATAAATCATAAAACTCAAAAAAAAAACGTCCATTTAGACAGCGTCCGTGTTAGTCAGCGTCAGCGTTAGTCAGTGTTAGTCAGCGTTAGTCAGTGTTAGTCAGCGTTAGTCAGTGTTAGTCAGCGTCAGTGTTAGTGAGCGTCAGTGTTAGTGAGCGTCAGTGTTAGTCAGCGTCAGTGTTAGTCAGTGTTAGTGAGCGTCAGTGTTAGTCAGCGTTAGTCAGTGTTAGCGTCAGTGTCCATTTAGTCAGCGTTAGCGTCAATTTATTCAGTGTCAATCAGTGTCAGCGTCACTTAGTTTCAGACCATCTGTTAGCGTCAGATCGTTCCATTTGTCAATCAGTCAGCGTCCGTCATCGTCTTTTTGTCAGTGTAGTTTAGTCAGTGTTAGTTTTAGTGTCATAAAATAAAAAATAGTGTACGTTAGTGTTAGGTCAGTCCGTCTGTTAGTCAGTGTCAGACCGTCTGTTTATAAAATCAGTCAGCGTCAGTTAGTCATCGTCTTTTTGTCAGTGTAGTTTAGTCAGCGTCAGTTAGTCATCGTCTTTTTGTCAGTGTAGTCAAGTCAGCGTCAACTTAGTCTGCGTCAATTTATTTAGTGTCAGTCAGCGTCAATCAGTGTGTGATTGTCAGTTAGTTATTGTTTTTTTTGTCAGTATAGTTTAGTCAGTGTTAGTGTCATAAAATAAAAAATAAAAAAACATTAGTGTACGTTAGTATTTAGTGTTTTACGTAAAAAAAAAAAAAGAACAAAAAAAGTATTTTTTGTATACATATACATTCAATAAATATGGCCCGCAAAACCTTCACTGCAGAGGAGGCATATGAGATGCTCGCTGTAATAGCAGGAAGGGGGTGAAGGGAAAGTGAGCCCTAATCTACCCACCGCCCTGTCCCTGCCTACTTGCAACGACCCGCCCTAGGCGACGGGGTACAACTGGGCGGCGGTCCCTACGCTGTCTAAGTGCACGGGAGAACAAACAGGGAACACGCAAGGGAAGGGGCAGTAGCCCACGGAACGCCGCGAGGAAACGGAGCGGTGAACGAATAGTCAGGACCAGGATGAAGTGGAGTATACCAACGTGAGCACGGAGAAGGAAGCAAGCCAGGGGCAAAGCGAAGCAGGAAAGCGGAACTGCAGCAAGGCAGAAGCACGGCAGAAGCAGGCTGGAGCAAGCAGCAGTGGGGCCAGGAATCCAGAAGAATTACAAGCACTGAGGAAGAGAACACGGCAGGTAATAAAGGACAGGGGGCGGAGCTAACTCCGACTGACCAGGCCGCGATAGGCTCTCCCACTCCTGAGCCTGCCACCCTGGTTGGTGGGAGACGGTGTCAGTCTAACAGGTGTGGCCTCAGGTGTGGATTGATTAATCCCAGGAGTATACCTAGACGTAGTACCTGGCAGATCCCTAACACTCGCATCGGACACCGATACTGCGAGTGATGCTGGGTCCGCATTTGCTCTGTCCTCAAGCGACACAGAGGAACCCCCTCGCAGTCGCAGGAGGGTTAGTGTTCAGGTAACACCTGCACCTGAACCCAATTGGTTGCCCCCAACCTCCTACACCCCCCAAGTACCGGACTTTACTGCTGCTGCAGGGGTCCAAGTCCAGACAGCAGGGCTGTCCGAGATTGAGTTTTTCCAGCTCTTTTTTTCGGACAGCCTTGTGGAAAATATTGTTGAGCAAACTAATCTATGTTACATAGTTACATAGTTAGTACAGCTGAAAAAAGACACATGTCCATCAAGTTCAACCAAGGGAAGGGAAAAGGGAAAGAAAAATTTCTACACATAGGAGCTAATATTTTTTTGTTCTAGGAGATTATCTAACCCTTTTTTAAAGCCATCTACTGTCCCTGCTGTGACCAGCTCCTGCGGTAGGCTATTCCATAGATTCACAGTTCTCACTGTAAAGAAGGCTTGTCGCCCCTGAAGCTTGAACCTTTTTTTCTCCAGACGGAGGGAGTGCCCCCTTGTTTTTTGAGGGGGTTTTACAAGGAACAGGATTTCACCATATTTTTTGTATGTGCCATTAATATATTTATATAAGTTAATCATGTCCCCCCTTAGTCGTCTTTTTTCAAGGCTAAATAGGTTTAATTCTTTCAATCTTTCCTCATAACTTAAATTCTCCATGCCCCTAATTAGCTTCGTTGCTCTTCTTTGTATTTTTTCCAACTCCAGGGCATCCTTTCTATGAACTGGAGCCCAGAACTGAACTGCATATTCTAGATGAGGCCTCACTAATGCTTTGTAAAGTGGTAATATTACATCCCTGTCCCGCGAGTCCATGCCTCTTTTAATACACGACAATATCCTGCTGGCCTTTGAAGCAGCTGATTGACACTGCATGCTGTTATTGAGTTTATGATTTACAAGTACACCCAGATCCTTCTCAACAAGTGAATCCGCCAGTGTAGCTCCCCCTAGGACATATGATGCATGTTGTTGGTACCCAGATGCATAACTTTACATTTATCTACATTAAACTTCATCTGCCAAGTGGACGCCCAAACACTTAGTTTGTTTAAATCTGCCTGCAATTCATGAACATCTTCCATAGTCTGAACTATATTGCATAGCTTGGTGTCATCTGCAAAAATAGAAATAGTGCTATTAATCCCATCTATATCATTAATAAATAAGTTGAATAATAGTGGTCCCAGCACTGAACCCTGGGGTACACCACTTATAACTGGGGACCATTCAGAGAAGGAATCATTGACCACAACCCTCTGGATACGGTCCTTGAGCCAATTCTCAATCCAATTACAAACTATATTTTCTAAACCTATAGTCCTTAATTTACCCATTAGGCGTCTATGGGGGACAGTGTCAAATGCCTTTGCAAAGTCCAAAAACACTAAATCCACAGCGGCCCCTCTGTCTAGACTTCTGCTCACCTCTTCATAAAAACAGATTAGGTTAGTTTGACAACTTCTGTCCTTAGTAAAACCGTGCTGGCTGTCACTTATAATGCTATTTATTGTCACATAATCCTGTATATAGTCCCTCAATAGCCCCTCAAACATCTTCCCCACGATGGATGTTACGCTTACTGGTCTATAATTACCCGGGGAAGACCTAGAGCCCTTTTTGAAAATAGGCACCACATTTGCCCTGCGCCAGTCCCTTGGCACTATACCAGTCACTAGAGATTCTCTGAATATTATGAAAAGGGGGACAGAAATAACTGAACTAAGCTCTTTAAGAATTCTAGGGTGTATCCCATCTGGTCCCGGGGCCTTGTGCACATTTATTTTATTTAATTTAGCTTGGACCATCTCTACATTCATCCAATTCAGTATATCAACTGATATATTAACAGCACTGGCACCGGCTACATCGGCTGCTCTTTCTTCAGTTGTATATACAGAGCTAAAGAACCCATTTAGTAACTCTGCCTTCTCTTGATCCCCTGTGATCAACTCCCCATTACCATTATCTAGGGGTCCTACATGTTCAGACCTTGGCTTTTTAGCATTTATATGCTTGAAGAATTTTTTGGGATTTGTTTTACTATCCTTGGCCACCTGCCTTTCATTTTGTATTTTTGCTAATTTTATTACATTTTTACAGATTTTATTAAGCTCTTTATATTTTACAAAGGCTACAGCTGTACCCTCAGATTTGTATTTTTTAAATGCCCTTTTTTTGTCATGTATTGCCCCTTTCACAGAAGGTGTAAGCCATGTGGGGTTTAATTTGAGTCGTTTATACTTGTTACCTATAGGAATACATTTTGCACTATAATAACTCAAAGTAGATTTGAAAATCTCCCATTTATCATTTGTTCCATTATTTGACATTAGTTCTTCCCAGTCTATGTCCTGAATTGCAGCCTTCATCCTGGGGAAATTGGCTTTCTTAAAATTAAATGTTTTTGCCCTCCCAGCCTGCGTTTGTTTTTTACAGTATAGGTAAAATGTAACTATATTGTGATCACTGTTACCGAGGTTTTCACGAACATTGACATTCCCAACAAGATCTGCATTATTAGAAATGACCAGATCCAACAGAGCTTCACCTCTAGTCGGGTCTTCCACAAACTGGCCCATAAAATTTTCCTGCAACAGGTTGA
The DNA here is from genome assembly GCF_050947455.1 of Rhinoderma darwinii. NCBI lineage: Eukaryota > Metazoa > Chordata > Amphibia > Anura > Rhinodermatidae > Rhinoderma > Rhinoderma darwinii. The sequence continues at coordinate 64,690,246 of NC_134696.1, forward strand.
GGAAATGTCTCCCCTTTGCAGTTGAAGCTGAACCATGACACCAATTAATATCCCGGAAATTAAAATCTCCCATTATCACTACAGTACCCACCTGTGCAGCCCACTCCATCTGTTTATATAGCTGAACATCCATCTCCTCAGTTATATTGGGGGGTCTATAGATTACACCAAAAGTAATTTTTTCAGTGTTTACCTCCCTTTCTAGTTCCACCCACAAGGTTTCAACCTCCTCACAGTATTCACCCACTATTGTCTCTTTCACACTCGCCTTCATATCACTTCTCACATACAGACATACACCACCGCCTTTCCTATTTGTCCTGTCTTTCCGAAAAAGTGTAAAACCCTGTAGATTTACAGCCCAGTCATGTGAAGAGTCCAGCCATGTTTCAGCAACACCAACTATATCTATATTTTCTTCCAGTATCAAGGCCTCCAGCTCCCCCATTTTGCTTGCTAGACTTCTGGCATTTGTGAACATACACTTTAACTTGCCTGTCAGTTTTTCACTTTTATTATCAGAAATGTGATTTGACATTAATCGGGCCTTTTTATTTACACTGATGTTTTGTAACGAAAGGATCTCCTTATCTTGTTGTCTAGTCCTCTCCCCACATTCTGTTTCTCCCCCCACCAATATAGTCTGACCCCTCTCTAACCTGGCTACCCCTTTTTTTTCTACATTGACCTCACTCCTCAGCCCTAGTTTAAATACTCCGCCACCCCAGCAATTTATTGCTGTCAACCCCGAAAGTTTTTATGCCAGGCTATACAGGTGGCATCCCACTGACAAAGCAGAAATGCTGCAGTACTGGGGATTGGTACTAAATATGGGCCTAACGAAAAAGCCATCGGTGAGGTCTTATTGGTCCACCGATATTTTGTACCACTGCCCCTTGTACCGCACCACAATGCCCAGGGCTCGTTTTGAGGCAATACAGAAATTTTTACATTTCAATGACAATTCCCAGTGCTCCCCCCCCAGGATGACCCCAATTTTGATAGACTCTACAAAATTAGACCCCTTATTTCCCATTTGGCCCAAAAATTTTCAGCATCTTATACCCCTGGCAGAGAAATTGCCATTGACGAGTCCCTGGTGCATTTCAAGGGAAGGGTAAAGTTCAGACAGTATTTGCCCAACAAACGTGCCAGGTATGGCATAAAAATTTACAAGTTGTGTGAGTCGGAGTCGGGCTACACTCACACGTTTAAAATATACGAGGGAAGGGACAGTCAAATTGAGCCCCCAAACTGTCCACCCGTCCTGACCACAACTGGGAAGATTGTCTGGGACCTCCTGCACCCACTGTTTAATAAGGGGTACCACTTGTATATAGACAACTGGTATACAAGTGTACCCCTGTTCAAATGCCTGGCGGAGCAAAAAACAGTGGCGTGTGGGACGGTCCGCAAAAACCAGAGACAGCTCCCAAAAACCCTTCTTGGACAACCCCTGCAGCGTGGGGAGAGCAGCGCACTCCTTAGCGAAGGGGTCCTCTTTTTGAAGTTCAGGGACAAGAAGGATGTCCTAATGCTGACATCAATCCATGATGCCACCTGCTCTCTTGTCCCTGTGCGTGGTGCAACACCCACCACCACGTCACGGCCTGTCTGCATCCAGGCCTATAATAAGTTCATGGGGGGAGTGGACCTTTCTGACCAGATGCTTAAGCCGTACAATGCCATGCGGAAATTAAAAATTTGGTATAAAAAACTTGCGGTGCACTTTATCCAAATGGCATTGTAAAACTCCTTTGTCATCTACAGGAGCACTGGTCAGGAGGGGACATACCTGGAGTACCAGGAGAAGGTGATCAAATCCCTTCTCTTTGGGAATGTGGCAGAGGTAGGGGAAAGTTCTGCCTCAGCAAGCACGGATGTCCCCAGAGTAGTTCCAGGCCAGCACTTTCCTGGTGAAGTGCCGCCCACAGAAAAAAAAGGCGCCCCCAGAAAAAGTGTTGTGTCTGTGCCAGAAGAGGCATAAGAAAAGACACGACATATCAGTGTAACACCTGTCCCACCCACCCTGGACTGTGTATCAAGGAGTGCTTCCAAATATATCACACCTCTCTGGGGGTTCTAAATTTTATTTTCACCCGTCCCTTTCATTTATAATTATAGTCCCTTCCATTTACAATTACCGTCCCTTTGATTTACCATAACCATTTCACCATTTCAAAATTGAAGATCCCCCATAACAAAACTAAAAATTCCCATTATACCCCTAGATGAATACCTAGGATTTGTAATACTGTGTAGTATCTGCACAATTTTTTAGGCCTTTGCAAACATGACATGTGCCCAAAAATCATCCAAGTAAAATAAGGCCTCAAAATCCTTGTGGTGTTCCAATACTTTCTGGCCCTGCCATACGTCCAGCAACAGCAGATTAGAGCCAATTTGAGGGTATTTCTAAACTCAGAAGAAATGGGCCAATAAGTGTTGAGGTGCTTTTTTTCACTTGCATAATCAGTGATGACACCCCTAGATAAATTCCTTGAGGGGTGTAGTATTCAAAATGGGGTAATTTCTGGGTGCTTTCCATCGTTATGGGGGCTCAGAGTCTCTGCAAAGATCAAATGGGGCTGTTGAACCAATCATGCAAAACTTGGGCCCTGAAAATCTAAGGCTGCTCCTTCACTTCCAGGCACTGCCATGTGTCCACACAACATATTTGGATCACTTTGGGGGTATCTTTGAACTCGGTACAAATGGGCCAATAAGTATTGAGGTGCTTTTTTTCACTTGCATGCTCTGTATCTGAAAAATCGGTCCTATAAATGAAGCATTTGTGAAAAAATTTGAAAATGTCCTTTTTCACTCCACATTTCCACAAGATTCTGCAAAGAAACTGTGCCGTCAAAAAAGTGATGACACCCCTAGATAAATTCCTTGAGGGGTGTAGTATTCAAAATGGGGTAATTTCTGGGTGTTTTCCATCGTTATGGGGGCTCAGAGTCTCTTCAAAGATCAAATGAGGCTGTTGAACCAATCATGCAAAACTTGGGCCCTGAAAATCTAAGGCTGCTCCTTCACTTCCAGGCACTGCCATGTGTCCACACAACATATTTAGATCACTTTGGGGGTATCTCCGAACTCGGTACAAATGAGCCAATAAATGTTGAGGTGTTTTTCTTCACTTGCATGCTCGGAACAATCTGTCTTATAAATGAAACATTGTGTAAAGGATCTGCCAAGCACAGCTTCGGGGTTAACTCCCATAGGTAATCAGTCTGCACCTGAATCTACGTCTCTGAGACTGACTCCATCGTCCACCACTCAGGATGGCAGGCTTAGGAGTGGGAGAGCCTATCGCAGCCTGGCCAGACGGAGCTAGCTCCCGCCCTCTGTCTATTTATACCTGCCTTTCCTGTTCCTCCTTTGCTTGTGATTCTTTTCGTGTGGTTTCCTGGCCCAGCTACAGCTCCTAACTATTTGATCCTGCTCCATACTGACCCTGGCTTATTGACTACTCTCCTGCTCTGCGTTTGGTACCTCGTGCTCTCCTGGTTTGACTTGGCTCGTTCACCACTCTGGTTGCTCACGGTGTTTCCGTGGGCAACTGCCCCTTTCCCTTTGCTTTGTGTTCCCTTGTATGTTTGTCTCGTGCACTTACTGAGCGTAGGGACCGCCGCCCAGTTGTACCCCGTCGCCTAGGGTGGGTCGTTGCAAGTAGGCAGGGACAGAGTGGTGGGTAGATTAGGGCTCACTTGTTCGTTTCCCTACCCCCGTCGTTACACATTGGTGAAAAAATTGAAAATAGCTTTTTTCACGCCAGATTTCGACAAGATTCTGCAAAAAAAATTTGTGGACAAAAATGTGATCGCACACCGAGAAAAATTCTTAGAGGGGTGTAGTTATCAAAATGGGGCCATTTCTGAGGGTTTCCCATCATTATGGGGGCTCAGAGTCTCATGCAAAACTTGAGTCCTGAAAACCTAAGGCTTCTCCTTCACTTCCATGCACTGCCATGTGTCCATACAACATATTTGGACCACTTTGGGGGTATCTCTGAACTCGGTACAAATGGGCCAATAATGCTTTTCTTCACTTGCATGCTCTGTGTCTGAAAAATCTGTCCTATGAATGAAGCAGTTGTGAAAAATTTTTAAATGTTCTTATTCACGCCAGATATCCACAACATTCTGCAAAAAAATTATGGGGTTAAAAAAATTGATCACACCCCTAGAAAAAATTCCTTGAGGGGTCCAGTTTCCAAAATGGGGTCACTTTTGGGGGGTTTCCACTGTTTTGGTCCCTCCAGGGCATTGCAAACGCGACATGGCAATGAAAACTATTCCAGCAAAATCCGTTCTCCAAAATCCAAATGACGCTCCTTCTCTTCTGAGCCCTGCTGTGGGTCCAAACAGCAGTGTATTACCACATATGTGGTATTGCCGTAATCGGGAGAAATGGCTTTACAAATGTAGTGGTGCTTTTTCTCCTTTATTCCTTGTAAAAATTTAAAATTTCTATGTTTTTTTCAGAAAAAAAGTAGATTTTCATCTTCACACACAAATTCAAATAGATTTCGCAAAACAACTGTGGGGTCAAAATGCTAAACATACCCCTAGAAAGATTCCTTGAGGGGTCCAGTTTCCAAAATGGGGTCACTTTTGGGGGTTTTCCACTGTTTTGGTCCCTCCAGGGCATTGCAAACGCGACATGGCACTGAAAACTATTCCAGCAAAATCTGTTCTCCAAAATCCAAATGACGCTCCTTCTCTTCTGAGCCCTGCTGTGGGTCCAAACAGCAGTGTATTACCACATATGTGGTATTGCCGTAATCGGGAGAAATTGCTTTACAAAAGTAGTGGTGCTTTTTCTCTTTTATTCCTTGTAAAAATTTACAATTTCTATGTTTTTTCAGAAAAAAAGTAGATTTTCATCTTCACACACAAATTAAAATAGATTTCGCAAAACAACTGTGGGGTCAAAATGCTAAACATACCTCTAGAAAGATTCCTTGAGGGGTCCAGTTTCCAAAATGGGTCACTTTTGGGGGTTTTCCACTGTTTTGGTCCCTCCAGGGCATTGCAAACGCGACATGGCAATGAAAACTATTCCAGCAAAATCCGTTTTCCAAAATCCAAATGACGCTCCTTCTCTTCTGAGCCCTGCTGTGGGTCCAAACAGCAGTGTATTACCACATATGTGGTATTGCCGTAATTGGGAGAAATTGCTTTACAAATTTAGTGGTGCTTTTTCTCCTTTATTCCTTGTAAAAATTTATAATTTCTATGTTTTTTCAGAAACAAAGTAGATTTTCATCTTTACACACAAATACAAATAGATTTCGCAAAACAACTGTGGGGTCAAAATGCTAACTATACCCCTAGAAAAATTCCTTGAGGCGTGTAGATTCTAAAATGGGGTCACTTTTTCTCTGTTTTCACTGTATCGGCAGCACAAGAACTCTTCAAACCTGACATGGTGCCTAAAATATATTCTAAAAAAAGGAGGCCCCAAAATCCCCTAGGTGTTCCTTTGCTTCTGAGGCCTGTGCTTCAGTCTGTTAGCACACTACGGCCACATGTGGGATATTTCTAAAAAGTGCAGAATCTGGGCAATAAATATTCAGTTGCATTTCTTGGAAAAAACTTTCTGTGTTACAGAAAAAAATGGATTACATATGAATTTTGGCAAAAAAAATGAAATTTGTAAATTTCACCTGTAGTTTGCTTTAATTCCTCTGAAATGCCTAAAGGGTTAAAAAACTTTCTAAATGCTGTTTTGAATACTCTGAGGGGTGCAGTTTTCAAAATGGCTTGATTTATGGGGACTTTCTAATATATAAGGCCCACAAACTAACTTCAGAACTGACCTGGTCCCTGAAAAAATGGCCTTTTGAAATTTTCTTGAAAATATGAGAAATTGCTGCTAAAGTTCTAAGCCTTGTAACGTCCTAGAAAAATAAAAGAATGTTCCAAAAATGATGCAAATATAAAGTAGACATATGGGAAATATAAACTAGTAAGTATTTTGTGTGGTAATACTATCTGTCTTCCAAGCAGATAGATTTAAATTTCGAAAAATGGTAATTTTTGCAAATTTTCTCTAAATTTTTTCTCTAAATTTTTTCACTAACATAAAGTACAATATGTCACGAGAAAACAATCTCAGAATCGCTTGGATAGGTAAAAGCATTCCGGAGTTATTACCACATAAAGTGACACATCTCAGATTTGAAAAATCGGCTTCGTCCTGAAAGCCAAAACAGGCTCAGTCCTGAAGGGGTTAATCACCTTTTTATTTTCATTTATATTGATAAACGTATTTGTGCATTTATGCAGAAGCACTGTATTGTACTGTTATATATATGCATATGCATTTTTTATATATTTGTCACTGTATTTAATTAATTAATATATTTATTACATTTCATTTTTTCTTTGGTCATTCTCAAAAATATCCACAAGAGGGCACCCATACACAGTTCACTAAAAATCCACATACTATATTGCAAGTTTATTCTTATTCTTTTACATATTTCTTCAATTACTATCTAACTAAATAGGGTCACATATATTTGATATATACTCACGTCCTATACCGTGGCTGGGGTTGCGCATGAGCAGTGACGAGGGATGCGGCCTTTCTCCGTCGGCCGTCAATTACCGCTCTATGCACATGCGCTGTCTCCCTGGTGACGCGTCCTGGGATTCGCGTATGCGCTGATGGGCGATGACGCCCGGCGGCGGGGATCTCGCGCTCTTTTGAAAATCACGCATCATGCCTTTCAAGCACGGAAGCGGTGCGATGACGTCATCGCGCCGCTAGCGTCGTTGAAAGGCGCAGATTGGCGGGGCAAGTCATTTTGGGCTAATGCATGTATTTGGCTGTCGCTAGCACTGGGGGCCCCTCCGGTGCTAGCGATGCCTATGGGCATGAGAGGGCCTGTCTCACCAGGCACGTACTCGTTTGAGGCTCGGCGACGCGGGCCCCGTAGTAGTGGCGCTACCGCTGTAGCAGCCATAACGGCTGCTAGCGGCGCCATCGGGCATATGGGGGGGGTGTCGGCTGGCGGCATGGGCCCCCTCAAGCCACGGGCCCCGTAGCAGCCGCTACGGCTGCTACCGCGGTAGTTACGCCACTGCTCATGACATACTGGACAACCTGTACCAGGGAGCAACTGTGCACTACCAAACATTTTTCTAATTATACTCTGCATCTGTACCACGGAGTACTTAGATTCACGATCTGCTTGACCACTTCCCCATTTAACTATACTACTACTATAGATGTTATATGTAACACATAAATTCTATATAGCTATTGTTCTCCTCGCAAGACCATAAACCAATACCTGCTCCCATGTGATATTTATCCAGTGACAATGTTATTTTCTCTTCTTTTTTAACTTTAAAGTTAAGTTTAATACTTGTACAATTTTTCTTTTTCATTATTTATTTCTTTTTTTCTTATATATATCTATCGTGTCCGTAATACGTATAGAGTTATAAGCACATTGGCATAAATAAATAAATAGATTTAAGAATTTCACTCCAATCTGGTGTGCCGAGTACTACGTTTGCTCATGTATCTGCTTGTAAGACAGGCAGTTATAACACACAAAATTATTGCTAATTAACATCCCACATATGTCTACTTTAGATTGGCATCATTTTTTGAACATCCTTTTATTTTTCTAGGACGTTACAAGACTTAGAACTTTAGCAGCAATTTCTCACATTTTCAAGAAAATTTCAAAAGGCTATTTTTTCAGGGACCAGTTCAGTTGTGAAGTGGCTTTTAGGGTCTTATATATTAGAAACACCAAATAAGTTACCCCATTTTATAATTATTTTTTTTAAACCTTTAGACGTTTCACAGGAATTTACAAATTTCATTTTTTTTAATTTTTTTTTGCAGACATTCATTTCTGACGAAGGTTGCGAAACGCGCGTCGAGGTGCTGCCATCCAGGTGCAATATTTCTCCACCATGTCCTCTGCAGGTATTATTGACCATATAACTATTGTAGTTTTAATCCTCGTACTGGTTTAGTGCTCTATGCTTCATTCACATTGTGTATTCTGGTTTTTGAGTGACCTGTCTGTGCAGCGTTATCTTATCAGGCCCTCCGGGTTCTGATGCTGTTATTGCATGTTGATATATCCCCTTTTATTTAAGGCACATGCTGTTGTTTATGAGGACCTTCCATTCTGATTACATACTACCCTATGTTTTCATTACAGTGCACCTGGTTTATTTCATATATTTTTAACTGTCTATAGTATATACTTGGGAGGGGGGTTATTTTTGTATTTCTATTTTTGTATTTATGTGTATTTAATATCATGATTAATAAAATTATGTTTGATGAATTAATAATGTATCAAGATTTATTTTTGGTTTAATGGACATTCATTTCTAATCAATTTTTTTGTAACACAAAGTTTTACCAGAGAAACACAACTCAATATTTATTGCCCAGGTTCTGCAGTTTTAGGAAATATCCCACATGTGGCCCTAGTGTGGTAATGGACTGAAGCACAGGCCTCAGAAGCAAAGGAGCACCTAGAGGATTTTGGGCCTCCTTATTATTAGAATATATTTTAGGCACCATGTCAGGTTTGAAGGGCTCTTGCAGTGCCAAAACCGTGGAAATCCCCCAAAAGTGACCCTATTTGGGAAACTTACACCCCTAAAGGAATTTTGACCCTACAGGTTTTTTGCAGAAATTATTGGAAGTAGGCTGTGAAAATGGAAATCTACATTCTTTCAAAGAAAATGTAGGTTTAGCAAATTTTTTCTAATTTCCACAAGGACTAAAGGAGAAAAAGCACCGCAACATTTGTAAAGCAATTTCTCCCGAGTAAAACAATACCCTGCATGTGGTCATAAACGGCTGTTTGACACACGCCAGAGCTTAGAAGGCAAGGAGCTCCATTTGGCTTTTGGAGATCCAATTTAGCAGGAATGGTTTGCCAAAACAGTGAAAACGTCCAAAAAGTGACTCCATTTAGGAAACTACAGCCCTTGAGGAATTAATCTAGGGGTGTAGTGAGAATTTTGACCCCAGAGGTGTTTCATAGATTTTATTAGAATTGGGCAGTGAAAATAAAAACAATCCTTTTTTTTTCAATAAGACGTAGCTTTAGCTTAAAATATTTCATTTTCTCAACAAATAAAGAAAAAAAAGCACCCCAACATTTGTAAAACAATTTCTCCCGAGTATGGCAATACCCCATATGTGGTCATAAACTGGGCTCAGAAGGGAAGGAGTGCCATTTCACTTTTGGAGTGCAGATTTTGCTAGATTGGTTTCTGGTCGCTATGTAGCATTTACAAAGCCCCTGTGGGACCAAAACAGTAGAAACCCCCCAGTAGTGACCACATTTTAGAAACTACACCTCTCAAGGTATTCACCTAGGGGTGTAGTGAGCATGTTAACCCCGCAGGTGCTTTGCAGAAATTAGTGTGCACTCGATTTTGCAGAGTGAAAATGGGATTTTTTTCCATAGATATGCCAATATGTGGTGCCCGGCTTGTGCCACCATAACAAGACAGCCCTCTAATTATTATGCGGTGTTTCCCGGTTTTAGAATCACCCTACATGGGTCACTAATCTTTTGCCTGGACATTCGACAGGGCTCAATAGTGAAAGAGTACCATGCGAAATTGAGGCCTAATTTGGCGACTTACAAAGTATTGGTTCACAATTGCAGGGCTCTGATGTGAAATAATAAAAGAAACCCCTGAGAAGTGACCCCATTTTGGAAACTACACCTCCCAAGGCATTTATTAAGAGGTGTAGTGAGCATTTTCACCCCACAGGTCTTTTCCATGAATGATTGCGCTGCGGATGATGCAAAGTATACATTTTAATTTTTCCCCAGATATGCCAATTCAGTGGCAAATATGTCATGCCCAGCTTATGCCACTTGAGACATACACCCCAAAAATATATGGCGGTGCCATATATGTGGAAGTAAATTGCTGTTTGGGCACGCTGTAGGGTTCAGAGGGGAGGGATTGCCATTTGGCTTTTGAAGCGTGGATTTTGCTTGGTAGTAGTTTTGTTTGGCATTTTACTGGTATTTCAGTTTATAATGTGGTGGTACATGTAAGCTGGGCAGAGTACATCAGGGGCATATTCAGGTGGTATAATAATGGGGGAAAAAACCCCAATAAAATAATCCATAGATGTGTGTTACGCTGTGAAGCAATCTTTTCTGCACAGGCCAGTGTCGCACTGATAGATGGTGTCCCTTCTTATCCCCCTTTTGGTCCACACTCCGCACCTTTGCAGTTTAGTGAATTTTGCTGGGAAGTGTCCTGGCATACAGGCACCCTCGCTTCCAGCAGATATGTTTGGGCCCTCCCCTTCCTGGTTCCCTAATTTTAGGGCCTCGATACATCGCCTCTTGAAACAGAATTTTTTTTCCCCTTAGGCTTGCACAACCGCATATTTTTATTTCCTGACTTAACTAATTTTATTTTTTCATAGACATAGTGGTATGAGGGCTGTTTTTTTGCGGGATGAGCTGTAGTTATTATTATTGGTACCATTTTGGGGTACATGCGACTTTTTGATCACTTCTTATCCTATTTTTTGGGAGGCAAGGTGACCAAAAATCTGCAATTCTGGCATAGTTTTTTTAGGGTTTTTTTTTATACGGCGTTCACCATGCGTTATAAATTACATGTTTAATTTTATTCTGCGGGTCAGTATGATTCCGGACATACCAAACTTCTAGCACTTTTTTATGTCTTACATCTTTTTGCACAAGAAAAAGAATGTATTTTTTCTGTCGCCATGTTGTGAGAACCATAACTTTTAACATTTTTCATCGACGGAGCTGTATGAGGGCTTGTTTTTTTGCAAGACGAACTATAGTTTTATAGGTACATGCGACTTTTTGATCACTTTTTATTTCAATTTTGGTAGGGCAAATTCTGTCATTGTTTTTTTAAGTTTTTTTTTACGCCGTTCACCATGTAGAATAAATAACATAATATTTTTATAATTTAGGCCGGTACCGTCACATCGACTTACCTGCAAACGCCGATGCTGCTGCAGAATCATCTGTAGCCTCTGGTGCCGATGTGTCCTCGCTCGTCTGACATGATGCAGGACCTGTGAGTGACGTCACAGCGTGATCTGCCAGAAGCTGGGCGTTCTGAAGAGAAGTGGATGATACTTCTCATCAGAACGCCCAGCTAGTAAAAGTATTAAAAACGCCCCGATGTACGCACATAATACACGCCCACTTGGACTTTTACTTTTAAACACACCCACTTGGACTTTTGCAAGCCTCATTTGCATAACTACAAAAATAGTCATAACTTGGCCAAAAATGCTCGTTTTTTAAAAATAAAAACGTTACTGTAATCTACATTGCAGCGCCTATCTGCTGCAATAGCAGATAGGGGTTGCAAAATCTGGTGACAGAGCCTCTTTAAACACCGCTTATCGGGGGCCAAACTCCTCATCCCCCCAAATTGGAGATCGACTCAAGTTCCCACGCTCTCTCAATGGATAAACAAAGTTGAGCAAATTTACTATATAGAAGAAATAGTGGAACTATCTAACCGCTCATACACTAAATTTACAGGGATTTGTAGACCGTGGACAATTTTCCGTTCCTCAGCTCAGTTTTTGGAGGTAGCCTTGGGCACACAATAGACATCCTCTATATGCCGCATTGTAGGAATTGTTAGTTAACTGACACTTCTTGTTTCAGATAAAATTGTCTTGTAAATCTCTCTCAATCCCCCCCTCCTCCTCCCCCTCGCTCCTTATTCCCCTTTCCTATCCCCTCCTTCTTTCCTTTGTAATGTGTACTTACATTACATCTTTCTAATTTTTTTGTTCCAAGTTTTGCATCTTAACCTGAACGTTAAGTCATAGCTGCCTATGCAACGTTACATTGTATTTACTGGCATTTTCATCTGCTTGATTGTACCTACATATGCTGTCCAAAAACTATTTTCAATTCAGTTTGTATGATTTAATTTTGTTTAAAACAATAAAAAGAAAATGTAAAAGAAAAGAATATGGAATTTAATTTTGGGCTTTAGTTTATGGGATGGGATGTGTCTCTTACAATGAAAGACTAGAGAAACTGGGCTTGTTTAACTTGGAAAAAAAGACGCCGTGGGGTGATCTTTTTAACTTGTCTAAATATATGTGTGGTCAATACAAAGAACTGGCACATAATCTGTTCTTTCCAAGGACTCTACAAAGGATCACGGGACGTTCATTGCATGTGGAAGAAAGACGTTTCTCAAATCAATATAGGAAAGGGTTCTTTACAATTAGAGTAGTCAAGCTATGGAATGCCCTACCCAAAAAGGAAGTAATGGAGATACTATGTCAGCATTCAAAAAAAAAAGTCTAGATGATTATTTATTGACAAATGGCGTTGAGGGTTATAATTAATCAAGCAATGAATGGCGTATAATTTATTACGAAAGGTTGGACTTGATGGACCTGTGTCTTTTTTTCAACTAATGTAACTACATCTTGCCCCACAAAAAACGATCCCTCACACAGCTTCATCGTCAGAAAAATTATGGGTGAAATTATGGTTTTGTTGACACAAAAAATTTTTTTTTTAGAAAGTGCTTTTATTTAGTTCCTCAGCTCAGTTTTTGGAGGTAGCCTTGGGCACACAATAGACATCCTCTATATGCCGCATTGTAGGAATTGTTAGTTCACGAATAGTTGTTTAATTGTAACTGACACTTCTTGTTTCAGATAAAATTGTCTTGTAAATCTCTCTCAATCCCCCCCTCCTCCTCCCCCTCGCTCCTTATTCCCCTTTCCTATCCCCTCCTTCTTTCCTTTGTAATGTGTACTTACATTACATCTTTCTAATTTTTTTGTTCCAAGTTTTGCATCTTAACCTGAACGTTAAGTCATAGCTGCCTATGCAACGTTACATTGTATTTACTGGCATTTTCATCTGCTTGATTGTACCTACATATGCTGTCCAAAAACTATTTTCAATTCAGTTTGTATGATTTAATTTTGTTTAAAACAATAAAAAGAAAATGTAAAAGAAAAGAATATGGAATTTAATTTTGGGCTTTAGTTTATGGGATGGGATGTGTCTCTTACAATGAAAGACTAGAGAAACTGGGCTTGTTTAACTTGGAAAAAAAGACGCCGTGGGGTGATCTTTTTAACTTGTCTAAATATATGTGTGGTCAATACAAAGAACTGGCACATAATCTGTTCTTTCCAAGGACTCTACAAAGGATCACGGGACGTTCATTGCATGTGGAAGAAAGACGTTTCTCAAATCAATATAGGAAAGGGTTCTTTACAATTAGAGTAGTCAAGCTATGGAATGCCCTACCCAAAAAGGAAGTAATGGAGATACTATGTCAGCATTCAAAAAAAAAAGTCTAGATGATTATTTATTGACAAATGGCGTTGAGGGTTATAATTAATCAAGCAATGAATGGCGTATAATTTATTACGAAAGGTTGGACTTGATGGACCTGTGTCTTTTTTTCAACTAATGTAACTACATCTTGCCCCACAAAAAACGATCCCTCACACAGCTTCATCGTCAGAAAAATTATGGGTGAAATTATGGTTTTGTTGACACAAAACAATTTTTTTTTTAGAAAGTGCTTTTATTTAGTTCCTCAGCTCAGTTTTTGGAGGTAGCCTTGGGCACACAATAGACATCCTCTATATGCCGCATTGTAGGAATTGTTAGTTCACGAATAGTTGTTTAATTGTAACTGACACATCTTGTTTCAGATAAAATTGTCTTGTAAATCTCTCTCAATCCCCCCCTCCTCCTCCCCCTCGCTCCTTATTCCCCTTTCCTATCCCCTCCTTCTTTCCTTTGTAATGTGTACTTACATTACATCTTTCTAATTTTTTTGTTCCAAGTTTTGCATCTTAACCTGAACGTTAAGTCATAGCTGCCTATGCAACGTTACATTGTATTTACTGGCATTTTCATCTGCTTGATTGTACCTACATATGCTGTCCAAAAACTATTTTCAATTCAGTTTGTATGATTTAATTTTGTTTAAAACAATAAAAAGAAAATGTAAAAGAAAAGAATATGGAATTTAATTTTGGGCTTTAGTTTATGGGATGGGATGTGTCTCTTACAATGAAAGACTAGAGAAACTGGGCTTGTTTAACTTGGAAAAAAAGACGCCGTGGGGTGATCTTTTTAACTTGTCTAAATATATGTGTGGTCAATACAAAGAACTGGCACATAATCTGTTCTTTCCAAGGACTCTACAAAGGATCACGGGACGTTCATTGCATGTGGAAGAAAGACGTTTCTCAAATCAATATAGGAAAGGGTTCTTTACAATTAGAGTAGTCAAGCTATGGAATGCCCTACCCAAAAAGGAAGTAATGGAGATACTATGTCAGCATTCAAAAAAAAAAGTCTAGATGATTATTTATTGACAAATGGCGTTGAGGGTTATAATTAATCAAGCAATGAATGGCGTATAATTTATTACGAAAGGTTGGACTTGATGGACCTGTGTCTTTTTTTCAACTAATGTAACTACATCTTGCCCCACAAAAAACGATCCCTCACACAGCTTCATCGTCAGAAAAATTATGGGTGAAATTATGGTTTTGTTGACACAAAACAATTTTTTTTTTAGAAAGTGCTTTTATTTAGTAAAGATAGTAGAACATAAAACAATATATAAAATTTGGTATCTCCATAATCCTATTGACCCACAAAATAAAGTTAACATGTCATTTTTACCGCCCAATGCACACTGGAGAATTAAAACGATTCTACCGGGGGCGTGGCTACCAGCGTATGGAGTAAGACGTGTGCTCCTGTAGCTCTGTAGCTCCCGGGCTAATTACCGGCTCACACCAGCGATTAAACCACCGCTTGAGACTTCGTTCCTCCCTGGACGGTCTCCTGAATAGTTGGAGGTATGGGCAAACTGAAAAAGAAGCCCACGACTGTTAAACTCGCCGAGTTTTTTTTAGCGTCGCGGACCCAAGATGGCGCCAACTCCCCGGCGCCCTTACAGCAGAGGAGTTCTGACTCTAGTCAGAGGAGCTCAGGCACTACATGAGGGTCTGTTCCTGCTTCCCTGCCTCCTTACCTGAGATCTTCAGAGCATGCATCCTCTTCGCAGCCGTCCTCTCCTCTCAGTGACCATGTGCAGCCTCCTGTGGGATCTTCTTATTCGCCATCTGTGAGTACTGCTGGCTCTCCTGCAGGGCAGAGTCTGTTACATGCTCCATTTCCTGACACTGTGAATGTTTAGCAGCCATCTTTGCCTCTCTATGCTTCTGGTGCAGAGAAACCTGTATCTGAAATTGCGCTCAAGTTGTTGTTGCAAGAGTTTCATACTTCCATCCAGCAGTCCATACATTCAGCTTTTCATCATCTGCAAAAAGATTTTCATGCCCTTGGGGACAGAACTTCTCATATTGAAAACAAAATGGCTGAATATTCTAAAGCTCATAATTTACTTGTGGATGCAAGTACTTCATTGGAACAACAGGTTGAAACGTTGAAATACAAGGTCGCAGACCTCGAAGATCGGTCGCGCCCTAATAATGTACGGTTCTGTGGCATTTCTGAGTCAGTTAAAGGAGACCAGTTGGTAGAGTTTCTCACAGATCTTTTTGTGACAATATCACCGGATACACCGCCAATGGACTTGATGATTGACAAAGCGCATCGTATTCCTAAGCCCAAGTCGTTGCCTTTATCTGCTCCGAGTGATGTGATTGCACGTATTAATTTTTACCGCTTTAAAGACAAATTACTGTTTGCGGCAAGAAATGTGACCTCCCTTCCTGGGAGGTTTCAAGATGTTAAATTGTTTGCGGATCTTTCTGCCGCTGCAGTGCTTCGTCGGAGAGAATTTTCGTCTGTTACCACGATTTTGCGGGATCATCAAATTCCCTATAAATGGTAATTCCCCGTCAAGCAGATCATCACCTACAAAGGATCCAGATATGTGGCGGACTCCCTGCAGAACGTTCAAGCCCTGCTCACTGATTGGAATGTGAATGCGTTGTCCCCTACAGGCTCACGGGCCTTCTCATCTAGACGGCCTGCTTCTTCAATCAAGGATCCTCCTATTCTGAATACGGACTGGCAGAAAGTCTCAGGTCGTAGATCTTCTGTATCCTGAATGTGTTTAAGTTCTTCTATGATGCCTTCATGTGGCTCTTTCTTGTTTTACTATAAGGGCGGTTAGTTTTTCATGTCCTTATTGCATATGTACTCTTTGTTGACTTTAAATAGCCCGGGCTAGGCTCTTGGCTTAAACCACCTGCCTAGTGGCCTTAAGTCTTCCACCCCCTAACGTAGCGCCAATTTTCTACCATGCGCCAACACGATTGTTTTTGTTTCCAATTTATTTTTCTGTTTTATTGTAAGTTTTTCTCACCATACTCACCTACTTGAGATTGTAATTTCTTTTTTTTTCATATGCTTGTGCATGTCATGTTCTTGGAGGGTCTCTGTAATCCCAGATTGTGGGGTAACACTATTATTGTGATTTTACCAATTTATAGCGTTTTTTAAATTTTCTTTCATTATGGTACTGAATTTTTCTTCCCTAAATGTTAAAGATAAGGTGTCATGAAAATTTTTTTTTTTATATAATATTGCTTTTAGTATGTCAATAAAATACATTTTATTTATTTGTGTTTTTGTGTTGTACTTTTTATTTTTTTCTTTCTTTTACTTCTCTATGGGGGCTGCCATTTTTTTTTTTCATTTCTGTATGTGTCGATTAACGACACATACAGAGATGGAATACGGCAGCTACAGTGCATAGGAGTCAATGAACGTGAGCCGTTCCATTGCTCCTGCTCTCTGCGCCATCATGAAGACCAGCTGCACTGCAGGTAAGGTGTGTGCCTCTGTCTATCCCACTCTCTATCTCACGGACCGCCGCTCTCGTGACCCCCGACGACCCCCCCCACAGCCCCCCACACCGACAGCCCCCCCCAACGCCCCCCCCCCGACGTGATCCCCAACCTAACGCCCCCCCCCTGTATGAAGGACACATGATGCAACTGTACTGGGAAAGCCCTGAACGGTAAATATTTCTAGTTGTGTTGAGACTGAGAGGTTCATTAGTCACATTCCCAAACAGTCTAAGCACAACTAGAGAGATTTACCGTTCAGGGTTCTGGGAAAGCTGGGTGACCACCATTACCCCTCCTACTGGAGTGTGAGAGGTTCATTAGTCACATCCCCAAACACACTCCAGTAGGAGGGGTAATGGTGGTCACCCAGCTTTCCCAGACCCCTGAACGATAAATCTCTCTAGTTGTGCTGAGACTGAGAGGTTCATTAGTCACATCCCCAAACAGTCTCAGCACAACTAGAGAGATTTACCGTTCAGGGGTCTGGGAAAGCTGGGTGACCACCATTACCCCTCCTACTGGAGTGTGAGATGTTCATTAGTCACATCCCCAAACACAGTAGGAGGGTTAATGGTGGTCATCCAGCTTTCCCAGAAGCAGATATAACCAGGAAAGGGCTGGATGGACGGGCTGAGGGTGCACATGGTTTTTGGTGATCCCCCTCTGTCATGTGATTGGACCTAGGTTACCGGTTCATCAGATGGGGTTCATGTGACTATAAATCTGTCCCTAACAAGAGACAGTGCACTCAGGACAAGCCCTGCCCTCATGCCATAGTTGTGTGGTTCTGTCTGCAGTGATGGTGGTGGGTGGCTCTGACACCCGCCTTCCCCGTCTGGTCATCTCAGGACAGAAGGGGTGTCCGGTTTGGAGACACAGCGGCGCACCTGTCCTCAGGTTGTATCTGGTATTGCAGTTCACCTCCATTGAAGTGAATAGGACAGAGCTGTAATACCACACACGACCTGAGGACAGGTGCGGCGCCATGTTTTCCTGGACGACCCCTGTAAGACTTTTCCTGTGTGTGTGTGTGTGTGTGTGTGTGTGGCAGAGCGGAGTGTGCACGGGCGCCGCTGATATTTCATAGCCGCTTATCAGTTGTTTTGAAGAATCAGCAGCGAGCACCGCCCCCCCACACACACACGGAGTGTGAACCGATCAACTGAAAAGTCATTCACTTCACTTTCATCATTCTAAGGGTATGTTCACACGCAGTGTTTTCAGCTGAAAAATCGGAAGCAGAACGCGTACAAGCATCTGCCCATTGGTTTCAATGGGAAATACGGAGTTCCGTTCCGACAGGGCGTTTTTACGTGGTAGTTTTCCAAAACCGACACGTAAAAAGACGCCCACCAAAATGAAGTGCACATCACTTCTTGGGACGTTTTTGGAGCCGTTTTTAATTTACTTTATAGAAAAACAGCTCCAAAAACGGCCATAAAAAACGTGAGTTTGATTAAAAAATGGCTGAAAATCAGGAGCAGTTTTCCCTTTGTTTAGTAAGCGTGTGAACATACCCTTAGCCTTTTGGTGTGTTCTATAACTTCTGCCAGATGCAGAATCACACCCAAAATGGCTGCCGGACACTGCTTAGCAATTTTCCTGGCTTGTGGGAGGGGTGAGATTCCCTCCCACATTTACAGCAGCTGTGAGTCAGGTTGCTTTGCCTTATTCACCTTGCTGTAATTCTGGGAAGTGCTCCCCCTGGTGGCCAACATAGGAAAACATGTAAAATTATTATTTCATTTTTAATACTTTCCACCATATGGAAGAAAAAAAAATTCTGCAAAAAACGTAAAAAATATAATAGCAATAAGTAACGACACTTAAAAAAAAAAGGTTTAATTCGCGACATATTCCCTTTAAGGGTCTTAACAGCCCATTTAAACGCTCGATGTTGTGGGCGGAAGCCAAGCGCCTAAAATCGTCTGTATTGTGTTTACAAGAAACACATCTAAATCAATCTGATGCCTTTAGGCTTAAGCATAAAAATTTTCCCCATATTTACACTGCTCCGGCGGTTTCTAAGAAACGAGGTGTGGCTATAATCATTGACAAATTGTTAGCCTTTAAACAAGATGTTGTTCATATAGACTCGGAGGGACGCTATATTATTCTCGTTTGTCATCTTAATAATGTTCAATATACCATTGTTAACGTCTATGCGCCAAATGCACATCAAACCATATTTGTGAATAAAATGCTTAGGTTGGTACACAAACATAAACAGAGGTATCTTATGATGGTGGGAGACTATAATAAAACCATGTGGCCTTCACTTGATTCATCTGCTTTAGGTGCACCGAATTCTCCCTCGGGTCTATTTCAAACTATTTCCAAAGAAGATTTGATGGATGTGTGGCGTTTTCAACATCTCACAGAACGGGATTCTACTTTTTTTTCCCATCCTCACAGTACTTACTCTAGAATTGATTTTTTGTGAATAAACTTTTGTATGATCGTACTATATCTTTGCATATTGGTATGATATCGTGGTCAGACCATGCCCCTATTACACTTCGAATATCTGAAGATTTTAATAAACCCCCTACATTTCCTTGGAGGATTAATCATTTTATTTTGCAGTCTGCCAAATATGAGCAATCCCAAACTAGGACGTTAGAAGACTTTTTTTAATTTAATGTTACCCCTGATGTAAACTCTGCCACGATCTGGTGCTCTCATAAAGCCTTTGTGAGAGGTCACTTTATTAGTCTAGCAGCTAAAGATAAGAAAGAAAGAGCATCCAAAAGACTTAAACTCTCTAACGAAATTTTACGACTCACGCAATTAAACAAAAGTCTGTCATGCTCTGCAAGAACTAAGCTGATTAGTCATCTTCAAAACCAATTACACCAACTAGACCTCTATAAGTGTGATCTGACATTGAGGAAATTGAAAGCTAAGTATTATAGACATAGTAATAGAGCCGGAGCTTTGTTGGCGTCGCAACTAAAACATCACACATATAAAGCGAGAATTCCCTACCTTTATGACCAAAATAATACTTTATTGTTTAATCCTCCGGAAATTGCGAACTCTATTGCACAATATTATTCCTCCCTTTATAATTTGAATTCAGACTCTTCCACTACCCAACCTTCTCCGACTGCCATTGCTGATTTTTTGGCTTCTGTTTCTCTACCGACTGTCACGCCGTTACAATTGGAAACTTTGGCTAGTCCTTATCTCTTATCAGACATTAATGATGCCATATTATCACTGAAGCCGCAAAAATTCCCTGGCCCTGATGGCCTTACTAATGATAATTATAAGAAATATCATAGCGCCTCATCTCCTACAGCTGTTCAATCATATTCATTCTACCGGGCACATCCCTTCCGAAATGCTACGGGCCACGATTGTTACTTTACCTAAACCGGGCAAACCAGCAGATAGACCACAGAATTTTAGGCCCATTCGTTTGCTTAATACGGACTTAAAATTGTACTCTAAGATTCTGGCATCTCGTTTGTCTAATATTTTACCGAACTTGGTGCATCAAGACCAAGTTGGGTTTGTTAAAAACAGATTTTCGGTTGATGGCACTCAACGCTTTATTGATATTGTGGACTGGGTGGGGCGCCGTCGTATGCCCTCTCTGCTCCTATCATTGGATGCGGAGAAGGCATTTGACCGCGTACATTAGGGTTATCTAGATGCTGTACTGGCTAAATTTGGTATCATAGAAGCTGCGCGGGATATTACTATGGCGTTATATTCTACACCCTCGGCTACTGTTTTAACTTCGGGATATCAATCTACACCTGTTGAGGTATCTAATGGTACGCACCAGAGTTGCTCTCTTTCACCATTAATTTTTACGTTAATTATGGAACCCCTGGCAGAAGCTATATGCTCGTCGCCACTTATTCAGGGAATTAGTATTGGCAATTCCACGCATAAAATCGGTTAATTTGCTGACGACATGCTTATAGTGTTATCTGATCCAATTAATTCCCTTCCTCAAGTGGTAAAAGTGTTGCACCATTTTAGTTTTGTATCATATTACAAGCTTAATTTGAGTTAATCCCTGATTATGAATATGGGCCTAGCGCCGAAAACCGTACTGACTTTACAAAATCAGTATTCCTTTGTATGGTCCTCCCAGGGCCTTTCTTATTTAGGTATTACATTGAGGTACCCTGTGTCACATTTATATACTTCTAATTATCTCTTGTTACTTACCCGATTTGGAAAGAGAGCTTGAAGACTATCTGAAATTTGAATTTCTTGGATTGGCCGTATTGCAGCTATAAAAATGATGGTTTTGCTGAAAATTTTATATATCTGCAGGAATCTCCCTATCCCCCTACCTGTTTCGTATCTGACTAGACTACAGAGCCTATTGTCCAAATATGTGTGGAAAAAGCATAGAGCTAGAGTTGCTCATCCTATATTGTGCCTCCCTATTGAGAAAGGAGGGCTTGGCTTTGCTAATATGGTGGCATACTACCATGCTACTATTTTAGATCAACTCCGGCAGTGGCTGAATCCTCGGCATTCCAAACATTGGGTAAATATAGAACGTGACTGTGGTCAATATAGTTCACTTGAAACTTATCTTTGGGCTTCTGCCCTAAAGTTACAAACACGTCCCCCTCATTTATTGACTGTTAAAGCCGCTTTGATGTCTTGGAAAATGATTGTGGTCCAAAAAACTCTCTTTCCACTGCGGGTGTTTGACATGTCCCTGAAAACCCTTATGCAGTTGATTCCTGATTTAGACCTTTCTAATTGGGAGACGCAAGGCATTGGGGAGTTGTCGGATATTGGGAGTGGCAGTCTTTTGTTGTCCTTTGCAGAGATCTTGAATAAATACTCTATACCACAGGTTGTCTTTTACAAGTATTTGAGAATTCGGCACTTTATGTTAAGTATTCATACTGGAGATAATCCCCCTAAAACGCCTTATGAACTATATTTTCATCACTATAGTATGTCTATGAAAGGTGTCTCTAATGCGTATTTCGCTATTTCAGAGATTCTGCAGCCTACAACTCTTGCATGTCTCTCACACTGGGAATCGACTTATCTTTTGGCATCTAAGTTATCTAAATCCACTCAACACTTGCAAGCTACGAGGAAATTGTTATATAGATGGTATTTTATGCCTTATCGTTTAGCTTTGATCTATCCAAACTCGTCCAATATTTGCTGGAGATGTTGTGTTTCCAAGGGAACTCTTTATCATGTTTTTTGGGAGTGCCCTCTTCTAAGATTGTTTTGGGACAAAATAGACAAACTACTGTTTTACAGTATTCATTTGTTTGCAGTCCGGCATTGGCGTTACTTAATATTGGTGTTGCTGATTTTCATTCTCATGATAGAACGATCATATTTCATGTCTTGACCTCTGCAAAAATTCTGATAGCTAAATATTGGAAGCAAACTGCCACTCCTACCATATCTGAAGTAAATCAATGTCAATACAAATTGCATTATGGAAAGAACAGTTTCTACTGTACATGGGTATTAATTCTCTCAGAGCTCATCTCGGGACAAATGGCAGTCCTCTAGGTATTTTATGGACGCTCTTCAGACTTAAAGAGGCTCTGTCACCAGATTTTGCAACCCATATCTGCTATTGCAGCAGATCGGCGCTGCAATGTAGATAAGAGTAACGTTTTTGTTTTTTTTAAAAACGAGCATTTTTGGCCAAGTTATGACCATTTTTGTATTATTGCAAATAAGGCTTGCTAAAGTCCAACTGGGCGTGTTTAAAGTAAAAGTCCAACTGGGCGTGTATTATGTGTGTTACATCTGGGCGTGTTTACTACTTTTACTAGCTGGGCGTTCTGACGAGAAGTATCATCCACTTCTCTACACAACACCCAGCTTCTGGCAGTGCACAGACACAGCGTGTTCTCGAGAGATCACGCTGTGACGTCACTCACTTCCTGCATCGTGTCGGACGAGCGAGGACACATCGGCACCAGAGGCTACAGTTGATTCTGCAGCAGCATTGGCGTTTGCAGGTAAGTCGATGTAGCTACTTACCTGCAAACCTGCAGAATCAACTGTAGCCTCTGGTGCCGATGTGTCCTCGCTCGTCCGACACGATGCAGGACTTGGGGCAGGAAGTGAGTGACGTCACAGCGTGATCTCTCGAGAACACGCTGTGTGTCTGCACTGCCAGAAGCTGGGTGTTAACGAACAGAAGTGGATGATGCTGATTCGTCAGCATCATACACTCCCATTCCTAACGCCCAGCTAGTAAAAGAAGTAAAAACGCCCCGATGTACGCACATAATACACGCCCAGTTGTACTTTTACTGTAAACACGCCCAGTTGTACTTTTGAAAGCCTCATTTGCATAAATACAAAAATGGTCATAACTTGGCCAAAAATGCTCGTTTTTTAAAAATAAAAACGTTACTGTAATCTACATTGCAGCGCCTATCTGCTGCAAAAACACCGAAAAAGGCCATACTTACAAATGGACACAGCCAGGTCTGAAACGCTGATGAAGGCGAGTGAGCAGGTGCTTTAAATAATAATAGCCACTCCCACTAGTCTTGAGGGGAGTGGTATGTGGTGCATGGGATGTGTAGTAAGAAATAATAAATGAATAGTGTATGTGCAAGTGTAATAATGTGAGTGAAATATAGGGGGCAGTAATGAGTGAAGTGCCTAAAAAATAAATGAATAATGGGATGCAAGTGTGTGAAACATGGAGGAATAGTGTGTAAGTCATGAGGCGCAACGTGACTAGCCAGGTAGAAGCCTATTTGTGACGCCTTGATAATTCATAGAGCGGGCTACCCTGCTTGCTAGGCCAAACAACAACACACCATGCTCTCCCAGCATCAAAGACCTGGCTGTGTCCAAAAGAAGCGAATATAAGTAATAATGAAAAATACCTGGGGTATTAGTGATCATTTTGGCCAAAAGGACGCAAGCTCGCAATCCACGACAAGGATCCCCAGACTTGCGAGTCCCTAACTGGAGCGAAAAGCTCCTGATGTACAGACAAAACAGATAAAAACAAGGACATTTATTCAAAAACACCGAAAAAGGCCATACTTACAAATGGACACAGCCAGGTCTGAAACGCTGATGAAGGCGAGTGAGCAGGTGCTTTAAATAATAATAGCCACTCCCGCTAGTCTTGAGGGGAGTGGTATGTGGTGCATGGGATGTGTAGTAAGAAATAATAAATGAATAGTGTATGTGCAAGTGTAATAATGTGAGTGAAATATAGGGGGCAGTAATGAGTGAAGTGCCTAAAAAATAAATGAATAATGGGATGCAAGTGTGTGAAACATGGAGGAATAGTGTGTAAGTCATGAGGCGCAACGTGACTAGCCAGGTAGAAGCCTATTTGTGACGCCTTGATAATTCATAGAGCGGGCTACCCTGCTTGCTAGGCCAAACAACAACACACCATGCTCTCCCAGCATCAAAGACCTGGCTGTGTCCAAAAGAAGCGAATATAAGTAATAATGAAAAATACCTGGGGTATTAGTGATCATTTTGGCCAAAAGGACGCAAGCTCGCAATCCACGACAAGGATCCCCAGACTTGCGAGTCCCTAACTGGAGCGAAAAGCTCCTGATGTACAGACAAAACAGATAAAAACAAGGACATTTATTCAAAAACACCGAAAAAGGCCATACTTACAAATGGACACAGCCAGGTCTGAAACGCTGATGAAGGCGAGTGAGCAGGTGCTTTAAATAATAATAGCCACTCCCACTAGTCTTGAGGGGAGTGGTATGTGGTGCATGGGATGTGTAGTAAGAAATAATAAATGAATAGTGTATGTGCAAGTGTAATAATGTGAGTGAAATATAGGGGGCAGTAATGAGTGAAGTGCCTAAAAAATAAATGAATAATGGGATGCAAGTGTGTGAAACATGGAGGAATAGTGTGTAAGTCATGAGGCGCAACGTGACTAGCCAGGTAGAAGCCTATTTGTGACGCCTTGATAATTCATAGAGCGGGCTACCCTGCTTGCTAGGCCAAACAACAACACACCATGCTCTCCCAGCATCAAAGACCTGGCTGTGTCCAAAAGAAGCGAATATAAGTAATAATGAAAAATACCTGGGGTATTAGTGATCATTTTGGCCAAAAGGACGCAAGCTCGCAATCCACGACAAGGATCCCCAGACTTGCGAGTCCCTAACTGGAGCGAAAAGCTCCTGATGTACAGACAAAACAGATAAAAACAAGGACATTTATTCAAAAACACCGAAAAAGGCCATACTTACAAATGGACACAGCCAGGTCTGAAACGCTGATGAAGGCGAGTGAGCAGGTGCTTTAAATAATAATAGCCACTCCCGCTAGTCTTGAGGGGAGTGGTATGTGGTGCATGGGATGTGTAGTAAGAAATAATAAATGAATAGTGTATGTGCAAGTGTAATAATGTGAGTGAAATATAGGGGGCAGTAATGAGTGAAGTGCCTAAAAAATAAATGAATAATGGGATGCAAGTGTGTGAAACATGGAGGAATAGTGTGTAAGTCATGAGGCGCAACGTGACTAGCCAGGTAGAAGCCTATTTGTGACGCCTTGATAATTCATAGAGCGGGCTACCCTGCTTGCTAGGCCAAACAACAACACACCATGCTCTCCCAGCATCAAAGACCTGGCTGTGTCCAAAAGAAGCGAATATAAGTAATAATGAAAAATACCTGGGGTATTAGTGATCATTTTGGCCAAAAGGACGCAAGCTCGCAATCCACGACAAGGATCCCCAGACTTGCGAGTCCCTAACTGGAGCGAAAAGCTCCTGATGTACAGACAAAACAGATAAAAACAAGGACATTTATTCAAAAACACCGAAAAAGGCCATACTTACAAATGGACACAGCCAGGTCTGAAACGCTGATGAAGGCGAGTGAGCAGGTGCTTTAAATAATAATAGCCACTCCCACTAGTCTTGAGGGGAGTGGTATGTGGTGCATGGGATGTGTAGTAAGAAATAATAAATGAATAGTGTATGTGCAAGTGTAATAATGTGAGTGAAATATAGGGGGCAGTAATGAGTGAAGTGCCTAAAAAATAAATGAATAATGGGATGCAAGTGTGTGAAACATGGAGGAATAGTGTGTAAGTCATGAGGCGCAACGTGACTAGCCAGGTAGAAGCCTATTTGTGACGCCTTGATAATTCATAGAGCGGGCTACCCTGCTTGCTAGGCCAAACAACAACACACCATGCTCTCCCAGCATCAAAGACCTGGCTGTGTCCAAAAGAAGCGAATATAAGTAATAATGAAAAATACCTGGGGTATTAGTGATCATTTTGGCCAAAAGGACGCAAGCTCGCAATCCACGACAAGGATCCCCAGACTTGCGAGTCCCTAACTGGAGCGAAAAGCTCCTGATGTACAGACAAAACAGATAAAAACAAGGACATTTATTCAAAAACACCGAAAAAGGCCATACTTACAAATGGACACAGCCAGGTCTGAAACGCTGATGAAGGCGAGTGAGCAGGTGCTTTAAATAATAATAGCCACTCCCACTAGTCTTGAGGGGAGTGGTATGTGGTGCATGGGATGTGTAGTAAGAAATAATAAATGAATAGTGTATGTGCAAGTGTAATAATGTGAGTGAAATATAGGGGGCAGTAATGAGTGAAGTGCCTAAAAAATAAATGAATAATGGGATGCAAGTGTGTGAAACATGGAGGAATAGTGTGTAAGTCATGAGGCGCAACGTGACTAGCCAGGTAGAAGCCTATTTGTGACGCCTTGATAATTCATAGAGCGGGCTACCCTGCTTGCTAGGCCAAACAACAACACACCATGCTCTCCCAGCATCAAAGACCTGGCTGTGTCCAAAAGAAGCGAATATAAGTAATAATGAAAAATACCTGGGGTATTAGTGATCATTTTGGCCAAAAGGACGCAAGCTCGCAATCCACGACAAGGATCCCCAGACTTGCGAGTCCCTAACTGGAGCGAAAAGCTCCTGATGTACAGACAAAACAGATAAAAACAAGGACATTTATTCAAAAACACCGAAAAAGGCCATACTTACAAATGGACACAGCCAGGTCTGAAACGCTGATGAAGGCGAGTGAGCAGGTGCTTTAAATAATAATAGCCACTCCCACTAGTCTTGAGGGGAGTGGTATGTGGTGCATGGGATGTGTAGTAAGAAATAATAAATGAATAGTGTATGTGCAAGTGTAATAATGTGAGTGAAATATAGGGGGCAGTAATGAGTGAAGTGCCTAAAAAATAAATGAATAATGGGATGCAAGTGTGTGAAACATGGAGGAATAGTGTGTAAGTCATGAGGCGCAACGTGACTAGCCAGGTAGAAGCCTATTTGTGACGCCTTGATAATTCATAGAGCGGGCTACCCTGCTTGCTAGGCCAAACAACAACACACCATGCTCTCCCAGCATCAAAGACCTGGCTGTGTCCAAAAGAAGCGAATATAAGTAATAATGAAAAATACCTGGGGTATTAGTGATCATTTTGGCCAAAAGGACGCAAGCTCGCAATCCACGACAAGGATCCCCAGACTTGCGAGTCCCTAACTGGAGCGAAAAGCTCCTGATGTACAGACAAAACAGATAAAAACAAGGACATTTATTCAAAAACACCGAAAAAGGCCATACTTACAAATGGACACAGCCAGGTCTGAAACGCTGATGAAGGCGAGTGAGCAGGTGCTTTAAATAATAATAGCCACTCCCACTAGTCTTGAGGGGAGTGGTATGTGGTGCATGGGATGTGTAGTAAGAAATAATAAATGAATAGTGTATGTGCAAGTGTAATAATGTGAGTGAAATATAGGGGGCAGTAATGAGTGAAGTGCCTAAAAAATAAATGAATAATGGGATGCAAGTGTGTGAAACATGGAGGAATAGTGTGTAAGTCATGAGGCGCAACGTGACTAGCCAGGTAGAAGCCTATTTGTGACGCCTTGATAATTCATAGAGCGGGCTACCCTGCTTGCTAGGCCAAACAACAACACACCATGCTCTCCCAGCATCAAAGACCTGGCTGTGTCCAAAAGAAGCGAATATAAGTAATAATGAAAAATACCTGGGGTATTAGTGATCATTTTGGCCAAAAGGACGCAAGCTCGCAATCCACGACAAGGATCCCCAGACTTGCGAGTCCCTAACTGGAGCGAAAAGCTCCTGATGTACAGACAAAACAGAAAAAACAAGGACATTTATTCAAAAACACCGAAAAAGGCCATACTTACAAATGGACACAGCCAGGTCTGAAACGCTGATGAAGGCGAGTGAGCAGGTGCTTTAAATAATAATAGCCACTCCCACTAGTCTTGAGGGGAGTGGTATGTGGTGCATGGGATGTGTAGTAAGAAATAATAAATGAATAGTGTATGTGCAAGTGTAATAATGTGAGTGAAATATAGGGGGCAGTAATGAGTGAAGTGCCTAAAAAATAAATGAATAATGGGATGCAAGTGTGTGAAACATGGAGGAATAGTGTGTAAGTCATGAGGCGCAACGTGACTAGCCAGGTAGAAGCCTATTTGTGACGCCTTGATAATTCATAGAGCGGGCTACCCTGCTTGCTAGGCCAAACAACAACACACCATGCTCTCCCAGCATCAAAGACCTGGCTGTGTCCAAAAGAAGCGAATATAAGTAATAATGAAAAATACCTGGGGTATTAGTGATCATTTTGGCCAAAAGGACGCAAGCTCGCAATCCACGACAAGGATCCCCAGACTTGCGAGTCCCTAACTGGAGCGAAAAGCTCCTGATGTACAGACAAAACAGATAAAAACAAGGACATTTATTCAAAAACACCGAAAAAGGCCATACTTACAAATGGACACAGCCAGGTCTGAAACGCTGATGAAGGCGAGTGAGCAGGTGCTTTAAATAATAATAGCCACTCCCACTAGTCTTGAGGGGAGTGGTATGTGGTGCATGGGATGTGTAGTAAGAAATAATAAATGAATAGTGTATGTGCAAGTGTAATAATGTGAGTGAAATATAGGGGGCAGTAATGAGTGAAGTGCCTAAAAAATAAATGAATAATGGGATGCAAGTGTGTGAAACATGGAGGAATAGTGTGTAAGTCATGAGGCGCAACGTGACTAGCCAGGTAGAAGCCTATTTGTGACGCCTTGATAATTCATAGAGCGGGCTACCCTGCTTGCTAGGCCAAACAACAACACACCATGCTCTCCCAGCATCAAAGACCTGGCTGTGTCCAAAAGAAGCGAATATAAGTAATAATGAAAAATACCTGGGGTATTAGTGATCATTTTGGCCAAAAGGACGCAAGCTCGCAATCCACGACAAGGATCCCCAGACTTGCGAGTCCCTAACTGGAGCGAAAAGCTCCTGATGTACAGACAAAACAGATAAAAACAAGGACATTTATTCAAAAACACCGAAAAAGGCCATACTTACAAATGGACACAGCCAGGTCTGAAACGCTGATGAAGGCGAGTGAGCAGGTGCTTTAAATAATAATAGCCACTCCCACTAGTCTTGAGGGGAGTGGTATGTGGTGCATGGGATGTGTAGTAAGAAATAATAAATGAATAGTGTATGTGCAAGTGTAATAATGTGAGTGAAATATAGGGGGCAGTAATGAGTGAAGTGCCTAAAAAATAAATGAATAATGGGATGCAAGTGTGTGAAACATGGAGGAATAGTGTGTAAGTCATGAGGCGCAACGTGACTAGCCAGGTAGAAGCCTATTTGTGACGCCTTGATAATTCATAGAGCGGGCTACCCTGCTTGCTAGGCCAAACAACAACACACCATGCTCTCCCAGCATCAAAGACCTGGCTGTGTCCAAAAGAAGCGAATATAAGTAATAATGAAAAATACCTGGGGTATTAGTGATCATTTTGGCCAAAAGGACGCAAGCTCGCAATCCACGACAAGGATCCCCAGACTTGCGAGTCCCTAACTGGAGCGAAAAGCTCCTGATGTACAGACAAAAGCACCTGCTCACTCGCCTTCATCAGCGTTTCAGACCTGGCTGTGTCCATTTGTAAGTATGGCCTTTTTCGGTGTTTTTGAATAAATGTCCTTGTTTTTATCTGTTTTGCCTATCTGCTGCAATAGCAGATAGGGGTTGCAAAATCTGGTGACAGAGCCTCTTTAATTGTACATGTCTGTATCTCTGTCATTCTCTTATCTCATTTATAATTGGTGAGTTTATGTTTTTGCTGGGTTTGTTTTTGTTTGTCCTTTTCTTTTTATAATAAACCTCAGCATATCCTTACTCTTCTTTATAGACACATGTATGTATTATTGGAATGTATATTGGTTTATTTTTGTAAACTTGCTGATGTGTACTGATGTGGACTCTTGTTTGGCTAATGTTCCTGATACATTTTGTACATTCCTATTCTGTGACATTTATGACGGACCTTATGGTTCAATATCCTACTGTGTATTTTGTATGTATCTTGTTAATAAAAAATATGTTTAAAAAAAACATTCTACCAAAACCAAACCATTTTTTCCATTCCACTCCACAATCAAATTTTTGAAGTTTCTCCTTCTACAAATTTTATTAAAAGAAAAACCTTTTTTATTGGTGCAATTTTTACTTTTTTTTGCTGGTACTACATAAGCATAACACTTTCACACATTCCACGTAATAAAGATAAAAATGGCTGGTAGGGTATTTTTGGCCAAAGAGGTGTATGCCTACATCGCATGAGATACAGAGGACATTAGCTGGGATGATGCACCATTCCTCCTGTCATTCTCATCCAGTGAGGATGAAGAACTCCCAAGAAAACCATTCTAGCAAAATCTGTGCTCCAAATGCCTTATGACGCTCCTTCCCTTCTGAGTCCTGCTGTATGTCCAAACAGCAGTTTATGACCACATATAGGGTATTGACGTGCCCTGGAGAAATTGCATGACAATTTTTGGTCTGATTTTTTCCCTGAATTCCTTATGGAAATGAATAATTTTGAGCTAAAATTACATATTATTGGACATTTTATTTTTCATGGCCCAATTCTAATGAATTCGATAAAACCCCTGTGTGGTCAAGATGCTAACTATACCACTAGATAAACTCTTTGGTCTTTTTTGGGTGAGGGGATGGGTTCTATGTTTTGGTACCTCAAAACCTCTTCAAACATGAAATGGTGCCTAGAAAACTTTTTCTGTGTACAGTTTCAATACTCTATGGCCGGAAACTACAAACAAACTCTGTGTGCAGTCTGATCCTCCAGTCATGTGATACTCCTCTGCTTTTGCTAACCTACACTTAAGCACCAAAGAAGCATTCTTGCAGGGTTGGCACATGTCCTAATATTCAAAAGACAGTCTGTAAAAATAGTGAACTTTTGGCCATTGTTCATAATTTGAGAAAAAAAAATTGAGTTGTCCCTGTTTGTTTTATTTTTTTTGAGCCCTTTAACAAGCATGCCTGTTGGAGCCTTTACCCCTTTAGTGACCAGACTATTTTGGGTCTTAATGACTGAGCGTTTTTTTATTTTATTTTAAACGTCGCATTTTCTGTAAACATAGCAGTGTGAGAGCTTGTTTTTTTGTGTTGCATATAAAATGTCTTAACTTTTCTTAACTTTCTTTGGGAAATGTACGCCGTTTATCGTATGGTATAAATAACATAGTAACTTTATTCTGCAGGTTTTTACCATTACAGCAGTCCCAAATTTATATAGGTTTTTTTATGTTTGACTTTTGAACAATAAAACCACTTTTTTTTTTGTAAATTCTGTTTATTTTAGAATTTTCTTTCAAAATGTAACAAAAGGAATAATACAGAAGAATCACTGTAACATTACAGAACAGTAAAATATAAAACAAAACAGAACAAATAGGGGGAGAGAAAAAAAGAGTAGGGGATTCCGCTTAAAGAGTCTCTGTCACCACATTATAAGTGGCCTATCTTGTACATAATGTGATCGGCGCTGTAATGTAGATTACAGCAGTGTTTTTTATTTAGAAAAAAACTATAATTTTTGACGGAGTTATGACCTATATTAGCTTTATACTAATGAGTTTCTTAATGGACAACTGGGCATGTTTTACTTTTTGACCATGTGAGCGTTGTGGAGAGAAGTGTATGACGCTGACCAATCAGTGACCAATCAGCGTCATACACTTCTCCCCATTCATTTACACAATTATTGATTCTGTACCCCGGAATAGATGGGGAGGCGATAGAGAACTGGCCCTTAAACAAAAATAACTTGAGTGGATATTTACTCTGTAGACCATGTCCCCAAAAGGACTTATTGTAGATTATGCATACATTCCACACATTTAATAGTCCAAATATCTTTTGCGATTTGCCGTGAGTCCAATGAATGGATCAGGATTGTTCTCCTGGGTGTAGGTTAGACTCTTACATTGATTTGTTTTTAAATCAACATAAATAAATTTGAATTTTGTTATGATTTTCTTCTTATATAAAAGAATATGTACATTCATTTTTTGTTCTTTTTGTTACAGATATTGACTCTCTGTATGAAGGGATATATACTTTGGGAGCATAGGCTGTTATTCGAATTCATCATCTAAATAATTGTATCTTAGAGAAAACAATACATTTCTTTTTGTATATTATATGCCCCCTCAGAGATACGTGTGGAATAAACTTGAACAGTATTTTAATTTTCTATATCTAGTATTATATTTCTCTTTATACATTATATTCTCAATTTTTATACAAAAAATGTGTGAGTAGTAGACACCATTTTTTGATGTGGTTGCCTGTATTCAGGTTTAACCTTTCTGCTCACTGACATTGTAGTATATAACGATGATAATAATATGGTTTCTTTTTAGAGCCATTTGGGACACATATTTACATATATTTAGTATTTTTTTGTGGACAATCAGACATACTATATATATTTTGTCATATTTCTGTATGTATTTCGAGCTCTTACCTGTTCCTGATTATTCAGACATATGTGAAGACATTAAACACCTATACAGATATAGACCCTAGACAAACATCAAAAATTAGGCGTCCGCACATTTCAAAAGACAAAACTGAATACCTATAAAGATACATCAGGACATATAATATATCCAAAACGGAATAAATACCACAAAGTACATAATATGTACCATGAAAAAATAGAAATACTTTATTACAATAATCATAAGACCATATTGACCATCAAAAGTTAAAAAACAATTATACAGACAGATTAAAAATAGTGTGGAGATACGATGAGGACTACACAAATGACATGCTAGTACCATATAAACATCATGTGATGCGGTAATGTACAGAAAACTAGGTTCAAAAGAGATATGTGTGCACTGAAAAAAGTATCATAGGGCAAAAAGCCATGGATAAACTGCACAAATGGCCAGTAACACAAGAGATTATTAAGAGGTATGTAGGTATAAATCCAATATAAGATTATATAGGTCAAGGAAAGAATCACCCAAACTAAAGGACCAAAGAACTGTACCGAACCGTTGATTGCATGGTGAGTCACAAACAGCCTATCTCCACACGCAACGCCCTGACACACGTTCCGCCGTCAGCTTCCTCAAGGGGTACCATACGTGAAGACATTTTTTGTCTCCGAGAACGCGCGATTTCCTTGCAGTCCAGGTATGCGGTCCGCTTACATACTTCCGGCATTCCGCCATCTTGCTCAAGCGCAATATGGACCGCAGGACGCCGATGTTCGCTCCACGCATTCCTGAGAGCTGGCACTGTAAGTTTCATTCTTTAATTACTAGATCTATTATTGAATATGCTATTGGCCTCTGTTCCTCCTCCCCTTCATTAGGAGCTAATGACACTGATTAATATAATCTTTTTTATTTATACTTTATGTACTATTCATATTTTAGAGAGATGTTGTACTTGAACATACCTACTATGTTACACTGATTCACATGCTTTCACCTTTTTTTTATGACTTTGTCTCTATATGTATTTATTTATAATACATATAGTATTAAATTGAATTATATCCTGTATATCCTATGTATTCCTATATATACTTGGCACTATGCACTTTTGAATTAGCTTGAGAAAGGTTCAGGTGTGAACCAAAATGTTGCTCATTCTTTCCACCTTGTGGTGAATAAACCAACATCTCCCCAGCTTTGAAGTTCTGCTGCTGTTACTTGTCTTCTGTTCCTGCCGTTTTGTTCATTTCAAAGAGTTGATTCATCCTTTCACTGGTAACGAGCACATGGCCTAATGTTCAGCTTGCTTTGAGTGCTGTGTTTTCTCTATTTTGTTTTGAACTATATATATATATATATATATATATATATATATATATATAGAGAGAGAGAGAGAGAGAAGCATAGAACACAGCAACGGCACCAGGACTTCAGAGTAGATGAAAGCAAAAGTGGATTTATTCACCTCAATACAGCAACGTTTCGGTTCAACAGCTCTAAACCATATTACTACCACATTCAGGTATGCTCGCTTTTGGATTCAAGAATATAGTATCCTTTGTTTTTCCTTTTCTTCTTGTTCTCTTTTCTTCTCTATTTGTTTGATCCTGTGCACATTGTATACCGGCACTTTATGGTATGGTCTCAGGCGACATAGTAGTAATACCCCTTCTTGGTATAAATACCTACCGTCATAATTGAGTGACATAATGTTTACTTTGAGCTATATTGTTTCCTTTATTTTAGTAGAAGCTTTGCCCATTATAATTCTTAAACATGATGCATAAGATATATTTACATAAGGAAATACTTATTTGACATGTATATTGTCACAATACTTACCGTTATCACGATGTACATATTTATTGTTGATTATGGCCATTTTCTATACCTTATACCATTGCTAGAAATGGATTTTGCAATTATATTATTTTTGTATGCAATTTTGTTATTCATTTGTTTATTGTGTTTTGATGTATCACCCTGTACAGTATATGTATTATATGATTATTATTTTGTATCTATAGCGATTGTGATAAAGGCCTAGGTTAGGCCGAAACGTCCACAACAAAATCGCCACAAACCACATGACAAATTCACGTATTGAATACAATAAAATAATTTTGAAAATCGAGGAATACTAGAGTGCTTTCAGGTTTATTTCTTGGATACTATTTCTAACCTTGTCAATGTCTTGACTATATTTTCTAGTCATTTTGCAACTCATTTGATAAATATAAGTGTGAGTTCTCATGGAAAACACAAAATTGTCTGGGTGACCCCAAACTTTTGAACGGTAGTGTATATATATATATATATATATATATATATATATATATATATATATATACATATATATATATATATATATATACACATACACATACACACACACACTAGTCCTCAATGATTTAGAATATCATCAAAAAGTTAATTTATTTCAGTAAATCTATTTAAAAAAGTGAAACTCATATTATATAGATTCATTACACACAGAGTGATTTTCTCAAACCATCGTTCTAAAGATGGAGGAGTCATTGATCTCCACTTGAGAGGGATGAGAAGCTAGCAGCAGTTATCAAAATCATGGGGAGATTATTCTTAGAGGGGATCAACTCCGGCGTTGGGAGCCAAGGCAGATTAAGCTCAGGAGAGAGACTTAGAACAAATTTTTATTTACATCATGTAAAACATCTCTCCGCAATGGTTTCATAACCGTACAGTTCCACCAAATATGGGGCATCGTACCTCGCTCAGAATTACACCTCCAATAGGTATCATCTGGAGAATAACCCATTAATTTCAGCTGACATGGGGTTCTATACCACCTTGTCATGGTCTTATAAGAATTCTCTTGGATTCTAATGTATCTCGAAAACCCATGCGAGTTAGCTAAGATTCTGGAGGTCTCAGCTGGGGTAAACCTTGTGTCCAGTTCCCTTTCCCAAACTGCTATAAAGGATGGTGCAGCAGAGTCATCATTGGAGAGCAATAATCTATAAATTTTGGATAACAGGCCCTTAGGTAGCTGAGGAGTCATCAAAAATGACTCCACAGCCAGTTGGTGTCTCTTAAAAGTGATCGAGTCATTACCGCAAATCTCTCATATATGCGCTGGAAAGAAAATTTATGTAAAAAGGATACCCTATTAATCTTGGTCGCAGATAACAAGGAAACCAATGTAGGTATTTGCGTGGGGTTCCTAAGGTGGGGAGAAATAGTACAGTTTGTTAACCTTGACCAGGAGAGTAATAAAGATTTAGGGTGTTGTGTGACATAAGCCGGGAGTAGACTAAGCGGCATTAATAGTGACGGGGAACTATAGGCTTGCGTCAATGCCATAAAGCTTTGTACAACTGCAACAGTTCCTCTGGTAGTCAAGCTACAAAGAGGGTGGCTAGGTTTAACCTCTGACCAAAGATGAATAATACCTTCATTCCCATAATAAATATCTCTCTAATTTTAAGTGAGGGGAGTCGTCTGTCCGATGTACCAATGTGAGCCATCTTGATAAATTATTTGCTCTATAGTAGGATCAGACATCCGGCAGACCACAGCCCCCTAATGTCCTATGGTGTCTATGTTGTTGAAAGGCTATGCTAGGGCGTTTACTGTTCTAGATGAAACTTGAAAACAGAAAGTTAAAGAGGCTCTGTCTCCAGATTTTGCAACCCCTATCTGCTATTGCAGCAGATAGGCGCTGCAATGTAGATTACAGTAACGTTTTTATTTTTAAAAAACGAGCATTTTTGGCCAAGTTATGACCATTTTTGTAATTATGCAAATGAGGCTTGCAAAAGTCCAAGTGGGTGTGTTTAAAAGTAAAAGTCCAAGTGGGCGTGTATTAGGTGCGTACATCGGGGCGTTTTTAATACTTTTACTAGCTGGGCGCTGTGAAGAGAAGTAACATCCTCTTCTCTTCAGAACGCCCAGCTTCTGACAGTGCAGATCTGTGACGTCACTCACAGGTCCTGCATCGTGACGGCCACATCGGCAGCAGAGGCTACAGTTGATTCTGCAGCAGCATCAGCGTTTGCAGGTAAGATCGACTTACCTGCAAACGCTGTTGCTGCTGCAGAATCAACTGTAGCCTCTGGTGCCGACACGATGCAGGACCTGTGAGTGACGTCACAGATCTGCACT
Organism: Rhinoderma darwinii; assembly: GCF_050947455.1. Classification (NCBI taxonomy): domain Eukaryota; kingdom Metazoa; phylum Chordata; class Amphibia; order Anura; family Rhinodermatidae; genus Rhinoderma; species Rhinoderma darwinii. Next base: position 64,727,080 of record NC_134696.1, read on the forward strand.
GTCACAAGCTGGGCGTTCTGAAGAGAAGAGGATGTTACTTCTCATCAGAGCGCCCAGCTAGTGAAAGTATTAAAAACGCCCCGATGTACGCACATAATACACGCCCACTTGGACTTTTACTTTTAAACACACCCACTTGGACTTTTGCAAGCCTCATTTGCATAACTACAAAAATGGTCATAACTTGGCCAAAAATGCTCGTTTTTTAAAAATAAAAACGTTACTGTAATCTACATTGCAGCACCGATCTGCTGCAATAGCAGATAGGCGTTGCAAAATCTGGTGACAGAGCCTCTTTAAGGCGGTTAAAAAAGGATCTAGGCAATTTTATGGGGACCGCTAAGAGTTTGTATAGAATCTGAGGTAAGATATACACCGCATTCCAAATTATTATGCAAATGTTATTTTTCGCTGATTTTCCTAAATAGTCAATGCAAATGACAGTCAGTATAATCTTCAAGCCATCAACCGTTGGAGCATAATGCAAATTTTATTGAACAAACCTAATGATAACAGATTTTTTTTTAGAAGTAAAAAACTCAAAATGCACTGTTTCAAATTATTATGCACAACAGAGATCAAAACATTTTAAGGCTGGGTTCACACGACCATATTATGTCCGTAATGTACGGAACGTATTTCGGCCGGAAGACCCGGACCGAACACAGTGCAGGGAGCCGGGCTCCTAGCATCATAGTGATGTACGACGCTAGGAGTCCCTGCCTCTGCGTGGAACTACTGTCCCGTACTGTAATTATGATTACAGTACGGGACAGTTGTCCTGCAGCGAGGCAGGGACTCCTAGCATCGTACATCACTATGATGCTAGGAGCCCGGCTCCCTGCACTGTGTTCGGTCCGGGTCTTCCGGCCGAAATACGTTCCGTACATTACGGGCGTAACATGGTCGTGTGAACCCAGCCTCAAGGTTGTAAAGAGAACTAAAATGGTAATTTGTTGAATTTGCAGCATCAGGAGGTCATATTTACAGAAATCAAAAGCTCTTTCAATAAAAAAAACTTAACAGGACAAATTACATGTTAACATAGGACCCCTTCTTTAATATCACCTTCACAATTCTTGCATCCATTGAATTTGTGAGTATTTGGACAGTTTCATCTTGAATATCTTTGCAGGATGTAAGAATAGCCTCCCAGAGCTTCTGTTTTGATGTGAACTGCTTCCCACCCTCATAGATATTTTGCTTGAGGATGCTCCAAAGGTTCTCAATAGGGTTGAGGTCAGGGGAACATGGGGGCCACACCATGAGTTTCTCTCCTTTTATGCCCATAGCAGCCAATGACACAGAGGTCTTTGCAGCATGAGATGGTGCATTGTCATGCATGAAGATAATTTTGCTATGGAAGGCACGGTTCTTCTTTTTGTACCACGGAAGAAAGTGGTCAGTCATAAACTCTACGTACTTTGCAGAGGTCATTTTCACACCATCAGGGACCCTAAAGGTGCCTACCAGCTCTCTCCCCATGATTCCAGCCCAAAACATGACTCCGCCACCTCCTTGCTGACGTCGCAGCCTTGTTGGGACATGGTGGCCATTCACCAACCATCCACTACTCCATCCATCTGGACCATCCAGGGTTGCACGGCACTCATCAGTAAACAACACGGTTTGAAAATTAGTCTTCATGTATTTCTGAGCCCACCTTGCAAACCTCTGGAGGATACTACACCTTGAGGTTCGCGGGACTCCAGAGGCACCAGCGGCTTCAAATACCTGTTTGCTGCTTTGCATTGGCATTTTAGCAGCTTCTCTCCTAATCCTATTAATTTGTCTGGCAGAAACCTTCCTCATTATGCCTTTATCTGAACTAACCCATCTGTGCTCTGAATCAGCCACAAATCTTTTCACAGTACGATGATCACGCTTAAGTTTTCTTGAAATATCCAATGTTTTCATACCTTGTCCAAGGTATTGCACTATTTCACGCTTTTCGGCAGCAGAGAGATCCTTTTTCTTTCCCATATTGCTTGAAACCTGTGGCCTGCTTAATAATGTGGAACGTCCTTCTTAAGTAGTTTTCCTTTGATTGGGCACACCTAGAAAACTAATTATCACAGGTGTCTGAGATTGATTACAATGATCCAAAGAGCCCTAAGACACAATACCATCCATGAGTTTAATTGAAAAACTAATAATTAAATGTTTATGACACTTAAATCCAATGTGCATAATAATTTGGAACACGGTGTATGTTTTAATAATATTCTTTCTCCACCGGCCAGGAAACAAATGGAATATGAAAGTGAGAAAGTTGGTCTGCTATTTTTGATAGTAAGGGTTTGTAGTTATGTAGGTATAAGTCGTGAAGGTTACATGGAATGCAAAAACCAAAATATTTAATCGCATCTGAGGTCCAAGAAAATGGGATAGAAGATTGCAGCGCCGTCATAACTGATCACAGGGCATTAACATTAAGGACTTCAGATTTTTCGTAATTTATCTTGATGTTGGATATTTTCCCAAACTCCTCGAAGATGTCCAATAGCTCAGGGAGGGCCTGAGATGGATTTGTGATTATAACTAAGAAAGAGGTCATCTGCGAACACTGCGGCAGATGCATTTGAGAGCCAACCTGTAGTCTCTGAATCTCAGGGGTTTGTGAGATTTTCCGGATTAGAGTCTTAATTACCAAAATGAAGAGTGAGGGAGAGAGTGGGCATCCCTATCTAGTTTCATTATTTATTAAAAAAAACGGTGAGAGTGTGCCATTAATCTTAAGTCTAGAATGCGGGTCTTTATAAAGAGAAAAAATTGCTCCGATAAAGGTGCTCGGGAAGCCCAATCTCTCCAACACAGCCTCCATAGAATGTCAGGAGACCCTATCAAAGGCCTTCTCAGCATCTGTGCTGAAAAGGACCAACGGTAGATGATGCTTTTTAGCGAAGGCAATTGCATTAATTATTCTAGTAGCATTAAACCTACCCTCTCGTCCTGGAACAAACCCCGTCTGTTCCGGTGATATAAGTTTGGGGAGGAGTCAGGGGCATAACTAGGAAAGACTGGGCCCCATAGCAAACTTTTGACTGGGGCCCCACCCTCCCCTGGGTGTCACACAACCCCCCCTTGTAGATAGTGCCTTTTTTACAGCCCCCCCTGTAGATAACGCCATACAGCCCCCTCTGTAGATAGCGCCATACAGCCCCCCTGTAGATAGCGCCATACAGCCCCCTCTGTAGATAGCGCCATACAGCCCCCTCTGTAGATAGCGCCATACAGCCCCCTCTGTAGATAACGACATACAGCCCCCTGTAGATAGCGCCATACAGCCCCCTCTGTAGATAGCGCCATACAGCCCCCTCTGTAAGTAACGCCATACAGCTCCCCCTGTAGGCAAAGCCATACAGCCCCCCCTGTAGGTAACGCCATACAGCCCCCCTGTAGGTAACGCTATACAGCCCCCCTGTAGGTAACGCTATACAGCCCCCCCTGTAGGTAACGCTATACAGCTGGCCAAACAACAGGGAACCCCAGCAATACAAATTCACGCACAAGGGTACCTGGACAGTCCAGACAGTGGCCGCAGCTCTGGCACGGATGGAGATGGGTGCAGCAGGCAATGCAAGACGTGGCGGATGACAGCAGGTGCCGCATGTTGCACCAGACATGGCGAATTCCTCGGGACGTGACAGATGACATAGGACGGGTGCAGTAGACACGACTCCAACTAGTAGGCACAGGAACAAGAACACAGCACAGGATACAGGAACAGGTAACAGGGCACGGGTAACAACTGGAACGGAAAACACTAAGGGACCATTTGCGAGACAGACTTGGGAATTACTAACAACGCTCAGGCAAAGATCAGAAGGGCTGGGGAATTCTTATAGTCCAGGAAATCATGTGTGTTGATAATGATGATTTCCTTCATGTGCTGGCCCTTTAAGAGCAGGCACGAGCGTGCGCACACACCCTATGGGACACAGCGAACTGGAGTGGAAGTGAGCGCTGGCGTCTCCTGGGAAGGAGATGCGGACCAGCGCTCACAGATCCATGGCCGAGGGCGTCAGGAGGTAAGTAGATCCGACTGCCCACGGCCATGGACGCTACAGTATCCCCCCTCTTACACCCCCTCTTCTTGGGACCAGAGCGAGAGAGGAACTTCTTAAAGAGAGCAGGGGCATTGAGGTTCTGCTCAGGCTCCAAGGACCTCTCCTTAGGACCAAACCCTTTCCAGTCCACCAAATAGAAAGTCCTTCCTCCTACCCTCTTGCAGTCCAGGATCTCCCTCACCTCGAACACATTAGAAGAACCGCTGGGAGCAATTGTGGAACTGGAAGTCTTGCTGTAGCGGTTCAGGACCACTGGTTTCAGGAGGGACACATGAAAGGAGTTTGTAGGATTCTGAGGGTAGGAGGCAGCCACAGTTTATAGGAGACAGGGTTAATCTGTTGCAGAATCTCAAAAGGACTGAGGAACCTGGGAGCAAACTTGTATGAAGGCACCTTCAAATGAATGTTACATGAGGACAACCAGACTTTGGTACCTGGAAGATACTAAGGCGGCTCTCTTCTCTTAGTATCCGCCTTTCGCTTCATGTGATCGACAGTCAGCAGCAGGTACCTGAGAAGTAGTAGACTCTGGAAGAGGGACTCTAGGATGATGACTGTATACAATGTAAAACGGAGTGGAAGTGGTGGATTCGCTTGTGTGGTTGTTGTACGAGAACTCGACCCATGGAAGAAGCTGTACCCAGTTATCATGCTGTAAGGAAATTAAGTGACGAACATAATTCTCCATTGGACTGGGGGTGATAGGCTGAGGAAAAGTCCAATCTCACATCAAGGTGTTTACAGAGAGCCCTCCAGAATTTTGAGGCAAACTCAACCCCCCGATCGCACACAATGTGAAGGGGCAAGCCATGCAAGCGGAAGATGAGCTGAATGAAGAGACTCGCCAGTCAGGGAGCAGAAGGTAGGCCAGTCAGCGGGATAAAATGTGCCATCTTCAAGAACCGGTCCACCACCAGCCAGACAGTGTTGCATCATGCTGAGGGAGGAAGGTCAGTGACAAAGTCCATCGCAATGTGCTGCCAGGGGGCATTGGGTACAGGCAGAGGTTGAAGCAGGCCGGCAAGCTTGGAGTGAGTAACCTTGTAAGAAGCACACACCGTGCAAGAAGAAACAAAGTCCACAACATCCTTGGGCAGCATGGGCACCAGAAGTGACGAGCAATCAGGTCTCGGGTTTTACGAGCACCAGGGTGCCCAGCCCGTTTAGAACTGTGTCCCCATCGGAGAATTCTTCTCCTGTCTGCCGACCGAACAAAAGTCCTCCCCAGAGGGATGTCTCTAACCTGCAAAGGATTGGCAGAGACAATGCAAGATGGGTCTATGATACTTTGAAGGGACTCCACCATGTCATCCATCTCAAATTACCTGGACAGGGCATCGGCCCTCACATTCTTGTCAGCGGGACGGTAGTGGAGCACAAATTGGAAACGGGTGAAGAACAGCGACCAACTGGCTTGACAGGGATTTAGTCGTTGAGCAGACTGAAGGTAGGTGAGGCTCTTGTGGTCGGTGTAGATCAGGATGGGGTGAGCTGCGTCCTCCAGCAGATGTCTCGTCTCCTCCGATCCCCAATAGAGTAATTGTGCTTTGCAGAAGAAAAAAGTCTTGAGTAGTAGCCACATACTACTGCCTTTCCTTTGGAGCTCCTCTGGAACGGAAGTGCACCTGCACCAACAGAAGAGGCGTCTACCTCCAAAGAAAACTGCCGAGATACGTCAGGATGATGGAGGATCGAGGCTGAAGTGAAGGCTTTTTTTAGACTAATAAATGTGGACTCTGCCTCTGGGGTCCACACCTTTTCATTCACACCCTTCTGGGTAAGGGTAGACATGGGAGATGTCAGTGATGAGAAGTTTGGGATAAACTGCAGGTACAAATTGGACCTCAGGCCTTGAGGACGTGGCCACTCCAGGACAGCTCTCACTTTCTCAGGATCCATCTTGAGACCTTGATCCGAGATGATGTAGCCCTGGAAGGGCAGAGAACTCTTCTCAAAGACGCACTTCTCCAGCTTGGCGTATAAACGATTCTCCCTTAATCGTAGCAGAACCTGACGGACATGTCTCCGACGAGTCGTCGGATCTGGGGAGAAAATCAAAATATAATCGAGATAAACAACAACACAGATATAGAGGAGATCTCGGAAGATATCATTAACGAATTCCTGGAAGATCGGAGGGAACATTACATAGTCCAAATGGCATCACCATGTAGTGCCTGTCTCGAGTGTTGAACGCTGTCTTCCACTCGTCATTTTGACGGATTCAAATCAAATTATAAGCCCCACGCAAGTCTAGTTTAGAAAAAATGTTGTCTCCTTGTATACGGTCAAACAGTTCAAATATAAGTGTATTTGTTCTTGACCGTGATCTGGTTGAGACCACGGTAGTCAATGCAGGGTCGAAGGGATCCGTCTTTCTGTTTAACGAAGAAGAACCCAGGCCTGGCCGGGGAGGAAGACTTTCGTATGCAACCCCTCTCCAAATTCTCCTTGGATAGAGACTCTGGCAAGGAGAGAGGATAAACTCGGCCACGGGGGAGATAGGCATTAGGAACCAGTTCAATGGGGCAGTCATAAGTCCAGTGTGGAGGCAGCATCTCAGCCTTCCTTTTGCTGAAGTCATCTGCAAACTGAGCGAACTGGGCGGGCTGTCCCGCCAATGACTGAGGCAGAGGAGGCTGGACAGGAAGAATCTGCAACAGACAACGACCAAGGCACTTGGAGCCCCATTGGAGAACCTCTCGGGAATTCCAGTCCAGAACTGGGGCATGCAGTCGAAGCCAAGGCAGGCCCGGAAGAACAGGATTGATGGCTTTGGGCAAAACAAGGAAAGAAATCAGTTGAGAATGAAGGACTCCAACCTGGAGCTTCAACGGCTTGGTCTTAGAAATGATGGGATCAGGCAGAGGCAGTCCATTCACTGAGGCAACAGCCAAAGATGTCTCCAGGGGAACTGTGGGCAACTGAAGTTGATCCACTATCTCCTTTTGGATGAAGTTTGCCACAGAACCAGAGTCAAGATAGGCAGAAACTTGATGCGTCCTCTCGCCGGATACTAGGGTCACAGGAATAGTCAGCTTGGAACAGAATGCTTTATTAGGTACCGTTCCACCTAGAGTTGTCTCTCCAACCAATCCTAGGCAATGGGATCTCTCTGGCCTCTGGGGACACAGATGCACAATATGGCCTCTGAGGCCGCAATACAGACACAGTCCAGAAGTGCGTTTGCGTTGTTTCTCCTGGATAGACATTTTGACATAGTTCATCTGCATAGGATCTTCTGGTGGGACGACTGAGGAGGATAGTAAGGATTGCTGAAAAGTAGAATCCGGCCTAGGAAGTTCTCTCTCCCGGAGAACCTCTTGGGAACGCTCCCGGATCCTCATGTCAACCCGGGTGTCAAGTAGGATAAGATCGTCCAGGGTAGATAGAGATTGCGAGCGGCCAGCTCGTCCTTAATCCCTGAAGACAGTCCCTGCCAGAATGTGGCCACCAAAGCCTTGTTGTTCCAGGTTAACTCAGCAGCCAGGATACGGAACTGAATTGCATACTTGCTCATGGAGAGGTCTCCCTGGTGTAGGATCAGCAGAGATGCAGCACCCAAAGAAACCTCAAAGATCGAGCAGAACGTCCGTAAGAAACACTGCAAGTCACGGGTCTCTGGTCCCTGATGTTCCCACAGAGGATTTGCCCATGCCAGGGCTTTGCCAGTAAGGAGAGAGATGATGAAGGCGATCCTGACGTCATCCGAAGAGAAGAAAACAATTAAAATGAATTAAAAACAATACACATTTTGATGTGTAAGAGGACCTAAAGAGAGGCGCTGCTGTTAATGAAGATAATGATGATGACAAGTGGTTAGCAAATAAATAACTAGTTTTAATAGAGATAAGCAGGCAACGCGTTTCAACGTTGGACTAACGTCTTCATCAGGCCAATAGCAGTAAGACACAATAACACCTCTATTTATAGAGGCTTAAACATCCAAACACAGAAAAAAGGGCGCAAAAACAGTGAGGTCAAAGCTCACCCATGACGTCACAGTGACACATGAAATTACAAATAGTAAAACGGCAATGCAATAAAACATACAGCAAGTGTTAATAAAATTATAAAAAGTCATATCCTAATAGAGGGAGACATTGTAAATGAATAAATGAATAATAAAAGAGACGGCTTTAAAGGAACAGTGTCACCACAAAAAAAATTTTCATGTCAGTTTAATGTTAGTGTTTTATTAAAAACGTTTTTATTTATTTGTGTGTTTGTGTGTTACTTTTTTCTATTTTTTCACTTTTTCTTCCCTATGGGGGCTGCCATTTTTTTTTCCATTTCTGTATGTGTCGATTAACGACACATACAGACATGGAATACGGCAGCCACAGTCCCATAGGGACTGCGAACGGGGCTCGTCCCATCCACTTCTGTGTACGCCGTCTGTGTGGGAACTGCGCATGCGCCGCTCCCACAGTCCAATTTGAAATGCGCGCCGTCCGGCGCCATTTTCCTGTGGACCGGAAGTCGCGGCCGGACAGTAAGATTACTACTTCCGGTCGCGGCTTCCGGACTTGTGCACTTGGACCAGCGGCAGCAGACGGAGCGGACGGGCCGGAGGGAGCCGCGGCGGCAGGAGCAGGTAAGAGATTTCTATGTATGTTCGTGTTTGTGTGTGTTTACTACTGTATGTAAACCTACTACACTGTGTGTTAGTTCAAAAAATGGCAACACACAGTGTAGGAGGTTAGACCGTTCAATCCCCTCGTTTATCCCGGCACTAGCCAGGATAAAGGAGGGGGGATTCTCAGAGCTCACTAGAGCGAGTGCTTTTTTCCCAATTTTGCAGCAAAAAGCAATGTGGTTGCTTTACCACATGCAATGCTGCAATTTTGGGAATAGCTCCATCTAGTGACCAGCAATGGGAAATATTATAAATTAGAATCTAATTTATAATATTTCCTGACTCGTGAAAAAAATAAAAAAAATTTGAACAATGTTTAATCACCTACACACTAAATGTTTAATTAAAAAAAAAAAAACATGTTTTGCTGGCAACACATTCCCTTTAAGTTATACAGAGTTGTGAATGCACTGAGTAACGATCTCCTGTGTCAGTGTTTGCTCTGCGATCACCTATCTCTCTAAGAGAAACAGAGAATTGTATTAGCAATAATGTCAGACAGAAAGCCATAAAAAACAGATAAGAGATACCTAATCCTGGTTCATGGGAGACTCCACAGAGCTTGCTGTGAGTTTTGACAGTCAGCAGCGTCCTCGTTGCCAAGGATACGCAAGAGCAGTGAATAAATTACAGGGGCCGTTGTAGGACAAAAGAAGCAGTTTGGCGATTTACATAGACATCGAGGAGTACAAGAACAGAGGACAACCGAAGAGAAGGACCTGGCATGTTGTCTGAAGTGGATCAGGCACTGATTCAAAAATCCCCTGCAGGTACTAGGGTCTCAGTCATAGGGGATTGGCACTGGTACAGACAGGAAGTGTAGCAGGAGGAACAGCGGGAATGGGTGCGGTGACGACTGCAGTCGTTGGGCAATGGCGTTCACCGACAGGAGGAGTTGGTCTTGCCGTGACTGGAGGTCTTGCATCTCGGCCAGCACGGCTTGTGTCGTCAAGGCCTCAGGTTGACCAGCGGGGTCCATGGCCTGAGCATACTGTCACGATGTGTGGGTATGCAGACCCACTAGGCCGCACCGCCCTAGCAGGGAGGCAGCTGGCCAAGCAACAGGGAATTCCAGCAATACAAAGTCCCGCACAAGGGTACCTGGCAGTCCAGACAGTGGCCGCAGCTCTGGCATGGATGGAGACGGGTGCAGCAGGCAACGCCAGACGTGGCGGATGACAGCAGGTGCCGCAGGTTGCGCCAGACGTGGCGAATACCTCTGGACATGGCAGATGACACAGGACGTGGCGGATGACATAGGTGCAGTAGACAAGATTCCAACTAGTAGGCACAGGAACAAGAACACGGCACAGAATACAGGTACAGGTAACAGGGCACGAGTAACAACTGGATCGGGAATCAGTAAGGGACCATTTGCAAGACAGAATTGGGAATTTCTAACAACACTCAGGCAAAGATCAGAAGGGCTGTGGCCTTCTTATAGTCCAGAAAATCATGTGTGTTGATGATGATGATTTCCTTCATGTGCGCACGATGGCCCTTTAAGAGCGGGCACGAGCGTGCGCGCGCACCCTACGGGACACAGCGGACCTGAGCGGAAGTGAGCGGATCCATGGCTGCGAGCGTCAGGAGTTGAGTAGACCCGACGGCCCGCGGCCATGGACGCTACAAACAGACTTATTCCTGTTAATATCATTTGCCTATAAAATCTTCATAGTGTGATATATATCAAGTCTAATCTCGTAATTTAAGTAACCCCCGCATTAGTAGAAAAATTAATTAAATGAAAACAAGTATTGAAAGTAACATACGGTGACATGATAATATTATGCTCATACTAAGATGTTACAAGGAGTAGATAGTCCCTTCCTGAGAAAGAATTGAGGACATAGCTAACAAAAATCCTACTTGACTCACAGATTGTCAATGACTCCCCTCTTAGTAGCAGATAGAAACCAGTGAACATCTCCAGGCCTTAAACCTAAGGCGGGCAAAAAAAACCAATAGATTAATGGAAGTTCTTTTAAGTCACCGGCAGGTTACAAGCCACAGATTTACGTTTAGGGGATTTCCCTTTAGTGAGTGCATACTCGCCAGTTTTCTTGTGAGGGTAGAACAGGAAACGGCATGTGTGGTTGAATCGGGAGCCAAGAGGGGATCTCCTTGGGCGGTATGACCAGTCTGTTTCTGTATCTGTTTCAGGTTGTCTGGATGTTTTATGGTTATCTGTTTGCCATGACAGAGGGTTGTTAAACCGAACAGAAAGAGCCAGTGAAAAGTAATCTTCAACAGCCGACGTTTTGCAAGCGTGCTGGCTGCAATGTCCTGAAAAAAAACAAAATCTGGGAACCTTCAAAGGTGACCGAAGAGCGTTCTCTGGCTCTCCGCAGTATTGCCGCAGTATCCACATAACTTAGTAGACCACAGATAACATCTCTTGGCGGGTCTGTTATCGTCAGTTTGGGGCGCAATACTCTATGTATCCGTTCCACCACAATTGTCTGTGCCCTCTCCTCTCCCAAAAGATCTGAGAAAAGAGACATGGCAGCAGCTGGCAGAGCTTCATGGGCAAAACTTTCCGGGAGGCCCCGTAGTCTTATATCCTTTCTGCGACTGTGGTTGTCCTGATCTTCTATCATGAGAGAAGCATAGTTAAGATGTTCTTGTTGTGCTAGCAAATTTGATTGTACGGCATCAATGTGTACCACAATAGCAGTGCCATGTCCGTGGCTGCGGTCCATCAGGTTCACTCTCCCCCTGATGGTCGCAGCCATGGGTCGGCGAGCACTGGCCTCAGTCTCCTCCTCTGGAGACGCCAGCGCTCACTTCCAATTACCTCGGCCGGATCCCGTAGGGTGGGCGCGCACGCTCGTGCCCACTCTTAATTGGGCAGCGCGCGCACCGGACCTTGATGAACTATTAGCCCATGAGTGCCCTGGACTATAAGAGGGGTTTGTCTATGCGATGGTCTCCTAGTGTGTTCCTGTTCCCTGTATCCGTGCTATCCTGGTCGTGTGCCGTGCTGAGCCAGAGTTGTGCTGTGCTGTAAACCATGCGTGCCCTGCTTCACGACGCCTGACGTCTGCCTGCTGGCTAGTCCCAGCCGAGCCTGCCTTGCTACTGTTCAAGCTGCCACAGGTACCATATACGAACTATAGACTTCAACCTGCCATACTGCCAAGGCGGTACGGCCCAGTGGGTCCACGAACCCTACGTGACAGTACACTCAGGCCATGGACCCCGCTGGTTGATTTAAAAAAATTACGACGTCACAGGAGATGCGGGCGGATATGCTGGACCTCCAGTCTCGACAGGACCAGCTCCTCCAGGCGTTGAACATTCTCACACGTCGGCACAAGCTGCCGTTCCTCCTACTACACCTCCTGGCAGTGTCACTTCCTGACCGCTATGATGGAGACGCAGGTGCCTGTCGTGGATTTTTTTAACCAGTGCCAGTTCCACTTCAGCTTGTATACTAGGACATTTTCGTCTGATGGCGCAAGGGTCCCTTTCATCATCTCTCTCTCCTCACTGCTAAGGCCCTTGCATGGGCGAACCCTATCTGGGAGAGACAAGGACCAGCGACCCGTGACTTCCAGGGCTTCCTCCAGACTTTTCGCATGGTGTTTGAGGAGCCTGGACGGGTCTCATCTGCAGCGGCTTCCTTGATTAATCTACGCCAAGGAGACACCTCCGTGAGCGAGTACGCCATTCACTTCCACACCCTGGCGGGAGAACTGTTATGGAACAATGAGGCCCTGGTGGCTGCATTCTGGCATGGACTGTCTCCTAAAATTAAGGCTGAACTTGCCGCTCGAGATCTGCCGTCTACCCTGGATGACCTCATCCTTCTGTCCGCCAAGATTGATATGTGGATCTGAGAACGCCTCAAAGAGGTTTGTCGGGTGGGAGGCCTCCCTAGTCTAACCCCTACTTTGCAGCAACCACTGCTGTCCTCAAATGTCGATCCTCCTAAGGAGTCTGTGATGATGGACCAGTGTAAGCTATCCACCCAGGAGAGACAACGCAGACGCACTTCGGGACTCTGTCTATATTGCAGCCTCGGTGGCCATCTTGTGCGACTATGTCTCCAAAAATCCCAAAGATTAGGGTTGCTAGGAGAGACAACCTTGGGTAAGAAAGGACTTCCATCTAAGAATATGTTCACACGAGGGCGTCCGTAACGTCTGAAATTACGGGGATGTTTCCGCCTGAAAACATCCCCGTAATTTCAGCCGTAACGGCATGTGCAGGCGCTTGAACGCCGCGTCCATTACGGACGTAATAGGCGCTGCTATTCATTGGAGTCAATGAATAACGGCTCCAATTACGCCCAAAGAAGTGACAGGTCACTTCTTTGACGCGGGCGTCTATTTACGCGCCGTCATTTGACAGCGGCGCGTAAATTACGCCTCGTGTGAACAGACAAACGTCTGCCCATTGCTTTCAATGGGCAGATGTTTGTCAGCGCTATTGAGGCGCTATTTTCGGACGTAATTTGGGGCAAAAACGCCCGAATTACGTCCGTAATTAGTGTGTGTGCACATACCCTAAATTGTCCATACCAGTGACCATAGTGTCCGGCGAGAGAACGCATCAGGTCTCTGCGTATCTGGACTCTGTATCCGCTGCTAATTTCATCCGTAGAGACCTGGTGGATCTTCTTCAATGGAGAGTTCGTTGACGGTTGCACCTGTAAATGAACTACCTCTGCCAGACCCAGTTATAGCTGTGATCAAGCCGCTGAGGCTCCAAGTAGGGGCTCTTCACTCCGAACTTCTGTCGTTCTATGTACTATCCAAAGCTGTTAACCCTGTGTTGCTGGGCCTGCCTTGGCTCCAACTTCATGCCCCAGTCCTGGACTGGAATTCTGGAGAGGTTCTCCAGTGGAGCCCTGAGTGTCAAAGTCGATGCCTGGTGCAGATTCGTTCGGCTCAGCCTCCTCTGCCTCGGTCATTGGCAGGATTGCTGGGTCATTATGCTGCATTTTCAGACGTCTTCAGCAAGAGGGAGGCAGAGACATTGCCTCCACACCGGGCGTATGACTGCCCTATCGAGCTGATTCCTGGTGCATCCCTTCCCCGTGGTAGGGTATATCCCCTTTCCTTGCCAGAGACTCTGTCCATGTCCGCCTATGTGAAAGAGAACTTGGAAAGGGGCTTCATACAGAAATGTTCCTATCCGGCAGGAGCCAGGATCTTCTTCATCAAAAAGAAGGAAGGTTCTCTTCATCTTGTATTGACTACCGGGGTCTCAACCAGATCATGGTGAAAAATAAATATCCGCTGCCACTGATCTCAGAACTGTTTGATCGTATACGTGGTGCCAAGATTTTTTCCAAACTAGACCTACATGGGGCTTACAACCTAGTCCGGATTCGCCAGGGTGACGAATGGAACACTGCATTTAACACCCGTGATGGACACTATGAATATCTAGTAATGCCCTTCGGCCTGTGTAATGCTCCCTCGGTCTTCCAGGAGTTCAATAATGACATCTTCCATGACCTCCTCTATGTTTGTGTTGTAGTCTATCTTGATTTTTTTTTTCTCCAGATCCTATGACGCATCAGAGACATGTCCGTCAAGTTTTCTTGCGATTAAGGGAGAATCGTCTGTACACTAAGTTGGAGAAGTGCGTGTTTGAGAAAGATGCTCTACCCTTCCTGAGCTACATCGTCTCGAATCGAGGTCTCGAGATGGATCCTGAAAAGGTAAAGTCTGTCCTGGAATGGCCACCCTCTCAAGGCTTGAGGGACATACAGCGCTTCAGGGATTTGCCAATTTCTACAGACAGCTTATTCCAAACTTCTCTTCACTGACTTCTCCTATCTCTAACCTCACTAAGAAGGGCATTAACGCCAAGGTGTGGACTCCTGAGGCAGAGTTTGCATTCAGTAGCTTGAAGAGTGCCTTCATGTCAGCCTCTATCCTCCATCATCCAGATGTTTCTCTACAGTTCTTGTTGGAGGTGGACGCATCCTCTGTCAGTGCTGGTGCACTCCTGTTCCAGAGAGGCTCCAAAGGCAAGTCAATCGTATTGTAATGTCCGTGGCTGCGGGCTGTCAGCTCCAGCCTCCCGCTGACAGCCGCAGCCACGAGTCGGCAAGCGCTGGCCCCAGCCTCCTCCTCAGGAGACGCCAGCGCTTGCATCCACTCACCTCCGCCGGAGCCCGCAGGGTGCGCGCGCACGCTCGTCCCCGCTCTTAAAGGGGCAGCGCGCGCACCAGACATCTTGAACGACCTTTGACCCGTGAGTACCCTGGGCTATAAGAGGGGTCCAGCCCCCTAGTTCGATGCCTGAGCGTTGTTAGTTTTCCCAGTCTGTCTTGCAAATGGTCCCTTAGTGTTTCCCGTTCCTGTTGTTACCCGTACCTCGTTCCCCGTTCCTGTTTCCCGTGCTTTGCCCTAGTATCTAGTCGTGCCACGTCCTGTGTCATCTGCCACGTCCAGAGGAATCTGCCACGTCCTGTGTCATCTGCCACGTCCAGAGGAATCCGCTACTTTCTGTGTCATCTGCCACGTCCGGAGGAATCTGCCACGTCCTGTGTTATCTGCCACATCCGGAGGAATCCGCCACTACTGGCGCAACTTGCGGCTCCTGTGTCATCCGCCACGTTTGGCACCATCTGCTGCACCCATCTCATCTGTGCCAGAGCTGCGGCCACCATCTGGACTATTCAGGTACCCTTGTGCGGGACATTGTATTTCTGGGGTGTCCTGTTGTTTGGCCAGCTGCCTCCCCGCTGCGGCGGTACGGCCTAGTGGGTCCACTAACCCGCTTCGTGACACGTACAGTGAAGGAAATAAGTATTTGATCCCTTGCTGATTTTGTAAGTTTGCCCACTGTCAAAGTCATGAACAGTCTAGAATTTTTAGGCTAGGTTAATTTTACTAGTGAGAGATAGATTATATTAAAAAAAAATAGGAAAATCACATTGTCAAAATTATATATATTTATTTGCATTGTGCACAGAGAAATAAGTATTTGATCCCCTACCAACCATTAAGAGTTCAGCCTCCTCCAGACCAGTTACACACTCCATATCAACTTGGTGCCTGCATTAAAGACAGCTGTCTTACATGGTCATCTGTATAAAATACTCCTGTCAAACAGACTCAATTAATCAGTCTGACTCTAACCTCTACAACATGGGCAAGACCAAAGAGCTTTCTAAGGATGTCAGGGACAAGATCATAGACCTGCACAAGGCTGGAATGGGCTACAAAACCATAAGTAAGACGCTGGGTGAGAAGGAGACAACTGTTGGTGCAATAGTAAGAAAATGGAAGACATACAAAATGACTGTCAATCGACATCGATCTGGGGCTCCATGCAAAATCTCACCTCGTGGGGTATCCTTGATCCTGAGGAAGGTGAGAGCTCAGCCGAAAACTACACGGGGGGGAACTTGTTAATGATCTCAAGGTAGCTGGGACCACAGTCACCAAGAAAACCATTGGTAACACATTACGCCGTAATGGATTAAAATCCTGCAGTGCCCGCAAGGTCCCCCTGCTCAAGAAGGCACATGTACAGGCCCGTCTGAAGTTTGCAAATGAACATCTGGATGATTCTGAGAGTGATTGGGAGAAGGTGCTTTGGTCAGATGAGACTAAAATTGAGCTCTTAACGGCATTAACTCAACTCGCCGTTTTTGGAGGAAGAGAAATGCTGCCTATGACCCAAAGAACACTGTACCCACTGTCAAGCATGGAGGTGGAAACATTATGTTTTGGGGGTGTTTCTCTGCTAAGGGCACAGGACTACTTCACCGCATCAATGGGAGAATTGATGGAGCCATGTACTGTCAAATCCTGAGTGACAACCTCCTTCCCTCCACCAGGACATTAAAAATGGCTCGTGGCTGGGTCTTCCAGCACTACAATTACCCGAAACATACAGTCAAGGCAACAAAGGAGTGGCTCAAAAAGAAGCACATTAAGGTCATGGAGTGGCCTAGCCAGTCTCCAGACCTTTATCCCATCGAAAACTTATGGAGGGAGCTGAAGATCCGAGTTGCCAAGCGATAGCCTCGAAATCGTAATGATTTACAGATGATCTGCAAAGAGGAGTGGGCCAAAATTCCATCTAATATGTGTGCAAACCTCATCATCAACTACTAAAAATGTCTGACTGCTGTGCGTGCCAACAAGGGTTTTGCCACCAAATATTAAGTCTTGTTTGCCAAAGGGATCAAATACTTATTTCTCTGTGCACAATGCAAATAAATATATATCATTTTGACAATGTTATTTTTTTTTATTTTTTTTTATATAATCTATCTCTCACTGGTAAAATTAACCTAGCCTAAAAATTCTAGAATGTTCATGTCTTTGACAGTGGGCAAACTTACAAAATCAGCAAGGGATCAAATACTTATTTCCTTCACTGTATGTGGATATTTTTCCAAGCTTTTCTCTTCCACAGAACGAAACTACTCGATTGGGGATCGGGAGTTACTGGCCATCAAACTGGCTCTGGAGGAGTGGAGACATCAACTAGAGGGCGCACCTCATCCCAACCTGATTTTTCTGGACCATAAGAACCTCACCTATCTTCAGACGGCCCAACGGCTGAACCCTCGTGAGGCCAGGTGGTCAATGTTCTTTACCAGGTTCCAGTTTGAGCTCCATTATTGCCCTGCTGACAAGAATTTGAGTGCTGATGGACATTATGGACCCGTCTTGCATTGTCTCTGTCAATCCCCTGCGAGTTGGGGACATTCTTCCAGCGAGGACTTTTGTGTGCCTGGCTGACCGTGGAAGAATCCTCCGCTGGGGACACTCCTCTAGACTGGCAGGTCACGCGGGTACCCGTAAGACCCAGGATCTCATTGCTCATCATTTCTGGTGGCCCACACTGCCCAAGGACATTATGGATTTTGTTTCTTTCTGTTCAGTATGTGCAGCCAACAAGGTCGCTCACTCCAGACCTGCTAGTCTGCTCCAGCCATTGCCTGTGCCCAATGCTCCCTGGCAGCATATAGCTATGGACTTTATCACTGCCCTGCCTCTCTCTGCGGGATGCAGTACTGTCTGGGTGGTGGTGGATCGATTTTCAAAGATGGCCCACTTCGTTCCTCTGACCGGTCTTCCTTCTGCTCCTCTGCTGGCCAAGCTCTTCACCTAACACATCTTCCATCCTGCACGGCTTGACGCAGCATATTGTGTCTGATCGGGGGGTTCAGTTCACCTCAAAGTTCTGGAGAGCCATCTGCGGACTCCTAGGTGTAAAGTTGGACTTTTCCTCAGCCTACCATCCTCAGTCCAATGGTCGAGAGGATCAATCAGATCTTGGAGAACTACCTACGCCACTACATCTCCAAGCAGCATGATGACTGGGTGCAGTTGCTTCCATGGGCAGAGTTCTCTTACAATAATCCCACCAGCGAGTCCACACAGAAGACACCGTTCTTTATAGTCTATGGCCAAAACCCACAAATTCCTCTCCCGGTCCCTGTTACGTTGAAGGTGCCTGCTGCTGACACAGCTTTTGGGGACTTTCTGCAGATCTGGCAGCAGACTCGATCATCCATCCTGCTGGCGGTCGACTGCATGAAGCGGAAGGCGGACACAAGGAGAAGAGAACCTCCTCAGTCTCTTACTGACACCAAGGACTGGCTGTCCTCCAGGAATATTCGACTGAGGGTGCCATCGTACAAATTTGCTCCCAGGTTCCTCTGACCCTTCAAGATCCTGCAGCAGATCAACCCTGTCACCTACAAGCTTCGGCTGCCTCCTACCCTCACGATCCCCAACTCCTTCCATGTATCTCTCCTGAAACCAGTGGTTCTGAACCGCTTTAGCAAGACTCCTAACCCTGTGGTTGCCTCCAGCGGCCCTTCAGACACCTTCGAGGTTAAGGAGATCTTGGACACCAAGAGAGTGAGAGGAAAGACTTTTTATTTGGTGGATTGGAGGGGGTTTGGTCCTGAAGAGAGGCCTTGGGAGCCAGAGGAGAACCTCAAATCCCCTACTCTTCTGAAGAAGTGTCTCTATCGCTCTAGTCCCAAGAAGTGGGAGCGTAAGAGGGGGGATACTGTCATGTCCGTGGCTGCGGGCCGTCAGGTTTACTCTCCCTCTGATGGGCGCAGCCATGGGTCGGCGAGCGCAGGCCCCAGTCTCACTTCCACTTACCTCGGCCGGATCTCGTAGGGTGCGCGCGCACGCTCGTGCCCACTCTTTAAGGGGCAGTGCGCGCACTGGACCTTGATGAACTATTAGCCCATGAGTGCCCTGAACTATAAGAGGAGTTAAGCCCCTTGCTTCTATGCCTGAGGGTTGTTGTCGTACACTAAGTTTGTCTATGCAATGGTCTCCTAGTGTGTTCCTATTCCCGTTACCTGTATCCGTGCTATCCTGGTCGTATGCCGTGCTGAGCCAGAGTTGTGCTGTGTTGTATTCCACGCCTGTCCTGCGGAGCCCCTGTCTCGCACGTCCGGCTCGTGCAAAGTCCAAGCCACGCCCCTCAAAAATTATTTTTAACACCGAAATGTTGGCCTACTGAAAAGTATGTACAGTATATGCACTCAATACTTGGTCGTGCTCCCTTTGCATGAATTACTGCATCAATGCGGCGTGGCATGGGGACGATCAGCCTGTGGCACTGCTGAGGTGTTATGGAAGCCCAGGTTGCTTTGATGGCGGCCTTCAGCTCGTCTGCATTGTTGGGTCTGGCGTCTCATCTTCCTCTTGACAATACCCCATAGATCGTCTATGGGGTTTAGGTCAGGAGAGTTTGCTGGTCACTCAAGCACAGTGATACTGTGGTTATTAAACCGGGTATTGGTACTTTTGGCAGTGTGGGCAGGTGCCAAGTCCTGCTGGAAAATGAAATCAGCATCTCCATAAAGTTTGTCAGCAGAGGGAAGCATGAAGTGCTCGTAAATTTCTTGGTAGACGGCTGCATTGACTCTGGACTTACATAGTTACATAGTTAGTACGGCTGAAAAAAGAAACATGTCCATCAAGTTCAACCAAGGGACGGGAAAAGGGAAGGGAAACATTTCTACACATATGAGCGAATACTTTTTTGTTCTAGGAAATTATCTAACCCTTTTTTAAAGCCATCTACTGTCCCTGCTGTGACCAGCTCCTGCGGTAGACTATTCCATAGATTCACAGTTCTCACAGTAAAGAAGGCTTGTCGCCTCTGCAGGTTGAACCGTTTTTTCTCCAGACGGAGGGAGTGCCCCCTTGTTTTTTGAGGGGGTTTTACATGGAACAGGATTTCACCATATTTTTTGTATGTGCCATTAATATATTTATATAAATTAATCATGTCCCCCCTTAGTCGTCTTTTTTCAAGGCTAAATAGGTTTAATTCTTTTAATCTTTCCTCAAAACTTAGATTCTCAATGCCCCTTATTAGCTTCGTCTCTCTTCTTTGTATTTTTTCCAACTCCAGGGCATCCTTTGTATGAACTAGAGCCCAGAACTGAACTGCATATTCTAGATGAGGCCTCACTAACGCTTTGTAAAGTGGTAATATTACATCCCTGTCTCGCGAGTCAATGCCTCTTTTAATACACGACAATATCCTGCTGGCCTTTGAAGCAGCTGATTGACACTGCATGCTGTTATTTAGTTTATGATTTACAAGTACACCCAGATCCTTCTCAACAAGTGAATCCCCCAGTGTAGCTCCCCCTAGGACATATGATGCATGCAGGTTGTTGGTACCCAGATGCATAACTTTACATTTATCTACATTAAACTTCATTTGCCAACTGGATGCCCAAACACTTGTTTAAATCTGCTTGCAATTCACGAACATCTTCCATAGACTGAACTATATTACATAGCTTGGTGTCATCTGCAAAAATAGAAATAGTGCTATTAATACCATCCTCTATATCATTAATAAATAAGTTGAATAATAGTGGTCCCAGCACTGAACCCTGGGGTACACCACTTATAGCCGGGGACCATTCAGAGTAGGAATCATTTACCACAACTCTCTGGATACGGTCCAATTCTCAATCCAACCTATAGTCCTTAATTTACCCATTAGACGTCTATGAGGGACAGTGTCAAATGCCTTTGCAAAGTCCAAAAACACTATATCCACAGCGGCCCCTCTGTCTAGGCTTCTGCTCACCTCTTCATAAAAACAGATCAGGTTAGTTTGACAACTTCTGTCCTTAGTAAAACCATGCAGGCTGTCACTTATAATACTATTTTTTGTCACATGATCCTGTATATAGTCACTCAATAGCCCCTCAAACATTTTCCCCACGATCGATGTTAAAGAGGCTCTGTCACCAGATTTTGCAACCCCTATCTGCTATTGCAGCAGATAGGCGCTTCACTGTAGATTACAGTAACGTTTTTATTTTTAAAAAACGAGCATTTTTGGCCAAGTTATGACCATTTTTGTATTTATGCAAATAAGGCTTGCAAAAGTCCAAGTGGGCGTGTTTACAGTAAAAGTCCAACTGGGCGTGTATTATGTGCATACATCGGGGCGTTTTTACTACTTTTACTAGCTGGGCGTTCTGACGAGAAGTATCATCCACTTCTCTTCAGAACGCCCAGCTTCTGGCAGTGCAGACACACAGCGTGTTCTCGAGAGATCACGCTGTGACGTCACTCACTTCCTGCCCAAGGTCCTGCATCGTGTCGGCCACATCGGCACCAGAGGCTACAGTTGATTCTGCAGCAGCATCAGCGTTTGCAGGTAAGTAGCTACATCGACTTACCTGCAAACGCCAATGCTGCTGCAGAATCAACTGTAGCCTCTGGTGCCGATGTGTCCTCGCTGCCCGAACCCCCTCATGCCCAGTGGCGTCGCTAGCACCAGAGGGAGCCCCGGTGCCAGGACCGCACCTTTCATTAGGCAAGGTGAGCTTTGCTCCTGCTTAGCAGCCGTGGTCTGTGCTGAAACTCCCCCTCCAGTCCCCCCTTCCCTGCTCTACACATCTCTCCTCCTGATGCTAGCAGTCAGGACATGGGGGAGGGGAGACTGTCGGCGGGCTCTGTGTCGGGCTGTGACCAGGAGAAGAGCTGCAGTGAAGACTCCCACCACATAAACCTGCTGACTGAACGCACTTCACAAATATCCTACATAAAAGGTAAGTGAATGTGTGTTTACAATGTGTACTTTATATGTGTATAAGTGTATACTCATGTGTGTTTACAATGTGTACTTTATATGTGTATAATGTGCATATTCATGTGTGTTTACAATGTGTACTTTTATGTGTATAATGTCTGTCATGTGTACGTGTGTGTACGTGCGTGTATATAGTGTGTATGTATGTATATAGTGTGTGTGTGTGTGTGTATATATAGTGTGTGTATGTATATGTATATATATATATATATATATATATATATATATATATATATATACATACATACATACGTGTGTGTGTGTGTGTGTGTGTGTGTGTGTGTGTGTGTGTGTATATATATATATATATATAATATATATATTTCAGCAGCAATTCCGCAGAAACTAGCAGAAATTCCGCTGCAGAAAATCAATGTTGAGAGATGGTGACATCTCCTCTGAAAAAACGCACCGCAGGACAAAATGTCTGGTCGGAAATTTTACGCAGCGTCTGGATGAGATTTGGTAAATCTCATTCACTTTGCCACTACTGTATTCTGCGTATTTTCCAGGCGGAAAATACGCAGCAATTCCGTTAAGTGTGGACAAGCCCTAATACAGTAGCAGCAGAGTAGATTAGATGTGAACAATTCTCATCACACGCTGCGTAAATGATAAGCGGGGCAAAAAGCTCAGAAATTGACCTGCGGTGCGGTTTTTTATTCCGCAGCATGTCAGTTGTATTTGCGTAAACGCTGCTCATTTGTTTCAGGTTTTCCCCATTTAATTCAATGGGGAGGTAAAACCCACAACAGATAGCAGATGTTATGTAAAAACGCAATTTAGAAAAAATAAAAATCTTATACTTGCCCAGAATTCTGTTTCTTCATCAGGGCCGGCCTCCTGGGATGACGTTTCACCCCATATGACCGCTGCAGCCAATCACAGACTGCAGCAGTCATATGGGATAAAACGTCATCCCAGGGCTGCACTGTAGCGACGCTGTGTGGCACTATATACAAGGGGGAGGGCTGTGTGGCACTATATATAAGGAAGGGAGTGCAGTGTGGCACTATATACAAGTGCTGTGTGGCTCTATCTATAGGGGGCTGTGTGATGCTATCTATAGGGGGCTGTGTGGCGCTATCTACAGGGGGTTGTGTGTGTGTGGCGCTATCTGCAGGGGGTTGTGTGTGTGGCGCTATCTACAGGTGTGTGTGTGTGTGTGTGTGTGTGTGTGTGTGTGGCGCTATCTACAGGGTGGTGTGTGTGGCGCTATCTACAGGGGTGTGTGTGTGTGGCGCTGTCTACATGGGGGGTTGGCGCTATCTACAGGGGGCACTGTGTATGTGGTGCTTTACTTTACAGTGTGTGACACAAATTATATTCAGGGGCGCAGTGCATGGTGATATTATATTTAAGGGCTGCAGAAATGGGTCATGGCCGGGAGAAGTTGTCTTGTGCTCTGGACCGGATGGAGAAGAAAACTACTAGCATCTGAGACGTCGTCACCTGTGAGTCACTGGATTTGTAGAGAATCTGTCCCCTTTCCTGACATGTTTATTATAGGAAATCCTTGTATTCCACATAAGGTCTTTGTGCAGTCCAGGACTGATAGAAAAATTGGTGTTACCAATCCCCTTGTCAGGAGGATGTGTCCCTGCATAGTGTGATACTGTCAGTATGTAGGGACACAGCCCTGTGAAAGGGGAATCGTAACACCCGTTTGTTAATGCTTGTGCAAAAAGGTAGTGTGAGGGCTGATTCAGACGAACATGGCGTTTTTGCGCACGCAAAACACGCGGCGTTTTGCCTGCGCAAAAGCCACTTGACAGCTCCGTGTGGCAGCAGCATATGATGCGCGGCTGCGTGGTTTTCGCGCAGCCGCCATCATTATGACACGCCATTTGGATGTTTGTAAACAGAAAAGCACGTGGTGCTTTTCTGTTTACATTCATCCTTTTGATAGCTGTTGCGCGAAACAGCCAGTTCGCACGGAAGTGCTTCCGTGCGGCATGCGTGATGCGCGAAAAACGCCGCAATATTGAACATGTCGCGCTTTTTACGCAGCGGACAAACGCTGCGCAAAAAGCACGGACTGTCTGTGCTGCCCCATAAACTTCTATTGGTCCATGCGAGCCGCGTGAAAACCACGCGGCCTGCACGGACGCAATTCACGTTCGTGTGAATCGGCCCTTAGCAATAGTTACGGCGCGGCAGGGTGGCCGTGGAGAAGGGGGGCCCAAGTTTGGGTAACAGCCCAGGGCCCATGGTCTTCTTAATCCGCCACTGTATATGCCAGATGCAGAGGTGTAGCCCTGATGCAAGATCTGTAACAGGGCCCCTTACCAATCATTTCAAGTACTTGTCTTACTCTCTATGTGGCAGAACGGTCTTTTGTACCTTCTCAAGCTCCAGGGCCTCGAAGAAATCACAGCTTGCAAAGACAGGAAGGGAGAGTGGGCACAGAGAGGAAGGAGGCATTGTGTCGATACCCATCATTTCTAGAAGAAAGGATGGGGAGAATTGCTTAGAGAAAAAAAAAATGAACAGGCTAAAGAGCTGTCCACACTGACATCCATTGTTAAAGGATCCATGATGAATAGGACCGATCAGGTATGATCTGTCTGATGGACCAGTCATCTATTAAACTACAATGGGTCTGTCCATTATCAGCTGTTTTTACTGGATCGATGCTATACTATTCTGGCTGTCAAAGAAACATAAAAGCTAACTAAAAATAAGTGTGAATAAAAGTTATAAGCCAAAAAAAGGATATTTTGTCTCACATCAATACACTATATGTAAATTGCCGTATTAAAAAAAGTAAATGTTCAAATAACCAGTATTCCATAGTAATTGCCTTCACTGTCCAGCACCCCTGTAGGTAGCAGTATGTAATATTTTGTCATTTTCACCACTACAGCAAGGTTTGCTGGTGACTGTTGTACCATGTATGTATCAATGATTGTGTAAACCACGGCTTTGCCCTGCCTTATATCACACTGTCCTGTTTTTGTCCAATTTATGAATATTCAGTTTTAATTGGGTGCTTTTAAATAGCTTGTACAACGGATTATAAAATTAATAATAAAGTGTTTATATTTTGCTACATTGGCGTTGATTCTTATTCATGTGTGGCATTTAAAGGAAAGGTGTCACGAAAAAAAAATTTTTGATATCAATTTGAATTTAGTGTTTTATTTTAAAATCTTTTATTTATGTGTGTGTTTGTTTTTTACTTTTTTCTAACTTTTACTTCACTATGGGGGCTGCCATTTTGTTTTTCATCTCTGTATGTGTCGATTAACGACACATACAGAGATGGAATACGGCAGCTACAGTGCATAGGAGTCAATGAACGGGAGCCGTTCCATTGACTTTGCTCTATGGCTCTGTCCTGCGCAGACGCAGGTCAGAGTCACGCAGAGCAGCTGTTTGCAGGGAGAGAGCAGACGCCATCTTGAAGACCAGCTGCACTGCAGGTAAGATGTGTGTCTCTGCATGTCCCACTCTCTACCTCACAGACCCCAGCTCTCATGACCCCCCCTCCCTCCCTTGTGTGAAGGACACACGATGAAACTGTACTGGGAAAGCCCTGAACGGTAAATCTCGCTAGTTGTGCTGAGACTGTTTGGGGATGTGACTAATGAACCTCTCAGTCTCAGCACAATTAGAGAGATTTATCGTTCAGGGGTCTGGGAAAGCTGGGTACCACCATTACCCCTCCTACTGGAGTGTGAGAGGTTCATTAGTCGCATCCCTAAACACTCCAGTATGAGGGGTAATGGTGGTCACCTAGCTTTCCCAGACCCCTGAACGATAAATCTCTCTAGTTGTGCTGAGACTGAGAGGTTCATTAGTCACATCCCCAAACAGTCTCAGCACAACTAGAGAAATTTACCGTTCAGGGGTCTGGGAAAGCTGGGTGACCATTATTACCCCTCCCACTGGAGTGTGAGAGGTTCATTAGTCACATCCCTAAACACTCCAGTATGAGGGGTAATGGTGGTCACCCAGCTTTCCCAGACGCAGATATAACCAGGAAAGGGCTGGATGGACGGGCTGAGGGTGCACAGGGTTTTTGGTGACCCCCTCTGTCATGTGATCGGACCTAGGTTACCGGTTCATCAGACGGGGTTCATGTGACTATAACTCTGTCCATAACAAGAGACAGTGCACTCAGGACAAGCCCTGCCCTCATGCCGTAGTTGTGTGGTTCTGTCTGCAGTGATGGCGGTGGGTGGCTCTGACACCCGCCTCCCCCGTCGGGTCATCTCAGGACAGAAGGGGTGTCCGGATTGGAGACACAGCGCCGCACCGGTCCTCAGGTTTTGTCTGGTATTGCAGTTCACCTCCATTGAAGTGAATAGGACAGAGCTGTAATACCACACACGACCTGAGGACAGGTGCGGCGCCATGTTTTCCTGGACGACCCCTTTAAGACTTTTCCCGTGTTTGTGGCAGAGCGGAGTGTGCACGGGCGCCGCTGATACTTCATAGCCGCTTATCAGCCGTAATCGGCCGTAATTGACGCCTCGCAAAACGCGAGTACGAGCAATTACGTCTGAAATGACGGAGCTGTTTTCTCCTGAAAACAGCTCCGTCATTTCAGACGTAAATGCAGTTAGCGTGTGCACATACCCTAGGGGTATGTTCACACACAAGGTTTTCAGCTGAAAAATCGGAAGCAGAACGCCTACAAGCATCTGCCCATTGGTTTCAATGGAAAATACGGCGTTCTATTCCGACAGGGCGTTTTTTACGTGGTAGTTTTCCAAAAACGACACGTAAAAAGACACCCGACCAAAATGAAGTGCACATCACTTCTTGGGACGTTTTTGGAGCCGTTTTTATTGACTTTATAGAAAAACAGCTCCAAAACGGCCGTTAAAAAACGCGAGTTCGATAAAAAAATGGCTGAAAATCAGGAGCGGTTTTCCCTTTGTTTAGTAAGCGTGTGAACATACCCTTAGCCTTTTGGGGTGTCCTATAACTTCTTCCAGCTGCAGAATCACACCCAATATGGCTGCCGGACACTGCTTAGCAATTTGAAGACACCTTTACCTGGCTTGTGAGAGGGGGGGGTGGGGTTCCCTCCCACATTTACAGCAGCTGTGAGTCAGGTTGCTTTGCCTTATTCACCTTGCTGTAATTCTGGGAAGTGCTCCCCCTGGTGGCCAACATTGGAAAACATGTCAAATTATTATTTAATTTTTAATACTTTCCACCATACGGAAAAAAAAAAAAAATACAGCAAAAAACTTAAAAAATATAATAGAAATAAGTAACGACACTTAAAAAAAAAAGGTTTAATTTGCGACACATTCCCTTTAAGTGTGAATAAAGCCTGAGAGGAAGCAAGGAAGAGCAGGAGAATGAGGTTGATGGGTAAGACTCTCTTCAAACTCGCATTTGTTGTTCACTTTTCTGTTAATCCCCATTTTAAATCGGACCATAAGAACAGAAATCTAACAGAAAGGTGTTTCCACTTTTTCTCATTGAATTCAATAGGCAGACAGATCCTGTCAGGGTCTGTTCGAATTTTGTTTAACTGGTCAGTTGTGTTCACTGCGCATGTACCAATTCTCAGCACATGTACATTAACTCAATACATGTGACTAGATAGGCCATCAATAGCTGATAGGTTGGGGTCTGACTCCCGGGACCCTCGCCGAACAGCTCTTTTGAAGGGGGTGCAGCGCTCATACGAACGCTGCTTTCCCTTCATTTCTACTTGCTCACTGTGAATCTTCGACATGCATTTAGCGGTAAATCACAGGTATTGCAGCCTTTTCTCCCTTTGAAGTGAACGGGATGAACGGGAGAAAAGACTGCAATACTTGCAAATCGCCGCTAAATGCGTACGAGCACAGCACCCCATTAAAAACAGCTGATCGGCGAGGGTCCCTGAAGTCAGACCCTGACCCATCGGCTATTGATGGCCTATCCTGGGGATACACGGGGGTGTTCTGACAGTGTTGTGGCAGTGGAATGGCTCATGGTGGGTTAAGTATTGTGTGTCATGAGGTTTCATGGTTTACTTATAACTGTTGCCATTTCTGATTTTGTGGTTTTACCATGGTCGGAGGTTTTGTAATGCTGGCATACATATAGTAAGACGCATGGAATATGGTCTATATACATTGTTATTATATGCATAGAACCACCATAGTTTGCCCTGCCTTATGATCAACACAGTCTATTTCTTGTACTGACTGTACATTGTTTTTATGGGTGGTACATTTTTAAATAGTCTTGACTAACTGTATTGTTTGTCTTCAAATAAAGATTTTTGTATTTTTCTATGATACGATTGATTTTGTCTTATTGCAGCATTTGAGGGAAGTTTTTTTATTGTTTATGCCTGTAGTGTATGCCTGATAGGTCATGTCTGAAGCATGGCCTAGCAGATGCCTGTCCGTTTTACACGGGATTAGTATTAGTATAAAAAAGTATTAGTATAAAAAAGTTTAATAAAAAGCTTTTTTAAAAAAGTGAAAAAAAACAAATTAAAAACCCACTTTTCCCTTCTTACAAATTGCTTTATTATTAAAAAAACAAAATAAAGTAAAAAAGTTAGATATTTAGTATCGCCGCGTCTGTAACGACCCCAACTATAAAGTTATTACATAATTTAACCCGCACGGTGAACGCCGTAAAAAAAACACAATAAAAAACAATGCAAAAATTGCTATTTTCTTTGAATCCTGCCTTAAAAAAATTTGATAAAAAGTGATAAAAAAAAAAAATAAAATCGAATCTACTCCAAAATGGTACCAATAAAAACTACAAGTCATCCTGCAAAGAAAAAGCCCTCATACAACCGCATCAGCGAAAAAATAAAAAAAAGTTATGGCTCTTCAAATATGGAGACACAAAAACAAATAATTTTGACAAAAAATTGTTTTTACTGTGTAAAAGTAGTAAAACATACAAAATCGATATAAATTTGGTATCGTTGCAATCGCTATAACCCGCTGAATAAAGTTATTGCGTTATTTATACCACATGGTAGTCGGCGTAAATTTAGGGCGCAAAAAAGTGGCAAAATTGCAGGTTTTTTTTTCTATCCCCCCCCCCAAAAAAAGTTAATAGAAGTTAATAAATAAATTCTATGTACCCCAAAATGGTGCTATTAAAAATTACAACTTGTCCCGCAAAAAACAAGACCTTATACAGCTATGTCAACGCAAAAATAAAAAAAAGTTATAGCTCTTTGAATGAGACAATGGAAAAACTTAAAAAGTAGCTTGGTCATTAAGGTCTAAAATAGGCTGGTCAGTAAGGGGTTAAAGATAGCTCCTACCATGGTTCTTTAAAGTTGGCATGGTTGATAAAGTGAATGATCTATTATTAGGATTATTGTTATATGCATTTACATTGTCATCTTCTATTCTCTCTTCTTCCTCCCTACCCTCCCCTCTCCTCCACCTGAACGTGATCCATCTCCCCCACCCCCTCATGTTGCAGCCTTTAGATGGAATAGCTAATTTATGGATTACTGAACATATCAATATCTACAGGATGACACACCATCGCCCTTTTCTTTTGCTTCCTCCCCACCTTTCAAGATTAGTTTTGCAATTTTGTTCTGAATTGTTATCTTTGCTTGTGTATTGGCACATTTTTAACTCTATGAACACTGCTGTTTTATCTTGCTGTATTTGTATATATATATATATATATATATATATATATATATATATATATATATATATATATATAAACATAGAACACAGTAACGGCACCAGGACTTCACTTGAGAAAGGTTCCTGTTGAACCGAAACGTTGCTGTGTTGAGGTGAATAAATCCACCCTGCTTTCATCTACCCTGAAGTCCTGGTGCCGTTACTGTGTTCTATGTTTTTCTCTATTCTGAATTGGGGAATTGATTCATCCCCCGGTGACGAGCACATGGCCTGATTTTTTGGAAGTACTGGAGTGCTGTGTTCATCTATCTTTGGACTGTAATATATATATATATATATATATATATGATATAAATATATAAAAACTCAAAAAATAGAATTAAAAATATAAAAAATAAATATTAGTGTACATTAGTGTTAGTGTTAAGTTAGTAAAGACAAAGTTCTATATTATAAAAATGTTTTATATACAGCTCTCTACAGTATTCAAACATACATTTACTGTACATATAAAATAAAAATGTCCCACAAGACATACAATGCAGAAGAGGCATATGAGATGCTCACATCGGACACAGACTGCGAGTGATGTAGGATCCGCTTTTGCTCTGTCCTCCTCCTCAACGGACACCGAGGAACCTCCTCGAAGTCGGAGGAGAGTTAGTGTTCAGGTTACACCTGCACCTATTTCGTTGCCCCCAACCTCCTATACCCCCCAATTACTGGACTTTGAAGGTGTTGCGGGGGTCCAAGTACAGACATCAGGGTTGTCAAAAATATAATTTTTCCAGTTCTTTTCTGACAGCCTTGTTGAAATAATTGTTGAGCAGACAAATCTATAGGCTCAGAAATGTATTGCTGCAAACCCCAGTTCTTTTCATGCCAGGCCATACAGGTGGCATCCCACCAATACAGCAGAAATACTGCAGTACTAGGCATTGGTCTGAAATATGGGCCTATGTTAGAGAACATCAGTGGACCAATAGACCCTGACTGATGGCTTCTACCACTGCCCCTTATATCGCACTCAAATGCCCAAGGCTTGTTTTGAGGCAATTCAAAAATGTATCCATTACAATGATAATTCTCCCCCAGGATGACCCCAATTTCGGCAGACTCTTCAAACTTAGACCCCTATTTCTTATTCGGCCCAAAATTTTCCACCTCATATACCTCTAAACGGGAAATTGCCATTGACGAGTCCCTGGTGCATTTCAGTGAGGGTGAAATTTAGATAGTATTGGACAAACAAACGTGCCAGGTATGGCATAAAAATGCATAAATTGTGTGACTCCGAGTCGGGCTACACGCATACTTTTAAAATATATGAAGGAGGGACAGTCACATTGAGCCCCCGAACTCCCCCTCCTGACCAAAACTGGGAAGATTGTGTGGGACCTCCTGCACCCGCTGTTTGATCAGGGGTACCACCTGTACCTTGAAAAATGGTACATTAGTGTACCCTTGTCCAAGTGCCTGGCAGAGCATAGACCGGGCTTGTGGGATTGTCTACAAAGATAAAAAATACCTCTCAAAGACTCTTCTGAGCCAAACACTGCAGCTTGGGGAGAGCAGGACGCTACATAGTGAAGGGGTCCTTTTTTTTAAGTGCAGGGACAAAAAAAGGATATCCTGATGCAGACATCCATACATGACGCCACCTACTCCCTTGACCCTGTGCGTGGTGCAACATCCACTACCATGTCACGGCATGCGTGCATCCAGACATCTAACAAATTTATGGGGGGAGTCGATTTGTCTGACTAGATGCTAAAGCTGCACAACGCCATGTGGAAATCTACAATTTGGTACAAAAAAACTGGCGATGTACTTTATCCAAATGGCATTGTACAACTCGTTTGTAATTTACAGGAGCACTGGTCATGAGGGGGACATACCTGGGATACCAAAAGAAGGTAATCAAATTCCTTCTCTTTGGTAACGTGGCAGAGGTAGGAGTAAGTTCTACCTCTGCACGTGATTTCCCCAGGATAGTTCCAGGGCAGCACATTCCTGGTGCTGTGCCGCCCACAGAGAAAAAACTCCACCCTCGGTGAAACGCCAGCGATTTTGTCATTTAAGGGGTTTGTAGCAGATCAGCAGCCCACACGACGCAATCGTGGGGGGGGGGGTGACGATGGTTGGCATGGCAATCGGAGGCGTAACAATGGCCTCCTGGTCTGCCACGTACGGAAGCCTATGAGGACACGCCTCCGGCAGGTTCTGATAGGCTTCCCGTCAGTGTCACACTGACAGCTGAAATACATTGCACTACAAGGTAGTATTACGTATGTATTATAGCAAACATCAGTGCTGCAGGTCTTCAAATCCCCTAGTGGGACAAAAACAAAGTTAATAAAAATGCTGTATAAAAGTGTAAAAATAAAAGTTACAAGTTAAAAACAAAAACTGCATTTTTTCCTATAATAAGTCTTTTATTATAGGAATAAAATGAAAAAGGTAAAACAAAAGTACACATTTGGTATTACCGCGTTCGTCACAACCCAAACTGTAAAACTTTTCATGTTATTTATCCCGCACGGTGAACACCGCAAAATGTAAAAAATAATGCCAGAATCGCTGTTTTTTTGGTCACCACCTCAACCAAAATATAGAATAAAAACTGATCAAAAAGTCGAATGTACCCCAAAATAGTACAAATAAAAACAACTCGTCCCGCAAAAAACAAGCCCTTAGGCCCCATGCACACGACCGTAATTTTGATCCAAATTACGGACCGTAATTGCGGATCAAAATATTGATCCATTCATTTCTATGGCCAACAGACAACTTCCCGTAGAAAGCAATTGCGGGTGACTGTCCACGGCTGATCAAGCCTGTAATCACGGGCCGTACGCAGTTTTTTTGACAAAAAAAGAAAAAAAAAAAAAGTTATGGCTCTCAGAATATGGTGACAGAAAATGAATGACTTAAAAAGGAATTTTATTATGCAAACACTGCAAAACAGAAAAAAACTATATACATATGATATCGCCGTAATCGGATTGACCCGCAGAATAAAAGTAAAATTGTTCCCACGGAGAAAACTGTAAAAGAAAAATAATAAAAAACATTGTCAGAATTGCTGGTTCGTGGTCACCTTGCTTGCCAAAAAATGGAATAAAAAGCGATCAAAAAATTGCATGTACGCGAAAATGGTACCAAACTGAAAACTAAAAATTGTCCCACAACAAATAAGCCCCCACTCAGCTCCGTGGGAGAAAACAAATAAGTGACGCGACACAAAATGTGCAGAGCGTTCCGAAAGCGGATAAGATTGGGCACCATTTGTTAGTGCAACACTGGCAGCATCTGCGGATTATTATTTATTTACCGCATTATTATACCCTCTTAAAGGGGCGAATTATAATGAGGGCAATCTGGGCAAGTGCCCTGGGCCCGAGGCTGGAAGGGGGCCCAGTTCGCCCCGGTTCTCCCTTACTGGCTGTTAAAATTACAGCCGGTTCAGAGAACCGGAGTGAAGCGGGACCGCTCACCCAACCAGTGGCGTAGCTATACACTACACTACACAATAAAAAAGTTACTATAGTAACGGGAGCCGCGGCCAGGACCTCCGCCAATTACCTGTTTTGAAGGGGACGCAGCGCTCGTACGAGAGCTGGTGCTTCCCCTTCATTCCGGTCACTTGCTCACATTGTGACTTTGTGTCGGCGATTCACAGTGTAAGCGAATAAGTGAAATGAAGGGGAAGCAGCTCTCATACGAGTGCTGCGGCCCCTTCAAAACAGGTGATTCGGGGGTCCCGGGAGACGGAACCCAAGCCATCAGCTACATCAATGTTTAGGGACTGGACAATCCCTTTAAGCCTACGATGTTGCAGGCTTAGAGGGCCCATTAGACAGGATCACAGATTGTGTGATGCTGTCTGGGCCCTGTATCTAAGCCAATCACATGGTAGGCTTAGATACAAGGCCCGTGTGTGATCCTGTCTGCTGGGCCCTGTATCTAAGCATCTTACATAAGCACATGGTAGGCTTAGATACATGGCCCATGTGTGATCCTGTCTGCTGGGCCCTGTATCTAAGCATCTTACATAAGCACATGGTAGGCTTAGATACATGGCCCATGTGTGATCCTGTCTGATGGGCCCTGTATATAAGCCTACCACACGTGTTACTAAACATTTTTGTTGTGTTTGTGTTTTTTTACAGGTTCGGTCGTTGGACTACGTCGGATTCCAGGACTACTTCGATAACGGCGTTTTTATTATCAATAAAATGGTTAATGAGGGTTGTCTGGGTGGTTTTTATTTCAATAAAATATTTTTTCTATGTCTTTGATTGTTTTTTAAACTTTATTATTACCGCCTTAGTAATGGCCGCTGGCTGATTGACAGCGCCCATTACTAAGGCGAGGCTTAGTGTTAGCCGGTACAGAGGCTAATACTAACCCCCATTATTATCCCGGTACCCACCGCCACCAGGGGTGTCGGGAAAAGCCGGGTATGATCCAGTAAGTGACCATCTGTAGTGATGGTCGGGCAATGGGGCGGCCGCAAGCTGGTATTATTAGGCTAGGAAAGGCCAAAAACTGTGGCCCTTCCCCCCTGGTAATGTTAACCTGCTGCTGCTGGCTGGTTATGAAAAATGGGGGGGACCCCGCCAGATACAACAGCAGCAGCCTAGCATTACCAGGGGGCGAAGGGTCACTGTTTTTGGCCTTTCCCAGGCTGATATTACCAGCCTGTGGCTGACCCAGTACCCGACCAACACTACAGATGGTCGGGTACTGGTTCGTACCCGGCTCTTCCCAGTACCACTGGTGGCGGTGGGTAGCGGGGTAATGGGGGTTAGTGTTAGCCTCTCTGCCTGCTAACATTAAGCCTCGCCTTAGTAATGGATGTTGTCAATCAGCCAGCAGCTATTAAGGCGGTAATAATAAAGTTTAAAAAAATACAAGGACATAGAAAAAATATTTTATTGAAATAAAAAAACAAACACAACCCTCATTAACCATTTTATTGAGAATAAAAAAAACACTACCATTGAAGTAGTCCTCGAATCCGACGTAGTCCAACAACCGAACCTGTAAAATAACACAAACACACAAAAATAATTAGTAACACATAAAAAAGCAAAACAATTCTTATACTTACCTTTTCTGGGTCCAGCGCTGGAACCGCAATGTCAGCGAGCTGGTCCCTATATCTAATCCTATCATGTGTGATACTGTCTGTTGAGCTACTGTATCTAATCCTATCATGTGTGATACTGTGCTGAGCCACTGTATCTAATCCGATCCATAGTTTGTAGGGTCGTATTGCTATAGATATGCTCACACACACACACACACACACACACACACACACACACACACACACACAGTGTATAGTACTATTATATTCAGGAGTACAGTGTATAGTACTATTATATTCAGGAGCACAGTGTATAGTACTATTATATTCAGGAGCGCAGTGTATAGTACTATTATATTCAGGAGTGCAGTGTATAGTACTATTATATTCAGGAGTACAGTGTATAGTACCATTATATTCAGGAGTACAGTGTATAGTACTATTATATTCAGGAGTACAGTGTATAGTACTATTATATTCAGTAGTACAGTGTATAGTAATAGTACTATACACTGTGCTCCTGAATATAAGATTATATTCAAGGGCGCAGTGTATAATACTATTATATTCAGGAGTACAGTGTATTGTACTATTATATTCATTGTATGATACTATTATATTTAGAAGCATAGAGTGTGGCATCATGAGAATTTTATCTTCGTTTACAGGTGCGGAAATGTTGGAAAAGTGAGGAGCCAAAGACATCTGAGCTGCAAACTGCAGAAATGGGCCGTGCCCGGGAGAAGTAATCATAGCGGTCTGGACCGGATGGAGAAGAAAAGAGAATAAGAATGAAAAAGAATCTGAGGCGTCAACGGTGAGTCACTCAATATAAATGTTTATTCTACCTGTGACTGATCAGTACTGTAGTCACTGTATGATCTGCAGCAAGATGACGGATGGTAGCATTCTTTTTGATTAACAGCAACTCCCAGCATATCCTAACCATTGTTCAGGCTATACTGGGAGCTGTCGTTTTATGATGTACGAATTTATATGGCAGGGGTTTAACTGAATTTGCAAATGTATTTATGTACTGAGCTTGGTTCTGGGGCTGTATTTATGTACTGAGCTTGGTTCTAGGGCTGTATTTATGTACTGAGCTTGGTTCTGGTGTTGTATATATGTACTGAGCTTGGTTCTGGGTCTGTATATATTTACCTTCTCTTAAGGTAAAAGTATATGTTAAATCTACTTTTACCTTAAGAGAAGGTAAATATATACAGTAAAAACTAAATCCAAAAAACCATGGAGGAATCTCAGTTTTTTCCAATTCACCCATTATATCACTGTATCACCCATGATACTTTACATGGTGCCAATAAAAACTAACTCCTCCCGCAAAAAAATAATCCTTCACACACCACTCCATTGACGTAAAAATAAAAAAAGTTATAAAGCTCCTGACCACTTCAGTGTCTCAAAGTATTTTGCTTTCTTTCCTCTATATGGCTCATTCTGCTTTTACAGCTAAGTTAAAACCG
Organism: Rhinoderma darwinii; assembly: GCF_050947455.1. Classification (NCBI taxonomy): domain Eukaryota; kingdom Metazoa; phylum Chordata; class Amphibia; order Anura; family Rhinodermatidae; genus Rhinoderma; species Rhinoderma darwinii. Next base: position 64,763,037 of record NC_134696.1, read on the forward strand.
TGCTAGATCTGTGGCCACCTAAATAGAAATCTGCAAATATATACGGTACAGCATCTTCGGAGTTCGCGTGGGGGGAGGGGCTTGGGTCAGACCTGAAAAAGTGCCCTGGGCCCATGGTACCCTTAATCCGCCAATGCCCTCTTATTATGCCCTGATGTACTCCGCATAGATTACAAATGCCCCCACATTATAAACTTAAATACCAGTAAATCCCACACAGAACTAACAAGCAAAATCTGCACTCCAAAAGCCAAATAGCGCTCCTTCCCTTCTGAACCCTACAGTGTGCCCAAACAGCTGTTTACATTCACATATATCACATACCCAGGAAAACCTGCTTAACCCCTTAAGGACACGGCCAATTTTGGCCTTGAGGACAGAGCAATTTTTTTACATTTCCCCTCTTTGCTTCCCGACGCTCATAACTCTTTTATTTTTTGTACGACGTAGTTGTATGAGACTTTGGTTTTTGCGGGACGAGTTGTACTTTATGTAGGTACCTTTTTTTGGTACAAATACATTATCGTTTAATTTCTATAAATTGTTATTTTGGCGAAAATGCAGAAAAAAAAAAGGAGTTCCGCTGCAGTTTTAATATTTTTTTTTTACACCATACACCGATCATCATAAATAATCTTATAGATTTGTTGTACAGGTTGTTACGGTCGTGGCGATACCAAATATGTCTATATTACTTCATGTTTTGGGACTTATATTCTAAAAAGTTTATGTATAATAAAAAATGTGTGTTTCTGTGTATTTTTTTTACTTTTTATTTATTTATCATAAATTTTTTTTTACATTCATGTAACTTTTTTTTTTAATCCCATAAAGGGATTTATCATTTTTATTTTGTAACTGTAATGTACTGGCATAGATCTATATGCCAGTACATTAGCCTGTTACTGATTGTACACAGGCAGTTGTTAGGGCATACCTCAGTATGCCCTAACAGGAAATATGTTCAGACAGCCCTGGGGTCCTTCAATGGACCCTGGGCTGTCTGGCCATACGAGTTGTGGGCTTTGATCGCGTCACAGTTATTTTCTGTGACGCGATCAATGTGCAGTCCCCCCTCTTTGAACGCCGCGATCAGCTGTCATCGCGGCGTTCAAAGGGTTAACGCCGGAGAGATGTTTCTCTCCTCTCCGCTGTCAGAGCGGGGCCGTGGCTGTGTATTACAGCCGTTGCCCCGCTCTCGATCGCGCGCACAGACGCGCAGGGACGGCTGTCACACAGGACGAGTATGCTCATCCTAATGCGCGAAGTGCTCGCCGCTCAGGACGAGCATACTCGTCCTGTGTCGGCAACCAGTTAAAGGGAAGGTGTCATGATTTATTTTTTTTAAATTATTTTGCTTTTAATAAAGTATAAACAAAAATGTTATTTATTAGTGTTGTGACTTTCTACTTTTTACTGTATGCAAACTTTTACTTCTCTATGGGGCTGTCATTTTTTTTCATCTCTGTATGAACAACGCATACAGAGATGCTATACGGCACATACAACCTGTTGCGTCCATGGCCGTGGGCCGTCGGGTTTACTCACCTCCCGACGCCCGCAGCCATGGACCCGTGAGCGCTGGCCCCCCATCTCCTTGCTAGGAGACGCCAGCGCTCACTTCCGCTACAATTTGGTGTCCCGTAGGGTGCCCGCGCACGCACGCTCGTGCCTGGCCTTAAAGGGCCAGCGCGCAAAAAGGAAATCGTCATCATCATCAACTGCCACGATTTCCTGGTCTATAATAAGGCTCCAGGCTTTCTGATCCTTACCGGAGCGTTGTTAGTTTTCCCAGTCTGTCTTGTAAATGGTCCCTTAGTGTTTCCCGTTCCAGTTGTTACCCGTGCCTTGTTCCGGTTTCCCGTGTTGTGCCTTTAGTATTGAGTCTGCCACGTCCAGAGGAATCCGCCACGTCCTGTGTCATCTGCCACGTCCGGAGGAATCCGCCACGTCCTCTGTCATCTGCCACAACCTGCGGCACCTGTGTCATCCGCCACGTTTGGCATTACCTGCTGCACCCATCTCCATCAGTGCCAGAGCTGCAGCCACTGTCCGGACTATCCAGGTACCCTTGTGCGGGTCATTGTATTGCTGGGGTTTCCTGTTGTTTGGCCAGCTGCCTCCTCGCTACGGCGGTACAGCCTAATGGGTCCACTAACCCACTTCGTGACACAACCCCATGCAAATGGAAGCAGTTCCATTCTCAGAAGCGTACGCCGTCTGTGTGGGAACGGTGCATGCGCCACTCCCACACAGACCAAAATAAAGCTCGTTCGTAGAGATCGAAATCCAGCGCCATTTTCATGTGGACCGTAAGCCACAGCCGGACAGTAAGATGACGACTTCCGGCCATATGTTCAACGAAGCGAAGGCGCAAGGAATAGGAGCGGAGGCGGCGTCAGGAGCAGGTAATTTATGTTCGTATATGTGATGTGTGTATTATGTTTGTGTGATACTGTCTGCTGAGCCCTGTATCTAATCTTCCTACACTGTGCAGTCGCTCAGAAAATGGCGGCACACAGTGTAGGAGGTTTGAATACATTCAAACCCCTCCTTCTCCTGGCACTAGCCAGAAGAAGGCAGGGGGGATTGTGTGAGGACATTAGAGGAGAGTGTCTCCACCCCAAATTTGCAGCATAAATCAATGAGGTTGCTTTACCACAGTGACCATGCTGCAATTTTGTGAACTGCTCCCTCTAGTGGCCAGCACATGGAAATGTTATAAATAAGAATCTAATTTATAATATTTCCTGACTTGTGAAAAAATTCAAACAATGTGTAATCACTCAAATACTAATTGTTTAACTGAAAAAAAAAAAAAAAAACATTTCTAGCGACACATTCCCTTTAACAATTTATGAGGTATTTGTCTTCAGTGGCACAAACTAGGTGCAACATATTGTTCACTAAAATGACATATCAGTGGAAAATTGCAATTTTCACTTTGCACTATCCGCTGCACATTACCCCTTTGCGCACCATGACGTAGTAGCATGTCATGGTGCAGGGAGTGATGTATGGAGCTGGCTTGCGCGCTGAGCCTGCTCCATATGATGCGGATGTCTGCTGCGTATTACAGCTGACACCCGGGACTAACGGACAGGAACAGCGATCGTGCCGTTGCAGAATCCTGTAAAAATTACAATATACTGCAATAAATTAGGATTGCAGTGTATTGTACCAGCGATCCAATGACCGCTGGTTCGAGTCCCCCTGGGGGATAAAAAAAAAAGTGCAAAATAACATTATTAGTAGTTAAAAAAAAAAGTTAAAGTTAAAGTATTTCCTTGTTTTAGTGAAAAAAAAAAATTTAGATCCATTTTCACGGCCTAATTCTAATAAATTCTGCAAAAGACCGGTGTGGTCTAAATGCTCACTATACCCCTAGATAGATTCCTTAAGGGGTGTCATTTCCAAATGGGGTCACTTTTGGGGGGGGTTTCCACTGTTTTGGTTGCTCGGGCTTTGCAAATGCGACATAACACCCGAAAACAATTCCACCTAAACTTGAGTTCCAAAAGCCAAATATCGCTCCTTCCCTTCTAAGCCCCGCTGTGTGTCCAAACAGCAGCTTATTGCCAAATATGGGGTATTGTCGTAATCAGGAGAAATTGCTTTTCAAATGCTGGGGTGCTTTTTCTCCTTTATGAATTGTGAAAAATTAACAATTTCTATGTTTTATTGGGAAAATGTAGTATTTTATTTTTATGTTCTAAGTCCACTAAATTCAGCAAGAAAACCTGTGGGGTCAAAATGCTCACTATACCCCTCTATAAGTTCCTTGAGGTGTGTAGTTTGCCAAATAGTGTCTTTCTGGGGGGGGGGGGGGGTTTCCACTGTTTTGGCACCACAGGTCCTCTTTAAACCTGGTAGAAACAAGGGGAGGAATCCTCCAGCTCACCTGGCACGGTATGAGTGTCGCTGTCTGCGCCCGGATCCTTTTCGTGTCGGCACACGTAGCAGAAGCAGAGATAGGAGAAGGTTAGATCCAGCGCTTAGGTAGAGGTAAAACGGAAGAAAATTTCCAAGTTTAATTGAAGCTAGTTAAAAGTCCATGATAGTATGGTCCTGGTGTGTGGGTAATGAGAGGATGATCCTGTAGAAGCCTACGCGTTTCGGACGGTAACGACGTCCTTAGTCTTGGCTGTAGTGTAGTTTAAAACTGGCGCCCTAGTCTATTTATGCTATGTCCGGTGTAGAGCAGCTGGGTCCTGATTGCGTTCCACTGCGTGGTGTGTCATCTGGAACGCAAAACCGGAAGTGGGAAAGCGTTCGTTCGTATCATGGTAAGTAATGCTCATGTATAGTACTTAGTATATAGCAAAATTTTCTCGATGTTAGTACTTAGTAATGTTAGAGATAGGTGTCTTAATTATACCATGTTATACTGAAGGTAAGAGTTTCGAAATGTAAGACATGATTAATGGTCATGTGTGCGTTTCAGATCTCGTAATCATGTGGAACGCAAGACGCCGGACCAAACACGGAGAGCCATCTGTTCGGGCAAAAAACGTCATCACATTCCAGCCGAACATAATGGGTAAGAAATTAATTTATTAATATTAGATTAACTAATAATTTTAATGGTGATTTATGTAGGACATTGTTCATGATGTGGCCGGAACTTTAAGTTTTGTAATTTGCCGTATAGGTGACCTGAGGGAAAGCCAGTTGGAAGTGTTAGGCTTGTTCGCAGTTCTGATTATCACTGGTTCATAAATGGGATCATAAGTGCATGTGCAAGGAAAAAGGGAGTGAAGTGCAGGCTAAAAACAAAATATAGAGAGATAGTACATGTCAATAAACATATGTTGTACAAGTACTACGGAGAGTGAAAGTTAAAATTACAGGTGGATGGATGGAGACTCTTGATATGAAGAAATTATCACATATATATACATATATTTTGGAGATATTGTGATACAGTTAGTTAGTGTTGTATGTTCTGGGAAGATAATGCACTACGTGGTTATCTTAGTTTCTTAATACTGGTACATGAGTTCCTTTTTTAGATTAAGGCCATCCGGAAATCTTGTCTTTAATCTGTATATCCAGAAGGCTTCTCTGAGGTGGGTTTTGTTAATTATATCTCCTCCTCTTTTTGGCAGATGAATTTTTTCGATAGCATAACAACAAAAACTCTTGGTTGTCCTGTTGTGTTTATGTATGAAATGTTTTGATGCATTTGAAATGTTGACAATATTGGGGTTCCTGATGTAGCTGAGATGTTCTAGTATTCTAGTTTTGAGTTTTCTGTTAGTGCAGCCCACATATTTCAATTTGCAATCTGTGCACTCAATAATGTAAATAACGGATTCTGTGTTACAATTAATGTAATTTTGAATAGTAAATGTGTCTGTATGAGTGGAATTGCAGAAATTTTTGGTGGGGTATGCATAGGTACAAACTTTGCAGGGGTGTTGGCCACACTTGAAAAAACCTTTTGTTTCTAACCATGTTGTTTTTGTTAAATCTTTAGAACTGAAATAAGATGGAGAAAGGACGCTGCCTAAGGATGGCGCTTTGCGAGCTACTACTCTAATTCCTCCTGCCAGGATGGTGCGCAGATTATCATCCTCCATAAGGATTGGTAAGTATTGGTTAACTAAGTTTTTGATTTGGCAAAATTGGTTGCTCTGTTGGAGGATTAATGTAGGCTGACTTTGAGTGGTTTGCTTAGTGGTAGTTTTATTGTGGTATTGCAGTAGTTGAGTTCTTGGTTTTTTGGACATGATGTCACTCGCTCGTTTGAGTGACCATTGGGGATATCCTCTTTTTGAGAGTCTAGATTTGATTTGTTCTTCTTCTAGTTTAAACTGATCGTGTGAACTGCAATTTCGTTTTGCCCGATGCATCTCTCCCAATGGTATAGCCCGAATGGTTTGCTTGGAATGATTACTCTTAGCATGGAGTATATTGTTGGATGCTGTAGGTTTGCGGTATGTTTTGGTGGATATAGTCTGGCCAGCTATGCCGCTTAGCATTAGGTCCAGAAAAACAATTTTAGTGGTATCATAGTTGTATGTGAATTTAAGATTACATTGATTGTGATTCAGACTTTCAACAAAGTCCGGGATGATATTAGTGTCCCCTTTCCATATAAGTAAGATGTCGTCAATGTATCTACCGTACCATTCGATGTAGGTACCATATTGATTATTGCTGGAGAAAATGTGGGACTCTTCCCACCACGACATGACCAGATTTGCCACTGAGGGGGAAAATTTAGCCCCCATGGATACCCCTCTTAATTGTAAATAATACTTTTCATCAAATTTGAAGTAGTTGTTAGTCATTAGGAATACTAAGACTTCCAAAATGTATGTTTGAAATTTTTTATCATAACTGCTGTGTATGGATAGATATTCTTCCAAAGCAGTATAGGCTATTTGATGGGGAATTGAGGTATATAATGAGACCACATCACACGTGAGCCAAGTAAATTTTTCTTGCCACCGTACATTATGCAGAGAATTGAGAACATTTTTGGTGTCACTGAGGAAACCTGGTGTACTTTGCACTAACGGTTGTAACAGTGTATCAAGCCATTCCGATAATCTCTCTAGTATTGATCCGATACCAGAGACTATAGGTCTCATAGGTGGAGGAAAAATTTCTTTGTGTATCTAAGGCAATGCATGGATTATCGGAGTGATAGGTTGTTCGATATAGATGAAATCCAACTGTTTTTGAGTAATAAATCCTTGTGTTAGGCCATCATTGAGTAATTTCTTCATTTTGATTTTAATTGTTTCTACTGGGTTTTTTTCCAGATTTTTGTAAGTTGTTTCATCCGATAGCATGGTCATGATTGATGATTTGTAGTCATGCTTGTTCATCACCGTAACATTTCCGCCTTTGTCTGACATCTTAATTATTATTTCTTTATTATCCTGTAAAGATTTGACTGCTTCTTTCTGACCTGTGGTCATGTTAATTTGTTGTTGTTGAGTTTTAAGTCCATCTGCTAGAATTTGTAGTTCTTTTTCCAGTACCAGTTGGAATTCGTCCATTGAATTAGTCCGTGAATTAGTCTTTAAACCTGACATGGTGCCTAAAATATATTTATTAAAAAGGAGGCGCCAAAATCCACTAGGTGCTCCATTGCTGCTAAAGTTCTAAGCCATGTAACGTCCTGCTGTAAAAATAAAAAGGATGATCAAAAAACGATGAAAACAAAGTAGACGTATGGGAAATGTTAATTAGAAACTATTTTATGTGGTATTACTGTTTTACAAGCAGATGCGTTTAAATTTAGAAAAATGCAAATTTTTTCTACATTTGTGTTTTTTTACAAATAAATACTGAAATTATCGGCCAAATTTTTCCACCAACATAAAGTACAATGCGTCACGAGAAAACAGTCACAGAATCGCTTGGATAGGATAAGGCATTCCAAAGCTATTGCCACATAAATGAACACGTCAGATTTGGAAAAAAAAAGCCAAATCGGCTTTGTCCACAAGGCCAAAAAAGGCTATGTCCTGAACGGGTTAAAAATTGTGGTCAAAATCTAGTAGACAAAGGGAAAATAACATTGAATAACATTTATACAATTTACTGCATATATATATATATATATATATATATATATATATATATATATATATATATATATGTGTTCCATGTTGGAGTTAAAATTAGAAAAAAATATTTATTTATTTCACATTTTTTGTAGTTCTTTTAATACATAAATGTAAACCACATTGACCTAAATTAACATCAAAAGAAAGTACAATATGTGACAAAAAAAAACCAATGTCAGAATGACTTCGATATGTAAAACCATCGACGAGTTAGGGCATGACCACACATGGCGGAATTCCTCCGCAACTGTCCGCATCAATGCCGCACAGAATCTGCGTTGCAGATTCTGCAGCGGATCTGCACAAAATGTGCAGAAAATTGATGCGGACTGGCCGCTGCGGACTGCAGGAAAAGTGCTTCTCTTCTCCCTATTCAGTGCAGGATAGAGAGAAGGGACAGCACTTTCCCTAGTGAAAGTCAAAGAAATTCATACTTACCGCCCGTTGTCTTGGTGACGCGTCCCTCTTTCGGCATCCGGCCCGACCTCCCTGGATGACGCTCCAGTCCATGTGACCGCTGCAGCCTGTGCTTGGCTGCAGCCGTCACTTACACTGAAACGTCATCCTGGGAGGCCGGACTGGAGACAGACGCAGGGAGTTCTCGGTAAGTATGAACTTATATTTTTTTTTACAGATACATGTATATTGAGATCGGTAGTCACTGTCCCGGGTGCAGAAACAGTTACTGCCGATCGCGTAACTCTTTCAGCACCCTGGACAGTGACTATTTACAGACGTCTCCTAGCAACGCTCCCGTCATTACGGGAGCCCCATTGACTTCCTCAGTCTGGCTGTAGACCTAGAAATACATAGGTCCAGCCAGAATGAAGAAATGTCATGGTAGTAAAAACAATACGCTCCGCAGCACACATAAGATCTGCGGACTTCATTGCGGAATTTTGACTCTCCATTGAAGTCAATGGAGAAATTCCGCCATGAGTCCGCAACCAGTCCGCCACTGCTCCGCAACAGACAGAGCATGCTGCGGACACCAAATTCCGCTCCGCAGCCTATGCTCCGCAGCGGAATTGTACGCATCGTGTAAACGAACACTGCTAAATTAAAGTGAAAGTCAATGGAGAAACGGCTCCGCTGCGGATTAACGCTGCGGAGTGTCCGCAGCGGAATTTAAGTGAAATTCCGCTATGTGTGAACCCGCCCTTATTCTCAGATAAAGTGACACATACCACATTTCAAAAACCTGGCTTTGTCCTAAAGCTCTAAAATTGCAGCAAAAGTGCAACGATTCTGCAGCATATATTGTTAGGGTATGTTCACACGTGCACGTCCGTTACGGCTGAAATTACGGAGCTGTTTTCAGGCGAAAACAGCTCCTGAATTTCAGACGTAATGGGGTGCCGATGGTTGCTATGGCAACGGCTTCCTGGTTGGCCAAGTATGGAAACCTATTAGACCGACTGTTGTAAAATGACAGTTACAATGCACTGCAGTACATAAGTAGTGCAGTGTATTGTACAGGGTATCAGAAGATCATATCTTCAAGTCCCCAAGTAAGTGAAAAAAAAAAAGTACAATAAAAAGTTTTAGAAAAATAAATACATGTTTTTTGTAATAAAACCAATAATCGCTCTTTTACCTGATCAAGTCCTTTACAATTCTGAAAAAAAAAACAAAAAAAAAACATAATTAGGGATCGCCACGGTCGTATCGGCCTAAACTATAAAAATATATTATTTATCCCGCACGGTGAACACCACAAAAAAAATAAAAACAAGAAACAATGGCAGAATCTCCTTTTTTGGTCACGTTGTTTCCAAAAAAAATGGAACAAAAAGTGATCAAAAAGTTGCAAGTACCCCAAAATGGTACCAATAAAAACTAGTTTATCACGCACAAAACAAGCCCTCACTTCGCTCTATAGACAAAAAAAAAAAGGAGTTCTGGCTCTCAGGATATGGTGACACTAAAACATTACTTTATTTAGAAGAAAAATTTTAAAAGGGTGTGTAAAATTTGTAAAACATTTCAAAATCTATATAAAATGTGGTATTTCGTATCAAACCGCAGAATAAAGTAAACATGTTGTTTATACTGCACAGAGAACGGCATCAAAAATGTATAAAAAAAAAGTTTTTTGGTCTCCTCACCTCCCAAAAAGTGGAATAAAAACGCATGTACCATGAAAAACAATCAATGATATCAATAAAAACTACAGCTTGTCCCATGAAAATCAAGCACTCACACATCTCATCAACGGAAAAACAAAAAGTTATGACTCTCGGAACGCAATGATGCAAAACTACGGCCCAGACTAATTTATATGTGCAGCACATTTCTAGCCCCCACTGATAGACCCCGTAGATGCAGCGGAAACTATTACATTTTGGGGTCTGTGCTACATATAGGGCTAGTGAAGAAGTCAAAGATTAGGCAATGCCGAGTGCGGATATTTTGTATAATACCACGGACACCCTCTAGAAGTGTGACTCCTGGAGAATGCGATTATGAAATACTTTGAGGGGTGCAGATTCAAAATGGGGTGTTTTATGGGGTTTTCTAATATATGGGCCCCTCGAAGCCACTTCAGAACTGAACTGGTCCCTGAAAAAAGATCCCATTTTCAAGAAAATTTGAAAAGGCTAAATTGCTGCTAAAGTTCTAAGGCCTCATTCACACGACAGGGTCGGAATGTCGGCTGACAAAAAAGGCCGATTTTGACCCGTTTTGCATCTGTTTTTTTCCTGTACATTTTAAAAATCGGATGAATTTCATTTAAATTTGTTGCCACACACAGCCCTCTGTAGATAATGCCACCCAGCCCCCTGCAGGTAATGCCACCCAGCCCCCTGCAGGTAATGCCACCCAGCCCCCTGCAGGTAATGCCACCCAGACCCCTGTATGCAATGCCAGCCAGCCCCCTGCAGGTAATGCCAGCCAGCCCCCTGCAGGTAATGCCAGCCAGCCCCCTGCAGGTAATGCCAGCCAGCCCCTTGCAGGTAATGCCACCCAGTCCCCTGTATGTAATGCCACCCAGCCCCTGGCAAATAATGCCACCCAGCCCCCTGTAGGTGGCACCCACACCCCCAACCCTTCCAGGAGAAGTCACTGACTTCAATATCCATATATGGACAGTGTAGTCACTCACTTCTCCTGTAGCGGAATCCCCGGCCACAGGGTCGGGGATTCCGCTTCACAAGTGAGTGACGTCGCGGTGTCCATATATGGACAGTGTAGTCACTCACTTCTACTGTAGTGGAATCCCTGGCCACTGGTCGGGGATTCCGCTTCACAATATATATGGACACTGTAGTCACTCACTTCTCCTGTAGCGGAATCCCTGGCCACAGTGTCAGGGATTCCGCTTCAGAAGTGAGTGACGTCGCTGGAGAGAGAGAAAGACGGAAGACACGGCCGTCACTCGGGACACATTCCGGTGATGGCCGTGTATTACCCTGCCCCATAGACTTCTATGGGAGCCGGGCAAACGGCCGAAAATATTGCATTTCCCATTTTTTGATGGCCTTGATTCCCGTGCCGTCAAAAAATCGGTCGTGTGAATAGCCCCATTAGGGGTCTATTGTTCCTACTGCAGCCATGTGACAGCCGTTTTATGAACGGCCGTCACCCGGCCGGGAAACCCTGTCGTGTGAATAAGGGCTAAGCCTTGTAACGTCCTAGAGAAATAAACGGACGTTCAAAAAACGATGCCAACATAAAGAAAACCCATGGAATATGTGAAATAGTAACTATTTTGTGTGGAATTACTATCGGTTTTTACAAGCAGAAACATCTAAAATTAGAAAAATCATAATTTTTGCACATTTTCTTAAAATGTTGGGTTTTTCACAAATAAACAATGAATTTATCGACAACATTTTTCCACTAATAAAGTACAATGTGTCACAGGAAATCTATTTCAGAATCGCTTGGATAGGTAAAAGCATTCCAGAGTTATTTCCACTTAAGGTGACATGTCAGATTTGAAAAAAATAGGGCTGGTCCTGAAGGCCAAAATGAGGTCGGTCCTGAAAGGGGTAAGCAACTTTGAGGGTACGAATAGACACAGCGTAAACACTGCAGATTTTCCTTAACGGGTTAATTGCGGAAAATCTGCACTGTTTTACAGTAGCAGCAGTATGGGTGAGATTTCAACAAATCTCGTCCCCACACTGGAAAAATGCAGCTGAAAAAAAACCGCACATAAATTGACTTTCCAGTACCTTCAACCGCAGCATGTCGATTAATGCTGCATATTCGCAGCTCTTCCGATGCAGGTTTTCCCATTAAATGGGCGTGTATTGTGTGTGTACATCTGGGCGTTTTTACTTGTTTTACTAGCTGGGCGTTGTGAATAGAAGTGTATGATGCTGACGAATCAGCATCATCCATTTCTCTTCGTTAACACCCAGCTTCTGGCAGTGCACATACACACAGCGTGTACTCGACAGATCACGCTGTGATGTCACTTCCTGCCCCAGGTCCTGCATCGTGTCGGACGAGCGAGGACACATCGGCACCAGAGGCTACATCGACTTACCTGCAAACGTCGATGCTGCTGCAGAATCAACTGTAGCCTCTGTCGCCTGGTGCCGATGTGTCCTCGCTCGTCCGACACGATGCAGGACCTGGGGCAGGAAGTGACGTCACAGCGTGCTCTCTCGAGAACACGCTGTGTGTCTGTGCACTGCCAGAAGCTGGGTGGTAACGAAGAGAAGTGGATGATGCGGATTCGTCAGCATCATACACTTCTATTCACAATGCCCAGCTAGTAAAACAAGTAAAAACGCCCAGATGTCACGAACACAATACACGCCCACTTGTACATAACTTTAAACACGCCCAGTTGTACTTAAGAAAGGCTCATTTGCATAAATATAAAAATGCTTATAACTTGGCCAAAAATGCTCGTTTAAAAAAAAACAACAAAAAAACGTTACTCTTATCTACATTGCAGCGCCGATCTGCTGCAATACGAGATAGGGGTTTGAAAATCTGGTGACAGAGCCTCTTTAAATTGGTTATTACTAAAATAAATGTTTTAACTTTTTGAGGTACAGTTTCTATGTATCCTGTTTACTTATAAGCTGTATCTTGCCGTCAATGCCAATTCCGTCAGGTAAGCTGTACTGACTGCTCGACAGAAAGCTGGCCCCGCATGTCTCCGACACACAGGATCCAGCTAAGGCCTTATTCACACGAGCGCTGAATACGTTTCTGTGACGGATCTATGGGGATCTGTGAAAACGGGACCTGCACAGGGGCACCTTGGATGTGAAAAACATTGTCCGAGTTTCCCCACGCTCGTGTGAATCTAGCCTAATAATGATCACATCTAAGTTCATGAACTTAGACGTGTCCATTATTAGCTGGATCCTGCTTTCAGTCAAGAAGTCAGACCAGCTGACCTGATGCAGGTGACTTTAACGGCAAAATGCAGCTTCTATGTATAAAGGGTACATAGAAGCTGCATCTTAAAAAAAAGACTTTTTATTTTAAATAAACTATTTAAAAGTTGCTCAAAATTACCTTTAACATTGTTTTAGTGGAAAAAAATAATAGTTCAAAGATGCGCACAGGCTATAATTATTTTGCAGTATTAACCAGTGAACGAACTCAGAACTTCTATTGAGTTAAGACATAACATATACCAATATTTAAATATAACATTTAATGTTTAATAGTACATTTTTACAGGTACATGTACTGTACAGTTGTCACTCATAAAAGTTAATGTACACCTTTGCACTACAATCTTTTCTATTTTTCATTTGCTTCCTTAATACAAAATTGCTTCTGACTCCCAACTGCTGACGTTATCTACCTTAGGCCACATGCCACGTGCGGCAAATCCGCTGCGCAATAAAGTACCAGCAAAGCAAAGGCGACTTCAAGATATCTCATCTACACGCTGCAGATTTTTTCCTGCACGTAAATTGACCTGCGGTGCGTATTTTAAAACCTGCATGTCAATCTATCTTGCGCTTCCTCTTGCAAATTTCTTCTGCCTAGTTTAAAAAAAACTAACCAAAATTCACAGCATAAAAATGCACCTATTTCCGCAGCATGAAAATGTAAAAACCGCACCAAAAAAGCCCAAAATTTTATTTCTGGAATTACCTGCGTTTCCCTGCGGTTTTGATGCAGATTTTCTGCACCAAATTCTGCAGATGCATGTAGCCTTAGGCTGGGTTGGATAGGCTGCGTAAAAATCACGCAGCGTATCTGACCAGTAACCCACAGTATCTTCCGTCCAAAAAACTGCATTGTGGTTTTTTGGCCGGAATTTCTGCTGCGAAAATCAGGGCTGAAAAAAAAAAAAAGCTCAAACTTATCCACTCCCTCTCTTCCGCACGCTGTCTGGCCTCGCAAGAGGACGTTGAAGGCCATGTGACGTTGCAGCGGTCACATGGGATGAAACGTCATCCCAGGAGGCCGGACTACCGTAAGTGAGAGTTCTGGGTAAACATTTTTTTTTCTGGAGTTGTGATTTTTGTGGCGGAATCGCAGAGATTCTGCTGCAAATGTTGCAATACATGGCTTTCGGTTGCAGGTTTTGCATCCCCATTGAATTCAAAGGGGTAAAACCCGCAACCGAAAACGCAGCATAAATTGACATGCTGTGGATTTAAATTCCGCACCGCAGGTCAATTTATTAACGTTTACGCTGCATTTTTTTCCCCGCAGCTTGAGCATAAGGTTTTCTAAATCTCATCCACTTTGCTGCGAATATAAATTCTGAGGAATTTCCGTACAAATCCGTTGAGGAAATTCCGCAGCGTTTACGCTACGCGGGTACCTGGCCTTAAAATGAATTAAAAAAAGCTTCTACTTACCACCTGGGCATTGTCGTAGCGACATTTTCTTCAGTTCTTCATCCAGGCTGGCCTCTAGGGATGACAGTTCATCCCATGGGACTGATGCAGCCAATCACAGGCTGTAGCGGTCATCCCAGGAGGCCGGACTGCACGAACAGAGGGGAGCATCGCTAGGACTACGGCCTCAAGTATGTATGACCTTTTTTTTTTCAAGCGCGGCTCTCTGCAGCGGAAATTCCGCCTGAAAAACCGCACAATGTTCTGCGTTTTTTTCAGACGTAATTTGATGTGGGTTTTAGGTATGATACAATGCGTACTTTTACACAGCGTATCCGACCTATGGGAACCAGGTCGAAGGCCCCATGCACACGAACGTGCTTTTGCGGCCGCAATTCGCCTGAAAATCCACGGGAGAATTGCGGCCCCACACTCCGCAGCCGGCCGGCCCGAAAATCACGGCTGTGCACATGGCTACGGTCGTGTGCATGAGGCCTTAGGGTATTTTCCCACAAGCAGGAGACACTGCAGATTGTCTGCAACAGAAAACTGCAGTGGAATCTAAAAGAAACACAGGTAAATCAGGCACAGAAACCCGCAGCAAATAGGGCGTTTTTGCTGAGCATATTACTGCAGAAGCGCAACATAGCTGCAGAAATCATTGCGTATTTTCTGCAACGGTTTAACCTGTGATTTAACATGAAGCATTGAATGTAAACTTTACGTGCGCCTGCAGTATTTTTGTTACGTAACCCCAACAAAACTTAATTTGCATAGATTAGTGCGGAACTTATTCTTCCTCTACACATCTATGGCCCAAGAATGCAGCATCTCCACTCAGAATATGTGCAGCATAAATTGACATGCTGCAGATTGAAAAACCGCACCGCAGAACTTTCTCCATGACTCTTCTAGATCCCCCCCCTCCCCCCCAACACGTGGGCGAGATCTCCTCCACTTTGCGGATACTGTAAATGCTGTGGAATTTCCGCAGAGTGCCGTTGTGTAAATTCTTCAACGTATCCTGCCTGTGGGAACATACCATAAGGCTGGGTTCCTACAAGTCGGGTACGCTGCTTAAAACCACGCAGCATGCCTGACCAAGAACCCGCAGGTAATTACGCTCGAAAAATGGTGCAGGTTTTCGGGCAGAATCTCCACTGCAGAAAACAGTGGTTAAAAAACGTGCATACTTCATGGCGGCGCATCAATCTGTTCGGAGTGCAGCCCGGCCTCCTGGGTTGACGCTGCAGCTTGTATTTGGCTGCAGCGGTCACATGGGATAAAACGTCATCCCAGGAGGCCGGGCTGCACTCTGCGCAGTGGAAAGCATTGCTATGACACTGGGTTGGTTAAGTAGAAACTTTTTCTATTCATTTTAAATCAAAGAAAGCTTTTTTTTTCTCCTCAATTGCGATTTTTGCAGTGGAATAGCAGCGTTTCCGCCACAACACTTGGCTATTGTTTGCAGGTTTTACATCCCCATTGGACCTATAAGGCCTTCCTTTCTATATTTCTTCTGTTTAGGTTCAATTTCTGGTTTTGTCTTAAAAAAAAACAAAAAACAACATGCAAAATCTGCATTGTGTAAAAAAGACCTGAGAAGCTGCTCTTTCTGCTCTACCGCTTCCTCCTCTCAGAGAAGCAGTGTAAGGTCAGTGGGAGATACCAGCGGGGAGGGGAGGAACACAGTGAAGATGGCAACTTTCTGGATCTAGAGAACATGTCTGGCATATATTACTGTGAGGGGCACGAGTAAAGTCTGAGAGCGGGAGCAGGTTGCAAACTGCATATCAGGGTGTCGGAGATAAAGGAATGACGATTGAAACTTAGTGCAACTTTTTTTTTTTCTTCTTCTTCACTCAAGGTAATTACTAGCATAACATCGGATTTGCCACACTGAAAAAAACGTATGCATTTGACATGGTTGTGTAGTTAGCACGGAAACCACAGCAAATCGTGGTAAAAACGCATGCGTTTTTTCAGTGCGATTTTCAGCCCTGTGGCAAAACATGTGTCAGAACAGCATCATGTGAATACACCATGTGGCCTAAATTATGTGTACACTAGCAATTACACCCATATGAGCTTGTTGGACATCCCAGTCCAAAACTATGGGCGTTCATAAAGATTTGGGCCCTCTTGTGGCTATAACAGGCTCCACCCTTCTGCGGAGGCTCTCCGCAAGATTTTGGAGTGTCTCTGCTGGAATTTGCAGTCATTCAGCAAAAAACAAAAAAACATTTGTGAGGTCAGACACATTTTGGACAAGAAGGACTGGTTTACAATCAGCATTTCAGTTCACCCCAAAGGTGTTTGAAGGGGTTGAGGTCAGTGCTCTGTGTAGGCTGCTTAAGTTCCTCCACGCCAAACTTGTGCACTGGGCACAGTCATGTTGGAACAAGAAAGGGGTTTTCCCAAATTGTTGCCTCAAAGTTTAAAGCATACAATTGTCTAAAACGTCTTTGTATGCTGTAGCAGTAACATTACTCTTCGCTGGAAATAGGGGCCTAGTCCACATCCTGAAAAACAACCAGACAATTACCCCTCCTCCCCCAAAGTTTACAGTAGGCACTATGCGTTTCAGAAGGTAACATCCGCTAAACTCCGATACATCCATCAGAATGCCAGATAGTAGAACGTGATTCATCACTCCAAGGGTAACTTCACACATATCCTAAACACTGTGGATTTTCCACAACAGATTTAGTTGCAGAAAATCTGCATCATACTACCGTATCTGCGAAGCCGATTTCATCCACACGCTGCGCAAATGCGGAGTGGAAAAACCGGTTCAGAAATTGACCTGCAGTGCGTATTTTTAGTCCACATGTCAATTGTATTTGCGT
This sequence comes from Rhinoderma darwinii, assembly GCF_050947455.1. NCBI lineage: Eukaryota > Metazoa > Chordata > Amphibia > Anura > Rhinodermatidae > Rhinoderma > Rhinoderma darwinii. Next base: position 64,780,245 of record NC_134696.1, read on the forward strand.
AAACGCTTATTTGTTGCGGGATTTCCCCATTGAATACAATGTGAAGGTAGAACCTGCAATAAATAGCAATGTTGCGTTTTTTTTAGATGGAAAAGCAGCGATTGTGTTTTTTTCATCCAGGCTGGCCTCCTGGGATGTTTCACAGGCTGCAGCGGCCACGTGGGATGAAACGTCATCCCAGTCCTGCAGAACATCATGACGTCAGAGGAACGTATCACCATGGTATGTATTCATATTTTTATTTCTGTGCAGTTTCCGCAGCAGGCATTCTGGCTGAAAAACTGTACCACAATTTGGTGCGCTTTTTCAGACAGCATTCCCTGCGGCGCAGAGCATATCCGCCCTGTGTGAACATAGCCCAAAAAATAGGTTTCCACTGATCCAAATTCTATTGGCGGTGGGCTTTACACTACTCCATCCAACACCTGGCATTGCGCATGGTGATCTTAGGCTAGTGTGCCGCGGGCCCATCATGGCTCCTGACGTACAGTTCTTGTGTGATCAGTTTTGAACTCTGTTATGAGTGAATAATACAAGGTAGTATATATTTTTACGCACCATGTGTTTCAGCACACGGCGTCTGAGCGGTTTGCATCGTCCACCGCTTTATGGCGGTGTTATTACTCCTAGACGATTTAACTTCACCATAAAAGCATTTACAAGTGACCGGGCAGATCCAGCAAATGAGACATTTCACAAACTGACTTGCAACAACACCTGTTTGCAATGAGTTGCTGAAACACCTGAACTCAATAATTAGGAGGGGTGTCTACATACTTTTGGCCATATAGTGGAAGTAAAAATGCTTTTTTTTCCATGTCAAAGGTGTACATAGTCTTTAAGGATCAGTTCTATAAGAAAAAAAAATGAAATTGTTACGGTACATGCTGTGGTATTTGCAGTTACCTGGGTTTACCCAGAAATGCTAGAATACTTTTTTCATTCCAATAAGTTTTCTTGTACCCCAACAATTGACAAATGATTAGCAGGACCAACAAGGACATGAAAAAAAACCACTGCTTTTCTTCTCTAAATGATAACTTTACTTTCAGCAGAAATATAGAATAGGTGAGTTAGACACATACTTTCCTGAAAGTAAAGGGGTTGAGCCATCAAAAAAACCCTGTTCATTTGTTCTATTAATGCATATACTAGTAGAGGCCACCTCTGTTCCCGTGTGGAGTAAAACACGAATTTCTTCTGCACAAAAGTAACTAATGAATTCCCATGTCCATAGCATCTGCTCTCACTGACAATGATCTTGTGTTTAGAGGAGCTGCCAAATGGAAGGAGGTTGTCCTGGATGAAAAACGCCTTTAATGCCTTATTCAGACGAGCGGATAAATCGGCAGTTTTATAAACGGCTGCATGTATTTCTATAGGGCTGTTTACACTGCCGTTGTTTTACCAGACCAGGTGGAGGGCCCATAAAAAAAAAAATAGGACCTGTCCTATTTTCGCCCGTTTTCACGGATCCCTGAATACACTTAAGTCTATGAGGGATCCGTGAAAACGGGTGCTGTGCGGATGGGACGTGAATTGGACGATTTGACATGCTCGTTTGATTCAGTATTAAGGCCTCATGCACACGACCGTAGCCATGTGCACGGCCAAGATTTTCGGGCCGGCCGGCGAGTGTCACATGCGGGCCGCACCCGCAAATCACAGGCCGTGCACATGGCCGAGTCCATTATTTTCTATGAGCCTGGACCGCAGAACACGGCTGTAATAATTCACGTCTGTTCTTTTTGCGGTCCAGGCTCCTGGGCCATGCACGGACCGTGGAAACCACGGTCGTGTGCAAGGGCCCATAGAAATGAATGGGGCCGCAATTCTCCCGTGGATTTTCGGGGGAATTGCGGCCGCAAAAGCACGTTCGTGTGCATGGGGCCTAAGAGATATGTTCTTTATAAGCTATGAATCACATGGAGTAATACACTAAACCAGAGTACAAGACTATAAAATGCCTACAAATTTTTCTTCCCTAACATTACACAAAGTAATTCACTTTATAATTTACTTGGTGACTAGTTTAAGCAACTATAAAAGTGCTTGGGTGTTGTTACCAACCTAGATTCTGTTCACTGTTCTCGCCAGTACGTTGGGCTTTTCAGTATATTTGAAGGCAAGAACAACACAGACTGCAGCACTATTCTTGGCGTCAAAAATATTAGAGCCCCGATAGAGCCCATTATAAGTCAATAAGGACTGTCAGGATTCGTCTGTAAAATAGAAGCCATTACACTAGTGTGAACAGAGTCTTTAGTTCCATATATTTCACTCATATCCAGCTTAAAGTAAAACTTTTTTCAGGTATATACACCTAATATACATAAATTAAAATAGGCGACATTGATAAATTATTAATATATCTAAAAAAGCTGATAACAGCGGAGCTCACTGGATAAAGTCATAGCAAAACATCCAAATGACTTCACGTATATAACGTTTCTTCGGAAGGTGTCCAACTCCTTGAATACCTCATTTAAGTGTAGCATATACTTTACTTCATTTAAAACTGGGACAATCACGACTAAATATAGAATATAGTTATTCTGCTTCTAATAAAAGTGAGAACCGGAAGCAAGTTTAAAATGCTTAAGTGTCCTGTCCTTCCGCAAGTGTGGCTACAGCAGCAAACTTTTCCACTTTATGTTCTTGGCGGTGTTTCTTTAGTCCATATGTATTACTGAAAGATTCACCACAGGCTCCACATTTAAAGGGGCGACCACCTTGGTGGGTTTGTAGATGTTTGTTGAAATACTTTGGATCTTTAAAGAGTTTTAAACAACAAGAGCAGCGAAGATCAGGTTTGGCATCGTGAGATCTCTGATGCCTTAAAATGGATGAAATGTAAAAGAAACTCTTGCCGCACTGATCACACCGATAAACCTTTTCACCAAGGTGCACTCTCTGGTGTTCTATAAGATTAGATCGGTAACGAAAAGTCTTACTGCAAGTTGGACAACGTTGAGGACGAGCCACGGTATGCAATCGTTGATGCTCTGCTAAACTGGATGACTGGGCAAAACGTTTGTTGCACAGAGCACATTTGTACGCACGCTCACCAGTATGCACTACTTTATGTTGACGAAGATACCAGGAATGTAAGAAACCCCGTCCACAAATAGTGCAGCGGTAAGGTCGTTCTTCTGTGTGACAACGCTGATGCCGCATAAGAAGAACAGCTTCCCAAAACCGTTTACCACATATAGAGCAGGTGAAGTGTCTCTTCTGGAGGTGACTGCGACGATGAAGAAGCAGGTCATAGGCTCCTGTAAAGCTCTGCCCGCATACATTGCAGGCCATTGTGCGTCTAACCAAGTGTACATATTTATGTGTAACTAAACCCAAAAAGTGCTTGAAACTCTGACCACAAATACTACAAGAAAACCTCTCACCACTTGGAATCATAGGGTGCTCCTCAGAAGAAATGGTTGCGGAACCTGCATCTGTAACTCCATTAGTTGTTGCCACAGCACTTGTCAAGCCATTCTGCGTGCAGTTCAGATTGCTTTCTGTTGCTTCTGGACACTGGTTTACTGGGATAAGACACTCAGTAGCCGCCTGGTGAACTAGTTTATGCCACATTAAATTTTCAATAAAGCCAAAGCATTTTTTGCAAATGTCACAAACATAGGGCTTGTCACTCATATGAAGTTCTTTGTGGTTCATGAGGTGAAAAGAGTCCGGAAACTTCTGACCACAATCTGTGCAGCCAAAAGTGAGCTGGTCAGGTGTAAGGACTCCTGCCTGGACTGAACATGGCAGCTGAAGCTGGTGGATTTGTTTGTGTCTGGTTAGGCTTTGAGGGTAGCCGAAAACCTTTCCACATAACTCACATTTATAAGGACGTTCTCGAGTGTGAACGACATGATGTTTGGTAAGATGAAAGGATTCTCGGAATCTTTTTCCACAGACTGAACACTGGTGTGGTTTTTCTCCAGTGTGAATACGTTCATGGCGCTTTAAGGTTTCTCTTCTACCAAATCCACGGCCACAAATATTACAGCAGAAGTTATTGCTAGTATTGGTTGTAAGAGGGGATTGCCTCCTGACAGAAGAATGACCCATTACAGACCCAATAACACTCATAGCCCCTTGGTCAACCTGGACAACATCAGTAGAAAGTAAAGCTGTTGCCTCCACTGAAGCGGATGCACAGGGCTCTGAATTTTGTGGAATCGTTGGTGGAGGTAAAGAAATATTTTGCTCATGCAACTGCTTATGTCTTAGAAGGCTTTGTGTGGTAGCATACGACTTTCCACACACATCACAATTATAGTCTGGCCTTTCACCTGAATGAGTCGTCTGGTGTTTCAACAGGTATGTTGTGTCACGGAAAGCTTTGCCACATACATCACAATAAACTTTTAATGAATCAGAGTGTGTTTTTACATGACGTTTCAAGCTTTCACGCCGATTGAAACTTTTTTCACATACAGTACAACTAAAAGGCTTCTCACCAGTATGAATAATTTGGTGCTGGTGAAGATGACTTTGCTTTTTGAACACTTTCCAACACATGTTGCAAGTGAAAGGACCATCTTTTTGTACGGCTAGGTTTGCTTGTACCTCGGGTATAGGCCTCCCTTCAGGATTTGTGTGCGACTCAGACATTGCAGCTGCCACTACGGCGGTTGCTGCAGCCGTTTCAACGTCCGTAGCTAATACTGTACTGTCACTTTCAGCTCCTGCGCCCTCTCTATGGCAGCGCCTATGTCTTATCAGACTAGATATATGATTATATGAGCGACCACAAATATTGCACTCATATGGCCTCTCTCCAGTATGCACCAGCATATGTTGCATAAGGTGTGATGACTGTTTAAAAGATTTTTGGCATATTGTACAAGAAAAACGACGATCAATTAGATACTTCAGTCGTCGGAAGTAGTGTTTATCCTCTTTAGAGTCTTTTTCACCTTGCACTTCCTGAGTCACTGGGATTGAACGCTTTATATTATTGAAAATAAGCGGATGTCTAGAAAGATCTACTATTCCCCATTGTTGTGCACTGAATGTTCCATCAAAGATTGACTGGGAGCTGGACACTGAAGGATGATTGTTGCATTGTATATGGACAGTTTCTGACTTTTTAGGTGGAGAGGCAGAAGACGGAACTTCTAATTTGAATTCTTTAGGCTTAGAAGTGCTGTCTATAGTAAGCTGAATATTATTGATGTGGTTTTGAGAGTTACATTCATATGAAGGGGAGGTGCCAGGGAGAACAGCTGCAGGCTTGGCATGCTCATGGTGGTTGTAGAATTCCATAGGTTCAAAGCACTGATGATTAAGAAATTCTAGAAAATCGAATGGGTAGCTTTGAAAGTGAATCCCTTCATCTCCTGCATTAGCTTCCATGTCATAAGTGGCCACTTTTCTAAAAAAAAAAAAAAAACAAAATAAAAAAAAACACACAAGAAAGATTGTTAGATTCTGGATAAATATAACATTTTACTAATGATTATTTCATATTTATAATAAGTGGAAAAAATTAAATATTGATGTTTAAGTAGAAACTGTCTACACAACCTTGAATTTGTTCTATAATGGATTGTACACACACACACACACACAATTTCTGCAGCAATCCCGTTGAAAGTTGAAGACTCCCGCTGCAGTAGAAACGCAACATTCCCTGCGTTTTTTACTGCAGAAAGGGGTGCGGATCTTGCTGCGTTTTTAAAAATGCTGGGAGATGGTGGCATCTCCTCTGAAAAATGCAGCAATCCTGTCCACAAATCCTGCAGTAAATCTCATCCACTATGCTACTACTGTATTCTGCTGCGTTTTTTCAGTCCGCAATTCCGGACGGAAAAAAACGCAGCAATTCCACTATGTGTAGCCCTAATCTGTCTCTCTTAAATAACAATTGCATGAGCTTTTGCAGCCAGATATTTTAATGCTTTATTGCTCCAATGCATCAAAAATGAAAAACATGAAGCAACTTTGCAAATATTCCAGATTTCAAATATGCTACAATTTTCTCTCTACAACTACTATACATATGTGTCTCCATAGTTACAGACTGCAATCTGTATATTCTGATCCAGTAGTCCTACTTCTTTCCATCAGTCCCACACAAACCTGTATATATGCTTAAAGCGACCCTCCGTCCAAAGTAAAAATGTCACTATACAAGGCAAATGTATAGTAAACATACCTGGTGCCCACCTTTTGAAAGATGCTGCCTCTGTTAGTCTGTTCCGGTGTCCCCATTCCATATTTGTAAAATGGCCACCACAGTCCAATACCCTGTGCTTTAGGCCTTATGCACACGGCCGTAAAAAATCTCCATAATTGCAGACCTTAATACGGTCCGCAATTATGGACCCGCCTGGTTCTATTGGTCACAGACACCTTTCCGTATCGCTACGGATAGGTATCCGTGCCGTAGAACTGTGCCGGGAATTATGGAGCATGTCCTACTTTTCGTTTTTTACGGGCTATGCTCCCATATTTTGTATGGGAGCACAGTCCGAAAATGCGGCCCACGGCCATGCCCGCAATCGCGAGCCGTGATTACAGGCACGGCCATGTGCATGAGGCCTCAGTCTGAGACACGCCCCCTGTCCTCTGATGGATCAGCAGCGCTGTCTCCATCCTGTCTGTGTCTTCCCCTGCAGGTCCCATCGCAAGGGTTCCATCTGTAACTGCAGCGGAAGATCTGCTTAACAGAAGACAGATCCTTTTTCTTTACTTCCCCGGCACGGTCTTTCTCCTCTCGGCTGCGGGCTTGGTCTTCTGATCCTTTCCTCTGTGCTGCTGTGTAGTCTCTATTGTTATGCAGCTCTTCCACAGCAGCCGGATCCACTTCAAAAGAAACTGCAGGGGAGGGCACGGAAAGGATGGACACATTGCTGCTGTTCCATTTGAGGACGACAGTGGAAACATGTTTTAGATTTCAAAAGCACAGTGTGGCGGTCATTTTACATACATAGAAAGGGGGCAACAGAATATACGATTGGCAGCAGCATCTTTCAAAAGGAGGGCACCAGGTATCTTTGCCATGTATAGTAAAAATTTTACTTTGAAATTGTGCCCTAAATGTTGAATTCATCTTAAAAATTTGTAATTTCTTGTTCTCATTCTCCTTATTTTTATATTGTATAGTGATGGCAAATTGGTGGATATGCCATCACTTCTGGGACACCCACCAATCCTGAGAATGGAGGGCCCACAGCTCTGCTTTAGAACTGCGGTCCCCCCACTGTTTTTCCCTGCACAGCAGTGTTCCCTGCCACCGTCAGTGCAGGAAGTTGCAGCACCACCCATTCAATCAGGGCCGGACTGGGACATAAAATCAGCCCTGGCATTTTATAGCACACAGGTCCACCAGCTGTCCAATAAATATGTTTGCGACTTTGCGAGCCCACCCTTCAGCTGCTGTGCTACTCAGATATCTCATAAATCAGGAAGTTGCACAAAAAAGCTAAATAAGAGCAGCATGTGATGGGCTGAATGTACACACTTGTCACAACTCTCTTAGGCTGGATTCACACGAGCATTATGACACTCTGTTTGTATGTTTGTAAACAGAAATGCACGTGGTGCTCTTCTGTTTTCATTCATACTTTTCACTGATATTGTGCGAATCACGCGCGTCACACGGAAGTTCTTCCGGGTGGCATGCGTGATTTTAACGCACCCATTGAATTCAATGGGTGCGTGATGCGCGAGAAATGCACAAATATAGGACACGTCGTGAGTTTTACGCAGCGGACACACGCTGCGTACAAATCACTGACTGTCTGAACGGCCCCATAGACTAATATAGGTCTGTGCGAGGCGCGTGAAAAACACGCGCATTGCACGGACGTATATCGCGTTCGTCTGAATAAGCCCTAAGGCTCAGTTTACACAGCACTTTTTGGCTGATTATTCCTGGAAGGTTTTTGTCCGCTCAAGGAAAAAAAAGGGCCATCTTCTATTTTAAAGCGGTATTTACATTTTAAACCTCCATTAAAATCAATGGGAGGGGAAAAACAAAAAAAGGCGCCATCCATTTGAGCGTTTTTTGACGCAGTTTTTGCACTTGCTTAATTTAAATACTAAGAAACGCCTAAAATGCCCCAAAAACGTGTCAAAGCAGCGTAAATAAATGCTTGCATTTCAGAAACTGCCTCAAAAATCCTCAAGGAACGCAGTGTGCACATCCCCTTACAGGAACACGGTCTGAATACACATTATAACATTTTTGAGCAGCACAGAAGGAAGACCGAGAATGCGGATCTCAAAAAGATGAGTGAATGGTGATGATACCTGGAAATGAACTCCCCCCAGTAACAATTACATTTCTAGTAATAAAATATTACAGAAATTTTAAGCAAATATGTGTGCGATAAAAAGAATACATCATACACAGCTAGGATATATAACATGTGACCCTAGTTCATTTATGGGAAGTAAGGATAAATTATATATTAATTTAATTATTAGGCGGATGCAATTAATATTTTAGTAATCCCTGCTACCCAAAATCATCATATTCTTTAGAATGTCACTATATCCTGTACACACTAAGGCCCCATGCACACCACCGTAAAATCGCCCGTAATTACGGTCCCATTCATTTCTATGGCCAACGGACACCTTCCCGTATGCTGAAAGAGTTACTGCCGATCAGTGCAGCCCCCTCTCTCTGTCCGGCACTGATCGTTTAACTTTTTCAGAACCCTGGACAGTGACTATCTACTGACGGCGCCTAGAATAATTACAGGTGCACACACGTAGCCACCCGTAATTGCGGGAACCCTATATACTTCTATGGGCCTGCCGTGCCGTAATTACAGCCTGAAATAGGACACGTTCTGTATGTTTCAAAGGCCCGGGCACCTTCCCGTAAGCAAACGGTAAGGTACCCGTGGCCAATAGAAGTCTATGGGCCCGTAATTACGGGCGTTTTTACGTTAGTGTGCATGGGGCCTAACAATGTAGCCATATATACTATACACATGAATAATGCTGCTAAATATATTACAAATATAAATAATGTCACCATATATACGGTCCACATAAATAATGCAAATATATACTGTATACATGTACATGAATAATACAACCATATATACTGTACACATAAATAACACCAATATATACTGTACACAAATAACGCCACTGCAATATAGCCTGTATGTTGATGGCTATTAGGTGAATTATACTGGGTGAAGAACTTCTTGTAATATTTATTCTATAGTCCCCGTAGACAGAGATGTATATTCCTCTGTATCCGACTGTATTGATAATACCAGGGCTTTCCTCTTTTTGTGGAAGACTTTTGCGCTATACCCTGAGACCGGTAGAATATCCTTAACAAAGATGCTGGTTATAGAGTCTATGATGCATGGGAGACATGCGCAAGACCGGTCTTGATTTAGCAATAAGTCTAAGCTCAAATGTGATCTACGGAGTCTCACGTTACTTGCGTTCCAACAGACTGCTATTAGAAGGTGCGCTCGGTCCAATTGACGGAGCTTTAGCAGGGCATGCGCAGTGCAACGGCTAGGACGCCGTTGCTAACTAACATTATACTATGTGGTATCCAACAGTTCAGGTATAGTGGTGAGTGCCAATATGTTTTTAATCTTGGTGAAAAGGGAAAACACATGGGTATATTTATGTATGTATTTATTATACTTGTAGGCGGGGTTCACACAGAGTTTTTTGGAGAGTTTTTAGACGCGGAAACCGTGCCGCAAAACGCTCCAAAAAACGGCAGAATATGCATCCCATTGATTTCGATACTTAGATGTGCCACTGCCCCGCTCCTGATTCCTGACAAGTGCACGCCGTCAGGATGATGCGATGCGGCCAGCGCTGCACTAATGAGCGGCGGCACTGAAGACAGAACATGGCGGGCGCACTGCAAAACACCATGTTCTGTCCTCAGTGCCTGCACCGCCGCTCAATAGTGCATCGCCAGCCGCATCACCTCATGCTGACCGCGCGTGCACTTAATGTCAGGAGCGGGGCAATGGTTGTATTACACAGTCGGAGCCCCCCTCTATAACGGTGGAGATCAGAGAAACCTCTCATCTTCGCCGCTATTCTCCTGAATGCTGCGATCACAGCAGACTGCAGCATTCAGGAGAAAATGAGAAGGGGGGACGCCCCTGGATCGCGTCACAGGGAATTCCTGTGACGCGAACGAGGGCCATACCATATATGGGCAGACAGCCCAGGGTCAATTGAAGGACCCCAGGGCTGTCTGACCATATTTCCTGTCGTTCGGGCATACTTCGGTATGTCCTAACAACTGCCTGTGTACTATACGTACACAGGTTAATGTACTGGTATATAGATATATGCCAGTACATTACTATCAGTATATAGATATATGCCAGTACATTAAAGTTTAAAAATAAAGTAAAAACAAAGTAATATTAAATTAAAAAAAATACACACACCTTTTTTTTTTTTTACAATAAACATTTAAAATAAATCTCAATACATAAAACATACACATATTTGGTATTGGCGCGGCCGTAATAACCTGCAGAACAATTTTAAAAACGTCACTTATTAATGTAAGGCACGAGGTGTGATGAATTTAACATCCATGTGCCTCACATTAATAGTAATTAACCCTATCATATACCTCACACATTAACCCATTATGACTGAGAAACATGATGGGGTTAATTACTATTAACGTGAGGCACATGTAGGTTAAATTAATCATCACACCTCACGCCTCAAATCAGAAAATTGAAGAACTTTTTTTTTTTTTATTATTACTGTTGGCAAAGTATCGTTTTGGTATCAAAATCGCAATACTACACCAAGTATCGGTATCAAAGTTCAAATTCTGGTATCGTGACATCCCTACTCTGACCTCCCATTGACATCAATGGGAGGCAGAGAAAGCGTATTTCTCTGGGTTTTATGCCCGCAGTGCTCAATGGCCGTGGGTGAAAAACGCAGCGAAAATGGGCCTGCAGGCAGAGGAAAATCTGCCTCAAAATTCCAAACGGAATTTTGAGGCAGATTTTCCGCCTGCAAAAAACTGTGTGTGAACCCAGCCTTAAACTTTCTATAATTCTGTTGAGGAATAATATGAATATACACCATTTGAGTCACTTTGCACTTTATGCTTATCCATTATGTGATTAATCAGGTTCAATATGTATGGATATTATACGGTTATTCTAAGATTTATATTGTTAATCACATATGATGTTTAACCCCTTAATGACCAGCCTATTTTTAACCTTAATGACCAAGGTATTTTTTACGTTTTTCCATCGTCGCATTCCAAGAGCTATAACTTTTTTATTTTTGCGTCGACATAGCTGTATAAGGTCTTGTTTTTTGCGGGACAAGTTGTATTTTTTAATAGCACCATTTTGGGGTACATATTTATTGATTAACTTTTTTTGGGGGGGGGGGATAGAAAAAAAACAACTTGCGCCACTCTTTTTTGCGTCCTAAATCTACACCGTTTACCGTGTGGTATAAATAACACAATAACTTTATTCAGCGGGTTGTTACGATTGCAGCGATACCAAATTTGTATAGTTTTTGTATGTTTTACTACTTTTAAACAGTTAAGCCGGGTTTACACAAGCGTGTGCGTTTTGCGCACGCAAAAAAACATGGCGTTTTGCGTGAGCAAAAGGCACTTAACAGCTCCGTGTGGCCTCAGCATATGACGCGCGGCTGCGTGATTTTCGCGCAGCTGCCATCATTATGACACTCCGTTTGGATGTTTGTAAACAGAAAAGCCCGTGGTGCTTTTCTGTTTTCATTCATCCTTTTCACAGCTGTTCCGTGCGAACAGCGTGATTCCCGCAAGTGCTTCCGTGTGACATGCGTGGTTTTCACGCACCCATTGACTTCAATGGGTGCGTAATAGCTGAACAGCGCACAAATATAGAACAGGTCGTGAGTTTTTCGCAGCGGACTCACGCTGCGTGAAAATCATGCACCTGTCTGCACGGCCTCAGACTATTATAGGTCAAGCGCGCTGCACAGATGTATAACACGCTCGTGTAAATGGGCCCCAAAAGCGCTTTTTTTCCCAAAATTATTTGTTTTTGTGTCGCCAAATTTGAAGAGAAATAACTTTTTATTGTTCCGCCGATGCGGTTGTATGAGCGTTTTTTATTTGCGGGACAACTTGTAGTTTTTATCGGTACCATTTTGGAGTAGATGCGACTTTTTGATCACTTTTTATCAAATTGTTTTTAAGTCAGGATTCACAGAAAACAGCAATTTTTCAATTGTTTTTTTATGGCGTTCGCCATGCGGGTTAAATAATGCAATAGCTTTATAGTCGGGGTCGTTACGGACGCGGCGATACCAAATATGTGTAACTTTTTTTATTTTGTTCTTTTAATAGTAAAGCATTTTGTAATGGGAAAAAGTGGGTTTTTCATTTTTTTTTAAATTAACTTTATTAAACTTTTTTCTACTAGTCCCACTTGGGGACTTTAATATGAGATCATTAGATCGCTTTTATAATACACTGCAATACTTTTGTATTGCAGTGTATTACTGCCTGTCCGTTTAAAACGGACAGGCATCTGCTAGGCCATGCCTCTGGCATAGCCTAGCAGGCAATCACTATGGGCAGACCTGGGGGCCTTTATTAGGCCCCCGGCTGCCATCAGAGACACAGACACTCGGTGATCTTATCGCCGGGTGCCGGTGGGATGAGAGGGAGCTCCCTCCCTCTCTCCAAAACCACTCAGATGAGGCGCTCGCTATTGATTGCCGCATCTGAGGGGTTAAACGGGTGAGATCGATACTTATAATCGATCTCACCTGTTCGAGCAGGGATGCCCCCAGCTACCTCTGACAGCTGAGAGATTTTTTTTCTACTATCTATGAGAAATCCTGCACCGACTGTGAGCTCATTTGGCTACAGTGCGGCTCCATACATTTGCTTTTTTAAGAATAACGCCAATATATACTGTAGACCTGAATAATGATGCCATATATACTACACATGAATGCCACCACATACTGTATACATGAATATTGCCACAATATATACTGTACACAAAAATGTCACCATATATACTGTAAACCTGAATAATGCTGCCATATACACACTGTACACATGAATAATGCCACAATATATACTGTACACAAAAATAATGCTGCCATATACACACTGTACACATGAATGCTACCATACTGTATACTGTACACCTGAATAATGCTGCCATATACACACTGTACACCTGAATAATGCTGCCATATACACACTGTACACATGAATGCTGCCATACTGTATACCTGAATAATGCTGCCATATATACACTGTACACATGAATAATGCCACAATATATACTGTACACAAAAATAATGCCACCATATATGCTGTACACATGAATAATGCCAGTACAGTACACAAATAATGCTGCTATATATATACAAACACACTACACACATGAATAATGCCACCATACATAGTGTACACAAAAATATTGCTAATATACTGTACACATGAATTAAGCCACCTTATGTAATGTACACACTAATAGCAACACTATATAATATTAGCACACATGAATAACACCACTATATACCATACACATAAATAATGCTGCCATATTTACTAAACACATGAGTGACCTGGGACACATGCCGCACACGTCACTCACACCTAGGACATTGACTTACAAAGCGTTTCATTGGCATGGCATCCGTTAATTTGACAGGAAAAAACAACAACAGCATGTAGCGCTATTTTCCAAGTAAAATCTGGCGGAAACTGCGACTGAGATTCTAATGAAGATGTGAATAAAGTCTGATTTCCCTGCAGCTACTGGGGGTCGTTGTTTAGTGTAGACAGTAATAGAGAGAGAGTGGCTCAGCTGAGTATCTGCTGTATGCCAGGTCCAGTGGCTGCTTATTGGCTCAGCAGTGCCATTCTCTCTTTTTCTTATGTAATGATGACCTTGAAATCTGCCATTGCGGACCAAACAGTGAACTAACCAGTGCTGGACTGGTGGGCAGGCTCTTTACTTGCGGGGAGATGAAGCACTGCTTCCTCTCTGCCACTTGGTTGTTGTTGGATTATACATCCCGCTTCTCCCTCTTGCTGTCTCTCTGAATTTCTGATCAGTGGCCGCGTTTAGATAGCTATAGCTACAATTAAAGGGGATGTCCGGGATCAAGAAAAACAAAAAACAGGCATGGGGGGGATAGAACATAAAATATTAAAAGATGAATTCCTTACTTTTTAAATCCTCCGCCGCTCCATTGATCCCCACGGTCTTTGCTTACTGAGCTGCAATGACCGGCCTATTTTAGACCTTAATGACCAAGCCATTTTTTTTATTTTTCCATCGTCTCATTCACAGAGCTATAACCTTTTTATTTTTGCGTCGACATAGCTGTATAAGGTCTTGTTTTTTGCGGGACAAGTTGTCATTTTTAATAGTACCATTTTGGGGTACATAGAATTTATTGATTAACTTTTATTAACTTTTTTTTGGGGGGGGGGGGGGGGAGACAAAAAACTGCAATTTCGCCACTTTTTTGTGTCCTAAATTTACGCCGTTTACCGTGTGGTATAAATAACACAATAACTTTATTCAGCGGGTTGTTACGATTGCAACGATACCAAATTTGTATAGTTTTTGTATGTTTTACTACTTTTACACAGTGAAAATACTTTTTTTTCAAAATTATTTGTGTCTCCATGTTTGAAGAGCCGTAACGTTTTTATTTTTTCGCCGATGCGGTTGTATGAGGGCTTTTTTTTGCGGGACGACTTGTCGTTTTTATCGGTACCATTTTGGAGTAGATGCGACTTTTTGATCACTTTTTATCACATTTTTTTTTAAGGCTGGATTCAAAAGAAAACCGTTGGGGTCGTTAGGGACGCGGCGATACCAAATATGTGTAACTTTTTTACTTTATTTTGTTTGTTAATAATAAAGCAGTTTGTAAGGGGGAAAAGTGGGTTTTTAATTTTTTTTCACTTTTTATTAAACTTTTTTACTAGTCCCACTAGGGGACTTCACTATGCGATGGTCCGATCGCATTTATAATACACTGCAATACTTCAGTATTGCAGTGTATTATGCCTGTCCGTGTAAAACGGACAGGCATCTGCTAGGTCATGTCAGAGGCATGACCTAGCAGGCATTCACCACAGGCAGACCTGGGGGCCTTTATTAGGCCCCCGGCTGCCATCGGAGAAACAGACACTCGGCGATCTTATTGCCGGGCGTCAGTTGGATGAGAGGGAGCTCCCTCCCCCTCTCTCAAAAACCACTCAGATGCGGTGCACGCTATTGTGCACCGCATCTGAGGGGTTAAACGGGTGAGATTGATACTAATATTGATCTCACCCGGCAGAGCAGGGACGCCCCCAGCCCTCAGCTACCTCTGGCAGTTGAGAGCAGGGAGATTTGACTTATTCCGATGCCGCAACGTAAAAAGTCTATGGCATTGGAATAAGGCCCGTTAGTGACCGACGTAGAAACACTATGGGCCGGTCACTAATGGGTTAACATGAGAACCGCTGCAGCAGTCGCATGTGTTGACACAGCTCAGTAAACAAAGACCAGAATGGATCATCGAAGCGGCGGCAATGAATTTAAAAGGTTAGTAATACTTCCCTTAAGTGGCCTGTTTTTTCTTGATCCCGGATAACCCCTCTAATAAGAACTGTGTGGAGACGGTCAACCTGCCCACTGTGCACAGGCCCATTTGGAATTTGCCAGAACTGCCAGATGGCCACTCCAGCCCTCCATTCAATTGAATGGGGCCGGGCTAAAGGTTCCCTGCACAGTAAGTATTTAGGAGCACTGCTGTGCAGGGAAGACTTTGAGGCGCAAATCCCCAATCATAAAATGATAGCAGATCCTAGCAATGTGCCATCATCAATATCTATCACCTATCCACAGGATAAGTGATAAATAGCTGATCAGTGGGGTCCGACCGCTGGGACTCCCTTATGAATGGAGTGGTACTGCGCATACTCGGCGATCGCTACATTCATTTATATGGGGCTGCCGATTGCTGTCTCCTCTTCATATGGGGCGTACAGGCACAGCCAGGTAAGCCTGTTCTTGGAATCTGTGTGGATCCAAGTCGTCGGACCCTCACAAATCAGATATTTATCACCTATCCTGTGGATAGGTGATAAATATCACTTATGGTATAAAAAACCCTTTTAAAGTGGGAAGAACTTAAAAGGTTTGTATAGAACATATTTGCAACCTATTGCTATAGCAGACAGAACTGTCTGACCACTTCCGCACTTTAAGCTACATGTACTAGAGTTCACCCTGACCTTAAAGGGCTATTTCCACCATATCCACAGGGGTCACACGACCTTTGTTTTACCTGGCAAGTTGGCAGCTTGTTGCAGATTCCAGGCAGGGACTAGTGGAGAGGGGGCTGAGAATGCGTGCGGCTTCCTCTATTCTGTTCTATGGGTTACGGAAAGAGCCGAGAAGTGCTTGTTTGGCGGTTTCTTTCGCTTTCATAGAATAGAATGGAGAAATGGAAACAGCGGCGCAAGTGCTGCTTAGCTGTTTTTGTAACTCCTGTGGAACAAAATGGAGAGCCGCTCGCATGTGCGGGCCCCCTCTCCACTAGTCCCTGTCTGTAATCTGGAATACCCCTTTAAGGTCAGGATGACCACCAGTACATGTAGCTTCAGTACAGAAGTGGTCTCAGACAGTTTTGTCTGGTATAGCAACAGGCTGCAGATATGAACAATACAGACCTATTTGAAGTCCTTTGATATGGCATAAATGTCTAAGTTGGGAATAAGTATTTAAGTCAAGTGGCTGCTTTTCAATAAGAAGTACCAGTATTACTACTAGTACAATACACTAAGATGAGCTGCAAGCAGTAAAATAAAAATACATTGGTCTAAGGCATGTTTACTAATTTTCATATGTATACAGTGTCGGACGGCATCAGGTGGGAAACATTGTATAGCAGAGCCTTTTATAGGGCATGCTGGGAACTGTTGTTCCACAGCAGCAGGGGAAGTACAGAGATTTCTGCAGACAGAATGCATATGTATGTATATATATATATATATATATATATATATATATATATATATATATATATAACAATTAACATGGTTGGATCTACATCTATAGTTTAGGTTATAATTAGTGGACAATAAATTCAGTCCAGACAATATGCAGTTACATAATTAGTAGCTTTTATTACAAATACAGTTAGTTTAAAATAAGTCGGTATTGTAACAGGGGTGTCATTGGCACTGGGCATCTGGAACACAAGCTCTGGATTTTTAGCCCAGTGCCCTGGATTCCCAGGTAAGCGGAAACTTCAACTGTATCCACGCCCTGAGGACATAAATAGAGTTGAATATTATGATGATGTAGGGAGCTTTCAGCTCCCTGCTCCACAATTCACCCAATGGCTGGTTTCATCAGTAGGTCTAAATTAGCTTGTAGCCAACAAGATGCCAGGTTAGACTGGCACAATGCAGTAATGACATTCGTCCAGCTGTGCCGAGCTGCCAAGTCATAGACTATTTGGCAATATTATTTCTGGGGGCACTATGAGCGAGGCACTTATTTTTTCATTAGAAGGGAGCAGTTACAGTGGGGCGGCAGGGTGGGAAATTTGAGTAGAAGGTGGGGAAGCCCTGGAAAAGTGAAGAGCCAAAGATGTCTAGGCAAAATATTCTGCAGAGACGAGTCGTGGCCTAGAGAAGTCGTCACCGTGTTCTGGACCCAATGGAGAATAGGGAAAGTGAACGACTACAATTAGACAGGACGTCACCTCTGAGTCATCGGCTGTAAGGGTATGTGCACACGATGAGAGGCTTTTACGTCTGAAAAGACAGACTGTTTTCAGGAGAAAACAGCTTCCTCGTTTCAGCCGTAAAAGCTCCTCCTCCTATTATGCGAGGCGTCTTTGACGCCTGTAATCTTGAGCTGCTCTTCATTGACTTCAATGAAGAACGGCTCAAATTACGTTGCAAAGAAGTGTCCTGCACTTCTTTGCCGAGGCAGTCCATTTACGCGTCGTCGTTTGACAGCTGTCAAACGACGACACGTAAATTACAGGTCGTCTGCACAGTACGTCGGCAAACCCATTCAAATGAATGGGCAGATGTTTGCCGACGTATTGTAGCCCTATTTTCAGGCGTAAATCGAGGCATAATACGTCTCGTTTACGCCTGAAAATAGGTTGTGTGAACCCAGCCTCACTGTGCTGTACTTACCGTGTGATTATACTCTGCAGAGCGCCGCTGTAGAACCGGTATGTGACCGCTGCAGTATATGGTCACGGTATGGCGATATTATTGGTAATATTGGTCTTTGAGGTAGTTACATGTGATCATATGGCATGGAGGTATTATTTATTCCTTGGTATTATTCGGTAAGCGTATGACTGAATTATTTGGATATTTGTTATCACATTCATTAGTGGTTAGAATAGGGGCAAATTATTTTGGGACAGAGCGGATTCATCTGTGAATACAGACCCCGCAGCGCTGATGTTCAGCATAAAGTAATATGGACAGTGTACGGCGGATAATGCAGTGTAGGGAACATTAAAGCGCTTCTTTAGCAGTGCTGTCCTGAATACATTTTTCTGGGGGAGGGGACGACAAAACATATGTCTTGTGCCGCTCATCGTTTGAGACTAGCAACGCCCCCTCATTGTAACTTACATTCAGTTCCGCTCCATGTGGGGTTTGAAATCCTTCCCTCCCCTTTTCCTTCTCAGATGCCTGTGGTCCTGGACAAGTCATCTGCTCTCGCCACAGAACTATCCAACCCTCCCCTCCCACTCAGCTGGCTGGCGAGTCCTCTTGTCCGTGTGCCGCCCTTCTCTCCCCCTCTTTCTCTCCTCAGGTGACTGCTAGAGCCGGAGCCCTCCGTGCAGCCCTTTTCTTCTCAGATGGTTACACAGTCCTCTCTGCGTGTAGAAATCTCCCTCTCTTCAGGAGACACTTCAGCTCTAAGACAGAAGCACCAGAACTGCATTGTACTGCTTCCGGGTCAGCTGTGCTAGAAACCATTTGCGCATGCTCACTAGATTCCCTAGAGGAAGAAACAAGCTGACGCGCTATCCCTCAACTTGTTTCTCCTGCACTGTGGGTGTTCCAAGGCCAGCTGTAGTGCTTTGCTTCTGTAACCACTTCCAGACCAGGCCAGCTGTAGTGCTTTGCTTCTGTAACCACTTCCAGACCAGGCCAGCTGTAGTGCTTTGCTTCTGTAACCACTTCCAGACCAGGCGCTTTACCCTGGTTGATACATTCGGTATTTAATTGTAAAAAACACCATAATGTAAAAAAAATTTCAAAAAATAGGATTTTTATCAATTTAAATGTATCCACATTGGCGTAACTACCGCTGTAGCAGCCATAGTAGCTGCTACAGGGCCCACGGCATTAGGGGGCCTGTACCACCAGCCATCACCCCCCCCCCCCCTATGTCCGGAGGCTCCGCTAGCAGCCGCTATGGTATGGTATCTCCCTGCTCTGCCATAAGCTACTGTAACAGTGGTGTAGCTCTAGGGGTCGCAACGGTCACAATTGTGACTGGGCCCCTAAGCCTGTGGGGCCCACAGGGACCCCATAGCCACACAGTGCTGACCGTGCTGGTCTCGCTTCCTGAATGCTGGAGCAAAGGAGCTGACGACTCCTTGCTCCAGCATTCACTCTGCCGTGAGCGGCTCTGCGCAGGCAGGCGTGGTGTTGTGACGACATCGCGGCTGTCTGCTCCCAGTCACTCACAGCACAGACCGGGGGAGAAGGATCCTCCACCCGTCGTGGGAACGGGTATAGGTAAGTAATTGTTATTATTTTACTGTATGGGGGCATTATATACTGTGGGGGCAGCTATGGAGGCATTATACTGTATGGGTGGCATTATACTGTGGGGACAGCTATGGGGATATATATATTGTGGGGGCAGCTATGGGGGCATTATACTGTGTTAGGCATTATACTCTGGGGGCAGCTATGGGAGGCATTATACTGTGAGGGGCATTATACTGCATGGGGCATTATACTGTGGGGCTGTTATGGGGAGCATTATACTGTGGGGGCAGCTATGGGGGTATTATGCTGTATGGGGGAATTAGTTTGGGCATTGTACTGCATGGGGGATCTGTGGGCATTATACTGTATGGGGGCATCTGTGTGGGCATTATACTGTATGGAGACATCTGTGTGGGCATTATACTGTATGGGGCAACTGTGGGCATTATACTGTATTGGGCAACTGTGGGCATTATACTGTATGGGGCTTCTTTGTGTGTATTATACTGTATGCGTTCCACTTCCTGGGATGTAATTGGAGCCGTTTTCCATTGATTCCATAGAAAAACAGCTCTAATTACATCCGTAATGGACGCTGCGAAAAATGCCTGCACATGCCATTACGTCTGAAATTCAGGAGCTGTTTTCTTCTGAAAACAGCTCCGTAATTTCAGGCGTATCGGACGTGTACGTGTGAACATACCCTTATGGTAAAGAAAGCCGTTTTGTTTTTGTTTTTTTTAACGTGAAACTTTTTTTTTTTCCACACCATTTTTATTAACTTTTTTTTTTTGTCTCACTAGGGGACTTCGAGGCCTGCACCTCTGATCGCTATTCTAATACACTGCAATACATACGTACTGCAGTGTATTAGAACTGTCAGTCATTCACTGACAGAAAGTCTATGAGGACCCGCCGCAGACACGGAGGCCATTGTTAGGTCTTTGGTTGCCATACCAACCATCAGCACACCAGCGATCGCGTAGTTGGGGTGCAGGTTAGCTAAAAAAAACCTCAGATGCTGCGATCTCTGTCTGCAAACTGGCTTTTGGAGAGCAAATTTTCAAATGCCGGTTTGCTGACACCATATGACCATTACAGATGTTGTGCCATAACACTGTGAATACCCCCAAAATAACTATTTTTATATCCCCCCCAAGGTATTCATTTAACAACATATCAAAGATTTGTAAATCTGAAGTGTAAAATGTACTATAGCCTACAATGCAAGTAATGAAAGTCAATGCGGTCACGCCTCAACCTGCAAGTAACTGCGACACGACAGTTTGGATTCTTGCAAGTGTCATGTCGCGGCAACTTGTGCGTCTCAACACAATCCCAATGATTTTTATTACCTAGATTACAATGTAGGCTACAGGACATAGCAAACTCTTTGGGCGTGTGACCTGTGTCAGACGAGATTATGCTTGCCTTGCTGTAAATCTCACAGAAATGGAGGGGGCTCCCTCTGTCATCCATCAGTGGTCCCCAGGCCTGCCATGGCTGTTTGCCTATTAGGCTGTGCCAGAGCCACTGCCTAATAGATTATCCGTCAGTTTTACACTGACAGGTAATAATGTTTTGGTATACTGAGTATACTAAAGCATTATATGGGTATGTTCAGACAGGGCGGATATGTTGCATAAAAGTACACACCGAATCCGCCCTGGATGCCGCCGAGAATTCCGGCCGTAAAATCGCATCAAATTGTGGTGCAGTTTTTTGGCCGGAATGTCCGCTGTAAAAAATAGCAGGAAAAAACAACAACTCATACTTACCCGTAGCCATGGTGACGTGTCCCTCTGACGTCCTGCAGTCCGGCCTCCTGGCATGAGGTTTCATTCCATGTGACCGCTGCAGCCTGTAATTGGCTGCAGGAGTCACATGGGATGAAACTTCATTCCTGGAGGCCAAGCTGGACGCAGAAGCAGAGAGTTCTGGGTAAGTATAATTTTTGCGGTGGAATCGCAGGTTTTCCGCCGCAAAAAAACGCACCTTCTGCTATTTGTTTTGGGTTTTACATCCCCATTAAATTCAATGAGGAAAACCTGCCAAACGTTAGCGAAGTATCAGGATTGTGAATAAACATCACGTCCTGGCTGGAGGTAATGTATATTCACTGTCAGGACACTGCAGTAATGTTAGTGTGTGTGTATGTGGCTGCACATAGTGATCTAGTAAGAACAGTATGTGCTGTGTAAATGAATGGGGAGAAGTGTATGACGCTCATTGGTCACTGATTGGTCAGCGTCATACACTTCTCTCCACAACACCCACTTGGTCAAAAAGTAAAACACGCCCAGTTGTCCATTAAGAAAGTCATTAGCATAAATCTAATATAGGTCATAACTTCATCAATAATGATAGTTTTTCTAAATAAAAAACACTGCTGTAATCTACATTACACCGCCAATAACATTATGTACAAGATAGGGCACTTATAATGTGGTGACAGAGACTGTTTAAGGTCTTTTCAGGCCCGGTCATTAAGGGGTTAACGGGTTAATAGTTTTGTTTTTGTTTCACATTCAGTATAAAAACTTTAAAACGTATTCACAAAGATCATTCCAATTTTTTTCTCTCCCAAAAATGTCAACACTGACCTGAAGATTTCTGTCACAACTTTTGACTTAGGGATTGTTCGCATCCCTTTTTAATGCATGTTTAGGCCCCATGCACACGACCGTAAAAAACCTCAGTTTTTGCGGACCGCAATTGCGTTCTGAAAAAACTGACCTATTCACTTCCATTGAACGCGGACACCTTTCCGTATCGCTACGGATGGGTGTCCGTGCCGTAGAAATGTTCCGAAAATTATGGAACATGTCCGTTCTTTTGCATTTTGCGTGTGGCAGTCGGCGGCCGGCCGTGCCCGCAATCGTGATTACGGGCACGGCCGTGTGCATGGGGCCTAAGTGTACACGTTAAACGTAAATGCTAAAACCCTACACCATATTGTACTATTTTAAGATTGCGTCTACGTTTTATTCACATATACGTTAAACGGAATAGCATAGGTTTGAATACGTTCGTCTACATTTTTGTTTTAAAAAAACGAAAACTTTTTTAGTGTAATTGAACACAATGCTAAATAAAGGCTATAATAGGAAGTAGACAATTTTTGGTGCACCCGAATAATTATGTTTGCAAAAGACATGGTGCCTTTCACACTTTATATTTTGAGCTTAGACAATACCAAGAGAAGTTTGACGACTATCTATGTGAGTTCATCAAACTTTTGATATTCACTACAAAAATTGTGATGCTATACAGAGAGATAATAGGCCTGCCCTGAACAGGGTTTGCTTCTAAAACTATGGTAAGTGTATTTTCATAAAAAAAAAATTATAATAATGTTTACCCTCATATAGTTTTTTTTATAACTATATTTATTGTAAATGTACTTGTGTTTTGAATGTATACTTATTTTACACCTTTTTGTCTTTTTTTCTTTCCTGGCCACTAGAGAGAGTTTTTGTCAGTGGAGTGGACAAAATAATTTTTTTTATCAGAATTAATGGCAATAAAAGCCATTTTCATATTTTAAGATAAAATCAACAATGAAGTGACAACATGCCACAAAAACACTTTTCAAACGAAAAACTAATTTGTTCAGGTAAAAGGTTATTTTTGCAATTTTACAGTGAACTGTATACTGACCCAGAGGAGGCTGCGTCCCAGGTGCTGGTTTATGACAGATCCGGATAGATTCCAATCAAAGTGTCCTCTCATCTGTTGAATCCTATGGGAGTTGTAGATCGGTAATGATGGGAAGTTGTAAAAGTGTGTGGTGGTTCTGGAGTGCGTGTATGAACTGGTGCTTGATAAGTGTACTGTTAGGTCCAGAACTATTTGATCAGTGACACAATCTTCGTGATTTGGGCTTTGCATGCCACCACATTGGATTTGAAATTAAACAACTGAGATGCAATTGAAGTGTAGCCTTTCAGATTTAATTCAAGGGGTTGAACAAAAATATCCTATGAAACGTATAGGAATTGCAACCATTTTTCTACACAGCCTCCTCATTTCAGGGGATCAAAAGTAATTGGACAAATTAACATTACCATAAATAGAATCCTTTGCAGGCAATGACTGCATGAAGTCTGGAACCCATGGACATCACCAAACGCTGGGTTTCCTCCATTGTGATGCTTTGCCAGGCCTTTACTGCAGCTGTCTTCAGTTGTTGCTTGTTGGTGGGTCTTTCTGCCTTAAGTTTTGTTTTTAAGCAAGTGAAATGCATGCTCGATCGGGTTGAGATCTGGTGATTGACTTGGCCATTGCAGAGTATTCCACTTTTTTGCCTGGAAAAACTCCTGGATTGCTTTCGCAGTATGTTTTAGGTCATTGTCCATCTGTACTGTGAAGCGACGTCCAATCTGAGCAGAAAGTATATCCCTGAACACTTCAGAATTTATCCAGCTGCTTCTGTCTTCAGTCACATCATCAATAAACACTGGTGACCCAGTGCCTTTGGCAGCCATGCATGCCCATGCCATCACACTGCCTCCACCATGTTTTACAGAGGATGTGATGTGCTTTGGATCATGAGCCGTTCCAAGCCTTCTCCATACTTTCTTCCTCCCATCATTCTGGTACAGGTTGATCTTAGTTTTATCTAAGAATGATGTTCCAGAACTGGGCTGGCTTCTTTAGATGTTGTTTGGCAAAGTCTAATCTGGCCTTTCTATTTTTGAGGCTGATTAATGGTTTACACCTTGTGGTGAACCCTCTGTATTTGCTCTCATAAAGTCTTCTCTTTATGGTAGATTTAGATACTGATATACCTACTTCCAGAAAAGTGTTCTTCACTTGGGTAGATGTTGTGAAAGGGTTTTTCTTCACCATGGAAAGGTTCTGCGATCATCCACCACTGTTGTCTTCCGTGGACGTCCAGACCTTTTGGAGTTCACGCGATCACCAGTGCGCTCTATTTTTTCAAGAATGTTTCAAATGGTTGATTTAGCCTTTCCTAACATTTGTGCTATCTCTCTGATGGATTTCTTCATTTTTTTTCAGCCTAATGATGATCTGTTTGACTTGCATTGAGAGCTCCTTTGACCTCATGTTGTGGGTTCACAGCAACAGCTTCCAAATGCAAATGCCACACCTGGAATCAACTCCAGACCTTTTACCTGCTTAATTGATGATTAAGCCCATGCAGCCCATTAAATAGCTTTTTAGATAATTGTCCAATACCTTTGGACCTTTGAAAAAGAGGCAGCTACATATTAAAGAGCTGTAATTCCTAAACCCTTCCTCAAATTAGGATGTGAATACCCTCAAGTTAAAGCAGAGAGTCTGCACTTTAATCCCATATTGATTATATAAATGTATATTCAATATGTTTTGGTAAAAAGCTAAAATGCCAAAACTTGTGTCACTGTTCAAATCATTCTGGACCTAACTGTATGTCGGTTGCTGTGCATGCATTGTGTGTGGAAACTGTGGGTGTGAGAATGAAGGTGAAGGTTGGTGGCTGTGGTATAAGTATCGTGGTGGGGAGTGGGGAGGGCCTAGGATTCTACGGACCAAGGTCGTAAATCCATCTCGGAATTCAATCCGGAGATTGAGGGACATTCTCTCCATCTGTGGGACCATGGAGAGACAGAAATTATGACATTCATTAGGTAAATCATGTGACTTATCATATTTTCATATTTAAAAAATTATGACTGTGATTACATTAAAAAATATCCTACATTTGGCATTCATTTCTAAAACAAAACTTCCATTACTTACCGCCAATTCTACACATCGGCGAAGAAATTGCAAGAGTGTATAATACTTGAAGACTTTTGTTGATGGCACTGGGTGAAGTGGACTCCTTTGTAAGGTCTCTGATAACGCGGTCCCACAATGACCGCCACCTCCTTTGTAGTAATCCTGAAAAAAAAATAAGACAATAAAATTAAGAAAACTTTATCAATTATGTTCGTTTCAATAGATTTTTATTGAACAATTTTTTGAAAATGTAACAAAAAACAGACTCGTAGAGTTGCACATATAGTAATACAATAATACAAAGTAACGTGGCCTCGTATCCAAACAAACATATCAGGATAATCTATGATGTCAAAGATCATGTAAAGTATAGAACATGTAAATGTAATAATATCATGTATAGGTAACTACAGGAGACATCACAATCTCTAACTCCTTAACGCCGAAGGACGGATATATCCGTCCTCAGCAGCTGCTAGTTCGCGCAGGAGGACGGATATATCCGTCCTGTGATCGCGCGGGTACTGACAGCGTACCCATGCGATCAGCGGCAGGAGCATGGCTGTCATACACAGCCTGGCTCCTGCTGCAACTGCCGGAATCGAAGCGCGCTCCGATTCCGGCAGTTTAACCCATTAAATGCCGCTGTCAATAGTGACAGCGGCATTTCATGTGTTTGACAGGGGGAGGGAGCTCCCTCTGTCACCCGATCGGCGCCCCCGCAAACAAATCGCGGGTCGCCGTCGGGTTTCCATGACAGCCGGGGGTCTAACAAAGACCCCCAGGTCTGTCTTCAGCATCTGCCTGTTAGGCGATGCCAGAGGCATGACCTAATAGGTTGCCTGTCAGTTTTACACTGACATGCAATAATGCTTCGGTATACTAAGTATACCAAAGCATTATATATGCGATCAACAGATCGCATAGTGAAGTGTCCTGATGGGACTTTAAAAAAAAATGACAATCAGTTAAATAAAGTTTGTGAAAAAAAAAAAAATAAATAAATTACAGTCAAAGTCAAATAAAACTACTTTTTTGGCCCAAAAAGTGGTTTTATTTAGTAAAACTGTCAAAACAAATCACACATACACATATATGGTATCCCCGCGATCGTAACAACTTAACCAATAAAATTAACACAATTAAACCGCCGGATGAACGGCGTCCAAAGAAAAAACAAAAAACAACGGCAAAATCCTCTCTTTTGTCCCATTCCCCCCATAAAAAATAAAATAAAAGTTAATCTATAAGTCCTATGTACCCCAAAATAGTACTAATGAAAACTACACATTGTCCCGCAAAAATCAAGCCCACATACGGCCACATCGACGGAAAAATAAAAACGTTACGGCTCTTGGAATGCGGCGATGCAAAAACAAGTAATTGTTTTCTAAAAGGGTTTTTATTGTGCAAACGTTTGGAAAACATATAAAACCTTTACATATTTGGTATGCCGACCCATAGAATAAAGTTAACATGTTATTTACGCTGCATAGTAAACGGCGTAAGATTATAACGTGAAAATCAATGCTGGAATAGCTGCTTATTTTCAATTCTCTCCTAAAATAAAGTTAATAAAAGTTAATCAATATGTTATAAGCATCTAAAAATGGTACAATTACAAAATACAACTCGTCCCGCAAAAAACAAGCCCTTATACGGCTATGTCGACGGAATAAAAAAAAAGTTACGACTCTTGGAATGCGACCGTGAAAAAACAAAAAATAATCCTTGGTCATTAACGTGCAAAATGGCCCGGTCATTAAGGGGTTAAAGTGGTACAATAAGTATCTACAAAAAGAAAAACATACAACAACAATGAGGTGGGAGGAAGGAAAGGTATGAGGGTAGAGGGGAGGATTCCATCTCTATACAGTCAAGGAATTGTGCGGTTCTCCCACGGATTCCAGATTTTATCAAATTTATCTAAAGTATCAGACAATATTTGAGAAAGGTGATCATTGACCATTATCCATGAGATTTTAGAAATAAGTATCTCCATAGATAATGTCAATTCACTATAGATATTGGTTTATATGTAGTTTTCCCTCGGGTTTAAATCTAAAATTCACTGTATTTGGTATCACAAGGGATATATCCTATTATCACCATCTGGCAATGGTTCATTCATTTGTCATCTTGGCATGAACAAATTATAACAACAATATGTCTTTATTACAAGTGCTTGTGCACTTTACATTGACACCATAAACGTAGTAAAATAGATCGATGAATTTCAATCGCTGCCTGTCTGAAATAAAAAATTTCTCTATATTTGAATTTTTTTGTATTTTATTTTTAGATAGATTTTATATTTTTATTATTCTAATAATTATTTATTAGTGCAATCAATATGCTTGCTATTCCACTGTTTCCAAGTTCCTAGCACCTATGTTGAAAAGAAGGTTGCAGGAGATCAGGGGATATAGCACAGATACACGCAGGCGCTATTGATTATCTATCTACTACCAGCCCGATAGCTCAATGAGTTTCAATCACTGCCTATCTGAAACAAAAATTTCTATATGTTTTTAATTTTAGTATTTTTAGTATTTTGTCTTTATATACATTTTATATTTGTATTATTATAATAATTATTTGTTAGTGCAGTGGATATGCTTGCTATTCCACTACGTTTCAAGCTTCTAGCACCTATGTTGAAAAGAAGGTTGCAGGAGATCAGGGGATATAGCACTCATACAAGTAGGCGCTATTGATTATCTATCTACTACCAGCCCTAAGCGTTTCTTTACTAAGTTATGTCTCTGCCATAAATCATCAGGGGCTTGCAGAGACAGAGTGTTGTAACTTCTAGCATTCTAGAAGTGTTCAATGTATTAAAAGTATTAGACAAGAATCGTTTGTGGCGTCGATCTCAATGCCAGCCGCCATCAGCGGCAATCAGCTCCGTCTTATAAAGGTTGAGTCTCCATCACCGTCTGCTACAGCTTATTAGGGACGCCACATTAGTGCTAAGTCCCGCCCCGTTGGAAGAGGGGGCTCGTCCATCTCAACGAATAGGAGATCGGCTTTAGACCAGCCTTCTCTCGATGACGTGAGATTACTAAAATTGGAACAAGACAAGTCCATTGTAATAAAACTAGCTGACAAGGGGGGAACCTAGTGGTTATGGACACATTACCATATAAGACGATGTGCCATCGCATACGGCACGATAAAGAAACATATTGCAAGCTTGACTATAATCCACTTAATAAGGATATAGATGAACTCAAAGGAATCCTATGTAAAGCTCTGAAAGAGAAACTTATTAGTACTCATGAATATAAGTTTATGTGCCCTAGATATCCACAGATCCCTACCTTCTACAGTGTACCCAAAATCCATAAGGGGATGAACCCTTTAAAAGGACGTCCTATAGTATCAGGTATCGATAGCCAAAACATTAGTCTCCACACATAGAAAACATTTTATGAGACTTTGTAGAGGGGCTACCGTCTTATGTTAGGGACACTACAGATATTTTAAAGAGAATAGAGGGAATAGAGATTCCATCAGGAGCACTAATAGCGGGCCTCGATGTTGAGGCCCGATACAGCTCCATAACCCACAATCAAGGGTGTGAAGCTGTACGGAGCTTCCTTGAAACAAGAGGTATCCAGTTTGGGGCGCATAATGAGCTAACCCTAACGCTATTAAGATTTGTTCTCCAGGAATGTTTTTTTATTTGGGGGACAACGCTTCCACCAACTATAAGGAACTGCAATGGGCAGTCCATGTGTGCCTAGCTATGCCAACTTCTATCTAGGCTGGTGGGAGGATCAAGTGGTCTTCTCAGACAGTTATGCATCATATACCTCGCCCATTCTACTGTGGGCGAGGTATATAGATGATATTCTGATTATCTGGGATGACTCCATAGTGCGGTTCAATCAATTTGTTAAAAGTAGAGAGTTACCACAGCACCGAACCGCCAGGAGGGTGCACGCCTCTTCAGAACCTGGTCGAAGGTCCTCAATATCAGGCAGAAAAATGGACAAGGAGGCAGCACGTCCAAAATGTAGAAAAACCTTTATTCACCCATGCAACGTTTCAATCCCTCAGGATCTTTCTCAAGCATAATAAAACACATCAAAACACAGAGTATTTAAGGACTCACAAAGTCATTAAGCAATAAAGCGGCGATCAAGTAAAAAATGTTACTAAAATAAATAAATATTTGTAGATAAAGCAATCATAAAATACAGACATGAATAGGGGTGATAATTACATGTGTGCATACAATTTAATAGGGGACTGGTACAGACAAAGAACAGTCCAAGTGTAAACAGTCAATAAGTGAATAATACATCACCCAGGTGTACATGTTAAAAAGCAAATTACATACTGTCATTATGCAGATAGCGGAGGAACCTGCTCCTAATGTGATTACGGCATCCCTGTACAGCAGCTGGGTATATCCCACATGTAAATACGGAAGTGAAACTAATATAACAGTAAGAGCCGAAATCCCGCGAGACTATGCAATCCAAATCTCACACATGTGCAGTAGCTCAAAAACTTGTGCGGCGGCCATCTTGGAAAATGGAAAATCACTAGAATTGATGCCAGCAACCTCATAAACCGAGATAGACTATAGAACTACATCAGGGCAGTGAACTACAACAACATTACATGCCATACAAAGACAGGATGATGGCATATCTATGGGGACAGAGAGGGGAAACAGTGGTATACCCCAAAGGTCCTATATACTGTTATCGAAACCGGTATAAAGATACCAGGTATTGGCACGAATTCAGTATATGCAAAATAGATACCATCAAAATATGTACAAATGTATATATGCACAAGTAAAAACGGGGATAGAATAATTGTTGATATTGAAGCAGTATATGCCAATATATGTTAAGTCCTAGAAAAATAGCCATACAAAATGAGCAGAATAAATGTGTTCGGCACGAGTACATTATGTTTGGGTTTCCGAAACCAAAGGAGATGGTCCAATCCGCAAGATATATCTGCAAATGATATTGAAAAAAATAAAAAATATAATTAATAAATATTGCGAATCAATATAATTTCGCAACACAACATATATTCAAAATGTGTTCAGCTGATACACACAAAGAAAAATGACACTTCAAGATCAAGCAAGGTATCATGAGATTAACGAATAGCAGTCAAAAAGGTGTTATCAACACCTCATGGCCGCGCCAACTTTAAAATCGATATTCAAACCCTGTGGAGCTAGGGAATTTAACTTGAAAATCCATTCAAGCTCCCTATGTTTAAGTCTCAAGACTCGATCTCCACCCCTCAGATGTAGTTATCCAATGTAATCTTAAACGGCGACATTATACTAGCGTCTTTTGACGTCTGTAGCCTGTACACGTCCATTAACCACAATAGGGGATTTAAAATGGTTGGTGAGGCTCTTGCAGGTTCAGATTTTTCCGACATAGGTGTACAATTCCTTATGGACCTGTTAGAGGTGGTTCTCACTGAGAACTACTTCTTGTTTGCTGACTCCTTCTATATCCAGGGAAGGGGTACCGCCATGGGCTCTAAAGTTGCTCCGACTTATGCCAACATGTTCATGGCGGCCCTCGAGGAGCGACACATCTATGTATCCCACCACTTTAGCCATGTGCTCAGGTGGTGGAGATACATAGATGATATATTTGTTATCTGGATTGGTATTATGGCACAACTTTCGGATTTCTTTGAATTTCTTAATTTGATAGATGAGGACATCAAGTTCACGATGGAATCCTCTAGTAGGAGTTTACAGTGTCAGGCTTGTTACTGACCTATACCAAAAGGATACTGACCGCAATAGTCTATTGCGATATAACAGTCAGCATCATCGACGGATGGTGGAATCACTACCCTTTAGCCAAATGCTGAGGGTCAAACGAATAGTGGCAGAGCCCCAAAGTCTTGGTCCACGCCTTGATGAGATGCATGACAAGTTTGTTGAGCGTAGATACCCCCGGTCCCTTTTATAGAAACAGCGAGACAGGGTGGAGATGGTCACTAGGGAACAATTATTGATTCCTCATAAACGAGAATCTTCTGGTAGATTGGCTTTTGTTTCAACATACTCGGACATCAGTAACAGAGTCTCCAACATTATACGCCATGAATGGGGTATTCTTGCAAATCTAAATGACACAGTTCCTGAATCTGGTAGGCCTCCAATTATGGCCTTTAGACGTCCCAAAAATTTGCGGGACCAACTAGTACATGCTGACGTGGGACCCCTTTGTACTAATCGCCAGTTAACCCTGGCTCCTAAAAAATTGGGATGCTTCCCTTGTCTGAATTGCACAAATTGTAATAATATGGTCAAGGGTAGTACTTTTTGTCACCCTATAAGTGGTAAGGTTTTTCACCTTAAAGAGGCTCTGTCACCAGATTTTGCCGCCCCTATCTGCTATTGCAGCAGATAGGCGCTGCAATGTAGATTACAGTAACGTATTTATTTTTTAAAAACGAGCATTTTTGGCCAAGTTATGACCATTTTTGTAGTTATGCAAATGAGGCTTGCAAAAGTACAACTGGGTGTGTTTAAAAGTAAAAGTCCAAGTGGGCGTGTATTATGTACGTACATCGGGGCGTTTTTAATACTTTTACTAGCTGGGCGTTCTGATGAGAAGTATCATCCACTTCTCTTCACAACGCCCAGCTTCTGACAGTGCAGACACAGCCGTGTTCTCGAGAGATCACGCTGTGTCGTCACTCACAGGTCCTGCATCGTGTCAGACGAGCGAGGACACATCGGCACCAGAGGCTACAGATGATTCTGCAGCAGCATCGGCGTTTGCAGGTAAGTAGCTACATCGACTTACCTGCTAACGCCGATGCTGCTGCAGAATCAACTGAAGCCTCTGGTGCCGATGTGGCCGACACGATGCAGGACCTGTGAGTGACGTCACAGATCTGCACTGCCAGAAGCTGGGCGTTCTGAAGAGAAGTGGCTGATACTTCTCATCAGAACGCCCAGCTAGTAAAAGTATTAAAAACGCCCCGATGTACGCACATAATACACGCCCACTTGGACTTTTACTTTTAAACACACCCACTTGGACTTTTGCAAGCCTCATTTGCATAACTACAAAAATGGTCATAACTTGGCCAAAAATGCTCGTTTTTTAAAAATAAAAACGTTACTGTAATCTACATTGCAGCGCCTATCTGCTGCAATAGCAGATAGGGGCGGCAAAATCTGGTGACAGAGCCTCTTTAAACATTTTTTGACCTGTGCTTCGTCCCACGTCATATATGTACTTCAGTGTCCCTGCAAATTAATTTATGTTGGAGAGGCTACTCAGGTGTGCCGAGTTCGTTTAAACAAACATAAATCTACCATTAGGTCGAAAAGATTGGATTTACCAGTGTCATCACATTTTGTTTCAGCGGGGCATGTGGTGAGTGATCTAAAGTTTTGGATTGTTGACCACATACCTATACATCGGAGGGGTGGAGATCGAGTCTTGAGACTTAAACATAGGGAGCTTGAATGGATTTTCAAGTTAAACTCCCTAGCTCCACAGGGTTTGAATATCGATTTTAAAGTTGGCGCGGCCATGAGGTGTTGATAACACCTTTTTGACTGCTATTCGTTCATCTCATGATACCTTTCTTGATCTTGAAGTGTCATTTTTCTTTGTGTGTATCAGCTGAACACATTTTGAATATATGTTGTGTTGTGAAATTATATTGATTCGCAATATTTATTAATTATATTTTTTATTTTTTTCAATATCATTTGCAGATATATCTTGCGGATTGGACCATCTCCTTTGGTTTTCGGAAACCCAAACATAATGTACTCGTGCCGAACACATTTATTCTGCTCATTTTGTATGGCTATTTTTCTAGGACTTAACATATATTGGCATATACTGCTTCAATGTCAACAATTATTCTATCCCCGTTTTTACGTGTGGATATATACATTTGTACATATTTTGATAGTATCTATTGTGCATATACTGAATTCGTGCCAATATCTGGAATCTTTATACCGGTTTTTATACAGTATATAGGACCTTTGGGGTATACCACTGTTTCCCCTCTCTGTCCCCATAGATATGCCATCATCCTGTCTTTGTATGGCATGTATTGTTGTTGTAGTTCACTGCCCTGATGTAGTTCTATAGTCTATCTTGGTTTATGAGGTTGCTGGCATCAATTCTAGTGATTTTCCATTTTCCAAGATGGCCGCCGCACAAGTTTTTGAGCTACTGCACATGTGTGATATTTGGATTGCATAGTCTCGCGGGATTTCGGCTCTTACTGTTAGATTAGTTTCACTTCCGTATTTACACGTGGGATATACCCAGCTGCTGTACAGGGATGCCGTAATCACATTAGGAGCAGGTTCCATACGAAGCAGGGACAAGTAGTTCAAGAAGCTGCAGCAGGGCCAGGAAACCAACAGAGAAGAATCACAAGCAATGAGGAACAGGAAAAGCAGGTATAAATAGACAGAGGGCGGGAGCTAGGCTCTCCCACTCCAAAGCCTGCCATCCTGAGTGGTGGAAGATGGAGTCAGTCTCACAGACATAGAAGCAGGTGCAGACTGATTACCTATGGGCGTGGATACAGAAGCTGTGCCTGGCAGATCCTTAACAGGAGAGGTAGGAATTTGAAGGACCGTTTGGTTCATAGCCTCTTCAATGAGTGTTCACAACTGTTGAGCTGGCTTCCCGACATACCACCGGGAACATACAAATGTGGTACTTGTAAAGCATGCAAATATGTAACTAAAAGTGAAACCTTTCAAAGTGCAACAACACTGTAAGTTTTAAGAAATAGAGAATTTTCAAACTGTAAAACAAAAGGTGTCGTATACATGGCCACATGTACCGGCCCACGGAATTATGTGGGCAAGACAATGAGTGAACTTTGGAGAAGAATTCTGGAGCACGCAGGAAACATCAGATGAGAGGAGGACACCTGTCTAGCAAGGCATATGGGAGAAATGCACAACCATAAAGAGGTGGAAATCACAATCCAAGTCATTGAGGTAATTAGAACGTCGAATTGTGCCGGTAATTTGGATAGACTGCTACTTCAAAAGGAATGCAGATGGATCTACCGACTTAAAACAATACACCCGGACGGTATCAATGACTATATGTCATTTACAAGCTTCATATGAATTCCTCCGCAATTCCCTATTTGAACTAGAGAGTGGCCCATTTGAATTTCCAAGTTTAATGTGTCCATTTCTTATTAGATTTATTGATGAAAAGTATAGATATATCCTGACTTCAAACCTTAAACCTCCTAGGGTTTCTATGTTTAAGAGATTTTATTATAATCTGCTCACACCTACTAAATATAATATTATACCTATCCCCTCCAAATAGGACACCGAGATGGTAATTCCAGCTACGGGAGTCACATTAGGTACTATAGTTATGTCCCGATCACACCCCATTCTCTCCCACGTGTGGGTGAAGTTGTGGGGCAGGATGTGTACCAGCTCAAGTATAACATAAAACATATGCGCTGTGTTCACAGTGCACTCATACTTTCTGTGTTTATATCCCTCACATCTTCGAGGGAAGGCCGGTCTAAAGCCGGTCTCCTATTCGTTGAGCTGGATGAGACCCCTCTTCCAACTAATTTTGCGTCCGTGATAGGCTGTAGCAGAGGGTGATTCCGGAAGGGGGTGGAGCTTATTGCCGCTGATGGCGGCTGGCATTGATATCGACGCCACAAACGATTCTTGTCTAATACATTTAATACATTGAACACTTCTAGAATGCTAGAAGTTACAACACTCTGACTCTGCAAGCCCCTGATGATTTACGGCAGAGACATAACTTAGTAAAGAAACGCGTAGGGCTGGTAGTAGATAGATAATCAATAGCGCCTACTTGTATTAGTGCTATATCCCCTGATTCCTGCAACCTTTTTTTCAACATAGGCGCTAGGAGCTTGAAAGTGGAATAGCAAGCATATCCACTGCACTAACAAATAATTATTATAATAATAAAAATATAACATTTATATAAAGACAAAATACAAAAAATACAAACATTAAAAACATATAGGAATTTTTGTTTCAGATAGGCAGTGATTGAAACTCATTGAGCTATCGGGCTGGTAGTAGATAGATAATCAATAGCGCCTGCGTGTATTTGTGCTATATCTCCTGATCTCCTGAAACCTTCTTTTCAACATAGGTGCTAGGAACTTGGAAACAGAGTGGAATAGCAAGCATATCGATTGCACTAATAAATAATTATTATAATAATAAAAATATAAAATCTATATAAAAATTAAATACAAAAAATTAAAAATATAGAGGAATTTTTTGTTTCAGACAGGCAGCGATTGAAATTCATCAATCTTTCTTACTATTTTTATGGTGTCAATGTAAAGTGCACAAGCGCTAGTAATAAAGACATATTGTTGTTAGAATTTGTTCATGCCAAGATGACAAATGAATGAACCATTGCCAGATGGTGATAATAGGATATCTCTATAGATAATGTAGATGATCGCCAGGCTCTAGCAATGGTGATTTTAGCTGCCAAAAATACATATTGAATACATTTACGTGTATATAGTCCCACTGATGGAATGGGACCACATAGCGGGGCTGTGGTAACATTACTAGGAGGTACTACGTGAATACAATTTTGAATGAGTTGGTATAGCTGTCTTCAAATACTATAAACTATTGGGAATTCCCATAAAATATGCAGTAGTGTACCTTCTGATCCAAACTGTCGAAAGCAATGACAGTCAGCGGAAAGATAGAATTGAGCTATACGACTCGGGACCATATACAATCTCACCAAAACGTTATATTCTGCCTCAACCAAGGAGATATTGATCGATAATTTCGAGGTCAGGTACGCCGTTTCTCTCCACTGAGCCAACTCAATTTCAGAGCCCAAATCTCCTTCCCAACGAGTTATATAGAGGAGTAACCAGATCCAAATAAATTTAAGAGATCTTACTTCTAGAGTTAGGAAGCCAACAAAAACGTTCAAAAGTAGTTAAAGTGCTGATATCACCTGAGTTAGATTTCCAGGCGGTCAAGAAATGGCGTATCTGAAGGTATCTCAAATGTTCAGATGGATGCAATGAATGTGATTCTCTAAACAAATCCAAAGTTCTAATGTCACCTCCAATACAAAAAGTCCTAAATCCTGTAGAACCCTTTATTAGTCCACCATCGGAATTCAGATCTGCGTAAACCCGGAGGGAAAGCAGGATTACAGATAATAGTCATAAGAGGATTGTGAGAGTATTTAATATTAACCCCTTCCCTCTTTAGCCACTTTTGACCTTCCTGACAGAGCCTCATTTTTCAAATCTGACATGTGTCACTTTATGTGGTAATAACTCCGGAATGCTTTCACCTATCCAAGCGATTCTGAGTTTGTTTTCTCGTGACACATTGGACTTTATGTTACTGGCAAAATTTGCTCGATATGTTCAGTATTTAATTGTGAAAAACACCAAAATTTAGCGAAAAATTGCAAAAATTAGCATTTTTCTCAATTTAAATGTATCTGCTTGTAAGACAGGCAGTTATAACACACAAAATTGTTGCTAATTAACATCACCCATATGTCTACTTTAGATTGGCATCGTTTTTTGAACATCCTTTTATTTTTCTATGACCTCACAAGGCTTAGAACTTTAGCAGCAATTTCTCACATTTTCAAGAAAATTTCAA
This sequence comes from Rhinoderma darwinii, assembly GCF_050947455.1. NCBI lineage: Eukaryota > Metazoa > Chordata > Amphibia > Anura > Rhinodermatidae > Rhinoderma > Rhinoderma darwinii. The sequence goes on from NC_134696.1 coordinate 64,817,375, forward strand.
AAGGCTATTTTTACAGGGGCCAGTTCAGTTGTGAAGTGGTTTTGAGGGCCTTATATATTAGAAACCCCAAAAAAGTCACCCCATTTTAAAAACTTCACCCCTCAAAGTATTCAAAACAGCATTTAGAAAATGTCTTAACCCTTTAAACATTTCACAGGAATTAAAGCAAAGTAGAGGTGAAATTTACAAATTTCATATTTTTCTGCAGAAATACATTTTTAATACAATTTTTTTTATAACACAGAAGGTTTTACCAGAGAAATGCAACTCAATATTTGTTGCCCAGTTTTTGCAGTTTTAGGAAATATCCCACATGTGGCCGTAGCGTGCTACTGGACTGAAACACCGGCCTCAGAAGCAAAGGAGCACCTAGTGGATTTTGGGGCCTTATTTTTGTTAGAATATATTTTAGGCACCATGTCAGGTTTGAAGGGCTCTTGCGGTGCCAAAACAGTCAAAATCCCCCAAAAGTGACCCCATCTGGGAAACTAGACACCTCAAGGAAATTATCTAGGGGTGTAGTGAGCATTTTCACCGCACAGGTTTTTTACAGAAATTATTGGAAGTAGGCCGTGAAAATTAAAATCAACATTTCTTCAAAGAAAATGTAGGTTTAGCGATTTTTTTTCTCATTTCCACAAGGACTAAAGGAGAAAAAGCACCGCAAAATTTGTAAAGCAATTTCTCCCGAGTAAAACAATACCTCACATGTGGTAATAAACGGTTGTTTGGAGACACGGCGTGGCTGAGAAGGGAAAGAGCGCCATTTGGCTTTTGGAGTTCACATTTAGCAGGAATGGTTTGCGGAGGCCATGTCACATTTACAAAGCCCCTGAGGGGACAAAACAGTGAAAACCCCAAACAAGTGACCCCATTTTGGAAACTATACCCCTTGAGGAAATTATCTAGGGGTATAGTGAGCATTTTGACCCCACAGGTTTTTTGCAGAAATTTTTGCAAGTAGGCTGTGAAAATGAAAATCTACATTTTTTCAAATAAAATGTAGGTTTAGCTAATTTTTTTTCATTTCCACAAGGACTAAAGGAGAAAAATCACCATAAAATTTGTAAAGAAATTTCTCCCGAGTAAAACAGTACCCCACATGTGGTAATAAACGGCTGTTTGGACACACGGCGAGGCTGAGAAGGGAAAGAGCGCCATTTGGCTTTTGGAACTCAAATTTAGCAGGAATGGTTTGCGGAGGCCATGTTACATTTACAAAGCCCCTGAGGGGACAAAACAGTGGAAACCCCCCACAAGTGACCCCATTTTGGAAACAACACCCATTGAGGAAATTATCTAGGGGTATAGTGAGCGATTTGACACCACAGTTTTTTTGCAGAAATTATTGGAAGTAGGCCCTGAAAATAATAATCTACATTTTTTCAAAGAAAATGTAGGTTTAGCTAATTTTTTCTCATTTCCAGAAGGACTAAAGGAGAAAAAGCACCACAAAATTTGTAAAGCAATTTCTCCCGAGTAAAACAATACCCCACATGTGGTAATAAACGGCTGTTTGGACACACGGCAGGGCTTAGAAGGGAAAGAGCACTATTTGACTTTTTGAGATCACATTTAGCAGGAATGATTTGCGGAGGCCAGGTCACATTTGCAAAGCCCCTGAGGGGACAAAACAATGAAAACGCCCAAAAAGGGACTCCATTTAGGAAACTACACCTCTTGAAGAATGCATCTAGGGGTGTAGTGAGCATTTTGACCCCACAGATGTTTCATAGAATTTATTAGAATTAGGCAGTGAAAATAAAAACAGTCCTTTTTCTTCAATAAGACGTAGCTTTAGCGCAAATTTTTTCATTTTCTCAACAAATAAAGGAAAAAAAGAACCCAACATTTGTAAAGCTATTTCTCCCGAGTACGGCAATACCCCATATGTGGTCATAAACTGCTGTTTGGGCAAACGGCAGGGCTCAGAAGGGAAGGACCGCCATTTGGAGTGCAGATGTTGCTGGATTGGTTTCTGGGCACCTGTGGGCCCAAAACAGTGGAAACCCCCCAGAAGTGACCCCATTTTGTAAACTACACCCCTCAATGCATTTACCAAGGGGTGTAGTAAGCATTTTAACCCTGCAGGTGTTTTGTAGAAATTAGTGTGCGCTCAATGTTGCAGAGTGAAAATGGGATTTTTTTCCATAGATATGCCAATATGTGGTGCCCGGCTTGTGCCACCATAACAAGACAGCTCTCTAATTATTATGCGGTGTTTCCCGGTTTTAGAAACACCCTACATGTGGCCCTAATCTTTTGTCTGGACATATGACAGGGCTCAGAAGTGAAGAGTACCATGCGGAGTGGAGGCCTAATTTGGCGATTTACAAAGTATTGGTTCACAACTGCAGAGGCTCAGATGTGAAATAATAAAAAGAAACCCCTGATAAGTGACCCCATTATGGAACTGCACCCCTCAAGGCATTTATTAAGGGGTGTAGTGAGCATTTTCACCCCACAGGTCTTTTCCATAAATGAATGCGCTGCGGATGGTGCAAATTAAAAATTTATATTTTTCCCTAGATATGCCATTCAGTGGCAAATATGTCATGCCCAGCTTATGACGCTGGAGACACACACCACAAAAATTGTTAAAAGGGTTCTCACGGGTATGACGGTGCCATATATGTTGAAGGAAACTGCTGTTTGGGCACGCTGTAGGGTTCAGGGCCGAGGGAGCACCATTTGGCTTTTGGAGAGCGGATTTTGCTTGGTACTATATTTGTTTGAGTATTGCTGGTGTTTTATAATGTGGGGGTACATGTAAGCGGGGCGGAGTATATAAGGGGCATAGTCAGGTGGTATAAAAAAATAAAAATAATCCATAGATGTGTGTTACGCTGTGAAGCAATCCTTTCTGCACAGGCCGGTGTCGCACTGATAAATGGTGTCATTTCTTATCCCCCTTTTGGTCCACACTCCGCGCCTTTGTAGTTTGGGGAATTTTGCTGGGAAAGTATTATCCTGGTATAATACGGGCACCGTCGCTTCCATCGGATATGATTGGGCCCTCCCTTCCTGGTTCCCTAATTTTAGGTCCTTGATAAATCGCCTCTTGAAACAGAAGAAATGTTCTCCTCGGGCACAACTGCATATTTTTTTATTTCCTGACTTATTGGAGCCATAACTAATTTTATTTTTCATAGACGTAGCGGTATGAGGGCTGGTTTGTTGCGGGACGAGCTGTAGTTATTATTGGTACCATTTTGGGGTACATGTGACTTTTTGATCACCTTTTATCCTATTTTTTGGGATGCCAGGTAAACCAAAAAACGCAATTCTGGCACAGCTTTTTTTGGTTTTTTTTTATACAGAGTTCACCATGCGTTATAAACTACATGTTACCTTTATTCTGCGGGTCAGTACGATTCCGGCGATACCTCATTTATAGAACTTTTTTATGTTTTACAACTTTTTGCACAATAAAATTACTTTTGTAAAAAGAATGTATTTTTTCTGTCGCCAAGTTGTGAGAACCATAACGTTTTAATTTTTTTGTCGACGGAGTTGTATGAGGGCTTGTTTTTTGCGGGACGAGCTATAGTTTTTATAGGTACCATTTTTGGATACGTGCGACTTTTTGATCACTTTTTATTGTAATATTTGTAGGGCAAAGTGACTAAAAAACAGAAACTCTGGTAACGTTTTTTACGGGTTTTTTTTACGCTGTTCACCGCGTGCAATAAATAATATAATATTTTGATACCTCCGGTCGTTACGGTCGTGGCGATACCAAATACATATGGTTTATTATTATTTTTCAATAATAAAGGACTTGATAAGAGTAAAAGGGGGATTGTGTGTTATTTGATTACTTGAAACTTTTATTGTTTTCAAACTTTTATTTTTTGCACTTTTTTTTACACTTTTTTATACTTTTTTTACACTTTTTCTCAAGTCCCACTAGGGGACTTGAAGGTCCAACGGTCAGATTTTTTTTTTTCTAATACATTGCACTACCTATGTAGTGCAATGTATTAGATCTGTCAGTCATTCACTGACAGCAAGCCGTTTAGGCTTCGCCTCCCGGCGGGGCCTAAATCGGCTTCCGTAATGGCAGAGCAGGAGACCATTGTGTCTCCTGTTGCCATAACAGCAGTCGCCAGTCCCGATTGCCTGTCAGGGCTGGCGATCTGCTTGTAACCGCTACGATGCAGCAATCGCTTTCGATTGCTGCATCGAAGGGGTTAATGGCAGGGATCGGAGCTAGCTCCGGTTCCTGCCGTTACAGGTGGATGTCAGCTGTACAGTACAGCTGACTTCCACCGCTGATGACGCCGGATCAGCTCCTGACCCGGCGCCATCTTGCCGGCAGCTACGGAAGCCGATCAGGCTCCGCCGCCGGGCGGATCTTGACCGGCTTCGGTGCTAGGCAGACCGGGAGGCCAGTATTAGGCCTCCGGTTGCCATTGCAGCCACTGGAACCCCGGCAATTTCATTACTGGGGTTCCGATGAGCTGCAAACACCTTAAGTGCAGCGATCGCGTTTGAGCGCTGCACTTAAGGGGTTAATGGCGGGGATCGAAGCTAATTTCGGTCCCCGCCGTTACAGTCGGATGTCAGCTGTAAGATACAGCTGAGATCCGGTGATGATGGGACCGGCTCAGCTTCTGAGCCGGTGCCAAACGTTTGACGTACATGTACGGCAAGATGCGGGAAGTCAGTACTTTCCATGACGTACATGTACGTCAAATGTCGGGAAGGGGTTAAACTTCTTGTAAGAGAATCCCACAACTGCAGCATCTGAGAAAGCACAGGGGAGAGGACTGGATGTCGAACTGAAGGTTCCATCCATAATATGGTTTCCAATGGAATATGAGCACATGCAACCATTTCTAATTGTGTCCATTCTGGATGATAAGGTCGTACAAAAATATCAGTAAACTGGGCCAATCTAGCCGCATGATAATAGTGCATAATAGCAGGAACTCCCAACCATCCTGCAAGTTGTCACGGCGCGGGGTGTGGACCCACTGGGCCGTACCACGTAGCGGGATAGCAGCTGGCCAAAACAGCTACAATACAAAGTCTATGGTTCAGAGAGGGTACGTGAGGCAACGTAGACAGTAGCGGTAGATTCAGGCTAAGATGAGTCTCGGACAGTAGACAGACACCCAGCGGGGTGCGACACAATAGATATAGCGGAGGGCACAACACGACTCCAACTCTTGACGTCACAGAGGCACGGTAGCACGGGATACAGGGTACAGGCAGCAGGAACGGGTAACACTGGGAACTGGAAAACACTAAGAGACCATTTGCAATAACAAACTTTAGGTAACACAACAACGCTCAGGCAAGGATAGAGAGTGCAGGGCCCCTTTTATAGTCCTGAAGCATTCTGGGCTGATTGCAGTATTCTGCAACTGTCGCGCACTGGCCCTTTAAAGGGGTTGTCCAGGAAAAAAATAATTCTAAAAAGTATCCCCCAGCCTTGGTTTGCCTTCCCTAATACCCCCTATTAAACTTCTAACCAGTTTCTATTTGATCTCCATTGTCACTTCTTCTCTTTCTGTTTGTTTACATCCCTTGCTTCTGGTCCTGGCTGTTTCCTGTCTTGTAACCCACCATACCCATGATCCCCTGCTGCATCTGAGGAGACAGTTGCACCCCTCCCTTCCTCCTAAGCATCTCAGCTATTTGCATACTGCCACGCCCCTCTATGTTCACAGGTCATTCCCTGCTCTAATTACAGGCACCCAGCTCCCTCCCCGTCCCCTTCACAGGCTGATAAATGTAAGTCTGCCCACTCCACCTATGTCAGACATCTTGGTACACACAATCCAGTCAGCACATTTTCCTCACCTGCTGCTGGATCTGTTCTAAGAGATTCTGTATTAGGCCCTGTTCACACTGAGTTTTTTTGCAGGCAGAAAATTCTGCCTCAAAATTCTGTCTGGAATTCCCAGGCAGATTTTGATCTGCCTGCATGCCGTTTGCCACATTTTTCGCAGAGTTTTTGCCCGCGGCCATTGAGCGCCGCTCGCAAAAATGCAACAAAAAATGCTTTCTCTGCCTCCCATTGATGTCAATCGAGAGTCAGACATGTAAATGCCAGAAGATAGGGCATGCCGTTTTTTTTTCCCGTGAGTGGTAAAACCGGTAAAAACGCCTCCACCTCCCATTGAAATCAATAAGAGGCATTTTCGTCCGTTTTTGGCGTTTTCCGACACGGTTTCCTCAGGATAGGACATCAATATCTGATCTGTCAGGTTCCGACACCCGGCACCACCGTCGATCGGCTGTTTTGAAGGGGGTCACAGTGCTCGTACAAGCGCTGCTTCCCCTCCATTTCCTTTACTGCTCACACTGTGAATCGCAGACACACTTGTAGCGGCGGTTCACAGTATTTCAGCTTTCTCCCATTCAAATGTGTCCACAATTCACAGTGTGAGCAGTAAAGGAAGTGAAGGGGAAGCGACGATCGTACGAACATCGCAGCCCCTTCAAAACAGCTTATTGGCGGGGCTGCGGGGAGACGGGCCACCACCGATCAGATATTGATTGCTTATCCTGAGGATAGGCCATCAATTTTTGTGGACTGGAAAAACCCCTTTGACACCCCAAAAATGATGACTTTATGGAAAGTAGACCCCAAGGTATTAATTTAACGAAATATCAAAGATTTGAAAATCTGCTGTGTAAAATGTCTGCAGCATGCAGAAGAGTTTTGTAAAATCTCATCTACTTGCCTTGTACTCTGTGTGTTACATGGGGACTTTGGTCACGACACAGGTTGTCCGACCAAAGATCGCTATGTCCCATAGCCTACACCGCAAGTAATGAAAGTCAATGTGGTCGCGTTGCGACCTGCAAGTAACTGCGACACGACAGTTTAGATTTCTTGCAACTGTCATGTCGTGGCAACTTTCGCATTGCGACACAACCACATTGACTTTTGTTACATACAATGTTGGCTACGGGACATAGCGATCTTTGGCTGGTCGACTTGTGTTGTACGTGGCCAAAGTCGCCATGTAGCAGATAGACAAATTTATTTCTAGAGAAAATTTTTATTGAAGTGTGTTTTTTTTTTACATTACATTATTCTTCTCCCTCTCCGGCAGTCTGCCAGAGAGGGAGAAGATGCAACTGGTGATCGCTGTGACAGCGCTCACCTGACCTGAGACCCCTCTGAAGCCCGGTGATACAACTGTCTCTAGACAGCTGTATCATGGAGCTCCTTACCGTCGGCACGCATGTGAACGCTGTGACAGACTGTCACTGCGTTCACATGGCTGAGCTTTTTGCCGTAGGTGTGCAAGCGCTGCTGGGAGGAGCAATGTGATCGCTGTGACATGCTATCACAGCGATCACATGATCGGAGACCACACTGAGTGGTCTACGGGTGAAAGCTCTGTGATATCAGCTGTCTCTAGACAGCTGTATCACAGCGCTCTTCACAGTCGGTGCTGCTGTTAGGAGCAATGTCATCGTTGTGACAGTTTGTCACAACGATCACATGACCAGAGACCACACTGAGTGGTCTCCGGTTAAAGTTCCATGATACAGCTGTCTCTGCAGGACGTTCTGGAACGGCACTGCACAGTTAATTGCGGACCACCCAGACGTGGCTAAACAGATGAGGAAACAAGTGGTACAGTTACGTCATTTGTGACGTAACCGTACACTCTCCTAACTGGAAACAGGAACTTAGCTATCGGAGCTAATGGACGGGTCTGCAGATAAAGTGCCAATTTTGGATTAGCAAGCGGTCACGTGACTGAAGATGGGATATGCCGCTACATTCATCAGATCCAACATAAGTATATTGCAAAGTTACTTGTTTTGCATTGTTTAGTTTAACTAAATGTGATTGTTTGCTTCCGGAAAACCCCTTTAAGGCTGTGCACACGCGGGTGCGCGCGCCCTGCGGGAGACAATGTCCGGACCAGGAAGTTAGTGCCCGCGTCTCTCAGGAGGGGTGACGGTCCGCGGCCATAGACGTTATAGTATCCCCCCTAGTACACCCCCTCTTCTTGGGGCCAGAGCGGGAGAGAAACTTCTTCACGAGGGCAGGGGCATCGATGTTCTCCTCTGGCTCTCAAGACCTCTCTTCTGGGCCAAATCCCCTCCAATCCACCAAATAAAATGTCCTTCCTCCCACTTCCTTGGTGGCCAGGATCTCCCTCACCTCGAAAGTCCCTGATGAGCCGCCAGGAGCCACTGCGGAACTAGGAGTCTTGGAGTAGCGGTTCAGGACCACAGGCTTTAGTAGGCAGACATGGAAGGAGTTTGGGATCTTGAGAGTAGGAGGCAGCCGAAGCTTGTAAGAGACAGGATTTATTTGCAGCAGTATCTCGAAGGGTCCGAGGAACCTGGGAGCAAACTTGCAAGATGGCACCCTCAGCTGGATATTCCTGGAACACAGCCAGACCTTAGTACCTGGGAGAAACTGGGGAGGTTCTCGTCTTCTAGTGTCTGCCTTTTTCTTCATGCGGTCGACCGACAGCAGAATAGAAGATCGGGTCTGCTGCCATATCGGCAGAAAGTCCCTGAAGGTAGAGTCAGCTGCAGGCACCTGGGACATAGTGGAAACAGGAAGAGGTATTCGTGGATGTTGGCCGTAGACAATGAAGAACGGGCTGGAGGTGGTGGACTCACTAGTATGGTTGTTATAAGAGAACTCAGCCCAAGGAAGCAGCTCTACCCAGTCATCATGCTGCCTGGAGATAAAGTGCCACAGATAGTTCTCCATAATCTGATTAACCCTCTCGACTTGGCCATTGGACTGGGGATAATCGGCCGAGGAGAAGTCCAACTTTACACCGAGGAGACCGCAGAGTGCTCTCCAGGACTTTGACGTGAACTGGACCCCTCTATCTGAGACAATATGCAGAGGCAAGTCATGGAGACGGAAGAAGTGTTGGATGAAGAGACCCGCCAGTCGGGAAGCAGAAGACAGGCCAGTCAGTGGAACAAAATGAGCAATCTTGGAAAATCGATCCACCACCACCCAGACCACACTGCATCTAGCAGGGAGAGGCAGATCTGTGACAAAGTCCATTGCAATATGTCTCCAGGGGGTATCAGGCACAGGCAGTGGTTGGAGCAGACCAGCTGGTCTGGAGTGGGCAACTTAATTTGCTGCGCACACTGTACAGGAGGAGACAAAGTCTGTGACATCTTTGGGCAGCGTGGGCCACTAGAACTGACGGGCAATTAGATCTCGGTTCTAATGGCCACCCGTATTGACCTGCCAGCTTGGAACTGTGTCCCCAGCGGAGGATTCTTCCTCTGTCTGCCAGGCGTACAAAGGTCCTTCCCGGAGGAATGTCCCTAACCTGCAGAGGGTTGACAGAGATGATGCAGGAAGGGTCAATTATATTTTGTGGAGACTCCACAGTGTCCTCTATCTCAAACGACCTAGTCCTTGTCGGCAGGTCGATAGTGGAGCGCAAACTGGAACCGAGCAAAGAACAGCGGCCACCTGGCTTGACGTAGATTCAGCCGTTAGAAGATAGGTGAGGTTCTTGTGGTCGGTGAATACCAGGATTGGATCAGCTGCACCTTCTAGTAGGTGACTCCACTCCTGCAGAGCCAGCTTGATGGTCAGTAACTCCTGTTTCCCAATTGAGTAGTTGCGCTCTGCGGGAGAAATACCACATACCACAGTCTTGCCTTTGGAACCTCTCTGGAACAGAAGTGCGCCAGCACCAACAGAGGAGGCGTCCACCGCCAACGAAAACTGTAGGGACAAATCAGGATGATGGAGGATTGAGGCTGATGTGAAGGCCTTCTTTGAACAGCCGGTAGAAGTTGGCGAATACCCGGAAGCGTTGTATGGTCCTTAAGCCTTGAGGGCGTGGCCAATCCAAGACAGCCTTTACCTTCTCAGGATCCATTTTGAGGCCCTGATCGGAGATGATATAGCCCAGGAAGGGTAGGGACTTTCTTTCGAACATGCACTTCTCCAGCTTGGCATATAGGTGATTCTCCCTTAATCGAAGCAACACTTGGCGGACATGTCTCTGATGAGTTACTAGATCTGGGGAAAAAAATCTAAATGTCATCGAGTTACACCACAACACAGACATAGAGGAGATCATGGAAAATGTCATTGACGAATTCTTGAAAAACCGCAGGGGCATTACCAGGTATTCGTAGTGCCCATCCCGTGTATTAAACGCAGTCTTCCACTCGTCACCCTGACGAATCTGGATTAGTTTGGAAAAAACATTTTGCCCACCGTATGCGATCAAACAGTTCAGAGATTAAAGGCAATGGGTATCTCTTCTTTACCGTGATCTGGTTGAGACCCCTGTAGTCAATGCAGGGTCGGAGGGATCCATCTTTCTTCTTGACAAAGAAAAACCCGGCCCCGGCCGGGGAAGAGGATTTGCATATGAAGCATCTCTCTAGATTCTCCTTAATATAGGCAGACATTGACTGGATTTCAGGTAAGGAGAGAGGGTATACTCTACCGTGAGGAGGAGACGAATCAGTAACCAAGTCAATAGGACAATCATTTGCTTGATGTAGTGACAACGTCTCTGCCTCCTTTTTGTCGAAGACATCTGAGAACTGAGAGTAGCAAGAGGGCAACCCTGCCAATTACTGATGCGGAGGAGGCTAAAGCGAATGGATATGTCCCAGACAGCAGTTGAGGCACTTGGGACCCCACTGGAGAACCTCTCCGGAGTTCCAATCCAGGACTGGGGCGTCTAAACAGAGCCAAGGCAAACCCAGCAGCACGGGGTTGACGGCCTTGGGCAGGACAAACAGGGAGATGAGCTCAGAATGAAGGGCTCCCACTTGAAGCGTCAGCGGCTTGGTCACAGACAATATTGGGTCGGGCAGTGGGCAAGTGAAGAAGATCCACAAGGTCTTTGCGTATGAAATTGGCTGCGGAGCCAGAGTCCAGATAGGCAGAGACCAGATGTGGCCTCTCGCTTGCGACAATGGTCACAGGGATGAACAGCTTGGAGGAGAGTTCTCTATCAAATGCTGTGTCGCCCAGGGTTGTCTCTCCAAGCAATCCTAGGCGTTGGAATTTTTTGGCTTCTGGGGACACAGACGCATGACATGGCCAGTGAGGCCGCAATATAGACACAGTCCAGAAGTGCGCCTGTGCTGTTTTTCCTGGACAGTCAGTTTAAGCCGATCCACTTGCATCGGAACCTTGGGTCGAGCAGCACATGAAGACAAGAGGGGTTGCTGGAAGTTGGGAGCCAACCTAGGAAGCCTTCTCTCTTAACGAACTTCTTGGGATCTGTCTCTGAGCCTCATGTCCACTCGGGTGGCAAGTAGAATTAGGTCGTCCAAGGTAGGTGGTAGATACCAAGCAGCTAGCTCGTCTTTGACCATGTAAGACAGACCATGCCAGAAGGAAGCTACTAATGCCTCATTGTTCCAGGACAGCTCTCCTGCCAGGATCCAGAACTGGATGGTGTACTCGCCCATTGAGGTGTCCTCCTAGCGAAGGTTCAGCATAGCACAAGCTGTCGACGAGACTCGTCCAGGCTCCTCGAACACAGTGCGGAATAACCGCACAAACCCCTGGAAGTCTCGGGTCCCTGTCGTTCCCAGATTGGGTTCGCCCATGCCAGGGCCTTGCCGGAAAGTAGAGAAATCATGAAAGCGATTCTGGCGCCATCGGAAGGAAATGCTTTGGCGTGCAGGGTGAAGTGGATATGACACTGGTTGAGAAATCCCCTGCACGTGCTTTAGTCTACATAGAAACGAGGTGGCAGTGGCAGCGAGAACCGAGGATCAGAATCGGTGCTGCCAGAAGGTGTAGCAGGAGGATCAGTTGGAGGAGCTGGAACAGGAGCAGAGAAGGAAGCAGCTAGCGCCCCTAGCTGTAGTGCCATGGAGTCTACTGCCACAAGAAGTTGAGCCTGTAGTGTTCGCAGGTCCTGCAGGTCCGCCTGCATGGCTTGGGAGGTTGACAGGCCCTTGAATTGACCAGCGGGGTCCATGGCCTGAGCGTACTGTCACGGCACGGGGTGTGGACCCACTGGGCCGTACCACGTAGCGGGATAGCAGCTGGCCAAAACAGGTACAATGCAGAGTCTATAGTTCAGAGAGGGTACTTGAGGCAACGTAGACAGTAGCGGTATATTCAGGCTCAGACAGTAAACATACACCCGGCGGGGTGCGACACAATAGATGCAGCAGAGGGCACAACACGACTCCAACTCTTCACGGCACAGAGGCACGGTAGCACGGGATTGGGGGTACAGGCAGCAGGAACGGGTAACACTGGGAACTGTAAAACTGTAGGAGACCATTTGCAATGACAAACTTTAGGTAACACAACAACGCTCAGGCAAGGATCAAGAGGGCAGGGCCCTTTTATAGTCCTGAAGCATTCTGGGCTGATTGCTTTATTCTGCAACTGTGCGCGCACTGGCCATTTGAGGCCGTGCACGTGCGCCCTGCGGGAGACAGTGTTCGGACCAGGAAGTGAGTGCCGGCATCTCTTAGGAGGGAGACGCTGCTGGGAACTCACTTGTCCATGTAGGCGGCCGTCAGAGGGTAGGTCAGGACGACGGTCCACGGCCATAGACGTTACACAAGTTTAGGGGTAAACAAAGTATGTTTTTGTATCCTCGGATGTTAAGTACCCCATATAAAAGTCATAATAAGCCTTTCAATTGTTGTAAGCCATTTTGTTGGGACCAATATAGGAATAGTGCGAAAGAGATAAAGAAGTCTGGGCAATAGCGTAATTTTAATCGAGGCAATATGACCAAACCAGGAGAGATGGAGGTAAGACCACATTTGAAGATCCGCTGCGATTTTTTTAAAAAGTGGAGGGAAATTTTCAGTATATAGGGAGTCTATGGAGGGCGTTAAGTTAATCTTCGATTATCCCAATGAAAATCTAAATTCATTTGTAGAAGCTTAACCATATCCTCCTCAGGAGACGCCAGCGCTCACTTCCGATTCTCTCGGCCGGGTCCCGTAGGGTGTGCACGCACGCTCGTGCCCGCTCTTAAAGTGCCAGCAGCACACCTGAGTCAAATTGCCAAATTAGCCCATGAGCACCCTGGACAATATGAGGGGCCCAGCCCCTTCCTGCCTTGCCTGAGCTTTGTTGTCGTTCCTGCTACCTGTAACCTGTACCCCGTGCTATCCTGGTCAAGTGCCGTATTGAGTTGGAGTCGTGCTGTGCTGTGTACCACGCCTGTCCTGTTACACCACGCCTGGTGTCCGCCTGCTGCCAAAGTCCCTTCCGAGCCTGCCTCGCTACTGTCTGAAGCTACCACAGGTATACCTATACGAACTATAGACTTTGACCTGTGTCCTGTTGGCCAGCTGCCATACCGTTAAGGCAGTACGGCCCAGTGGGTCCACGTACCCAATGTGACAGTAAGCTCAGGTCATGAACTTTGCTGGTCAATCCAAGACCATGATGACGTCATGAGATGCGGGCGGATATGCTAGACCTCCGATCCCCGACAGGACCAACACCTCCAAGCATTGAACATTATTGCACATCGGCTGGATGTGCAAGCTGCCGCCCCTCCTACTACAACTCCTGGCAGTACAGATCCTCCGACTACACCTCCTGGCTGTGCTGATCCCTGATTTTCTTTGCCAATACCTCACTGCTATGATGGAGATGCGAAGACCTGCCGTGGATTTTTGAACCAGTGCCAGATCCACTTTAGCCTGTATGCAAGGGCATTTTCGACTGATGACGCAAGGGTCGCTTTCATCGTCTCTCTCCTCACTGGCAGGGCCCTTGCATGGGTGAACCCTATCTGGGACAGACAAGGACCAGAGAACCGTGACTTTCCGGGGTTCCTACGGAAATTTTGCACGGTGTTTGAGGAGCCTGGACAAGTCTCATCTGCAGCCGCCTCTTTGCTGAATCTATGCCAGGGAGACACGTCCATGGACGAGTACGCCATCCACTGCTGCACCCTGGCGGGAGAGTTGTGGAACAATGAGGACCTGGTGGCTACATTCTGGCAGGGACTGTCTCCTAAAATTAAGGACGAGCTTGCCGCCCGAGATCTGCCATCTACCCTGGATGACCTCATCCTTCTGGCTGCCCGGATTGATATAAGTATCTGAGAATGGTTCCAAGAGGCTCGTCGGGAGGGAAGACTCCCTAGCCCGGTTCCTACTTTGCTGCAACCCCTGCTGTTCTCAGATGCTGATCCTCCAAAGGTGTCTGAGAGGACGGACCAGTTTAAGCTGTGTACGCAGACGCACCTCGGGACTCTGTCTATATTGCGGCCTTGGAGGCCATCTTGTCCATCTGTGCCCCCAAAAGCCCCAGAGCCTAGGGTTGGTGGGAGAGACAATCCTGGGTGAAGAAGGACTTTTGTCTAAATTGTCCATTCCCGTGACCATAGTGTCCGGCGAAAAAACGCACCGGGTCTCTGCTTATATGGACTCTGTATCCGCTGCTAATTTCATTCGGAGAGACATGGTGGATCTTCTCCAGTTGCCCACAACCCCTCTGGAGAGGCCTTTGATGGTTGCATCGGTGAATGGACTACCTCTGCCAGACCCGGTTGTAGCTGTGACCAAGCCACTGAGGCTCTAAGTGGTAGCCCTCCATTCCGAGCTCCTCTCGTTCTTTGTCCTGGCTAAAGCCATCAACCCTGTGCTGCTAGGCCTGCCCTGGCTCCGACTACGTGCCCCAGTCCTGGACTGGATTTCTGGAGAGGTTCTCCAGTGGGGTTCCGAGTGTCTCGACAGTTCTCGTTGGAGGTGGATGCTTCCTCTGTTGGTGCTGGCGCACTCCTGTTCCAGAGAGGTTCCAAGGGCAAGACTATGGTATATGGCTATTACTCTAGACTCTTCTCTTCCGCAGAACGCAACTACTCGATTGGGGATTAGGAGTTACTGGCCATAAAATTGGCTCTGGAGGAGTGGAGACATCTACTAGAGGGCACAGTTCATCCCATCTTGATATTCACGGACCACAAGAACCTCACCTATCTCCAAACGGCCCAATGAGTAAATCCCCATCAAGCCAGGTCGTCGCTGTTCTTTGCCCGGTTCCAGTTTGAGCTCCACTACCATCCGGCTGACAAGAATGTGAGGGTCGATGCCTTGTCCAGGTCGTTCGAGACAGAGGACACTATGGAGTTTCCAAAGAATATCATTGATCCATCCTGCATCATCCCTGTCAACCCTCTGCAAATTAGAGACATTCCCCCGGGGAGGACTTTTATGCGTCTGGTAGACAGAAGAAGAATCCTCCGCCAGGGACACAGTTCCAAACTGGCAGGTCACGCGGGTGCCCGTAAGAACCGAGACCTGATTGCTCATCAGTTCTGGTGTCCCACGCTGCCCAAAGACATTGCGCACTTTGTCTCCTCCTACACCGTGTGCTCAGCAAATAATTTGTTTACTCTACCTGCTCCTGTGGCTCAACCACCACCACCTCAAGCTGTTGCCTTTAGTCCTGGATTACATCAAAGACTTGTAGAGGATTCCTGAATCAATGAACAATCCATTTTGAGTTAATGGCCCATCAATTTGATTCTGATCGGGCCAAGGCAGCCTACATCTTGCCTCTACTGTCCGTTGTTGTGCTGGCCTGGGCATCACCATTATGGGAAAGGAACGATCCCATCATGTTTGACATCCAAGTGTTTCTTACGAATTTTAAAAAGGTGTTTGAAGAACCTGGTCGGGCATCGTTTTTCTTCCCTGGTGGTACCTATCCCTGCTCTCACCAAAAAGGGTGACAATGCCAAAATTTGGACTCCTGAAGCCGATTCTGCCTTCCTCAGCCTTAAACAGGCCTTCTCTTCCACCCCTGTTGTCCAAATATAAAACCCAAGTAAACCCTTCATCTCTGAGGTGGATATCATCTGTAGGACTGAGTACTGTTTTTCTCAGAAAAATTATAAAGGGAAAACACTTTCCTGTGGGTTCCTCTCCAAGGCCTTCTCCCCTGCTAAAAAAAAATAATCGCATCGGAGATGGGGAACTCTTGGCCATCAAATTGACCATCGAAGTATGGAGACATTTGCTAGAAGGCACTCATCATCCCATTACTATCTACACCGACCACAAAAATTTCTTGTGTCTGAAAACGGCAAATCATCTAAACCCTCATCAAGCACATTGTACTTTGTTCTTCGTAACTTGACTTAACTTCTTCCTCTATTATCGACCGACTGACAAAAACATAAAGACAGATGCCTTATATCGCTCCTTTTATCCTGAAGATCAAGATCCTGAACCTCAATTTATCATTGACCCCATTCGCATTTTATCAGGTGCACCAGCTGAAATTCTCCACATTCCTCCAGGAAAGACTTTTGTTCCTCTTATTCAAAGAAGACAAATTCTCCCTCCAAGTTCACTAGGTACCCTGGTATTTGGAAAACACTATATCTAGTTTCTCATCATAACTTGTGGCCTTCTCTGTCACAGGACATTAAAGATTATGTTGCACCATGCTCCCTTTGTGCTTGAAATATAGCTTCACATCAAAGGCAGGCTGGATTGGTACATCCTGTAACCTGATTTTCCCTAGACTCATATCGCAATGGATTTTATTACTGAATTACCGGGCTACTCTTTCAGTACTGTGATCTGGGTCATAGTTGACCATTTTTCGAAGCTGCACAGTTCATTTCTGTGACTGGCCTCCCTTCTGCTAAACGTCTGTCTGCTCTCTTTATCAAACACATTTTTTGTCTGCAAGGACTCCCTAAGTATATTTTGTCTGATAGAAGAGCGCAATTTCTTTCAAAGTTCTGAAGGGCACTCTGCAAATTGCTTCAAGTTAGGTTGGACTTTTCTTCCACCCCCCACCCTTAATCTAATGGATGACTGGAACCGATAACCAGGTTCTGGAAAACTTTGTTCTAAATATTGTGTCTCCTCTTCAAGATGGCTGGATTAGTCTTCCTCCTTGGGCAGAATTTGCCCATAATAACCACACTGGGGAATCCACACAGTCATGACCTTTTTTCATGGCTTATGCTCAGCATCCAAAAATCCTTTTACCAGTTCCAACACTCTCTAAATTTCCAGCAGCCAATCTGCCTCATGCTCAATTATTATGCAACTGGCAGGAGGCCAAGGAGTCTATAGATAAAGTAGTAGCCTACTTTAAAAGAAACGCAGACAAAAAGAGCAGAAGTCCTCCACAATTCCAGCTAGGAGACAAGATCTGGCTATCCTCCATGCACATTTATTTGAGAAACCCCTGTTTTTAGTTGACTCCTGGGTTTTTGGGTCCCTCTGTTTTGAGACAGATCAACCCTGTCTCCTATAAACTTCGTCTCCCACGGTCTTTGAAAACTGCCAATTTTTTTCATGGCCCTCTCCTTAAGCCGCTAGTTCGAAATCATTTCTCTAAGAAGTCTCCTCGTTCTCCTGCTTCCTCTACTCCTGATAGAGAGTACGAGGTCAACAAGATTCTGGACCCTGAAAAGTCCAGAGCGTAGCCCTGGTGTTAGGGATCTGCCAGGTACTACGTCTAGGTATACTCCTGGGATTAATCAATCCACACCTGAGGCCAGACCTGTTAGACTGACACCGTCTCCCACCAACCAGGGTGGCAGGCTCAGGAGTGGGAGAGCCAATCGCGGCCTGGTCAGTCGGAGTTAGCTCCGCCCCCTGTCCTTTATTACCTGCCGTGTTCTCTTCCTCAGTGCTTGTAATTCTTCTGGATTCCTGGCCCCACTGCTGCTTGCTCCAGCTTGCTCCAGCCTGCTTCTGCCTTGCTGCAGTTCCGCTTAACCTGCTTCGCTTTGCCCCTGGCTTGCTTCCTTCTCCGTGCTCACGTTGGTATACTCCACTTCATCCTGGTCCTGACTATTCATTCACCGCTCCGTTTCCTCGCGGCGTTCCTTGGGCTACTGCCCCTTCCCTTGCGTGTTCCCTGTTTGTTCTCCCGTGCACTTAGACAGCGTAGGGACCGCCGCCCAGTTGTACCCCGTCGCCTAGGGCGGGTCGTTGCAAGTAGGCAGGGACAGGGCGGTGGGTAGATTAGGGCTCACTTTCCCTTCACCTCCTTCCTGCCATTACACCTGGTACCTTGTCAATTGGAAGAACTTTGATCCTGAGGAGAGATCCAGGAACCTGAGGAGAAAGTTCATGCTCCATCTCTCCTCAGGAAAAGTTATTTTCTCTTTCCCAGAAGCCTAAAGAGAATGGCGTAAGGAGGGGGCTACTGTAACGACCGCTGCTTATAGCAGCCATCATATACGTACCTCTTCACAGTGTCCTCTGGCTCCTGGCTGCCTCCATAACCCTTCATCACTTTGGGTTGGTCGCACTCTCCATCGCCGCCACTCTCCTTGCACTTCCTAGTGCGCGCGCTGACACTTTTACTGTTGAAGGGCCATTGCGTGCCTAATTATCCACCCTGCTTTTCCAGGGTTTAAAGGGATATCTCCCTGGTTTAATTATTGCTTGAACAATTTTGTTCCTCCTAGCTTGCTAGTGACATTCTGCTGATTGTTTGTTGGGATTTCCTTTGTTTGACTCTGCCGTTACCTGTAACTTTGCCGGCCACCCACTCTGACCTCCTTGCTAGTGACTCATGATGAACCTTTGCCAGCTTCCCTGTCTCTTTGCTTGACCAACTGTAAGTGCCCGAGTGCTGCCTGTCCTGATCTTTGCTATACCTGACCCTGCATACTGCTGATTTAGTACTACGCCTGTTAACGTTGGCCGTTACCAAGGGAGACTACTCTGTGGGTAACGACCTGGAGTTTCCCAACAGCTAAGTCCAGATCAGGACATAAGTGCTAACGGGTTGTAATGTCAGGATAGGGAGACAGACAGGTGAGCCCTGCCTACTTGCACAGCCTGTCCTAGGCGACGGCGTACAACTGGGCGACGGTCCCTACGCTCAATATGTGCACGACAGACAAACAAGACAAGGGTACACAAAAGCAAAGGGGAGTGGGGGAGTTGCCCACGGAAAAACTGTGAGCAACAGAGTAGTGGACGAGCCGAGTCATACCAGGAGTGTACATGGTAACAAATGCAGAGCAGGAGAATAGTCAGTCAAGCCAGGGTCAATATGAAGCAGAGGTCAATGGTAACAGCAGAAACAGCAGAGCCAGGAAACAAGAGAATCACAGGCCAAGGACTAGCAGCAAATGAAGGTATAAGTAGACCAAGGGTGGGAGCTAGAACCGTCTGGCGAGGCTGCAATAGGCTCTCCCACTCCTCAGCCTACCAGCCTGAGTGGTAGCAGATCGAGTCACTCTAGCAGACCTAGGAACAGATGCAGGCTGATTAACCACGGGCGTCGACACAGAAGCTGTGTCAGGCAAATCCTTTACAGTACCCCCCCCTTTTATGAGGGGCCACTGGACCCTTCCTAGGTGGACTTGGCTTGTTGGGGAACCGAAGATGGAACTTCCTGAGCAATAACCCGGCGTGAACATCCCGGGCGGGTACCCAAGTCCTCTCCTCAGGCCCGTATCCTCTCCAATGGACCAGGTACTGGAGGGAGCCTTGGACCATCCTGCTGTTTACAATCTTGGCCACCTCGAATTCTACACCTTCAGGGGTGAGAACAGGGACAGGAGGTTTCCTCGAGGTAGCCAAGGACGGGGAGCAGCGTTTCAGGAGGGAGGCATGAAACACGTCGTGTATTTGAAAAGACGGGCTGTAACTCCAGCCGGAAGGAGACAGGGTTAAGGACCTCAATGACCTTATACGGCCCTATATACCGGGGAGCAAATTTTTTGGATGGAACTTTAAGGCGCAAATTTTTTGAAGACAGCCACACCAAATCCCTGACCACAAACAAGGGGTTAGCAGAACGTCTTTTATCTGCCTGAGTCTTTTGTATGCTCTGGGACACCTCAAGGTTCTTCTGAACCTGTGCCCAGACTGTGCACAGTTCCCGATGAACGTCATCTACCTCGGGATTGTTGGAACCACCAGGTGAAAGAGGAGAACCGTGGATTAAATCCAAAATTACAGAAAAAGGGGGAGACCCCTGACGAGTTACTGACCCGGTTATTGAGGGAAAATTCGGCGAGGGGAATGAAGGAGACCCAATCATCTTGGCAGTCAGAGATAAAACACCTTAAATATTGTTCTAATTCAACCCACACCACCATCTTGCCTTGGGATGGAGGCAGATCGGTGATAAAATCCATGGAGATATGGGTCCAAGGTCTCTGGGGAATGGGCAAAGAACATAGTAAGCCCACTGGTCGGGACCTGGGAGTCTTGGACCTAGCACAAATTTCACAAGCGGCGACGTAGGCCTTAACGTCTTTAAGCAACCCAGGCCACCAATAGGTACTAGAAATGAGGTGCTTGGTACCCAGGATGCCTGGATGGCCAGATAGTGCAGAGTCATGATTCTCCCTGAGTACCCTTAGCCGGAATTGCAGGGGAACAAACAGCTTGTTCTCAGGAAGGTTCTCGGGAGCTGAACCTTGATCAGCCGCATTTTCGGAGACTAAGTCAGAATCAACAGAGGATATGATTATACCTGGGGGCAAAACACAAGCAGGATACTCCTCCGGAGGAGGGCTGGCCATGAAGCTACGCGACAGCGCATCAGCTTTAATATTTTTAGACCCAGCCCTATAATTGACCACAAAGTTGAATCTAATAAAAAACAACGCCCATCGAGCTTGCCTCGGGTTTAGCCTCCGGGCAGATTTTAGGAAAATCAGATTCTTGTGGTCGGTAAGGACCGTTACCTGGTGCCAAGCCTCCTCCAGGAAGTGGAGCCACTTTTCAAATGCCCATTTAATGGCTAAGAGTTTGCGGTTGCCAACGTCATAGTTACTCTCAGTGGGGGAGAACTTCCTGGAGAAGTAGGCACAGGGACGGAGATGGGTAAGAGACCTAGTACCCTGGGACAAGACAGCACCTACTCCCACCTCAGAGGCGTCAACCTCCACGATGAATGGCTCCATCTGGTTTTTCTGAATCAGCACTGGGGCAGAGATAAAGCACCTCTTAAGGACCTCAAAAGCCTGGACCGCCTCCGTAGGCCAGTGGAGGAGATCGGCACCTTTGCGAGTAAGGTCCGTAAGAGGCTTAGCGATGACCGAGAAGTTAGCAATAAATCTCCTATAATAATTAGCAAACCCCAGAAAGCACTGTAAAGCCTTCAGGGAGGCAGGTCGGACCCATTCAGCCACAGCCTGAACCTTGGCAGGGTCCATGCGGAATTCGTTAGGAGTGAGGATTTGACCCAAAAATGGTATCTCCTGCACCCCAAACACACATTTTTCAGATTTAGCAAAGAGTTTGTTTTCCCGAAGGGCCTGGAGCACCTTCCTGACATGCTCAATGTGGGAGAACCAGTCCTTGGAAAACACAAGTATATCATCAAGGTACACTACAAGAAATACCCCCAGGTAGTCTCTTAAAACCTGGAGTGTACGTGGTAACAAATGCAGAGCAGGAGAATATTCAGTCAAGTCAGGGTCAATATGAATCAGAGGTCAATGGTAACAGCAGAAACAGCAGAGCCAGGAAACAAGAGAATCACACGCAAAGGACAAGCAGCAAATGAAGGTATAAGTAGACCCATCTGGCCAGGCTGCGATAGGCTCTCCCACTCCTCAGCCTACCAGCCTGAGTGGTAGCAGATCGAGTCACTCTAGCAGACCTAGGAATAGATGCAGGCTGATTAACCATGGGCGTCGACGCAGAAGCTGTGTCAGGCAAATCCTTTACACGGGTGAATACCTGGGGTCCCTTAGACTCCACTCCCTGGTTTAGACCAACGTCATAACGCTTGGTGGCAAAGTAGGTTCACACCATCCTCTGCAGGCCCCATGACAGTCTTTCTATCTACTGGCCCGGTGACAGGAGGCACATAATAATTAGGCCCATTTACCAAAGTTGGTGCTAAAACCGAAGCCATCCATGAAGGGCCATCTCACATTCCACAGTCAAAGGCCTTGGTCGCATCTAGCGACATCAAGGCCCTATACCCCATCACATCATATGTCCCCGAATTGTGTATATTTACCTGACGAATTGATGGAGGTGGATTTATGCAGCATTAATCTGGTTTGTTCATGCGTACAATGTCAAGGATGACCTTGTTGAGCCTCAATCTAAAATTTTACAGTCACAAATGATTCGTGAAAATTAGTCTATATTACCCGCAATCTCTGGTGTCCTTTCCGGGCTTAAGCAGCACCACAATAGTGGACTCATAAAGGGGGATAAACTACAGCAATTAAAGCCAAATTTATATAGGGTTAGAAGTTACGGTACTAGTATATTCTGATACCTTTTATACACATCAGGAGGCCCACTAGGGCCCGGAGCCTTGCCAGAAGGAAGTGACGAGATGCCATATATGCTGTAAATGTCCGATAGTTGAGGGTCCCAGCCCAAAAACCCATATCTGAGGAGTGAATGGGGCCCTCTCAACCCCCATCCCGTCTGGTTAGGTGGCCGACAGTCACCGCATCCAGGCGGAGAATGATTGGAGAAGTGGCTGTGCATGTGCAAAGCTTCCTCCATTTCGCTCTTTGGGAGTTATGGAAAAAGCCGAGCATCATTTATGGATATGCCATAAATGTCTATGATGAAAATACCCTGACCTACTCCTGCATCTGACGTTCAAGCTGGGCACTGCGCTCTGATCCTAGAGATGGAACGGATCCTGGGTGCTGCATTCGCTAAGCGCACGGCTGCCTAGCCGTTAGGATACCTAGATGGCCTGACCAATCTGTGGGCCGGCAGATGGTGAGGGGGACTCGGCGCTCTGTTTGATTCCTGCTGGGTCTGCTTCACTATGCCAGTTATTATCATTAATCATGGTTGGTGTATTCATATTGCTATATTGTATTTTGACCCGGCTTCCTCTGACTACCCTCTAATTCTCCCTCTACTGCCTGCCCCACGTATTAGTTTGCTGCCTGACCTTCAGTTTGCCTGTTGATTTGTCACTTGTCGTGGTTTGACCCTGCCTGTTTCTAAGTTTTGATGTTCTCTCTTGATTTCCCGGAATAGGCCTTTGCATTGTCTGTTTTCCCCTTGCCAGTTTGCTACTCTGCAGACGCTACCTGGGGAATCGCAGCAGCAATTACCTGATCTCTGTATAGGGGTTAAAGGGTGAATAGCTGCGGTCCCTTTGATTTTTCTAACCAGAGTAGACAGTGCAAAGACTGACTGTGGAAGCGCTATTGCTAGACAGGTTGTACTGTAACACCCGTTTAAGGCCTTGTGTCATCTCGACAGAGTGGAGGACTTGACTCACTATTTCTCTCGACTTCTGATATATCCTGCATAAGAAATCCATTTACACAAACACATGGGTACCTTACAGAGGATTTGAAGGGGACATAAGGTGGATCAGGTATAGGGCCCTGAGTATGTTGCAACAATTTCCAAAAATTCGGCATACCCATGTCATTTTGGCACTTGCTACATCTGGTACAAAGCAAATTAAATATTATTATTGAATTAATATTATTATATTATTGGCTCATTGACTATTTAAATTTTTTTTATATTACCTTTACAAAATGCATTGCAAGAAAATGTGAATTATTTGTATATGTGAAAGGCGACTTACTTGTACTGTATGCATATATATTTTTTTCTCTTTTCCCTGGATAGTATATTTATATATTCTTTAATATCAATCTCTCCCTTCTCCTGGTTGAACTTGATAACATGTCTTTTGTTTCATCTGTACTATGTAACTATGTTTGTATATTTCTTTAGGTAATTATCATTATTTTAGGGACTATTGATTGCTTATTTCAATTTATTTTAACATTACTATTAATATGTAAATAATTTTTTGTTTTAGTTATATATATTGTGTATTATTGTTTTGAACGATTTTATTCATGATGCAAAGCACCTGGTGCAATCTTAAATTATAGGATTTCCTTAATTAGACGTTTGCTGTATTGAACTTCCTTTAGAGAATAGTCAGCACTAAACCAAACCATTATTATTCCTCTGAAACTAGTATTTTATTTTGACATTTTGCACAGTATATATATATATATATATATATATATATATATATATATATATATATATATACACACACACTTATAAATGACAGAAAAATGCAGACAGCTAGCAGGTACTATTTTGATGATTATATGAAAATATTATCTTGACTTCAAAGTGCCATTCGAATATAAAATTACTGTATATATATATATATATATATATATATATATATATACATATATATACACATATATATATATATATATATATATATATATACATATATATAAAAATATATATAAAATTTAAAAATAGATGAAATGTAATTTCCTTTCTAAGGGGATTTGTTTTATTATTATTTTTTTTTTTGCAGATAACACTGTTAGATCTATTTGAACAACTCCATATAATCATGATTTCCTATGTGCAGTGTCTTTTTTTATTATTATTATCACGATTTCCATATTTGTGTAATACCACAAATTACTCTGACTTTACCTCAAACACCAGTTGTGCTTTGAGCAATACACAGTTTAACAGCTATGCTAGAGATGGTGATGTTATACTTGGGGCAGTTGTGACATTGTACAGTTTTCCTCTTCAACGAAGATACACGTTTACTAAGCCACCCATACTTCAGCCATGCCTCGGGTAAGTAAGCGTTTAAGTTAACTTTAATTTAAAATGCAGTTTTGTTTAAGATAAAACTTGTTTTTTATTGAAAGTAAAATATGAAAATGAAGTTAAAACTTAAGCCATTCTCACATGGCATATCTTCAGGCATATTCTGGAGCATAAAACATTTTATATTACACTCCGTAATATACTTGATATACACCTGTATATATTATGTATACACCTGTATATATTATGTGTACAGCTTTCTATCGATTTAAATTGTAAATAGTAGTTTATACAGGGTGAATTTTTACGCTGCTGAATTAAACAACGCCTTGTAAATATACGCTTGTAAATGCATCTAAAAAACAGGGAGCATTTTTTTTCAATTGCGTTGTGTTTTTTAGAGATGTTTCAATATTAAGTACCCGCATACAATTGGGAAAAACAGCCAGCGAAAAATTTAGCAGAACTGCACATGAAGGGTATACTCACATGCGGCCGAAAATCCACACAATAAGACCGTTTGCGTTTTTACTGCGATTTCTGTGCTAACTGCAAAACCACAGCAAATTGTGATAAAAACGCATGTGGTTTTGCTGTGTGGTTTTCGGATGCCCTCCAAAAACCACAGCAAAATCCACAGCAAAACCGCACCATGTGAATACACCCAAATTCTGCACGGCACTTAATCAATTAAGGTACAGACTGTGTAAAAGTGACCAAAGAAAATTACACACGTGCAGGTTTTGATGAGGTTTTTTAAAATAGTTTTTGAAGCCAAAACCAGGAGTGGATTCAATTAAGAGGTGGAGTAGAATCTGTCCTTCATACTTTCTCTACCTTTATTAGCCAATCCTGGTTTTGGCTTAAAAAACCTTGAACAAAACCTGATCAAAACATGCACATGTAAATACACACTTAGAAAACTACATAGACAAACATTAGCCATTGTTTGGCTACGGCTCCACATAATGAAACAAACGCAAAAAAGGTGCAGCAAAAATTCCCTGTGGAATCCCAGCCTGACAAGCTGATTTTTCTCATTGACACTTCAAAAAAAGCCTCGAAAATACCCCTCAAAATAAGTTAAAAAAAGTTTGAAAATCAGCTCCAAAAACACCTGGATTCAGAGGCTGTTCTCTCTTGAAATTAGCCTCGTATTTTTAAGCCTGAACATATTCTTTGTGAATATGGCCTTATGGAATATTTCTGTGAATTTCTAAAGAAATTAATTTTGTTTCTACATTACAGAAAGCACTTTTAGGCCAGGATCACACACATAGTTTTAATGTAGTTTTTGTAGCAGTATTCTGTGCAGTTTTTTTTTGAGCCAAAGCCAGAAGTGGATCCAAAAGAAAGGAAATGTGCAAATAATAGACTGAATCATCTCCTTTCTTTGGTGTCCACTTCTGCGTTTGGCACAAAACATTTACTGAAAAAATGCCACAAAAAACTGCATGAAAACTGTATGTGTGTGTGTGATCCTAGCCTAATCGTCTTTCTTTTTCCAACTCAACTGAGGATTGGCAGTGCATTAAGAATTATGTGATTTATTAGCATCTGTTAAAAGGCAACCTCAGCTTTGACTGAGCTATTTTTTTCTTTTGTGTTTAAATTCGCATCATAAAAAGCATGTGAAGCATGCCTGAGGTTTTCTAAACTTGTAAGCACCTTTTATGCCGTTTTTATTGGCATATTTTTTTACATGGTTTTTTTAGGTGTTTTTTTATAGGCTTATTAAAAACCTATTGTAGTCTATAGATCAAAAGCACCACCGAGAAAATGCTGCATGTTAAAAAAACAAAACACTATTGACTACAAAAAGGGCAAAAAAGGCACAATAGGGGCAATTTGTTAACTTTCCTACGCCAGCGTAGAAGTTTTGTTTTTTTAAGTTTAAAGACTTTTATTTGAACGGTTATTCCCATCACACAAAGTAGTGGCATATAATTTGTGACTATTGGAGGTCTGTCTGCTGGTACCCCCACTAATCCTGAGAATGAAAGGGCTGCAGCCAGGGGCGTAACTAGGAAAGACTGGGCCCCATAGCAAACTTTTGACTGGGGCCCCCCTCCCCTGGGTGTAGATAGTGCCTTTTTTACAGCCCCCCCCTGTAGATAACGCCACACAGCCCCCCTCTGTAGATAACGCCATACAGCCCCCCTCTGTAGATAGCGCCATACGTCCCCCTGTAGAGAACGCCATACAGCTCCCCTGTAGATAACGCCATACAGCCCCCCTGTAGATAACGCCATACAGCCCCCCTGTAGATAACACCATACAGCCCCCCTGTAGATAACGCCATACAGCCCCCCTGCAGAGAACGCCATACAGCCCCCCCTGTAGAGAACGCCATAAGCCCCCCCTGTAGATAACGCCATACAGCCCCCCCCTGTAGAGAACGCCATACAGCCCCCCCCCTGTAGGGAACGCCATACAGCTCCCCCCCTGTAGGGAATGCCATACAGCCACCCCCCCTGTAGGGAACGCCATACAGCGTTCCCCCCCCCAAAAAAAAATCCGACCTACAGTGTGTCCTACAAAATACATGTATCCCCTCTACACAGGATAGGGGATACATGTGTGACCGCTGTCATTGATAGGGAGAACGGGGGACTGAAAGTCCTCTGAACTTCTCCATGACAAACCTCTGACTTCCGGCGTCTGCGCAGCTCAATAAAAATGAAAGGAGCGCTGGTCACGCATGCGCACAAGCGCGACCGGCGCTCCATTCATTTCTACGGAGCTGCCGACACAGACCCCGGAAGTCCGAGGTTTGTGATGGAGAACCCCCGTTCTCCCTATCAATGCCAGCGATCACACATGTATCCCCTGTCCTGTCCTGTGGACATCCTGTGGAGAGGGGATACATGTCTTTTGCTCTATTTTGCGCCTTCAGAACCAGACACCGTTTAGCCATTTTTAGCACGTGTTAGTTAAATGGCTATAACGTTTTTATTTGTTGGGCTAACTACGTGATTTTTGCGACGTTTTTTCCGTAGACAATGCAGGTTTCATTTTTTATCGTTTTTATACACACCTTTTTTGCTATTTTAGAATGTTTATTCATAAAGTTTGAAAATAATAGTAAAAAAAAAAGCTTTTTTACATTTCAGCTATTTTTTTTTTGGTAATAACATAGTTTTACCCTAAAATAGACCTTTTATTTGTGATCGTCATTGTCTACCGTAAATGTTTATATATTACATGTCTATATTAGGGTACAGCGCTAGCGGTACAACAATGATTGGCGGGGGGGACAATTTTTTTTTGGGGTGGGTATTTTATGTGTATTTATTATTTAAATTTTTTTTGTACTTTACGTTATTATTTTTTTATTACTATGGTCTGTCCCTCAAAGGTCAAAGAAGACCTTTGGGGAACTTTATATATATTTTTTTCTTTCTTTTACACCATGTTTTTCCACTGTAACTGGAGCTGCACAGCAGCCCCAGTTACAGGGGAAATCAGCCCTCTCATAGTGACGATTGTCACTAATAGGGCTGTGCTGGGTCTAGTAAGACCCAGCAGCAGTCTGTCACTAACGGCACCCGGCGATCATGTGACCAGTCACATGATCACCGGGAGGAATAGAGACAGCGACGCTGCTGCTGTCTCTATTCCTGTACACTGCGCGCATTCAGCGCTGTGTACAAGTGATCAGAGAAGACAGAAGCAGCGAAAGCTGCTTCTATCCTCTCCTCAGGGTCACCGGCAGTCACTGACAGCCGGAGACCCGACATTCAGCTGCCCGATCGCGCGGGCAGCAAGTTAAAACCCGAGCCGTAGAAAGTCTATGGCTCGGGTTTTAAGGACACTGACCGCTGGCCGTAAAAATACAGCCAGCGGTCGGGAACCAGTTAATGGCAGAGCGGGGAGATACCTCCCTGCTCTGCCGTAGTGTTCAGTGGTGTCCCGCTGTAGCAGCCATAGCGGCTGCTAGCGGAGCCTCCGGCCATGGTGGGGGCCCGTGCCGGCGGGCGACACGGGCCCCCTCATGCCGCGGGCCCCGTAGCAGCCGCTACTGCTGCTACGGCGGTAGTTACGCCACTGGCTGCAGCTCTGCATCATCACTGCGTTCCCTTCTCAGTTTTCCCTTGCACAGACAGGGCACTCCCGCAACTTAAAACCATCAGCCCTGGTATGTGCTATTACAGGGAGTCTTTTCAAATCCTGGCCTTTCTTATGAGATGTAGGGTGTTAGTCACAGCTGCCTCCTGCGCGGGCACAACTGCATTGCTCCCGCAATTACAGTAAATGTAAATGTATGGCGTTGGACAATAAGTACTGTTACTGTTGCCTCCTTTTCCAACCAAAAATACTGATTAGGTTTAGGGTGTATCTACACATTCTAGTTTTGTGGCATTTTTCTGGGGTGATATTGCACAAGTAAACTGGAGGGGAAAAAATGGGTTTAAAATGCCAGAGCAAGAGAGGGTGAGTGTCAGTCGTTGGGGATCTCCGTTGGAGTGACTGCCCATATTTTCAGCTGTCCCTACAGCCAGAATATCACTGCTTTACATCAGTAAGCTTTTGTTCTGTTTCTTTTATCGCTTTTATTTTATACTGTTTGAATGTATTGTAACTGTATGTATATTTTGTATTGCACTGCACTATTGTGTATTAAATTTTGAATAATAATAGGCCTCTTCCTTGTAGTCTTGCAGAACTTAGTCTTCCGAAGGTGTAGAGCGTTACCTGTATTGATTCAGAATATTTTATGTTCCATTAAGATAACCTGGGTTATTGAGACTAACTGGTGTTGAGGAAAGATAGAAACATAGGCCAGCAATTGCCTAGATAGGTATAGGTGTAGCGGCTGCTGCGAGGCCCGCAGCTTGATGGGGCCCGTGCCGCTAGCCGACACGCCCCCCCATTAGTCCGTGGCGCCGCTAGCAGCCGTTATGGCTGCTACAGCTGTAGCGACGCTACTACGGGGGCCCGTGGCGAGCCTCTAATATTTATGGGCTGGGCGACACGGGCCCCCTCATGCCTGGGGGTGTTGCTAGCACCGGAGGGGGCCCAGGTGCTAGCGACAGCCACCCCCTCTTGCAGTAATTGTACCTGCGTCTATAGCACGCAGGTACAAATTCATTCATGCATTAGCGCTGAATGGCCGGGCATGTTCAGCCTGACCATTCAGCCCCTTACAATGACGCTGATTGATGGGGAAAAATGACTTGCCTCACCAATCAGCGGCTTTCAATGACGCTCAGAAGAGAGCAGGTCTGCATTGCCACCGGACGGCGCGGGAACGGGATCATGTGAGTGTGTAAAGTTTTTCGTTTTTTTCTACTAAAACTGTGAGTGGCATTATCTACGGGGGGGGAGGTCTATATGTTGGGATGTGGGCCACTGTATACAAGGGGGGTCTATATGTGGGGATGTGGGCGCTATCTACAGGGTGTCTATATGTGGGGCACTATATAAAGGGGGGGTCTGTATTTGGTGATGTGGGCCACTATATACAGGGGGGTCTATATGTGGGGAACGATCTACAGGGGGTCTATATGTGGGGCACCACATACCGGGGGTCTATATGTGGGGATGTGGGCACTATATACAGGGGGGTCTATATGTGGGGATGTGGGCCACTATATACAGGGGGTCTATATGTGGGGCACTATCTACAGGGGAGTCTATATGTGGGGATGTGGGGCACTATATACAGGGGGGTCTATATGTGGGGATGTGGGGCACTATATACAGGGGGAGCTATATGTGGAACACTATATACAGGGGTGGGCTATATGTAGAGCACTATCTATAGGGGAGCTATTTGTAGGGCACTATTTATAGGGGTGGGCTATATGTGGGACACTATATACAGGGGGAGCTATATGTGAGGTACTATCTACAGAGGTGGGCTATATGTGGAGCGCTATCTATAGGGGGAGCTATTTGTAGCGCACTATCTACAGGTGTGGGCTATATGTGGGACACTATATACAGGGGTGGGTTACCTGTGGGGCACTATCTACAGGGGCTATACGTAGGGCACTGTCTACAGGGTTGGGCTATACGTGAGGCACTGTCTACACAGGTGGGCTATATGTGGAGCACTATCTATAGGGGAAACTATATATAGGGCAGCACGGTGGCTGTGGTTAGCACTATTGCCTTGCAGTTCTGGAGTCAATATGTGGGCACTATCTATAAAGGGCTGTATGTGGGGCACTATCTACAGGGGCTTCTATGTAGGGCACTATCTACAGATGCTCTATGGGGGGGCACTATTTACAGGGGGCTATGGGGGCACTATCTACAGGGGGCATGGTGTGTGACAGAGTGTATTATAATCAGGGACACAGTGTATGGTGCTGTTATAATTAGAGGTGCAGTTTATGGTGCTTTATTATATTTAGAGGTGTTGAGAATTTTAACTTCGTTTATAGGTGCAGAATTTTTTTTAAAGTGAGAAGTGAAGACATCTGAGCGTAAAACTGCAGAAATGGGTCATGGCTGGAAGAAATCCATCATAGAGGTCTGGACCGGAGGGAGAATAAAAGAACTAGAATTTGAGATGTCATCAGTGAGTCACTTAAATGTTTATTCCACCTCTAATCAGCACTGTAGTCACTGTATGATCTGCAGCGAGATGATGGGTGGTATGATTTTTTTTTGTGAAACAGCATCTCCCAGCATATCCTTACCATTGTTCGGGCCATGCTGGGAGCTGTAGTTTTACGCCATACAGACCTAAACGGCAGAGGTTGCACTAAATTGAGCTGTATTTGTTCTGGTGTTGTATATATGTACTGAGCTTGGTTCTGGAGCTGTATATATGAAATGAGCTTTGTTCTGGTGCTGTATATATGTACTGAGCTTTGTTCTGGTGCTGTATATATGTACTGAGCTTGGTTCTGATGCTGTGTTTAAGTACTGAGCTTTGTTCTGGTGCTGTATGTATGTATGTATGTATGAGCTTGGTTCTGGGGATGTATACTGTATATGTACTGAGATTTGTTCTGGCTCTGTATATATGTACTGAGCTTGGTTCTGGGGATGTATATATATGTACTGAGCTTGGTTCTGGTGCTATATTTATATACTGAGCTTGGTTCTGGGGATGTATATATGTACTGAGCTTGGTTTTGGTGCTGTATTTATGTACTGATCTTTCTTCTTGTATTGTTTATACGTACTGAGCTTGGTTCTAGTGCTGTATTTATGTACTGAGCTTTGTTTTGGTGCTGTATATATGTACTGAGCTTGGTTCTGGTGCTATATTTAAGTATTGAGCTTGGTTCTGGGGCTGCATGTAAAGGATCTGCCAGGCACAGCTTCTGTGTCAATGCCCATAGGTAATCAGTCTGCACCTGCTTCTATGTCTGTGAGACTGACTCCATCTTCCACCACTCAGGATGGCAGGCTTAGGAGTGGGAGAGCCTATAACAGCCTGGCCAGACTGAGCTAGCTCCCGCCCTCTGTCTATTTATACCTGCCTTTCCTGTTCCTCCTTGCTTGTGATTCTTCTCGTTTGGTTTCCTGGCCCTGCTGCAGCTTCTGAACTATTTGACCCTGCTTCATATTGACCCTGGCTTACTGACTACTCTCCTGCTCTGCGTTTGGTACCTCGTACACTCCTGGTTTGACTCGGCTTGTTCACTACTCTCCTGCTCTGCGTTTGGTACCTCGTACACTCCTGGTTTTACTCGGCTCGTTTACCACTCTTGTTGCTCACGGCTCAGCAAATGCAGGGTCTCCCTACAGGTCCAGGCCCTGGCTCAGAGGGTCAACCTGCCTGATGCTACCATGGTAGTGCCCCTCACCTCACCTCTTGAACCCCACCTCATGTTGCCTGACCGGTTCTCAGGGGACCGGAAGACTTTTCTCTCCTTTCGGGAGAGTTGTAGGCTCTATTTTCGCTTAAAGCTCCACTCCTCAGGTCCTGAGAGCCAGCGGGTGGGTATAATTATGTCCCAGCTCCAGGAAGGGCCCCAAGAATGGGCCTTCTCCTTGGCTCCTAACGCCCCTGAACTTTCCTCCGTTGATCTTTTCTATTCTGCTCTCGGACTCATTTATGACGAGACTGACAGGACTTCCTTTGCCGAGAGTCAGCTGGTGACCTTACGTCAGGGTAAGAGACCTGTTGAGGAGTATTGTTCTGACTTTAGGAAGTGGTGCGTAGCTTCTGGGTGGAATGACCCTGCCTTAAGGTGCCAGTTTAGGTTGGGTCTGTCGAACGCCCTGAAAGATCTGCTAGTTAGCTATCCCTCTTCTGACTCCCTAGACCAGGTTATGGCTTTGGCGGTACGACTTGACCGACGTCTCAGGGAACGACAACTTGAACGTTTTTGTGTTTTCCCCTCTGACTCCCCCATGATGCCTCCCGAGGTTCCGTTGCTTCGCTCTTCCACGGAAGACTCGGAGGTACCTATGCAACTCGGGGCCTCCGTGTCCCCCCGACAACGTAGAGAGTTCCGCAGGAAGAGTGGTCTCTGCTTCTATTATGGGGATGACAAGCATCAAGTGAACACCTGTCCTAGGTGTAAGAATAAGCAGCCAGAAAACTTCCGCGCCTAAGTGATCATCGGGGAGGTCACTTGGGCGCACAGGTATTTCCCGTAAATATGAAACGTAATAAAATCTTGCTTCCCTTTCAGGTCTCTTTTGGTGGTAGGTCTGCTACCGGCAGTGCCTTCGTGGATTCAGGGTCTTCTGCTAATATCATGTCTGTGGAATTTGCTATGTCTTTAGCTATGACTTTGATTGATTTGCCTAAACCTGTCCCGGTAGTGGGTATCGACTCCACTCCTCTTGCTAATGGTTATTTTACACAGCATACCCCTGTTTTTGAACTCCTTGTTGGCTCCATGCATTTGGAGCAGTGCTCTGTACTGTTGATGCAGGGATTATCGTCCAATTTGGTTTTAGGCCTTCCCTGGTTGCAGTTGCATAATCCCACGTTTGACTGGAATACTGGGGCGCTTACCAAATGGGGTAATGAATGCTGACGTCATGTTTTTCTGTTAATTCTATTTCTTCCCCTGAGGAGGTGAACACGCTACCTGAGTTTGTTCAGGACTTCGCTGATGTTTTCTCTAAGGAGGCTTCCGAAGTGTTACCTCCTCATAGAGAATACGATTGCGCTATCGATTTGGTACCAGGAGCTAAGCTCCCTAAGGGTAGGATATTTAATCTCTCTTGTCCCGAACGTGAAGCCATGAGAGAGTATATCCAGGAATGCATGGCCAAGGGTTACATTCGCCCCTCTACTTCTCCGGTAGGTGCTGGCTTCTTCTTTGTAGGGAAGAAGGATGGTGGTCTTAGGCCATGCATTGACTACCGTAACTTGAATAAGGTCACTGTAAGGAACCAGTATCCCCTTCCTTTGATTCCTGATCTCTTTAATCAGGTTCAGGGGGCCCAATGGTTCTCTAAGTTTGATCTATGGGGGGCGTATAACCTTATCCGCATCAAAGAGGGGGATGAGTGGAAGACTGTGTTTAACACGCCCGAAGGTCATTTCGAATACCTCCTCATGCCCTTTGGGTTGTGTAATGCTCCCGCGGTCTTCCAGAATTTCATAAATGAGATTTTAAGAGATTACCTGGGGGTATTTCTTGTAGTGTACCTTGATGACATACTTGTGTATTTCAAGGACTGGTCCTCTTACATTGAGCATGTCAGGAAGGTGCTCCAGGTCCTCCGGGAAAACAAACTGTTTGCAAAGACCGAAAAATGCGTGTTTGGGGTGCAGGAGATACCATTTTTGGGTCAAATCCTCACTCCTCATGAATTCCGCATGGACCCCGCCAAGGTCCAGGCTGTGGTGGAATGGGTCCAACCTGCCTCCCTGAAGGCGTTACAGTGCTTCTTGGGGTTCGCTAATTATTACAGGAGATTTATTGCTAACTTCTCGGTCATCGCTAAGCCTCTTACGGACCTCACTCGCAAAGGTGCTGATCTCCTCCACTGGCCTCCTGAGGCTGTCCAGGCTTTTGAGATCCTTAAGAAGTGCTTTATCTCGGCCCCGGTGCTGGTTCAGCCCAACCAAATGGAGCCATTTATCGTGGAAGTTGACGTATCCGAGGTGGGAGTGGGGGCTGTCTTGTCCCAGGGTACCAGGTCCCTCACCCATCTCCGTCCCTGTGCCTACTTCTCCAGGAAGTTTTCGCCCACTGAGAGTAACTATGATATTGGCAACCGCGAACTCTTAGCCATTAAATGGGCATTTGAAGAGTGGCACCACTTCCTGGAGGGGGCTAGGCACCAGGTAACGGTCCTTACCGACCACAAGAATCTGGTTTTCCTAGAATCTGCCCGGAGGCTAAACCCGAGACAAGCTCGATGGGCGTTATTTTTTACCAGATTCAACTTTTTGGTTAACTATAGGGCTGGGTCTAAAAATATTAAGGCTGATGCACTGTCGCGTAGCTTCATGGCCAACCCTCCTTCGGAGGAAGATCCTGCTTGTATTTTGCCTCCAGGTATAATAATTTCCCCTATTGACTCTGATTTAGTCTCTGAAATTGCGGCTGATCAAGGTTCAGCTCCCAGGAGCCTTCCTGAGAACAAGCTGTTTGTTCCCCTGCAATTCCGGCTAAGGGTGTTTAGGGAAAATCATGACTCCACACTATCTGGTCATCCAGGCATCCTGGGTACCAAGCACCTCATTGCCAGAAACTATTGGTGGCCTGGGTTGCCTAAAGACATTAAGGCCTACGTCGCCGCTTGTGAGGTTTGTGCTAGGTCCAAGACTCCCAGGTCCCGACCAGCGGGCTTACTACGTTCTTTGCCCATTCCCCAGAGACCTTGGACCCATATCTCCATGGATTTTATCACCGATTTGCCTCCATCTCAAGGCAAGTCGGTGGTGTGGGTTGTAGTAGACCGCTTCAGTAAGATGTGCCACTTTGTGCCCCTCAAGAAACTAC
This sequence comes from Rhinoderma darwinii, assembly GCF_050947455.1. Lineage (NCBI taxonomy): Eukaryota > Metazoa > Chordata > Amphibia > Anura > Rhinodermatidae > Rhinoderma > Rhinoderma darwinii. The sequence goes on from NC_134696.1 coordinate 64,852,732, forward strand.
CCAATGCTAAGACGTTAGCTACCTTGTTTGTCAAACACATCCTGCGTCTCCATGGGGTCCTTGTCAATATTGTTTCTGACAGAGGGGTACAATTTGTTTCATTGTTTTGGAGAGCCTTCTGTAAAAAGTTGGAGATTGATCTGTCCTCCTCTTCCTTCCATCCTGAAACTAATGGCCAAACTGAGAGGACTAATCAGTCTCTAGAACAATATTTAAGGTGTTTTATCTCTGACTGTCAATATGATTGGCTCTCATTCATTCCCCTCGCCGAATTTTCCCTTAATAAACGGGTCAGTAACTCGTCAGGGGTCTCCCCCTTTTTCTGTAATTTTGGGTTTAATCCACGGTTCTCCTCCGTTTCACCTGGTAGTTCCAACAATCCCGAGGTAGAGGTCGTTCATCGGGAACTGTGCACAGTCTGGGCCCAGGTTCAGAAGAACCTAGAGGCGTCCCAGAGCATACAAAAAACTCAGGCAGATAGAAGACGTTCTGCTAACCCCTTGTTTGTGGTCGGGGATCTGGTGTGGCTATCGTCAAAGAACTTGCGCCTTAAAGTCCCGTCCAAGAAGTTTGCTCCCCAGTTTATAGGGCCGTACAAGGTCATTGAAGTCCTCAATCCTGTCTCCTTCCGAGTGGAGTTGCCCCCATCTTTTCGAGTACACAACGTGTTTCATGCCTCCCTCCTTAAACGCTGCTCCCCGTCCTTGGCTCCCTCGAGGAAACCTCCTGTCCCCGTTTTCACCCCTGAGGGGGTGGAATTCGAGGTGGCCAAGATTGTGGACAGCAAGATGGTCCAAGGCTCCCTCCAGTACCTGGTCCATTGGAGAGGATACGGGCCTGAGGAGAGGACTTGGGTACCCGCCCGGGATGTTCACGCTGGGGTATTGGTCAGGAGGTTCCACCTTCGTTTCCCCAATAATCCAGGTCCACCTAGAAAGGGTCCGGTGGCCCCTCATAAAAGGGGGGGGGGTACTGTAAAGGATCTGCCAGGCACAGCTTCTGTGTCAACGCCCATAGGTAATCAGTCTGCACCTGCTTCTATGTCTTTGAGACTGACTCCATCTTCCACCACTCAAAATGGCAGGCTTAGGAGTGGGAGAGCCTATCACAGCCTGGCCAGACTGAGCTAGCTCCCGCCCTCTGTCTATATATACCTGCCTTTCCTGTTCCTCCTTGCTTGTGATTCTTCTCGTTTGGTTTCCTGGCCCTGCTGCAGCTTCTGAACTATTTGACCCTGCTTCATATTGACCCTGGGTTACTGACTACTCTCCTGCTCTGCGTTTGGTACCTCATACACTCCTGGTTTGACTCGGCTCGTTCACCACTCTTGTTGCTCACGGTGTTGCCGTGGGCAACTGCCCCATTTCCCTTAGCTTCTGTGTTCCCTTGTCTGTTTGTCTGTCGTGCACTTATTGTGCGTAGGGACCGTCGCCCAGTTATACCCCATCGCCTAGGGCGGGTCGTTGCAAGTAGGCAGGGACTGAGTGGCGGGTAGATTAGGGCTCAATTGTCTGTTTCCCTACCCCCATCATTACACTGTATTTATGTAATGATCTTTCTTCTGGTATTGTATATATGTACTGAGCTTGGTTCTAGTGCTGTATTTATGTACTGAGGTTGGTTCTAGTATTGTATATATGTACTGAGCTTGGTTCTGGGGATGTATATATGTATGAGCTTTTTTCTAGTGCTGTATTTATATACTGAGCTTGGTTGTGGTACTGTATATATGTACTGAGCTCAGTTCTGGTGCTGTATATATGTACTGAACTCGGTTCTGGGGATGTATATATATATATATTGAGCTTGGTTCTGGAGCCATATATGTCAGTGCTTCGATCTGGAGATGTAATTATATAGAATATATTTATTATAACAAAATTTCAGGGCAGATGGAATTGTTCTCAATTCATTGTATGTTTCATGGGAACCTGTCTGGTAGTTTTAACCCCTTGTACCACCACCATGCGGTAATACATGACCTGACAATATTTATGTTTTTTTCAAATGCAGCAAAATCTTTAAAATCCACTTTTAAAACGGCACACACTATATGCTAATTACTCATTAAAGGGTCATGGGGCGGTGCCACTATCGTGAAGCGTCACATAGTCCTTCCTCCAAACCCAACTTTCCATGTTTGATTGACATCTTCCTGGCTGATACAATTTTCTCGGATACGCCATTGCCTTGTGGCACTATACACAAGGGGGGCTGTGTGGTACTATACACAAGGGGGAGCTGTGGGTCTCTATACACAAGTGGGAGCTGTGTGGCACTATACACAAGCTGGAGATGTGTGGCACTATACACAAGGGGGAGCTGTGAGGCACTATACACATGGGGGAGCTGTGTGGCACTATATACAAGAGGCTGTGTGGCATTACTAAGGAGGGGGGCTGTGTGGCACTTTCTACTAAGGGGGGCTGGGTGGCAAATGTTTTCCTGGGAGGGTTTCCCACAGCACGGGCCCATGAGTAGCGTCCCATCCTTAGCCTCTTTACCTCCACGGCCGTATAAAGGCAGCAGGGCTAAATATGCTTTAAAGAGGCCCTGTCACCATATTATAACTGCCCTATCTTCTACCTAATCTAATAGGTGCTTTAATGTAGATAACAACAGTTTTTTGTTTTTTTTTTAAACGTTTTTTTTACCAAGTTAGGCCCCATGCGCACGAACGTAAAAACGCCCGTAATTATGGGCCGTAATTACAGCCCGTAATTACGGGCCCATAGACTTCTATTGGCCACGGGTACCTTCCCGTTTGCTTACGGGAAGTTGCCCGTGCCTTTGAAAAATATGGAACATGTCCTATTTCAGGCCGTAATTACGTCACGGGCAGGCTCATAGAAGTCTATGGGGCTCCCGTAATTATGGGTGGCTACATGTGTGCACCCGTAATTACGGGAGCGTTGCTAGGCAACGTCAGGGGATAGTCACTGTCCAGGCTGCTGAAAGAGTTAACTGATCGTTAAGTAACTCTTTCAGCACCCGGGAGAGTGACTACCGCTGGAGTTAATAGTATTAAAAGTTAAGTTACCCAGAACTCCCTGCTTCTTCCTCCAGTCCGGCCTCCCGGGATGACGTTTCATCCCATGTGACCACTGCAGCCAATCACAGGCCAATCACAGGCTGCAGCAGTCACATGGACTGCCGCGTCATCTAGGGAGGTCGAACTGGATGTCAAAAGAGGGACGCGTCACCAAGACAACGGCCGGGGTACGTATTAACTTCTTTTTCTTTCAATCGCTGCGGAAACTCATCCCCACACAGTATAATGCTCCCCATAGCTGCCCCCATACAGTATAATGCTTCCCATACCTGCCCCCATACAGTATAATGCTCCCCATAGCTACACCCACACAGTATAATGCCCCCCATAGCTGCCCTCACACAGTATAATGCTCCCCATAACTGCCCCCATACAGTATAATGCTCCCCATAGCTGCCCCCATACAGTATAATACTCCCCATAGCTGCCCCCACACAGTATAATGCTCCCATAGCAGCCCTCACACAGTATAATGCCCCCATACAGTATAATGTTCCTCATAGCTGCCCCATACAGTATAATGCCCCACATACAGTATAATGCCCCTCTTAGCTGCCCCACAAAGTATAATGCCCCTGATATCAGCCCCGCAGTATAATGCCCCCATATCAGCCCCCACAGTAAAATGCCCCCCCATACAGTATAATGTCCCCCATAGCTCCCCATATCAGCCCCCGATACAGTATAATGCCCCCCATACAGCATAATGCCCCCCCATAGCTGCCCCACACAGTATAATGCCCCCATATCAGCCCCCACAGTATAATGCCCCCAATAGAGTATAATGCCCCCATAGCACCCCATATCAGCCCCCGATACAGTATAATGCCCCCATATCAGCTTCCCATACAGTATAATGCCCCCATATCAGCCCCCCATGCAGTATAATCCCCCCCCCCACCATATCAGCCCCACATCAAGTATAATGCAGCCATATGTGCATAATAGAAAAGTAATAAAATTACTTACCTATCCCCATTCCCACGCCGGGTGGAGGATACTTCTCCTCCTTTGGTTTTTGCTATGAGTGACTTGGTGCAGACTGGCGCGATAATGTCACTAAAGCACACCTGTCTGCGTCGTGCCTCTCATGGCTCAGTGAATGCTGGAGCAAGGAGTCGTCAGCTTCTTGCTCCAGCATTGAATGGAACCAAGACCTCGGTGAGTGACTCGCGACCCCACGGAGGTCTTGACACGACCACCCAGAGGGTCACAGCCACCAGTTAGTAATGTATTGTATTGTGCAGTTTGCAGTGGAGAGAGGAGAGAGGGGCTTCCAGGATCTTCCGCACCGGCTCTTTCACGCTGGCTGGAACGCCCCTTACGTGACGTCACGGTCACATGGTACACTGAGTGTCCGTGACGTCTAAGGAGCCCTGCCCGTAACCAAGAAGTGCCGGCGTCACGGCTCAGAGAATTTCTTTAATCATTAGTGCACTGTGTGGCAACGAGGTTGTGACCACTGCAACCCCTATAGCTACGCCACTGAACATGACAGGGAAAAATAATTTCTCATCATGTAACTTTGCTACTATTAACTGAAAAGTTATCCTCCACAGTGTCTTCCCTCTTGACTTTCATCGTTCTCAGCCTCTTGGTGTCTCCTGCAGCTGCTGCTGCCATGATCAGCAAGTCCTGCCACTGTACCGTCACTCAGAAATGGTGCTGCACATTGCTAGGCAATTTGAAGACACCCTTTCCTTGCTTGTAGCCAAAAATAGGGAGGGATGTTGAGTGTGGTCACTAGAAGAGAGAGTTTCCCTCCCAAATTTACAGCAATCCTGAGTCAGGTTGCTTTGCCTGATTCACCTTGCTGTAACTGAGGGAAGTGCTCCCTCTGGTGGCCAACATAGGGAAACATTACAAATTATTAAACAAAATATATAAAAAATAAATAACTTAATAAAAAAAAAATTATTTGCGACATATTGTATTTAAGTATTAAAAGTTGCTGGCATAGGCACAACACTATTGAAGACTATGTAGACATAATATCTAACTGGCAGCCACCCTCTGCTGTCCCTTCAAATGGGGAAAAAAAAGAATGTGAGCATAAATGACAAAATTGCAGTCTCTGGATCCAGCACCATGCCCAGCAAAGAGAAAGATCCTTATTCATTCAATCTTTTACTGTGATTATTTGTATCAGTACAGAACTGGTCTCTTCATCAGATCATACAGCGTTATGCATGTACAGGTTATTTAACCCTTTCACGACCAAGGGTCGTTGATGCCCCTGTGTCCAAGTCAAATTTTAAATTTTTGATATGCACTTCTTTAAATGATAATATCTTTGGAACCACTTTGAATATCACAACTATTTTTACTTTGTTTTTTTTCCAAGACTTATGAGGCTTTCTAGATTAGTTTAATAAATTGTGTGTTTTAAATTTTTATTATGAGCAGACAGATCACAAAAAATGTGAAAAAAAACAACACTTCTCTGTAATTTTTTACATATAATTATCTATATTATATGCATATATATATATACACTGTATAGCTCTGTAACAATTTGTCTTCTTGCCTCTCTGTCACCCTGGATCGATGTGAGGGGAGAGTGAAGAGGGATATATACACATGACAGAGAAAAAAATGGCAGTCAACAACCGATTAACTGACAGTTTTTCATGGCTGTTTTGCATCAATGTGTGTCAAAATTTGAATCCATTTCCCGGCCGTCTGACCGTTTTTAACCGTCATTTGCCATCTGTTTTTCATGGACGTTAAAAATATGGAAGTTTTTTTTTGTCCCAATCCCCTGAAAACACCACAGTGCCCATGAAGATAGTGACGCAATACCACTGTAGATAGTGCTACATTACCCACATAGATAGTGCCCACTGTAAATGATGCCACAGTGCCCACATAGTGCCACAGTTCTCCCTGCAGATAGTGCCCACATAGTGCCACACACAATGCCCATGTAGATAGCACCACAGTGTCCCCTTTAGGTAGTGCCAATATAATGCCACATTGCCCATGTAGATAGTGCCACACCCACTGTATATAGTACCCCCTGTAGATAGCACCACCCACCCTGTAGATATCAACATTCCCCTGTATTTAGCAACATCCCCCCTGCAGATAGCGCCACCCCCCCCGTAAATGGAACCCCCTTCCTGTAGATAGCACCACTTTATCTCCCTGTAGGAGCGGATTCCCTCTGGCCGGGAATTCCGCTCCTACAGGGAGCCCCTGATTTCTCTGTCTATATATGGACAGTGACGTCAGGGATTAACTCTAAAAGCGGAATCCCCTGCTAGAGCGGGGTTCCACTCCAGGGGTAGCCCCTGACATCACTTTCCATATATGGATAGTGACACCAGTGGCTTCTCCAGTAGCGGAATCCCCGGCCAGAGTGTTGGCCGGGGATTCCGCTGCTAGAGAGAGCCACTAACGTCACTGTCCAAATGGACAGTGACGCCAGGGGCTCTCTTTAGAAATGGAATCCCCGGCACGTGCGATCTTCTAGAGAGAGTTCAGGTGGCACTATCTACAGTGGGGGGTGCGATGCTATCTACACGGGGGGGGGGGGGGGGTTGCTATCTGCAGAGGGGGCGGCACTATCTACAGCGGGGATGGAGAGATGGCGGGGCCTCCCTCTAGGAGGGAAATCCTTGGCCAGAGCGCTGGCCGGGAATTCCGATGCTAGAGGGAGCTTAGGTGGCGCTATCTACAGAGATTTTTGTGTTGCGTACATGTGGTTGTGGTAGGCGCTATCTACAGTGGGGGGTGTATTCCGGTGCTCTCAAAGCCCCGGCAGACATGAGAGTGCAGTGCTGCTCACACTGAAGCGGCACTGCACTCATTAAACCCCGTTCCAGGCTATCAACATCTATTTACGGGGCATCAGCAGTTAGAACGTATAAAGCCATATGGCAGTCGTGAAGAGGTTAAAGGTAAAAGTCCAGAAACAGGGATTCTTACTAAATGACATAGAACATGACCATTGGTCTATTTAATAAAGCATAAATAAAAAGAAAAAGTACTGATAAAATTAAGCACTTAAAAACATGGCATAATAAGATTATTTCATTATGACCAGGCATATATACACACTCCTTAACATTGAAATTGCAACACCAAGAAGGAAAAGTCTTGGAATTGTGGAAATCACAGAATTGATAGACATGTTAATGATATGGAAATGATAAAAAAAATGGAAACAAAATATTCCAAACATCTTGATTTATTCAGTATTGAGTATCAGCGCCACACACAGAAATACTCACACTTACACCAACCTTGGCATGTTATCAATAAGGTTATTACAGTGCCCCACATACATAGTGCCACACATACATAGTGCCCTGTATAGAGCCTCCTGTAGATACTGACCCCATAGAGTCCCTGTAGATAGTGCCCCCTGTAGATAGTGACCCCCCATAGATAGTACCCTACATAGATCCCTCTGTAGACAGTGGCTCCATATATCCCCTGCAGTTAGTGCCCCATATACAGCCCCTGTAGATAGTGACCCACATATAGGCCCCTCTATAAAATGGCCTACATATAGCCCCTCGTAGATAGTGCCCCACATATAGCCCCCTGTAGAAAGTGCCCCACATATAGCCCCACTGTAGATAGTGCCCCACATATAGCCCCACTGTAGATAGTGCTCCACATATAGCCCCCCTGTAGATTGTGCTCCACATTTAGCCCCCCTGTAGATAGTGCTCCCCATATAGCCCCCATAGATAGTGCTCCACATATAGCCCACCCTGTAGATAGTGCTCCACATATAGTCCCCATATATAGACCTCCCCTGTAGATAGTGCTCCACATATAGCCCCTCACACTCCTAACAGAAAAAAAGAAACGTTACATACTCACCTAAACCCGTTCCCACGCCGTCCTCTTGCAATGCAGGCTTGCTATCTTCTGAAAAGGTCTGCTGGGGCTGAAAGACGCAAGTGGCGCGATGATTTAATCGCGCCACTTGCGTCATTAAAAGCCGCTGAGTGGCAGGGCAAGTTATTCTTCCCTGTCAATCAGCACCTTTCAACGACGCAAGGGGCATGATGACATCATCACGCTGCTTACGTCATTAAAAGGTGCTGATTGGGTGCCTTGACCTGTCATTCAATGACGCAAGGTGCTCTGATGTCATTGCGTCGCTTTTCATTAAAAGGCGCTTTTGCATGTAATTGTATCTGTGGCCTATAGATGCAGGTACAATTATAGTGCAGGAGGGGGTGGCGGTGGCTGTTTTTTGTGGCGCCGCTGCCCCGTCAGAAAGGGAGCAGACTGTCGCCTCAGGCAAGATGCTCATCTCGCCTCATGGATGGTGTGGTCCTGTCACAGATTGGAGCTAGTTGCGTGAAAATTCGATCATACTCAGATCTTAGCGACACCTGCTACATCCTCAATTTGCATAACCTTATGGCTTGTCCTGCTTAATGTTGCAATTTCAATGTTGAGGAGTGCATAAATGCATATAAAAAACGCACATGAAGTTTAAAACAAAATATATAGAACAGGTGCTAAGACATCCGTCATTTAGCTATCGCTCTTACATAGAATCTGTTTTACTGATTTTCTATTTGAACTTCAAGCCACAGTATACTGTAAGTATAAATAATACATCCATATACTCTACACACATATAATGCCTCTATATGCTGTATATACTAATTACCGCACCATATACTGTACACGCAGTTAAAGGATCAATATAATTTTAAAACATTTCTGACATATCATAGTCACAAGTTAGACGTTTAGATCTATGGGCGTCCAGCTGCTAAGACCCCACTGATCATTAGAATGTTGGGACTAAAGCAACATGTCATTTTCCACCAGTATATTTCCTCACTTTATTTACATGAATTGTTCTTATTTTACATATTTTTTGATTAAATACGATTATTTAACCCCTTCCCGACATTTGACATATGGGTACGCCATAGAAAGCTAGTGCGTCTCGCATTTTTCCGTATACACACACCAAATGCTGGGCACCGGCTCAGAAGCAGAGCCGGTGCCATCATCGCCGGATGTCAGCGGTGTATTACAGCTGACATCCGACTGTAATGGCAGGGACCGAAATTAGCTTAGATTCCTGCCATTAACCCCTTAAATGCAGCGCTCAAATGCGATCGCTGCATTTAAGGTGTTTGCAGCTCATCCAAACACCGGCAATGGAATTTCCGGGGTTCCGGTGGATGCAATGGCAATTGGAGGCCTAATACTGGCCTCCCGGTCTGCCTAGCATGGAAGCTGTTCAGGACCTGCCCGGCGGCGGAGCCTGAACGGCCTCCGTAGCTGCCGGCAAGATGGCGCTGGCTCAGGAGCTGAGCCGGTGTCATCAGCGGTGGATGTCAGCTGTATGTTACAGCTGACTTCCATCTGTAATGGCAGGAACCGGAGCTAGCTCTAATCCCTGCCATTAACCCCTTCGATGCAGCAAAAAAAATCTGACAGTTGGACCTTCAAGTCCTCTAGTGGAACTTGAAAAAAAGTATAAAAAAGTTAAAAAAAAGTAAAAAAAATAAAAGTTTGAAAACATAATAAAAGTTTCAAGTAATAAAATAAAACACAATCGCCCTGTTCCATTTTCAAGTCCTTTATTAGTGAAAAAAATAATAAACCATACGTATTTGGTATCGCCGCGACCGTGACGACCAGAGGTATAGGAATATTATATTATTTATTGCACGTGGTGAACAGCGTAAAAACAAAAGTAAAAAACTACAAATATTGGAATGAAAAGTGATCAAAAAGTTGCACATATCCAAAAATGTTACCTATAAAAACTATAGCTCGTCTTGCAAAAAACAAGCCCTCATACAGCTCTGTCGACTAAAAAATTAAAAAGTTATGGTTCTCACAACATGACGACAGAAAAAATACATTCTTTTTACAAAAGTAATTTTATTGTGCAAAAAGTTGTAAAACATAAAAAAGGTATTGCCGAAATCGTACTGACCCACAGAATAAAGTTAACATGTAGTTTATAATGCATGCTGAACGCTGTATAAAAAAAATCTAAAAAACGATGCCAGAATTGCGTTTTTTTTGTTTCCTGGCCTCCCAAAAAATAGGATAAAAAGTGATCAAAAAGTCGCATGTACCCCAAAATGGTTCCAATAACAACTACAGCTCGTCCCGCAAAAAAACCGCCCTCATACCACTACGTCTATGAAAAAATAAAATTAGTTAAGGCTCCAATAAGTCAGGAAATAAAAAATATGCAGTTGTGCAGGTCCAAGGGGAACATTTCTTCTGTTTCAAGAGGCTATTTATCAGGGCCCTAAAATTAGGGAACCAGGAAGGGTAGGGCTCAAACATATCCGCTGGAAGCGACGGTGCCCGTATTATACCGGGACAACATTTTCCCAGCAAAATTCCCCAAACTGCAAAGGTGCGGAGTGTGGACCAAAAGGGGTATAAGTAAGGACACCATTTATCAGTGCGACACCGGCCTGTGCAGGAAGGATTGCTCCACAGCGTAACACACATCTATGGATTATTTTATTGTTTTTTTTACCCCATTATTATACCACTAGACTATGCCCCTGATGTACTCTGCCCAGCTTACATGTACCCCCAATTTATAAATGGAAACACCAGCAATACTCAAACAAAACTACTACCAAGCAAACTCCGCCCTCCAAAAGCCAATTGGCGCTCCCTCCACTCTGAACCCTACAGTGTGCCCAAACAGCAGTTTACTTCCACATATATGGCATCGCCATACCCGGGTGAACCCTTTTAACAAATTTTGGGGTGTGTGTCTCCAGTGGCACAAGCTGGGCACTACATATTTGCCACTGAAATGGCATATCTAGGGAAAAATATGAATTTTTACTTTGCACCATCCGCAGCGCATTCATTTATGGAAAAGACCTGTGGGGTTAAAATGCTTACTACACCCCTTAATAAATGCCTTGAGGGGTGTAGTTTCCAAAATGGGATCACTTTCATTTTATTATTTCACATCTGAGCCCTGCAATTGTGAACCAATACTTTGTAAATCGCCGAATTAGGCCTCAATTTTACAGGGTACTCTTTCACTCCTGAGCCCTGTCAAATGTCCAGGCAAAAGATTAGGGTCACATGTAGGGTGTTTATAAAAGCGGGAAACACAGAATAATAATTAGAGAGCTGTCTAGTTATGGTGGCACAAGCTGGGCACCACATATTTGCATATCTATGGAAAAAAAAATCCCATTTTCACTCTGCAACATCGAATGCACACTAATTTCTACAAAACACCTGAAGGGTTAACATGCTCACTACACCCCTAGGTGAATACCTTCGAGTGTAGTTTCCAAAATGTGGTCACTTCTGGGGGGTTTCCACTGTTTTGGTCCCACAGGCGTCCAGAAACTAATCCAGCAAAATCTGCACTCGAAAAGCCAAATACCGCTCCTTCCCCTCTGAACCATACTGTGTGCCAAAACAGCAGTTTATGACCACATATGGGGTTTTGCTGTCCTCTGGAGAAATTGCTTTACAAATGTTGGGTTCTTTTTTTCCTTTATTTGTGGAGAAAATGAAAAATGTTGAGCTAAAGCTACGTCTAATTGAAGAAAAAGGGTTGTTTTTATTTTCACTGCCCAATTCTAATAAATTCTATTCTATGAAACACCTGTAGGGTCAAAATGCTCACTACACCCCTAGATGAATTCCACAAGGGGTGTAGGTTTCCTAAATGGAGTCACTTTTGGGCGTTTTCATTGTTTTGTCCCCTCAGGTAATTTGCAAATGTGACATGGCCTCCGCAAACCATTCCTGCTAAATGTGATCTCCAAAAGCCAAATAGCGCTCTTTACCTTCTAAGCCCTGCCGTATTTCCAAACAGCCGTTTATGACTACATGTGGGGTAGTGTTTTACTCAGAGAAATTGCTTTACAAATTTTGCAGTGCTTTTTCTCCTTCAGTCCTTGTGGAAATGAGAAAAAATTAGCTAAACCTACATTTTCTTTGAAAAAATTTTGATTTTCATTTTCAGGGCCTACTTCCAATAATTTCTGCAAAAAACCTGTGAGGTCAAAACTTTTACTTATACCCCTAGATATTTTCCTCAATGGGTGTAGTTTCCAAAATGGGGTCACTTGTGGGTGGTTACCACTGTTTTGTCCCCTCGGGGGCAGTGTAAATGTGTCATGGCCTCCGCAAACCATTCCTGCTTATAACGGTTCTCAGCCGGTTTGTTCGTTGATCCTCGGTGTCGTCAGGGAGATGGCGCTTGGAACCCAGGTAACGCTTGGCACAGCGGGTAGAGGCGGTCGGATGGATAGGCAGAAGTCAGAACAGGAAGCAGACGTCGTAACGCGTATGGCAGCAATAGGTCAAGGCAGGCGGCAGGTGTCGTAACGGGTATGGATAGCAATAGGTCAAGGCAGGCGGCAGACAAGGATAGTCAAGTTCAGGCAAGGGTCAGTAACTGGAAATCCAGACAAAAGGCAGAAGGGACGGAAACAGGAAACCAGGGCACAGGGAAACCTACAGGGAACTTGGTTGAACAAGCATGGATGCAAGGAAGGAGGAACCTTAAATAGGAAGTCTTAGGAATTAGGCGCGTGCTGGCCCTTTAAGACTGGATGAATCAGCACGCGCGCCCTCTAGTGACTGCAGCCGCACATCGAGGATGACGGCTGCGGAGGGAGGTAAGGACTGCACTTACCTGACGCCGTCCAGGGCCAGCAGAGCGTCTGGATCGGGTAAGTGGAGCTCGGGATGAGCAACTGTTAATGGAGGACGCCGGAACCGGAGCAGAGGCCGTGGGGACAGCGGGGAACTGCGCGGCAGCCGTTACAGTACCCCCCCCCCTTTACGCTCCCTCTTTTTAGGCTTGCTTGGAAACCTTCGCTCAAAGTCCTTGATGAGAGCTGGGGAGTTGATATTCTCCACGGGCTCCCATGATCTCTCCTCAGGACCATAATCTTTCCAGTCCACTAGGTACCATAATCTCCCCCGTGTTCGTTTGACATCCAGGATCTGTTTAGTTTCAAATTCGGCATCAGCCACTGGCGCAGGATGGACAGGAATTTTCTTCGAAAAACGGTTGAGTATAGTGGGTTCAGCAGGGAAATATGGAAGGAATTAGAGATTTTCAGAGACTGAGGAAGGCGAAGTCTGAAAGTTACTGGATTGATTTGTTTTGTTATTTCATAGGGACCCAGAAACCGAGGAGCTAGCTTGTAACAAGGAGTTTTCAGACGTATGTACCGGGTGGACAGCCAGACTTTATCCCCAGGAAGGAGCTGCGGCGGTATCCTGCGTCTTTTATCCGCGTCTCTCTTAAACCTGGCTACGGCTTTGTGGATGGAGTCCTTGGTCTTCTGCCAAATCTGTACAAAGTCGCGGTGGACAGTGTTAGTAGCTGGAACCTCAGAAGGCACAGAGACTGGTAGGGGAATTCCTGGGTGCTGGCCATACACCAAGAAGAAGAAGGGAGAAGAGCGGGTAGATTCCCCCGTATTGTTGTTGTAGGCAAATTCGGGCCATGGAAGCAGACCTACCCAGTCGTCTTGTCGCGGAGACACGAAATTCCTGAGGAAACTTTCAAATATTTGGTTTATCCGCTCTACTTGACCATTGGATTGGGGATGGTACGCGGAAGAGAAATCTAGTTTGACCTCCAGCAGTGTGCACAAGGCTCTCCAGAACTTGGATGTGAACTGAACTCCTCTGTCAGAAACAATATGTTTAGGAAGACCATGCAGGCGAAAGATGTGCTTGATAAACAGCATTGCCAGTCGGGAAGATAATGGAAGGCCTGAGAGAGGTACGAAGTGCACCATCTTGGAAAAGCGATCCACTACAACCCAGATCACAGTACACCCAGCAGAACTAGGCAGATCGGTGATGAAGTCCATGGCAATGTGCGACCGGGGAGAGTCAGGCACGGGCAGAGGGTGCAAAAGGCCAGCAGGTGTTGAATGGGAGACTTTATTTTGTGAGCAGGTGGAGCAGGCAGAAACAAAGTCTTTAGTGTCTTGGGACATGGAAGGCCACCAGTACTGACGGCCAATCAAATTGAGAGTCTTTTTAATGCCAGGGTGCCCAGAAACCCTGGAGGCATGACCCCAACAAAGAACACAATCCATTTGTTTAGGGGGTACGTAGGTCTTTCCTCGAGGAATGTGTACCACTTCAGCTGGAGCAGCGATCACAATACATTTAGGATCTATAATAAACTGGAGGCTGGGCTCTTGGTCTGTGTGGTCAAAACAGAGAGATAAAGCGTCAGCCTTGGTATTCTTTCCAGCGGGTCTGTAGTGAAGCTGAAAATCGAATCTGTAGAAGAATAATGCCCACCGAGCTTGACGAGAGTTTAGGCGTTGAGCAGTCTGTAAGTATAGAAGGTTCTTATGATCTGTGTAAATGATGATGGGATTCCGTGCACCCTCAAGCAAATGTCTCTATTCCTCCAGGGCCAATTTAATAGCTAAAATTTCTTTATCTCCAATTCCATAATTTTTTTCAGCGGATGTGAACGATTTGGAGAAAAAACTGCAGGCCACCAGTCTCCCTCTACAAGTCTTTTGTGAAAAAATAGCTCCGACTCCCACAGATGAAGCATCGACCTCCAGAACAAAGGGTTTGGTGGAATCCGGTCTATGTAGCACTGAAGCAGAAGAGAAGCCAATTTTAAGAGCTTGGAATGCGGCTTCAGCCTCCGTGGTCCAGTCTTTAGCATTAACCCCTTTTTTTGTCAGAGCAGAAATAGGAGATGTCATAGAGGAGAAATGAGGAATAAACTCACGGTAATAATTTGTAAATCCCAGCAGGCATTGGACCGCTTTGAGTCCTTGTGGGCGAGGCCAGTTGAGAATAGAAGATAGCTTGGCTGGATCCATTTGAAGACCCTGGTCGGAAATGACATAACCCACGAAAGGCAGGTTTGTTCTCTCTAGGAGGCATTTCTCTAGCTTGGTAAACAGAGAGTTCTCTCGCAGACGCTGTAACACTTGGCGCACATGCACACGATGAGTTTGAATATTGGGAGAAAAGTCTAAACTGTCATCTATGTATACCACCACACAGCTGTACAACAGATCTCGAAAAATGTCATTAACAAAGGCCTGGAAAATCACAGGAGCATTACAATGTCCAAAGGGCATGACGAGGTATTCAAATGCCCATCACGAGTGTTGAAGGCGGTTTTCCATTCGTCTCCCTCGCGGATACGGATGAGGTTATAAGCTCCACGAAGGTCTAGTTTGGTGAATATTTTCACCCCCTGTAGGCGGTCAAAGAGTTCTGAGTTAAATGGTAATGGGTACTTGTTCTTTAACGTGATATTATTCAATCCTCGGTAATCAATACAAGGACGCAGGGAGCCGTCTTTTTTTCCCACAAAGAAAAACCCTGCGCCAGCAGGAGAGGAGGACTTACGGATGAATCCTCTCTCCAGATTTTCTTGGACATACCGAGACATGGCCTCAGTCTCGGGCAAGGACAAGGGTACACTCTACCTCTGGGAGGTGTGGCGTTGAGGACCAGGTCTATGGCACAGTCGTATGGCCTGTGAGGAGGCAGCGATTCAGCTTGTTGTTTACAGAAGACATCCGAGAAGCTTTTAGGAAGTCCTGCTGAGTTAGGTTCTGTAGACTGAGGCATGAATAGATTGTAGACAATGTTGGTGACAGAAGTCACTCCAGCGGGTAATTTGACCTCCAGTCCAGTCAATAACAGGAAAGTGCTTCTGCAACCACAGTAGACCTAGTAGCAAAGGGTTCAGAGAGTTCTTTAAAACATAGAAGGAGATAAGTTCCTGGTGCAGTGCCCCTGTTAACAGGAGAATGGGCTCAGTGACAGGATAGATAGTTTCCTGTAGAAGCCTCCCATCTACAGAAGCAATGGACAACGCTTTGGTTAGTTTTTGGACTGGGATTTGGTAGCGTTTTACCAAGGACTGGCACAGAAAATTCCCAGCGGATCTGGAATCTAGGAAGGCTTGAATGCAGAAAGTGGTTCCTGAAAAGGACAGCTTTGCTAGTATGGTCATCTTCTGAGAGGAAGATATTCTACCTAGGGTTGCCTCTCCTACTTGCCCTAGGCGTTGGAGTTTTCCGGCCTCACTGGACAGTCTCTGAGGAAGTGCGTTTTACCACCACAATACAAACATAAAATTCAACTTGCGTCTATTCTGGCGCTCCTCAGGCGTGAGTCTTGTTCTCTCCACCTGCATGGGTTCGTCCAACGGAGAGGAAGATGAGGCCAGAAGAGGTCTTTGGAAGGTTGGTACCGGGATTTCCACTGTTTTGGCACTGCAAGAGCCCTTCAAACCTGACATGGTGCCTAAAATATATTCTAATAAAAATAAGGCCCCAAAATCCTATAGGTGCTCCTTTGCTTCTGATGGCCGGTGCTTCAGTTCAGTAGCTTGCTAGGGCCACATGTGTGATATTTCCTAAAACTGCAGAACCTGGGCAATAAATATTGAGTTGCATTTCTCTGGTAACATTTTCTGTGTTACAAAAAAAATGGATTAAAAATTAATTTCAGCAAAATCTTAAATGGCACGGGGGGGGGGGGGGCACGGGGGGGGGGGGGTGGTCGAGTGTGGGCTCATTTGAAAGCTATCTTCGATACGAAAACAATGATTTTGAGATAGCATTTTTTTTCACTGAGATATAAAGTTATCATCTTCATTATCGGCTACTGCCGGTGTTAGCATTACCGAAAATGTACCGCGCGGGTAAAATTCTAAATGTGTGTGGGCGCGTGTATGTGTGTGTGTGTGAGCTTGGGAATGTCACATCAAGGTGACTTTAAATGACGTATTATTACAATCGGCCTCAGCGATACAAAATGGACCTTGTCTACGATTGTAACATGATTTCATGTGTACACATTTCAATAGTCGCTTGTGAATTTTTAGAGAGCGCTAATTCGGAGAGTATTTTTCATTTTTGTACATTTCTATTGTCATATCACAAAATGCATTTGACCGAAACGCAAAGGACCACTTTATTGATGATGAGAGGGTATGGCGAAGAAAAAATAAGATCCTATCGAGAAGTAGTGGCTTTATTCAATGCCACTTATCTTATCCGTGGTCCAATTTCATTGTCAACTGTTAAAAGAACTGTTCATCGTTTCGAAATAACCGGTTCAATTAAAGACGCACCAAGATCCGGAAGACCCAAACATTCTAGTAATAATAAAAAAGCTTTAGATGTTCTGCTCACTGTAAATGATAATCCTCATACATCTGTCTCGAGTGGAGCACAACAAATTGATATCAGCGCCACATCAGTCCGTCGAATTTTGAAGAGGCATCTTTATCATCCTTATAAAATACGTCTAGTTCAGAGCTATCCGAAGATGATTATGACAGAAGCGTGGAATTTTGTGATACAATGATAACACGATTTGATGATAATCATCAGATTTTCAACTGGACCTGTTTTTCGGATGAAGCTACGATTGAACTAAATGGTTCTGTAAATCGACAGAACGTGAGGTATTGGGCAGACGAAAATCCACATTGGATGAGAGACAGTCATACCCAGTATCCTCACGTTTGGGCCAGAATTTTACTCAATCATATTATAGGACCGTTTTTCATTGAAGGAAACATAAATGCAGAAAATTACTGAAATTTGCTAAAAAAACCAAGTGATACCGGCTATTCAAAATATTGCTGGAGAAGCTTTCCGCAAAGTTTGGTATTAGCAGGATGGAGCGCCGGCTCATTTTTCTCTGCGAGCTCGAAATCTTCTGAACGATAACTTTCCTGATCAATGGATTGGTAGAAGAGGCCCGATGAAATGGGCACCGAAATCACCAGATCTGACCCAATTAGAATTTTTTTACTGGGGGTATTTAAAAAGTAAAGTTTTTGAGACTAGGATCGCAAACTTAGACGAGCTGCGGGAAAGAATAGTGAACATTTCAAATTCAATCACACCAGATGTTATAAATAACGTTATCGACACGTTTTACGTTAGCTTAGGACACTGTCAAGTTGTTGAAGGACATCAGTTCGAACATTTGATTTAATACAGTAATTGTTATGTTTATACTGATAAACATAATACATGTCCTCGGTCTTGCTTTGGTTGGCCGGACAACACCCACACACACAGCGCAGAGAGGGTTTGGAGTCGTTACATACCGGGGGAATGAAGAACCCCGGAGTCCTTATCAAGGGCTGTGTACACACACACATACACACACACACACACACAAAAGTGAGAGGCAAGGGAACTCACATTAATCTAGCACCCCGATGAGATGTAAATCCGACCATGTGACCTACGCGCGGTACATTTTGGGTAATGCCAACACTGGCGGTAGCCGATAATGAGGATGATAACTTTAATGTTAAATATCTCAGCAAAAAAAAAATATCCTATCTCAAAATCGTTTGCAGCATCGTTTTTGTATTGACAAGAGCTTTCAAATGAACCCCCACTCGACCCCCTGTACCATTTAAGATTTTGCTGCCCCCAAGGGGGTGGGGGTGTTTTTTTTGGCCTTTTACTGGTAGATTTTATGACCCCATTATATCCCACCAAATGTAACCCTCTACCTGGTACCGTTCAAAAGTTATGAGGGTGTTCCAGAACTTTTGGTGGGCACTGTATATATAGTTACAAAGTTACTGTCACGGAGCGGGTTAGTGGACCCACTAGGCCGTACCGCCGCAGTGGGGAGGCAGCTGGCCAAACAACAGGACACCCCAGAAATACAATGTACCGCACAAGGGTACCTAAATAGTCCGGATGGTGGCCGCAGCTCTGGCACAGATGAGATGGGTGCAGCAGATGGCGCCAAACGTGGCGGATGACACAGGAGCCGCAAGTTGCGCCAGACGTGGCGGACTCCTCCGGGCGTGGCAGAAGACACAGGACGTGGCGGATTCCTCCGGACGTGGCAGATGACACAGGACGTGGCGGATTCCTCCAGACGTGGCAGATGACACAGGACGTGGCAGATTCCTCCGGACGTGGCAGATGACACAGGACATGGCGGATTCCTCCGGATGTGGCAGATGACGTGGCGGATTCCTCTGGACGTGGCAGATGACACAGGATGTGGCACGACTCGATACTAAGGCACTGTACGGGAAACAGGAACGGGTAACAGGGCACGGGTAACAATTGGAACGGGAAACACTAAGGGACCATTTGCAAGACAGACTGGGAAAACTAACAATGCTCAGGCAAGGATTAGAAGGCCAGGGGCCTTCTTATAGATCAGGAAATCGTGGCAGTTGATGATGATCACGATTTCCTATTTGCGCGCACGCTCGCGCCCGGCCTTAAAGGGACACAGCCGAACGGAGCGGAAGTGAGCGCTGGCGTCTCCTAAGACGGATCCATGGCTGCGGGCGTCGGGAGGTGAGTGAACCCGACGTCCCGCGGCCATGGACGCTACAGTTACATAGTTGATAAGGTTGAAAAAGACACAGGTCCATAAAGTCCAACCTATAATCCTACCATGTTAATCCAGAGGAAGACAAAACCCCCATG
This sequence comes from Rhinoderma darwinii, assembly GCF_050947455.1. Classification (NCBI taxonomy): domain Eukaryota; kingdom Metazoa; phylum Chordata; class Amphibia; order Anura; family Rhinodermatidae; genus Rhinoderma; species Rhinoderma darwinii. Next base: position 64,872,223 of record NC_134696.1, read on the forward strand.
AGGTTGATGCCAATTGCCTCATTAGGGGAAAAACTCAAATATGGCAATCAGAATAAATCCCTGGATTAACCCCTTTACGACGAAGGACGGATATATTTGTCCTGTGCAGGAGTTAGTTCACGCAAAAGGACTGATATATCCATCCTGTGATCGCATGGGTACTGCCAGTATACACACGCGATCAACGGCAGGAGCACGACTGTTTTGCACAGGCAGTTAAATAAAGTTTGTGAAAAAAAAAAATTACAGTCCAAATTACATAAAACACTTTTCTCCCATTCCCCCCATAAAAAAAAATCAATAAAAGTTCATCTATAAGCCCTATGTACCCCAAAATAGTACTAATGAAAACTACACCTTGGCACACAAAAATCAAGCCCACATACGGCCACATTGACGTAAAAATAAAAAAGTTACGGCTCTTGAAATGCAGCAATGCAAAACCAGTAATTTTTTTCTAAAAGGGTTTTTATTGTGCAAATGTATGAAAACATCTAAAACCTTTACATATTTGGTATCCCCTTAATCGTGCTGACCCATAGAATAAAGTTAACATGTTATTTACGCTGCATAGTAAACGGCGTAAATTTATAACGTGAAAATCAATGCTGGAATAGCTGCTTATTTTCAATTCTCTCCTAAAATAAAAGTTCATAAAAGCTAATCAATATATTATAAGCATCTAAAAATGATGCAATTACAAAATACAACTCATCCCGCAAATAACAAGCCCTTATACGGCTGTGTCGACGGAATAAAAAAAAAGTTACGACTCTTGGAATGCGACCGTGAAAAAAATAAATAATAATTCTTGGTCATTAACGCGCAAAATGGCCTGGTCATTAAGAGGTTAATGTCCCATCTCCAGAATCTAGTACTCATAACTTGTAATATTATATTTCCAAGAAAGGCATCAAGGCCCTTTTTGAACATCAAAGAATCAACCATCACAACATCCTCCAACCAAATGAAACCCATATAGGAGCATGAAACCCAGAAGTCTTCATGTACAGTATGTATTTAAAGAGGCTCTGTCACCAGATTTTGCAACCCCTATCTGCTATTGCAGCAGATAGGCGCTGCAATGTAGATTACAGTAACGTTTTTATTTTAAAAAAACGAGCATTTTTGGCCAAGTTATGACCATTTTTGTAGTTATGCAAATGAGGCTTGCAAAAGTCCAAGTGGGTGTGTTTAAAAGTAAAAGTCCAAGTGGGCGTGTATTATGTGCGTACATCGGGGCGTTTTTAATACTTTTACTAGCTGGGCGCTCTGAAGAGAAGTAACATCCTCTTCTCTTCAGAACGCCCAGCTTGTGACAGTGCAGATCTGTGACGTCACTCACAGGTCCTGCATCGTGACGGCCACATCGGCAGCAGAGGCTACAGTTGATTCTGCAGCAGCATCAGCGTTTGCAGGTAAGATCGACTTACCTGCAAACGCTGATGCTGCTGCAGAATCAACTGTAGCCTCTGGTGCCGATGTGGCCGTCATGATGCAGGACCTGTGAGTGACGTCACAGATCTGCACTGTCACAAGCTGGGCGTTCTGAAGAGAAGAGGATGTTACTTCTCTTCACAGCGCCCAGCTAGTAAAAGTATTAAAAACGCCCCGATGTACGCACCTAATACACGCCCACTTGGACTTTTACTTTTAAACACACCCACTTGGACTTTTGCAAGCCTCATTTGCATAACTACAAAAATGGTCATAACTTGGCCAAAAATGCTCGTTTTTTTAAAATAAAAACGTTACTGTAATCTACATTGCAGCGCCGATCTGCTGCAATAGCAGATAGGGGTTGCAAAATCTGGTGACAGAGCCTCTTTAAAAGAAAATAATTTATTTCAACATCTTTAAAAACAACATAAATCCACAATATAAAAAAGAAAATAAATAGCAAAGTTGATGTCAACAAGAAAAAAGTACAACACTGCAATTGTTAATAAGTAATGCAAAGTAAGACTGACTCTAAGGCCCTGTTCACACTGAGTTTTTTTTACATGTTTTGATTTCAATGGGAGGCGGAACCGTTTTTTTTTACGCGAGCGGTAGGAGGGAGGCAGAGAAAGCATATTTTGCTGCGTTTTTGCCTGTGGCACTCAATGGGCACGAGCGAAAAACACAGTGAAAAACGTGGCAAACGTCGCGCAGGCAGATGAAAATCTGCCTCAAAAAACTGTGTGTGAACTCAGCCTAAGGATGCACAATGAAATCCTAGTACGATACCATTATACAAAGAATATTAGTAACCCAAAAGAAGCAGGCATTAAGCACTGTAAAATAATAGCTTAAAGAGGCTCTGTCACCACATTATAAGTGCCCTATCTCCTACATAAGGAGATGGGCGCTGTTAGCCTCGTTTAGCGCCATAATCTCGCGAGATTTGGTTTCACTTGCCAGAATCTCACAAAAAAGATTCAGAAGTGTCAGGATTCTGAGTACACATGACGTCCAGGCTGGATTTCATGTGTATTCATTATCAGGACACTGTAGTAGTGTTAGGGTTTGTGTATGAGGCTGCACATAGTGATATAACTATATCGCTAGTGCAGTGTAAATGAATGGAGAGGAGTGCATGATGCCGATTGGACAGCGTCATGCACTCCTCTGTACAACACCCACTTGGTCGAAAGTAAAAGTACGCATTAAGAAAGCTCATTAGCATAAACCAAAATCGCTCCTAATGTTGTGAAAAAAGATCGTTTTTTTAAATAAAAAGCATTACTGTCACCTACATTACAGCGCCCATCTCCTTATATAGGAGACAGGGCACTTATAATGTGGTGACAGAGCCTCTTTAATGTGTCAATAGCCTATGTTTAAATGCCGATGGAGCTATAAATTAGTGGAATACAAGAGAGTGTTAACATCTCAAGGATGAAAGATAATCATTCAATAAGGTAAGGAAAGTATTTTGTGCCAAACACAAAGCACGTGGCTTTGAATCATTAAACAGTAGGGAACAGTGCAAAGTAGAAAAAACAGTTAGTAATGAATAAGAGTAAGGTCATATGAAAACTTATTTTACGTTGCTAAGTGGTTTCTGCATGTGTACTGTGCCTCGACGTGCGTTTCACTGGGTATTCCTCAGGAGCTGTGAGGCCAGAATCTAGTGCTCATTACCTGAAATTTTATATTTTTCAAGAAAGGCATCACGGCTCTTCTTGAACCTACTCAAAGAATCAACCATCACAACATCCTGTGGCAGAGAGTTCCATAATCTCACTGCTCTCATAGTAAATAATCCCTGTTTGTGACGGTGGTGAAACTTTCTTTCCTCTAGACGTACAGGATGCCACTTATCCTTGTTACAGGTATAGTTGTAAAAGGATCATTACAAAGATCTCTGTGCTGTCCAATTATATATTTGTACATTGTAATTAGATCAAGAAAACCTATAGAAATATAGGCACATTGGTATCAATAATAAACACGTACTATGGAACAATAGAATGTAGGGAACCAATAGATACACAGGACAACTTTGTATATGTAAACTGGTATATTAACTTTATTGTGCATACATATACTTTAAAATGTATACAAATTAAAAAGAGAAGGGAAACCAAGAGAACAAGTGGTAAGGCTGAGGTATTAATATATATGCAGAATACAACTGTAAAAGGAAAATAAACTTTTTCCCATGTGTTCAGATGCTATATCCCCCTTATGTAACTTGAGTAATGGCTGTAACAATACATAACCAGAATACACAATAACAGAATACACAATAATGAAGGGAAAGGATACTATAGCTGGAGAACCAATAACCGATACATACCAACCTCAGCCCACCACAGAGCCCAAATATACGTTTCGCACAAGAGCATAATAGCTTGATCGCAGAACATTGCCCTGAGCATCACACTGCCTCTGATGGCTTTCCTTCTTCCTATAGTACATCCTGGTGCCATCTCTTCCCCAGGTAAGCAACGCACACAGACTTGGCTGTCCACACGATATAAAATAATATGTGATAATATGTGATATATATGACCAGGCCACCTTCTTCTAAAGCTCTATGGTCCAGTTCTGATGCTTAGGTGCCCATTGTAGGCCCTTTCGGAGGAGGACAGGGTCAGCATGTGCACTCTGACCAGTCTTCGACTATGCAGTAGCAAACTCAGTAATCTGTGATGCACTGTGTGTACATATCAAGGATTAACTTTTTCAGCAATTTGTGCGACAGTAGCTCTTCTGTGGCATTGGACCAGACAGGCTAGCCTTGGTATCTCATGTGCATCAATGAACCTTAGGCATCCATGACCCTGTCACCTGTTCATCGTTTGTGGTTCTTTAACCACGTTTTGTAGGTAATGACTACTGCACATAAGGAACATAACACATGATCTGCCGTCAGGGGCGGATTGGGAGTTTAAAGTGGCCCTCAGAAAAATCTAAATGTGGCCCCATGTTGTGGGTAAGGTCAGCACAAGTATGTGGAGTCAGCAAACCGATAGCTGTAGCCACATTGGTGATAGATCTAATAATGCAGCCTTATTATTGTCAGCATTGGGCTGTGTTCCCATGTGCATTGGACGCTCCTAGATGGCTTTTACATGACAATATTTCTATTAATATAATGTATGTGCTGATAAAGCTGCCAGGAGATGCATTAAATGGTTTAAAGAATGGATGTCTCTGCTATCCGTCCTCCGTAGGAGCCCATGTTAAAAAAAAACACATACATATGCATGGAATAGAGTAGCCTTCAAAGCTATTCCACACAGCAAAAAAAACAAAACTTTTTTAGCCTCCGTTGGGTGTATGGGGGTCTATGGATCCATTTATTGTATGCATCAGGAGCTTTCCCGCGACATACAGTAAACTGATAGAAATACTGTAAAGGATTTGCCAGACACAGCTTCTGTGTCGACGCCCGTGGTTAATCAGTCTGCATCAGCTCCTAGGTCTGATAGAGTGACTCGATCTGCTACCACTCAGCCTGGTAAGCTGAGGAGTGGGAGAACCTATCGCAGCCTGGCCAGACGGAGCTAGCTCCCGCCCTCGGTCTATTTATGCCTTCATTTCCTGGTCCTCCTTTGCCTGTGATTCTTTCTTGTTTCCTGGCTCTGCTGTTCCTGCTAGCACTATTCACCTCTGCTTCCATTTGACCCTGGCTTTACTGACTACGCTCCTTCTCTGCGTTTGGTACCTCGTACACTCCTGGTTTGACTCGGCTCGTTCACTACTCTTGTTGCTCATGGTGTTGCCGTGGGCAACTGCCCCATTTCCCTTAGCTTCTGTGTACCCTTGTATGTTTGTCTGCTGTGCACGTATTGAGCGTAGGGACCGTCGCCCAGTTGTACGCCGTCGCCTAGGACGGGTCGTGCAAGTAGGCAGGGACTGAGTGGCAGGAAGATTAGGGCTCACCTGTCTGTCTCCCTACCCCGGCCATTACATAATCACAGGCCCATATACCTTTTCTACCCTGGTTCCTACTACTATGGACCCCCTTGGTACCCTGGCTCAGCAAATGCAGGGTCTCTCCCTACAGGTCCAAGCCCTGGCTCAGAGGTGCGACCAGCGTGATGCTAACCAGCTAGTGCCCTCCACCTCACATCTTGAACCCCATCTCAAGTTGCCTGACCGGTTCTCAGGGGACTGGAAGACTTTTTCTCCTTTCGGGAGAGTTGTAGACTCTATTTCCGTCTAAGGCCCCACTCCTCAGGTTCTGAGAGCCAGTGAGTGGGTATAATTGTCTCCCGGCTCCAGGACGGCGCCCAAGAATGGGCCTTCTCCTTGGCTCCTGACGCCCCTGAACTTTCCTCTGCTGACCTTTTTTTTTCCGCTCTCGGGCTCATCTATGACGAGACTTACAAGACTGCCTTTGCCGAGAGTCAGCTGGTGACCTTACGTAAGGGTAAGAGACCCGTTGAAGAGCACTGTTCTGACTTTAGGAAGTTGTGTGTAGCTTCTCGCTGGAATGACCCTGCTTTGAGGTGCCAGTTTGGATTGGGTCTGTCGAACGCCCTGAAAGACCTGTTAGTTAGCTATCCCTCTTCTGACTCTTTAGATCAGGTTATGGCTTTAGCGGTACGTCTTGACCGACGTCTCAGGGAACGACGACTTGAACGTTTTTGTGCCTTCTCCTCTGGCTCCCCCATGATGGCTCCCGAGGTTCCGTTGCTTCGTTCTTCCACGGAAAACTCGGATGAACCAATGCAACTGGGGGCCTCTGTGTCTCCCCAACAACGTAGAGAGCTCCGCAGGAAGAATTGTCTCTGCTTCTACTGTGGGGATGACAAGCATCAAGTGAACAACTGTCCTAGGCATAAGAATAAGCAGCCGGAGAGACTTCCGCGGCTAAGTGACCATCGGGGAGGTCACTTGGGCGCACAGGTATTTCCCGTAAATATGAAACCTAATAAGATCTTGCTTCCCTTTCAGGTCTCTTTTGAGGGTAGGTCTACCACCGACAGTGCCTTCATGGATTCAGGGTCTTCTGCTAATATTATGTCTGTGGAATTTGCTATGTCTCTAGCTATGCCATTGATTGATTTGCCTAAACCTGACCCGGTAGTGGGTATCGACTCCACTCCACTTGCTAATGGTTATTTTACACAGCATACCCCTGTTTTTGAACTCATTGTTGGCTCCATTCATTTGGAGCAGTGTTCTATACTGTTGATGCAGAGATTATCGTCCGATTTGGTTTTAGGCTTTCCCTGGTTGCAGATGCATAAGCCCACGTTTAACTGGAGTACTGGGGATCTTACTAAATGGGGTAATGAATGCATGATGTCCTGTTTTTCTGTTAATTTTATTTCTCTCCCTGAGGAGGTGAACACTCTACCTGAGTTTATTCAGGACTTCGCTGATGTTTTTTCTAAAAAGGCCTCCGAAGTGTTACCTCCTCATAGAGAATACGATTGCGCAATCGATTTGGTACCAGGAGCTAAGCTCCCTAAGGGTAGGATATTTAATCTCTCTTGTCCCGAACGTGAGGCCATGAGAGAATATATCCAGGAAAGCCTGTCCAAGGGTTACATTCGCCCCTCTACTTCTCCGGTAGGTGCTGGCTTCTTCTTCGTAGGGAAAAAGGATGGTGGTCTTAGGCCGTGCGTCGATTACCGAAACTTTAATAAAGTCACTGTAAGGAACCAGAATCCCCTTCCTTTGATTCCTGATCTCTTCAATCAGGTTCAGGGGGCCCAATGGTTCTCTAAGTTTGATCTTCGGGGGGCTTATAACCTTATCTGAGTCAGAGAAGGGGTATAGTGGAAGACTGCGTTTAACATGCCCGAAGGTCATTTCGAGTAACTCGTCATGCCCTTTGGGTTGTGTAATGCTCCCACGGTCTTCCAGAATTTCATAAATGAGATTTTAAGAGACTGCCTGGGGGTATTTCTTGTAGTGTACCTTGATGACATACTTGTGTTTTCCAAGGACTGGTCCTCCCACATTGAGCATGTCCGGAAGGTGCTCCAGGCCCTTCGGGAAAACAAACTCTTTGCTAAATCCGAAAAATTTGTGTTTGTGGTGCAGGAGATACCATTTTTGGGTCAAATCCTCACTCCTAATGAATTCCGCATAGACCCTGCCAAGGTTCAGGCTGTGGCTGAATGGGTCCAACCTGCCTCCGTGAAGGCATTACAGTGCTTCCTGGGGTTTGCTAATTATTATAGGAGATTTATTGCTAACTTCTCGGTCATCGCTAAGCCTCTTACGGATCTTACTCGCAAAGGTGCTGATCTCCTCCACTGGCCTCTGGAGGCGGTCCAGGCTTTTGAGATCCTTAAGAAGTGCTTTATCTCTGCCCCAGTGCTGATTCAGCCAAACCAAATGGAGCCATTCATCGTGGAGGTTGACGCCTCCGAGGTGGGAGTGGGTGCTGTCTTGTCCCAGGGTACCAGGTCCCTCACCCAGCTCCGTCCCTGTGCCTACTTCTCCAAGAAGTTCTCGCCCACTGAGAGTAACTATGACGTGGGCAACAGCGAACTCTTAGCCATTAAATGGGCATTTGAAGAGTGGCGCCACTTCTTGAAGGGGGCTAGGCACCAGGTAACGGTCCTTACCGACGACAAGAATCTGGTCTTCCTAGAATCTGCCCGGAGGCTAAACCCGAGGCAAGCTCCATGGGCGTTGTTATTTTACTAGATTCAACTTTGTGGTCACCTATAGGGCTGGGTCTAAAAATATTAAAGCTGATGCACTGTCGCGTAGCTTCATGGCCAGCTTTCCTTCGGTGGAAGATCCTGCTTGTGGTTTGCCCCCAGGTATAATAATATCCTCTGTTGATTCTGACTTAGTCTCCAAAATTGCGGCTGATCAAGGTTCAGCTCCCGGGAACCTTCCTGAGAACAAGCTGTTTGTTCCCCTGCAATTACGGCTAAGGGTACTTAGGGAGAATCATGACTCTGCACTATCTGGCCATCCAGGCATCCTGGGTACCAAGCACCTCATTGCTAGAAACTATTGGTGGCCTGGGTTGCCTAAAGACGTTAAGGCCTACGTCGCCGCTTATGAAATTTGTGCCAGGTCCAAGACTCCCAGGTCCTGACCTGCAGGCTTACTATGTTCTTTGCCCATTTCCCAGGGACCTTGGACCCATATCTCCATGGATTTTATCACCGGTCTGCCTCCATCTCAAGGCAAGTCGGTGGTGTGTGTTGTAGTAGACCGCTTTAGTAAGATGTGCCACTTTGTGTTCCTCAAGAAACTACCCAATGCCAATACGTTAGCTACCTTGTTTGTCAAACACATTCTGTGTCTCCATGGGGTTCCTGTCAATATTGTTTCTGACAGAGGGGTACAATTTGTTTCATTGTTTTGGAGAGCTTTCTGTAAAAAGTTGGAGATTGATCTGTCCTTCTCCTCGGCCTTCCATCCTGAAACTAATGGCCAAACTGAGAGGACTAATTAGTCTCTAGAACAATATTTAAGGTGTTTTATCTCTGACTGTCAATATGATTGGGTCTCCTTCATTCCCCTCGCCAAATTTTCCCTTAATAACCGCGTCAGTAACTCGTAAGGGGTCTCCCCCTTTTTCTGTAATTTTGGGTTTAATCCACAGTTCTCCTCCGTTTTACCTGGTGGTGCCAATAATCCCGAGGTAGATGTCGTTCATCGGGAACTGTGCACAGTCTGGGCCCAGGTTCAGAAGAACCTAGTGGCGTTCCAGAGCATACAAAAGACTCAGACAGATAGAAAACGTTCTGCTAACCCCTTGTTTGTGGTCGGGGATCTGGTGTGGCTGTCTCCAAAAAAATTTGGGCCTTAAGGTTCCGTCCCAAAAATTTTCTCCCCGGTTTATAGGGCCGTACAAGGTCATTGAGGTCCTTAACCCTGTCTCTTTCTGGCTGGAGTTACAGCCCGTCTTTTCAAATACACGACGTGTTTCATGCCTCCCTCCTGAAACGCTGCTCCCCGTCCTTGGCTACCTCGAGGAAACCTCCGGTCCCTGTTCTCACCCCTGAAGGTGTAGAATTCGAGGTGGCCAAGATTGAGGACAGCAGGATGGTCCAAGGCTCCCTCCAGTACCTGATCCATTAGAGAGGATACGGGCCTGAGGAGAGGACTTGGGTACCCGCCCGGGATGTTCACGCCGGGGTATTGCTCAGGAGGTTCCATCTTCGGTTCCCCAATAAGCCAGGTCCACCTAGGAAGGGTCCAGTTGCCCCTCATAAAAGGGGGGGGTGCTGTAAAGGATCTGCCAGACACATCTTCTGTGTCGACGCCCGTGGTTAATCAATCTGCATCTGCTCCTAGGTCTGATAGAGTGACTCGATCTGCTACCACTGGTAGGCTGAGGAGTGGGAGAACCTATCACAGCCTGGCCAGATGGAGCTAGCTCCCACCCTCGTTCTATTTATACCTTCATTTCCTGCTCTTCCTTTGCCTGTGATTCTGTCTTGCTTCCTGGCTCTGCTGTTCCTGCTAGTACTATTGACCTCTGCTTCAAATTGACCCTGGCTTTACTGACTACGCTCCTGCTCTTCGTTTGGTACCTCGTACACTCCTGGTTTGACTCGGCTCATTCACTACTCTTGTTGCTCACGGTGTTGCCGTGGGCTACTGCCCCATTTCCCTTAGCTTCTGTGTACCCTTGTCTGTTTGTCTGTCGTTCACTTATTGAGCATAGAGACCGTCTCCCAGTTGTACGCCGTCGACCTAGGACTGGCCGTGCAAGTAGGCAGGGACTGAGTGGCGGGAAGATTAGGGCTACCTGTCTGTCTCCCTACCCCGACATTACAGTAAGCTCCTGGAGAAAACCAGGCAACTTCCCCCAGTAGATAAAATGCTTCACTTACCCCCTCACCGACTGTGGAGAACCCAGCAGGAGGTGAAATAAGTAGAACCGGACAGATTTAGCTTCAGCAGTGTTGGCGTCCACTGCTATATGTAACTTGAGCCAGAGGGAGGATGGGCGAGAGAGCGCGTCTGTGCACAGTGGAGCTGGATAATCAATCCTCCGGGGCCTCACTTCAACATGAGGAGAGCCCTCTGCAGATGTCGGCACAGAGGGAGATACAGAGACTCCGATCTCTGAGCAGCTGACAGGCGGCAGGCAGGCGAGCACAGCTTAGGAGAGAGCAGGACCTGGTAAGTATTTCTTCTCACCTCGTGGCGGACTGTCTTGAAGATGGCGTTGCTGGAAGAAGAACCAAGTTTGAGTTCCCAGCACAGTGAGTAAACTTGTGGGGACACTCCCCGATGTATGCTCCGATCCCGCCTCAAACCCCAGCAGTTATCTCAGCCGGACAATGGAGGAGATAGTGTCGCTGTGAGCCGTTATGAGCGGCTACGATGCAGGAGCGCAGAGATCAAGCGGCCATTAGTCTCAGCGGTCAGTCTCTGCCCCTCTGGCATACATTTTTTTATTTGGATATTAATTGTGCCAAAATTTCCAATAAGATAACGGTGATGTCTAGATTAATAACATTTTTATATAATAAAACAATGCTTGTTGTAGCTGGTACACTTGAAGGATTTTTTTGTGTACAGTACTCCGTATCTTTATTAGTTAAAATAAACTTATACTTGTTCTATGCTGATCCTTCGTAAATCTCATGTGCAAGATTTAGAATGTATGATTTATCTTATTGCTATTTTTATTATTGTGTACTTTTAAACTTATTTACCTTCCATATATTCACATATGAGTATTAGCTAATCCACATTATTCGTGAACAGCAGTGATAGTTTAGCATTTTTCTAAATTTGAATGTGTTTGCTTGTAAAACAGATAGTAATACCACACAAAATAGTTACTAGTTAACATTTCCCATATGTCTACTTTATGTTTTTATCTTTTTTCACGTCCTTTTATTTTTCTAGGATGTTACAAGGATTAGAACTTTTGCAGCAATTTCTCATATTTTCAAGAAAGTTTCAAAAGGCTATTTTTTCAGGGACCAGTTCAGTTTTGTAGTGGCTTTGAGGGCCTTATATATTAGAAAGTCCCCATAAATCACCCCATTTTGAAAACTGCACCCCTCAAAGTATTCAAAACCACATTTAGAAAGTATTTTAACTCTTTAGGTGTTTCACAGGAATTAAGGCAAAGTAGAGGTAAAATGTAAAAATGAAATTTTTTTTGCTGAATTTAATTTGTAATAAATTTTTTTCTGTAACACAGAAGATTTGACCAGAAAAACGCAACTCAATATTTATTGCCCAGATTCTGCAGTTTTTACAAATATCCAACATGTGGCCCTAGTGTCCTAATGGACTGAAGCACCGGCCTCAGTAGCAAAGGCGCACCTAGTGGATTTTGGGGCCTCCTTTTTTTAGGAATATATTTTAGGCACCATGTCAGGTTTGAAGAAGTCTTGTGGTGTCTAAACAGTGGAAGCCCCCCAAAAGTAACCCCATTTTGGAAGCTACACCCCTCAAGGAATTTTTCTAGGAGTATAGATAGCATTTTGACTCCACAGTTTTTTTTGCCGAATTTAGTGGAATTAGTCTGTGAAGATGAAAATCACCTTTGTTTCTGTGGAAACATAGAATTTTTTCATTTTTACAAGGAATAAAGGAGAAAAAGCACCCCAACATTTGTATAGCAATTGTTCCCGATTATGGCAATACCCCATATGTGGTAATAAACTGCTATTTGGTCCCACAGCAGGGCTCAGAAGGGAAGGAGCGCCTTTGGATTTTGGAGCGCAGATTTTTCTAGGGGTATAGTTAGAATTTTGACCCCACAGGTTTTTTTGTATAATTTAGTGGAATTAGGCCGTGAAAATGAATATCAACATTTTTGTCCATTAAAATGTTGAATTTTTTAATTTTCACAAGGGATAAAAGAGGAAAAGCACTGCAGCATTTGTAAAGAAATTTCTCTCGAGTATGGCAATACCCCACATGTGTTATTTTTATTAGAAATGAATTAACCCTTTCAGGACTGATCCTTTTTTGCTTTTTCATTTTCGTTTTTCACTCCACATCTTCCAAGAACCATCATTTTTTTATTTTTCTGTCAATAGAGCGGTGTGAGGGCTTATTTTTTGCTGGAACAGTTGTAGTTTTTATTAACACCATTTAAAGTACCATAAAATGTACTGGGAAACTTAAAAAAAATAATTTGAAATGAAATTGGAAAAAACTGTGATTCCTCCATTGTTTTTGGGGTTTTGTTTTTAAGTCTTTCACCATGCGGTAAAAATAAGAACTTAATTTTATTCTGCGTCTCAATACGATTATGGTGATACCAAATTGATTTATTTTTTTTCTTATATTTTACTACTTTTACAAAGAAAAGGTCTATTTGTAAAAAAAAATATTTGTTTTGTATCATCACATTCTGACAGCCAGAACTTTTTTATTTTTTGATCGATTGAGCAGTGTGAGGGCTTATGTTTGGCGGGACCGAGCTGTAGCTTTTATTGGTACCATTTTATGGTACATACAACTTCCTGATCACTTTTATTACATCTTTTTTAACGTGACGTTTTAAATTCTTTATTTCTTACAGCGATCACCGTGCACAATAAATTATTGTTTTGCTTTATTCTGCGGGTTGGTACGATTACGGCGATACCATATGTATATAGTTTTTTTTAAGTTTTGCAGCGTTTGCACAATAAAATTAAGTTTCTACAAAATAATTTATTTTCTGAGATTTAGTCAAAAAAGCTGTGGGAGGTCTTGTTTTTTGCGGGATGGGTTGTAATTTTTATTGGTACTATTTTGGGGTAAATGCAAATTTTTGATCACTTTTTAGTCTATATCTTGGGAGGGGTGGTGACCAAAAAATAGCGATGCTGACATAGTTTTCCGTTTATTTTGTTTGCAGCGTTCACTGTGCGGAAAAAATAACATTATAGTTTCATAGTTTTGGTAGTTACGAACGCGGTGATACCAAATATGTGTACTTTGTTTAACGTTTTCAATTTTTTTCCTAGAATAAATGACTTATTACAGAAAAACAAAAACTTTTATTTTTACACTTTTATAAAACATTATTATTAGCTTTTTTTCTATATACAATGAGAAGCTGACTTCCCAGTTCCCAATGCACACATTGTCGCCGACAGTGTGCATCAGGAACGACTGTCACTCCGACAGGAAGCCTATCAGGACCAGCCGGAGGTTGGTCCTGATGGACTTCCGTCCATGTCAGACATGGAGGCCATTTTTTTGACTTCCGTTTGCCATGCTAACTATCGGCAAACCCTGCGATTTCGGACCGGGGTCTGCCGATATGCTAGAAACCCCTAAAATGCGGTGATCGCAACCGATCGCCGCATTTAAGGGGTTAATTCGCCAAAATCAGCGGCAAAGGACCGCTGGCCAGCAAGAGTTGAGTGTCAGCTGTCGTCCTCGTACTGTAACTGTACGTCCTCATGCGGGAAGTAACCTCCCGCAACGACGTATAGTTACTTACTCGTACAGATAGGGGTTAAAAACTGCACCCCTCAAAGTATTTAATACAGCATTTAGAAAGTTTCTTAACCTTTTAGACGTTTCATAGGAATTAAGCCAAAGTAGAGGTGAAATTTACAAATTTCATTTTTTTTTGTTGCAGAAATTAATTTTTAATCCATTTTTTTTGTAACACAAAGTGTTACCAGAGAAACACAACTCAACATTTATTGCCCAGTTTCTGTAGTTTTAGAAAATATCCCGCTAGTGTGCTACTGGACTGAAGCACAGTGTCACAATCTGTGGGTATGTGGACCGACTGGGCTGCACCACCGTAGTGGGGAGGCAGCTGGCCAAACAACAGAGCACCCCAACAATACAAAGTCCCATGCTAGGGTACCTGAATATTCCAGACAGTAGCCGAGGCTTTGGCACGGATGGAGGTGGATGCAGCAGGTTACGCAAGATGTGGCGGATGACAGCAGGTGCAGCAGGTTGTGCCAGACGTGGTGGACCACTCCCTCCGTCTGGAAAAAGAAAGGTTGAACCCGCGGAGGTGACAAGCCTTCTTTACTGTGAGAACGGCGAATTTATGGAATAGTCTACCACAGGAGCTGGTAACAGCAGAGACAGTAGATGGCCTTACAAAAGGCTTAGATAATTTCTTAGAACAAAAAAATATTAGCTCCTATGTGTAGAAAATTTTTACTTCGCTTTTCCCATCCCTTCGTTGAACTTGATGTGACTAACGATATAATTATGTAACTATGTGACTGACACACGACGGGGCTCAGGAGGGAAAGAGCGCCATTTGGCTTTTGGAGCTCAAATTTAGCAGGAATGGTTTGCGGAGGCCATGTCGCATTTGCAAAGCCCCTGTAGGACCAAAACAGTGGAAACTCCCCACAAGTGGCCCCATTTCGGAAACTACACTCCTTGAGGAAATTATCTAGGGGTTATAGTGAGCATTTTGACCCCACAGTTTTTTTTCAGAAATTATTGGAAGTAGGCCGTGAAAATGAAAATCTACATTCTTTCAAAGAAAATGTAGGTTTAGCTAATTTTTTCTTATTTCCACAAGGAATAAAGGAGAAAAAGCACCAAAACATTTGTAGAGCAATTTCTCCCGAGTAAAATAATACTCCACATGTGGTCATAAACGGCTGTTTGGACAGACGGCAGGACTTAGAAGGGAAAGAGCGCCATAATTATTATTCTGTGTTTCCCGGTTTTAGAATCACCCTACATGGGGCACTAATATTTTGCCTGGACATTCGACAGGGCTCAGGAGTGAAAGAGTACCAATGCGAAATTAAGGCCTAATTTGGAGACTTACAAAGTATTGGTTCACAATTGCAGGGCTCTGATGTGAAATAATAAAGAGAAACCCCTGATTAGTGACCCCATTTTAGAAACAACACCCCTCAAGACATTTATTAAGGGGTGTAGTGAGCATTTTCACCCCACAGGTCTTTTCCATAAATGAATGCGCTGTGGATGGTGCAAAGTAAAAATTTTCATTTTTCCCCAGATATGCAAATTCAGTGGCAAATATGTCATGCCCAGCTTATGCCACTGGAGACACACACCCCAAAAATTGTTAAAAGGGTTCTCCCGCGTATTGCGATACCATATATATGGAAGTAAACTGCTGTTTGGGCACACTGTAGGGCTTAGGGTATGTTCACACACAGAGTCAAAAAGTCTCAAAATACGGAGCTGTTTTCAAGAGAAAACAGCTCCTGATTTTCAGACTTATTTGTGGCACTCGCGATTTTCGCTGCGTTTTTTACGGCTGTTTTTGGAGCTTTTTTTCAATAGAGTCAATGGGAAGCGGCTCCAAAAACGTCCCAAGAAGTGTCCTGCACTTCTTTTTCATGGCCGTTTTTTAAGTGTAAAAAAACGCCGCGAAAAACGCTCCGTCGGAACAGAACTCTGTTTTCCCATTGAAATCAATGGGCAGATGTTTGGAGGCGTTCTGCTTCCGATTTTCAGCCGTTTTTCGGCCGTTAGAAGGGAGGGAGCACCATTTGGCTTTTGGAGAGTGGATTTTGCTTGGTAGTAGTTTTGTTTGGAGTTTTACTGGTATTTCAGTTTATAATGTGGGGGCATATGTAAACTGGGCAGATTACATCAGGGGCATAGTCAGGTGGTATAATAATGGGGTAAACAGTAAAATAATCCATAGATGTGTGTTACGCTGTGAAGCAATCCTTTCTGCACAGGCCAGTGTCTCTCTGATAAATGGTGTCCTTACTTATTCCCCTTTTGGTCCACACTCCGCACCTTTGCAGTTTGGGGAATTTCGCTGGGAAGTGTTGTCCTCGTATAATACGGGCACCCTCGCTTCCAGCAGATATGTTTGGGCCCTCCCCTTCCTGGTTCCCTAATTTTAGGGCCCTGAAAAATCACCTCTTGACATAGACGAAGTTGTATGAGGACTCATTTTTTTTTCGGGACAAGCTGGAATTATTATTTTGGGGTACATGCGAATTTTTGATCACTTTTTATCCTATTTTTTGGGAGGCAAGGTGACCAAAAAACAGCAATACTGGCATAGTTTTTTTAGTTTTTTTATTATACAGCGTTTACCCTGTGTTATAAATTACAAGTTGACTTTATTCTGCGGGTCAGTCCGATTCCGGCGATACAGAATTTCTAGCACTTTTTTTATGTTTTACATCTTTTTGCACAATAAAATTACTTTTGTAAAAAGTGAGAACCATTACTTTTTAATTTTTTTGTCGACGGAGCTGTATAAGGGCTTGTTTTTTGCGAGACGAGCTATAGTTTTTATAGGTACCATTTTTGGATACACTTTTTATTTCAATTTTTGTAGGGCAAAGTGACCAAAAAACAGAAATTCTGGCATTGTTTTTTACATTTCTTTTATGCCGTTCACCGCGTGGAATAAATAACATAATATTTTTATAGTTTAGGCCGTTATGGTCGCAGCAATATCAAATATGTATGGTTTATTTATTTTTTCAATAATAAAGGACTTGATAAGGGAAAAAGGGCAATTGTGTTTTATTTTATTACTTTAAACTTTTATTATATTTTTTACAACTTTTTTTTCACAGTTTTTTTTTTCACTTCTCTTTAGTCCCACTAGCGGACTTGAAGTTCCAACTGTCAGATTTTTTTTCTAATACATTGCACTACCTATGTAGTGCAATGTATTAGATCTGTCAGTCATTCACTGACAGCAAGCCGATTAGGCTTCGCCTCTGGGCGGGGCCTAATCAGCTTCCATAATGGCAGATAGGAGGCCATTGTTATGTCTCCTGTTGCCATAGTAGCAGTCGTCAGCCGTGTGATTGCAGGGCACAGCTGCCGATCTGCTAACAACCACAAAGATGCAGCGATCGCTTCCGATCGCTGCATCTAAGGGGTTAAAGGCAGGGATCGGAGCTATCTCCGTGTCCTGCTGTTACAGGTGCATGTCAGCTGTAACATACAGCTGACATCCACCGAGATGACTCCAGCTCATCTCCTGAACCGGCGTCATCTTGCTAGTGGCTACGAAAGCCTTTCAGGCCATTGCAGCCACCGACAGCCCAGCTATTTAATTGCCGTACCTGCACATGACCGCTGTAGACAGTCACTGGCCTCAGTGATGATGCGAGTATGTGCCGCACGGGACTGCTGAGGTCAGCGATTTGGCTGTTTGCTCCTCCTATTGTTTTGTACTGTGTACCAGTGCAATGCCTCACTTAATTGTGTGTTAGCCCCCCCTACTGTAAATGCTCCGACTTTGTATTTTTGCATTCGCTCAACCTACCACCAATGTGACTAAGGCTAATTTTGCCTACCTACTTGTGTTGGCCCCGTCTGCCGCCAAGTTTGACCTACCTAGGTCACCTCAGATTTTTTTTCCAGGGCCACTTTAAGTTCCCAATCCGCCCCTGCGCATCAACCTTAGGTCATGCGCAGTAACGTTTGTTGAACACCGTGGCGTGGTGAGCCGGCAACCGGTTTCTTTTGAAGATTGGGTTCTGCACTAATTGGGGGTATATACATGTACACTTTATATTTACAATAGTTATTTTACGGTTTATAAATATTTGTATCTATTGGAATGTCAATGTCAGATGTTATGTAAACACCTGTGGGATAATTGTTATTGTGAATTATTGATGCCATTGGGGCATGAGTCACATGATGACTCGCACTTGCATATTTAAGAGAATATATTTAGACACATTGTTAGGCTTGAGAAAGACCCTACACATACAATGGGTAGAAACGGTGCAATTTTTGGCTCGATGTTTAACGAATAAACAAAACCCTTTTTTTGACAATTTTTGGAGATGTGTGCTGCCAACCATTGGTGAGAGGATTACATTAGATCGGATGTGGTTTTGTCTGATATAGGACGGGTTGACACCTTCCCATGTAACGGGACCTGTGCCGCTACACTTCCTTTTAGTTTTTAGAACAGATAGTGCATCACAGCTTGCAGCATTTGGGGCTGTGTAGCCGCAGACCAGTCAGAGTGCCCATGCTGACCCCTGTCCACTGCTGAAAGCGCATAAAACTGGTACATGAGCATCAGAACTGGACAATGGACCAATGAAAGAAGGTGGCCTGGTCTGATGAATTATGTTTTCTTTTATATTATGTGAATGGCCAAGGGCGTGTGCGTTGCTTACTTGGGGTAGAGATGGTACCAGGATGCACTATGAGAAGAAGGCAAGCCGGTGTAGGCAATGTGATACATTGGGCAATGTCCTATGGGAAACCTTGGATCCGGGCAATCATTTGGATGTTACTTTAACACATACCACTTACCTAAACATTGTTGCAGATCAAGTACACCCCTTCATGACTATGGTATTCCTAATGGCAGTGGCCTCTTTTAGGAGCATATGCAAAAATTGCTCAGGAATGGTTTGAAGAACATGTCAAAGAATTGAAGGTGTTGACTTGGCCTTCAAATTCCCCAGATCTCAATCTGATTGGCCAGCTGTGGGATGTGCTGAAAAAACAGGTCCGATCCATGGACTGTTGTTTCATATTATTTACCATAAATCAATAGTACAAGTTATAATAGGAAATTTTGTAATATATCTTATTACAGAAAAGGGCCTCTATCTTCACTCATCATACTCCTCTCCTCCTTCCCTCACATTCTGCACTGATCATCTAAGGGGGCAAACGCTCGTTCACCTGCTGATCGTATAGTTTTAAAAAAGTAAAATATTATCATTGTCGGCAGCACATGTCCCTGTGTAAACAGGGAGCTCCAAAAATCAGGCAGCACTCCAGAGATGTAGCAAAATAGAAAAAGTGCTTTAATCCCTCAGTCAAATGCAACGTTTCAGCTCTACAATAGAGCCTTTCTCAAGCTAGTGTGTCAACAACATATATATAGAGGAACTTCAATCAAGTAGTAAGTGTTTACATCCAGTGGTAATTAACCATATACAGTACAAATATAGTATGTAATAAATACAGAACAATAAAATAGTGATACAGGTAATGCATATAGTATTATAACATGCGTATATATAAGTTTTTTGTTTTTTTTTTAAACTCGTTTTATTGAAAGAATTGTACAATACAAACGTCCATAGTACATGACAGAAAATAAACACATTTATGTATTCATACACATTTAACACAGATGCATAGTGGCTATGGTGGTTTTTAACATGTCATAACCCAATAGATCACATAGTTAGCCCTCGGAAACAACACAATACCATCCCAGCGGGCAAAATACTTTCCCAGGCCAGTTTGATTTATTCCATACAAAATATAGAGATCTTATAAGTAACCAGACATGCAACACTCGTCCTCCTCAATGTTGCAGCAACTGGTCCCTCAGGTCTGTAAATCTATGCGGAGTATACAGGGTACATGATGAATCACACCAAATCTGCCATATTTTATAAAATTTACCAACACACCCTCTTTTCTTATATAATACTCGCTCATATGGTATAATGGAATTGATCAGCGATTTCCATTTCGTCACCCTAGGAGGTCTCTGATCCATCCACCGAAGTGCGATGGTCTTCCTTGCCATAAACAACACTTCGTGCAATAAAATACGCATGTGAAATGGCCATTGATCTTCAGGCAGCACCCCAAATAGACAAATCTTAGGTGAAAAGGGGATCGGCTGCTTCACCACTTCCTCAACCACTTTCAACACCTCCCCCCAAAAGGCAGCCACCCCTGGACAATCCCAGATCATATGCCAGAAATCAGATCTGGGAAAACGGCACCTGTGACATTCAGTGCTAGGATATCTGCCCATTCTATGCAGTCTCACCGGCGTGAGATAACTCTGATGAACTATAGCTAATTGGATCATTTTGTTATTTGCCGCCGGTGACACAGACACAGGAGATGAAAGTACATCCTCCCATTCCTCCTCTGTCAGATCTGATATCAGGCTCTCCCATTTATCTTTTACCGGTAATTTGACATTGGCCAGTTTAGCATGTATAAGGGCCGTGTAGACCGCAGAGATCAGCCCCCGGGGGCCCTGCGATTTAAAAACTCCAATCAAAGGGAATCGTGAGAATTCGTGATCTGACCTAGGGTATTGACTTGTGAGAGCATGTCGCAGCTGCAGATATCTATAAAAACTTTCCCTAGGAATTTGGAAGTCCTCTTGCATTTGCGCAAAGGATTTAAGGACATTATCCTTATACACATCCCCAATTCTACGTACCTCAAATCCCTCCCAAAAAGAGGGGGCCTGCCCCTCCATTAGATGTGAAAGAAGGGGGTTATCCCATAATGGCATGTCCACTTGTACATCCGCATATGCATAAATTTGTTTGGCCGCCGTCCATGCCTGCACGGCCACCTTGTGGATTGGGAGCATTCTTTTATAAGTTCCCGGGGAGCTTTCTATCACTGGCCAAAGGTGCACTAGATGCAAATATGTAGCGAGGTGCTGTTCCCTCATTGGTAACGGGTCCGACCCAGTCCATAGCTGTAAATATCTCAACTGCCCAGCTAGATAGTACATAAACAAATCCGGTAGTGCCATTCCCCCCTCCTGTTTAGGTCTCTGCAGAGTAGCCAAGCTAAGTTTGGATCTATTGGATCCCCATATAAAAGCCGGGAATAATGCATGTAGGGTTTTAAAAAAGGCCTTATATACCGGTATGGCTGCGTGCTCCAGAACATACAGACATTTTGGGAGAATAACCATTTTAATTAAATTTACACGACCCGTCACTGCCAGTGGAAGTGCCCCCCACACCTTGAATTTGAGCCTGATATAGTCTAACAGAGGCAGTATGTTGGTGATTCGATCATACCTGTGATCTCTGTTTATGATAATACCCAGATATTTAAAGGACGACACTACCTGCAGGCCATGCTCAGCTTCCACCCACCCCACTTCCTTCAAAGGCATGAAAAATGATTTATTCCAATTAACGTGTAGGCCAGAAAATCTACCGAATTGGTTCAGGATTGCAATAGCTAACCCCAAGTTGTCTTTCGGGTATGACATATACAATATCACATCATCGGCGTACAAACTAATCCTCTCCTCTCGTCCTCCCACCACTATTCCCCTATATTCTCAGTGCGTTCTTACACGTATCGCTAAAGGCTCAATAGCTATTGCAAACAAAAGCGGGGAGAGAGGGCACCCCTGCCTGGTACCTCTACGGAGGTGAAAATAAGGGGACATTATACCATTAATCAAAATTTGTGCCCTCGGATCCTTATACAAGATTTTTACCCATTTGATGAATATCGGGCCAAAACCAAACCTCTGTAATACTTCAAACAGATATGCCCATTCAACAGAATCGAAGGCCTTGGCCGCATCAAGAGATGCCATTGCCCAGTCCTCCTTTAGTGCCTCTCCTATTTGAGTCAAAATTTGAACCTTGCGTATATTATCAGATGTGGATCTCCCCGGCATAAAGCCTGCCTGATCCGAATGAATGAGTTGTAATATCACCTTGTTCAATCTATTTGCCAGTACCTTTGCAAGTATCTTGTAGTCTAGATTCAGTAATGAAATAGGGCGGTAAGAACTACATTCACTAGGGTCTTTGTCAGGTTTTAGTAACACTACAATTGTGGCATCATAGAAACTGTCCGGTAGTTTCCCCTCCCTCCGGGCATAAGAATACATAGAGCATGCGTATATATAAGTTTAAATTTTCAAAGAGCATAATATTGATAAGTATATATTCGTAATTATGCATAATTAGACTTAAACATCACCTGTGAAAAGATAAGGAGTTACAGACTCACCATAATGGTACCGGTCATAGAAATTTAATATATCCGCGCTACTCACGGCGTCCCTGTTGCGCTCATTCGCATGCCCAGGGAACTAAATATGTCAGGAGTGTGTCACCCTAATGCGCATGTCCGCACATGCGCTAATGTGAGAAACTCAACTGAATCGCCATATTAGATGTGGGCATACAGGGGCCAGACATCAATATCGCTATATGCCAAATGACATAGGAATAAACATAAGGAAAAGGCAGGGAAATATAATATAGGCTGTATTTATAACATTTATAGTGCAAGATCTAGGAGCACGTTTCAGAAAATGGTCTATAAATCTGACCACAGTGTATGTAACTATTAACCCCTTAACGTGACCTATGTATATGTACCCATTATGTGGGAAGGCATCCCAACCATTGCACATATATGTGAGCAACCAAAGCAATACTTTTTTAGAAAAATATACATACACAGAGACCCACAGGAGCGCACCATAGACTCTCCCCTCAATTAAGCAGGAAGGGTCAATCGCGCTTGGGCAAGGAAAAATGCACACAAGCCATATTTATGGTATAGATAGGTGCCTAAAAACCTCCCCACTCAATCCTGTATGAGGTATCTGTCTAAGGGCTATTAGTAAGTCCCGTGGTAAAGACCACATAAAGCTTCTTTTTGCCTAGATGAAATTTGGTTGCCACTCCACATTTAATGCAATCTACAATGATCTAAGACCGATATAATAAAAAAATAAAAAAAAGAGTATAAGGGACGTTATGTCATCCTGCTTGATCCTTAATGATGCCACCCACATAATCCCCGGTAGACACAATGGCAACAATATTTAGTGCTTACACCACTGACATATGCAGAAAACAACATAGTGTGTCAAAATATAGTTTTTATTAAAAGAAAGGACAATCATTATCAGCCGGTTACACTTCTGGTGAGTCCATCCATGTTTTACAATAACATGATCTGCAGATAAACAGAAATGTGAAAAATTTAAATCTGACAAACAAAAAAAACAAGACCTCACTGAGGATGTCTTTAGAACGGTGTAGAAGGGATATGCAGAGTGACATTCATATAGCATTACCCAAAGGGAAATCAACATTTAAGTCTTGAGCCTATGCATCCACTGTAATTCTCGTGATTTAAGTAGCTTAATCCTATTACCACCCTGTCTAAGCGGCGGAATGTGGTCTATTATACAGAATTTGAGGTCACTCATTATGTTTCAAATCAGTAAAGTGTTTTGAGACCGGAAAATCCAGCCTCTTCTTTCGTATTGTATACCTGTGCTGATTTAGACGGGTCTAGATATCAAGCGATATTTCACCCACGTACAGTAGGTGGCATGGGCATTGAAGTATATATACAACAAACACTGTGTCACATGTAAGGAAGCCTTTCTTGGGGGGTATAAATATGTTTAATGATTCATTTTGGCGGATCCCATATCCGACCCTTATCCGACCTCACTAGCCTATCTCTGAGATTCGGCGATCTCCGGTATGAGAACATAGGCATTTGTTGGAATTCAGCCACCGTTCCAATGCATCTGCCTAACATGTGCCAGTGTCTTCGAACAATGTCATTAATTTGACAACTCATTTGTGAAAAAGTGGAGATAAAAGGAATACGTTTGTCATGGGACTCATGGTTCCTATTTTTTAAAAGGTCTGTTCTAGGGACTAATGCAACCCTACGTGTATGTTGACCTAATAGTCGACTGGGGTAGCCCCTTATCTTTAAACATTTCGATCATCCCCTCCAGGCCAATTACAAGTCTATCAGGTTTATTTATATTTCTTTTGGTTCATAACAGTTGGCTAACTGGTAGCGATTTAATTAAACCTCTTGGATGAGAGCTCTCATACTATAATAGGTTGTTCCGATCAGTCGGTTTAACAAAAAGATCCGTTGAAAAAGTTGTACCATCTAACTCCACTAAGATGTCCAGGAATTGTAATGTCGTCCTTGAGCTAACTAGAGTAAACTTGACAGTCCGATCTATAGTATTGAGGAAATCGTGAAACTCAGTCAGCTCCATTAATCCCCTGTCCAAACGAGGAAGACATCATCTAAGTATCGCCACCACCTCAGCACATGCCGAAAGTGGTGGGATACATAGATAAGGTCGTCCTCGAGAGTACGCATGTAAATATTTGCATACGTCGGTGCTATATTTGAACCCATTGCCGTCCCCTGACATTGGACATAAAACTGGTCATGGAACAAAAAATTGTTATTAGTCAGTATAATTTTTAATAATGATAGTAATAGCGAGCTACATTCAGTCGAATTGTAACGGCAGGGGGTAGGGAGACGGACAAGTGAGCCCTAATCTACCCGCCACTCTGTCCCTGCCTACTTGCAACGACCCGCCCTAGGCGACGGGGTACAACTGGGCGGCGGTCCCTGCGCTCAGTAAGTGCACGACAAACATGACAAACATACAAGGAACACAAGCAAGGAAAAGGGGCCGTTGCCCACGGCAACACCGTGAGCAACCAGAGTGGTGAACGAGCCGAGTCAAGCCAGGAGTGTGCGAGGTACAAAACGAAAAGCAGAAGAGTAGTCGGTAAGCCAGGGTCGGTATGGAGCAGGATCAAAAATAGCAGGAGCTGTAGCTGGGCCAGGAACCACAAGGAAGGAAACCAAAGCAATAACAAGCACCGAGGGACAGGAAGTGCAGGCTTAAATAGACCGAGGGCGGGAGCTAGCTGAGTCTGGCCAGGTTACGATAGGCTCTCCCACTCCTAAGCCTGCCAGCCTGAATGGTGGAAGCAGGAGTCAGTCTCAGGGATGTATTCTCAGGTGCTGACTGATTAGTTCTGGGAGTTAACCCCGCAGTGCCTGGCAGATCCTTTACAGTACCCCCCCCTTTTATGAGGGGCCACCGGACCCTTTCTAAGTGGACCTGGCTTACTGGGGAAACGCAGGTGGAACCTCCTGACCAATACCCCAGCGTGAACATCCCGGGCGGGTACCCAAGTCCTCTCCTCGGGCCCGTATCCTCTCCAATGGACCAGGTACTGGAGGGAGCCTTGGACCATCTTGCTGTCCACAATCCTGGCCACCTCGAATTCCACCCCCTCCGGGGTGAGGATGGGAACAGGAGGTCTCCTCGAGGGAGCCAAGGACAGGGAGCAGCGTTTGAGGAGGGAGGCATGAAACACGTAGTGTATCCGAAAAGACGGGGGTAACTCCAGCCGGAAGGAGACAGGATTGAGGACCTCAATGACCTTATACGGCCCAATAAACCGGGGAGCAAACTTCTTGGACGGAACCTTGAGACGCAAGTTCCTAGACGACAACCACACCAGATCCCCGACCATAAACAGGGGGTTAGCAGAACGTTTTTTATCAGCCTGAGTTTTTTGTACGCTCTGGGACACCTCTAGGTTTTTCTGAACCTGGGCCCAGACTGTGCACAGTTCCCGATGAACGACCTCTACCTCAGGATTGTTGGAACTACCAGGTGAAACGGAGGAGAACCGTGGATTAAACCCAAAATTACAAAAAAAAGGAGAGACCCCAGACGAGTTACTGACCCGGTTATTAAGGGAAAATTCGGCGAGGGGAATGAAAGAGACCCAATCAAATTGACAGTCAGAGACAAAACACCTTAAGTATTGTTCTAGAGACTGATTAGTCCTCTCCGTTTGGCCATTGGTTTCAGGATGGAAGGCAGAGGAGAAGGACAGATCAATCCCCAACTTCATACAGAAGGCTCTCCAAAACAATGAAACAAATTGTACCCCTCTGTCCGAAACAATATTGACAGGGACCCCATGGAGACGCAGGATGTGTTTGACAAACAAGGTAGCCAACGTTTTGGCGTTGGGTAGTTTCTTGAGGGGCACAAAGTGGCACATCTTACTGAAGCGGTCCACCACCACCCACACCACCGACTTGCCTTGGGATGGAGGCAAATCGGTGATAAAATCCATAAAGATATGTGTCCAAGGTCTCTGGGGAATGGGCAACGAACGCAGTAAGCCCGCTGGTCGGGACCTGGGAGTCTTGGACCTAGCACAAACCTCACAAGCGGCGACGTAGGCCTTAACGTCTTTAGGCAACCCAGGCCACCAATAATTTCTGGTAATTAGGTGTTTGGTACCCAGGATGCCTGGATGGCCAGATAGTGCGGAGTCATGATTTTCCCTAAGTACCCTTAGCCGGAATTGCAGGGGAACAAACAGCTTGTTCTCAGGAAGGTTCCCGGGAGCTGCACCTTGATCAGCAGCAATTTCAGAGACTAAATCAGAATCGATCGAGGAAATGATTATACCTGGAGGCAAAATACAAGCAGGATCTTCCTCCGAAGGAGGGCTGGCCATGAAGCTACGCGACAGTGCATCAGCCTTAATATTTCTAGACCCAGCCCTATAGGTAACCAAAAAATTGAATCTGGTAAAAAATAACGCCCATCGAGCTTGTCTCGGGTTTAGCCTCCGGGCAGATTCTAGGAACACCAGATTCTTGTGGTCGGTAAGGACCGTTACCTGGTGCCTAGCCCCCTCCAGGAAGTGGCGCCACTCTTCAAATGCCCATTTAATGGCTAAGAGTTCGCGGTTGCCAATATCATAGTTACTTTCAGTTGGCGAAAACTTCCTGGAGAAGTAGGCACAGGGGCGGAGATGGGTGAGGGACCTGGTACCCTGGGACAAGACAGCCCCCACTCCCACCTCAGATGCGTCAACTTCCACGATAAATGGCTCCATTTGGTTGGGCTGAACCAGCACCGGGGCCGAGACAAAGCACTTCTTAAGGACCTCAAAAGCCTGGACAGCCTCAGGAGGCCAGTGGAGGAGATCAGCACCTTTGCGAGTGAGGTCCGTAAGGGGCTTAGCGATGACCGAGAAGTTAGCAATAAATCTCCTGTAATAATTAGCAAACCCCAAAAAACACTGTAACGCCTTCAGGGAGGCAGGTTGGACCCATTCCGCCACAGCCTGAACCTTGGCGGGGTCCATGCGGAATTCATGAGGAGTGAGGATTTGACCCAAAAATGGAATCTCCTGTACCCCAAACACACATTTTTCGGTTTTGGCAAACAGTTTATTTTCCCGAAGGACCTGGAGCACCTTCCTGACATGCTCCACGTGGGAGGACCAGTCCTTGGAAAACACCAGTATGTCATCAAGGTACACTACCAGAAAAATCCCCAGGTAATTTCTCAAAATCTCATTTATGAAATTCTGGAAGACCGCAGGGGCATTACACAACCCAAAGGGCATGACAAGGTATTCGAAATGGCCTTCGGGCGTGTTAAACGCAGTCTTCCACTCATCCCCCTCTTTGATGCGAATAAGGTTATACGCCCCCCGTAGATCCAATTTAGAAAACCATTGGGCCCCCTGAACCTGATTAAAGAGATCAGGAATCAAAGGAAGGGGATACTGGTTCCTTACCGTGACCTTATTCAGGCTACGGTAGTCAATGCATGGCCTAAGACCACCATCCTTCTTCCCCACGAAGAAGAAGCCAGCACCTACCGGAGAAGAAGAGGGACGAATGTAACCCTTGGCCAGGGATTCCTGGATATACACTCTCATAGCTTCACTTTCGGGACAAGAAAGATTAAATATCCTACCCTTAGGAAGCTTAGCTCCTGGTACCAATTCGATAGCGCAATCGTATTCTCTATGAGGAGGTAACACTTCGGAGGCCTCCCTAGAGAAAACATCAGCGAAGTCCTGAACAAACTCGGGTAGCGTATTCGCCTCCTTAGGGGGAGAAATAGAATTAACAGAAAAACATGACGTACAACATTCATTACCCCATTTGGTTAGCTCCCCAGTATTCCAGTCAAACGTGGGATTATGCAACTGCAACCAGGGAAGACCTAGCACCAAATCGTACGATAATCCCTGCATCAACAGTACAGAGCATTGCTCCAAATGCATGGAGCCAACAAGGAGTTCAAAAACAGGGGTATGCTGTGTAAAATAACCATTAGCAAGAGGAGTGGCGTCGATACCCACTACCGGGACAGGTTTAGGCAAATCAATAAGAGGCATAGCAAGGGACATAGCAAATTCCAAAGACATGATATTAGTAGAGGACCCTGAATCCACGAAAGCACTGCCGGTAGCAGACCTACCACCAAAAGAGACCTGAAAGGGAAGCAAGATCTTAGTACGTTTCATATTTACGGGAAATACCTGTGCGCCCAAGTGACCTCCCCGATGATCACTTAGACGCGGAAGTTCTCTGGCTGCAACCTTACGCTTAGGACAGTTGTTCACTTGATGCTTGTCGTCCCCACAGTAGAAGCAGAGACCATTCTTCCTGCGGAATTCTCTACGTTGTTGGGGGGACACGGAGGCCCCGAGTTGCATAGGTATCTCTGAATTTTTCGGGGAGGAACGAAGCAACGGAGCTTCGGGAGGCATCATGGGGGAGTCGGAGGAGAAAACACATAAACGTTCACGTTGTCGTTCCCTGAGACGTCGGTCAAGTCGTATCGCTAAAGCCATAACCTGGTCTAGGGAGTCACAAGAGGGATAGCTAACTAGCAGGTCTTTCAGGGCATTCGACAGACCCAACCTAAACTGGCACCTTAAGGCAGGGTCATTCCACCGAGAAGCTACGCACCACTTCCGAAAGTCAGAGCAATACTCCTCAACAGGTCTCTTACCCTGACTTAAGGTCACCAGCTGACTCTCGGCAAAGGCAGTCCTGTCAGTCTCGTCATAAATAAGTCCGAGAGCAGAAAAGAAACAATCAACGGAGGAAAGTTCAGGGGCGTCAGGAGCCAAGGAGAAGGCCCACTCTTGGGGCCCTTCCTGGAGCCGGGACATAATTATACCCACCCGCTGGCTCTCAGAACCTGAGGAATGAGGCTTTAAACGAAAGTAAAGCCTACAACTCTCCCGAAAGGAGTGAAAAGTCCTCCGGTCCCCTGAGAACCGGTCGGGCAACTTGAGGTGGGGTTCAAGAGGTGCGGTGCGGGGAACTACCAGGGTAGCATCAGGCTGGTTGACCCTCTGAGCCAGGGCCTGGACCTGTAGGGAGAGACCCTGCATTTGCTGAGCCAGGGTCTCACGGGGATCCATAGTGGTGTCAGGGACCAGGGGTAGACTAGGTATGGGCTTGTTATTATGTAACGGCAGGGGGTAGGGAGACGGACAAGTGAGCCCTAATCTACCCGCCACTCTGTCCCTGCCTACTTGCAACGACCCGCCCTAGGCGACGGGGTACAACTGGGCGGCGGTCCCTGCGCTCAGTAAGTGCACGACAAACATACAAGGAACACAAGCAAGGAAAAGGGGCCGTTGCCCACGGCAACACCGTGAGCAACCAGAGTGGTGAACGAGCCGAGTCAAGCCAGGAGTGTGCGAGGTACAAAACGAAAAGCAGAAGAGTAGTCGGTAAGCCAGGGTCGGTATGGAGCAGGATCAAAAATAGCAGGAGCTGTAGCTGGGCCAGGAACCACAAGGAAGGAAACCAAAGCAATAACAAGCACCGAGGGACAGGAAGTGCAGGCTTAAATAGACCGAGGGCGGGAGCTAGCTGAGTCTGGCCAGGTTACGATAGGCTCTCCCACTCCTAAGCCTGCCAGCCTGAATGGTGGAAGCAGGAGTCAGTCTCAGGGATGTATTCTCAGGTGCTGACTGATTAGTTCTGGGAGTTAACCCCGCAGTGCCTGGCAGATCCTTTACACGAATATTCTGATTTAGTCACAATTTTCTCAACCGCTCAAAGTTCACAGTCATGTTGAATTGATGTGTATAAAGACACTACATCAAACAAGGCCAGGATAACCTCACTACCCTCTTTCAACTCCAAACTCTGTAATTTGACTAAAAAAAATCATTAGTATCCTGAATGTACGATTGGGCATCAATAGCAAAACGACTGAGAGATCTATCCAAGAAAATAGCAATGTTAGAAAAAATAGACTTTGTACCCGAGACAATTGGTCATCCTGTGGGGTTAACTAATGTTTTGTGAATTTTTGGTAATATGTACAATACCGGAGTGATAGGGTATGCTACCAACAGGAATCTTTTTAAATCGTCATCAATCAGACCACCGCTATTCGCTTCATTGAGAATTTTCATCATTATTTTAGAAATACTGAATTTGGGGTCGTAGGGAATTTTCATATAAATGTTAGTATCAAGGAGTTGTCAATTAACCTCCCGTGTATACATATCCAGGACGACAGTTTCTCCGCCTTTATCAGCAGGCTTCATAGTTAAACTGTCGTCATGGATAAGTTCATTAAGAGCTGACATTTCATCACTAGACATATTAGCATATTTAAAAGGGTTTTCCGGAACCCATTAATCCAATCCTGTTAAAATAAACATGTCAAATCTAATCTTTTTGCAATGTACTTGCGTTTGAAAAGAAATTCCTAGCCGCGTATCTCATCTTCTCATCGCTAACCCGAAATTCTAACTTCCCCCTCAGCCCCGTCCATCAGCTCTAACTTCCGTTTTCCGTCAGTCTGAGTGTACGGTCACATCATAAATGACGTAACTGTACACTGTGTTAATGGGTTGTACCATGTTCTCTTACTCCTATTCAGAGCATGTGTGGTTGATACACTTAGTGTCCAACATGCATGCTCTATTCCAGTGTTCAGCAACCTTCAGCACCTGGCACGCTCTCCCTGTGTTCAGCACCGTTGTATGCTGCGGCGCTTAAGACAGGGAGACTCGGGGGCAGAGCGGGGAGACAAAGGGGCAGAGTGACACAGTGGTAGAGCGGGGAGACACTTTGGCATGCTCTCCCTGTGTTCAGTGCCGTTATATGCTGCGGCGCTGAACACAGGGAGAGACTTAGGGGCAGAGCGGGGAAAGACAGGTGGAGAGACACACTGGCATGTCCTCCCTGTGTTCAGCACCGTTGTATGCTGCGGCGCTGAACACAAGGAGAGACGGGGGCAGAGCGGAGAGACAGAGTGACAGGCGAAGTGACACACTTGTATGCTCTCGTGTTCAGCACCGTTGTATGCTGCGGCACTAAAGACAGGGAGAGACCCAGGGGCAGAGCGGAGAAACAAAGGGGCAGAGCGACAAAATGGCAGAGCGGTAAGACACTCTGGCATGCTCTCCCTGTGTTCAACGGTGGAGACAGGAGGAGAGACACACTGGCATGCTCTCCTCATGTTCAGCGCCGTTGTATGCTGCGGCGCTGAACACAGAGAGAGACAGGGGTAGAGCGGGGAAACACAGTGTCACGAAGCGGGTTAGTGGACCACTAGGCCGTACCGCCGCAGCGGGGAGGCAGCTGGCCAAACAACAGGACACCCCAGAAATACAATGTCCCGCACAAGGGTACCTGAATAGTCCAGATGGTGGCCGCAGCTCTGGCACAGATGAGATGGGTGCAGCAGATGGCGCCAAACGTGGCGGATGACACAGGAGCCGCAAGTTGCGCCAGACGTGGCGGATTCCTCCGGACGTGGCAGATAACACAGGACGTGGCGGATTCCTCCGGACGTGGCAGATGACACAGGACGTGGCGGATTCCTTTAGACGTGGCGGATTCCTCCAGACGTGGCGGATTCCTCCAGATGTGGCGGATTACACAGGACGTGGCAGATTACACAGGACGTGGCAGATTCCTCAGGACGTGGCAGATGACACAGGACGTGGCGGAATCCTCCGGACGTGGCAGATGACACAGGACGTGGCAGATTCCTCTGGACGTGGCACGACTAGATACTAGGGCAAAGCACGGAAACAGGAACGGGGAACAAGGTACGGGTAACAACAGGAACGGGAAACACTAAGGGACCATTTGCAAGACAGACTGGGAAAACTAACAACGCTCAGGCATCGAACTAGGGGGCTGGACCCCTCTTATAGCCCAGGGTACTCACGGGTCAAAGGTCGTTCAAGATGTGCCCCTTTAAGAGCGGGGACGAGCGTGCGCGCGCACCCTGCGGGCTCCGGCGAAGGTGAGTGGATGCAAGCGCTGGCGTCTCCTGAGGAGGCTGGGGCCAGCGCTTGCCGACTCGTGGCTGCGGCTGTCAGCGGGAGGCTGGAGCTGACAGCCCGCAGCCACGGACGTTACAGTATCCCCCCTCTTACGCCCCCTCTTCTTGGGACCGGAGCGAGAGAGAAACTTCTTTAGAAGAGTAGGGGCATTGAGGTTCTCCTCTGGCTCCCAGGACCTCTCTTCGGGACCAAACCCCCTCCAATCCAACAAATACAAGGTCTTTCCTCTCACTCTCTTGGTGTCCAAGATCTCCTTTACCTCAAAGATGTCCGAGGAGCCGCTGGGAGCAACCGCAGGGCTGGGAGTCTTGGAATAGCGGTTTAGGATCACAGGCTTCAGGAGGGAGACGTGGAAGGAGTTGGGAATCCTGAGGGTAGGAGGCAGCCGAAGCTTGTAGGCGACAGGGTTGATCTGCTGCAGGACCTCGAATGGTCCAAGGAGCCTGGGAGCGAACTTGTATGAAGGCACCTTCAAGCGAATGTTCCGAGAGGACAGCCAGACTTTAGTCCCCGGAAGATACTGAAGCGGCTCTTTTCTCTTAATATCTGCCTTTCGCTTCATGCGATCTACTGCCAGCAAAATAGAGGACCGGGTCTGTTGCCAGATTTGCAGGAAGTCCCCATATGCAGAGTCAGCAGCGGGAACCTGAGATGAAGTCGACACAGGGAGAGGAACTCTGGGATGTTGACTGTACACGATGTGAAACGGAGTGGAAGTTGTGGACTCACTTGTGTGGTTGTTGTAAGAAAATTCGGCCCATGGTAGAAGCTGTACCCAGTTATCGTGCTGTGAAGAGATGAAATGGCGGAGATAATTTTCCATGATCTGGTTGATCCTCTCAACTTGCCCATTGGATTGGGGGTGATAGGCAGAGGAAAAGTCCAATCTCACATCCAGGATTTTACAGAGGGCTCTCCAGAACTTAGAGGTAAACTGAACCCCCCGGTCGGACACAATGTGAAGAGGCAAGCCATGCAAGCAGAAGATGAGCTGAATGAAGAGACTTGCCAGACGAGGAGCAGAAGGTAGGCCGGTCAGCGGGATAAAATGAGCCATCTTAGAGAACCGGTCCACCACCACCCAGACAGTGTTTCATCCTGCTGAGGGGGGAAGGTCTGTGACGAAGTCCATCGCAATGTGCTGCCAGGGGGCATTGGGTACAGGCAGTGGTTGAAGCAGGCCGGCAGGCTTGGAGTGAGTCACTTTGTTAGAGGCACACACCGTGCAAGCAGAGACAAAGTCCAGAACATCCTTAGGTAGCGTGGACCACCAAAAGTGACAAGCAATTAGGTCTCGGGTTTTACGGACACCGGCGTGCCCAGCAAGTTTAGAACTATGTCCCCAGCGGAGAATTCTACTCCTGTCCGCCAACCGAACAAAAGTCCTCCCAGGAGGGATGTCTCTAACCTGCAGAGGATTAGCAGTGACGATGCAGGACGGGTATATGATGGTCTGGAGGGACTCCACCGTGTCTTCCTTCTCAAACGATCTGGACAGGACATCGGCCCTCACATTCTTGTCTGCGGGACGGTAGTGGAGCGCAAACAGAAAACGGGTGAAGAACAGCGACCACCTGGCTTGACGAGGATTAAGTATTTGAGCGGACTGAAGGTAAGTGAGGTTCTTGTGGTCGGTGAAGATCAGGATGGGGTGAGCAGCGCCCTCCAGAAGATGTCTCCACTCCTCCAGAGCCAATTTGATGGCCAGCAGCTCCCGATCTCCAATGGAGTAATTGCGCTCAGCAGAAGAAAACAGTCTAGAGTAGTAGCCACATACTACTGCCTTTCCTTTGGAGCTCCTCTGGAACAGAAGTGCACCTGCACCGACAGAGGAAGCGTCTACTTCCAGTGAGAACTGCCGAGATACGTCAGGATGATGGAGGATCGAGGCTGAAGTGAAGGCACTCTTCAGGCTATTAAATGCAGACTCTGCCTCTGGAGTCCACACTTTGGTGTTCACGCCCTTCTTGGTAAGGGTCGAGATGGGAGACGTCAGAGAAGAGAAGTTAGGAATAAACTGCAGGTAGAAATTGGCGAATCCCAGGAACCGCTGTATGGCCCTTAAGCCTTGGGGACGTGGCCACTCCAGGACAGCCTTCACTTTCTCAGGATCCATCTTGAGGCCTTGATCCGAGATGATGTAGCCCAGGAAGGGCATAGAACTCTTCTCAAAGACGCACTTCTCCAGCTTGGCGTATAAATGATTCTCCCTCAATCGTAGTAGAACCTGACGAACATGCCTCCGATGAGTCGTCTGATCTGGGGAGAAAATCAAAATATCATCGAGATAAACAACACCACAGACATAGAGTAGATCTCGGAAGATGTCGTTAACGAACTCCTGAAACACTGCGGGAGCGTTACACAGTCCGAAGGGCATCACCAGGTATTCGTAGTGCACGTCCCGGGTGTTAAATGCAGTCTTCCATTCGTCACCCCGGCGAATCTGGACTAGATTGTAAGCCCCACGCAGGTCTAGCTTAGAAAAAATTTTGGCCCCTCGTATGCGATCAAATAGCTCAGAGATGAGTGGCAACGGGTATTTGTTCTTGACTGTGATCAGGTTGAGGCCCCTGTAGTCAATGCAGGGACGAAGGGATCCATCCTTCTTTTTAACGAAGAAGAATCCAGCCCCGGCCGGGGAGGAAGATTTTCGTATAAAACCCCTCTCCAGATTCTCCTTTATATAGGCCGACATGGATAGAGACTCAGGCAGGGAGAGAGGATATACCCGTCCACGGGGAAGAGAGGCATTAGGAACCAGTTCAATGGGGCAGTCATAGGTGCGATGTGGAGGCAGCGTCTCAGCCTCCTTTTTGCTGAAAACATCTGCATACTGAGCAAAATGGGGAGGCAGTCCCGACAGCGACTGAGGCAGAGAAGGCTTGACAGGATGGATCTGCAGCAGACAACGACCATGGCACTTGGAGCCCCATTGGAGAACCTCTCCAGAATTCCAGTCCAGGACTGGGGCATGTAGTCGAAGCCAAGGCAGGCCCAGCAGAACAGGATTGATGGCTTTGGGCAAAACAAGGAACTAAATAAATTCAGAATGAAGTACTCCAACCTGGAGCTTCAACGGCTTGGTTCTAGAGGTAATGGGATCAGGCAGAGGCAGTCCATTAACTGAGGCAACAGCCAAAGATGTCTCCAGGGGAACTGTGGGCAGCTGAAGATGATCCACAAGCTCTTTCTGGATGAAATTTGCAGCAGAGCCAGAGTCAAGATAGGCAGAGACTTGATGCGTCCTGTCGCCGGATACCAGGGTCATAGGAATAGTCAGTTTGGAAGCAAATCCTCTGTTAGATTCTGTTCCACCTAGTGTTGTCTCTCCAACCAATCCCAGGCAATGGGGTCTCTCCGGCCTCTGGGGGCACAGACGCACAACATGGCCTCCATGGCCGCAATACAAACAAAGTCCAGAAGTGCGTCTGCGTTGTCTCTCCTGGGTAGACAATTTAACATAATTACTCTGCATTGGGTCCTCTGGTGGGACGACTGAGGAGGATTGCGGGACAGCAGAATCCAGCCTGGGAAGTTCTCTCTCCCGGAAAACCTCTTGGGAACATTCCCGGATCCTCATGTCGACACGGGAGGCGAGTAGGATAAGATCGTCCAGGGTAGATGGCAGATCGCGAGCAGCCAGCTCGTCCTTGATCCCTGAAGACAGTCCCTGCCAGAATGTAGCCACAAAAGCCTCGTTGTTCCAGGTCAATTCAGCAGCCAGGATACGGAACTGAATGGCATACTCGCCCACGGAGAGGTCTCCCTGGTGTAGGGTCAGCAAGGATGCAGCAGCCGAAGAAACTCTCCCAGGTTCCTCAAAGATCGAGCGGAAGGTCTGTAAGAAGCACTGCAAGTCCCGGGTCTCTGGTCCCTGATGTTCCCACAGAGGATTGGCCCATGCCAGGGCTTTGCCGGTAAGGAGAGAGATGATAAAGGCGATCCTGACGTCATCCGAACAGAAGGACCTGGCATGTAGTCTGAAATGGATCAGGCACTGATTCAAAAATCCCCTGCAGGACCTCGGATCTCCGTCATAGCGTGGAGGTAGCGGCAAGAAACACAGGGGGTTGGTACCGGTACAGACAGGAAGTGTAGCAGGCGGAACCGCAGCAACGGGTGCGGTAATGACTGTGGACGGAGCAAGCAGCCGATGGGCTATGGCGTTCACCGACAGGAGGAGCTGGTCTTGTCATGACTGGAGATCCTCCATCTCAGCCAGCATGGCTTGTGTAGACAACGTCTCAGGTTGACCAGCGGGGTCCATGGCCTGAGCGTACTGTCACGAAGCGGGTTAGTGGACCCACTAGGCCGTACCGCCGCAGCGGGGAGGCAGCTGGCCAAACAACAGGACACCCCAGAAATACAATGTCCCGCACAAGGGTACCTGAATAGTCCGGATTGTAGCCGCAGCTCTGGCACAGATGATGGGTGCAGCAGATGGCGCCAAACGTGGCGGATGACACAGGAGCCGCAAGTTGCGCCAGACGTGGCGGATTCCTCCGGACGTGGCAAATAACACAGGACGTGGCGGATTCCTCCAGACATGGCAGATTATACAGGACGTGGCGGATTCCTCCAGACGTGGCAGATTCCTCCGGACGTGGCATATTCCTCTGGACGTGGCAGATGACACAGGACGTGGCGGATTCCTCCGGACGTGGCGGATGACACAGGACGTGGCGGATGACACAGGACGTGGCAGATGACACAGGATGTGGCGGATGACACAGGACGTGGCACGACTAGATACTAGGGCAAAGCACGGAAACAGGAATGGGGAACAAGGTACGGGTAACAACAGGAACGGGAAACACTAAGGGACCATTTGCAAGACAGACTGGGAAAACTAACAACGCTCAGGCATCGAACTAGGGGGCTGGACCCCTCTTATAGCCCAGGGTACTCACGGGTCAAAGGTCGTTCAAGATGTCCGGTGCGCGCGCTGCCCCTTTAAGAGCGGGGACGAGCGTGCGCGCGCACCCTGCGGGCTCCGGCGAAGGTGAGTGGATGCAAGCGCTGGCGTCTCCTGAGGAGGAGGCTGGGGCCAGCGCTTGCCGACTCGTGGCTGCAGCTGTCAGCGGGAGGCTGGAGCTGACAGCCCGCAGCCACGGACGTTACACACAGTGACAGAGCGAAGTGACACAATTGCATGCTCTCCCTGTCTTCAGCAGCGTTGAATGCTGCGGCGCTGAACACAAGGAGAGACTCGGGTAGAGCGGGGAGACACAGTGGCAGAGTGGGGAGAGACACACTGGCATGCTCTCCCCGTGTTCAGCATCGTTGTATACTGCGGTGCTGAATACAGGGGGAGACACAGGGAGAAACTACTAGGGGAGGAAACATTGGCGCTTTGATTCATGGGATTTGTAGTCTTTATTCACAAAAGAAAATGGCCCATCACAGCAAAATGCGATATAAACAAACTGGAAAATAACCTTAACCCCTTCAGGACCAAGCTATCTTTGGCCTTCAGGACCAGACCCATTTTTTCAAATCTGACGTGTCACTTTATGTGGTAATAACTTCGGAATGCTTTTACATATCCAATCGATTATGAGATTGTTTTCTCGTGACATATTGTACTTTAGGGTAATGAAAAAATTTGGTGGATAAATTTATTGCTTATTTGTGAAAAACACCAAAATGTTTAGAAAATTTGAAGAAATTATGATTTTTCTAATTTTAAATGTATCTGCTTGTAAAACACACAAAATAGTTACTAATTAACATTTCCCATATCTCTACTTTATGTTTGCATCTTTTTTTGAACATCCTTTTATTTTTCTAGGTCGTTACAAGGCTTAGAACTTTAGCAGCAATTTCTCATATTTTTAAGAACATTTCAAAAGGCCATTTTTTTCAGGGACGGGTTCAGTTCTGAAGTGGTTTTGAGGGCCTTATATATTAGAAACCCCCATAAAACACTACATTTTGAAAACTACACCCCTCAAAGTATTCAAAACAGCATTCAGAAAGTGTTTCAACCCTTTAGGCGTTTTACAGGAATTGAAGGAAAGTAGAGGTGAAATTTTCAAGTTTCATTTTTTTTTACAAAATTCATTTGTAATACATTGTTTTCTGTAACACAGAAGGTTTTACCCGAGAAATGCAACTCCATACTTATTGCCCAGATTCTGCAGTTTTTAGAAATATCCCACATGTGGTCTTAGTGTGGTAATGGACTGAAAAACAGGCCTCAGAAGCAAAGGAGCACCTAGTGGATTTTGGGGCCTCCTTTTTTTAGAATATATTTTAGGCACCATGTCAGGTTTGAAGAGGTCTTCTGGTGCCAAAACAGTGGAAACCCCCAAAAGTGACCCCATTTTTGAAACTACACCCCTCAGAGAATTTATCTAGGGGTATAGTTAGCATTTTTTACAAGGAATAAAGGATAAAAAGCACCCCAACATTTTTAAAGCTATTTCTCCCGATTACGGAAATACCCCACATGTGGTAATAAACTGCCGTTTGGACCCACGGCAGTGCTCAGACGGGAAGGAGCACCATTTGGATTTTGGAGAGCTGATTTTACTAGAACATTTTTCGGTGCCGTGTCGCGTTTGCAACGCCCTGGAGGGACCTAAACAGGGGAAACCCCCCAAAAGTGACTCCATTTTGGAAATTATGCCCCTCAAGGAATTTTTCTAGTGGTATAGTTGGCATTTTGACCCCACAGGCTTTTTGCTGAATTTATTAGAATTAGTCTGTGAAGATGAAAATTTACCTTTTCTCTGAAAAAGCATAGAATTTTCCAATTTTTATAAGGAATAAAGGAGAAAAAGCACCTCAACATTTGTAAAGCAATTTCTCCTGATTACGGCAATACACCATTTGTGGTAATAAACTGCTGTTTGGACCCACGGCAGGGCTCAGAAGGGACGGAGCACCATTTGGATTTTGCAGCTCGGATTTTGCTGAATTGGTTTCTGGGGGCCATGTCGCATTTGCAGAGTCCCTGGAGTACCAGTATAGTAGAAATTCCCCAGGTGTGATCCCATTTTAGATTTTATTCGAGTTGGGCCGTGAAAATGAAAAAATATTTTTTCCAATAACCTATAGATTTAGCTCATAATTTTTCATTTACACAAGGAATACAGGAGAAAGGGCACCCCAAAATGTGTGACAAAAATTCTCCTGAATAGGGAACTACCCCATATGTGGTTATAAACTGCTATTTAGACACACAGCAAGGGTCTAAAGGGAAAAAGCACAATTTTGTTTTTGGAGTGGAGATTTTACAAAATTCGTTTTTGGCGCCATGTTGCATTGCGCTAAGCTACCAGTACAGTGAAAACCCCTGAGAAGTGACCCCATTTGGGAAATTATACCCCTCAAGGAATTCATCTAGAAGTGTAGTTAGCATTTTGACCCCAAAGGTTTTGTAGAAATTAGTGCACAGTGGATGTTGCAGATTTAAAATTGCCATTTTCCACAGATATGCTATTTCAGTGCCCAATGTGTTGTGCCCAGCTTGTACCACTGTAGACACACACCCCATAAATTATTGTTAAACAGTTCTCCAGAGTACAGTAATACCCCATATGTGGTCATAAACTGCTGTTTCGGCACACTGCCAGGCCCAGAAGGACCGCCATTTGGCTTTTGGAGCGCAGATTTTGCTTGGTAGTAGTTTTGTTTAGTGTTTTACTGGTGTTTCATCTTATAGCATATGTAAGCTGGGCGGAGTGCATCAGGGTATATGTAAGCTGCGCGGAGTACATCAGGGTATATGTAAGCTGCGCGGAATACATCAGGGTATATGTAAGCTGCGCGGAGTACATCAGGGTATATGTAAGCTGCGCGGAGTACATCAGGGTATATGTAAGCTGCGCGGAGTACATCAGGGTATATGTAAGCTGCGCGGAGTACATCAGGGTATATGTAAGCTGCGCGGAGTACATCCGGGTATATGTAAGCTGGGCGGAGTACATCAGGGTATATGTAAGCTGGGCGGAGTAAGTCAGGGTATATGTAAGCTATGTGGAGTACATCAGGGTATATGTAAACTGGGCGGAGTGCAACAGGTCATAATAGGATGATGTAATAATGGGGTAAATGAATAATAAAATTAATTATCCATGGATAGTGACGTATGCTTTAAACCAATCCTTTATGCACAGGCCGGATTATTGGGTGCAGGAGTCGCACTTCTAAAGGGTGTCCGTTGTATTGTACAAAATATCCGCACTCCAGCATTGTCTAATCTTTGACTTCACTAGCCCCACATGTAGCACAGACTCCAAAATGTCATTGTTCTCGCTGCATTTACAGGGTCTACCAGTGGGTGCTAGCAAATGATGACGTGAGGTTTTAGGTGAAGAACTGCTGCACATATAAATTAGTCTGGGCCGTCGTTTTGCATTATTGCGTTCCAAGAGTCATAACTTTTTATTTTTCCGTTGACGAGCTGTGTAAGTGCTTGATTTTCATGGGATGAGCTGTAGTTTTTATTAGTATCATTTTGGGGTAAATGTGATAATGTGATCAGTTTTTATTAAATTTTTTGGTAGGTGAGGAGACCAAAAAACAGGAATTCTATCGCTGTTTTTTTTAATCAATTTTTAACGGCGTTCTCTGTGCAGCATAAACAACATCTATACTTTATTCTGCGGTATACCAAATTTACATTGTTTTTATATGTTTTACTACTTTTACACAATAAAAAAACCTTTTTATAAATAAAATGTTTTAGTGTCACCATATCCTGAGAGCCATAACTTTTGTATTTTTCTGTTGACGGAGCTGTGTTAGGGCTTGTTTTTTGCGTGACACACTGTAATTTTTATTGGTATCATGTTTGGGTACATGCGACTTTTTGATCACTTTTTATTCCATTTTATTGGAAACAACGTGACCAAAAAAGGAAATTCTGCCATTGTTTTTTATTGTACTTTTTTTACGGTGTTCAACATGCGGGATAAATAATATGATATTTTTATAGGTCACGCCGATACGAACGTGGCGATACCTATTAGGTCTAGTTTTTGTCTTTTTTTCCATTTTTTTCTAATTATAAAGGGCTTGATCAGGGAAACAAGGCGATTATTGTTTTTATTACGTAAAACTTTTATTTATTTATCTAATACTTTTTAAAATCTTTTTTATTACTTTTAATTTTACAGATACTAGGGGACTGGAAGACCTGATCGTCTGATCCCCTGTACAATACACTGCACTACTTGTGTATGTACTTGTGTAGTGCAGTGTATTGTAACTGTAATTTTACAGCTGACAGTTGAGCCTATTACGTCCTGCCTCGGGGAGGACCTAATAGGCTCTCGTACCTGGCAACCAGGAAGCCATTGCAACCATCAGAACCCCGTGATTTTTCGCGGGGGGCCAACAGGGTACAGGGGGAGCCCCCTCCCTCTGTGTCAATCACTTAAATGCCGCTGTCGCTATTGACAGCAGCATTTGAGGGGTTAAATGGCGGCGATCGGAGAGAACTGTGATCGCTGCCGTTGCAGCGGGATGTCAGCTGTATATTACAGCCGACACCCGCTGAGGATGAAGCGCGCACAGCTCTTGTGCCTGCTTTATCCTCAGGGCGTTACTGTACGCCCATTTGCGGGAACGAGCCGCTAAAAAGGACGTACAGTAACGCCCATTTGCGGGAAGGGGTTAAAGAGGCTCTGTCACCACATTATAAGTGCCCTATCTTGTACATGACGTGATCGGCGCTGTAATGTAGATTACAGCAGTGTTTTTTATTTAGAAAAACAATCATTTTTGACGGAGTTATGACCTATATTAGCTTTA
Source organism: Rhinoderma darwinii (assembly GCF_050947455.1). Taxonomy (NCBI): domain Eukaryota; kingdom Metazoa; phylum Chordata; class Amphibia; order Anura; family Rhinodermatidae; genus Rhinoderma; species Rhinoderma darwinii. Next base: position 64,913,988 of record NC_134696.1, read on the forward strand.
TGCTAATGAGTTTCTTAATGGACAACTGGGCGTGTTTTACTTTTTGACCAAGTGGGCGTTGTACAGAGGAGTGTATGACGCTGACCAATCAGTGACCAATCAGCGTCATACACTTCTCCCCATTCATTTACACAGCACATAGCAATATAGCTTTATCACTATGTGCAGCCACATAAACACACTATAACGTTACTGCAGTGTCCTGACAATGAATATACATTACCTCCAGCTAGGACGTGATGTGTATTCAGAATCCTGACCACTTCTGTAGCGTCTGTGTGAGACTACAGCACAGCACAGTGAGATCTCTCTGTACGCCTGCTATGCTGTAAATCACATAGAAGGACAAGGAAGTGGTCAGGATTCTGAATACACATCCCGTCCTGGCTGGAGGTAATGTCTATTCATTGTCAGGACACTTGATTAACATTAATGTGTGTGTATGTGGCTGCACATCATGTTCTAGTAAGAACAAACAGGTGGAGAACATAGGTTGAACAGAAGTAACAGATATAAATGTTTATTAAATAAAAAAAATTATGTTGGAAAACCCCTTTAAGTTTAATATCGTCATGTGTTGTTCTCAAATTCCTGACTGCGTTTATAAATGCATCAATGACTGGTGCAGTAGACTGAGGTACAAACCAAGTCCTTCAATTCCAAGTCCTTCTAGCTCTGTGTCTCTAGGTTTAGATGTGTAAACAGGGAGACGCGCTGCCGACGTGATAATAATGTATGATGTTTAGTTGATCGGTGCTCACTGCACCGGCCGATTATCGGCAGGTGTAATAGGGGCTTTACTCTTAATTTACTGATAAAATCTGTACTCAGTAAAGCAGAGATGAGACAGATTATCACCTCCCAGAGGATTCAGGTTACAGCTGCTGCCCATAGATGTGCGCAGAAAGGAAAGTGGAGGAGGAAAAGGGAGCAGCTGCAGAGAGAGACATAGACACACACAGACACTGCTGCAGATTCTAGTAAGTGTTTTACTAGAATCCAGCACTAGGATGAGACAGTAAACTTACTAGAAGCAGCAGCAACAGCATAGAGGACATTATATAGCAGGATTGAGCAGTGTAGCTATGAATCCAGCATTGAGTGAGATAGAACTCTAGAAGCTGCAGCAGCGTCTGTCTGTGTCTCTTTCCCTGTCTCTCTGCAGCTGCTCCCTCCTCCTCCCTTCTCCGTAGACATCTATGGGCAGAAGTTGTAACCTGATCTCTCAGTGAGCTTATAATCCATTTTTATCTCTGCCATACTGAGTATGGATTTTACCAGTGAATTGAAACTGAATGATCAGTGCAGGAGGCATGGAGAGAAGTAGAGAATTCTGATGAGTGGAGAAAAAGGTGTTTTTCTATTATAAGACACTGTATATTACAAAGTTTGTTATCTTCATTTGTACTATTGATTTATGGAAAAACATTTTTAAAAAGATGGTTATACTTTAAAGGATCAGCTGCTAACATTTTAATGCTAGATACCTTATGGAGTTTTTGTGGAATACATGCCCTGACGAGTCAGATTCGTTTTGGCAGGACAAAGGGGACCTACACAATATTAGACAAGTCGCTCTATATATATGGCAGAGGTCGGGGAGGTGCGTATGGAGCTGGCTCATGGCCTGAGTCCGCTCCATAAAACAAGCATGTCAGCTGTATCTTACAGACAACAGCAGTGTAACGATTGTGAATCCGCTAGTTTGACTTCTTAGATGCCACAACCAACAGTGACCGCGGCATTTAACCTGTTAGAATATAGCCCCCTGACATGCCATTGTCCCTCCCCCTGCAATGTGCTGGTGGTTGTCATGGCAGCCGGGGGGCCTAATTAAGGCCTTCCGGTCTGCCATCTTTGTACACTTTCGGCAGGGCTTAAAGAAGCACTCCACTTAATTTTTTTATTGCACCCTCCATTTGTACATTGGTGTTTCAGTGGGGTGCTGTGTGTAGAAATACTTACCGATCCCCGCATCTTGCAGTCTTTCTGATTCAGCGCCGCTCACATGATCTTCATTCTGACCTGGTGTGGAATCGCTGCTGTTCAGAAAAACTTAAGAAAGGCCCTCAATGCATTCCTATGGAGCCTCGTTCTGGCTCCCATAGGAATGCATTGAGAGCCTGAGTTCCGCTTTATTCAAAAGCATAGTGACTCCAGACAAGTCAGAGGGAAGATCACGTGAGTGGCGCTGGACCCGAAAAAGACAAAATGCGAGGATCGGTAAGTATTTTTGCACAAAGCACCCCACTGAAACACCAATGTACAAATGGAGGGTGTACAAATAAAAAAATAAAGTGGAGTGCTCCTTTGATAGGTGCCTGTCAGAAACACAATATACTGTGATACATTAGTATTGCAATATATCATGTGAGCGGTCCAACAATTGCTGGTTCAAGTCCCTTAGGGGGACTATTAAAAACAGTTACAGTTTTTTTCATATATGAAAAAATAAAATACAAATATCAACAGGTAAAAAAAAAATAATTAACATAACTGGTATTCCCATGTCCGTAAAAGGCTGAACTATCACAATATAATATTATTTAACCCGCACAATAAACGCAGTAAAAAAAATTCAACAACAGAATCACTGTTTTTTGGTCACCTCAGCTCCCACATAAAATGGAATAAAAAGTAATCAAAAAGTCTCATGAACCCCAAAATGGTGCCAATAGAAACTACAGCTCACCTTGCAAAAGTCAAACCCTTATACTGCTCAATCGACTAAAAAAACAAAAAAAAACAAAACTGTTATGGCTCTCAGAATATGGCGACACAATTTTTTTTTAATTTTTAACAATTTGTTTTTTCTTTGAAGTAGTAAAACATAAAAAAACTATATAAAATTGGTATCGCCATAACCAAATTGACTTGCAGAATATAATTAACATGATGTTTTTACTGCACGTTGAATGCAGTAAAAACGTAACCCCCAAAAAATGGAGGAATCACTGTTTTTTTTACAATTCCACCCCATAAATATATTTTTTCCAGTTTCTCAGTACGTTATATGGTACAATAAATGGTACCATTAAAAACTACAACTCGCCCCACAAAAGAAAGCCTTCATATGGCTAGGAACAAATAAAAATGAAAACCCTAAAAATGGCTGCGGTGGAGAGGGTTAATGTTATGGCTGATCTATGTATATATATATATATATATATATATATATATATATATATATATATATATATCCCAAAGAAATAAATCTTGCAGCACTCCGATAGAATAGATGAAAAACTGTGGTTTTTTATTCAAGCCAACATAGAAAAAGTGCGACGTTTCAGTCCAACATTAGGACTTTTTTCAAGCAAAAACGGTATATATATATTGTAGAAGTTTGGGGAATGTTGTTAGGCAAAAGACACTCTCAGTGCAGTATTCTGGTTACACAGGACTTTAGAAGATTTATTTCTCTTTCAAGCAGGGAAGTCCAATAAACACACAGGTAGCTTGTTTCATCGGCATACACAATGTTTAGATCAGAAAGAAACGTTTCAAGCAACAAAGTCCAAGCATAAAGCATACAGCTCAGTCCCTTTTCAGGGGTTAGCTCTCACCCCTTTGTAAATGTCAGATCTATTCAGCAGCAGACCAGTCTTCACACTCATAGGGTATGTTCACACGGCCAAATTTCAGACGTATACGAGGCGTATTTTGCCTCGTTTTATGTCTGAAAATAGGGCTACAATACGTCGGCAAACATCTGCCCATTCATTTGAATGGGTTTGCCGACGTACTGTGCAGACGACCTGTTATTTACGCGTCGTCGTTTGACAGCTGTCAAACGACGACGCGTAAAAATACAGCCTCGTCAAAAGAAGTGCAGGACACTTCTTTGGACGTTTTTGGAGCTGTTTTCTCATAGACTCCAATGAAAACAGCTCCAAAAACGGACGTAAAAAACGCAGCGAAAACGGCGTGAAAACGCCGCGAAAAATGCGAGTTGGTAAAAAAACGTCTGAAAAGCAGGGTCTGTTTTCCCTTGAAAACAGCTCTGGATTTTCAGACGTTTTTGTTGACTACGTGTGAACATACCCTTACTTTCCTACACACACACTCCCAGCAGTGCTTTTGCTTTTCTCTTATTTAATCAGCCTGCACCTGTGTGGAGGGAGGACACTACGTTATCCTCTTAATAGGCGTCTAGGAATACATCACCTTTGGCAGACTAACCCCCTTAACCTGTTACAATATATATATACAGTGCATTCAGAAAGTCTTCAGACTAATGACAAAGGTGAATTTTAGAAATGTTTGCAAATTTATTAAAAATGAAATAATCAAATTTCACATGGACATAAGTATTCAGACCCTTTGTTATGACACTTGAAATTTAGCTCTGCGGGCCTCCCATTTCTCTAGATCATCTTTAAAATGTTTCTACACCTTAATTGGGGTCCACCTGTGGTAAAAATCATTTGATTGGACATGATTTTGAAAGAAACACCCCTGTCTATATAACGTCTCACAGCGGACAATGCATATCAGAGCAAAAACCATGATGAGGAAAGAACTGCCTGTAGAGCTAAGAGCCAGGATTGTGTGGAGCACAGATCTGGAGAAGGGTACAAAAAAAATTCTGGTGCACTATAAGTTCCTAAGAGCACAGTGACCTCCATAATTCTTAAAGAGGCTCTGTCACCAGATTTTGCAACCCCTATCTGCTATTGCAGCAGATCGGCGCTGCAATGTAGATTACAGTAACGTTTTTATTTAAAAAAAACGAGCATTTTTGTCCAAGTTATGATCATTTTTGTATTTATGCAAATGAGGCTTGCAAAAGTACTGAAGAGAAGTGGATGATACTTCTCGTCAGAACGCCCAGCTAGTAAAAGAAGTAAAAACGCCCCGATGTACACAAACAATACACGCCCAGTTGTACTTTTTTTTAACTTTTCAACGCGCCCAGTTGTACTTTTGCAAGCCTCATTTGCATAAATACAAAAATGGTCATAACTTGGCCAAAAATGCTCTTTTAAAAAAAACAAAAAACTTTACTGTAATCTACATTGCAGCGCCTATCTGCTGCAATAGCAGATAGGGGTTGCAAAATCTGGTGACAGAGCCTCTTTAAGTGGAAGAAGTTTGTAACAACCAGGACTCTTTCTACAGCTGGTCACCTGGAGTTTGCAAAAAAGCACCTAAAGGACTCTCAGACTGTGAAAATCAAGATTGATGAAACCAGGATTTAACTTTTTGGCCTCAATTCTAAGCGTTATGTCTGGAGGAAACCAGGCATTGCTCATCACCTGCCCAACACCATTCCTACAGGGGGGGTGTTTTTCAGCGGCTGGGACAGGGAGACTGCTCAGGGTTGAGGGAAAAATTTATGGAGCCAAGTACAGAGATATTCTTAATGAAAACCTGATCCAGAGTGCTCAGGACCATAGACTGGTCCAAAGGTTCACCTTCCAACAAGACAATTACCCTGAGCACACAGCCAAGACAACATAGGAGTGTCTTAGGGACAACTCTATGAATGTTTCTTGAGTGACCCAGCCAGAGCCCTTACTTGAACCTAAACAAACAAACAAACAAACAAACAAACAAACAAACAAACAAACAAACAAACAAACAAAAACAAACAAATAAACAAACAAACAAACAAACAAACAAACAAACAAACAACTCTGGAGTAACATGAAAATGGCTGTCCACATTCAACCTGACAGAACTTGAGAGAGCTTGAGAGAAGAATAGCACAAAATTCACAAATCAGGGTGAGCAAACCTTGTGGTATAAGCAGGGATTACTAACATTCTGTTATCACTTTGTCATTATGGGGTATTGAGTGCTGAATGATGGGGAAAAACTAGATTTTTTTGTATTTTAGTACAAGGCCTCAACATAACAAAATGTGAAATAATTGAAAAGATCTGAAGACTTTCTGAATGCACTGTGTATATACGCATAGCTATACATACACATATATACAGAAGTGTAATGAAAAAAACATCCTGTTGGGTGTTTAAACAAAGTCCCAAACTGTCAGCTAACACTACCACTATGAATGAAGGAATCTTAACCCCATTCCGCTCAAGTGGGATCCCTCACGTTTAACTCCTTAGTTGCCGCAATCAATAGCGTTAGCAACATCTATGTAATTGAAAAGAGAGGGCGGTCACTCTGCGATGGCCCACTGGCCCTTCCACGACACAATCATGGGGTGCAGATGGATCCAATGGCAGCCTGGAGCCATAATGGAGGCCCCCAGGTCTGCCATCTTTGTGCTCCTATGAATCCCTGCCAGAGGCTGGGCTTTATAAGAGCCTGTAAAAATCACAATATACTGCACTATATTAGTAGTGCAGTACATCGAGCAAGCAATCCAATGAATGGTGGTTCAAGTCCCCTAGGGGGATCAATAAAAAAAAAATGCAGTTAACCCCTTCAAGACTAAGCCATTTTAGATCTTTTGGACAAAGCCAGATTTTTGAAATCTGGTGTCACTTTCTCTCAGAATAACTCAATGTTTTTAAATATCTAAGTAATTTTGACATTGTTTTTTCGTCACATATTGTACTTTCTTTTGATGAAAAATTTAGGTCAATGCGGTTTACATTTATATATTAAAAGCCGACAAGAATGGTTAAAAGATTTTAAATAGCATTTTTTCTACTTTGAACATGAAAAATATATGCTGTATATTTTATGAATATGTTATTAGATTTGTTTTACCATAAGTCTACTAGATTATGAAAATTTTTAACCCTTTTTGTCACTTTTTGGGTATATCCCAATGCTTTAGAAAATATAAATTTTTCATATTTTTATGCACCTAGCCACTTTGGAGGAACACTGGTGGTGCTGGAATGATGGAAAAACTCCATAAATTACCCCATTTTGAAAACTACACCACAAAAATATTTTATCTAGGGGAGTGATCACTTTTTTGACCCCGTAGTTGTTTTTGCAGAATCTTGTAGAAATCTCTCATGAAAAATAACATTTTTAATTTCTTCACAAATGCCTTTTTTATAAGACAGATTTTTCAGGCACAGAGCATGCAAGTGCAAAAACGCAACTCAACATTTATTGGGCTATTTCTTCTCGGTACAGAGATACCCCCAAAGTGGCCCAAATATGTTGTCTGGACACATGGCAGTGCCTGTAAGTGAAGGAAACCCGTCCGTCATGGACCGCTGCATCTCCTTACCCAGTGACGGCCGGGACTGCATACTCCTGTCTTCTGGCCGACGTCTCCCTCCCCGAATCACTTGTGGCCGCTCTGCCCCGTAGTGTTTGCGAGGGGGCCAGCGCGCGCACATGGAAATAATGTTTAATTAGCCCCAGTTCACCCTGGACTATAAGAAGGGCCCTGCCGTTTCATTCCTTGCCTGAGCGTTGCCTACCCATGTTCGTATTGCAAATGGTCCCTTAGTTGTATCCTGCTCCCAGCATTCCCGTGCCCTGCTACCTGTATCCTGTATCCTGTGTTGTGTTGTGTTTGTTTCTGAGCCTTATCTAGTGTTGGAGTCGTGTTGTGTCATGTGCCATGCCTGCTGTCATACACCACATCTGGTGTCATCTGCCAGTCCTGGTATCATCCGCCACGTATGGCACCACCTGCCTGGTCAAGTTTCATCTGTGCTAGAGCCTCTGCTAATGTCTGGACTCTTACAAGTACCCTTGTGCTAAGGACTTTGCATAGACTGTGATTTGGCCAGCTGCCACTCTGCTATGGCGGAGCGGCCTAGTGGGTCTACATACCCCTAGATCGTGACAGTCGGCCTTCTTGGATGACAATTCATCCCATGTGACTACCGCTGCAGCCAATCATAGGCTGCAGCTGTCTTCTGGGATGAAACATCATCCCAGGAGGCTGATTCTACAGTTCTCCTCAGTGGCCATTCCGGGCGAAAAACTGTACCACAATTTGGTGCGGTTTTTCGGCCGGAATTCCCTGCGGCCACTGGGACAGATATGCTGTGTTCCTTTACGCAGCTTATCTGCCCCATGTAAACTCAGCCTTAGTGACCTCTTCACTTTGGAGTGCCCTGCTCTCTCCAATCTGCAGGGTTTGGCTCAGAAGTGTCTTTGGGAGGCTTTTTCTTTTATTTTTTGCGGACCTCCCCGCACACCACAGTTTTTTGTCCCGCCAGGCACTTTAACAGGGATAGAACTCGTTTACCAGTTATCAAGGTACAGGTGGTACTCCTGATCAAACAGTGGGTGCAGGAGGACCCACACAATTCTCTCGGTTGTGGTCAGGATGGGGTTAAAGTTTGGGGGCTTAATATGACTGTCCATCTGCTCAAAAATGTGTATGTAGCACAACTCCGACTCACACAACTTATAATGTTTTATGCCATTCCTGGCACGCTTACCCTCCCCTTAAAATGCACCACAGACTCGTCAATTTAAAATTGTTGTCTAGATGTATATGTGGCAGAATATTTTGGGGCAAAAAATAAATAAGGGGTTTAATTTTGTAGAGTTGGTTGAAATTATTCTATCCGTCTTTCTGATTATAGAATCCCCTACGACTATAAATTGTCTTGGCTTACCTGCATTACCATCCCGCCGACTACTAGCTGGGCTGTTCTCCCGGCTGTTAGGGAGATCAGTATCCACTAGGGCTGCCATTTCTGAGACCGACACCCTCGCATCATCACCCAACTTGGCAATTTTTCTTGGAATGTCAGAAACAGGATTGGCCTTCCTTTTCTTGGACCCCTTTCTACTGCCCCTAACTACATTAACCCAGCTACTTGCCTGATCCTGCTCACCCATGTCTTCACCCTCCAGGTCTAACCCACTAACTGCATGCTCTTTGAGCAGCATGCTCCGCTCAAGATTGTCTATCTTCCTCAGTGTTGCATTTTGCTCCTCCAGATCTCTAATGTGAGCTTCCAGGTGACCAACATGCTCACATCTGCCACAGAGGTATTCATCCTGGAACTCCTGCTCCAGTCGTGCATACATATGGCAAACTTTGTACTGAAGAAAACCTCCAATCTTGCTGTCCATTATCCCAGTTACAAAAAAAACTGCGAACAGTTGTTAATGCAAAAAGAAAAGAAGAGTACTTACTGGGGTTTAACTCCTCTTTTTAACTCCGGTTTTGTAACTCCACTTTATATACAAACCACTTGTTTTACAAGCCCACTAGAGCTGGCTCTCTAAAGCCCTGAGGGCTAATTTATACCACCTGGGACCAGTTAACCCCTCCCCCTAGTCAGCTGCTCAGCAGGAAGTAAGCTGCAAAGAAAAAAATGGTTTTAAATTGTGTCACTTTTGCAAACTTCTTTTAGCAAGCAAACAATCAATTCATATATCACATACACTGGCCCCCACTTTGTCACACACAACACAGTCAATCCGGTTTTGTAACTCCACTTGATATACAAACCACTTGTTTTACAAACCCACTAGTCACATAGTCCTTCCTCCAAACCCACCTTTCAAAGTTTGATTGACACCCCCTGGCTGTTATACATCACTACCAGTCTCCTCCAACTTTCTCGGAGGCGCCATTGCCTTGTACTACTTGGGCATTCACCGTGCAGCGAGGTGTATTCTGCCCGGCTGCACCGCGCATACCTGTACAAGTCAGCGTCGCATCTGCAAGAGTTGGAGGAGGCTGCTAGTGATGTAGAACAGCCAGGGGGATGTCAATAAAAATCTGGTAGGCGCCATTTCAATTTTCGCCTCAGGCAGCAGAAAAGCTAGAATCGGCCCTGCCTGGGCCAAAAGAGGGTGGAGTGCTGGTACCAGTAGAAAAAGAAAGACTATATATATATCCAAGGAGAGAAAGAAAACCTGGACCGCACATCCACTTGCTATAGCAATTGATGCCGCTGCAACACAGCACCTGCAGAGGGAAAAACCCAGCAGACCAACAGCACCTATGCTGCCGGTCTAAGCCACCTTGGCTCTGAACCACGTCACCCCACAGATACAGCATCACAGCAACAAAAGCCTACCACACACCACAAAAAATGAACAAACGGAAAAAGCTTAACTTTTCCTTGTAGTCTAAGCGGCCAACTGAGAACAAATAGGTATTTAACCAGCACGATAAACGCAGTGAAAAAAAAAATCGTTTGAAATGCCAGAATCGCTGTTTTAACATCAAGAAGAAAAGGGATTCCGTTGAAGGAATATATAATGTTAGTCTGTGATACTTTAATAGCTATATGTACTGCTACTGTTTCATAATATTCACTACAGCCCATATATAGTTAAATTACCCAAAATAAATATATTGAGTAAAGAAATTCATTTTTAAAGCATGAATGGATTTTATACCAGGCAAAGTTTGGCTAATACATGAGTGACAAACAGTTTATGTACTTGTTCCTTGTCTCTAATGTAAACATTTTATTTTTCTTCCAGAATAACTCTTCGATACTATAGACATTTTCTAGCAATTCTGTTTGCCATTCAGGAAATAAATGAAAGTCATGTACTTCTTCCGAATATCACAATGGGATTAGAGATTTTTGACTCTTGTGCATATGAAAACAGAGCATTAGATAGCACTATGAAATTGCTAACAGGTGACCAAAACATGATCCCAAATTACCAGTCTAAAAATAAAAAAGGGACCTTGGTTGGAATCATTGGACATATGGCATCCTCCATCACCAAAATCATGGCAAAGCTTACAGGAATCTATAGATACCCACAGGTAAGTGTGCTAGACTGCTATTTTGAAAAATTCAAGCCACGTCTTTTTGCATGCACTTTAGGCAACAATACTGATTTTCAGTGACAATTAATTTTATATATATATATATATATATATATATACATGCTTTTCAGCCATAACATTAAAACTGCATGCCTAATATTATGTAGGCCCCCCCTCGTGCTGCAAACACCGCTCTGACCCATCAAGGCATTAACTCCAGAAGACTACTGAAGGTGTCATGTGGCAGTTCGCTTAAGTTCTGTAAGTTATGGAGATGGGGCCTCCATGAATCAGACCTGTTTTTCCAGCACATTCCACAGATCGTATTAAGATCTATCAAAATTTGGAGGCTAAGTTAACACTCTTTTTCATGTTCCTTAAACCCTTGCTAAACAATCTTTGAAGTCTAGCAGGGAGCATTATCTTGCTTAAAGAGGCCACTGCCATTAGGAAAGACTGCTGCCATCAAGGGGTGTACCTGTTGCAACAATGTTTAGGTAGGTGCTACCTGTCAAAGCAACATCCACGCATGGTTTTGCAGAAAAACATTACCCAGAGCATCAAACTGGCTCTGATGATTTGCCTTCTTTTCACAGTGCTGTAGCAGCAGCTCGCTGAGCTATATAGTATGCTGAAAAGCACCTTTTCCAGTGTCCAGCTTCACCAGTCTATTAATTTATAATCCAGTTTCAGGTCTGTCTAGCCACACCCACTGACTTCCTATATAAACCTTGCCCTTGCACCTTTTATAGCCAGACTATTGAGCTTCCTGCCTTTAGTCTAGCTCACTGCTGCTTGCTGCATTACACTACAAACTGTCACTGCCTATCTGTGTTCTGAACTTGTTTTGCTTCTGACTAAGTCTCTGCCTTACGCTAGAAATGGTTACTGTTTGTCTGGGTACCAAACTTGGATGGCTTCTGACCACGTCTCTGCCTTACGCTACAAACTTGCCGCTTATCTGTGTACCAAACCTGCACTGCTACTTGACAACTCCTTAATTACACCATACTTGCTGATTGTTTCAGCCTCTGGAATCGAAACTGCTTCCAGACCTGGACAAATGCATCCCGGTAGCATCTTTATCCCAAGCAATGCAAACGTACCCAGTCGTCCACAGGATGTAAAGAAAACATGATTCATCAGACCAGGCTACCTCCTTCCATTGCTCCATGCTCCAGTTATGATGCATGATGCGCATGTGCCCATTGTAGGCGCTTTCAGTGTAGGACATGGGTTAGTATGACCGGTCTGTGGCTATGCAACCCCAAATGCAGCAAGCTGGGAATGTACTGTGTACTTTGTGCCCTGGCATCATAGCCGGGATTAGCCGTTTCAGCAATTTGTGCTACAGTAGCTCTTTTGTGGTATTGGAACAGATGGACTAGCCTTTGCTCCCTATGCGCATCAATGAGCCTTGGTCAACCATGATTCTGTCACAGCTTCACCATTTGTCCTTCCTTGGGCAACTAGGTACAAACCACTGTGCACCAACAACAATCCACAAGACCTGCTATTGTGGAGATGCTTTGACCCAGTCATCTATTCTTGCCAATACAATTTGCCCATCCCTGGAACTCACAAGAATAGTGTCGGAGCCAATTAGTACTCTTAATAATTTTCGAATAGTAGTGCAGAATTTAGCAATTTAGCGAGATTATTTGGATCCAGAACTCCTACATACTACTTTGATTATCACATTCCAGATATCGTGAGTGACCAACGATCTCACAACTATGATAACAATGTCTATTGATTTTACAATTATTTATTTCTGTTGCTTATATAGCAGCAAGATATTCTGCAGCACTGTACATCATTCACTGTCCTCATTGGGAATCACAATCTAAGTTCCTTATATTATGTTTTTGGAGTGTGGGACTAAACCGAAGTACCCTGAGGAAACACATGCAAACACAGGGAGAAAACACAAAATTCAGGCAGATACTATCCCAGGTGCACTGCAAGGAAACAACAGTGCTAAGCTGCTTTGTTTAGATAAATATCTCTCCATTTACATTCCAATGTTTGCGCCATCTCATGAGACCCTGAGTGTGTAAAATATCTGGGCTTCCAGAACAGTTCATCATTAATACTATGATTACATAGTTACATTGTTACACAGTTACATAATACGGTTGAAAAAAGACATATGTCTATCAAGTTTAACCAAGGGATGGGAAAAAGGGAAGGGATATGATTAAACTATAGAACTTTTTTTACAACTATTGAACCAGAGGAAGGTCAAAAAAAATAAAAATCACATAAGGCTTGAACCAATCTGACCTAAAAAGGAAATATTTCCCTCCTGATCACAAGTAGCAATCAGACTGGATCAGCATTCAAATAAGAACTCTACACACTTACATAAGCACCAATATTATTTTTGTTCTAAGAAATTATCTAAGCCTTTTTTTTAAGCCATCTACTGTTCCTGGTGTGACCAGATCCTGAGGCAGCCTATTCCACAGATTCACAGTTCTTAAAGGGAATGTGTTGTTAGCAAAAAAAAAAAATTTTTTTTATTTAAACAATTAGTGTGTGGGTGATTAAACATTGTTCAAATTTTATTTATTTTTTTCACGAGTCAGGAAATATTCTAAATTGGATTCAATTGGATTCTAATTTATAATATTTACCATTTCTGGTCACTAGATGGAGCCATTCCCAAAATTGCAGCATTGCATGTGGAAAAGCAACCACATTGCTTTATGCTGCAAAATTGGGTAAAAAGCCCTCGCTCTAGTGAGCTCTCAGCATCCCCCCCTCCTTTATCCTGGCTAGTGCCTGGATAATCGAGGGGATTGAACAGTCTAACCTCCTACACTGTGTGTCGCCATTTTTTTAGCTAACACACAGTGTAGAAGGTTTACATACAGTAGTAAACACACACAAACCCGAACATACATAGAAATCTCTTACCTGCTCCTGCCGCCGCGGCTCCCTCCGGCCCGTCCGCTCCGTTTGCTGCCGCTGGTCCAAGTGCACAAGTCCAGAAGCCGCGACCGGAAGTAGTAATCTTACTGTCCGGCCGCGACTTCCGGTCCACAAGAAAATGGCGCCGGACGGCGCGCATTTCAAATTGGACTGTGTGGGAGCGGCGCATGCGCCGTTCCCACACAGACGGCGTACATTGAAGTGGATGGAACGGGCCCCGTTCGCAGTCCCTATGGGACTGGAGCTGCCGTATTCCATGTCTGTATGTGTCGTTAATCGACACATACAGAAATGGAGTAAAAAATGGCAGCCCCCATAGGGAAGAAAAAGTGTAAAAATAAGAAAAAGTAACACACAAACACACAAATTAATCCAAACGTTTTTAATAAAGCACTAACATCTTTAACATATTAAAAAAATGTTTGTGGTAACACTGTTCCTTTAAGGTAAGTAAGGCTTGTCTAATCTGGAATCTAAACCTTTTTTTCTCCAGACGGAGGATGTGCCCCCTTGTCTCTTGAAAGGATCTTACATGGAACAGTTTTTTGCCATATTTTATGTAAAAGCCTTTTAAAAACGTATACATGTTCAGGGCCGGCGTTAGGGTAGATGGCGCCTCGTGCATAATTATCTTTCGGCGCTCCACACCATTATAAAAAATGCCCCATGAAAAAAGCATAATTCCTCCCCACAGTATAATACCCTATATAGTGCCCCCACACAGTGTAATGCCCCTTTAGTGCCCCACACACAGTATAATAATAATATTTAATAATGTAATATATTATAACGCCTTCAAGGACACAGTATTTTGTCCTCTAATTGTGCCCACACAGTGTTATGCCCCCTAAGTGCCACACACATTATATTGCCCCCTGTAGTGCCCCTACACAGTATGATGTCCGCTTAGTGGCCTCCACAGAGTAGAATGCCCCCACAGCCTCCCTAGTAGAACGTGCCCCCTGTAGATTGTGCCGTACAGCCTCCCTGTAGACAGTGCCATAATCCCCCATCTCCTCCTTGTAGACAGTGCCATACAGCCGCCATCTGCCCCTTGTAGTGTCATACAGCCCCACCTCCCTCTTGTACACAGTGCCCCCCACCGCCCCCTTGTAGACAATGTCAAACAGCACCCACCTCCCCATTGTAGAAAGTGACATACAGCCCCCACATCCCCCTTGTAGAGAGTGACATACAGCCCCCACATCCCCCCTTGTAGACAGTGCCATACAGCCCCCCACATCCCCCTTGTAGACAGTGCCATACTGCCCCCCACCTCCACCTGACAGGATCCTTGCGTAGGGCGGCTTGATCCAGAGATGTAATCACGCCAACTGCACAGGGATCCTGTCCCTGCGCCTCATAGGCTGCAGGCGCTGCTGTAGCCTGCTACAGAGTTTCCCAACCTTTTCGGACTTGAGCCACCCCATGAAAAAAAAAATACCAAAAATTGTTTCGAGAAAGAAAGAAAATAGCTAAAAATAAGCACTACATTCTTAGGGTATGTTCACACAGCGTTTTTTGTAAGGCAGAAAAAATCTGCTTTTGAATTGACAGCATTATTTGATGCAGTTTTTTTAGCGTTTTTTTTTAAAGCCGTTGAAGCGAATGCAAAAGACACAGCAAAAAAGTTCTCCAAAGGAGCGCCGTAGGTATTTTCTGCCTCCTATTAATTTCAATTGGAGGTCAGAGGTGGAAACCACTTGAAGACCATCAGCCCCCCACTCACAGTAAAATGACCATCAGCCCCTACTCACAGTAAAATGACCATCAGCCCCCCACTCATAGTAAAATGACAATTAGCCTGCCACTCTCACTAAAATGACCATCAGCCCACCACTCACAGATGTCCCCTGTAGATAGTGCCACACAGCCCCCTGTAGGTAGTGCTGCACAGCCCCTTGTAGGCAGTGCCAAACAGCCCCCTTGTAGGTAGTGCCACACAGCCCCCTTGTAGGTAGTGCCACACAGCCCCATTGTGGGTAGTGCCACACAGCATCCTTGTAGGTAGTGCCACACCCCCCTCTGTAGGTAGTGCCACACAGTCCCCTTGTAAGCAGTTCCACACAGCCCCCCTGTAGATAGCACCCCCCTTCCTGTAGATAACGCCACTGTAGCTCCCTAAAGGAGCGGAATTCCCCTGTGGCCGGGGATCCCCCTCTTGGACGGAGCGCTTAATGTCTCTGGCCATATATGGACAGTGACATCAGGGGCAACTCCTGAAGTGGAATCCCCATCCATAGCGTTTCTGGCACGGTAGCGAGGTGGGGGGTGCTAGATAGATGCAAGGGGGCTGCTAAAAAATCTCCTCCTCCTCCTCCTCACATGCACTTCGCTCTGTGAGGAGGAAAGAAAGCACGGCCGTGGCAATGGTTCAGAAGAGTGTCGCGGCACCCCTGGAGGGTTTTCACAGGACCCCAGGGTGCTGCGGCACCCCGGTTGGGAACCACTGATCTAGGAGTATAGTGAACATTTTGACCCCACAAGTTGATTAGCTGTATTGATTAGTATTGGGCAGTGAAAAAAAAATAAAATAAGATGTAGATTTGGATTAAGGGAGAAAAAGCACCCCAATATTTGTAAAGCCATGTGTCCCGAGTATGGTATTACCCTATATGAGGTCATAAACTGCTATTTGGACATATGGGAGGGTTTAGAATGTAAGAAGTGCCATTTGACTTTTGGAGCGTAGATTTTGCTGGGATTGTTTGCAGACGAAATATCGCATTTGCAAAACCACTGATGCACCAAAATAATAGTGACCCAATTTTCAGGGCCGGTTTTAGACAAAGTATAACCCTGGGCAAAGTTAAAAGTGGGGCACAAAAGCTGGACTATTGTATCAATATTGCAGTTAATTCAAAAGAAATGAATTTTTACCGCGTCAAGCAATTTGCAAGCCCCAAAGCATATGTCCCCCCTCTCATGCAAAAAAAATTATCTATATACATATACAGTTATTAAATCATACAACTATCCCAGATTAAATATTACCTGTATACTGTTACTGAACACAATTCACTATTAGAAGACCAATATTACCAATAATAACACAATATAACGGTCCAAATAATACCGCCACACCATAACCACATAGTGACTGAATAATACCCCCATACTCTTAATAAAAAACACTATACAAAGACTAATATTACCACCATATAGTGATCATATAGTGGTAGATGCCAGTTATACACAAGAGCTCTGCCAGACGATATAAGTAATTACAGCACATTTATATCTAGTGACTCACAGGTGATGTTTTCCCTGAATAGAGTCGTTCACTTTGCTTTATTTTCTCCATCCGACCCTGACCACTCTGACGACTTATTCCAGCCACAACTCGTCTCTGTGAATTTGACACACAGACATGTTGGTTTCTCACTTTTCCAGCACTCTCCCCACATATACCCCATCCACTAAACAAACTCATATCTACAGTGCCCCAGATGGTAATAATGATCCCTTAGTACTCGACACAAAAACAGTGCCCCATCAGTAACTATGCTCCCTTTGTCTCCTGTAGATAGCACCACAGCATCCCCTGTAGAAAGTGCCACACACAGCTGACTGTAGATAGTGCCGCACACAGCCCCCTGTAAATAGTGCCATGCACAGCCCCCTGTAGATAGTGCCACACACAGCTACCTTGTAGATAGTGCCATACACAGCCCCCATTGTAGATGGTGCCACACAGCACCCCTTGTAGATAGTGCCACACAGCCCCCCTTGTAGATAGTGCCACACAACCCCCCTTGTAGATAGTGCCAGATAGCTCCCATTGTAAATAGTGCTACACACACCCTCTTCTAGATAGTGCCACACAGCCCACATTGTAGATAGTGCCACACAGCCTCCTTGTAGATAGTGACACACAGACCCTTGTAGGAGGTGCCACACAGCCTCCTTTGTATATAGTGCCACACAACCCACCTTGTAGATAGTGCCACACACCCGTTCTTGTAGATAGTGCCACACAGCCCCTCTTGTAGATAGTGCCACACAGACCTCTCTTGTAGATAGTGCCACACAGACCTCTCTTGTAGATAGTGCCACACAGCACCCTCTTGTAGATAGTGACAAAGCCCCCATTGTAGATAGTGCCATTGACCACTCTTGTAGATAGTGCCACACCCCCTTGTAGATGGTGCCACAAAGCCCCCTTGTAGATGGTGCCACACACCCCCTCCTGTAGATAATGACATAAAGACCTCCCTCTTAGATAGTGCCACACAGCCCCATTGTAGAAAAGTTTCACACTGCCCCCTTTGTAGAAAGTTTCACACAGCCCCCTTTGTAGATAGTGCCACATACCCCCTCTTGAAGATAGTGTCACTCAGCACCCCCTTTTAGATAATGCCACACAGCCCCCTTGTAGATAGTTCCTCACAGCCCCCTTTGTAGATAGTGCCACACAGCCCATGTTAGGGATCTGCCAGGTACTACGTCTAGGTATACTCCTGGGATTAATCAATCCACACCTGAGGCCAGACCTGTTCGACTGACACCATCTCCCACCAACCAGGGTGGCAGGCTCAGGAGTGGGAGAGCCTATCGCGGCCTGGTCAGTCGGAGTTAGCTCCACCCCCTGTCCTTTATTACCTGCCGTGTTCTCCTCCTCAGTGCTTGTAATTCTTTTGGATTCCTGGCCCCACTGCTGCTTGCTCCAGCCTGCTTCTGCCGTGCTTCTGCCTTGCTGCAGTTCTGCTTAACCTGCTTTGCTTTGCCTCCGGCTTGCTTCCTCCTCCGTGCTCACTGGCGCAAGAATAAAAAGCCGGAAAACTTCCGCGCCTAAGTGATCATCGGGGAGGTCACTTGGGCGCACAGGTATTTCCCGTTAATGTGAAACACAATAAAATTTTGCTTCCCTTTCAGGTCTCGTTTGCTGGCCGGTCTGCCACGGGCAGTGCTTTCGTGGATTCTGGCTCATCTGCTAATATCATGTCTGTGGAGTTTGCTATGTCTCTAAAGATGCCATTTATTGATTTACCTTATCCTATCCCTGTAGTAGGTATCGACTCAACTCCCCTTGCTAATGGTTATTTTACTCAGCATACTCCTGTTTTTGAACTCCTGGTTGGCTCCATGCATTTGGAGCAGTGCTCTGTACTGGTGATGCAGGGATTATCGTCTGATCTGGTATTAGGTCTTCCCTGGTTGCAGTTGCATAATCCCACGTTTGATTGGAATACTGGGGATCTCACCAAATGGGGTAGTGAATGTCTTATGTCATGTCTTTCTGTTAACTCTATTTCTCCCCGGGAGGAGGTAAACACGCTTCCTGAGTTTGTTCAGGACTTCGCCTATGTGTTTTCTAAGGAGGCCTCCGAGGTGTTGCCCCCCCATAGAGATTACGATTGCGCCATCGATTTGGTGCCTGGTGCCAAGCTTCCTAAGGGTAGGATATTTAATCTTTCATGTCCTGAACGTGAAGCTATGAGGGTGTATATCCAAGAATGCTTGGCCAAGGGTTTCATTCGCCCCTCGACTTCTCCTGTAGGTGCTGGCTTCTTCTTCGTGGGGAAGAAGGATGGTGGTCTTAGGCCATGCATTGATTATCGTAACCTGAATAAGGTCACCGTAAGGAACCAGTACCCACTTCCTTTGATTCCGGATCTTTTTAATCAGGTTCAGGGAGCCCAATGGTTTTCTAAGTTCGATCTACGGGGGGCATATAACCTTATCCGCATCAAAGAGGGGGATGAGTGGAAAACTGCGTTCAACACACCCGAGGGTCATTTCGAATACCTGGTCATGCCCTTTGGGTTGTGTAATGCCCCTGCTGTCTTCCAGAATTTTATTAATGAAATCCTGAGAGATTACCTGGGTAATTTTCTTGTTGTGTACCTTGATGACATACTGGTGTTTTCCAAGGACTGGTCCTCCCACGTGGAGCATGTCAGGAAGGTGCTCCAGGTCCTTCGGGAGAATAATCTGTTTGCTAAGACTGAAAAATGTGTCTTTGGGGTACAGGAGATACCATTTTTAGGGCAAATCCTCACTCCTCATGAATTCCGCATGGACCCTGCCAAGGTTCAGGCTGTGGCGGAATGGGTCCAACCTGCCTCCCTTAAGGCGTTACAGTGTTTTTTAGGGTTCGCCAACTATTACAGGAGATTTATTGCCAACTTCTCGGTCGTCGCTAAGCCTCTTACGGACCTTACTCGCAAGGGTGCTGATGTCCTCCATTGGCCCCCTGAGGCCGTCCAGGCCTTTGAGTTCCTCAAGAAGTGCTTTATCTCAGCCCCCGTGCTGATTCAGCCCAACTAAGAGGAGCCATTTATTGTGGAGGTTGACGCATCCGAGGTGGGAGTGGGGGCCGTCTTGTCCCAGGGTACCAGCTCCCTCACCCATCTCCGCCCCTGTGCTTACTTCTCTAGGAAGTTTTCGCCCACGGAGAGTAACTATGATATTGGCAACCGCGAACTTCTAGCCATTAAATGGGCTTTTGAAGAGTGGCGGCACTTCCTGGAGGGGGCCAGACACCAGGTAACGGTCCTTACGGATCATAAGAATCTGGTTTTCCTAGAATCGGCCCGGAGGCTTAATCCTAGACAAGCTCGGTGGGCACTATTCTTTACCAGATTTAATTTCTTGGTTACCTATAGGGCTGGGTCCAAGAATATTAAGGCTGATGCCCTGTCACGTAGTTTCATGGCCAATCCTCCTTCCGAGAAGGATCCTGCTTGTATTTTACCCCCTGGTATAATCGTTTCTGCCACGGATTCTGATTTAGCTTCTGATATCGTGGCGGATCAGGGTGCAGCCCCCGGGAACGTCCCTGGGGACAAACTGTTTGTTCCCCTGCAATACCGGCTAAGGGTACTCAGGGAGAACCATGACTCCGCTCTATCTGGTCATCCTGGCATCTTGGGCACCAAACTCCTCATTACCAGAAACTACTGGTGGCCTGGGTTGCCTAAAGACGTTAGGGCTTATGTCGCCGCTTGTGAGGTTTGCGCTAGGTCCAAAACCCCTAGGTCCCGACCTGCGGGCCTACTACGTTCCTTGCCCATTCCCCAGAGACCTTGGACCCATATCTCCATGGATTTTATCACCGATTTGCCTCCATCTCAGGGCAAGTCGGTGGTGTGGGTGGTAGTAGACCGCTTCAGCAAGATGTGCCACTTTGTGCCCCTTAAGAAGCTACCTAACGCCAAGACGTTAGCTTCTTTGTTTGTGAAACACATCCTGCGTCTCCATGGGGCCCCAGTCAATATCGTTTCTGACAGAGGGGTACAATTTGTTTCCTTATTTTGGAGTGCCACACAGCCTCCCTCTTTTAGACAGTGCCACACAGCCCCTCTTGTATATAGTGCCAAACCCCCATGTAGATAGTGCCCACACACCCTCTCTTGTAGATGGTGACACACAGCCCCCTTCTTGTAGATAGTGCCACATAACCACCTTGTAGATAGTGCCACACAGACCCCTTCTTGTAGAAAGTGCCACACAACCCCCTTCTTGTAGATAGTGCCACATGACCACCTAGTAGATATTGCCACACAGTCCCTTTGTAAATAGTGCCATACAGCCCACCTTGTAGATAGTGCCCCACAGCCCACCTTGTAGATAGTGCCACACAGCCCACTTTGTAGATAGTGCCACACAGCGCACCTTGTAGATAGTGCCACAAACCCCCATGTATATAGGGCCATACAGCCCCCATTGTAGATAGTGCCACACACCCCACCTTCTAGATAGTGCCACACACCATTTCTTGTTGATAGTGCGACACACCCAACCTTGTAGATAGTGCCACACAGCCCCTTGTGGATAGTACCACCCCCTATTGTATATAGTGCCACACTCCCCCTTCTTGTAGATAGTGCCACACAGGCTAACTTGTAGATAGTGCCATACAACCCCCATTGTAGATAGTGCCACGTAACCCCACTTGTAAATAGTACCACAGCCCCCTTGTAGATAGTGCCACACAGCCCACCTTGTAGATAGTGCCACACAGCCCTCCTTGTAGGTAGTGCCCACACAGCCCTCCTTGTAGGTAGTGCCCACACACCCACAGCCCCCTTTTGTACATAGTGCCACACAGCCCCTCTTGTAGATGGTGCCATACAGCCCTTATTGTACATAGTGCCACATACCCTCTCTTGTCGATAGTGCCACACAGCCACCCTTTAGATGGTGCCACACAGCCCATATTGTAGATGGTGCCACGTAGCCCCCTTGTAAATAGTGCCACTATGAATGTTATATAAAACATTATCTCCCAATGTTGGATTACCATTCTTTACAATGTGGTGCTACATCCCCCTCCCCCCTGTTTTTTCCCCTCTTTTACAGTCCATTATTTTGTAAAATTAATTGTGTATTATACATAGTACGGTTGAAAAAAGACACATATCCAACAAGTTCAACCAAGGGATGGGAAAAGGGAAGGGAAACATTTCTACACATAGGAGCTTATATATTTTTTTCTACGAAATTATCTAAGCCTTTTTTAAAGCCATCTACTGTCCCTGCTGTGACCAGCTCCTGCGGTAGGCTATTCCACAGATGCACAGTTCTCACGGTAAGGAAGGCTTGCCGCCTCTGCAGGTTGAACTTTTTTTTCTCCAGATGGAGGGAGTACCCCCTTGTTTTTTGAGGGGGTTTTACATGGAACAGGATTTCACCATATTTTTTGTATGTGCCATTAATATATTTATATAAGTTAATTATGTACCCCCTTAGTCGTCTTTTTTCAAGGCTAAATAGGTTTAATTTTTTTAATCTTTCCTCATAACTTAGATTCTCCATGCCCCTTATTAGGCATCCTTTCTATGAACTGGAGCCCAGAACAGAACTCCATATTCTAGATGAGGCCTCACTAATGTTTTGTAAAGTGGTAATATTATATCCCTGTCCCGCGAGTCCATGCCTCTTTTAATACACGACAATATCTTGCTGGCCTTCGAAGCAGCTGATTGACATTGCATGCTGTTATTTAGTTTATGATTTGCAAGTACACCCAGATCCTTCTCAACAAGTGACTCCCCCAGTCAGTGGCGGATTAAATAAACCATAGGCCCTGGGCTGTTCCACAAACTTGGGCCCCCCTTCGCCACCACCACTCTGTGTCTAGAGAACACCACCTTTCTGTTTGTGCATTGAAAAATGGGTGTTACGATTCCCCTTGTCAAAGGGCTGTGTCCCTACATACTGACAGTCTCCAGGCATCGCTGACAGTATAACACCATGTAGGGACACATCCTCTTGACGATTGGAATGGTAACACTCATTTTTCTATTAGTCCTGGGTACATAAAGATATGTAGAATACAAGGATTTCCTACAACAGACATGTCAAGAGAAGTGACAGATGCTCTATAGATCCAGTGACTCGCAAGTGATGTCTTCTCTGATGGGAGTCATTTTCTTTTCTTCTCCATCCGTTATGGCGACGTCTCCTGATGAGACATATTTGCCCATCATTTCTGCAGCCATTTCAGCCTCTATAGAAACAGACAAATTTAGATACCAAGGCCCAGGCCCATACATTAAACGGGTTGTCCGGGCACGGACCATTTTTTATACTGATGACCTATCGATATGCCTGGACAACCCCTTTTACTCAGACTAATAAATTTGGACCCAGACTAGAACATAGAATACATACAGACCCCAGACGTTCTAAACTATTGCAGTCCCCAGACCAGACCCCCCTAAACAATTACCTCAGACTAGACCCTCTAAATACAGAAACCCTAAACTAATACAGACCCCTAAATACAGACCCCTAAATACAGACCCCAGACCAGACCCCCTAAATACAGACCTCAGACCACAAACTAATACAGACCCCCTATATACAGACCCCAGACCAGACCCCCTAATCTTATACAGACCCCAGACCAGACCCCTAAATACAGACCCCTAAATAAAGACCCCTAAACTAATAGACCCTAGAACAGGCCCCCTAAATAGACCCCATAAACTAATACAGACCCCCAGACCAGACCCCCTAAATACAGACCCCAGACCTCAAACAAATACAGACCCCCTAAATACAGACCCCTTAAACTAACGGACCCCTAAATATACAGACGCTAAACCCCTTAAACTGATACAGGCCCCCTAAATACAGACCACAGAACCCCTTAAACTAATACACACACCAAACCTCCTAAATACAGACCAGACCCCCTAACTACAGTCCCCAAACCAGGCCCCCTAAATACAGACCCCCCCACCAGACCCCCTAAATACAGTCCCCCTAAACAAATCCATCCTCTTATACTTACATAGCAGTTCGCCTCTGTGTAATTTTGCTACTGTATAAGGAACTACGGTCATGTGACCAGCAGGTCTCTAAACAGTAGTAAGAACTTCAGAGATAAGGTCATGTGACCTTATGTCTAAAGGTCCTTTTGCAGTACATACACAGTGCAGTTTTGTCGTGGATTTTTCCGCAATTCGCAGCAAAATTGCAGCAAAACGCAACAAAACTACATTGTACTTTGGGCAGTCACGGGCCCCCAGGGAGCCTCGGGCGGCCGCCCAAAATGCCCTATGATGATCCGCCATTGCCCCAGTGTAGCTCCCCCTAGGACATATGATGCATGCAGGTTGTTGGTACCCAGATGCATAACTTTACATTTATCTACATTAAACTTAATTTGCCAAGTGGACGCCCAAACACTTCGTTTGTTTAAATCTGCTTGTAATTCACGAACATCTTCCATAGACTGAACGATACTACATAGCTTGGTGTCATCTGCAAAAATAGAAATAGTGCTATTAATCCCATCCTCTATATCATTAATAAATAAATTGAATAATAGTGATCACCGCACGGAACCCTGGGGTACACCACTTATAACCGGTGACCATTCAGAGTAGGAATCATTGACCACATTTTTCTGGATACAGTCCTTGAGCCAATTCTCAATCCAATTACAAACGATACTATCTAAACCTATAGAGCTTAATTTACCCATTAGACGTCTATGAGGGACAATGTCAAATGCCTTTGCAAAGTCAAAAAACAGCGGCCCCTCTGTCTAGGCTTCTGCTCACCTCTTCATAGAAACAAATCAGGTTCTGTCCTTCGTAAAACCGTGCTGGCTGTTACTTATAATACTATTTTTTGTCACATAATCCTGTATATAGTCCCTTATTAGCCCCTTAAACATTTTCCCCATGATGGATGTTAAGCTTACTGGTCTATAATTACCCGGGGAAGACCTAAAACCCTTTATGAAAATAGGCACCACATTTGCCCTGCACCAGTCCCTTGGCACTACACCAGTCTCTAGAGAATCTCTGAATATTATGAAGAGGGGGACAGAAATAACTGAACAAAGCTCTTTAAGAACTCTAGGGTGTAACCCATCTGGTCGCGGGGCCTTGTGTATGTTTATTTTATTTAATTTAGCTTGGATTATATCTACATTAATCCAATTCAGTATATCAACTGATACATTAACAGCACTGGCACCAGCTACATCAGCTGTTCTTTCTTCTGTTGTATATATACAGAGCTAAAGAACCCATTTAGTAACTCTGCCTTCTTTTGATCCCCTGTGACAAACTCCCCATTTATACTATCTAAGGGTCCTACATGTTCAGACCTTGGCCTTTTAGCATTTATATATTTGAAGAATTTTTGGGGATTTGTTTTACTATCCTTGGCCACCTGCCTTTTATTTTGTATTTTTGCTGAGTTTATTACCTTTTTACAGATTATATTAAGCTCTTTATATTTTAAAAAGGCTACAGATGTACCCTCAGATTTGTATTTTTCAAATGCCCTTTTTTGTCATATATTGCCATTTTTACAGAAGGTGTAAGCCATGTAGGGGTTTAATTTTAGTCGTTTATACTTGTTACCTATAGGAATAAATTTTTGCACTATAATTACTCAAAGTAGATTTGAAAATCTCCCATCTATCATTTGTACCATTATTTGACATTAGTTCTTCCCAGCCTATATCCTGAATTGCAGCCCTCATCCTGGGGAAATTGGCCTTCTTAAAATGAAGTGTTTTTGCCCTCCCAGCCTGTGTTTGTTTTTTACAGTATAGGTAAAATATAACTAGATTGTGATCACTGTTACCAAGGTTTTCACGAACATTGACATTCCCAACAAGCTCTGCATTATTAGAAATGACCAGATCCAACACAGCTTCACCTCTAGTCAGGACTTCCACAAACTAGCCCATAACATTTTCCTGCAACAGGTTGAGCATATTTCTCCCCTTTGCAGTTGAAGCCGAACCATGACACCAATTAATATCCCAGTAATTAAATTCTCGCATTATCACTACAGTACCCCCCTGTACTGCCTGCTCCATCTGTTTATATAGCTGACCTTCCATCTCCTCAGTTATATTGGGGGGTCTATAGATTACACCAAAAGTAATTTTTTCAGTGTTTACCTCCCTTTGTAGTTCCACCCACAAGGTTTCAACCTCCTCACATTCTTCACCCACTATTGTCTCATTCACACTCACCTTCATATCACTTCTCACATACAGACATACACCACCTTGTGTATTTGTCCTGTCTTTCAGAAACTGTGTAAAACTCTTTAGATTTACAGCCCAGCCATGTGAAAAGTCTAGCCATGTTTCAGCAACACCAACTATATCTGTAAAGGATCTGCCAGGCACAACCTCTCTGTATACGCCCATAGATAATCAGTCTGCACCTGAGTCTATGTCTCTGAGACTGACTCCATCTTCCACCATTCAGGATGGCAGGCTTAGGAGTGGGAGAGCCTATCGCAGCCTGGCCAGACGGAGATAGCTCCCGCCCTCTGTCTATTTATACCTGCCTTTCCTGTTCCTCCTTTGCTTGTAATTCTTCTCGTGTGGTTTCCTGGCCCAGCTACAGCTACTGACTATTTGATCCTGCTCCATACTGACCCTGGCTTTCTGACTACTCTCCTGCTCTGCGTTTGGTACCTCGTGCACTCCTGGTTTGACATGGCTCGTTCACCACTCTTGTTGCTCACGGTTGCCGTGGGCAACTGCCCCATTCCCCTTGCTTTGTGTACCCTTGTCTGTTGTCTCGTGCACTTACTGAGTGTAGGGACCGCCGCCCAGTTGTACCCCGTCGCCTAGGGCGGGTCGTTGCAAGTAGGCAGGGACAGAGTGGCGGGTAGATTAGGGCTCACTTGTCCGTTTCCCTACCCCCGTCATTACATAATCACAAGCCCATATACCTAGTCTACCCTGGTCCCTGACACTACTATGGACCCCCTTGAGACCCTGGGCCAGCAAATGCAGGGTCTCTCCCTACAGGTCCAGGCCCTGGCTCAGAGGGTCACCCAGCCTGACGCTACCATGGTAGTGCCCCTCACCTCACCGCTTGAACCCCACCTCAAGCTGCCTGACCGGTTCTCAGGGGACCGGAGGACTTTTCTCTCCTTTCGGGAGAGTTGTAGGCTCTACTTTCGCTTAAAGCCTCACTCCTCAGGTTCTGAGAGCCAGAGGGTGGGTATAATTATGTCCCGACTCCAGGAAGGGCCCCAAGAGTGGGCCTTCTCCTTGGCTCCTGACACCCCTGAACTTTCCTCCGTTGATCGTTTCTTTTCTGCTCTCGGACTCATTTATGACGATGTAGATTAGAAAAGAGACACGGCGCCGCAAATGAGAATCTGATAATTATCAGAAGAATGGTGAGTGCGGTGATTCCGCTTACCTCGGGTGGTGGACACCTTAAGGTGTCAGTAAGGCTTGGAAAGCTGCAGCCAGGTCCACGTCACAGTCAAAGCATGTTTGCTGTCAATGTTATAGTGCGATTAGGTTGAGAAAAACGAGACCATCGGCGCTGCTTGGTTAAAGATAATCCACAACTATTCCAGTGGGTAAAGTAATAAAAGGATTTATTGATGACAGGCTACGCGTTTCGACTTCGTACCGGCGTCTTCCTCAGGCCAATGCAGACTGTGCGGTTCCAGCCTTATTTATACACTAAGGCAAGGAAGAAAGACCGCCAGAAAGCTATCAGGTCAAAGGTCATATAAACAGAAACAGAAAACACAAGAAAAACATCAACATGATACATTTAAAAAAACCACTTTTGCATAACGATTGGGTATATAGCAGTCAAAAGAATTGTAAATTTTAAAGATTTTTAGACATTTTTGAGTTTTAGATTTTAAAAACATATATTGTTTATGCCAGCACACAAACTGACACGCCATTAGCAAGGCTCCACATAAGAGGGACTTTTCGGGCCAAAATGCTGACCTTTATTTGTACAAATAGTTGTGGATAAACAACAGTCATAGGGTTAGTAATAAATTGAGGTTTTGGTTATTTGATAGTGTATCGATGTAAACTCCAGGGGCTGCTGAGTCAGAAGCGTCCCTGGTTACCACGGATCGTAACAAGTACGGAGGCCGGGATGGATCAAAAGCTTGTAATGAACCGCACAGTTGGAACGCATGAAGCTACGGTCCTCGATGCAAAAGAATCGGAAGGGGAGCGAGGTGTCAGGACTGGTGAGTGTCGACGACCCGTAATAGAAATGATATGAAGGGACATTTAAATAGTTAAAACTGGATGAGAGCCCTTGTTTAAGATAGATATTATTAAAAAGCATGATAATACTGGTTTGAATATAAATCTGGTTTGTATATAAATCAATAGTTAGCTAAAATGAAGAGATTGCATGCCGTGATCAGAAGAAAGCTTGCTTTTATGATTGGAGGACACAATATGATTAGATTGGGGTATGATCAAATAATATTATGCAATAATATAATAGATCCCTAAATTTTTACCAATAGGATAGAACAATGTAATATAATAATATAATATATCTAGACCGTAGATTATATGTTTAGATAGAAAGGATAAATTTGTATTAATATTTGTAAATGAATTTGTTTCAATCAGATTTTGTAAAAATCTTGTACTATACAAGGACAGGGTGGTTCATATATACATAGACTAAAGAGATATTCCGTGAATACGGATACCTTGGTTACTAATTCTTCCAGAGCATTTTGTATATATTTGTTTTTTATCACATGGTTTTTTGTTTGTTCTATTTGGGATTAGTTTCAATTTTTTATATATATTTTATATTTTTATATATATATATATATATATATATATATATATATATATATATATATATATATATATATATATATTTTAGATATTATTTTTAATTTATTCTAGTGCGGACTCTGTGAGGTCATTCAAACCTTTCGGATGTAGGGTTTCTAATTTGTAAATCCAAAAATTCTCTCTTTGCTTTAGTCTGGTGAATGTGTCTGGTAGGTCTAATGGTATCTGTTCGATAGGTGTGACCTTCATATTTGAAAAATTACATTTATGCTTGTACATGCAATGGCGGGACACGCTTTGTTTTAAAAAACCCTTAGTGACATTGAACCTGTGTTTATTTATACGGTTTCTCAGAGTTTGTATGGTCCGACCTACATACTGGAGATTACAAGTGCATTCAAGCAGGTAAACGATATAGGAGCTCCCACAATTTAGAAAGTCTTTTATTATGAATTTTTCCCCGGTCGTTGTTGAGAAGTATTCTCTGCATTTATTTGTAATGTTATTGCAGCATAGACATCTATTTTGGCCACATCGGTAAGAGCCCTTCAAATCTCTCGTTAGGCTCGGGTTAGATGTGTTTATTTTCCGCAGTTTACTAGGGGCTATTATATTTTGGATAGTTTTCGCCCGCCTATATGTGATATTGGGTTTGGCTGGTATTAGTGGTTTTAAAAAGGGGTCATTGGTCAAAATATGCCAATGTTTTTGGAGAATGGTAGCGATGGTATTGCTCCCTTTTGTGAATGCAGTAATGAAGTTTGTTTTAACCATTTTTTGACTTGATTTATTCTTGGTATTTGTGTGTTTTACTTGAATGCATTCTTTTTGTGTAAGACTTCTGGCTTTGGACTCTGCACCTTTAATGAGACTCTTGGGGAAGCCTTTCTCCAAAAATCTCTGGTGTAAAATCCTACATTCTTGGTCAAAGGTTACATCATCTGAACAGTTCTTTCTAATTCGTCGGTATTGGCCGAACGGTATGTTTCTAAGCCACGGGGGATAGTGTGCACTTTTAAAATCGAGATAGCTATTTACATCGACCATTTTGAAATGGGTCCTAGTTGTAAAATGGCCATTATTTTTTCCTATTGTTAAGTCTAAAAAATCTATGTTTGTGTCCGAGAAGTTGTGGGTAAAAGTGAGGCCAAAGTTGTTATTATTTAGAACCCCTATAAAATCACTGGCAGTATTGGAGTCGCCCTTCCATATAAAAAACAAATCATCGATAAAACGTTTATAAAGCAGAATTTTATCTCTAAAAACATGTTCGCTGAGAATGAGGGCTTCTTCAAAAGCCCCCATATAAAGGTTTGCATACGAGGGGGCAAACCGTGTCCCCATTGCGCATCCCTTTATTTGTTTGTAGAATTTTCCATCGGAGTTAAAAACATTGTGAGTTAAAATAAAATCTACACAATCTATGATGAAATTAAGTTGTAAGTTTGAGTACCGCGAGTCTGTTGTGAGGTAGTCTAAGATGGCTTGTGTACCTTGCGTATGGGGGATGTTAGTGTATAGTGAGGATACGTCCGCTGTGATAAAACTAATATTAGATATATCACAGGTTGATTGTAATTGAAAAAGATCATTTATGAGTTGAGTGGAATCCTTAAGAAAGGCAGGTAGTTTCGTAACTAAGGGTTGAAGGTGAATGTCTACAAAGTGAGATAGGTTGCTCGTCAAGGAGCCTATTCCGGAGATTATTGGTCGGCCTGGTGGGTTAAGAAGGGTTTTGTGTATTTTGGGAAGGTAATACATGAATGGGATGCTTGGAAATGGGACATTCAGAAAGGTTTTTTCTTTTTTGCATAAAAGGTTATTAGTAAAAGCAGTCTCTATCAAGGATTTATATTCTATTACAAACTCAGAGATGGGATTATATTTGAGTTCTTCATAATACAGGGTGTCTGACAGTAGTCTGTGGGCTTCTTTTAAATAATCGGATCTGTCCTGGAGGACTATACCCCCCCCCCTTTATCTGCGGACCTAATTACGATGTTCTGGTTTTTTGGAGATTGTTTAAAGCTCTCCGTTGGGCAAAGGACAAATTATCCTTGGGGTTACTATAATGTTGGATAGTTTTAAAATCAGTACTAACCAAATTAGAAAAAGTTTCTATGGCCGGACCCCTATGGTGCAGGGGATAGAACGAGGATTTTTTAAAACAAAGAGTGTCCCGCCATTGCATGTACAAGCATAAATGTAATTTTTCAAATATGAAGGTCACACCTATCGAACAGATACCATTAGACCTACCAGACACATTCACCAGACTAAAGCAAAGAGAGAATTTTTGGATTTACAAATTAGAAACCCTACATCCGAAAGGTTTGAATGACCTCACAGAGTCCGCACTAGAATAAATTAAAAATAATATCTAATATATATATATATATA
Organism: Rhinoderma darwinii; assembly: GCF_050947455.1. Classification (NCBI taxonomy): domain Eukaryota; kingdom Metazoa; phylum Chordata; class Amphibia; order Anura; family Rhinodermatidae; genus Rhinoderma; species Rhinoderma darwinii. Next base: position 64,944,995 of record NC_134696.1, read on the forward strand.
TATATATATATATATATATATATATATATAAAAATATAAAATATATATAAAAAATTGAAACTAATCCCAAATAGAACAAACAAAAAACCATGTGATAAAAAACAAATATATACAAAATGCTCTGGAAGAATTAGTAACCAAGGTATCCGTATTCACGGAATATCTCTTTAGTCTATGTATATATGAACCACCCTGTCCTTGTATAGTACATGATTTTTACAAAATCTGATTGAAACAAATTCATTTACAAATATTAATACAAATTTATCTTTCTATCTAAACATATAATCTACGGTCTAGATATATTATATTATTATATTACATTGTTCTATCCTATTGGTAAAAATTTAGGGATCTATTATATTATTGCATAATATTATTTGATCATACCCCAATCTAATCATATTGTGTCCTCCAATCATAAAAGCAAGCTTTCTTCTGATCACGGCATGCAATCTCTTCATTTTAGCTAACTATTGATTTATATACAAACCAGATTTATATTCAAACCAGTATTATCATGCTTTTTAATAATATCTATCTTAAACAAGGGCTCTCATCCAGTTTTAACTATTTAAATGTCCCTTCATATCATTTCTATTACGGGTCGTCGACACTCACCAGTCCTGACACCTCGCTCCCCTTCCGATTCTTTTGCATCGAGGACCGTAGCTTCATGCGTTCCAACTGTGCGGTTCATTACAAGCTTTTGATCCATCCCGGCCTCCGTACTTGTTACGATCCGTGGTAACCAGGGACGCTTCTGACTCAGCAGCCCCTGGAGTTTACATCGATACACTATCAAATAACCAAAACCTCAATTTCTTACTAACCCTATGACTGTTGTTTATCCACAACTAGTTGTACAAATAAAGGTCAACATTTTGGCCCGAAAAGTCCCTCTTATGTGGAGCCTTGCTAATGGCGTGTCAGTTTGTGTGCTGGCATAAACAATATATGTTTTTAAAATCTAAAACTCAAAAATGTCTAAAAATCTTTAAAATTTACAATTCTTTTGACTGCTATATACCCAATCGTTATGCAAAAGTGTTTTTTTTAAATGTATCATGTTGATGTTTTTCTTGTGTTTTCTGTTTCTGTTTATATGACCTTTGACCTGATAGCTTTCTGGCGGTCTTTCTTCCTTACCTCATTTATGACGAGACTGACAGGACTGCCTTTGCCGAGAGTCAGCTGGTGACCTTACGTCAGTGTAAGAGACCTGTTGAGGAGTATTGTTCTAACTTTAGTAAGTGGTGCGTAGCTTCTCGGTGGAATGACCCTGCCTTAAGGTGCCAGTTTAAGTTGGGTTTGTCGAACGCCCTGAAAGACCTGCTAGTTAGCTATCCGTCTTCTGACTCCCTAGACCAGGTTATGGCTTTAGCGGTAAGACTTGACCGACGTCTCAGGGAACGACAACTTGAACGTTTTTGTGTTTTCCCCTCTGACTCCCCCATGATGCCTCCCGAGGTCCCGTTGCTTCGCTCTTCCACGGAAGACTCAGAGGTACCTATGCAACTCGGGGCCTCCGTGTCCCCCCGACAACGTAGAGAGTTCCGCAGGAAGAATGGTCTCTGCTTCTATTGTGGGGATGACAAGCATCAAGTGAACACCTGTCCTAGGCGTAAGAATAAGCAACCGGAAAAATTCCGCGCCTAAGTGATCATCGGGGAGGTCACTTGGGCGCACAGGTATTTCACGTAAATATGAAATGTAATAAAATCTTGCTTCCCTTTCAGGTCTCTTTTGGTGGTAGGTCTGCTACCGGCAGTGCCTTCGTGGATTCAGGGTCTTCTGCTAATATCATGTCTGTGGAATTTGCTATGTCTCTAGCTATGCCTTTGATTGATTTGCCTAAACCTGTCCCGGTAGTGGGTATCGACTCCACTCCTCTTGCTAATGGTTATTTTACACAGCATACCCGTTTTTGAACTCCATGTTGGCTCCATGCATTTGGAGTAGTGCTCTGTACTGTTGATGCAGGGATTATCGTCCGATTTGGTTTTAGGCCTTCCCTGGTTGCAGTTGCATAATCCCACGTTTGACTGGAATACTGGGGAGCTTACTAAATGGGGTAATGAATGCTTGACGTCATGTTTTTCTGTTAATTCTATTTCTCCCCCTGAGCAGGTGAACACGCTACCTGAGTTTGTTCAGGACTTCGCTGATGTTTTCTCTAAGGAGGCCTCCGAAGTGTTACCTCCTCATAGAGAATACGATTGTGCTATTGAATTGGTACCAGGAGCGAAGCTCCCTAAGGGTAGGATATTTAATCTTTCTTGTCCCGAACGTGAAGCCATGAGAGAGTATATACAGGAATGCCTGGCCAAGGGTTACATTCGTCCCTCTACTTCTCCGGTAGGTGCTGACTTCTTCTTCGTAGGGAAGAAGGATGGTGGTCTTAGGCCATGCATTGACTACCGGAACCTGAATAAGGTCACTGTAAGGAACCAGTATCCCCTTCCTTTGATTCCTGATCTCTTCAATCAGGTTCAAGGGGCCCAATAGTTCTCTAAGTTTGATCTACGGGGGGCGTATAACCTTATCCGCATCAAAGAGGGGGATGAGTGGAAGACTGCGTTTAAGACACCCGAAGGTCATTTCGAATACCTTGTCATGCCCTTTGGGTTGTGTAATGCTCCTGCGGTCTTCCAGAATTTCATAAATGAGATTTTAAGAGATTACCTGGGGGTATTTCTTGTAGTGTACCTTGATGACATACTGGTGTTTTCCAAGGACTTGTCCTCCCTCATTGAGCATGTCAGGAAGGTGCTCCAGGTCCTTCGGGAAAACAAACTGTTTGCGAAAACCGAAAAATGTGTGTTTGGGGTACAGGAGATACCATTTTTGGGTCAAATCCTCACTCCTCATGAATTCCGCATGGACCCCGCCAAGGTCCAGGCTGTGGCGGAATGGGTCCAACCTGCCTCCCTGAAGGCGTTACAGTGTTTCTTGGGGTTCGCTAATTATTACAGGAGATTTATTGCTAACTTCTCGGTCATCGCTAAGCCTCTTACGGACCTCACTCGCAAAGGTGCTGATCTCCTCCACTGGCCTCCTGAGGCTGTCCAGGCTTTTGAGGTCCTTAAGAAGTGCTTTATCTCGGCCCCGGTGCTGGTTCAGCCCAACCAAATGGAGCCATTTATCGTGGAAGTTGACGCATCCGAGGTGGGAGTGGGGGCTGTCTTGTCCCAGGGTACCAGGTCCCTCACCCATCTCCGTCCCTGTGCCTACTACTCCATGAAGTTTTCGCCCACTGAGAGTAACTATGATATTGGCAACCGCGAACTCTTAGCCATTAAATGGGCATTTGAAGAGTGGCGCCACTTCCTGGAGGGGGCTAGGCACCAGGTAACGGTCCTTACCGACCACAAAAATCTGGTTTTCCTAGAATCTGGTCGGAGGCTAAACCCGAAACAAGCTCGATGGGCGCTATTTTTTACCAGATTCAACTTTTTGGTTACCTATAGGGCTGGGTCTAAAAATATTAAGGCCGATGCACTGTCGCGTAGCTTCATGGCCAGCCCTCCGTCGGAGGAAGATCCTGCTTGTATTTTGCCTCCTGGTATAATCATTTCTTCTATTGATTCTGATTTAGTCTCTGAAATTGCGGCTGATCAAGGTTCAGCTCCCGGGAACCTTCCTGAGGACAAGCTGTTTGTTCCCCTGCAATTCCGGCTAAGGGTACTTAGGGAAAATCATGACTCCGCACTATCTGGTCATCCAGGCGTCCTGGGTAGCAAACACCTCATTGCCAGAAACTATTGGTGGCCTGGGTTGCCTAAAGACGTTAAGGCCTACGTCGCCGCTTGTGAGGTTTGTGCTAGGTCCAAGACTCCCAGGTCCCGACCAGCGGGCTTACTACGTTCTTTGCCCATTCCCCAGAGACCTTGCACCCATATCTCCATGGATTTTATCACCGATTTGCCTCCATCTCAAGGCAAGTCGGTGGTGTGGGTTGTAGTAGACCGCTTCAGTAAGATGTGCCACTTTGTACCCCTCAAGAAACTACCCAATGCCAAGACGTTAGCTACCTTGTTTGTCAAGCACATCCTGCGTCTCCATGGGGTCCCTGTCAATATTGTTTCGGACAGAGGGGTACAATTTGTTTCATTGTTATGGAGAGCCTTCTGTAAAAAGTTGGAGATTGATCTGTCCTTCTCCTCTGTCTTCCATCCTGAAACTAATGGCCAAACTGAGAGGACTAATCAATCTCTAGAACAATATTTAAGGTGTTTTATCTCGGACTGTCAATATGATTGGGTCTCATTCATTCCCCTCGCCGAATTTTCCCTTAATAACCGGGTCAGTATCTCGTCAGGGGTCTCCCCCTTTTTCTGTAATTTTGTGTTTAATCCACGGTTCTCCTCCGTTTCACCTGGTAGTTCCAACAATCCCGAGGTAGAGGTCGTTCATCGGGAACTGTGCACAGTCTGGGCCCAGGTTCAGAAGAACCTAGAGGCGTCCCAGAGCGTACAAAAAACTCAGGCTGATAGAAGACGTTCTGCTAACCCCTTGTTTATGGTCGGGGATCTGGTGTGTTTATCGTCTAGGAACTTGCGCCTTAAGGTCCCGTCCAAGAAGTTTGCTCCCCGGTTTATTGGGCCGTATAAGGTCATTGAAGTCCTCAATCCTGTCTCCTTCCGACTGGAGTTGCCCCCATCTTTTCGAATACACGACGTGTTTCATGCCTCCCTCCTTAAATGCTGCTCCCTCGAGGAAACCTCCTGTTCCCGTTCTCACCCCTGAGGGGGTGGAATTCGAGGTGGCCAAGATTGTGGACAGCAAGATGGTACAAGGCTCCCTCCAGTACCTGGTCCATTGGAGAGGATACGGGCCTGAGGAGAGGACGTGGGTACCCGCCCGGGATGTTCACGCTGGGGTATTGGTCAGGAAGTTCCACCTTCGTTTCCCCAATAAACCAGGTCCACTTAGAAAGGGTGCGGTGGCCCCTCATAAAAGGGGGGGTACTGTAAAGGATCTGCCAGGCACAACCTCTCTGTATACGCCCATAGATAATCAGTCTGCACCTGAGTCTATGTCTCTGAGACTGACTCCATATTCCACCACTCAGGATGGCAGGCTTAGGAGTGGGAGAGCCTATCGCAGCCTGGCCAGACGGAGCTAGCTCCCGCCCTCTGTCTATTTATACCTGCCTTTCCTGTTCCTCCTTTGCTTGTGATTCTTCTCGTGTGGTTCCCTGGCCCAGCTACAGCTACTGACTATTTGATCCTGCTCCATACTCACCTTGGCTTTCTGACTACTATCCTGCTCTGCGTTTGGTACCTCGTGCAATCCTGGTTTGACTCGGCTCGTTCACCACTCTTGTTGCTCACGGTTGCCGTGGGCAACTGCCCCATTCCCCTTGCTTTGTGTACCCTTGTCTGTTGTCTCATGCACTTACTGAGTGTAGGGACCGCCGCCCAGTTGTACCCCGTCGCCTAGGGCGGGTCGTTGCAAGTAGGCAGGGACAGAGTGGCGGGTAGATTAGGGCTCACTTGTCCGTTTCCCTACCCCCGTCATTACAATATCAATATGTTCCTCCAGTACCAAGGCCTCCAGCTCCCCCATTTTGCTTGCTAGACTTATCAGAAATGTGAATATTTGGCCATTTTTATTTTCATTGCTGTTTTGTAACAAAAGGATCTCCGTATCCGGTTGTCTAGTCCTCTCCCCACAGTCCCCCAATGAAAAGTCAGCCCAGTGCTCTAGGAAGCCAAAGCCTTCTCCTCTACACCAAGACTTAAGCCATGCATTTAACTCCCTGAGCTCCCGCTGTCTTTCCTGTGATGCTCATGGCACAGGCAGTATTCCTGAGAATACTACTTTGGAGGTTCTTCCCTTCAGCTTGTAGCCTAATTATTTCAAATTATTCTTAAGGCTCCTCCACCTACCATGTATTCTATTGCTGGTCCCCACATGGACCATGACAGTTGGATCATCACCAGCCCCTCCCAGTAATTTATCCACCCGATCCACCACATGCCGAACCCTCGCACCAGGGAGACAGCAAAGCATTCGGTTGAGGCGGTCTTGGCGACAAATTATTCTATCAGTTTTCCTGATTATAGAATCCCCTACAACTACTAATTGTATTGCCTTACCTGCATTACCATCCTGCCAACTACTAGTTAGGCAGGTCTCCCGGCTGTTAGGGCGATCAGTATCCACCCACTAGGGCTACCATTTCTGAGACCGACACCCTCGCATCATCACCCAACTTGGCAATTTTGCTTGGAATATCAGAAACAGAATTGGCCTTCCTTTTTTTGGACCCCTTCCTACTGCCCCTAACTACATTAACCCAGCTACTTGCCTGGTCCTGCTGACCATGCCTTTACCCTCCAGGTCTACCCCACTAACTGCTTGCTCAGTGAGCATCATGCTCCGCTCAAGATTGTCTATCACCCTCAGTGTTGCATTTTGCTCCTCCAGATCTCTAATGCGAGCTTCCAGGTGAACAACATGCTCACATCTGTCACAGCGGTATTCACCCTGGTACTCCTGCTCCAGTCGTGTATACATATGGCAGACTGTGCACTGAAGAAAACCTCCAATCTTGCTGTCCATTATCCCAATTAAAAAAAAAACAGTGAACAATTGTTAAAGTAAAAGAAAAGAAGAAGAGTACTTACAGGGACTTTAACTCCTCTTTTCAACTCTGGTTTTATAACTCCACTTATATCACAAGCAACTTAATTTCAGCTAGACCAGAAGAGAGCAAGCTCAGAGTGAGTCCTGCAGGCTAATTTATATCACCTCAGAGCAGTTAACCCCTCCCCCTAGTCAGCTGCTCAGCAGGAAAGAAGCTGCAAAGAAAAAAAGGTTTTTAAGTTGTGTCAGTTTTTGCCATCTTCTATTTGTAAGCACTCAATTCTAATATCTCGCACAGTATCGCACACAGGAACACAGCAACACAATTTGGTTTTATAACTCCACTTATATCACATGTCACTTAATTTCAGCTAGCCCAGAAGAGAGTATATCATTTAGATATACTTATTTATGCTCTGACAGTTTAGTGTAGTCCTCCATTCCCTTTTTGACATGTCACATGCCGGCATTTCAGATCTGGGCTTTTTGCCTGCATTCTTGTTGTAAGGGCGTCTGGCTCCCATGGTTACTGGGGTCTCAGCATTATGCTGTCCCCTGATAGGCTGGTTTCCAGCCTATCAGGTAGTTAGTGTCTCCCGACACCATGGTTACAGGGGCCTGGCCGGTCGTGGGCCGCTGTTCGGCCTATAGCTCTTGCACTGCTACCATTAGCATCGGGAGACGTCCGTCCCCGCGCTCCCGATGCTAACCGTTCTCAATGACTGAGATAAGGTATAATAAAACAAATGTATCCCACCAGTGATGTCCACTTTTCCCCTGCTCCCTCCCCGCTGCTTATTCATAAGACAATAGCTGCACTGAATAAAGGCACTTCCTTCAGTACAGGTCACTATGCACCAAAATTCCTCTCCCCTGCGGACGTCTATTATCATTTCTTTCAATTATTGATCTAATTAACCATATACCCTTATATACCGTTCTATATATCATTAGTGTATACATTTTTTGTACACTATTGATATTGTATTACAAGTGCAAATCAATGCCTGTAGCGCTCTTTTTAACTGCATCTTAATTATATACGTTTGATTGACTACTATAACTGCCACTCATGACGTCATTATGGAGTTTTATTGGCATTTTTTTATACTTATAAATCACATTGTGTTTGATGTTTTATGCAAATGGTCTGATGAAGACGCTGGTTGGGTGTTGAAACGTATCACCTGATAAAAAGCTCAAATTACGAATAACAAGCCTGATGACCTCTTTTATGTTGATGAAGTATGTTGATTTTTTACAGATTAACATTAATTAATGTAGGCATAGAGTGAGTATGCTCATTTCTCCATTTTGATTGGTGAGAAAATCCTGATTCCCCATATCTCCGAAATTCAAATGGTACCTCTTAGATCCTTGTAAAATGTAGAAGAGCAACAAAGAGAGAGAAAGCGGTCAATGTAACATTCAAACATTAAAAACAAAACTAAAAACCTCCATACCAAGTCCCTCGGCAATGGTAAATAAAAAGAGTAAAAAACAAAATAACTCCTAACTACCGTAGTTGTAGATGTTGACAAATATGAGTTAAAGCCTTTTTAGAGAAAAGAGACAAAATGTATCTTTTCATTCTACCCTCTTGTGATACTGTATCCAGGAGGTTGATCCATTTTGCTACTTTCTGAGCAAGAATACATCTCCAAATACCCCCTCCCATTGATTAGGATACAGTCAATCCCTTTTACCGGTAACTGACTGCCATTGCAGTCATGATGTGTCTTAACCTGTTAGTGACCGTCCATTAGTGTTTCTACAGCGGCCACTAATGGGTTTTATTCCGATGCAATAGGCGTTGCATTGAAATAAATAAATAGAGCAGGGAGCCGTTAAATCTCCCTTTTCTCAGCTACCAGAGGTAGCTGAGAGCAGGGAGCAACCCTGCTCTAACGGGCGAGATCGTTATCAGTATCGATCTTGTTCGTTTAACCCCTCAGATGCGGCGCTCAATAGCAAGCGCCGTATCTGGGTGGTTTTGGAGAAAGGGAGGGAGCTTCCTCTCTCACCCGACCAGCATCCTGCGTAAGATTGCAGGGTGTCATGGTTTCTATGGCAGCAGGGAGGCTAATAAAGCCCCTCAGGTCCGCCATTTGTTATGCCTGCAAGGCCATGCCAGAGGCGTGGCCTAGCAGATGCCTGTCCGTTTACATGGACAGGCACTAATACACTGCAATAGAAGAGTATTGCAGTGTAATATAAAAGCGATCAGACGCTTTACTAGCGGGACTAGTAAAAAAGAAAAATATTTTTTAATAAAGTTAATACAAAAAAATAAGTGAAAAAAAAATGAAAAACCCAATATTTCCCCTTACAAAATGCTTTATTATTGAAAAAAAAACCCAGTAAAAAAGATTTACACTGACAGGCAATAATTCTCTGGTATACGAAGTATACCAAAGCATTATAGCAGCGATCTGAAGTTCGCACAGTAAAGTCCCCTAGTGGGACTAATAAAATAAGTAATAAATGTGAAATAAAGATTAATAATAAAAATGACATTAAAAAAAAACATTTTTTTTCCATAAAAAGTGGTTTTATTTAGTAAAAGTGTAAAAAAATAAATAAAAGTACACATATATGGTATTGCCGTGACCATAATGACTCAATTAATAAAGTTAATATATAATTTAAACCGCTAGGTGAACACCGTAAAAAAAAAACGCAAAAAACAATGGCAAAATTTGAATTTTTTTCCATCGCCCCCCAAAAAAGTCCTAATAAAAATTAATCAATAAGTCCCATGCACCCCAAAACTGTACCAATCAAAACTACGTCTCGTCCCGCAAAAAACAAGCCCAAAAAAATCACTACATTGATGGAAAAATAAAAAAAGTTACGGCTCTTGGAAAGCAACGATGCAAAAACAAACAATTTTAGTTCAAAAGTGTTTTTATTGTGCAAAAGTCGTAAAACATAAAAAAAATTCTACATATGTGGTATCGCCGTAATCGTACCGACCCATAGAATAAAGGTAACATATTATTTACGCCGCACAGTGAACGGCGTCAATTTAAAAACGCATAGGACAATGGTGGAATTTCAGTTTTTTTTATAATCCCCCCAAAAAAAGTTAATAAACATTAATAAAAAAATTATATGTACCCAAAAATGGTGCTATTAAAAAGTACAACTAATCCCGCAAAAAACAAGTCCTCATACAGCTATGTAGATGAAAAAAAAAAAAAGTTATAGCTCTTTGAATGCGACTATAGAAAAACGAATAAAATAGCTTCGTCATTAGGGCCTAAAATGGGTTGGTCACTAAGGGGTTAAGGCCCAAAATAGGCTGGTCCCTAAGGGGTTAAAATGCCTCGGTATGGTCTTTAACCTCGATAGATCTTTTAATTTTCTTTTAAAATATTTTTTTATTGAAGAAAATTTGTAATATAAATTAACAAACAAAATGAGTTGTCATGAAATCGACATGAAGCATTTACGATCCAGTCTTACTACAGCTTCAGATTGACAAGTAAAGATTTACAAAACCAATGGATCCAAGTAATATTATTCACAAAGGTGAGAGCACATATGAGATCGGTCATGTTGAGCCAAGAAGAACACTTGAAAATACTGTATGTAAATATGAATATAAGAAACAATATAATTCACAATGTAAAATAGGGAAGGAGCAAGGGAAATGAAGGCAAGAAAGGGGGTGGTAAAGAGGGGGGAGGGGGGGATAGGCATAATTACCTAATATATGGATATGTCATAAACAGTGGCGGATTAAGTAGACTATGGGCCCTGGGCTGTTACCCAAACTTGGGCCCCCCTTCTCCCCCGCCGAGCCGTAACACTACCTTTTTGTGCAAGCATTAACAAATGGGTGTTACGATTCGCCTTGTCAAACGGCTGTGTCCCTACATACTGACAGTCTCCAACCATCGCTGACAGTATCACACTGTGCAGGGACACATCCTCCTAACAAGGGGAATGGTAACACACATTTGTCTATCAGTCCTGGACTGCACAAATACTTTTAGTGAAACACAAGGATTTCCTATAATAAACATGTCAGGAGAGGTGACAGATTCTCTATAAATCTAGTGACTCACATGTGACGACTCCTCAGATTCTGGTAACTTTTTTCTTCTCCATCCGGTCCAGACTTCATGACGACTTCTCCTGGCCATGACACATTTCTGCAGAATTTGCCACTTAGATGTCTTCTGTTGCTCACTTTTCCAACATTTCTACACCTATAAACGAAAACAAAATGATCATGGTGCCACAGACTGTGTCTCTAACTATAATAGCACCAAACACTGCGCCCCTGAATATAATTGTGTCAAACACTGTATAGTAAAGCACCACGTGCACAAAGGCCCCTGTATATAGCGTCACACACATCCCCCTGTATATAGCGTCACACACACATCCCCCTGTATATAGCGTCACACACACATCCCCCTGTATATAGCATCACACACACATCCCCCTGTATATAGCGTCACACACATCCCCCTGTATATAGCGTCACACACATCCCCCTGTATATAGCGTCACACACATCCCCCCCTGTATATAGCGTCACACACATCCCCCTGTATATAGCGTCACACACATCCCCCTGTATAAAGTGTCACACACAGCCCCCACTGTATATAGCGTCACACACAGCCCCCTGTATATAGCATCACACACACACACACACACACACACACACACACACACACAGCCCCTGTATATAGCATCACACACACACAGCCCCTGTATATAGCATCACACACACAGCCCCTGTATATAGCATCACACACACAGCCCCTGTATATAGCATCACACACACACAGCCCCTGTATATAGCATCACACACACACACACAGCCCCTGTATATAGCATCACACACACAGCCCCTGTATATAGCATCACACACACAGCCCCTGTATATAGCATAACACACACATCCCCCTGTATATAGCATCACACACACACAGCCCCTGTATATAGCATCACACACACAGCCCCTGTATATAGCATCACACACACAGCCCCTGTATATAGCATCACACACACAGCCCCTGTATATAGCATCACACACACAGCCCCTGTATATAGCATCACACACACAGCCCCTGTATATAGCATCACACACACAGCCCCTGTATATAGCATCACACACACAGCCCCTGTATATAGCATCACACACACACAGCCCCTGTATATAGCATCACACACACAGCCCCTGTATATAGCATCACACACACAGCCCCTGTAAATAGCATCACACACACACACAGCCCCTGTAGATAGCATCACACACACAGCCCCTGTATATAGCATCACACACACACACAGCCCCTGTAGATAGCATCACACACAGCAATGATGAAGGGAGGGATTGAGTTATGGAAGAATGAAGGGTGGGAAGAACAGGTGGAGGGAGTGAGTGATGAAGGGATGGGGATTTGGAAAAGCACTCACCAGCCTGGAGCGCTGTGTAAAAACTTGACTGGTGGGCGGGCCTTCTTCCCTGCAGATATTCTGCTCCTTCACTGTGATAGACGGACCCGATTGGTGGGTGGGGGTCACATGGGCACGACGTCATCAAAGGTCCTTTATCCTTCAATTCGGAGCACATTTATGTAGAGGTAACGTTCACTATCCCGGCTAAGCCCGCCCCGAATTGTTCTGCCTGCACCTTCTCTCTGCAGTGACAGTTAGCGCTGCATAGTTTTTACGATTATGTGCAGTTCGGGAAGCAATGGGCCCCCTGAGTGCCTCGGGCCCCGGGCGACCGCCCGAAACGCCCATATGATGATCCGCCATTGGTCATAAATGTCATAAATGCGGGACAAATGAGAGGAGAAAAAAGAGAATCCCACGGTATGTAATACCACCTGAGAAAATAAATAAGCGATATTGCATTTCATATAGTATCTCTAAAATGCCTTTAAGTAATCCAATGCAGGGGAAAACCAAGAAAAATTCATGCAGTCTTTTATGTGATGCCACCAGGCAAGTAGGAACGATTGCGATATATGGAAGTCAATCTTTCTTTTTTCGTGCGGACCACGCGTTTCAAGACTGTACCGTTCCCTTCATCAGGTCAAGTATAATGTTTGAGCTTAGAAGGTGCACCCTTCTTATATCATAAAAGAACCGGGAACCCCGGCAGAAACGGTTACATTTCTTTTTAACCCCTTCCCTCTTTGGCCACTTTTGACCTTCCTGACATGGCCTCATTTTTCAAATCTGACATGTTTCACTTTATGTGATAATAACTCCGGAATGCTTTTACCTATCCAAGCGATTCTGAGATTGTTTTCTCGTGACACATTGGACTTTAGGTTAATGGAAAAATTTGCCCGATACGTTCAGTATTTAATTGTGAAAAACACCAAAATTTAGCGAAAAATTTCAAAAATTGGCATTTTTCTCAATTTAAATGTATCTGCTTGTAAGACAGGCAGTTATACCACACAAAATTGTTGCTTATTAACATCACCCATATGTCCACTTTAGTTTGGCATCGGTTTTTGAACATCCTTTTATTTTTCTAGGACGTTACAAGGCTTAGAACTTTAGCAGCAATTTCCCACATTTTCAAGAAAATTTAAAAATGCTATTTTTACAGTGGCCAGTTCAGTTGTGAAGCGGCTTTGAGGGCCTTATATAATAGAAACCCCCAAAAACTCACCCCATTTTAAAAGCTGCACCCCTCAAAGTATTCAAAACAGCATTTAGAAAGTTTCTTAACCCTTTAGACATTGCGCAGGAATTAAGGCAAAGTAGAGGTGAAATTTACAAAGTTCATTATTTTTTTCCAGAAATTCATTTTGAATCCATTTTTTTTGTACCACAGAAGGTTTTATCAGAGTAATGCAACTCAATATTTATTGCGCAGGTTCTGCAGTTTTAGGAAATATCCAACATGTGGCTCTAGTACGCTACTGGACTGAAGCACCGGCCTCAGAAGCAAAAGTAACACCTAATTTTTTGGAACTAGGCCATTAAAATGAAAATCTACATTTTTTCAAATAAAATGTAGGTTTAGCTAATGTTTTTTCATTTCCAAAAGAACTAAAGAAGAAAAAGCACCACAACATTTGTAGAGAAATTTCTGCCGAGTAAAACAATACCCCACATGTGGTAATAAACGGCTGTTTGGACACACGGCAGGGCTTAGAAGGGAAAGAACGCCATTTGGCTCTTGGAGCTCAAATTTAGCAGGAATGGTTTGCAGAGGCCATGTCACATTTGCAAAGCCCCTGAGGGGACAAAACAGTGGAAACCCCCAACAAATGACCCCATTTTGGAAACTATACCCCTTGAGGAAATTATCTAGGGGTGTAGTGAGCATTTTAACCCCACAGGTTTTTTGCAGAAATTTTTGGAAGTAGGCTGTGAAAATGAAAATCTACATTTTTTTCAAATAAAATGTAGGTTTAGTTAATTTTTTTTTCATTTCCACAAGGACTAAAGGAGAAAAAGCACCATAAAATTTGTAAAGAAATTTCTCCCGAATAAAACAGTACCCCACATGTGGAAATAAATGGCTGTTTGGACACACAGCGAGGCTTAGAATGGAAAGAGCGCCATTTGACTTTTGAAACTCAAATTTAGCAGGAATGGTTTACGGTGGCCATGTCGCATTTGCAAAGCCCCTGAGGAGACAAAACAAGGGAAACCCCCAACAAGTGACACCATTTTGGAAACTTCACCCCATGAGGAAATTATCTAGGGGTACAGTGAGCAGTTTGACACCACAGGTGTTTTACAGAACTTATTGGAAATAGGCCGTAAAAATGAAAATCTACATTTTTTCAAAGAAAATGTAGGTTTAGGTATTTTTTTTTCATTTCCACAAGGACTGAAGGAGAAAAAGCACCGCAACATTTGTAAAGCAATTTCTCCCGAGTAAAACAATACCCCACGTGTGGTCATAAACATCTGTTTGGACACACTGTAGGGCTCAGAATAGAAGGAGCACCATTTGGATTTTGGAATGGTTTCTGGGCGCCATGTCACGTTTGCTGAGCCCCTGTAGTACTAGTACAGTGGAAACACCCCAAAAATGACTCAATTTGGGAAACTGCACCCCTTGAGGAATCAACTAGGGGTATAGTGAAAATTTTGATCCCAAAGGATTTTTGCTGAATTAATTAGAATTAAGCCATGAAAATGAAAAATATTTTTTTTTCCAACAAGATGTAGTTTTAAATCAACATTTTTCATTTTTACAAGGAATAGAGAAGAAAAAGCACCCCAACATTTGTAAAGAAATTTCTCCCGAGTACGGTAACACCCCATATGTGGTTATAATCAGCTGTTTACATATATGGGAGCATTCAGAAGAAAAGGAGCGGTATTTATCTTTTGGAGCGTAGATTTTGCTGGAATGGTTTGCGGACGCCATGTTGCATTTGCAAAACCACTGATGTACAAAACAAAAGTAACCCTGTTTGAGAAACTACACCCTTAAAGGCATTTATCAAGGGGTGTAGTGAGAATTTAGACTCCACAGGTGTTTTTCAGAAATGAATACGCCGTGGATGGTGCAAAGTGAAAATTGCAATTTTTCCACTGATATGCCCATTCACCGCACAATATGTTGTGCCCCTAGAGAATCTTACCCCAATTGTTAAGCGGGTTCTCCCGGGTATGGTAATGCCTTACTTGTGGCCATAAATTGCTGTTTGGGCACACTGTAGGGCTAAGAAGGGAAAGACAGCCATTTTGAGCATGGATTTTGCATGGTACATCAGGGCATAACAAGAGGGTATAATAATGGGGTAAATAATACAATTATCGATAGAAGTGTGTTACGATGTGAAGCAATCCGTTATGCGCAGGCCGGTGTCACACTGATAAACGGTTTTCTTGCTTATCCCCCTTTTGTAACGCTCTGCACCTTTTGGCCACTTTTTCTCCTTCGTAGTTTGGGAAATATTGCTGGGAAAGTTTTGCGCTGGTATAATACGGGCGCCCTCACTTCCAGTGGATGTGCTACGTCCCTTCCCTTTCCTAGTTCCTAAATACTAGGGCCCTGAAACTGAAGGAATGTTCCCCTCCGGCCTGCACATTGAGATGTTTTTTCATCACCGCATTACTAGTGCCATAACTTTTTTATTTTTCAGTTGATTGAGCGGTGTGCGGGCTTGTTTTTTGCGAGACGGGCTGTAGATTTTATTGGTACCATTTTAGAACACATACGACTTTTTGATCACTTTTTATTTCATTTTTTGGTAAAGGAAATTACCAAAAACAAGCAATTCTGGAATAGTTTTTTATTGTTTTTTTTTTCGGAATCCACAGTGCTCCCTAAATTACATGTTAGCTTTATTCTGCGGGTCGATACGATTACGGCGATACCAAATTTATATAGTTTTTTTAATGTATTGCAGCTTTTGCACAATAAAATCACTTTTTTTATTAAATAAATTTGTTTTCTGTGTCGCCATATTCTAAGACCCATAACTTTTTTATTTTTGCGTGCACAAAGCGGTGTCAGGGATTATTTTTTGCGGGACGGATTGCCGTTTTTATTAGTACTATTTTGGCATAAATGTGACTTTTTGATCACTTTTTATAACATTTTTTGGAACGAGATGTGACCTAAAAACAAAGATTCTCTCGTTGTTTTTCATTGTTTTTTTTTACGTCGTTCACCGTGTGGGATAAATTACATAATAGTTTTGTAGTTTGGGTCGTTACGGACGTGGCGATACCAATTATGTATAGTTTTTTTTAATTTTTACGGTTTTTCCCATAATAAAAGACTTACTATGGGAAAAAAGTCAGTTTAACTTTATTTTTATTTGAAACGTGTGTGTTTTTATTGTTTTACCACATTTTTATTAACTTTTTTTACTTTTTTGACTTGTCCCACTAGGGGACATGAGGGCCTGATGCCCCGATCACTACTCTAATACACTGCACTACATATGTAATGCAGTGTATTAGCGCTGTCATTTATTCACTGACAGCAAGCCTATGAGGACACGCCGCAGGCGGGTCCTCATCGGCTCTCGTACAAGGCAGACTCGGATGCCATTTTCTGGCATCCGATTGCCACAGCAACCCAGCGATTACGTCACTGGGTTGCCGGTCGGCTGAAATATTGAGCGCAGCATCTGAGGGGTTAATCTGCCGGATCGGGGAATATCTCTGGTCCTGGCAGTTACAGGAGGGTGCCAGCTGTATAATACAGCTGTCACCCGGCGGTGATGGTGCCGCCTCTGCTTCTGAGCTTGCACCATCACCGCAACGTAACTGTACTGCGCTTTGCGGGAACACCTTCCCGGCAGCGCCGTATATATACGGCGGATGTCGGGAAGGGGTTAAACATACAAAAGGGGAGGAGAAAACAGAAAGAGAGCACTTATTTTGACATCATGAACAAGTATAATTAAACATTTTCATGCTAGTACTTTACACCAGTATAATTGACAATTAACAATTACAGTTGCATCCCATTTTCTAGGTGTATGTTTGTCACAGTTTTTGATAAAAAGTATTATGCATTTAAAATTGACAAAGAAAATGTTTTCCCTCATCCCTATATAGAAAAAAATATGTGTTTCTTCTCTAATTTTCTTGGTTAAACTGAAGAGAATCCTTATTAATTGATTCACTGTGTTCTATTTTTTGGGGATCAAGTTTGCAAAGGTTGGGTTTTGATTAGTCTAAATAATTCCTATATTTATTACACACCGCTATAGTCTTGTGATTCTCACTCAACTACATAGTTAGAAGAAAATAAATGTAATTCATATTTTTAGATATGAAAATATAATGACAGTTTACTTTAATATACTGTATAAAAGGAAAATAACTTATGATTGATTCGACATTAGTACATAGCCAAAATTTCTTAAAAATGTTTTTTTATAATAAAAAGCAAATAATATTCATTTCATAAAGTTCTAGTGAAACAAAAGGGGGGGGGGAGTGTTCTTGCCATCTCTGTTATGAGACTGCCTGTCACAATGGGTGTGTGGACCTACTGGGCTGCACCGCCGTAGCGGGATAGCAGTTGGCCAAACAGGATACCAAGGCAAAGTTAATAGTTCGAATAAGGGCACCTGTGGCAATACAGACAGTAGCGAAGGCAGGCTCGGATTGGACCTTGGCAGCAGGCAGGCAGCAGGCAGACACCAGGCGCTGTGAAATACAGCAGATGTAGTATATAACACAACACGACTCCAACTCTCTATGGCACAGGAACAAGGTAGCACGGGATACAGGTAGCAGGAACGGGAACACTGAGAACTGGAAAACACTAAGGGACCATTTGCAAAGACTAACATGGGTAAACACAACAACACTCAGGCAATGAGTTAAGAGGCAGGGCACTTCTTACAGTCCAGTGTGATCTGGGAGCAATCAGTCAATCTAAAACGTGTGTGCTCTGGCCCATTAAGGCCAGGAATAAGCTAGAGCGCGCACCCTAGTGCTCACTGCAGGACGGGACGGCCGCATGTGCTGGTATCTCTGGGGAGGAAGATGTCTGCAGGATGATAGGAGTCTGTGGTCTGCGACCGTGGATGTTACAGTATCCCCCTCTTACGCCCCCTCCTCTTGGGGCCAGAATGAGAGAGGAACTTCTTAATGTGGGAAAGATTCTTGGCATTCTCCTCTGTCTCCCAGGACCTCTCTTCTGGACCAAACCCCTTCCAATCCACCAAGTAAAAGGCTTTTCCTCTTATCCGGGACTGTCTCTGTAAATTCGTGGCAGTGCCGGCAAATTCAGGACAGTTGGCGAGTATGTGAGTGGGATATACACGTATTTACGATTCCCACATTGGTGGGTAAGTTAGGAGTAGGTAGCTATTAGGGGTGATTATTAAGCACCATTGTAGTCATTTCAATGCGTGCTTATTTAGTACAGATGGTCAGAATCCTGTCTCTTTAAGGCAGCCTGATGTAATGCAGGTAACTATTATGTATGAGCTGTTATCGCAGAAGCACCCAGGGGCATAACTTGGAAACACTGGGCCCATAGCAAACTTTTGAATGCTCCCCCACCTGGGTGCCACACACAGCCCCCCTGGTAGATAGTGCCCTCTGTAGATAGTGCCATACAGCCCCCCTGTAGATTGTGCCGAACAGCCCCACTGTAGACAGTGCTATACAGTCCCCCTGTAGACAGTGCTATACAGCATCCCCCTGTAGACAGTGCTGTACAGTCCCCTTGTAAACAGTGCCATACAGCCCAACCTGTAGACAGTACTATACAGCCCCCCCTGTAGACAGTGCTATACAGCTCCCCTGTAGACAGTGCTATACAGTCCCCCTGTAGACAGTGCTATACAGCCCCCCTGTAGACAGTGCCATACAGCCCCCTGTAGACAATGCTATACAGCCTCCTGTAGACAGTGCTATACAGCCCCCTGTAAACAGTGCTATACAGCCCCCCTGTAGACAGTGCTATACAACACCCCTGTAGATTCTGCTATACAGCCCCCACTGTAGACAGTGCTATTCAGCCTCCCTTGTAGACAGCGCTATACAGCACCCCCTGTAGACAGCGCTATACAGCCCCCCTGTAGCCAGTCCTATACAGACCCCCTTGTAGACAGTGCTATAGAGCCCCCTGTAGACAGTGCTATACAGCCCTGTAGACAGTGCTATACAGCCCCCTTGTAGACAGTGCTATACAGCCCCCCTGTAGACAGTGCTATACAGCCCCCCCACCCGTAGACAGTGCTATACAGCCCCCCTGTAGACAGTGCTACACAGCCACCTGTCATCGCGTCGCTTTCGCAGAACCCGTGAAGACTAGAGACCACACCTGAGGAAGACGGTATTGCATCCGTGAGTGTGTAGGACTGTGTGGCATTAACTACAGAGGGTCTGTGTGGCATCATCTACATCAGGGCTGTGTGGCATCATCTACGGTGAGGCTGTGTGGCATCACCTATATTGGGGCTGTGTGACATCATCTACAGGGAGGCTGTGTGACATCATCTACAGGGGGGCTGTGTGAAATCATCTACAGGGACAAAAGCAGGAAGAAAAAAATGAAATCCCCTTTCGTGGCACCGTTCCTCTGTAAATTACCTTGGATGTTTCTTTATACTTCCATATAATGAAATTGAGTGGTCAAGAAAGGAAGGTTGTCCGTAGTAAAAATATGTTGATTTATTTGACGTGTATTAAAATGGTAAAGCAACGCGTTTCAAGACTGGACTGGTCTCTTCCCCAGGCTAAAAACACAATGTCATTGAGGCTTCAAGTGGGAGCCCTTCACTCTGAGCTCATCTCCCTGTTTGTCCTGACCAAGGCTGTCAACCCCGTGCTGCTGGGTTTGCCTTGGCTCCGTCTACACAACCGCTGTCTGGGGCATATCCATCCGCCTCAGTCTCCTCCACATCAGTTATTGGCAGGGTTGCCTCCTTGTTACTCTCTGTTGTCAGATGTCTTCGACAAGAAGGAAGCAGAGACGTTGATTCGAGCGAATGATTGTCCTATCGACTTGGTTCCTGATTCGTCCCCTCCTCGCAGTAGAGTATACCCTCTCTCCTTACCTGAAACCCAGTCAATGTCGGCCTACTTTAAGGAGAATCTTGAGAGGGGCTTCATACTAAAATCCTCATCTCCGGCCGGAGCCAGGTTTTTCTTTGTCAAGAAAAAAAGATGGATCCCTTTGACCCTGAATTGACTACTGGGGTCTCAACCAGATCACGGTGAAGAACACTGGCAATTTTTTTTCTAAACCAGACCTGCGGGGGGCCTACAATCTAATCCGGATTTGTCAGGGTGACGAGTGGAAGACTGCATTTAATACACGTGATGGGCACTATGTATACGTGGTTATGCCCTGTGGCCTGTGTAATGCCCCCATAGTGTTTCAAGAATTTGTCAATGACATTTTTCGTGATCTCCTCGATGTCTGTGTTGTGGTGTATCTCGATGACATTTTGATTTTTTCCCCAGATCCAGTAACTCATCAGAGACATGTCCGCCAGGTTTTGCTTCGATTAAGGGAGAATCATCTTTATACCAAGCTGGAGAAGTGCGTGTTTGAAAGAAAAACTCTACCCTTCCTGGGCTGTATCATCTCCGATCAGGGCCTAAAAATGGATCCTGAGAAGGTAAAGGCTGTCCTGGAACGGCCACGCTCTCAAGGCAAAAGGGCCATACACCGCTTCATGGGATTCGCCAACTTCTGACGGCTGTTCGTTCCCAACTTCTCTTCATTAACAGCTCCCATCTCTACCCTCACCAAAAAGGGCATGAATGCCAAGGTGTGGACTCCGGAAGCAGAAGCCGCGTTCAAAACCTTAAAAAAGGCCTTCACGTCAGCCTATATTCTTCATCATCCTGATGCATCCCTACAGTTTTCGTTGGAGGTGGACACCTCCTCTGTTGGTGCTAGCGCACATTTGTTCCAGAGAGGTTCAAAAGGCAAGACTGTGGTATGTGGCTACTACTCCAAGCTTTTTTCTCCCGCAGAGCGCAACTACTCGATTGGGGATCGGGAGTTACTGGCCATCAAGCTGGTCCTGCAGGAGTGGAGAAACCTACTAGAAGGCACAGCTCATCCTATCCTGGTCTTCACGGACCACAAGAACCTGACCTATCTTCAGACGACTCAATGACTTTATCCTCGTCAAGCCAGGTGGTAGCTGTTCTTTGCTCGGTTCCAGTTTGTGCTCCACTACCGAACTGCCGACAAGAATGTGAGGGCCGATGAGACAGAGAACACTGTGGATTCCCCACAGAATATTATTGACCCTTCCTGCATCTTCTCTGTCAACCCTCTGCTAGTTAGAGATATTCCTCTGGGAAGGACTTTTTTATGTCTGGCAGACAGAGAAAGAATCATTCGCTGGGGTCACCATTCCAAGCTAGCAGGACACGCGGGTGACCGTAAGACCCGAGACCTAATTGCCCATCAGATCTGGTGGCCCATGCTGCCCAAAGATGTCATAGACTTTTGTCTCCTTCTGTAGGGTATGCGCAGCAAATAAAGTTGCCCACTCCAGACCAGCTGGCCTGCCCCAACCACTGCCTGTGCCTGATGCCCCCTGGCGACATATTGCAATGGACTTTGTCACAGATCTGCCTCTCTATGCTGAATGCAGTGAGGTCTAGGTGGTGGTGGATCGATTTTCGAAAATGGCTCATTTTGTTCCCGTGTCTGGCCTGCCTTCTGCTGCTCGACTGGCCGATCTCTTTGTTCAAAACACATCTTCCGTCTGCACGGCTTGCCTCTGCATATTGTCTCGGATCGAGGGGTTCAGTTCACCTCAAAGTTCTGTAGAGCACTCTGCGGTCTCCTCGGTGTAAAGTTGGACTTCTGCTTGGCCTAACATCCCCAGTCCAATGGTCAAGTCGAAAGGGTTAACCAGGTTATGGAGGACTATCTGCGGCACTTTGTCTCCAGGAGGCATGATGACTGGGTGCAGCTGCTCCGGTTGGCTGAGTTCTCCTATAATAACCATACTAGTGAGTCCACCACCTCCAGTCCGTTCTTCATTGTCTATGGCCAACATCCTCTAATAACTCTTCCTGTCTCTACTATGTCCCAGGTGCCTGCAGCTGACTCTACCTTCAGGGACTTTCTGCAGATATGGCAACAGACCCGATCTTCTATTCTGCTGGCGGTGGACCGCATGAAGAGAAAGGCAGACACTAGAAGACGAGAGCCTCCCCAGTTTCTTCCAGGTACAAAGGTCTGGCTTTCTTCCAGGAATATCCGGCTAAGGGTGCCGTCTTGCAAATTTGCTACCAGGTTCCTCGGACCCTTCGAGATTCTGCTGCAAATTAATGCTGTGCCTTACAAGCTTCGGCTGCCTCCTACCCTCAAGATCCCTAGCTCCTTCCATGTCTCCCTGCTGATCCGCTACTCCAGGACTCCTAGATCCGCAGTGGCTCCTGGCGGCTCATCAGGGACTTTTGAAGTGAGGGAGATCCTGGCCACCAAGAAAGTGGGAGGAAGGACGTTTTATTTGGTGGATTGGAGGGGATTTGGTCTAGAAGGAGAGGTCTGGGAGCCAGAAGAGAACATTGATGCCCCTGTCCTCATGAATAAGTTTCTCTCCTGCTCTTGTCCCAAGAAGAGGGGGTGTAAGAGGGGGGATACTTTAACGTCTATTACCGCGGACCATAGTTCTGACTTACCCGCTGACGGCCGCGGCCATGGACGTGTGAGTTCTCGGCGGCATCTCTCTACTGAGAGATGCCAGTACTCA
The DNA here is from genome assembly GCF_050947455.1 of Rhinoderma darwinii. Classification (NCBI taxonomy): domain Eukaryota; kingdom Metazoa; phylum Chordata; class Amphibia; order Anura; family Rhinodermatidae; genus Rhinoderma; species Rhinoderma darwinii. Next base: position 64,967,746 of record NC_134696.1, read on the forward strand.
CTTCCTGGTTCAGAGACTGTCTCCCGCAGGGTGCATGCACGGCCTTAAAGGGCCATTGCGCGTCCAGTTGCAGAGAATCTGTAATTAGCCCAGAATGCTGCTGGACTATAAAAAGGGCTCTGCCCTCTTGATCATTGCCTGAGCGTTGTTTTGTTACCTAAAGTTTGTCTTGCAAATGGTCTCCTAGTGTTTTCCAGTTCCCAGTGTTACCCGTTCCTGCTGCCTGTACCGTTTCCTGTGCTACCATGTCTCTGTGCCATCTAGAGTTGAAGTCGAGTTGTGTCTTCCGCTGCATCAACTGTGTCACACCCGCCGGGTGTCTGTCTGCTGCCGGAGCCTCATCTTAAGCCTGAATCGCCGCTACTGTCTACATTGCCTCAGGTACCCTTTCTGGACTATAGACATTGTATTGTACCTGTTTGGTCAGCTGCCTTCCCGCTACGCGGTACATCCCAGTGGGTCCACACCCCGCACCGTGACATCTTTTACCTATCCAAGCGATTCTGAGATTGTTTTCTCGTGACACATTGGACTTGATATTACTGGCAAAATTTGCTCGATACATTCAGTATTTAATTTTGAAAAAGACCAAAATTTAGCGAAAAATTGCAAAAATTAGCATTTTTCTAAGTTTAAATGTATCTGCTTGTAAGACAGATAGTAATACCACACAAAATTGTTGCTAATTAACATCCCCTATATGTCTACTTTAGATTGGCATAGTTTTTTTTTCACAAAAACGTTTTATTTTTCTAGGATATTACAAGGCTTAGAACTTCAGCAGCAATTTCTCATATTTTCAAGAACATTTCAAAAGGCTATTTTTACAGGTGCCAGTTCAGTTGTGGAGCGGCTTTTAAGGCCTTATATATTAGAAACCCAGGATAAGTCACCCCATTTAAAAAACTTCACCCGTCAAAGTATTCAAAACAGCATTTAGAAAGTTTCTTAACCCTTTAGACATTTCACAGGAATTAAAGCAAGTAGAGGTGAAATTTACAAATTTCATTTTTTTTGCAGGAATTCATATTACAATTTTTTTTTTTTGTAACACAGAAAGTTTTACCAGAGAAATTCAACTCAATATCTATTGCCCAGATTCTGCAGTTTTTAGAAATATCCCACTAGTGGCCATAGTGTGCTAATGGACTGAAGCACAGGCCTCAGAAGCAAAGGAGCACCTAGAGGGTTTTGGGGCCTACTTTTTATTAGAAAATATTTTAGGCACCATGTCAGGTTTGAAGGGCTCTTGGGGTGCCAAAACAGTGGATATCCCCCAAAAGTGACCCCATTTTGGAAACTACACCTCTTGAGGAAATTATCTAGGGGTATAGTGAGCATTTTGACGCCGAAGGTTTTTTGCAGAAATTATTGGAAGTAGGCTGTGAAAATGAACTTCTACATTCTTTCAAAGAAAATGTAGGTTTAGCTAATTTTTTCTCATTTTCACAAGGACTAAAGGAGAAAAAGCACCGCAAAATTTGTAAAGCAATTTCTCCCGAGTAAAACAGTACCCCACATGTTTTAATAAACAGCTGTTTGGACACACGGCAGGCTGAGAAGGGAAAGAGCGCCATTTGGCTTTTGTAGCTCAAATTTAGTAGGAATGATTTGCGGAGGCCATGTCACATTTGAAGAGCCCCTGAGGGGACAAAACAATGCAAACGCCCAAAAAGTGACCCCAATTTGGGAAACTACACCCCTTGAAGAATTCACCTACGGGTGTAGTTTTTCATTTTGACCCCACAGGTGTTTCATAGAATTTATTAGAATTGGGCAGTGAAATAAAAACAATCCTTTTCTTTCAATAAGATGTAGCTTTAGCTCAAATTTTTTCATTTTCTCAACAAATAAAGGAAAAAAAGAACCCCAACATTTGTAAAGCAACTTCTCCCGAGTAGGGCAATTCCCCATATGTGGTCATAAACTGCTGTTTGGGCACACGGCAAGAAACAGAAGGGAAGGAGCGGCATTTGGCTTTTGGAGCACAGATTTTCTTGGATTGGTTTCTTGACACCATGTTGCTTTTGCAAAGCCCCTAAGGTACCAGTACAGTGACAACTACCCAAAAGGGACTCCATTTGTGATACTACACCCCTTGAGGAATTAATCTAGGCAAGTAGTGAGCATTTTGACCCCACAGCTGTTTCATAGATTTTATTTTAATTGGGCAGTGAAAATAAAAATTAATTTTTTTTTCAAATAAGACGTAGCTTTAGCGCAAATTTTTTCGTTTTCTCAAAAAATAAAGCAGAAAAAGAACCCCCAACATTTGTTAAGCAATTTCTCCCGAGTATGGCAATACCACATATGTGGTTAGAAACTCATTTTTGGGCACACGGCAGGGCTCAGAATCGAAGGAGTGCCATTTGGCTTTCGGAGTACAGATTTTGCTGGATTGGTTTCTGGTTGCTATGTAGCAATTGCAAAACCCCTGTGGGACCAAAACAGTGGAAACTGAACAAAAGTGACCCCCATTTTGGAAACTACACCCCTCAAGGTATTCACCTAGTGGTGTAGTGAGCATGTTAACCCCGCAGGTGTTTTGCATAAATTAGTGTGCACTCGATATTGCAGAGTAAAAATGGGATTTTTCAATATATATGCCAATATGTGGTGCCCAGCTTTTGCCACCATAACAAGACAGCTCCCTAATTATTATGCTGTGTTTCCCGGTTTTAGAATCACCCTACATGGGGCCCTAATCTTTTGCCTGGGCATTTGACAGGGCTCAGGAGTTAGAGAATACCATGCGAAATTGAGGCCTAATTTGGCGATTTACACATTATTGGTTCACAATTGCAGAGGCTCAGATGGGAAATACTAAAAGAAACCCCCCAGAAGTGACCCTATTTTAGAAGCTACACCCCATAAGGCATTTATTAGGGGGTGTAGTGAGCATTTTCACCCCACAGGTCTTTCCATAAATAAATGTGCTGCGTATGGTGCAAAGTAAAAATTAAAATTTTTCCCCAGAATAGCCAATTCAGTGGCAAGTATGTCGTGCCGAGCTTGTGCCACTGGAGACACACATCCCAAAAATTGTTAAAAGGGTTCTCCAGGCTATGGCGGTGCCATATATGTGGAAGTAAACTGCTGTTTGGGCACGCTGTAGGGCTCAGATGGGTGGGAGCGCCATTGGCCTTTTGAAGCGTAGATTTTGCTTGGTAGTAGATTTGTTTGAGTATTACTGGTGTTTCCGTTTATAATGTGGGGGCATATGTAAGCTGTGCAGAGTACATTAGGGGCATAGTCAGGTGGTATAATAATGGGGTAAACAATAAAATGATCCATAGCTGTGTGTTACGCTGTGAAGCAATTATTTCTGCACGGGCCAGTGTCGCGCTGATAAACGGTGTCTTTACTTATCCCCCTTTTGGTCCACACTCCGCACCTTTGCAGTTTGGGGAATTTTGCTAGGAAGTGTTGTCCTGGTATAATACGGGCACCCTCGCTTCCAGCGGATATGTCTGCCCCCCCTTCCTGGTTCCCTAATTTTAGGGCCCCGATAAATCGTCTCTTGAAACAGACGAAATGTTTGTCTGATAAATCCCCTCTGATCTGCACAACTGCATATTTTTTATTTCCTGACTTAATGGAGCCTTAACTAATTTTATTTTTTCATAGACGTAGTGGTATGAGGGCTGTTTTTTTGCGGGACGAGCTGTAGTTATTATTGGTACATGCGACTTTTTGATCACTTTTTATCCTATTTTTTGAGAGGCAAGGTGACCAAAAAACTGCAATTCTGCCATAGTTTTTTAGGGTTTTTTTTATACAGCGTTCACCACGCGTTATAAATTACATGTTAACTTTATTCTGCGGGTCAGTACGATTTCGGCGATACCTAATTTATAGCACTTTTTTATTATGTTTTACAACTGTTTGCACAATAAAATTACTTTTGTAAAAACAATGTATTTTTTCTGTCGCCATGTTGTGAGAACCATAACTTTTGAAATTTTTAGTCGACGGAGCTATATGAGGGCTTGTTTTTTGCGAGACGAGCTATAGTTTTTCTAGGCACCATTTTTGGATACATGCGACTTTTTGATCAGTGTTTATTTAGATTTTTGTAGGACAAAGTGACCAAAAAACAAAAATTCTGGCATTAGTTTTTTACGTTTTTTTCTACGCCGTTCTCCGCGTGGAATAAATAACATAATATTTTTATAGTTTAGGCCGTTACGGTCGCGGCAATACCAAATATGTATGGTTTATTTATATTTTTTCAATTATAAAGGACTTGATAAGGGAAAAAGGGCGATTGTGTTTTATTTTATTACTTGAAACTTTTATTATAGTTTTGACAACTTTTTTTTCAAATTTTTTTTTCACTTTACTTTAGTCCAACTAGCGGACTCGAAGGTCCAACTGTCAGATTTTTTTATAATACATTGCACTACCTACGTATTGCAATGTATTAGATCTGTCAGTCATTCGACAGCAAGCCGATTAGGCTTCGCCTCCGAGCGGGGCCTATCTGCTTCCGTAATGGAAAACAGGAGGCCATTGATTGGTCTCCTGATGTCATAATAGCAGTCGTCAGTCGTGTGATTGCAGGGCACAGCTGACGATCTGCTAGCATCCACAAAGATGCAGCGATCGCATCCAATCGCTGCATCTGAGGGGTTAATGGCAGGGATCGGAGCTAGCTCCGGTTCCTGCCGTTAGAAGTGGATGTCAGCTGTAACATACAGCTGATATCCACCACTGATGACGCCGGCTCATCTCCTGAGCCGACTGTAAAGGATCTGCCAGGCACAGCTTCGGGGTTAACTCCCTTAATTAATCAGTCTGCACCTGAATCTACATCCCTGAGACTGACTCCAGCTTCCACCACTCAGGCTGGCAGGCTTAGGAGTGGGAGAGCCTATCGTAACCTGGCCAGACTCAGCTAGCTCCCGCCCTCGGTCTATTTAAGCCTGCCTTTCCTGTTCTTCCAGTGCTTGTGATTCTTTTTCTTGTGGTTTCCTGGCCCAGCTACAGCTCCTTCTATTTTGTTCCTGCTCCATACAGACCCTGGCTTACTGACTACTCTTCTGCTCTTCGTTTGGTACCTCGCACACTCCTGGCTTGACTCGGCTCGTTCACCACTCTGGTTGCTCACGGTGTTGCCGTGGGCAACTGCCCCTTTCCCTTGCTTGTATTCCCTTGTATGTTTGTCATGTTTGTCGTGCACTTACTGAGTGCAGGGACCGCCGCCCAGTTGTACCCCGTCGCCTAGGGCGGGTCGTTGCAAGTAGGCAGGGACAGAGTGGCGGGTAGATTAGGGCTCACTTGTCCATTTCCCTACCCCCCCGGTCATTACACCGGCACCATCTTGCCGGCGGCTACGGAAGCCTTTCAGGCCCCGCCTCCGGGCGGGGGCTGGAAGTTTTCCGTGCTAGGCAGACCGGGAGGCTAGTATTAGGCCTCCAGTTGCCATTGCAGCTACCGACACCCCGGCGAATTCATTGCAGGGGTGTCGATGAGCTGCAAACACCTTAAATGTAGCGATCGGTTTTGACGGCTGCATTTAAGGGGTTAATGGCGGGGATCGAAGCTAACTTCGGTCCCCGCCGTTACAGCTGGATGTCAGCTGTCAGATACAGCTGACATCCGGGGATGATGGCACTGACTCAGCTTCTGAGCCGGTGCCAAGCATTTGGCGTAAGTATACGACATTTTGCGAGAAGCACTGGCTTTCCATGTCGTATACTTACAACAAATGTCGGGAAGGGGTTAATACACAAGTAAGACACATAAATAATGCAAACAATGTTACTGATAATACCACCACACAATAACCACATAGTGACTGAATAATACCCCCATACTTTTACTGAATAATTCCTCCACACCATAACCACATACTGTTACTGAATAATACCCCCATACTGTTACTGAATACCACCACAATATAACCATATAGTGACTGAATAATCACTACATACTGTTACTAAATAATACCTTCACACAATAACCGCATGGTGACTGAATAATACCTCCATACTGTTACTGAATAACACCACCACACCATAACCGCTTAGTGTCTGAATAATACCCCCATACGGTTACTGAATAATACTGCCAGACCATAACCACATAGTGACTGAATAATACCCCATACTGTTACTGAATAATACCAACACACCATAACCACATAGTGAATGAATAATACCCCCATACTGTTACTGAATACAAAACACTATACAGAGACCAATTGTCACGAATGGTCTGTGGACCCACTGGGCAGTACCACCTTGGCGGTAAGGCAGCTGGCCAACAGGGCGCAGGTGAATGTCTATAGTTCATATAGGTACCTGTGGCAGCTCAGACGGCAGCAGGGACTAGGCAGCAGGTAGACATCAGGCGAGGTGAAGCAGGTCAGACGTGGAATACAGCACGACACGACTATGGCACAGCACAATGCTCGACCAGGATGGTATGGAATTCAAGGAGCAGGAACTGGAACAGTTACAGGAACAGGAAACAGGAACACACTAGAAGGCCATCACATAGACAAACTAGGAAACATCAACAATGCTCAGGCATAGAAGCAGGGAGCTGGACCCCTCTTATAGTCCAGGTTACTCATGGGTCAAAGTTCATCAAAAGTCTGGTACGCACGCTGCCCCTTTAAGAGCGGGATCCGGCTGAGGTAAGTGGAAGCGGGCGCTGGTGTCTCCTGAGGAGGAGGCTGGGGCCAGCGCTTGCCGACTCGTGGCTGCGGACATTACATCAATATTACCACCACATAGTGACTATATCATATTACCCCCCATATAGTGACCATATAGTGGCAGATGCCAGTTATACACAGGAGCTCTGCAGACCATATAAGTGATTAAAGGACATTTATATCTAGTGACTCACAGGTGATGGTTCCTCTGATCAGAGTCGTTTACTTTCCCTATTTTTCTCCATCCGGCCCAGACCACTGTGACGACTTATTCCAGCCAAGACTCGTCTTTTCATAATTTGGCACACAGACATGTTGGTTTCTCGCTTTTACAGCACCCTCCACACCTACACCCTATCCTTTAAATAAACTCGTAATCCACAGTAGCCCAGATGGTAATAATGATCCCTCAGTGCTCGACACAATAAAAGCGCCCCCACAGTAATACCCCCTTTGTGCCCCATTGTATATAGTGCCACAGCAGCATCCCCTGTAGATAGCGCCACACAGCCCTCCCCCTTGTATATTGGGCCATATAGCTACCCCTTTGTAGATCGTGCCACCCAGCTCCCCCTTTTATATAGTGCCACACAGTCCCCCTTTGTATATAGTGTCACACAGCCCCCCTTTCCTTGTATATAGTGCCACACAGCCCCCCTCCCCTTGTATATAGTGCCACACAGATCCCCCTCCCCTTGTATATAGTGTCACACAGCTCCCTTTCCCCTTGTATATAGTGCCACACAGCCCTCCCCCTTGTATATTGTGCCATATAGCTACCCCTTTGTAGATAGTGCCACCCAGCCCCCCCTTTTATATAGTGCCACACAGTCCCCCCTTGTATATAGTGTCACACAGCTCCCCCTCCCCTTGTATATAGTGTCACACAGCTCACCCCTCCCCTTGTATGTAGTGTCACAAAGCTCCCTCCCCCTGTATATAGTACCACACAGTTCCCCTACCCCCTGTATATAGTTTAACACAGCTTTCTCCCCCTTTATATTGTGACACAGTCACCCCTCCCCTTGTATATAGTGCCACACAGCCCCCTCCCCTTGTATATAGTGCCCCACAGCTCACATCCCTTGTATATATTGCCACACAGCTCACCCCACCCCTTGTATATAGTGTCACACAGCTCCCTCCCCCTGTATATAGTGACATACAGCCCCCCACCCCTCGTATATAGTACCACACAGCTCTCCCCTCCCCTTGGATATAGTGTCACACAGCTCCCTCTCCCTGTATATAGTGCCACACAGCTCCCCCCTCTTTTTGTATATAGTGCCAAGCAGCTCCCCCCTCCCCTTGTAAATAGTGTCACACAGCACCCTCTCCCCCGTATATAGTGCCACACAGCTCCCCCACCCCTTGTATATAGTGCTACACAGCGCCCCCCTTGCATATAGTGACACACTGCCCCCCCAAAAAAAATTAAGAAAAAATTCTACTTACCTTGCACTGTAGCCTATAGTATTCAATTGTATCTGGGTCCTGAGGATGCAGATACAATTGAATGTTACTGTTGCTAGCAACACCAATGGGCATGAGGCGCCCGTGCTGCCCGGCCTGTAAATGTTATATGCTTGGCGGCACGGGCCTCCTTATGCCACAGGCATGGGGGCCCAGAGAGGATGGGGCCATGTGCCGATCTATGCGCACAGCGTTTATTACAGCTGAGCGTGCCCCCACCCCCTCCAGACCCCTGTGCAGCCGAACCGGCTGTAGCGGCGATATGTCCGCCCCTGGTATTGTGCACTAAAATGGCATAATAGTGGAAAATCCACTGCGCATTAACTTCTAGTAAAAAACACCTTTTGGGTCAAAATACTCACTACACCCATTAATAAATACCTTGAGGGGTATAGTTTCCAAAATGGGGGTCACCTCTTGGGGGTTTGTTTTACTATTTGACCTCAGAGTCCTGCAATTGTGGGTCAATGCTGTGAAAAATCCCCAAAACAGACCTTTGCTCTTTCACTCCTGAGCCTTGTCATATGTTCAGGAAAATGATAAATGCCTTGAGGGTGTAGTTTCCAAAATTGAGTCATTTCTCAGGGCTTTCCACCGTACTCTGGTACCTTAGGGGCTCTGCAAATGCGACATGATGCCCGAACACCAATAAAGTACAATCTGCGTTCCAAATGGCTCTACTTCCATTCTGAGCTCTGCCATGTGCTCAAACAGCAGTTTAGGGCTGCATATGGGGTATTGCCATACTCAGGAGAAATTTACTAATAAATATTGTGGTGTTTTTTCTACTATTACCCCTTGTGAAAAAAGTTTTTATTTTTACTGCCTAATTCTAATAATCTATGAAATACCTGTGGGGTGAAAATGCTCACTATACCCCTAAATTAAAGCCCTTTTCACTACTGAAAACTTTATTTAACTTATTTTAACATTTTTTATTAGTCCCCCTAGGGTATTTAAACCAGTGGTGAGAGACCATTGCCAGATGCAGGGCCTAACAGAGGCAGATAGAAGGCAGACATGGTGGCCTTCATTAGGCCCCTTGGCTGCTATAATAACCATCGGCAACTCGCGAGAGGGGGGCGATGGACTGTCGCACTGGGCCGCCCCTCTTTCTATCGGCTTAGATGCCGCGGTCGTTATTGTCTGCGGCATCTAAGTAGTTAAACGGCCAGGAACAGAGCAATCACTATTCCTGGCTGCTAGTGTAGGGTGTAATACACAGCTGATATCCGCAGCGTATGGAGCAAGCTCAGCGCGTGAGCCCGCTTCATACTTCAACCCCCTCTGTTGTGCTGTTATGTCCATGTGCGTGAAGGGGTTAAGGCCCAGACCCCATTTTCAAATCTGATATGTCCGAACTATAACAGTATAACATTAGTTAACTCACGTAGTGAAGCTGTAAGAAAAAATTAAACAGAATCGTTCTTTTTTGGCCACTTTAGCTCTTTAAATAAAAAAAATAAAAAATGAATAAAAAGTGATCAAAAACTTTTATGTACCACAAAATGGTAAAATAAAAACTACATCTCGTCCCGCAAAAAAATAAGCCCCGACACCACTCAATCGACAAAAAAAGAAAAAAGTTATGGCTCTCTGAATGTGGTGAAACAAAGCAATTAATTTTTTTAACAAATAGTTTTTCCTTTGTAAAAGTGGTAAAATATAAAAAAAATCATATATATATATATATATATATAAGTTAAGTTGTCATTTTTACTGCATGGTGAAAGGTGGTTTCAACCCACAAAGTTTTTTTGTTCAATTTCTTCGTACATTATATGATACCTTAGTGCCAATAGAAACTACAGCTTCTCCCGCAAAAAAATAGCCCTCAACACTTCATTGATGGAAAAATAAACAAGTTATGACTCTTAGAAGACGGGGAGTGAAAAACGAAAACGAAAAAACAAAAAATTGCTTCGTCCTAAAAGGGTTAAGGCACACAATAGGCATTAAGGGGTTAAGTTTGACAAGATTCCAAATCTATTAAATATGTCTAAGATCGTTGGGATCAATAAATTCCTTAAATGTGTGATTCCAGAGCTGTGTGCACAGAGCTTGTATAGCAGTGCACAGAGGCCATATGGCTCTCTGATAAGGAGCATACTAGAACTGCTTCTAGGTTACAATTTTAGACTATTTTCACTCAGTGGTAAAACTTATTGTGCATGTTACAGCTACATTGCCCAGACCCTGAACCAGACATAGTTCACCATAGGATCCTATTATTATTATTATCCTAATATTAATTTGCTTGTCTTCCTCAAGCCTCAGTCTTGTTTTCTTTTTGAGGTTTTCTGTTTAACCCCTTAATGACCGGGCCATTTTGCACGTTAATGACCAAAGATTATTTTTAGTTTTTTCACGGTCGCATTCCAAGAGTCGTAACTTTTTTTTTATTCCGTCGACATAGCGGTATAATGGCTTGTTTTTTGCGGGACGAGTTGTATTTTGTAATTGTACCATTTTTAGATGCTTATAACATATTGATTAACTTTTATTAACTTTATTTTAGGAGAGAATTGAAAAATAAGCAGCTATTCCAGCTTTAATTTTCACTTTATAAATTTACACCGTTTACTATGTAGCGTAAATAACATGTTAACTTTATTCTATGGGTCGGCACGATTACGGCGATACCAAATATCTAAAGGTTTCATATGTTTTTTCTACGTTTGCACAATAAAAAGCCTTTTAGAAAAAATTACTTGTTTTTGCATCGCCGCATTCCAAAAGCCTTATTTTTTTTATTTTTTAGTCAATGTGGTCGTATGTGGGCTTGATTTTTGCGGGACAATGTGTAGTTTTCATTAGTACTATTTTGGGGTACATAGGACTTATAGATTAACTTTTATTTTATTTTTTATGAGGGGAATGGGAGAAAAGAGAGAATTTTGCTGTTGTTTTTTGCGTTTTCTTTGGACGCCGTTCATCCGGCGGTTTAATTAATGTGTTCATTTTATTGGTCAAGTTGTTACAATCGCGGGGATACCATATATGTGTATGTGTTATTTGTTTTGACACTTTTACTAAATAAAACCACTTTTTGGGCAAAAAAAGTAGTTTTATCTGATTTTGACTGTAATTTTTTTTTTTTTCACAAACTTTATTTAACTGATTGACATTTTTTTTTTAAGTCCCACCAGGGGACTTCACTATGCGATCTGTTGATCGCATATATAATGCTTTGGTATACTTCGTATACCAAAGCATTATTGCCTGTCAGTGTAAAACTGACAGGCAATCTAATAGGTCATGCCTCCGGCATCGCCTAACAGGCAGATGCTGAAGGCAGACCTAGGGGTCTTTGTTAGACCCCCGGCTGTCATGGAAACCCGACGGTGACCCGCGATTTGTTTGCGGGGGCGTCGATCGGGTGACAGAGGGAGCTCCCTCCCTCTGTCAAACACATTAGATGCCGCTGTCACTATTGACAGCGGCATTTAATGGGTTAAACTGCCAGAATCGGAGCACGCTTCGATTCCGGCAGTTGCAGCAGGAGCCAGGCTGTGTATAACAGCCGTGCTCCTGCCGTTGATCGTGTGGGTATAGTGACAGTACCCGCGCCATCACAGGACGGATATATCCGTCCTCCTGCGCGAACTAGCAGCTGCTGAGGACGGATATATCCGTCCTTCGGCGTTAAGGAGTTAATTGACCACCCAGCTTTGTTTCTGTAATATAACTACATACTCCGTTAACACCCCCAGCAACACTATTTTAATAATACAGATCACTTGTTCAAGTCTTTAAAATAGTGTACGGTTTGCAATTGCTCAGCTCTATTTAAATACATATACAATATGCTCAACTAGTGTAAGGGTATGTGCACACGATGAGAGGCTTTTACGTCTGAAATGACAGACTGTTTTCAGGAGAAAACAGCTGCGTCGTTTCAGACTTAAATGCTCCTCCTCGCATTATGCGAGGCGTCTTTGACGGCCGAACATTTGAGCTGTTCTTCATTGGATTCAATGAAAAACAGCTCAAATTACGTTTCAAAGAAGTGTCCTGCACTTCTTTTGACGAGGCAGTCATTTTACGCGTCGTCGTTTAACAGCTGTTTGACAGCACAGTACGTCGGCAAACCCATTCAAATGAATGGGCAGATGTTTGCCGACGTATTGGAGCCGTATTTTCAGGCGTAAATCGAGGCATAATACGCCTCGTTTACGCCTGAAAATAGGTCGTGTGAACCCAGCCTTAAATGTTACTTTCTAAACATATATAAAGCCTATTGTGTCTTATATGTATATTGTTTTTCCTAAGGTACCTGAATGTGATATATTGTTACCTGTTACTATTATGCTAACTGTATGTTATTCCTAATTCTGAACCTGAAAACGGTAATATGATGATCTCTTACCTTAATAAGATTTTTGCTTTTTTTTAGGTGAGTTATGGAGCACAAGATGAAGATTTAAGTGATAAGACAATTTATCCATCTTTACTCCGGACTGTACCAAATTTATTTAATCATTATAAGGGTTTTGTACAACTTCTTAACCACTTTGGCTGGACATGGGTTGGAATTATTTCTTCTGATGATGAAAATAATCTACAAGCCAGTAATGAAATTAAAAAACAGCTTCTTCAAAATGAAGTTTGTATAGCATATTTTGAAATTATATCAAATACGAATCTCAACAGTTTAACTAGAGTTATTAAAACTGTTCAAGAATCATCTGCCAATGTTGTTTTTGTTTTCTGCGATTTAACCACATTTCTTAATTTAATGTATACTATAAAATCAACTTCTGGAAGAGTCTGGATTTTGCCAGCAACCCTTTCTATCATTATACAGGAAACATATTTAAATGTGCTTAATGGCTCCCTTATGTTTACAATTGAAAAAGGTGAAATTCCAGGCTTGAAAGAATTTATTTATAGTGCTAACCCCATCTCTTTTCCAGATGATATATTTACTGCAGCAGTGTGGCGTGATGCATTTTTGTGTTTACCTGCAAATGCAAGTACTTTTAGAAAAATTTTAGGTTCAACTGGAAATTGCACTGGAAAGGAAACGTTAGCAAAATATGACACAATCTTTGATGTCAAGAACTTCAGACTAACTTATGCTATTTACAGAGCTACATATGCTATTGCACATGGATTACACAAGTGGTTAATTTTTTCAGAAAGCAATACACAGTCTAATTTGAAATCGTATTTCCCAAAAGCTTTCCAGGTATTTAAGTTCCAATCATTTTATGTAATTAATAAAATTAGTTCATATTTTTGACTCATGGATTACTAAAACTCTATTTTCACCATGTTTTTACATACAGTTGGTAATATATGTCTGAAACAAACCCAAAAAAGTATCTAGATACATACTGTACTTTATTCAAAGACTTCTATAAAGCAATCTACTTCTGGCATACATTTGGAGACCTTTTTGTTTGACTGTATTAAAAAGCGTGGGCTATAGGAATTTCAAAACAGGATACCACATAATTTTTTTTCTGTTAAGGCATACTTTTTTTTGTAGGAAAATTCAATGGCAGATGTAGCCAAACGTTGTGTGTACATTTGCAAAGTATACGTTTGGATATTGCCTGTATGTCCATATATGTATGTCTATATATGTGCCTTTATATATTTGTATATGTTCCAGTATGTGTGTATATATGTGTGTGCGTGTGTGTGTGTGTGTGTGTGTATATGTGCCTCCTTTGTGTGTATATATGTGTCTGTATATCTATATATGTACCTTTATGACCATCTGTAGGTAGGTCATGTTCTTGTGATCCGTGAAGACCAGGATAGGATGGACTGCGCCTTCCAGTAGGTGTCTCCACTCCTGCAGAGCCAGCTTGATGGCCAGTAACTCCCTATCCCCAATCGAGTAGTTGCGCTCTCCGGAAAAAAACAGCTTGGAATAGTAGAATACCTATCAAGACATATATAGACAACAATACTAGAAATGTAAATCACAGTAGTACAAGTAAAGCACTAACCAATAAAATCTTTTAAAAACATACATAAACCATCACATACAATACAAAACAACACATAATAAAAATGTGGTGGTGGTATAAGGGAGCAGTAAATGTATCATATTACACATCCATGTGATCAGACAGTATATTGTCAAGGTATTGACAATACTATACGAGAATACCTCAAGAGTTAACGGTATACTAAATATATAAATACTGGACAAAGAGTACAAGTGACAAAGTCAAGAGATATAATCCAAGGCATAAAAAACCAGGATCAAATCCACATAAAATACCAACCCATGTTCTGCATGTCTGCCCCTTAGGCTGGGTTCACACGACCTATTTTCAGATGTAAACGAGGCGTATTATGCCTCGTTTTACGTCTGAAAATAAGGCTACAATACGTCGGCAAACATCTGCCCATTCATTTGAATGGGTTTGCCGACGTACTGTGCAGACGACCTGTAATTTACGCGTCGTCATTTGACAGCTGTCCAATGACGACGCGTAAAATGACTGCCTCGTCAAAGAAGTGCAGGACACTTCTTTGGACGTTTTTGGAGCCGTTTTCTCATAGACTCCAATGAAAACAGCTCCAAAAACGGACGTAAAAAACGCAGTGAAAACGCCGTGAAAAACGCGAGTTGCTCAAAAAACGTCTGAAAATCAGGGGCTGTTTTCCCTTGAAAACAGCTCCGTATTTTCAGACGTTTTTGGTCACTACGTGTGCACATACCCTCAATGAGTCAACCACAAGAAGACACCCCGACATACGTTTCGCAGTCAGCTTTTTCTAGGGGAATAGTAGCCATATACCACAGTCTTGCCCTCTCTGGAACAACACTGCACCAGCGCCAACAGAGGAAGCGTCCACCTCTAAAGAAAACTGTAGGGATACATCAGGAGGATGAAGGATTGAGGCTGACGTGAAGGCCTTCTTTAAGCTCTTGAATGCGGCCTCTGCTTCTGGAGTCCACACCTTGAAATTCATGCACTTTTTGGTGAGGGTAGAGATGGGAGCTGTCAAAGATGAGAAGTTGGGAATGAACAGCCGGTAGAAGTTGGCGAATCCCAGGAAGCGTTGTATGGCCCTTAAGCCTTGGGGGCGTGGCCACTCCAGGACAGCCTTTACCTTCTCAGGGTCAAACTTGAGACCCTGATCAGAGATGATATAGCCCAGGAAGGGAAGAGACTTTTTTTCAAACACACTTCTCCAGCTTGGCATAAAGATGATTCTCTCAAACGAAACAACACCTGGCGTACATGACTCTGATGAGTTACTGGATCTGGGGAAAAGATAAAAATGTCATTGAGATACACCACAACACACACATAAAGGAGATCACGAAAAATGTCATTGACAAATTCTTGAAACACCGCGGGGGCGTTACATAGGTTGAAGGGCATAACTAGGTATTCATAGTGCCTATCACGAGTATTAAAAGTAGTCGTCCACTCGTCACCTTGACGAATTAGAAACAGATTGTAGGCCCCCCGCAGGTCCAGGTTAGAAAAAAATGTTGCCCCCCCATGTGCGATCAAAGAGTTCAGAAATCAAAGGCAGTGGGTACCTGTTCTTCGACGTGATCTGGTTGAGGCCTCAGTAGTCAATGCAGGGTCGGAGGGATCCATCTTTCTTCTTGACAAAGATAAACCCAGCTCCGGCCGGGGATGAGGATTTACGAATGAAGCCCCTCTCCAGATTCTCTATAATGTAGGCAGACATAAACTCGGTCTCTGGCAAGGAGAGAGGGTACACTCTACCGCGAGGAGGGGACGACTCAGGAACCAAGTAGATCGGACAATCATAGGATCGATGTGGTGGTAAAGTCTCAGCTTCCTTCTTATCGAAGACATCAGAGAACATAGAGAAACAAGAAGGCAACCCTGCCAATGACTGAAGCGGAGGAGGCTGTGGTGGCTGGATATGACCCAGACAGTGGTCGAGACAATTGGGACCCCAACAGAGAACCTATCCAGAGTTCCAATCCAGGACTGGGGCGTGCAAATGGAGCCAAGATAAACCCAGCAGCACGGGGTTGACGGCCTTGGACAGGACAAACAGGGAGATGAGCTCAGAATGAAGAGCTCCCACTTGAAGTCTTAATGGCTTGGTCACAGACAAAACTAGGTCAGGCAATGGCAGTAAATCTACCGAGGCAACGATCAACGGTGTTTCCAGCAGGACTGTGGGCAACTGAAGAAGATCCACAAGGTCTTGGCAGGTGAAATTGGCTGCAGAGCCAGAGTCCAGGTAGGCAGAGACCGGATGGGGCCTCTCGCCAGCAATGATGGTTATAGGAATGAACAGTTTGGGGGAGAGTTCTCGATTAAATGCAGTAGCACCCAGGGTTATCTCTCCAACCAAACCTAGGCGCTGGGGTTTTCTTGGCTTCTGAGGACACAGACGCACGACATGGCCAGTGAGGCCGCAATATAAACTCTCCGGAGTTCCAATCCAGGACTGGGGAGTGTAGACAGAGCCAAGGCAAACCCAGCAGCACGGGGTTAACGGCCTTGGGCAGGACAAACAGGGAGATGAGCTCAGAGTGAAGGGCTCCCACTTGAAGCCTCAACAGCTTGGCCACAGACAAAATTGGGTCAGGCAGCGGCAGTCCATCTACCAAGGCAACGATCAAGGGCCTTTCCAGCAGAACAGTGGGCAAGTGAAGAAGATCCACAAGGTCTTGGCAGATGAAATTGGCTGCAGAACCCGAGTCCAGGTAGGCAGAGACCGGATGGGGCCTCTCGCCAGTGACGATGGTCACAGGAATGAACAGTTTGGAGCAGAGTTCTCTATTAAATGCTGTATCGCCCAGGGTTGACTCTCAAATCAATCCTAGGCGTTGGGGTTTTTTGGCTTCTGTCCCCAGAAGCACAACATGGCCAGCGAGGCCGCAATATAGGCAGAGTCCAGAGGTGCGCCTGCGCTGTTTCTCCTGGACGGACAATTTTAGCAGATCCACTTGCATCGGAACCTCGGGCAAAGCAGTAGAAGGAGGCAAGAGGGGTTGCTGTAAGTTGGGCGCCAGTCTAGGAAGCTGTCTCTCCTGAAGAACCTCATGAGATCTCTCCCTCGGCCTTATGTCCACCCGAGTGGCAAGCAGAATCAAGTCGTCCAAGGCAGGTGACAGATCTCGAGCAGCAAGTTCGTCAGTTTGTCCTTGATCTCGGGCGATAGACCATGCCAAAAGGATGCCACCAAGGCCTCATTGTTCCAGGATAGTACTCCTGCCAGGGTCCGGAAATGGATGGTGTATTTGCCGACGGAGGTGTCCTCCTGGCGAAGGTTAAAGATAGCAGTGGCTGCCGATAAGACTCGTCCTGGCTCCTCAAAAACAGTCTGGAATAACGGCACGAACCCCTGGAAGTCTTGGGTCTCGGGTCCCTCACGTTCCACTTTATATATGTATATGTTCTAGTATGTGTGTATATAAATTTGCATGTATGTCTAAATTTGTGCCTTTATGTATGTACAGTATATACTGTATCTTCCAGCATGTGCGTGTCTATATATGTGGTTAAAGGCTATGTAAATTGGGGTTTTTTTAAATAAAAATATCTAATGCTGGGTTCACACTGAGTTTTTTGCAGGCAGAAAATCTGCCTCAAAATTCCGCTTGGAATTTTGAGGCAGATTTTGCTCTGCCTGCACGCGAATTTTAGTAGCGTTTTTTCTCACTGCGTTTTTCGCCCATGGTCACTGAGCACTACGGGCAAAAAATGACACGAAATACGCTTTCTCTGCCTCCCATTGATATTAATGGGAGGTCAGAGACGTAAACGCCCGAAAATAGGGTATGTTGCTTCTTTTTCCCGTGAGCCGTTTTTTCAGCTCGCCTTCACCTCCGCATTTTCGGCCGTTTTTTGGCGCGGTTTCCAGTATGAACTGACCTTTATAGTGTGTTTCTTGCAACTTGCTAAATATTTTTTATTAAAAAATGTTTACTTTTTGAGATTCAGCTGCTTTGTATCCTGTATACAGAGTATGCTTTGTATGCTTTGTATCCTGTATCCGATATTCAGGTATCCTGAAACCTGTATCTGTCAGGTCAGCGACACTGACGGGTTCAGTCTCTGACACGCATGATTGAGCTGTTACCGATCACATCTAAGTTCATAACTTAGATGTGACTGATAACAGGTGTCAATGCCGCTGACCTGACGGATTTATGTTTCAGTGCAAGATACAGCTGCTCTGTAAATTTTATAATCATACCGTATGTGAAGTAAATACCGTGGAATCAAGATTTTTAACATTGATTGAATACTACATTACAAATAAGGGAAAGAAGTTGAAGGTCCATGAAATGCTTTGTTAAGTAATGTACATAGTGCACTGTTTTGAGTGCTAGATGTTTTAAAGCTAAGGTTTTTAACTGTCAGCAAATTAGTTTTATTTAATTTAAAGGTTGGTCAATTCTAGTAGTCAGGGCTGATTCTAGCTGTTCTGCTGCCTGACGCGAAAATTGATATGGCCCCCCCCCCCACATTTTGTTTGACATCCCCCTTGCCGTTCTACATCACTAGCACCAACTGTTGTGGATGCGCCGTTGGCTTGTACTGGCATGCGCGGTGCAGTCGGGCAGAGTACACGGTGCACGGTGCGTGCCCAAGTAGTAAAAGGCAGTGGCGAATCCGAGAAAGTTGGAGGAGACTGGTAATGATGTATATCAGCCAGGTGGATGTCAATCAAGCATGGAAAAGTGGGTTTGGAGGCAGGATTATGTGACTCTACAGGATAGCGGCACCGCCCCATGACCCTTTAATGAGTAATTAGCATATATTGTGCGCCGTTTTAAAAGTCGATCTTATAGATTTTGCTGCATCTGAAAAAAACCATACAAGGGAATGTTTGTAAATATTGTCAGTGCATGCATTACCGCATGGTGGCGGTTCAAGGGGTTAAAACTACCAGACAAGTTCACATTAAATATACAACTAATTGAAAACAACTCCATCTGCCCTGCAATTTTTTTATTATAAATATATCCTATATAATTACAGCATCAGAACCAAGCTCTGACATATACGGCCCCAGAACTAAGCTCAATACATGTATGCAGCACCAGAACAAAGCTCAGTACATATCTAAACTACCAAAACAAAGCTCAATACATATATACAGCTCCAGAACCAAGCTCAGTACATATATACTGCTCCAGAACCAAGCTCAGTACATAAATACAGCATCAGCACAAATACAGCTCAATTTAGTGCAACCCCTGTCGTATAGGTTTGTACGGCGTAAAACTACAGCTTCCAGCATGGCTAGAACAATGGTAAGGATATGCTGGGAGTTGCTGTTTCACAAAAAAAAAACATACTTCCCATCATTTTGCTGCAGATCATATAGTGACTACAGTACTGATTAGAGGCAGAATAAACATTTATATTAAGTGACCCACTGGTGACGTCTTTTCAGGTTCTAGTTAATCTTTTTCTCTTTTCTTCTCCATCCGGTCCAGACCTCTATGACGATTTCTCCCGGCCACAGCCCATTTCTGCAGTTTGCCGCTCAGATGTCTTCAGCTTCTCACTTTTCAAACATTTCTGCACCTATAAACGAAGATAAAATTCTCATGGTGCCACACACTACACCCCTAAATATAATAGTTCTGTACACTGTCCCTTATTATAATAGCACCATACACTGCGTCCCTGATTATAATAGCACCATACACTGTGTCCCACACACACAGTGCTCCCTGTAGATAGTGCCCCCTGTAGATAGTGCCCTACATAGATCCCCATGTAGATAGTGCTCTACATATATCCCCTGTAGATAGTGGCCCACATACAGCCCCCTGTAGATAGTGGCCCACATACAGCCCCCTGTAGATAGTGGCCCACATACAGCCCCCATGTAGATAGTGCCCCACATATAGTCCCCCTGTACATAGTGCCCCACATACAGCCCCCGGTAGATAGTGCCCCACATATAGCCCCCATGTAGATAGTGCCCCACATATAGCCCCCGGTAGATAGTGCCCCACATATAGCCCCCTGTAGATAGTGCCATACATATATCCCCCTGTAGATAGCGCTCTACATATAGTCCCCCTGTAGGTAGTGCCCCACATATAGCCACCCTTGTAGATAGTGCGCCACATGTAGCCCCTCTGTAGATATTGCCCCACATATAGTGCCCCCTGTATATAGTGCCCCACATATAGCCCACCCCTGTAGATAGCTCCCCACATATAGCGTCCCCTATATATAGTGCCCCACATAAAGCCTCCTGTAGATAGTATCCCACATATAGCCTCCCCTGTAGATTGTGCCCCACATTATAGCCCTCCTGTAGATAGTGCCTCACATATACACCGTGTTCCAAATTATTATGCACATTGGATTTAAGTGTCATAAACATTTCATTAATAGTTTTTCGATTAAACTCATAGATGGTATTGTGCCTTAGGGCTCTTTGGATCATTGTAATCAATCTCAAGCACCTGTGATAATTAGTTTGCCAGGTGTGCCCAATCAAAGGAAAACTACTTAAGAAGGACGTTCCACATTATTAAGCAGGTCACAGGTTTCAAGCAATATGGGAAAGAAAAAGGATCTCTCTGCTGCCGAAAAGCGTGAAATAGTGCCATACCTTGGTCAAGGTATGAAAACATTGGATATTTCAAGAAAACTTAGGCGTGATCATCGTACTGTGAAAAGATTTGTGGCTGATTCAGAGCACAGACAGGTTCGTTCAGATAAAGGCATAATGAGGAAGGTTTCTGCCAGACAAATTAATAGGATTAGGAGAGCAGCTGCTAAAATGCCATTGCAAAGCAGCAAACAGGTATTTGAAGCCGCTGGTGCCTCTGGAGTCCCGCGAACCTCAAGGTGTAGGATCCTCCAGAGGTTTGCAAGTGTGCATAAAGCTATTATTCGGCCACCCCTAAACAATGCTCACAAGCAGAAACGGTTGCAGTGGGCTCAGAAATACATGAAGACTAATTTTCAAACCGTGTTGTTTACTGATGAGTGCCGTGCAACACGGGATGGTCCAGATGGATGGAGTAGTGGATGGTTGGTGAATGGCCACCATGTCTCAACAAGGCTGCGACGTCAGCAAGGTGGTGGCGGAGTCATGTTTTGGGCTGGAATCATGGGGAGAGAGCTGGTAGGCCCCTTTAGGGTCTCTGACGGTGTGAAAATGATCTCTGCAAAGTACGTAGAGTTTATGACTGACCACTTTCTTCCGTGGTACAAAAAGAAGAACCGTGCCTTCCGTAGCAAAATTATCTTCATGCATGACAATGCACCTTCTCATGCTGCAAAGAATGTGTCATTGGCTGCTATGGGCATAAAAGGAGAGAAACTCATGGTGTGGCCCCCATGTTCCCCTGACCTCAACCGTATTGAGAACCTTTGGAGCATCCTCAAGCAAAATATCTATGAAGGTGGGAGGCAGTTCACATCAAAACAGAAGCTATGGGAAACTATTCTGATATCCTGCAAAGATATTCAAGCAGAAACTGTCCAAATACTCACAAATTCAATGGATGCAAGAATTGTGAAGGTGATATCAAAGAAGGGGTCCTATGTTAACATGTAACTTGGCCTGTTAAGTTTTTTTTTGATTGAAAGAGCTTTTGATTTCTGTAAATATGACTTCCTGATGCTGCAAATTCAACAAATTACAATTTTAGTTCTCTTTACAACCTTTAAAATGTTTTGATCTCTGTTGTGCATAATTATTTGAAACAGTGCATTTTGAGTTTTTTTACTTCTAAAAAAAATCTGTTATCATTAGGAGATTTGTTCAATAAAATTTGCATTATACTCCAACGGTTGATGGCTTGAAGATTATACTGACTGCCATTTGCATCGACTATTTAGGAAAATCAGCGAAAAATAACATTTGCATAATAATTTGGAACGCGGTGTAGCACCACCTGTAGATAGTGCCTCAAATATAACCCAACCCAGTAGATAGTGCACTACATATAGCCCCCTGTAGATATAGCCCCCTGCATATAGTGCCTCACATATAGCCCCCTGTAGGTATTGCGCTACATATAGCTCCCCCTGTATATAGTGCCCCACATATAGCGCCCCTGTAGATTGTGCCCCACATATAGCCCCGCCATAGATAATGCCCCTCACACTTTTAAGTGGAAAAAAACAACTTTACATACTCAACTTGATCCTGTTCCCACACCGTCCTGTGTCAATGCCGGCTGATCTTCTGGGGCTGAACGCCACAAGTGGCGCAATTACATCATAGTGCCGATTGCATCATTGAAGGGCGCTGATTGCCGGGGCAGAATGGCTTTGCCCGCCAATCAGCGCCTTTCAAGAAAGGAAGCGGCACGATGAAGTCATCGCGCCGCTAGCATCGTTGAATCACGCTGATTGGCAGGGTAGAATGACTTGCCCCGCCAATCAGTGCCTTTCAATAACGGAAGCTATCATCGTTGAAAGGGGCTGATTGGTGGGTCATTCTGCCTTGCCAATCAACGTCATTGTAAGGTGCTGAATGGTCGGGTACGGAACTTGCCCAGCCATTCAGCACTTATGCATGTATACAATTACAAGATACAATTAGGGTAGGAGGGGGTGGTGGCGGCTGGTGGCGGCTGGTTTCAGTGGCACCGCCGCCCCCTCAGAGAAGCAGCAGGCCGCCGACTTAGGCGAGAAGCTCATCTTGCCTCATGGACGGTACGGACCTGCTAGTAGTGTTTGAAAGGCCATAGGACGGAATTAATTAAGACTGGTGTTTCATACGCCAGTCTTAATATAAAGTACGCTGGAGTAAAATGCACTTAATTTATGTAGAGGTACACGCCTCTTAATAAATTAGACACATCTCTGGCTGCCCATGGGCCAGAAAGTTAAATCTACACCAGCTAGGAGCTGGCGTACTTTTCCGCTATAATTTATGCAAAAACTATAGTAAATGTGTCGTGCCTCGGTTGCTATGCCCCTTCTGCCAAGCCCTGCCCACTTTTATGTTTTAGTGGTGGTGAAGGCATTGTAAAAATACAAAATTTGCTAAATATGTGCGTAATATTTGTGCAAATTGCAACTTATCTGTGCAGGAAACTTGTGTAGAGTGCGTAATTGATTCCCCCAAGTCTATCCAGGGTCTTCTATATTTGAACATATTTATCTCTCAACAAAGATTCGCAATGTGCCAATTTCTCAAATCTACAAATGTGTTCTACTTTGGCAGCCCACAGTTGCATGGAGGGCAGATCAGATTTGTGCAAAAATAATGGGATGAACATTTTGGTCACTTTTAATAGTAGGGAATGAACATGGTAGGATGTGCATACACATTTTATATCATTTAATTGGAATGTGCTGTTCAAATTTTCGTTGTTTATGTGATCCATATATGTGGGGTTAGTGACTGCCTCCATTTTTGTTCTTGCACTCCTCCCATTCTGCCCTGGGTGATTTTAATTAGTTCAATGCTGGATTCTACCATCCCTAGGTATATATGTAGGCTTAGTCCCAGTTCAGGGTGTATGTGCAGCGTAGGTTCCCACCTTACAGAGGTCGCCTTGTCGTGGCAGGTGGGCAAACACTTTTTGATCAAAATGTGCACTAAGAACCTCCCTATTATAAGTAGATTTAGCTTTAGTGCATATTTATTTATATTTAGTGGTTTAGGTGGCATTAGTGTCGCAGTGTGCTGTCGCCATTCTTTTTCTGCTGTATATTTGCAGTCACAGGTGTTCCTGCACCTGCATACACATTTTATATCATTTAGTCGGAATGTGCTGTTCAAATTTTTGTTGTTTATGTGATTATATATATATATATATATATATATATATATATATATATATATATATATATATATATAAACATAGAACGCAGTAACGGCACCAGGACTTATTCACCTCAATACAGCGACGTTTCGGTTCAACAGGAACCTTTCTCAAGCCATGGCCATTGGGATGGCGTGAGAAAGGTTCCTGTTGAACCGAAACGTCGCTGTATTGAGGTGAATAAATCCACCCTGCTTTCATCTATCTTGAAGTCCTGGTGCCGTTACTGCGTTCTATGTATTTCTCTATCTTTAAAAAAAAGGGGAATTGATTCACCCCCTGGTGACGAGCACATGGCCTGATTTTCTGGATTTGTGGAGTGCTGTGTTCATTCGTATCTGGACTGTATACATATGTGTGTGTGTATGTATATATATATATATATATATATATATTTAGATATGTGTGCAATGAGGAAAGGTCATAAGGTTTAGGATTTTTGTCATCGGTTATATCGTTCTTGTCTCTGGAACCTAGTATTAGTAAGTAATAAAAAAATATGCAAATAAAAATACCACTATAAAAGTGTCAAAAAATTGAATAAAAGTGGGGGTGAAACCATATAGGTTAAACAAAAGCTTGTGTATATCATGTTGTTATGTTTATACATTTAAATATAACAGTAGGTGTGAGATAAAGTGTAAAAATGTATAAATTATATGGAATTAAATGTGATGTTGTTAATGTAATAGGATATTAATGGGGAAAAAAAGAGGTAAACGTATGCCTATAATATAGAACCATAACCCTAAAAAACAAAAAAAAAACAAAAACAAAAATAATAATTATTATGTCCATTTACACTAACAAATGTGTGCGTGCACTATAAGGGTATGTTCACACGGGCTATTTTCGGACGTTTTTTGGGCTGTAAACGGCCGAAAAACTGCCTAAATTTCGGAAGCAGAACGCCTCCAAACATCTGTCCATTGATTGCAATGGGAAAAACGGCGTTCTGTTCCGATGGGCCGTTTTTGGAGCCATTTTTCATTTACTCTATTGAAAACAGCCCCAAAAACGTCCATAAAAAAAGCAGCGAAAATCGCGACTGCCTTAAAAAAACGTCTGAAAATCAGGAGTTGGTTTCCCTTGAAAACAGCTTTGTATTTTCAAATGCTTTTGAGTTTGCGTGTGAACATACCCTAAATGTGATGAAATATTATGTTTTATAAAAAGTGTATACAGGAGTTCCTCATTCATGCCCCTAGGGGTCATATTGTAGATTCTAGATTCATCTAGATTCATTTCATACTGTAGGAGTTTGGGAATAATATTACCCATGCCCCACCTGATGTTAGTTTGTACCTGTTCCAGTCCCATAACTCGTAGGCTAGTCGTCTTACCTTTATGCTTGTGTAAGAAATGTAAGGCCACGGATGTCAGATTCTTATCTTGCTTAAGCTTCCTCTCTGCCAGAGTAATGGTTGAAATGTGTTGTATTCTTTTTCGTAATTCTTAACTTGTTTGGCCTATATCCATTTTTGGGCAGGAACAAGTACGTGCGTAAATGACATTTTTCGTATGGCAGTTAATATAGGATTTTAGTTGATATTCCTTGTGATCAATGGGATCTATAAATATTTCCGTTGGATGTACAAATTGGCAAATATTACAGTCCCTACAGGCATATGATCCTTTGAATTTGACCCCCATGCCCAATTGTGTCTTGGGTCTAGCAAAGTGACTCCTCGTAATCCGGTCTCTAAGGTTGCGAGCTCTTCTAGCCGTCAGAAGTGGCTTTCGGTAATGTGGAGACAATCTGGGTTTGCATTTTAGGATATTCCAGTTTTTGTCTAAAATATTTGCTGCATCTCTCCATTGATTTGTATGCGATGTGTAGGTTTGAGTGAATCCACTCTGCTAGTATTGGATGCCCTCTGAAAGGCCTTAGAGATAACTTTGTGGGGATATCCTCTAACCTTAAATCTTTCGCTGAGGTCTTTTGCATGACCTTTGAAGTCTTGTTCTTCACTGTAATTTCTTCTGATCTGGAGAAATTGTCCCACTGGTATGCCCCATACTTGAGATGCTGCAGATGAAAGCTTTTGTAATGTAGCAGGCTGTTGGTTGCTGTCTTCTTGTGATGCAGAGTAGTTTTAACTTTCTGCCCATCGATCATGATCTTTAGATCCAGAAATGCAACCATTTCTTTTGATATTTTTTGCTGTAAGCTGTATGTTCCACGGATTTTTGTTCACTTCCTCTATATAGAGTTGGCATTCGTGTTTCTGTACCTGTCCAAAAAATAAGAAATTTGTCCATGTAACGATACCATTTAATAATGTGCCGCTGGCACAGTGATGATGCGTACACGTGTGCCTCCTCCCACCAATCCAAGAACAGGTTGACGTAGAAGGGGGACACAGCCTGAGATTTGCCTGTAGAAGGTTCTGTCGAACACAAAATAGTTATGTCCCAGAACAAATTCCATCAGATCAAGATCAAGAAGGAAAGAATTATGTTGTCTATCCGAAGACATCTGTTGATTCAAATGGTACATGACGGATCATAAACCCAAGTGGTGTTTGATATTGGTGTAAAGGGATTCCACGTCCAAAGCAATCATAATAGTCCCCTCTGGTATTAAAAGGTTCTGGAACTGTTCAATAAGATGCGTGGAGTCCTTAACATATGATGCCAGCTTGAGTACCATTGGTTGTAAGAAAAAATCCACATAAGTGGACGCTTTTTCAAACAAACTACCGATGCCCGCCACAATGGGCCTACGCAGGGATCTATAAGGGATTTATGGACCTTTGGGATTAAGTAAAAAGTTGGTATTTCTGGTTTTTCAGTTTTGACATACTTACATTCGTTATAATTTACAATCACATTGCGATGTGCTGCATCAATTAAGAGGTTCAATTTCCTTTTGAAGGTTTCTGTGGCATCTGACGGCAAGATCTGATAAAAAGACATATTCGTTAATTATCGTCATGCTTCTTTTGTGTATTGTTCACCACCCCACAGAACTATGTTCCCCCTTTATCAGCCTCTTTAACCCCTTAACGGCATGTCACGTACTAGTACATGACAGCCGTTAAGGGGAAGTGTGCAGCTAACTAGGTGGAAGGGTTAATTGCTCTCAGGTGATATAAATTAGCCTGCAGGACTCACTTTGCGCTTGCTCTCATTTGGGCTTGCTGGATTAAGTGGTTTGTGAACAAGTGGATTTATTACACCGGAGTTGAAAAGAGAAGTTAAAGTTCCTGTAACTACTCTTCTTCTTTACTTTTACTTTTTGAATTGTTCACTGTTTTTTTGTAACTGGGATAATGGACAGCAAGATTGGAGGTTTTCTTCAGTGCACAGTTTTCCATATGTATGCACGACCGGAGCCGGAGTTCCAGGGTGAATACCTCTGTGGCAGAGGTGAACATGTTGTTCACCTGGAAGCTCGCATTAGAGATCTGGAGGAGCATAATGCAACACTGAGGGTGATAAACAATCTTGAGCGGAGCATGCTGCTACATGAGCAAGCAGTTAGTTGGGTAGAACTGGAGGGTGAAGACATGGGTGAGCAGGAACAGGCAAGTAGCTGTGTTCAGTAGAAAGGGGTCCATGAAAAGGAAGGCCAATCCTGTTTCTGTCATTCCAAGCAAAATTTCCCAAGTTGGGTGATGATCGGAGGGGGTGTTGGTCTCAGAAATGGCAGCCCTAGTGGATACTGATCTCCCTAACATCCGGGAGAACAGCCCAGCTAGTAGTCGGCTGGATGGTAATGCAGGTAAGGCAAGACAATTAGTATTTGTAGGGGAATCTTTAATCAGGAAGACGGATAGAATAATTTGTCACCAAGACCGCCTCATCTGAATGGTTTGCTGTCTCCCTGGTGCCAGGGTTCGGCATGTGGTGGAACAGGTGGATACATTACTGGGAGGGGCTGGTGATGATCCAGCTGTCGTGGTCCATGTGGGAACCAATGACAGAATAAATGGTAGGTGGAGGAGCCTTAAGAATAATTTTAAAGAACTAGGCTACAAGCTGAAGGGAAGGATCTCCAAGGTTGTATTCTCAGGAATACCGCCTATGCCATGCACATCACAGGAAAGACAGCGGGAGCTAAGGGAGTTAAATGCATGGCTTAAGTCTTGGTGTAGAGGAGAAGGCTTTGGGTTCCTAGAGCACTGGGCTGACTTTTCATTGGGGTACAAACTGTATTCTGCAGATGATTTGAACCTAAATGGAAGGGGGTCTGCTGTGATGGGGGAGATAATTCTAGCTGGGGTGGCAGAGTATTTAAACTGGGGCTGAGGAGGGAGGTCCATGTAGAAAATAAAGGGGTAGTTAGGTTAGAGAGGGGTCAGAGTATAGTGGTGGTGGGAGAAATAGACCGTGGGGAGAGGACTAGACAACAGGATAAGGAGATCATTTTGTTACAAAACAGCAATGAAAATAAAAATTCCCAAATAATGTCAAATAATCACATTTCTGATACCAAATGTGGCAATTTGAAATGCAAGTTAAAGTGTATATTCACAAATGACAGAAGTCTAGCAAGCAAAATGGGGGAGCTAGAGGCCTTGGTACTGGAGGAACATACAGATTTAGTTGGTGTTGCTAAAACTTGGCTAAACTCTTCACATGACTGGGCTGTAAATGTGCAGGGCTTTACACTATTTCAGAAAGACAGGACAAATAGGAAAGGCGGTGGTGTATGTCTGTATGTGAGAAGTGATATGAAGGCGAGTGTGAAAGAGACAATAGTGGGTGAAGATTGTGAGGAGGTTGAAACCTTGTGGGTGGAATTACAAAGGGAGGGAAACACTGAAAAAATTACTTTTGCTGTAATCTATAGACCCCTGAATATAATTGAGGAGATGGAAGGTCAGCTATATAAACAGATGGAGCGGGCAACACAGGGGGGTACTGTAGTAATAATGGGAGATTTTAATTACTGGGATATTAATTGGTGTCATGGTTCGGCTTCAACTGCAAAGGGGAGAAATTTCCTCAACCTGTTGCAGGAAAATGTTATGGGTTAGTTTGTGGAAGACCCGACCAGAAGTGAAGGTCTGTTGGATCTGGTAATTTCTAATAATGCAGAGCTTGTTGGGAATGTCAATGTTTGTGAAAACCTCAGTAACAGTGATCACAATATAGTTACATTTTACCTTTACTGAGGGCTGCAATTCAGGACATAGACTGGGAAGAACTAATGTCAAATAATGGTACAAATGATAAATGGGAGATTTTCAAATCTACTTTGTGTAATTATAGTGCAAGATTTATTCCTATAGGAAACAAGTATAAACGACTAAAACTAAACCCCATATGGCTTACACTTTCTGTAAAAAATGCAATATATGACAAGGGCATTTAAAAAATACAAATCTGGGGGTAAATTTGTAGCCTTTGTAAATTATAAAAAGCTTAATAAAATCTGCAAAAAAGTAATAAAATCAGCAAAAATACTAAATGAAAGGCAGGTGGCCAAAGATAGCAAAACAAATCCCAAACATTTCTTAAGTATATAAATGCTAAAAAGCCAAGGTCTTTACATGTAGGACCCCAAATAGTGGTAATGGGGAGTTGGTCACAGGGGATCAAGAGAGGATATAAGCATGGACACACCTCTCCACACAGTTTTTAGGAAGAACTCAGGATGAGAAGTAGTTTAGTTTATATGTTTTTTTTTGTGAAATTCCCTCACACCTTTATATATACAATATTTACAGAAATGCTTAAATTTAAGGTTAGCGATCCAGCTTATGAGGATCATTTGCTAGAACCATGGGAGGGTAACAGCGGGGTGCTGTCATAGGTTCTTGAAAAACCGATTACCGGTAAGTAATCAATATTTTACCCTTTCACCTATGACAGCACCCCTGGAGATGTAAAATAGAAACCAATATTTTTAGGGTGGGACCACAGCTTGTAGCACCTTTCTACCAAAGGCCAAGTCAGAGGCTGTATAAAGTTGTAATCGTTAGTGTTTAAAGAAGGTGTGAGGAGAACTCCATATGACAGCCTTACATATTTGGTCTAGGGATGCGTCTGCTCTCTCTGCCCATGAAGCGGACACGGCCCTGGTGGAGTCAGCTCCGAAAAACTCTGGGGGCTTGAGCTTCTGATTTATGTAGGCTAATTGTATGGCCTGCTTGATCCACCTTGCTATGGTGGCTTTACTGGCTGCCGAACCTTTGGGGTGACCCTGAAACTGGACAAACAAGTTTTCTGAGGATCTCAGATCCTGGGTAATCTTTAGGTACTGGACTAGGCATCTTCTTACATCTAGGCAGTTAAACTGTTGTTCCCTCTGATTTTTTGGGGAATCACAAAAAGAGGGAAGGACAATATCTTGGTCTAAGTGAAAAGGAGAGACTACTTTAGGAAGGAATTCTGGTAAGGTTTTTAGGATGACTATCATCTAGCAGTAGGGTATGTGGAGGAAAGGCAGAGAGGGCCTGAATCTCACTCACTCTACGGGCTGATGTAATGGCTAACAAAAATGTCATTTTGAGTGTCAGCATTTTCAAGGAGATAGAGTCTATTGGTTCACAAGGTGGTTTTATCATAGCCTGGAGAACAAAGTTTAAAGAGGCTCTGTCACCAGATTATCAAATCCCTATTTCCTATTGCATGTGATCGGCGATGCAATGTAGATAACAGTAACGTTTTTTTTTTTTAAAAAGACGATCATTTTTGGCCAAGTTATGAGCAATTTAATATTTATGCAAATTAGCCTTTCTAATGGACAACTGGGTATGTTTTCTCTTATTTCCAACTGGGCGTGTATTGTGTTTGTAACATCTGGGCGTGTTTACTTGTTTTACTAGCTGGGCGTTGTGAATAGAAGTGTATGATGCTGACATATGATGCTGATATACACTTCTATTCACAACGCCCAGCTAGTAAAACAAGTAAACACGCCCAGATGTTGCAAACACAATACACGCCCAGTTGGAAGTAAGAGAAAACACACCCAGTTGTGCATTAGAAAGGTTCATTTGCATAAATATAAAATTGCTCATAACTCGGCCAAAAATGATAGTTTTAAAAAAAATTAAACAAAAATTTACTGTTATCTACATTGCAGCGCCTATCACATGCAATAGGAGGGGATTTGATAATCTGGTGACAGAGCCTCTTTAAGTCCCAGGGAGGAACTGGGGATCTTATCTGGGGTTTAAGTCTGCAGGCGGCAGTTAGGAATCTCTTGATCCAGGGGTGTTCTGCTAATTTGAAATTAAAGAAGGAACTTAAAGCAGAAATCTGAACCTTTAACGTAGTAGGCCTAAGGTTTTTATTTAGTCCTGCCTGGAGGAAATCCAATATTAAGGGAATATCTGGTTTGGTTAAAGGATTAATATCCCTGCCTGCAAAATTCAAGAATGCCTTCCATGACCTCAGATATATTTTTGAGGTAATCGGTTTTCTACTGGCTAGTAGGGTGGAGATGACCGATTCTGAGAATCCTCTTTGCCTAAGGATTATCCTTTCAGTTTCCAGGCTGTCAGATGGAGTTTCTGAATGTCGGGGTGTATTACTGGGCCCTGATATAGAAGGTCTGACATATTTGGGAGAACCCATGGTTGGTGTGAAGACATTTTTCTTAACCACGTGGACCATGGTCTCTTTGGCCAGAAGGGGGCTATTAGTATCACACTGGCCCTGTCTTCTCTGACCTTTTTTATTACTCTTGGGAGGAGGTTCAGGGGGGGGGGGAAGGCGTATCCTCTCTCTTGACTCCAACACTGGGACAATGCGTCTATTGCTGTTGGGTGGTCTGAAGGTTTTAGGGAGAAGAATCTCTGGGTTTTTCCTGTTTTCCTTGGACGCAAATAGGTCTATTGATGGGGTTCCTTATTTGAGGATGATTTCCTGAAATACTGTTGTATTCAAGCACCACTCTGATTGGTGAAGCCTTTCTCGGCTTAGGAAGTCTGCCACCTGGTTGTCCTTTCCCTTCAGATGAAAAGCTGATAGAGTCAATAGGTGTTGTTCTGCCAGAGAAAATATCTGTGAGGATAAGTCCATCAACGAGGCCGATCTCGTACCCCCCCCTGCCGATTTATATAAGATACTGTGGTCGTGTTGTCTGAATATATTTTCAAGTGCCTACCTGAGATTGCATGTATGGATCTCTTTAAGGCCTGAAGAACTGCTGCCAGTTCCCTGAAGTTGGAAGATCTTTTAGCGGTCTGCTGATCCCACTGACCCTGAAGAAGAGAGGAGTCGTAATGTGCTCCCCACCCTCAAGGACTCGCATCTGTGGTCATGTTGAGAGTAGGTGTTAACTTCCATGGAATACCCCTCATGAGGTTCTACCTGTTCAACCACCATCTGAGGGACATCCTTGCTGCAGAAGAGATGTGTAAGGGCTGGTCCAAGGAGAGACTGCTCATGTCCCATTGATTTAAAATGTCCCACTGTAGTGGCCTGGATCTGAAGTGAGCCTATAGTACGGCTGGGATGCATGATTTCATGAGGCTCAGGACTGACATAGCTTCCCTGAAAGATGTCGTATGGCTCAGGTAGATCTCTGATATCCTACTTATCAGGGGACCGATTTTTTTCTTCTGGAAGGAAGGACATCTGTTTGGAGGAGTCCAGCAGGGTTCCTGAGAATACACATCTTTTTGATGGGTTTAAATCTAATTTTTTTAAATTTATGTTCCATCCTAATTTTGTTAATATATCTCAGACTATTTGTATCTGTAGGGTCAAGGTTTGAGATGTTTCTGCAACCAACAGGAAATCGTCTAGATATGGTATCAGGAGAATGTCGTTCATCCTGATGTAAGAGGTCCTATCTGCTATCAGTTTTGAAAATAATCTTGGGGCTTGTGAGATGCCAAAGGGGAGGGCTCTGTATTGTAGGTGAAATACAGACCCGTTGAGTGTCACTGCTACCCTTAGGTATCTTTGATGATGATGACATATGGGTACGTGATAGTAAGCATCCTCTAGGTCTATTGAGGCCATCACACAATCCCTGGATATTTATAGTTGATGCAATGCTCTCCATGCGTAATTTTTTGTAGGTCAGATAAAAGGTTTAATTTTTTTAGATTTATAATGACCCTGTGTTTGCCTCCTGGTTTGTTCACAAGGAAGAGAGGGGAATAAAAGCCCTGACCTGTCTCTATGCTTGGAACTTGGATTAGGACTCCTTTTTTTATGAGTGACAGAACTTCTATTTCTAGGATCTTTTGTTGGTTACGGGATCCTTAGGGCCCTTGTGGGAAAAAAATCTGTCTGGGGGGAAGAGATCTGAACTCTAGTACGGACCCAGTTTTTATAATTCCTAGAATCCAAGGATTTGCTGATAACTTTTGCTAATTCTTGAAAAATAGGGAAAGACGACCCCCCACTGTAGGTCCTGTGGCGTCATTGTTGGTCCCTATTTTTAGGGTCCTTCTGGGGCCTGAAGAGAAAGGACTTATTCTTCCTAGTAAATCTTGAAGGTCTAAAGTCCTGTCCCCTAGGGTTAGGTCTTTTGTTAAAAGGCCCTTTGGGATGAAAGGAATCTCTTGTTGGCCTTGTTTGTGCAGGGAACCCTTTCTTACTATCTGATGCTTTTTCCCGCAGGTCATCGGGTGGGGGCCCAAAAAGGTAATCTCCTGAGCAGGGAATAGCACACAGATTCCCTTTGGATCCGGTGTCCCCTTTCCAGGTTTTTAGCCAGATAGCTCGACTAGCAGAATTTGACAGGGCCGCTGATCTGGCGGAAAGGCGTACAGCATCTATTGAGGCGTCTGCCAAGAAATCTGCAGCTTTGGAAAGTGTTGGAAGGGAGGCTAGGATCTGATCCCGAGGGGTCTTGTCTTTTAAATGTAAATCCAATTGTGCGAGCCAGATTTTCAGGGATCTAGCCACACAAGCGGCTGCAATGCCTGGTTTAAAAGCTCCCGTAGAGGCTTCCCAGGTCTTTTTAAGGTAGAAGTCGGCCTTCCTATCCATAGGGTCAGACAAGGAGCCTAGATCTTCAAAGGGAAGGGAGTGTTTCCTTGATATCCTTGATATCTTGGCTACTGGAGCGTCAAGTCTAGGGATGTTGTCCCATTCCTTGCATGCCTCGTCCTCAAAAGGATACTTCCTTTTGAGAAATTTGGGAATACTTGTTTTCCTATCAGGATTTTTCCATTCGTTTTTTAAGGAGGTTAGATATGTTTCTATGGATAGGAAAGGTTCTATTCTTCTTAGGTCCTAGGCCTTGAAACATTATGTCCTGGACGGACCGAGGTTCTTTAGGATCATCTATATTCATAGTCGCCCTAACCGTCTTTAGGAGTAGGTCTATGTCCTCAGTTGGGAACAGATTCCTTTCTCCTTCATCCTCACCTGAGGAATCAATGGAGCTGTACTCCCCCTCTTCACCTAGTTGAGGATCCTCTTCAGCTGAGGAATCAGAATCCATCCGGCTAGAAGGGGCAAACAGAGGATCTCTTTTCCTCTTAAGGGACTTTAGTGAGTTCCTAACTTCAGCCCTTACAATATCCTTGATACTTGTGGCTAAGTTTGTAGACTCTTCTGGGATGATATTGTCTAAACATTTCTGACAGAGCCTTTTGTTATAGGATGATGCGAGTTTCTTTTTACATATCGCACATTCCTTGTTATGAGTCTTATCCTGTTTTTTCCTAGTACAATCTCTGGCCTAAACATATGTACAAGAGAAAGGGAACAGTATTAGGTAAGGAAGAGGGTTTTTTATCTTACCCCATATTCCTGGCATCCTCAAGTACCGGACTGGAGGACTTGGCATCCGAGCGGTCAGTGCGTCCTGGCGCTTCTCCTGCCGTTTCCATAATGGAGGAAGAAGACTGGAGACCGAAGCTCCTGCTGTTTCTGGCCTAAATAGGCCATGGATTGACTGGGAGGCCCTCGGCTTCGGACGCTGGAGCCCCTCCTCCCCACGTGGGTCACCGGAACACCTACCCCTGGAGTGTTGGACGCATGACCTCCCGGAAGTTCCAGTGAGATTGCCGGAAAGCCGCCAACGCTGGGCATGGTCCGGCACAGCCGAACGGGACCCCAGGAATCCGCTCCCCGCCAGAGGAAGGCCCACAGTGTGGGCCTTAAACCACCTCCTTTTGCTGCAGCAGGAGGGAGGCGATGGACCGGGAGAGGAGGGAGTACCTGTACCAGACTCAAGGTTGCTCCCTCCAAAGGAGACTTATACCTTCCAGAGCACCCCTAGTGGAATAAGGTTAGACCTTGCTAGGTGGTCTGCAACCCCGGGAGAAGTGCTTTTCCTCATGACAATCCTTCCATCCAGAGGACAGGAAACCTGACTGGGTGTGTAGAGAGGTGTGTCCATTTTAATATCCTCAGGTAAAAAAAAGTATTATAAGTGACAGCCAGCACGGTTTTACTAAGGACAGAAGTTGTTAAACCAACCTGATCTGTTTTTATGAAGAGGTAAGCGGAGGCCCAGACACAAGGGTCGCTGTGGATACAGTGTTTTTGGACTTTACAAAGGCATTTGACACTGTCCCTCATAGACGTCTAATGGGTAAATTAAGGACTATAGGTTTAGAAAGTATAGTTTGTAGTTGGATTGAGATTTGGCTCAAAGACCGTATCCAGAGAGTTGTGGTCAATAATTCCTACTCTGAATGGTCCCCGGTAATAAGTGGTGTACCACAGGTTCAGTGCTGGGGCCACTATTATTCAAATTATTTATTAATGTTATAGAGGATGGGATTAATAGAATTATTTATATTTTTGCAGATGACACTAAGCTATGTAGTATTGTTCAGTCTATAGAAGATGTTTGTAAATTGCAATCTGATTTGGACACACTAAGTGAGGGGGCATCCAGTCGGCAAATGAGGTTTAATGTAGATAAATGTAAAGTTATGCATCTGGGTACCAACAATCTGCATGCATCATATGTCCTAGGGGAAGCTACACTGGGGGCACTGGCGTAGCTATAGGGGTCGCAGCGGTCGCAATTGCGACCGGGCCCCGAAGCCAGGGGGGCCCACAGCCCCCCACACCACATCAATAAAAAGTTACTATAGTAACTCGGGCCGCGGGCCCCTGTTACTATAGTAACAGACTTTACTTACCTTCCTGGTTACGGATCGCAGAGGAGAACCTGATGTCAAGCGATGTGCGCAGCGCATGACGTCACAGCGCTATGCGCCGTGCACAGCATCGCGACGACAGAACTACCGCCGCGGCTGAAGAGGAAGGTAAGAGTAGTAGCCCTGACTGGCGGGGTCCGACTCCCGGGACCCGCCAATAAGCTGTTTTGAAGGGGCCGCAGCGCTCGTACGAGAGCTGCTCCCCTTCATTCCGGTCAGTTCATTCCGGTCACACTGTGAATCGGTGTCGGCGATTCACAGTGTGAGCGAGTAGTGAAATGAAGGGGAAGCAGCTGTCGTACGAGTGCTGCGGCCCCTTCAAAACAGCTGATTTGCGGGTCCCGGGAGACACGTCAGCTATTGATGGCCTATCCTGTGGATAGGCCATCAATGTTTAGGGACTGCACAACCCCTAAGCCTACGATGTAGCAGGCTTAGGGGGCCCATGAGACAGGATCACAGATTGTGTGATCCTGTCTGCTGGGCCACGTATCTAAGCCAATCACATGGTAGGCTTAGATACATGGCCCATGCGTGATCCTGTCTGCTGGGCCCTGTATATAAGACTACCACTCTGTAGGTTTAGATACAGGGCCCCAGCACACAGTAATCTTATACTGTATAAGATTACTGTCTGCTGGACCCTGTATCTAAGCCTACCTTGTGGTAGGCTTAGATACTGGGTCCCACAGATCGTATCACACATGGGCCCTGTATCTAAGCCTAACACATAATAGTTTTTTTGTGTGTTTTCTTACAGGTTCAGTCATTGGACTACGGCGGATTCCAGGACTACTTCGATGACGGCTTTTTTTTTATTATCAATAAAATGGTTAACGAGGGTTGTGTGAGTTTTTTTTTATTTAAATAAAATATTTTTTCTATGTCTTTGTGGTTTTTTTTAAGCTATATTACTACCGCCTTAGTAATGGCTGCCGGCTGATTGACAGTATCCATTGCTAAGGCGGGGCTTAGTGTTAGCCGGTGCAGAGGCGAACACTAACTCCCATTATTACCCCGGTACCCACCGCCACCAGGGGTGCTGGGAAGAGTCGGGTACAATCCAATACTTGACCATCTGTAGTGATGGTCGGCCACTGGGGTGGCCGCAGGCTAGTATTATCAGGAGGGGAAAGGCCAGATACAGTGGCCCTTCCCACCCTGGTGATGCTAGGCTGCTGCTGCTTTATTGTATCTGGCTGGTTATGAAAAATGGGGGGACCCCCACGTCATTTAAAAAAATAAAAATAAAAAAATTGGAAAGAACGATGTCGGGTCCCCCCCAATTTTCATAACCAGCCAGATACAACACAGCAGCAGCAGGCAGCATTACCAGGGTGGAAGGAGCCACTGTTTTTGGCCTTCCTCAGCCTAATACTACCAGCCTGCGGCCACCCCGGTGCCTGCCCGTCACTACAGATGGTCGGGTACTGGTTCGTACCCAGCTCTTCACAGTACCCCCTGGTGGCAGTGGGTACCGGGGTAATAATGGGGGTTAGTGTTGGCCTCTGCACCTGCTAATATTAAGCCCCGCCTTAGTAATGGAGGTTGTCAATCAGCCAGCGGCCATTACTAAGGCGGTGATAATAAAGTTTAAAAAGATACAAGCACATAGAAAAAATATTTTATTGAAATAAAAAAACACAACCCTCATTAACTATTTTATTGAGAATAAAAAAAACGCCGTCATTGAAGTCCTTCAATCCGAAGTCCAACAACCGAACCTGTAAAAAAAAAAAAAACACACAAAAATAATCAGTAATACATAAAGAAGCAAAATTATTATTCTTACCTTTCCTGGGTCCAGCGCTGGAGCCGCAATGTCAGCGAGCTGAACCCTGTATCTAATCCAATCATGTGTGATACTGTCTGCTGGGCCCTATATCTAATCCAATCATGTGTGATACTGTCTGCTGGGCCCTATCTCTAATCCTATCATGTGTGATACTGTCTGCTGAGCCGCTGTATCTAATCCAATCATGTGTGATACTGTCTGCTGGGCCCTATCTCTAATCCTATCATGTGTGATACTGTCTGCTGATCCGCTGTATCTAATCCTATCATGTGTGATGCTGCCTTTCCGAGCCACTGTATCTAATCCGATCATGTGTGATACTGTCTGCTCAGCCACTGTATCTAATCCTATCATGTGTGATACTGTCTGCTGAGCCACTGTATCTAATCCTATCATGTGTGATACTGTCTGCTGAGTCATTGTATCTAATCCTATCATGTGTGATACTGTCTGCTGAGCTACTGTATCTAATCCGATCATGTGTGATACTGCCTTCTGAGCCACTGTATCTAATCCTATCATGTGTGATACTGTCTGCTGAGCCACTGTATCTAGTCCTATCATGTGTTATACTGTCTGCTGAGTCATTGTATCTAATCCTATCATGTGTGATACTGTCTGCTGGGCCACTGTATCTAATCCTATCATGTGTGATACTGTCTGCTCAGCCACTGTATCTAATCCTATCATGTGTGATACTGTCTGCTCAGCCACTGTATCTAATCCTATCATGTGTGATACTGTCTGCTGAGCCAATGTATCTAATCCTATCCATAGTTTATAGGGTCGTAGTGCTATAGATATGCTATGCTGTCTCCTATACACACATTTTTTTTTGGGCGGACAGATATGTATTGTGGCTATTTCCCCTAACATTTTAAGCCCTGAGGGTATGTTCACATGGCAGCGTCCATTACGGCTGAAATTACGGTGCTGTTTTCAGGAGAAAACAGCACCGTAATTTCAGACGTAATGGCATGTGCAGGCGTGCTTCGCTGCGTCCATTACGGACGTAATTGGAGCTGTTTTTTCCATGGAGTCAATGGAGAACGGCTCCATTTATGTCTGAAGAAGTGACAGGCACTTCTTTGACGCGGGCGTCTTTTTTACGCGCTGCCTTTTGACAGCGGCGAGTAAAAAAATATGACTGTCGGCACAGAACATCGTAAGACCCATTCAAATGAATGGGCAGATGTTTGCCAACGCTTTTGAGCCGCATTTTCGGACGTAATTCAATGCTAAAACGACCGAATTACGTCCGTAAATAGGGTGTGTGAACCCAGCCTTAGTGACGCCCCCGGCTGCTAGTGCTGCATTGTTGGGTTACTTAGGAGACCCAGCGATGCAGCTGAAAGCTGCGGACTGTCGGCCATGAGAAGCTTGCGGGGGGGGCCCAATAAGAACATTTGCATCGGGGCCCATGAGCCTTTAGCTACGCCTCTGACTGGGGGAGTCACTTGTTTAGAAGGATCTGGGTGTACTTGTAGATCATAGACTAAATAACAGCATGCAATGTCAATCACTGCTTCTATGGCCAGCAAGATATTTGCCCCTTCCCTCTTTAGCCACTTTTGAACTTCCTGACAGAGCCTCATTTTTCAAATCTGACATGTTTCACTTTATGTGGTAATAACGTCGGAATGCTTTCACCTATCCAAGCAATTCTGAGATTGTTTTCTCGTGACACATTGCACTTTAAGTTACTGGCAAAATTTGCTCGATATGTTCAGTATTTAATTGTGAAAAACACCAAAATTTAGTGAAAAATTGCAAAAATTAGCATTTTTCTCAATTTAAATGTATCTGCTTGTAAGACAGGCCGTTATACCACACAAAATTGTTGCTAATTAACATCCCCCATATGTCTACTTTAGATTGGCATCATTTTTTGAACATCCTTTTATTTTTCTATGACATCACAAGGCAGCAATTTCTCACATTTTCAAGAAAATTTCAAAAGGCTATTTTTACAGGGGCCAGTTCATATGTGAAGTGGCTTTGAGGGCCTTATATATTAGAAACCCCAGAAAAGTCACCCCATTTTAAAAACCTCACCCCTCAAAGTATTCAAAACAGCATTTAGAAAATGTCTTAACCCTTTACACATTTCACAGGAATTAAAGCAATGTAGAGGTGAAATTTACAAATGTCATATTTTTTTGCAGAAATAAATTTTTAATACAATTTTTTTTATAACACAGAAGGTTTTACCAGAGAAATGCAACTCAATATTTGTTGCCCAGTTTCTGCAGTTTTAGGAAATATCTCACATGTGGCCGTAGTGTGCTACTGGACGGAAGCACCGGCCTCAGAAGCAAAGGAGCACCTAGTGGATTTTGGGGCCTTATTTTTGTTAGAATATATTTTAGGCACCATGTCAGGTTTGAAGGCCTCTTGCAGAGTCAAAACAGTGAAAATACCCCAAAAGTGACCCATTTTGGAAACTACACACCTCAAGGAAATTATTTAGGGGTATCGTGAGTATTTTGACCGCACAGGTTTTTTACAGAAATTATTGGAACTAGGCCGTGAAAATTAAAAT
The DNA here is from genome assembly GCF_050947455.1 of Rhinoderma darwinii. NCBI lineage: Eukaryota > Metazoa > Chordata > Amphibia > Anura > Rhinodermatidae > Rhinoderma > Rhinoderma darwinii. Next base: position 65,007,988 of record NC_134696.1, read on the forward strand.
CTACATTTTTTCAAAGAAAATGTAGGCTTAGCGATTTTTTTTCTCATTTCCACAAGGACTAAAGGAGAAAAAGCACCACAAAATTTGTAAAGCAATTTCTCCCGAGTAAAAAAATACCCCACATGTGGTCATAAACGGCTGTTTGGAGACACGGCAGGGCTTGGAAGGGAAAGCGCTATTTGGCTTTTGGAGCTCAAATTTAGCAGGAATGGTTTGCAGAGGCCATGTCACATTTACAAAGCCCCTGAGGGGACAAAACAGTGGAAACCCCCCACAAGTGACCCCATTTTGGAAACTACACCCATTGAGGAAATTATCTATGGGTATAGTGAGTGTTTTGACCCCACAGGTTTTTTGCATAAATTATTGGAAGTAGGTCCTAAAAATAACAATCTAAATTTTTTCAAAGAAAATGTAGGTTTAGCTAATTTTTTCTCATTTCCACAAGGACTGAAGGAGAAAAAGCACTGTAAAATTTGTAAAGCAATTTCTCCCGAGTAAAACAATACCCCACATGTGGTAATAAACGGCTGTTTTTAGACACGGCGTGGCTGAGAAGGGAAATAGCGCTATTTGGCTTTTGGAGCTCAAATTTAGCAGGAATGGTTTGCGGAGGCCATGTCACATTTACAAAGCCCTTGAGGGGACAAGACAGTGGAAACCCCCCACAAATGACCCCATTTTGGAAACTACACCCATTGAGGAAATTATCTATGGGTATAGTGAGCGTTTTGACCCCACAGGTTTTAGGGTATGTTCACACGAGGTCAATACGTACGTAATTGACGGACGTATTTCGGCCGCAAGTACCGGACCGAACACAGTGCAGGGAGCCGGGCTCCTAGCATCATAGTTATGTACGATGCCAGGAGTCCCTGCCTCGCTGCAGGACAACTGTCCCGTACTGTAATCATGTTTTCAGTACAGGACAGTTGTCCTGCAGCGAGGCAGGGACTCCTAGCATCGTACATAAATATGATGATAGGAGCCCGGCTCCCTGCACTGTGTTCGGTCCGGTACTTGCGGCCGAAATACGTCCGTCAATTACGGACGTAATGACCTCGTGTGAACATACCCTTACTATGGCAACAGGATGCCTAACAATGGCTTCCTATCTGCCATTACGGAAGCCGATTAGGCCCCGCCCGGAGGCGGAGCCTGATCAGCTTGCTGTCAGTGAACAACTGACAGTTCTAATACATTGCACTACATAGGTAGTGCAATCTATTAGAACATGAAAACAAACAGTTGGACCTTCAAGTCCCCTAGTGGGACTTAAGAAAAGTGTAAAATAAAAAGTGTAAAAAAAGTAAAAATAAAAGTTGTAAAAAATACAATAAAAGTTTCAAATAATAACACAAAACACAATCGCCCTTTTTCCCTTATCAAGTCATTTATTATTGAAAAAAATAATAAAGCCATACATATTTGGTAACGACCTTAACTATAAAAATATAATGTTATTTATTCCGCACAGGGAACGCCGTAAAAAATAAATAAAAATACTGACATAATTGCTATTTTTTGGTCACTTTGTCTTCCAAAAATGTAAATAAAAAGTGATCAAAAAGTCACATGTACCCAAAAATGGTACCTATAAAAACTATAACTCGTCTCGCTAAAAACAAGCCCTCATACAGCTCCGTCGACGAAAAAATTAAAACCGTTATGGCTCTCACAACTTGGCGACAGAAAAAATCCATTCTCTTTACAAAAGTTATTTTATTGTGCAAAAAGTTGTAAAACATAAAAAGTGCTATAAATTAGGTATCACCGGAATCGGACTGACCTGCACAATAAAGGTAACATGTAATTTATAACACATGGTGAACGCTGTTTAAAAATAATTTTTGGTCACCCTGCCTCCCAAAAAAAAAAAGGATAACAAGTGATCAAAAAGTCACATGTACCCCAAAATGTTACCAATAAAAACTACAGCTTGTACCGCAAAAAAACAGCCGTCATACCACTACGTCTATGAAAAAATAGAATTAGTTAAGGCTCCAATAAGCCAGGAAATAAAAATATGCAGTTGTGCCCGCCCGAGGGGAACGTTTCTTCTGTTTCAAGTGGCGAATTATCAAGGCCCCTAAAATTAGGGAACCAGGAAGGGGAGGCCCCAAACATATCTGCTGGAAGGGTGTCCGTATTATACCAGGACAACACTTCCCAGCAAAATTCCTCAAACTGCAAAGATTCCGAGTGTGGACCAAAAGGGGAATAAGTAAAGACCATTTATTAGTGTGACACCGGCCTGTGCAGAAAGGATTGTGTCACAGCGTAACACATCTATGAATTATTTTATTGTTTTTTTTTACCCCATTATTATACCACCTGACTATGCCCCTGATGTACTCTGCCCAGTTTACATGTATCCCCACATTATAAATGGAAACACCAGTAAGACTCCAAATAAAACTACTACAAGCAAAATCCACGCTCCAAAAGCCAAATGGCGCTACCTCCCTTCTGAACCCTACAGTGTGCCAAAATAGCAGTTTACTTCCACATATATGGCATCGCCATACCCGGGAGAACCCTTTTAGCAATTTTTGGGGTGTGTGTCTCCAGTGGCACAAGCTGGGTGCCACATATTGGCATATCTATGGAAAAAAATCCCATTTTCACTCTGCAACATCGAGTGCACACCAATTTCTGCAAATCACCTGTGGGGTTAATATGCACACTACACCCCTAGGTGAATACCTTGAGGGGTGTAGTTTCCAAAATGGGGTCACTTCTGGGGGGGTCCACTGTTTTGGTCCCAGGGGGACTTTGCAAATGCGACATAAAACCCAGAAACCAATCCAGCAAAATCTGTACTACAAAAGCCAAATGGCGCTCCTTCCCTTCTGAGCCCTACTCTGTGTCCAAACAGCAGTTTATGACCACATATGTGGTATTGCCGTACACAGGAGAAGTTGCTGGGGTGCTTTTTTTCATTTATTTGTTGAGAAAATGAAACATTTTCAGCTAAAACTACATCTATTGAAGAAAAAGGATTTTTTTTATCTTCACTGCCCAATTCAAATAAAATCTATGAAACCCCTGTGGGTTCAAAATGCTCACTACACCACTCGATGGATTCTTCAAAGTGGTGTAGTTTCCTAAATGGAGTCACTGTTTTGGTCCCTTAGGGGCTTTGCAAATGCGACGTGGTCTCCGCAAACCATTCCTGCTAAATTTGAGCTCCAAAAGCCAAATGGCGCTCTTTCCCTTCTAAGCCCTGCCATGTGTCCAAACAGCCTTTTATGACCACATGCGGGGTATTGTTTTACTCGAAAGAAACTGCTTTACAAAAGTAGTGGTGCATTTTCTCCTTTTAGTCCTTGTGGAAATTAGAAAAACCTACATTTTCTTTGAAAGAATGTAGATTTTAATTTTCACGGCTGAATTCCAATAATTTCTGCAAAAAACCTGCTTGGTCAAAATGCTCACTATACCCCTAGATAATTTCCTCAAGGGGAATAGTTTCCAAAATTGGGTCACTTTTGGGGGATTTCCACTGTTTTGGCGCCGCAAGAGCCTTTCAGACCCGACATGGTGCCTAAAATATTTTCTAATAAAAAGGAGGCCCCCAAATCCTCTAGGTGTTCCTTTGTTTCTGAGGCCTGTGCTTCAGTCAATAAGTGCACTAGAGCCACATATGGGGAATTTCTAAAAACTGCAGAATCTGGGCAATAGATATTGAGTTTCGTTTCTCTGGTAAAACTTTGTGTTACAAAAAAATATAGATGAAAAATGAATTTCTGCAAAAAAAAAAGGAAATTTTAAAATGTCACATCTACTTTGCCTTAATTCCTGTGAAACATCTAAAGGGTTAAGAAACTTTCTAAATGCTGCTTTGAATACTTTGAGGGGTGAAGTTTTTAAAATGGGGTGACTTATCAAGAGTTTCTAATATATAAGGCCCTAAAATCCACTTCACACCTGAACTGGTCCCTGTAAAAATAGCCTTTTGAAATTTTCTTGAATATGTGAGAAATTGCTGCTAAAGTTCTAAGCCTTGTGATGGCATAGAAAAATAAAAGGATGTTCTAAAAACAATGCCAATCTAAAGTAGACATATGGGTGTTAATTAGCAACAATTTTGTGTGGTATTAATATCTGTCTTACATGCAGATACATATAAATTTAGAAAAATGCTAATTTTTGCAATTTTTCACAACATTTTGGTGTTTTTCACAAATACTTAATGTATCGAGCACATTTTTCCAGTAACATAAAGTCCAATGTGTCACGAGAAAACAATCTCAGAATTGCTTGGATAGGTAAAAGCATTCTGAAGTTATTACCACATAAAGTGAAACATGTCAGATTTGAAAAGATTGGCTGTGTCCTGAAGGCCAAAACAGGCTGTGTGCTTAAGGGGTTAAGGAGTTAATGATAAGGGTATCATTTTGGCTCAAAGATGAAAGAGCCTATCTTTCCGTTTTGGTAAGATTACCATGACAGCACCTGAAAACCGTGGGAGCTGTAATACACGCGCAGCCGCCATCAGGAATTTCTGGGTCCCATACAGCCAAGATGCCTGGGCCCCCCTCCATTACCGGGGTTGGACGACGGAAAGTGTGGTGCTCATGTTTGTATGTTATATGCGTTAACCGATTTTGGTGCGGACGTCAATTACAGTGAACGAAACCATGGAGCACGCAGTGACTGGTTAATGCCCTGGATTTTGTTTAATTTAGCCAAAACGTATCCCAAAGAAGGGCATATAGTGGGATATGTCGCCCGTGGAATGGAGCTTTCCCAGGGCTGGAGTTCCCGGGCAAATCTTCTACTAGCGCTCTGCCCAGGGACTCTAGGGCTGTTCCTCATGTACATATATGTAAGGCTTCCCACACACGAGCGTGTTGGTCCGTGAGATACGAACCGTATGTCGGCAGTATTTCCGTGATCGAACACAGTGCAGAGAGTCATAGTTATGGATCATAGTTATGTAAGATGCCAGGAGCCCCTGCCTCGCTGCGGGAAAACTTTCCCGTACTGTAATCACGTTTTCAGTATGGTACAGTAGTCCCGCGGGGAGGCAGAGACACCTAGCATCATACATAACTATGACGCTAGGAGCCCGGCTCCCTGCACTGTGTTAGGTCCAGGAAATGTGGCCGACATACATGGGTTTCGTCTGACTTTTCTGTTAGGGGAACCCATGAACGGAAACCAAACAGAAACAAATGGAAACCATAGCTTTCAATGGTAACGCATTTGTTGCAAATGGTTTAGATTTATCACTGTTCTGTAAGATTTCCGTTGTTTTGAGGGTTTTGCGAATATCTCTGCAAAAAACAAACGCAATATGACCGTAAACCTGTGAATATATGCTAAATAAGTTCCCCCACACATGACATTTACAGTGAATTCCCCCCTCCCCCCACAAAACCATTTAAAGGCTACACTTTTTTTCGGAGTTGCAATTTTTGTGGTGTAAATGCTGAGATTACACCACAAACGTCACAACAGAAACTCAACAAAAACGCAGCATAAATTGACATGCTGCCGAATTAAATTCTGCACCGCATGTCAAGTTATTAACATTTATGCTGCAGGTTTTTTTTCCGCAGCGTGGGCATGAGATTTACACAATCTCATCTACTTTGCTGCTACTGTAAATGCTGTGGAATTTCCACACAGAATTCCGTTACGGAAATTCCGCAGCGTTTACGCTAGGTGGGAACCCGGCCTTACCGATCACATCTAAGGTATGAACAAAGATGTGATTGATAACAGCTTGATCCGACAGCTGTCACTGAACCCGTCAGTCAGGACACAAAGCAGCTGTATCTCAAAAAGTAAAAATTATTTAATAAAATGTAATTGCAAAGTTGCACCAAACACACTGGTACACATTTTTATTTAAAAAAAAAAGTTTTTAAAGGTTTACATAGCCTTTAAACAGAATCCCCTCACCCCAAACATAACATTTAGGCCTCCTACAAACGAGCGTGTTTGGTCCGCATGTCGGCAATATTTCCCTGACCGAACAAAGTGCAGGGAGCCGGGCTGCTGGCACCATAGTTATCTATGACGCTAGGTGTCCTTGCCTCTCTGCGGGAAATCTGTCCCGTACTGTAATCATGTTTTCAGTACGGGAAAGTACTATGATGCTAGGAGCACGGCTCCCTGCACTCTGTTCAGTCCAAAAAATAAGTCCAAACGCGATTGTGTGAATTACACCTCAGGGTAATTTTACATGTAGCTTAAATACTGAGGTTTTTCCGCAACGGACGCATTGCGAAAAATCGGCAGCAAATACAGTAGCAGCAAAGTGGATGAGATAGAACAAATCTCATCCACATGCTGTGTAAATACTGAGCGGAAAAAAATGCTCAGAAATTGACCTGCGGTGCAGAACTTTATTCCGCAGCATGTCAATTGTATTTACGCAATTGCTGCTTATTTGTTGCGGATTTCCTCCATTGAATTCAATGGGGAGGTAAAACCTGCAACAAATATCAGCTGTTGCGTTTTTTTGCTGCGGGTTCGCAGCGATTCTGCTGCAAAAAATGAAACTCATAAAAGCAAAATCCTATACTTATCCAGAAGTCTGTGTTTCTTCCTCCCTCCAGCGCGGCCTCCTGGGATGATGTTTCATCCCATGTGACTGCTGCAGCCAATCACAGAATGTAGCAGCGGTCGCCTGTGATGAAACATCATGCTAGGAGGCCGGCTGAATGCATCAGTTTCTGCATTCCGAGCGAAAAATCTGCACCACAGTTTTGCCCGGAATTCCCTGCGGTGCACAGAGCGGATATGCTCTGTGCTTTTACGCAGCGTATCCACCCTGTGTGAACTCAGCCTAACAGTTAAGTTCCCCCTTCCCCAAGAAAAATTAATAATGAATTCCTTCCCCCACACATAGCATTGACAGCAAAGTCACACCCTCCCCCACAAAAAGTTTTACACAAAATTCTCTCCCCCACGTATAGCATTTACAGTTAAGTTCCCCACAAAAACATTTTACACTAAATCCCCTCCCACACATATATAATTTACAGTTAAGTCCCCGCTCCCCCACAAAAACATTTTACACTAAATCCCCTCCTACACATATATAATTTACAGTTAAGTCCCAGCTCCCCCACAAAAACATTTTACACTAAATCCCCTCCTACACATATATAATTTACAGTTAAGTCCCAGCTCCCCCACAAAAACATTTTAAACAAAATCCCCTCCCCCACATATTGCATTTACAGTTCAGTTCCCCCTCCCCCACAAAAACGATTTGTAAAGAATCCCCACCCACACACATAACATTACAGTTTCTTAATATTACCTGTCCTGGAGAAATCTTCTGCCTGGTACAAGTTGCAGGAGGGGATGAGAGCGGTGTGTGACTGCTTCACTCCAGCTCTTTCTTCTTCCTCTGACCTCCCTGTCTGGTGGGCGGCTCCCTCCACACTGAGCTTTTGCTTCCTGCTCATGCAGCATCTTCCTGCCTGGGCCCCAGCGTAAGTTACTTCAGAGTAAAGAATAGTGTAATGACAGGGATAGGGAAACAGACAAGTAAGCCCTAATCTACACGCCACTCAGTCCCCGCCTACCTGCAACGACCCGCCCTAGGCGACGAGGTACAACTGGGCGACGGTCCCTACACTCAGTAAGTGCACGACAGACAACCAGACAAGGAAACACAGAACAAAGGGAAACGAGGCAGTTGCCCACGGCAACACCGCGAGCAACAAGAGAAGTAAACGAGCCGAGTCAAACCAGGAGTGCACGAGGCACCAAACGCAGAGCAGAAGAGCAGTCAGCAAGCCAGGGTCATATGAAGCAGGGTCAAATAGTACAGAAGCTGCAGCAAGGCCAGGAAACCAACAGAGAAGATTCACAAGCAAGGAGGAACAGGAAAGGCAGGTATAAACAGACAGAGGGAGGGAGCTAGCTCCGTCTGGCCAGACTGTGACAGGCTCTCCCACTCCTAAGCCTGCCATCCTGAGTGGTGGAAGATGGAGTCAGTCTCACAGACATAGAATCAGGTGCAGACTGATTACCTATGGGCGTGGATACAGAAGCTGTGCCTGGCAGATCCTTAACAGTACCCCCCCCTCTTATGAGGGGCCACCGGACCCTTTCTAGATGGACCTGGTTTATTGGGGAAACGAAGGTGGAACCTCCTGACCAATACCCCAGCGTGAACATCCCGTGCGGGTACCCAAGTCCTCTCCTCAGGCCCGTATCCTCTCCAATGGACCAGGTACTGGAGGGAGCCTTGGACCATCTTGCTGTCCACAATCTTGGCCAACTCAAATTCTACCCCCTCAGGGGTGAGAACGGGGACAGGAGGTTTCCTCGAGGGAGCCCAGGACGCGGAGCAGCGTTTAAGGAGGGAGGCATGAAAAACGTCGTGTACTCGAAAAGATGGGGGCAACTCCAGTCGGAAGGAGACAGGATTGAGGACTTCAATGACCTTGTACGTCCCTATAAACCGGGGAGCAAACTTCTTGGACGGGACTTTAAGGCGCAAAATCTTAGACGATAGCCACACCAGATCCCCGACCATAAACAAGGGGTTAGCAGAACGTCTTCTATCTGCCTGAGTTTTTTGTATGCTCTGGGACGCCTCTAGGTTCTTCTGAACCTGGGCCCAAACTGTGCACAGTTCCCGATGAACGACCTCTACCTCGGGATTGTTGGAACTACCAGGTGAAATGGAGGAGAACCGTGGATTAAACCCAAAATTACAGAAAAAGGGGGAGACCCCTGACGAGTTACTGACCCGGTTATTAAGGGAAAATTCGGCGAGGGGAATGAATGAGACCCAATCATATTGACAGTCAGAGATAAAACACCTTAAATATTGTTCTAGAGACTGATTAGTCCTCTCAGTTTGGCCATTAGTTTCAGGATGGAAGGCAGAGGAGAAGGACAGATCAATCTCCAACTTTTTACAGAAGGCTCTCCAAAACAAAGAAACAAATTTTACCCCTCTGTCAGAAACAATATTGACAGGGACCCCATGGAGACGCAGGATGTGTTTAACAAACAAGGTAGCTAACGTCTTAGCATTGGGTAGTTTTTTGAGGGGCACAAAGTGGCACATCTTACTGAAGCGGTCTACTACAACCCACACCACCGACTTGCCTTGAGATGGAGGCAAATCGGTGATAAAATCCATGGAGATATGGGTCCAAGGTCTCTGGGGAATGGGCAAAGAACGTAGTAAGCCCATGGGTCGGGACCTGGGAGTCTTGGACCTAGCACAAACCTCACAAGCGGCGACGTAGGCCTTAACGTCTTTAGGCAACCCAGGCCACCAATAGTTTCTGGCAATGAGGTGCTTGGTACCCAGGATGCCTGGATGACCAGATAGTGCGGAGTCATAATTTTCCCTAAGTACCCTTAGCCGGAATTGCAGGGGAACAAACAGCTTGTTCTCAGGAAGGTTCCCGGGGGCTGAACCTTGATCAGCCGCAATTTCGGAGACTAAATCAGAAACAATAGAGGAAATGATTATACCTGGAGGCAAAATACAAGCAGGATCTTCCTCCGAAGGAGGGCTGGCCATGAAGCTACGCGACAGTGCATCAGCCTTAATATTTTTAGACCCAGCCCTATAGGTAACCAAAAAATTTTATCTGGTAAAAAATAACGCCCATCGAGCTTGTCTCGGGTTTAGCCTCCGGGCAGATTCTAGGAAAAGCAGATTCTTGTGGTCGGTAAGGACCGTAACCTGGTGCCTAGCCCCCTCCAGGAAGTGGCGCCACTCTTCAAATGCCCATTTAATGGCTAAGAGTTCGCGGTTGCCAATATCATAGTTACTCTCAGTGGGCGAAAACTTCCTGGAGAAGTAGGCACAGGGACGGAGATGGGTGAGGGACCTGGTACCCTGGGACAAGACAGCCCCCACTCCCACCTTGGACGCGTCAACCTCCACGATAAATGGCACCATTTGGTTGGGCTGAACCAACACCGGGGCCGAAATAAAGCACTTCTTAAGGGCCTCAAAAGCCTGGACAGCCTCAGGAGGCCAGTGGAGGAGATCAGCACCCTTGCGAGTGAGGTCCGTAAGAGGCTTAGCGATGACCGAGAAGTTAGCAATAAATCTCCTGTAATAATTAGCGAACCCCAAGAAGCACTGTAACGCCTTCAGAGAGGCAGGTTGGACCCATTCCGCCACAGCCTGGACCTTGGCGGGGTCCATGCGGAATTCATGAGGAGTGAGGATTTGACCCAAAAATGGTATCTCCTGCACCCCAAACACACATTTTTCGGTCTTCGCAAACAGTTTGTTTTCCCGAAGGACCTGTAGCACCTTCCTGTAATGCTCAATGTGGGAGGACCAGTCCTTGGAAAACACAAGTATGTCATCAAGGTACACTACAAGAAATACCCCCAGGTAATCTCTTAAAATCTCATTTATGAAATTCTGGAAGACCGCGGGAGCATTACACAACCCAAAGGGCATGACGAGGTATTCGAAATGACCTTCGGGCGTTTTAAACGCAGTCTTCCACTCATCCCCCTCTTTGATGCGGATAAGGTTATACGCCCCCCGTAGATCAGACTTAGAGAACCATTGGGCCCCCTGAACCTGATTAAAGAGATCAGGAATCAAAGGAAGGGGATACTGGTTCCTTACAGTGACCTTATTCAAGTTACGGTAGTCAATGCATGGCCTAAGACCACCATCCTTCTTCCGTACGAAGAAGAAGCCAGCACCTACCGGAGAAGTAGAGGGGCGAATGTAACCCTTGGCCAGGCATTCCTGGATATACTCTCTCATGTCTTCACGTTCGGGACAAGAGAGATTAAATATCCTACCCTTAGGGAGCTTAGCTCCTGGTACCAAATCGATGGCGCAATCGTATTCTCTATGAGGAGGTAACACTTCGGAGGCCTCCTTAGAGAAAACATCAGCGAAGTCCTGAACAAACTCAGGTAGCGTGTTCACCTCCTCAGGGAGAGAAATAGAATTAACAGAAAAACATGACGTCAAGCATTCATTACCCCATTTGGTAAGATCCAACCAGGGAAGGCCTAAAACAAAATCGGACGATAATCCCTGCATCACCAGTACAGAGCACTGCTCCAAATGCATGGAGCCAACAAGGAGTTCAAAAACAGGGGTATGCTGTGTAAAATAACCATTAGCAAGAGGAGTGGAGTCGATACCTACTACCGGGACAGGTTTAGGCAAATCAATCAATGGCATAGCTAGAGACATAGCAAATTCCACAGACATAATATTAGCAGAAGACCCTGAATCCACGAAGGCACTGCCGGTAGCAGACCTACCACCAAAAGAGACCTGAAAGGGAAGCAAGATTTTATTACGTTTCATATTTACGGGAAATACCTGTGCACCCAAGTGACCTCCCCGATGATCACTTAGGCGCGGAAGTTTTCCGGCTGCTTATTCTTACGCCTAGGACAGGTGTTCACTTGATGCTTGTCATCCCCACAGTAGAAGCAGAGACCATTCTTCCTGCGGAAGTCTCTACGTTGTTGGGGGGACACGGAGGCCCCGAGTTGCATGGGTACCTCCGAGTCTTCCGTGGAAGAACGAAGCAACGGAACCTCGGGAGGCATCATGGGGGAGTCAGAGGAGAAAACACAAACGTTCACATTGTCGTTCCCTGAGACGTCGGTCAAGTCGTACTGCTAAAGCCATAACCTGGTCTAGGGAGTGAGAAGAGGGATAGCTAACTAGCAGGTCTTTCAGGGCGTTCGACAGACCCAACCTAAACTGGCACCTTAAGTCAGGGTCATTCCACCTAGAAGCTACGCACCACTTCCTAAAGTCAGAGCAATACTCCTCAACAGGTCTCTTACCCTGACGTAAGGTCACCAGCTGACTCTCGGCAAAGGCAGTCCTGTCAGTCTCGTCATAAATGAGACCGAGAGCAGAAAAGAAAAGATCAACGGAGGAAAGTTCAGGGGCGTCAGGAGCCAAGGAGAAGGCCCATTCTTGGGGCCCCTCCTGGAGCCAGGACATAATTATACCCACCCGCTGGCTCTCAGAACCTGAGGAGTGGGGCTTTAAACGAAAATAGAGCCTACAACTCTCCCGAAAGGAGAGACAAGTCTTCCGGTCCCCTGAGAACCGGTCAGGCAACTTGAGGTGGGGTTCAAGAGGGGAGGTGAGGGGCACTACCATGGTAGCATCAGGCTGGTTGACCCTCTGAGCCAGGGCCTGGACCTGTAGGGAGAGACCCTGCATTTGCTGAACCAGGGTCTCAAGGGGGTCCATAGTGGTGTGAGGGACCAGGGTAGAGTAGGTATATGGGCTTGTGAATATGTAATGACAGGGATAGGAAAACAGACAAGTGAGCCCTAATCTACACGCCACTCAGTCCCCGCCTACCTGCAACGACCCGCCCTAGGCGACGGGGTACAACTGGGCGACGGTCCCTACACTCAGTAAGTGCACGACAGACAACCAGACAAGGAAACACAGAACAAAGGGAAACGGGGCAGTTCCCACAGCAACACCGCGAGCAACAAGAGAAGTAAACGAGCCGAGTCAAACCAGGAGTGCACGAGGCACCAAACGCAGAGCAGAAGAGCAGTCAGCAAGCCAGGGTCATATGAAGCAGGGTCAAATAGTACAGAAGCTGCAGCAAGGCCAGGAAACCAACAGAGAAGATTCACAAGCAAGGAGGAACAGGAAAGGCAGGTATAAACAGACAGAGGGCGGGAGCTAGCTCTGTCTGGCCAGACTGTGACAGGCTCTCCCACTCCTAAGCCTGCCATCCTGAGTGGTGGAAGATGGAGTCAGTCTCACAGACATAGAATCAGGTGCAGACTGATTACCTATGGGCGTAGATACAGAAGCTGTGCCTGGCAGATCCTTAACAAATAGCCTGTTACATTGCATGGTCCGTTCCTTTCTCCAAGTAACTAATGCTGGGGCCCTCAATGAAATGTTTAAAGTAGCGGGCAGGCCACTTTTTTTCATCATTGTGGCCGTGCCCCTAACTGCAGTACCAGCAGTACTGCCCTGATGGCGGCCCTGTACACAGGGACGTTATTTTAACATCTGACGTCACGGTATTGGAATTGTTCAGCAGAGGGAGACAGAGCTCTGTTTTGTAAAGCCAGAGAAATAGAGCCTGCCTGGACAGGATGTGGTGTATCGTTATGTTTCTGATGAGAGGGCAGGAGTATGGTGTAAACACAGTAAGAGAGACTGGCGATAAAATACAGAGATTGAGAAATGAGACCAGATTATGAGAGAGATGGCTGTGTTTGCAGAGAGTTTTTCTAGAGAAAGAGAGATGAGATCGGAAAAAATCAGAGCAAGGAGACATAAGTGAAATCATGCGTGTCTCTTAGCTGTCCTTAGGGGGCTCAAAATGGCGGCGGCAGCATGGCGCAGCACCGACAAGTCTTCGATGGGCTGGGTAGGAAGCCCACCTGTAGTGAAAAAGGGGTCGTTTCGGCAGGAAAGGCACGCCGAGTGATAAGTTGGCTAAGTAAAGTGGGCCGGGGAAAGGGGTAGATAAGGGGCGGCCAGGTAAGACGCTAGTCAGTTGTTGAAAGTAAGCAAAGATATTCACCCTGCTTTGTAAGGCGGATCGCGACACTAAGCTTTGAGAAAGGCGGATTGATTTGGTTGGCTACAGCATGCAAGCCAGGAGCCGTACGGCAGGTTCCCAGGTAAGATCACGGCCCGGGTAGCTACAAAAGTCAGCCTGGACAGCTGACGGCTGCCCGGGGGTCTGACCGTTGGCAGACGGGCTCGGTCGGTTTTGTGTAGGCGGGCCGGGAGCAGGCATGTCCCAGCTCATAGAGTGTGGTGTCGCGATTGGTCGGGCTCCCCTTATCCCCTTTATTTGATTAATAGGATTGGCTGAATTTTGCCAAAGACAGCTGTGTTATGTGATTGCTATTGGGGGTTGGTCAAAGAGCTAAGGCTCTTAGCATGTACGCTCCTTATCACAGTGCAGAGAATAAACAGGCCTGAAGTGGAAATAGCAGCACAGTAGTGAGTACTGGAATATTACTTGACTGGAGACTCAAATAGATCTGCAGAGAGGGGGCCAGAAGTAAAGGGCACCTGGAGTGCATAACTGCCGAAACAGCACAGGGTATTCATGATACCGCAATTATTAGAGCCGCATTATAGAAGTGTGTCATGAAAGGACATAGAATTATAATCACAAACCTTTTAGCTTTTCCTCCCATTTTTACTCAAGCAGAGCATTAGCTCATAGATATTGGAAAGAGTTTTCAATGAATTAGGTGTTTCTTTCGTAAGGATTTGAGCCATGTAGGTGACAATGAATTATGTTTCATAGCAATATATTTCTGACACATTGTGTCAAAGTCATTTTTTTTAAATAAAGTCTGTCAGTCGGACACCTGTCTGTTTCAGGAGCAAATCTACATAAGGGCCCTTTTTATCCAAAAAGAAAGTGGACATGTTGATATGTAGTAATATCTGTCAGAAACTTGATGGACTACCTCTATTTAGGTTTAAATATTGGGGCAATAATCCTAGTGTTAAGTATGGGAAAGGTGCTAAGAGGACTCTAGAATCTTTGTTAATGTCATTCCATACAGAGGCAGTACTCCTTATCAAACTATGTGTATATTTTTAACGGTGTTATGGAAATGAAAGTGGAGCGATACCTCAAGACTGCTGGAGTCTGCCAGCAGAGAGCGTACACATAAACCCGCAACCTCAAATCCATAACCACTCTGATCTACAGTTTCTAAGGCTACACTATGGTGTTCGCCAGAGCCGACCACAAGGTGGGATTGACTTTGCTGCTTAAAACCCAGGTTGTCTTAACAGAGTGTAATATTGAATAAGAGGTGCAATGCAGGAAAACCTGAGCTGGAAACCAGACAGACAGTAGATTAACTGAAAGTCCAGAAACGGAGTAGAGGTAATCAGACAAGCCACGGTCAGAATCGGTAAGCAGAGGGTTAAAGAGGCTCTTTCACCAGTTTATAAGTGCCTCCTACCTATCTTCTACCTAATCTGATAGGCGCTGTAATGTAGATAACAGTGGTTTTTATTTTGAAAAACAATAATTTTTGAGCAATTGTTGAATTTGTGGATAAAATTAGCAGGTGATCAGAGAACACCACTGTTTTATGTGTGTGTGTGTGTGTGTGTGTGTGTGTGTGTGTGTGTGTGTGTGTGAAGACCAACTTTCAGCCCTTGAATTTTAGTACCTTGACTATTTTTTTGTATCAGGCTACACAACCATTATGAAAGGGGTTGGGATAAGGAGCACCCTTGGCGTCTACCAGTGTCGGAAAGGGGGGCACCAGTGGAATTGATTCTGGGGGCCCATCCTACAGCTATGAGGATATTTTAGACCGTGTTCACATCTGCGTCGCACATCTGGTAAAAAATAGAGCAAAACCCGCTTGTTTTTTTCAATGGCACCATTTAGGTGGTACAAATCATGTATTCATTAGCTTATATTAAAAAAAAAATGGGGGGGGGGGGTTGTAGTAAAAAAGTAAATCCTTATTCTACAGGTCATTATAGTTGCAGCGATAACAAATATGTCTAGTTTATTTCATATTTAACTAATGAAAACCACTATACAAAGACAAATATTATGAGTATGCAGTGACTATATAGTGGTAGATACCAATTATACACAGGTGCTCTGCAGACCATATAAGTGATTACAGTACAGTTACATCCAGTTACTCACAAGTGACATCTTCTCTGATTGAGCCTTTCACTTTCCCTTTCTTCTTCATCTGGCCGAGGCGGCTATGATGACTCCTCCCAACCATGAATTGTCTCTGCAGAATTAGCATCACAGAAATCTTTGACTCCTTGATTTTCCAGGACCCTTCCCTTCTATTCCCAAGCCTTTACACAATCTCACCATCCATAGTGCCCAAGATGGTAATAACGCCCGTTTTGATGCTCCACACAATAATAGTGCCCATACACAGTAGGAATGTCCTCCTTTGTGCCTCCATACAGTATTTAGGCCCTATTGAGGGGTGAATAGTGAATTAGCTTATCTGTGTATGTGTATCTGTATCTCTCTTTCACCTGCTGGCCAGCAAACCTTTGTCTCTGTCCACTATTGTTTCTACAGACAAACTGATTCAGCATTCCCCAATAACACAAAGCATTACCTGCACCTTACCTGCATGTGACCAAACCTGAATGGAAGGTGTGGTGGGTTTATATAGGAGGCACTTGATTAATGGCAGGTGAGGCAGAGCTGCAGCCACACAAAGTATATGTATTTTTCTTTTGTATGATTTGTTTATGTGTATAGAGATTGCAAGCTCCTTTTCTTTTTAAAAGGAGACATGAAGTATGGAATATGTATAATATGTGGTTTATGTATAATTTGTATGTGTATGAAATCTAAACACAAATGTGTGTGTCCCTTTAAGACTGTAGAATTCTGGGAAATAGAATATTGTGTATTTAAGTGCACCCAGAGGAGGGTGGGACAGGTTCAGTTCAGATCATATGAGCTGAGGATTGGGGTGCTGCTCGATATAAAGGCAGCTGCAATTCAACCCCTAATGTACCTGGTTTTTGTTGTTGTTTTATTTTGTATTTGCTCAAAATAAATACGAGCATTGTTTGCCAAATCCTGAGTGAGGACTGTTTATGACGGCAAGAACACCCACACCCCAACAGGCCCCCAGACAGTAGTTAGGGCCCCATACCATACACTTACACTTATTTCTGATAGTTAATTGGTTCAATTATCTAAGTTGTCTAACAGTAGGTCCGGCATAGCGCAGGAATTAAAATAAAAGAAGTCCTAAACGAACTAAAAGGGGGGCTTCTTTTATTTTAATTCCTGCGCTATGCCGGACCTACTGTTAGACAACTTAGATAATTTAACCAATTAACTATCAGAAATAAGGGTTATTACGCCAGTTGTTATCATACTGCTGCACTTGCATCAGTATTCTACTCCTATGTCCGGTTTCTAGCAGTGATAATATTAATACACTAATGTGTGGTCTGTCTTTCTTGCTATACGTAGCACAATAAAGAATTTACTTTATCTTTTAGGGTAGTTGGGAAATAGGTTTTTTTGCCTGCAGGCATTCTGTTGCTAGTTGTATATTGTGCCCGCCAACTACCCAGGGTCCTCATTATCTTTTCGTCTAAATACTGTATGGGAGACCTAAGTACTGCACATGAGGTGCCTAACTACTATATGAGGGCCTAACTACTATATGAAGGCCTAACTACTATCTGGGGGCCTAACTACTGTATGGGGGAGCCTAGCTACTCTATGGGGGACACCTAACTATGGTATGGGGCCCTAACTACTGTCTGGGGGCCTGTTGGGGTGTGGGTGTTCTTGCCGTCATAAACAGTCCTCACTCAGGATTTGGCAAACAATGCTCGTATTTATTTTGAGCAAATACAAAATAAAACAACAAAAACCAGGTACATTAGGGGTTGAATTGCAGCTGCCTTTATATCGGACCCTTCCTAGGTGGACCTGGCTTATTGGGGATCCGAAGATGGAACCTCTTGTAAACCTCCTATAAAAAGTAGTAGGTCATCTGCGAATGCAGCTGTGGAATTGGTAAGCGGGCCTACATCTATACCTTGAATCTCAGGCGTCTGTGAAATTTTTTGTATTAGTGTCTCCCTCACTAGTATGAAAAGCGATGGGGAGAGAGGACATCCCTGCCTAGTACCATTGTTGATTTCGAAAGTCGGGGAAAGTGTACCGTTAATTCTAATCTTTACGTGTGGAAATTTGTAAAGCGTAAGAACCGCATCAATGAAAAGTGCAGGAAAACCAAATCGTTCCAACACCATTGTCATATAATCCCAAGCTACACTATCGAAGGCTTTCTCGGCATCTGTGCCAAGAAGTAAGAGTGGAATTTGATGCCTCCTAGCATATGATATTACGTTTATCAGCCTGGTCATATTGAATCTGCCCTCCCGTCCCGGGATGAACCCAGTCTGCTCAGGGCCAACCAAAGTAGGTAAAAGTTTACTTATGCGACGAGCTAAAAGTTTTGCCCAGCATTTGACATCTGTATTTAGAAGCGATATAAGCCTATAGCCCCCACAATTCAAAGGGTCTTTCCCTTAAGTAGAACAGTAATGTAGGCTTCTAACATTTGTCTCGGCAAGTGGCCTCTTGTCAGAAGGTAGTTGTATAGAGAGGTAAAATACTGGAGCAAGACGGACGAGAAAGTCTTATAGTAGGCGATGGGAAGGCGGTCTGGTTTGGACTCTTACCTCCCGGAACACAGGACAAAACTATAGACAGTTGCTCAGCTGTAAATGGTGCTATAAGGGACTCTTGTTCCGCAGCGGTTAGATGTAGTAATGTGACTGAATCTAAGAACTTCGTCATGAGAGCACCCTTACACGACACAGTGGAGGTGGACTCAATATTATATAGAGACGTATAAAAATCATGACATTTTAATGCGGTATCCGAGGTATCTGAGATCACACTGCCTGTACTCGTTTTTATATTGGAAATAAATATTTTTTACTTTTGCTTCTTAACTAATGCAGACATACTTTTGGAACCTTTGTTTCCATGCGTTTAAAATTTATATTTACATTTCTGTAGAACCTTTGCCGCTTTCACGTTCAAAAGATCTTTGAGCTCATTCCGAAGTTTAAGCAGCTCAGGTCGTGCATTTTGTAGCTGGGATTTTTTACTTAAAGTTTCTAGGACTGAAATTTGTTTAATGAGTAAATTTTGCTGATATAGCCTTTTTCAATCTAGCTCCCAACTAAATCAGTTCTCCTCTAATATACGCTTTATGCGCTTCCCACACCATAGGCACCGGGGTCTCTGGAACATCGTTAAAACTAAAATATTCCTTAAGACGTTCTTGTAAATACGAGACGTGAGTAGCGTCACCTAAAAGTGTTTTGTTTAATGACCAATTCCAATTTCTACGAGGGAGGGAAGAGATTGCTAGTGTGGCTGAAACCGGGGCATGATCAGACACTGTGATTGGACCAATATCAGCTGCAATTATTCCAGATATGTGTCTTTCGGTTATAAAAATATTATCCAAATGATGGTAAGTACTGTGTATGTGTGAGAAGTATGAATAGTCCTTCTTGTCCGGATAAAGCTTTCTCCAAGTATACAAAAAATGAGAATTAGCTAAAACTTGTTTGATCTTTCTAATGGCCCTATGAGACAAGGAGGGTGCTTTGGAGGTGGTATCGAGATCTAGATCTAATATGCAATTAAAATCCCCTCCCATAACAATGATTCCCTCTGCAAATAGTTGGAGTTCATCCAATGTGGCAGACAACCAAGTTACTTGATTGCACATTCGGAGCGTATAAATTTGCCAACTTCACTAATGTGTTACCTATGTGACCCTTCACGAAGATATATCTAGCTTTGTGGTCTGCCTTGTGTGATAAAGCAGTAAATAGAATCTGTTTGCTAATGCCTATACTTGTTCCCCCGAGATGCCGACTAGTGGGTGCTATGAAACCAAAGAGGGAAATAATTGTGTGATAAATTGGGTATATGCAGGTGTCTAAAGTGAGTTTCCTGTAAGAAGATAATCTCCGCCCGCTCCTTCCGCAATGTATGTAAAACTTGGTATCTTTTCTGCGGGGTGTTAAGCCCTCTAGTATTCAGTGAAACTACTTTGATAGTCGCCATTACGTAAAACAAAAATAAATGGTAGCAAAGTGTTTGAATCTGCCATGTCACATAACACACAAAAAGGGAACAAAAAAACATATAGATAGAAATATAAAATATACAACACAATTAATGTCTCCATTACAATTCAGTGAGAAGTGTATATATATATATGCTCAATATAATCTTAATGAGAGTAGTGGATAATCTCTGCAATGTATCAAAGCAAACTAAATAGGAGGTAACCAAGAAAACTGAGAAGACATTGGTTAATAGCATAGAACAGTAATAATAATAACGAGACATATAAGCACTGAACAAATGCACTCTCCATAAAGCCATAGATACATCGTAATTACACTAGAACGTAGTAATAATCCGTCTATAAAATAGAAAATGTATAAAGTCCGATTCAGGACAAAATATCAAGTAGGAATAAAGAACAGTTCTGTGATATGATAACACCATCTGAAACATTGGACATTAAATCACATGTCAACTTACACGACCTAGCACATCTTCAGAAATTCCCGAACAGAGAATTAAGCAGGTTCTGTAAATGAGCAACCATATTCCCCACATATCAAAACAAGAATACAAAGGCAGTCCTCATGACACAGAAGAAGAAGTAGCGTGCTCCTCCAATCGTCGTTTAGGCGATTTCCCCTTGGTAGCCATCACCCATTCAGCCCGATGTGGAAGGACCGGAAAAAGGGTTTGAAGGTGGATCGGTAGCCAAGAGGGAATATTCAAAGGCGGAATATCCATCCTTTGCCAAAGAGAACCTAGAACATCTGGGTGTCTGATGCTAATTTGTTTATCGTTACACATGGTAGACAAACCCAAGGGGGTACAGCCATCTAAATGGAACTCTTCTCTCTCTCAATATATCTGTCAGCGGTTTTAGTATTCTCCGTTTGGTCAGCGTGCTGGTTGCTAGATCCCGGAAGAAAAGAACCTTAGTCCCTTTAAAGACCACGTTGGACGTCTCTCTAGCTTTCTAAAGTAATGTAGCCATATCAACATAGCTCAAAGGACATCTCGTATCATCTCATATCACATCTCGGACATCTCATATCACATCTCGTGGCGGATCAGTTAAGGCTGGCTTTTTGCGTAAAGCTCTATGAATTCTTTCTATAGAGATCTTATTTGCTCTGTCTTCTCCCAGTAATCCCGAGAACATTGTCATAGCCACATTCTGCAAAGCGTCGGAAGCTATGTGTAATGTCCATGGCTGCGGGCTGTCAGCTCCAGCCTCCCGCTGACAGCCGCAGCCACGAGTCGGCAAGCGCTGGCCCCAGCCTCCTCGTCAGGAGACGCCAGCGCTTGCATCCACTCACTTCCGCCGTAGCCCGCAGGGTGCGCGCGCTTGTCCCCGCTCTTAAAGGGGCAGCACGCGCACCGGACATCTTGAACGACCTTTGACCCGTGAGTACCCTGGGCTATAAGAGGGGCCCAGCCCCCTAGTTCGATGCCTGAGCGTTGTTAGTCTTTCCCAGTCTGTCTCGCAATGGTCCCTTAGTGTCTCCCGTTCCAGCTGTTACCCGTGCCCTGTTACCATTCCTGTATTCCGTATTGTTCCAGTTCCTGTGCCTACCAGCGTTGGAATAGTGTCTTCTGCCACGTCTAGTGTCTTCTGTCACGTCAAGTGTCTTCTGCCACGTCAAGTGTCTTCTGCCACGTCCAGTGTCTTCTGCCTCGTCCAGTGTCGTCTGCCACATCAAGTGTCTTCTGCCACGTCCAGTGTCGTCTGCCACGTCAAGTGTCTTCTGCCAAGTCAAGTGTCTTCTGCTTCATCGAATACTGCCCGCCACGTCTGGCGCCACCTGCCGCACCAGCCTCCATCCGTGCTGGAGCCACAGCCACCGCCCGGACTATTTCAGGTACCCAAGCATTACTGTCTGCCATTGACTTCCGTATAGACTGTGACCTGGTCAGCTGCCTCCCCGCTACGGCGGAGCGGCCTTAGTGGGTCCACATACCCTGTGTCCGTGACAGTACGCTCAGGCCATGGAACCTGCTGGCCAGCCCAAGACCCCAGTACAGAAGATTCAGACAGAGATGCATGACCTATGCACACGTAAGGATCAACTCCTTGAGGCGGTGAATTATATCCTCGTCGTCCTGGATCTACTCGCTGTTCCACCTCCGGTTCTTCCTCCGAAAGCTGTTGCCGTGCCACTGCCTGTTGCTCCCCCTGTTTTTTCCGCATCCTCAGCTCCTCTGCCCCTTCCTCCACGCTACGACAGTGACCCCAGAGCATGTAGAGGGTTTCTCAATCAATGCACAGTGCATTTTAGGCTACGGCCTCATCTCTTCCCCTCCGAGGAGGCCAAAGTGGCGTTTATTATCTCCCTCCTCGCTGGCAAGGCCCTCGCATGGGCGAACCCAATCTTAGAGCAACAAGGACCTGTATCCACGGACCTAGCCTTGTTCCTGCAGTCCTTTCGTGCTGTGTTCGAGGAGCCGGGTCGAACATCCTCTGCCGCAGCTACTCTGTTGACACTCAAGCAAGAGGGCTCCACAGTAGGGTAGTATGCTATCTCCTTCCGCACCCTAGCAGCCGAGCTGGCATGGCACAATGAGGCACTGGTGGCGACCTTCTGTCAGGGACTGTCCTCTCACATCAAGGACGAACTGGCAGCCCGCGACCTTCCTTCTACCTTGGATGCCCTCATCCTGTTAGCCACCCGGGTTGATATGAGAATCCGGGATCGACAGGAGAGCCGGGCCCACAGACCAGCACCCTCTGTCCAGAGACCACTATTGTCCACTCCTAGTGCGCTACCTGAGGAACCCATGCAGGTAGACAGAGTCCGGTTATCTGAACAGGAGAAGCAGCGCAGACGCTCCTCTGGACTTTGTATGTATTGTGGCCTCAAGGGTCATTTTGTGCGCCAATGCTCACAGAAACCGGGAAACTCCAGTACCTAGGGTTGGTTGGAGAGGCAACTCTAGATGGAACGTCTCCAAACGTTAAAACCTCTTCCAGATTATCGATACCTGTGGCCATCGTCACCGGACAGACATCACATCCTTCCTTCGCCTATCTTGACTCTGGAGCGGCTGCTAATTTTATCCACCAGGATCTAGTGGATCGGTTTCGACTACCCACAGTCCGTCTGGAGAGACCCCTGGCAGTTGCCTCTGTGAATGGTCTACCATGGCCTGATCCGATCATGCTCATTACTGAGCCGTTGACACTATGGGTCGGAGCTCTTCACTCGGAACAGATCACCTTCCTGGTACTACACAAGGCTATCAACCCTATCCTGCTGGGTCTGCCATGGCTCCGTCTACACGCCCCGACACTTGACTGGAATTCTGGAGAGGTTCTTCAATGGGGTTCCAGATGCGATAGCCATTGCCTGTCACAAGTCCGTCCCGTTGTGCCCCCGCTGCCTCAGTCACTTTCTGGCCTACCATCTCAGTATGCCAGTTTTGCGGATGTCTTTTGCAAAAGAGAGGCTGAGACGTTGCCTCCACATCGGAATTATGACTGTCCCATTGAACTGGTTCCCAATGCTTCTCTTCCCTGTGGACGAGTATATCCTCTCTCCTTGCCAGAGACTTTATCGATGTCAGCCTATATCAAGGAGAACTTGGAGAGGGGTTTTATTCGAAAATCTTCCTCCCCGGCCGGGGCAGGCTTCTTCTTCGTTAAAAAGAGAGATGGATCTCTCCAACCCTGCATTGACTACCGTGGTCTCAATCAGATCACGGTCAAGAACAAATACCCGTTGCCACTTATTTCCGAGCTGTTTAATCGCATACGAGGAGCCCCAAATTTTCCAAGCTAGATCTGCGGGGGGCCTATAATCTAATCCGGATTCGCCGGGGTGACGAATGGAAGACGGCATTTAACACCCGCGATGGGCACTACGAATACCTAGTGATGCCCTTCGGACTGTGTAACGCTCCCGCAGTATTTCAGGAGTTCGTTAATGATATCTTCCGAGATCTCCTCTATATATGTGTTGTAGTTCATCTCGATGATATTCTAATTTTCTTCCCAGATCTGATGACCCATCGGAGGCATGTTCGTCAAGTTCTCCTGCGACTAAGAGAGAATCGCTTGTATGCCAAGTTAGAAAAATGCACCTTTGAAATGAGGTCTTTGCCCTTCCTGGGCTATGTCATCTCGGATCAAGGCCTTAAGATGGACCCTGAGAAACTAAAGTCTGTCCTGCAATGGCCACGTCCTCAAGGCCTAAGGGCCATACAGCGGTTCCTGGGTTTCGACAATTTCTACCGGCAGTTTATTCCAAATTTTTCTTCTCTGGCGGCTCCCATCTCTACCCTTACCAAGAAGGGTGTGAACGCCAAGGTGTGGACTACAGAGGCAGAGTCCGCATTCATTAGCCTCAAGAAAGCCTTCACTTCTGCTTCAATCCTCCATCACCCTGACGTATCTCGGCAGTTCTCACTAGAGGTGGACGCTACCTCTGTTGGTGCAGGCGCACTTCTGTTCCAGAGGAGCTCCAAAGGAAAGGCAGTTGTATGTGGCTACTACTCAAGACTGTTTTCTTCTGCTGAGCGCAATTACTCCATTGGAGATCGGGAGCTACTGGCTATCAAATTGGCCCTGGAGGAGTGGAGACATCTTTTAGAAGGCGCAGCTCACCCCATCCTGATCTTCACCGACCACAAGAACCTCACCTAGCTTCAGTTCGCTCAAAGACTGAATCCTCGTCAAGCCAGGTGGTCACTGTTTTTCACCCGTTTCCAATTTCTGCTCCACTACCGTCCTGCTGACAAGAATGTGAGGGCTGATGCCCTGTCCAGATCATTTGAGACGGAAGACACGGTGGAGTCCCTTCAGATAATCATAGACCCATCCTGCGTTGTCACCGCCAATCCTCTGCAGCTTAGAAATATCCCTCCGGGGAGAACTTTTGTTTGGTTGGCAGACAGAAAAATAATTCTCCACTGGGGACACAGTTCTAAACTAGCTGGGCACGCAGGTGTCCGTAAAATCCAAGACCTGATTGCTCGTCACTTTTGGTGGCGCACGCTACCTAAGGATGTTCTGGACTTTGTCTCTGCTTGCACGGTGTGTGCCTCTAATAAAGTGACTCACTCCAAGCCTGCCGGCCTGCTTCAACCTCTGCCTGTACCCAGTGCCCCCTGGCAGCACATCGCAATGGACTTCGTCACAGACCTTCCTATCTCAGCAGGATCCAACACCATCTGGGTGGTGGTGGACCGGTTTTCTTAGATGGCACATTTTATCCCGCTGACCGGCCTAACTTCTGCTCCCCGACTGGCGAGTCTCTTCATTCAGCACATCTTTCGCTTGCATGGCTTGCCTCTTCACATTGTGTCCGACCGGGGGGTTCAGTTTACCTCTAAATTCTGGAGAGCACTCTGTAAACTCCTGGATGTGAGTTTGTACTTTTCCTCTGCCTATCACCCCCAATCCAATGGGCAAGTTGAGAGGATCAACCAGATCATGGAACATTATCTCCGCCACTTCATCTCTTCTCAGCACGATAACTGGGTACAGCTTCTTCCTTGGGCCGAGTTTTCATATAACAACCACACAAGTGAGTCCACCAGCTCCACTCCGTTTCACATCGTGTACAGTCAACATCCCAGAGTCCCTCTTCCTGTGTCGACTTCATCTCAGGTTCCCGCTGCT
Organism: Rhinoderma darwinii; assembly: GCF_050947455.1. Classification (NCBI taxonomy): domain Eukaryota; kingdom Metazoa; phylum Chordata; class Amphibia; order Anura; family Rhinodermatidae; genus Rhinoderma; species Rhinoderma darwinii. Next base: position 65,033,191 of record NC_134696.1, read on the forward strand.
GACTCTGCATATGGGGACTTCCTGCAAATCTGGCAACAGACCCGGTCCTCTATTTTGCTGGCAGTAGATCGCATGAAGCGAAAGGCAGATACTAAGAGAAGAGAGTCGCCTCAGTATCTTCCGGGGACTAAAGTCTGGCTGTCCTCTCGGAACATTCGCTTGAAGGTGCCCTCATACAAGTTCGCTCCCAGGTTCCTTGGACCATTCGAGGTCCTGCAGCAGATCAACCCTGTCGCCTACAATCTTCGGCTGCCTCCTACCCTCAGGATTCCCAACTCCTTCCACGTCTCCCTCCTGAAGCCTGTGATCCTAAACCGCTATTCCAAGACTCCCAGCCCTGCGGTTGCTCCCAGCGGCTCCTCAGACATCTTTGAGGTCAAGGAGATCTTGGACACCAAGAGAGTGAGAGGAAAGACCTTTTATTAGGTGGATTGGAGGGGGTTTGGTCCCGAAGAGAGGTCCTGGGAGCCAGAGGAGAACCTCAATGCCCCTACTCTTCTAAAGAAGTTTCTCTCTCGCTCCGGTCCCAAGAAGAGGGGACGTAAGAGGGGGGATACTGTAATGTCCGTGGCTGCGGTCTGTCAGCTCCAGCCTCCCGCTGACAGCCGCAGCTACGAGTCGGCAAGCGCTGGCCCCAGCCTCCTCCTCAGGAGACCCCAGCGCTTGCATCCACTCACCTCCGCCGGAGCCCGCAGGGTGCACGCGCACGCTCGTCCCCGCTCTTAAAATTCAATCATGGTCATTGGAGCAGGAGTCCACCTGTCATTAGATAGCCGAGCCCTGGCTCTAGCCTGCACGGGACACCCGTGCAGGGCTTAGACTGGGCTGCCGTGACCGCCGTGAAAAGGCGTATTGGTGGTCACTAAGGGGTTAAGTTATTTTTTTTCTGTCATCTGTCCGAATACGATTGACTATACTATTGTCATTCAGGACACCGCAGCAGGGTTGGAGTGGCCCACCAAAGCATCCACCAATGGGCCCTGGTTTTGACACAACAACGGGCCCAAAAGGTTCAGCAGAAGACAAACCCATTTGGAGCTGACTTTGGAACCAATCCCTTTATTCACAAATAATTGTTAGACCTTATTGATATGTCATGTGTGCGCAAAGATAACAACAAAGTTCACAGAGCAATTAGAAGACATGCACATGTTCTGTATGGATGGAGTGTGGGACCTCAGAATTATTTTCTCTGGTGGGCCCAAGGAATCCTTTTCCAAAGCTGCACTGCACAGCTTCTTCCTTGGGCCGAGTTTTCATATAACAACCACACAAGTGAGTCCACCAGCTCCACTCCGTTTCACATCGTGTACAGTCAACATCCCAGAGTCCCTCTTCCTGTGTCGACTTCATCTCAGGTTCCCGCTGCTGACTCTGCATATGGGGACTTCCTGCAAATCTGGCAACAGACCCGGTCCTCTATTTTGCTGGCAGTAGATCGCATGAAGCGAAAGGCAGATACTAAGAGAAGAGAGTCGCCTCAGTATCTTCCGGGGACTAAAGTCTGGCTGTCCTCTCGGAACATTCGCTTGAAGGTGCCCTCATACAAGTTCGCTCCCAGGTTCCTTGGACCATTCGAGGTCCTGCAGCAGATCAACCCTGTCGCCTACAATCTTCGGCTGCCTCCTACCCTCAGGATTCCCAACTCCTTCCACGTCTCCCTCCTGAAGCCTGTGATCCTAAACCGCTATTCAAAGACTCCCAGCCCTGCGGTTGCTCCCAGCAGCTCCTCAGACTTCTTTGAGGTCAAGGAGATCTTGGACACCAAGAGAGTGAGAGGAAAGACCTTTTATTAGGTGGATTGGAGGGGGTTTGGTCACGAAGAGAGGTCCTGGGAGCCAGAGGAGAACCTCAATGCCCCTACTCTTCTAAAGAAGTTTCTCTCTCGCTCCGGTCCCAAGAAGAGGGGACGTAAGAGGGGGGATACTGTAATGTCCATGGCTGCGGTCTGTCAGCTCCAGCCTCCCGCTGACAGCCGCAGCTACGAGTCGGCAAGCGCTGGCCCCAGCCTCCTCCTCAGGAGACGCCAGCGCTTGCATCCACTCACCTCCGCCGGAGCCCGCAGGGTGCACGCGCACGCTCGTCCCCGCTCTTAAAATTCGATCGTGGTCATTGGAGCAGGAGTCCACTTGTCATTAGATAGCCGAGCCCTTGCTCTAGCCTGCACGGGACACCCGTGCAGGGCTTAGACTGGGCTGCCGTGACCGCCGTGAAAAGGCGTATTGGTGGTCACTAAGGGGTTAAGTTATTTTTTTTCTGTCATCTGTCCGAATACGATTGACTATACTATTGTCATTCAGGACACCGCAGCAGGGTTGGAGTGGCCCACCAAAGCATCCACCAATGGGCCCTGGTTTTGACACAACAACGGGCCCAAAAGGTTCAGCAGAAGACAAACCCATTTGGAGCTGACTTTGGAACCAATCCCTTTATTCACAAATAATTGTTAGACCTTATTGATATGTCATGTGTGCGCAAAGATAACAACAAAGTTCACAGAGCAATTAGAAGACATGCACATGTTCTGTATGGATGGAGTGTGGGACCTCAGAATTATTTTCTCTGGTGGGCCCAAGGAATCCTTTTCCAAAGCTGCACTGCACAGCTTCTTCCTTGGGCCGAGTTTTCATATAACAACCACACAAGTGAGTCCACCAGCTCCACTCCGTTTCACATCGTGTACAGTCAACATCCCAGAGTCCCTCTTCCTGTGTCGACTTCATCTCAGGTTCCCGCTGCTGACTCTGCATATGGGGACTTCCTGCAAATCTGGCAACAGACCCGGTCCTCTATTTTGCTGGCAGTAGATCGCATGAAGCGAAAGGCAGATACTAAGAGAAGAGAGTCGCCTCAGTATCTTCCGGGGACTAAAGTCTGGCTGTCCTCTCGGAACATTCGCTTGAAGGTGCCCTCATACAAGTTCGCTCCCAGGTTCCTTGGACCATTCGAGGTCCTGCAGCAGATCAACCCTGTCGCCTACAATCTTCGGCTGCCTCCTACCCTCAGGATTCCCAACTCCTTCCACGTCTCCCTCCTGAAGCCTGTGATCCTAAACCGCTATTCCAAGACTCCCAGCCCTGCGGTTGCTCCCAGCGGCTCCTCAGACATCTTTGAGGTCAAGGAGATCTTGGACACCAAGAGAGTGAGAGGAAAGACCTTTTATTAGGTGGATTGGAGGGGGTTTGGTCACGAAGAGAGGTCCTGGGAGCCAGAGGAGAACCTCAATGCCCCTACTCTTCTAAAGAAGTTTCTCTCTCGCTCCGGTCCCAAGAAGAGGGGACGTAAGAGGGGGGATACTGTAATGTCCATGGCTGCGGTCTGTCAGCTCCAGCCTCCCGCTGACAGCCGCAGCTACGAGTCGGCAAGCGCTGGCCCCAGCCTCCTCCTCAGGAGACGCCAGCGCTTGCATCCACTCACCTCCGCCGGAGCCCGCAGGGTGCACGCGCACGCTCGTCCCCGCTCTTAAAATTCGATCGTGGTCATTGGAGCAGGAGTCCACTTGTCATTAGATAGCCGAGCCCTTGCTCTAGCCTGCACGGGACACCCGTGCAGGGCTTAGACTGGGCTGCCGTGACCGCCGTGAAAAGGCGTATTGGTGGTCACTAAGGGGTTAAGTTATTTTTTTTCTGTCATCTGTCCGAATACGATTGACTATACTATTGTCATTCAGGACACCGCAGCAGGGTTGGAGTGGCCCACCAAAGCATCTACCAATGGGCCCTGGTTTTGACACAACAACGGGCCCAAAAGGTTCAGCAGAAGACAAACCTAGTTGGAGCTGACTTTGGAACCAATCCCTTTATTCACAAATAATTGTTAGACCTTATTGATATGTCATGTGTGCGCAAAGATAACAACAAAGTTCACAGAGCAATTAGAAGACATGCACATGTTCTGTATGGATGGAGTGTGGGACCTCAGAATTATTTTCTCTGGTGGGCCCAAGGAATCCTTTTCCAAAGCTGCACTGCACTAGGAATACTGTTAATAACAAGAGGATCGCCAAAAGAGGGGCGACAAGCAGGAGTATATTATTGCAAAGCTAGCACAGTGTGCCACGCTATTTCACTGGCGGTTGTGAAAAGGGGAGCAGAATTAGGAGAAGTTTGGAAATGTAGTTCAATGGTAACATCAGTAAAGAAAGAAATAGCTACCGCTCCTATGTGGGTTTAGCAGAAAATAATGTAACTGGTCACCTAGGACATAAAAAGAATAGTAATATTATTATTAGTTTATTTTTTTTATCAGAAATAACACCCTTATTAGACCTATAATAATAATGTATGTGATCAAATATTATACATGTTATATAAATACAGTAATAATTGCAAAATGGTGTTATGAGTTTTATTAGGTTCCCTTTTATTTACAGATCTGGAGGACACTTTTCTCACAGCACTGTAAGCTAAATATAAAATACAAAGTACAATGATCTAATACAAATAAGACATTTCACTTGCAGTTATCAATGTATTATTGTTAGAATTAGTTAATAAATGAATTAATAGAACAGAACAGTTCTGTTCTATAATGTATAGCTTCCTATTTACACATGTTATTTTTATAATTTTTTCAGCTCAATAAGTACGTAACAAGTATTAATTTCAACACAACTTCTGGCGAAAATTTTCATTTTGAGAATGGAGAAGCTCCAGCGAAATATGATATTTTGAACTTGATAATAACTCCTGATAAAACAATTCAGACTATTCAAATTGGAACTTATAGGAAATCTGCTCCACTTGGGCAACAGTTAATTATCAATGAAAATTTGATACGATGGAATCAAAAATTTAAAGAGGTAATTTATTCAATGTACAATATTCATACTACAGTGTTACCAATAAATATTTAACATCCTTGCATTTGTAGCACAATAAATAGATCATCCAGATGTGGACATATTACCTGTGCAACTGCAAAAGGAGTCACTGGAAGTTTTCAAAGGAGTTTTCAAGGCTTTTACAAAATTTGCAAATAACCTGGATATATGTTAAAATGAAAAGAAGAATGACTAACTCACCTTTCAAGTGTCCCATCGCCAGGGCAACCATCAGGGCAGTACATTTGGTACTGTTGTCAGGGGCCCAGGCAAATAAGGGGCCCAAACTCACCTGTTGGCTCCTATGAAGTTTCACTTATAAAATAAAAGGGCTCTATATAATAGGAAATTATGTCAACACCTAGTTTGTGCACTTCATGCCATCTAAGTGTAAATGCACAGACCTGAATTAGTATTCTGTTCCCCCCTCCCCATGGACCCACTTAATATATAGTATTATCCTGAGAATGTGTATAAAGATCATATTGTTCCCCTTTATTCCATAATCAGTAGTTCACAGTGCTTGAGAAGAATTATGTCCTGCTCAGGTGCAGACCACATGTACACACCAGGGTACAAGATGGATGTTGAGGGACATAATTAGCATTCAGGGCCCCCAACCATTTGCCCATAGGGGTCCTAGATGTTTTTGATGACAGCCATGCCCATTGTTCCCACATTGACTGTTTCATGACTCTGCTACAAAGAAATGCTTACGCATGAACTGTGTCCTGGCAGTCCATGCACATCAATGTCTTAATGCTATTACCCCCAAAGATGCACCAGTTAAAGGGTGGTGTAGAAACGGGTTGGGTGGTTACGAGATTTTTAATGCTAGTTATTTTGAGTTAGGCATTTAGGTAGATTAGCGATTAGCAGAGTTCATAGAGGGATATTGCAGCAATCCCCCGTCTGTTAACCTCTACTCTGCTCTTTCTTTGCTTTTCTAGCCTGAAAGGGTCAGCTAGACAAATGCATGTTGAAGGATTTAGCAGGGTCATATTTACCAGTAGGTAGTGGAGTTTCAGTGCCAAGGGCGGTGGCTTGTGGGGGGGGGGGGGGGGGGGGGAGGCATCAGCTGACAATAATAAAAATGAAACTTATCTTAATACATTTTTTACAACCCCTTCCCCTAACTCATCTATGTGCCAAACTGGCATCTTTATGAAAGTGGGGGGCAGGAGCATCACAGCAATACTTCTCCCTCTGCTCTGCACTGTAGAGCAAAGTGAGCGCTAATTGGTGGAGCAACAGGGGCTTTAGTCTACACTAATCAGCACAGCTTGCACAGACACAGCCGCACCAATAAGGAAGCGTGTCTCTGTCAGATCCACAAAGAGCTGTGTAAGTACTTGTCTGTGGAAAACATTTTCACAAATCTTAAATCAGGGGCTGTCAATTCCTGGAGGGGGCATGGACAACAAATCCTAAGCGGGCTCCACAGTAGAATCCTTTTTGGGGGGTTGGGATGGAGAAAGGGCAGCAATTCTTCTTAGGGCCACTGCTCCAAAGTCTCCTTATCGTTTATGTTTGTTTATTGCAGCAACAAGTCAGAAGATTTAGCCCTTAACCCCTTCCCGACATTTGACGTAAATGTACGTCATGGAAAGCATTGACTTCCCGCAAAATGCCGTACATTTACGTCAAATGTTTGGCACCGGCTCAGAGTCGGTGCCATCATCGTCGGATCTCAGCTGTATCTTACAGCTGACATCCGACTGTAACGGCGGGGACCGAAATTAGCTTCGATCCCCGCCATTAACCCCTTAAGTGCAGCGCTCAAACGCGATCGCTGCACTTAAGGTGTTTGCAGCTCATCGGAGCCCCAGCAATGAAATTGCCGGGGTTCCGGTGGCTGCAATGGCAACCGGAGGCCTAATACTGGCCTCCCGGTCTGCCTAGCACCGAAGCCGGTCAAGATCTGCCCGGCGGCGGAGCCTGATCGGCTTCCGTAGCTGCCGGCAAGATGGCGCCGGGTCAGGAGCTGACATCCACCTGTAACGGCAGGAACCGGAGCTAGCTCCGATCCCTGCCATTAACCCCTTCGATGCAGCAATCGAAAGCGATTGCTGCATCGTAGCGGTTACTGGCAGATCGCCAGCCCTGAGAGGCAATCGGGACTGGCGACTGCTGTTATGGCAACAGGAGACACAATGGTCTCCTGCTCTGCCATTACGGAAGCCGATTTAGGCCCCGCCGGGAAAAGTGTAAAAAAGTATAAAAAAGTGTAAAAAAAAGTGCAAAAAAATAAGTTTGAAAACAATAAAAGTTTCAAGTAATTGTAATGGCAGGAAGGAGGTGAAGGGAACAAGTGAGCCCTAATCTACCCACCGCCCTGTCCCTGCCTACTTGCAACGACCCGCCCTAGGCGACGGGGTACAACTTGGCGGCGGTCCCTACGCTGTCTAAGTGCAAGGGAGTACAAACAGGGAACACGCAAGGGAAGGGGCAGTAGCCCACGGAACGCCGCGAGGAATTGGAGCGGTGAATGAGTCAGTCAGGATCAGGATGTAGTGGAGTATACCAACGAGAGCACGGAGCAGGAAGCAAGCCAGGGGCAAAGCGAAGCAGGAGAAGCGGAACTGAAGCAAGGCAGAAGCACGGCAGAAGCAGGCTGGAGCAAGGCAGCAGTGGGGCCAGGAATCCAAGAAGAATAACAAGCACTGAGGAAGAGAACATGGCAGGTATAAATGGACAGGGGGCGGAGCTAACTCCGACTGACCAGGCCGCGATAGGCTCTCCCACTCCTGAGCCTGCCACCCTGGTTGGTGGGAGCCGGTGTCAGTCTAAGAGGTCTGGCCTCAGGTGTCGACTGATTAATCCCGGGAGTATACACAGACGTAGTACCTGGCAGATCCTTTACAGTAATCAAATAAAACACAATCCCCCTTTTACTCTTATCAAGTCCTTTATTATTGAAAAATAATAATAAACCATATGTATTTGGTATCACCACGACCGTAACGACCTGAGGTATCAAAATATTATATTATTTATTGCACGCGGTGAACAGCGTAAAAAAAAAAAACGTAAAGAACTTTACCAGAGTTTCTGTTTTTTGGTCACTTTGCCCTACAAATATTAGAATAAAAAGTGATCAAAAAGTCGCACGTATCCAAAAATGGTACCTATAAAAACTATAGCTCGTCCTGCAAAAAACAAGCCCTCATACACCTCCGTCGACAAAAAAATTAAAAAGTTATGGTTCTCACAACTTGGCGACAGAAAAAATACATTCTTTTTACAAAAGTAATTTTATTGTGCAAAAAGTTGTAAAACATAAAAAAGTGCTATAAATTAGGTATCGCCAGAATCGTACTGACCCACAGAATAAAGTTAACATGTAATTTATAACGCATGGTGAACGCTGTATAAAAAAAACGAAAAAAGCTGTGCCAAAATTGAGTTTTTTTGTTTACCTGGCATCCCAAAAAATAGGATAAAAGGTGATCAAAAAGTCACATGTACCCCAAAATGGTACCAATAATAACTACAGCTCGTCCCGCAACAAACCAGCCCTCATACCGCTACGTCTATGAAAAATAAAATTAGTTATGGCTCCAATAAGTCAGGAAATAAAAAAATATGCAGTTGTGCCCGAGGGGAACATTTCTGCTGTTTCAAGAGGCGATTTATCAAGGACCTAAATTAGGGAACCAGGAAGGGGAGAGCCCAAACATATCCGCTGGAAGCGACGGTGCCCGTATTATACCAGGACAACACTTTCCCAGCAAAATTCCCCAAACTACAAAAGGTGCGGAGTGTGGACCAAAAGGGGGATAAGAAATGACACCATTTATCAGTGCGACACTGGCCTGTGCGGAAAGGATTGCTTCACAGCGTAACACACATCTATGGATTATTATTTTTTTATATACCACCTGACTATGCCCCTTATATACTCCGCCCCGCTTACATGTACCCCCACATTATAAAACACCAGCAATACTCAAACAAATATAGTACCAAGCAAAATCCGCTCTCCAAAAGCCAAATGGTGCTCCCTCGGCTCTGAACCCTACAGCGTCCCCAAACAGCAGTTTCCTTCAACATATATGGCATCGTCATACCCGGGAGAACCCTTTTAACAATTTTTGGGGTGTGTGTCTCCAGCGTCATAAGCTGGGCATGACATATTTGCCACTGAATGGCATATCTAGGGAAAAATATAAATTTTTAATTTGCACCATCCACAGCGCATTCATTTATGGAAAAGACCTGTGGGGTGAAAATGCTCACTACACCCCTTAATAAATGCCTTGAGGGGTGCAGTTTCCATAGTGGGGGTCACTTATCAGGGGTTTCTTTTTATTATTTCACATCTGAGCCTCTGCAGTTGTGAACCAATACTTTGTAAATCGCCAAATTAGGCCTCCACTCCGCATGGTACTCTTCACTTCTGAGCCCTGTCATATGTCCAGACAAAAGATTAGGGCCACATGTAGGGTGTTTCTAAAACCAGGAAACCCAGCATAATAATTAGAGAGCTGTCTTGTTATGGTGGCACAAGCCGGGCACCACATATTGGCATATCTATGGAAAAAAATCCCATTTTCACTCTGCAACATCGAGTGAACACTAATTTCTACAAAACACCTGCAGGGTTAAAATGCTTACTACACCCCTTGGTAAATGCATTGAGGGGTGTAGTATCCAAAATGGGGTCACTTCTGGGGGGTTTCCACTGTTTTGGGCCCACAGGCGCCCAGAAACCAATCCAGCAACATCTGCACTCCAAATGGCGGTCCTTCCCTTCTGAGCCCTGCCATTTGCCCAAACAGCAGTTTATGACCACATATGGGGTATTGCCGTACTCGGGAGAAATTGCTTTACAAATGTTGGGTTCTTTTTTTCCTTTATTTGTTGAGAAAATGAAAAAATTTGCGCTAAAGCTACGTCTTATTGAAGAAAAAGGACTGTTTTTATTTTCACTGCCTAATTCTAATAAATTCTATGAAACATCTGTGGGGTCAAAATGCTCACTACACCGCTAGATGAATTCCTCAAGAGGTGTAGTTTCCTAAATGGAGTCCCTTTTTGGGCGTTTTCATTGTTTTGTCCCCTCAGGGGCTTTGCAAATGTGACCTGGCCTCCGCAAATCATTCCTGCTAAATGTGATCTCAAAAAGCCAAATAGTGCTCTTTCCCTTCTAAGCCCTGCCGTGTGTCCAAACAGCCGTTTATTACCACATGTGGGGTATTGTTTTACTCGGGAGAAATTGCTTTACAAATTTTGTGGTGCTTTTTCTCCTTCAGTCCTTCTGGAAATGAGAAAAAATTAGCTAAACCTAGATTTTTTTTGAAAAAATCTAGATTATTATTTTCAGGGCTTACTTCCAATAATTTCTGCAAAAAAACTGTGGGGTGAAATCGCTCACTATACCCCTAGATAATTTCCTCAATGGGTGTAGTCTCCAAAATGGGGTCACTTGTGGGGGGTTTCCACTGTTTTGTCCCCTCAGGGGCTTTGTAAATGTGACATGGCCTCCGCCAACCATTCCTGCTAAATGTGAACTCCAAAAGCCAAATAGCGCTCTTTTCCTTCTCAGCCACGCCGTGTCTCCAAACAACCGTTTATTACCACATGTGGGGTATTGTTTTACTAGGGAGAAATTGCTTTACAAATTTTGCGGTGCTTTTTCTCCTTCAGTCCTTGTGGAAATTATAAAAAATTAGCTAAACCTACATTTTCTTTGAAAAAATTTAGATTGTCATTTTCAGGGCCTACTTCCAATAATTTATGAAAAAAACCTGTTGCGTCAAAACGCTCACTATACCCCTAGATAATTTCCTCAATGGGTGTAGTTTCCAAAATGTGGTCACTTGTGGGGGGTTTCCACTGTTTTATCCCCTCAGGGGCTTTGTAAATGTGACAAGGCCTCCGCAAACCATTCCTGCTAAATTTGAGTTCCAAAAGCCAAATGGCGCTCTTTCCCTTCTCAGCCTCGCCGTGTGTCCAAACAGCCGTTTATTACCACATGTGGGGTATTGTTTTACTCGGGAGAAATTTCTTTACAAATTTTATGGTGCTTTTTCTCCTTTAGTCCTTGTGGAAATGAAAAAAATTAGCTAAACCTACATTTTATTTGAAAAAATGTAGATTTTCATTTTCACAGCCTACTTGCAAAAATTTCTGCAAAAAACCTGTCGAGTCAAAATGCTCACTATACCCCTAGATAATTTCCTCAAGGGGTATAGATTCCAAAATGGGGTCACTTGTTGGGGGTTTCCACTGTTTTGTCACCTCAGGGGCTTTGTAAATGTGACATGTCCTCCGCAAACCATTCCTGCTAAATGTGAACTCCAAAAGCCAAATAGCGCTCTTTCCCTTCTCAGCCACGCCGTGTCTCCAAACAACCGTTTATTACCACATGTGAGGTATTGTTTTACTCGGGAGAAATTGCTTTACAAATTTTGCGGTGCTTTTTCTCCTTTAGTCCTTGTGGAAATGAGAAAAAAAATCGCTAAACCTACATTTTCTTTGAAGAATTTTAAGATTTTAATTTTCACGGCCTACTTCCAATAATTTCTGTAAAAAACCTGTGCGGTCAAAATGCTCACTACACCCCTAGATAATTTCCTTGAGGTGTCTAGTTTCCCAGATGGGGTCACTTTTGGGGGATTTTTACTGTTTTGTCACTGCAAGAGCCCTTCAAACCTGACATGGTGCCTAAAATAGATTCTAACAAAAATAAGGCCCTAAAATCCACTAGGTGCTCCTTTGCTTCTGAGGCCGGTGCTTCATTCCAGTAGCACGCTACGGCCACATGTGGGATATTTCCTAAAACTGCAGAAACTGGGCAACAAATATTGAGTTGCATTTCTCTGGTAAAACCTTCTGTGTTATAAAAAAAATTGTATTAAAAATTTATTTCTGCAGAAAAATATGAAATTTGTAAATTTCACCTCTACTTTGCTTTAATTCCTGTGAAATGTGTAAAGGGTTAAGACATTTTCTAAATGCTGTTTTGAATACTTTGAGGGGTGAAGTTTTTAAAATGTGGTGACTTTTTGGGGGTTTCTAATATATAAGGCCCTCAAAAACACTTCACAACTGAACTGGCCCCTGTAAAAATAGCCTTTTGAAATTTTCTTGAAAATGTGAGAAATTGCTGCTAAAGTTCTAATTAGGCCTTGTGATGTCATAGAAAAATAAAAGGATGTTCAAAAAACGATGCCAATCTAAAGTAGACATATGGGTGATGTTAATTAGCAACAATTTTGTGTGGTATAAATGCCTGTCTTACAAGAAGATACATTTAAATTGAGAAAAATGCTAATTTTTGCAAGTTTTCGCTAATTTTTGGTGTTTTTCACAATTAAATACTGAACATATCGAGCAAATTTTGCCAGTAACATAAAGTCCAATGTGTCACGAGAAAACAATCTCAGAATCGCTTGGATAGGTGAAAGCATTCCGGAGTTATTACCACATAAAGTGACACATGTCAGATTTGAAAAATGAGGCTCTGTCAGGAAGGTCAAAAGTGGCTAAAGAGGGAAGGGGTTAAGGGAGTTTTACATGGGAATATTTATGCCTGGTGAACGACGCCCGATCGATTATAACAGCATGTCAATCGGCGATCTTTTGCTTCATTTAAACAGGGCGACGATCCAATGTGTGTGATCGAAAGATCGTTCCTCATACATTTGGTATCTTGTCGGCAGCATATCCACTGTTTATACGAGAAGATGTTCTGTCGACAAGCAACCCTTTTTTGGGCCACATAAAAGAGTTGATCGCTACCCTGTTTACATTGGGCAATGATCGGGAGCAATCATTGGCATGAGTAAAAGGGCTTATAGGGCATGTTTAGACATGGAGGATTTTCTGCGAAAAATTCTGTGCAGACAATATCTTGGGAAGCAGAAGTTTTATTCCGCAGCATTCTCAGTCTGTTGAGGCTTTGTTGAGGACTTGTTATGGAATTTCTTCATTGACTTCAATCGAGTTAAAAAAAAACCTGCATTGAAATCCGTAGATGTAAAATGTGTGGCATATTTTATTGCGGATTTGCAGCTTTTTGCAGTTGAGGATTTCTTTGCAGGAACAGGAGATCACATAACTCTATGGTGACAGAGAATACATCCATTTTAGGCGTCCTAGCTGGGAGAAAGACAGCTAGATCATCATGGGCAGATATAGGCGAATGGAGATGGAAGTGTCCAATCTTATTAATTTGGTAAGTAGCATTATTTTTTTGTCAGCTTTTTAATAGTTTTAAAGTTTGTCTAATATCTGATTAGCTGTATCCTTTTCCTTTTCTTTTCTTTTTTTTTATGATAAGTTAAATTAACCTTATATATGTATATTTATGTTTCAGGTGCATAACCGCCCAGAATTGTGGGACTCATCAAGTGTGGGGTACAGCGACCGAAACACACGGATCAAGACATGACCTATGTGTGTCGGGGTCTGTACTCGGAATTGGATGGAATGCTGGAAAGTGAGCAGGGGGTGATTGGTAAATGTTTTTTTTTTTTTTACAAATACATTATTTTTATCTTGCACACAATGTTTATAATTTAGGCATCCCAGGTTTTTTTTTTGTGTGTGTGTACAGTTTTTTTATGTTTTTGTTTTTGGTTAATCAAGGGGCATATTGTGGTTTCATGGTAAACTCATTAAAACACCATGATGCACATATACATCATGTGAAGGCTTAAAGGTGTATTCCTTTTTGGGTCCTTTATGGCATATCCACAGGATAGGCAATGAATGTACGATGGACGCTGGTTCCATCTCTGGAATCTACACCTATGTCAATAACGGGGATCCCTGGCACCCGTCTTACCTTCTGCTACTGTTGCTTGGTTCTCACCACTGATCTACAAGGTGGCCAGGTTTTTCGCTAACGGTCAAGCGCATTTTGAAAAAAACATTTGCAGAGCTCACATAAAAGTGAATGCGATTTCAGTAAACAGCAGAGCCAATCAGGCTCTGATTTTTTATCTAAACACGGCCAGCTTGTAAATTAGTGGCAGGAGCTCAGTGACCCCAGCCAAGTGTAGGTCAGTACTCAAGGGGCCCTGTTATAGACATAGAAGTGGGTCTTAGAGATGGGACCGGCATCTAGCGGATATTTATGGTCTATCATGCGGATACGCCATAAAGGACTGAGTTCGGAATACATCTTTCACTTAAGCCTTTCCTGTGCAATCTTAAATTCCGGCATTTTGTTGTAATGCTACGTTCACACTATATGTTTTTGTTGCGTTTTTAGCATGTGTTTTTTTTTGCTTTTAGTATATAAACTTTCATGTTTCTTAATGGGAGTTCATCAACTAAAACAAAACAAAAATGCATGTTAAAAACGCAACACAAACGCACTGTGATTACAGTCTAATGTGTTGCATGTGAGAAATTTTTCATCCTGCCCTTTAAAGCATTATTGCACATGGGCCTGTTAGTGTTTTTGTTTTTTGATTAAAACTTGTTTTATTGTTCCAATGTTACATAGTTACATAGTTTGTATGGTTGAAAAAAAACACATGTTCAACCAAGGGATGGGAAAGGGAAAGTAAAAAATTTCTACACATAGGAGCTAATATTTTTTGGTACTAGAAAATTATCGAAGCCTTTTTTAAAGCCATCTACTGTCCCTGCTGTGACCAGCTCCTGCGGTAGGCTATTCCATAAATTCACCGTTCTCACAGTAAAGAAGGCTTGTCGCCTCTGCAGGTTGAACCTTTCTTTTTCCAGACGGAGGGAGTGCCCCCTTTTGTTTCGAGGGGGTTTTACATGGAACAGGATTTCACCATATTTTTTGTATGTGCCATTCATATATTTATATAAGTTAATCATGTCCCCCCTTAGTCGTCTTTTCTCAAGGCTAAATAGGTTTAGTTCTTTTACCCTTTCCTCATAACTTATATCCTCCATGCCCCTTATTAGCTTCGTTGCTCTTCTTTGTATTTTTTCTAACTCCAGGGCATCCTTTCTATGAACTGGAGCCCAGAACTGAACTGCATATTCTAGATGAGGCTTCACTAATGCCTTGTAAAAGTGGTAATATTACATCCCTGTCCCGTGAGTCAATGGCTCTTTTAATACACGACAATATCTTGCTGGCCCTTAAAGAGGCTCTGTCACCAGTTTCTCAAACCCCTATCTCCTATTGCATGTGATCTGCGCTGCAATGTAGATAATAGCAACGTTTTGTTTGTTTTTTTAAAAACGTTCATTTTTGGCCAAGTTATGAGCTATTTTATATTTATGCAAATGAGCTTTGAAATGGACAACTGGGCGTTTTTTTTTCGTTATGTCCAACTGGGCGTGTATTGTGTTTTTAACTGGGCGTGTTTATGTGTATGACGCTGACCAATCCGTGACCAGTGAGCATCATACACTCTTCAACATGTGCACGCTCCTCTCCTGAAATATTCTGTGATGCTGTGAACTCTGCTCTTACCATTACGTAGCTCTCACTCTGTTACCTCTCCTTCACTCCTGTCCTCAATAACACCTTCACATGATTGGCAAGTCACCACCCCGCACAAGATCCTACTGCATGGCTGACAGCCGTCAGCTGTATAGGTAACAGCACGGTTGTGTTGGAAGAGCGCCCTGCTGTGTCTCACTTAGCAGCTGGGTGTGTTCCCCTCATCTAGCTGCTACGTTCTATCCTGTGCAGTAGGATCTTGTGCGGGGTGGTGACTTGCCAATCATGTGAAGGTGTTATTGAGGACAGGAGTGGAGGAGAGGTAACAGACTGAGAGCTATGTAATGGTAAGAGCAGAGTTCACAGCAGCACAGAATATTTCAGGAGAAGAGCGTGCACATGTTGAGGAGTTTATGATGCTGACTGGTCACGGATTGGTCAGCGTCATACACATAAACACGCCCAGTTAAAAACACAATACACGCCCAGTTGGACATAACGAAAAAAAAACGCCCAGTTGTCCATTTCAAACCTCATTTGCATAAATATAAAATAGCTCATAACTTGGCCAAAAATGAACGTTTTAAAAAAACAAAAACGTTGCTGTTATCTACATTGCAGCGTCGATCACATTCAATAGGAGATAGGGGTTTGAGAATCTGGTGACAGAGCCTCTTTAAAGCAGCTGATTGACATTGCATGCTGTTATTTAGTTTATGATTTACAAGTACACCCAGATCCTTCTCAACAAGTGACTCCCCCAATGTAGCTCCCCCTAGGACATATGATGCATGCAGGTTGTTCGTATCCAGGTGCATAACTTTTACATTTATCTACATTAAACTTAATTTGCCAAGTGGACGCCCAAACACTCAGTTGTTTAAATCCGCTTGCAATTCACGAACATCTTCCATAGTCTGAATTATATTACATAGCTTGGTGTCATCTGCAAAAATAGAAATAGTGCTATTAATCCCATCCTCTATATCATTAATAAATAAGTTGAATGATAGTGGTCCCAGCACTGAAC
The DNA here is from genome assembly GCF_050947455.1 of Rhinoderma darwinii. Classification (NCBI taxonomy): domain Eukaryota; kingdom Metazoa; phylum Chordata; class Amphibia; order Anura; family Rhinodermatidae; genus Rhinoderma; species Rhinoderma darwinii. The sequence goes on from NC_134696.1 coordinate 65,049,424, forward strand.
CCTGGGGTACACCACTTATAACCGGGGACCATTCAGAGTAGGAATCATTGACCACAACTCTCTGGATACGGTCCTTGAGCCAATTCTCAATCCAATTACAAACTATACTTTCTAAACCTATAGTCCTTATTTTACCCATTAGACATCTATGAGGGACAGTGTCAAATGCCTTTGCAAAGTCCAAAAACACCATATCCACAGCAGCCCCTCTGTCTAGGCTTCTGCTCACCTCTTCATAAAAAAAAAAATCAGGTTGGTTTGACAGCTTCTGTCTTTAGTAAAACCGTGCTGGCTGTCACTTATAATACTATTTATTGTCACATAATTTTGTATATAGTCCCTCAATAGCCCCTCAAACATTTTCCCCACAATGGATGTTAAGCTTACTGGTCTATAATTACCCGGGGAAGACCTAGAGCCCTTTTTGAAAATAGGCACCACATGTTAAAAAATGTATGAATGTATTTATTTTTTAATATAAAATCATTAGACCAAGCCAATATAAGAAAAATTTGGAATATATCTTCTTATTGAAAAATGCCTTTCTCTACTCATCAGACCTCTTCTCTCCCCCCCCCCCCCTCCATGACTGTTCACTCACTCTCAATTCACTGTTAAAATTCGTATTAAGTGAGGCCAAGATGAACACGTTTTATCAGCTCACTGAGGGATCAGGTTCCAGCTGGTGGCCATAGAGGTCAATGAAGAGGGGAGAAGAGAGCATTAGGAGGGAGCAGCTGCAGAGAAACAGTCTCTGCTGCTGCTTTTAGTATGTGTTTGACTATAATCCAGCACTGGGGTGAAATAGAATACTTATTATAAGCAGTAGCAATCAGGGGTGGAAACCGCCCTTTTCTCTCCAATTCTCTTGAAACGGTTGTTAAATTTACAGTACATTTACAGAATCGGGGAGAAGCGGGATCCAGACCCATTCCCCTTGCACTCAATAGTATTTGCGTCCTTAGGACACAGATACAATTGAGCATTTTCGCTGGCGAGGCAAGGGAACTATCGCTTCCCTGCCTCACCATTCGGCTCTTTACCTGTGATGCAGGTGGCGCGATGACTACCACCAGTAGTAGAAAAGAGAGAGCCAGCACTCCAAACAGATGGTATCAAAAAGATGGATTTATTCTCCCATAAGTGCAATAAACAGTGCAATGTTTCAGATTCTCAATGCAGCCTTTGTCGAGCATCAATAAAAATGAGCACAGTGACAAGTATATAGAAATACAATGCATCAAAATGTTTAAAATAAGCAGCATTATCATGGCAGTAGTTAATAGTGTTCCAATATCATAAAGACAATGAATCAAAAATGAATGTGGAAAAAGTCAGAAAAACATTATATCCCTAAAATCTGTATATCATTAAAGAGAACCTTTCCCCTTCCCATACATGTACAGCTGAGTGCAGCATGTAATAGGCAGGGCCTCTACAAATCCTGTCCAGTGGCGGATTAAGCAGACCACAGGCCCTTGGCTGTTACCCAAACTTGGGCCCCCATTCTCCACCGACGCCCTGCCGCGCTGTAGCTATTGTTAACACTACCTTTTTGTGCAAGCATTAACAAATGGGTGTTATGATTTCCCTTGTCACAGGGCTGTATCCCTACATACTGACAGTTTCACACTGTGCGGGGACACATCCTACTGACAAGGGGAATGGGAACACGCATTTGTCCATCAGTCCTGAACGGCACAAAGACATTTTGTGAAATATAAGGATTTCCTATAATAAACATGTCAGGAGAGGTGACCGAATCTCTATAAATCTAGTGACTCACAGGTGACGACACCTCGAATTCTGGTTGTTTATTTTCCTCTTTTCGTCTCCTTCCAATCCAGACTTCATGACGACTTCTCCCGGCCATGACCCATTTCTGCAGAATTTGCCACTCAGATGTCTTCGGCTCCTCACTTTTCCAACATTTCCACACCTATAAACGAAGATAAAATTATCATGGTGCCACACAATGTGCCCCTAAAAATAATAGCACAATAAACTTCGCCCCTAAATAAAATAGTACGAAACACTGAGCCCTGAATATAATTGTGTGAAACACTGTAAAGTAAAGCACCACATACACAGTGCCCTTGTAGATAGCGCCACACACATCCCCTGTAGATAACACCACATAGCCCTTTTAGATGGCGCCAAACACCCACTGTAGATAGTGCCACATACACCCCCCTGTAGATAGCACCACACCCCCTCTATAGATAGCACCACACACACCCCCTGTCGATAGCGCCACACACAGACCCCTGTAGATAGAGTCACCCACAGACCCCTGTAGATAGCGCCACACAGCTCCCTTTAAATGGCCCCACCCCCAGCCCCCTATAGATAGCATCACACACAGCCCCCTGTAGACAGTATCACACACAGCCTCCTGTAGACAGCGTCACACACAGCCCCCCTGTAGATAGCGCCACACACACACCCTGTAGATAGCAACACACACAGCCCCCTGTAGATAGAGTCACACACCCCTGTAGATACCATCACACACAGCCCCCTGTAGATAGCACCACACAGACCCCTGTAGATAGTGTCACACACATCTCTCTATAGATGGCGCCACACAGCCCCCCTATAGATAGCACCACACAGCACCTGCACCCCTTGTATAGTGCCACACAGTGCCTCCCCCTTGTATATAGTGCCACACAATGCCTCCCCCTTGTATATAGTGCCACACAGTGCCTCCCTTCCTTGAATATAGTGTCACACAGCGCTATCCCCCCTTGTATATAGTGTCACACTGTGTTACCCCCTCTTGTATATAGTCCACACAGTACTTTCCCCCTTCTTGTATATAGTTCACACAGCTCTCCCCCTTCTTGTATATAGTCCACACAGTGCTCTCCCCTTTCTTGTATATAGTCCACACAGCACTCCCCCCTTTCTTGTATATAGTCCACACAGAGCTTCCCCCCTTCTTGTATATAGTCCATGCTAGTGACACCAACGGGCATGATGGGGACCGTGTGGTCATGTGCGGTTTGGACCCAAACCGCCCTAATGATGATTCGCCACTGACCCTGTCTCACTATAAAAAAATGTCCTATCTTTCTGCGTTATTTAGATATCGGTGTCATTATATTTGGCGCCCGATATTTAAATAACCCCCTGAACTGAACTGGCGTGTAATTGGCGGGAGTATCTTCGACAGCGGCACCGGAGCTGTGCGCGCGTGCGTGCGCGCACGCTCTCACTTACTCTTCAGCTCTCTCGGCAGACAAGCTCAACAAGACCGTGGGATTCCTTGCAAGATTGTATTTCCAAAACAATAATCTATTTGTGAGAATACTACATGGGTTTTAGAATAATATGAATATTCCATTATCCCCGGATGTCTCTCCTTCCAAATATCCTACCACTCAAATTATACCAAAAGAGACTGGAACTTCCTATTACCTACGCAGAACTTCCCTACTTTTCCATCCAATCTCATCTCTATGTTATTATTAAAGTCACCAATAATCAATAGTATTGATTCTTCCTTATCAACCAAGAAATCTAGAAGTTTGTATAACACCTCCGAATTAAGGGTAGGTGGTATATAAACCCCCACTTTCACCCATCTCTCATTTTCAAGGGAACCATTTAGAGAAATATATCTACCTTCCCTATCAACCAAGGATGATATAACCACAAAGGGAATTTTTTTTATGAAAAAGTACAGAAACAGCACTAGCATATCTACTATAGCATGTATAATAATTCAACCCCACCCATCCTTTCGCTATAGAATGTATTGTTTCCTTTGTTAAGTGGGTCCCTTGGAGGTAGGCCGCTGCTGTTAGATAACTTTGAATACCGTCAATCTTTTAACTTTAACAATTAGTCCCCTAACATTCCAGGAGAAGAGTTTCAACTCACTCATACCCATCATTATGACTCAAAATTTCCAGGGAGAGACAGATAATTAACGGGGGGGGGGGGGGGAGAGGAGAGCGAGAAGAAAGCAGAAAAAACAAACAAAACACAAAATATGAAAAATAAAATAAACAACCCCCCCAACCCCTCACCCATGTATCTGTTTTTAAACAGATACTACCTGCCAACCCCAGTCCTTCTAGCAATCAATCCCATCCCTTTCTTACTATTACCCTATTAGAGATTACATTTATTTTCCATCCATTTTGAGGCATCCCTTGGGGTTTCAAAGAAAAAACAAGAATCTTCATAAACTACACGTAATTTAGCAGGATAAACCAAAGAATAATTTATACCTTTAGCTCTCAATCTTTTTTTCACCTCTATAAAACCTGATTTTTGTCTTTGTATGTCAGCAGCATAGTCTGGGAATATCATCAATTTAGCTCCATTATATATTATATTATCCTTCTTTCTTACTTTATTAATTATAATCTCTTTATCCTTAGCAGACAGGAGTTTACCAGTAGTGTCCGTGGGGCCCCTGGTTGCCTGGGATTAAAGGGGACTCGATGGGCTCGGTCCACCTGGACCATATCTGACAAGTGTTCTTCCCCCACCATCTCTTTAAACCATTCAAGAAACCTCACACTTTTTCAGGTAATCTTACTATCCTCAGATTACTCCTCCTTGATCTGTTTTCCAGATCAAGCACTTTATCCAACAATTTTTTTATTCAAAAGCTGCGCCTCTTTTAAATCTTTTGAGAGTTCCTGTGAGGTTTCTTCTATGGTATTAGTTCTAGTTTCTATCTCATCAAGCCTTGCTCTAAACCCCTACATATCTGTTCTTATTAGGGCCAAATCACTCTTGATTCCCCCCAACTGTGACAATATACCGTTCACAGCCTCAAACATTATCTGCCCTGATATATCCGTTAGGGATGGATTTTCATTCTGTAGCTTCTCCTCTTCAACGGTCTCCCTCTGAGGATTTCTTCCGTACAGCTCCTGATCTACTCAGGTATTTTTCCATTTTCCCTCTGTCTGTTTTCCCTACTCTAGTTTTTTCTGATGGAGAAAGTAAGACATCTAACAATCTACCCTTCATATTCAGTTTCGTTTTTCTATTAGCCAAATTATCAAGAGAATATTTTCATTTTTTACATATAGCAGTCACGAGAATCTAATTAGACAAGAGACTACTTCCCCCCAATTGTGAGGAATCGACACAGGTCAAAGCAAAAAAAACAAACACTTAGATGAAAAGCAGAACTTCTGGCCAGCCAGAGGGAAAGTGAATAGTCACAAATGTGATTTTTGACAGAATGTATGTTAGGAAGTTTACCTAATTTTGACATAGAGTATTAGTATAAAAATGTTGTATCCCTGGAAAACCCCTTTAATACTTTTGGAAAACGTGTATCCATCTTAAGGGTCCACAAAACTTCACTGTTTAATATAAATTTTCTCCAATAGTAAATTTCTCACTGAAATTGCGTTCCTAGTCACAAATCTGCATCCTGTATCAAGAATCTTCCTTAATAAACTGTCCTTATACAAAACTGGTAAATACTTTTTGACAATTCCTATTATTTGATCATAGTTTACACTACATTGTATTGAAAATACTACATTTACATTATCTGACCTATTAGGGGTGGGTCTTGGGGAATACAAATACTGTTGTCTGTTCTTAGAGTTTGCAATGGATTTTGCCCTATTTAACATAGGGGTTACATAGTTACATACAGTGAAGGAAATAAGTATTTGATCCCTTGCTGATTTTGTAAGTTTGCCCACTGTCAAAGACATGAACAGTCTAGAATTTTTAGGCTAGGTTAATTGTACCAGTGAGAGATAGATTATATTTAAAAAAAAACTGAAAATCACATTGTCAAAATTATATATATTTATTTGCATTGTGCACAGAGAAATAAGTATTTGATCCCTTTGGCAAACAAGACTTAATACTTGGTGGCAAAACCCTTGTTGGCAAGCACAGCAGTCAGATGTTTTTTGAAGTTGATGATGAGGTTTGCACACATGTTAGATGGAATTTTGGCCCACTCCTCTTTGCAGATCATCTGTAAATCATTAAGATTTCGAGGCTGTCGCTTGGCAACTCGGATCTTCAGCTCCCTCCATAAGTTTTCGATGGGATTAAGGTCTGGAGACTGGCTAGGCCACTCCATGACCTTAATGTGCTTCTTTTTGAGCCACTCCTTTGTTGCCTTGGCTGTATGCTTCGGGTCATTGTCGTGCTGGAAGACCCAGCCACGAGCCATTTTTAATGTCCTGGTGGAGGGAAGGAGGTTGTCACTCAGGATTTGACGGTACATGGCTCCATCCATTCTCCCATTGATGCAGTGAAGTAGTCCTGTGCCCTTAGCAAAGAAACACCCCCAAAACATAATGTTTCCATCTCCATGCTTGACAGTGGGGATGGTGTTCTTTGGGTCATAGGCAGCATTTCTCTTCCTCCAAACACGGCGAGTTGAGTTAATGCCAAAGAGCTCAATTTTAGTCTCATCTGACCACAGCACCTTCTCCCAATCATTCTCAGAATCATCCAGATGTTCATTTGCAAACTTCAGACGGGCCTGTACATGTGCCTTCTTGATCAGGGGGACCTTGCGGGCTCTGCAGGATTTTAATCCATTACGGCGTAATGTGTTACCAATGGTTTTCTTGGTGACTGTGGTCCCAGCTGCCTTGAGATCATTAACAAGTTCCCCCCGTGTAGTTTTCGGCTGAGCTCTCACCTTCCTCAGGATCAAGGATACCCCACGAGGTGATATTTTGCATGGAGCCCCAGATCGATGTCGATTGACAGTCATTTTGTATGTCTTCCATTTTCTTACTATTGCACCAACAGTTGTCTCCTTCTCACCCAGCATCTTACTTATGGTTTTGTAGCCCATTCCAGCCTTGTGCAGGTCTATGATCTTGTCCCTGACATCATTAGAAAGCTCTTTGGTCTTGCCCATGTTGTAGAGGTTAGAGTCAGACTGATTAATTGAGTCTGTGGACAGGAGTCTTTTATACAGGTGACCATTTAAGACAGCTGTCTTTAATGCAGGCACCAAGTTGATTTGGAGCGTGTAACTGGTCTGGAGGAGGCTGAACTCTTAATGGTTGGTAGGGGATCAAATACTTATTTCTCTGTGCACAATGCAAATAAATATATAGAATTTTGACAATGTGATTTTCTTTATTTTTTTTTTAGATAATCTATCTCTCACTGGTAAAATTAACTTAACCTAAAAATTCTAGACTGTTCATGTCTTTGACAGTGGGCAAACTTACAAAATCAGCAAGGGATCAAATACTTATTTCCTTCAATGTAGTTACATAGCAGTCAATAAACAGGCAGCACTCCGTAGTATGTGAAAAAAATTAGGGTACTTTATTTCCCCATGTGTTTTGTTTTGTCTACATAATTACATAGTTAGTACGGTTGAAAAAAGGCACATGTCCATCAAGTTCAACCAAGGAATAGGAAAAGGGAAGGTAACCTCTTGTCCGCAACCTGCTATCAATGAATTCACATTCCGAAAAATATCACTCACGATTTATGCAGCTATGTCTGGCTATGATATATTCTTCAATTGGTAAATTTTTAATTACATGCTTAGGATGGGAACTGGAGGCATGTAGCACAGAGTTGCCTGCAACAGGCTTTCTATACAGGCTGCATTTCACACAGTCCTGCTGGATGTCCCTGGTCAATAATAGATAAAAAAATGGAATAGATATCTGGTTGACATTTAGCGTAAATAATAAATTATCCGTATTATTATTAATATAATTAACAAACTCTGATATGGGCGTCACCGGACCATTGTAGAAGATTTGAATATCGTCTATGTAACACCCATACCAGTGGATGCTGGACATGAAAGGGTTAGATGCCATATAGATAAATTCATGTTCCCACCAAGCTACATAAATGTTGGCTAATGAGGGGGAGAATTTGGCTCCCATAGAGTAACCTAAAAATTGCAGGAAAAATCGATTGTTAAATGAAAAATAATTATGTATAAGCAAAAAGTCAGTGACCATAGGGATGAATTATTTGAGTCCATCATCATACGCTTTATATTTTCTCAGGTGGTCTTCAGGGGCGAGCAATGCTTTTCCATTTGGTATAGAAGTGTAAATGGTAGTTATGTCACATGTCACCCATGTATTGTCCTGTTGCCAAGACATTGTGTCCATAATTATCAGTACTTCCACACTATCCTAGTTGTAACTAGATGTTCTCTTTGACCCCATGCACACGACCGTATTTTTTCCCTCCCATAAATACTGGCCGTAAATATGGGTCCTTTGTCACACGTTTTTAACCCGTATTTAACCCATATTTACGGATCCATGCCCGTAAATACGGGTCCGTTGTCATCCATATTCCACCCGTATTTACGGACCCGTAAAAAAAAGGGGGGCTGGAAATGATGTCACAATCATTTCCAAACCACTTAAAAGGGTCACATGATCGCTCAGACGCCATTTTCTCTGCTTCTCTTTATTCAAAAATTGAAATCCCCTTACAACGCCTAGCAACGCTCCCGTAATTACGGGTGCACACACATAGCCACCCGTAATTACGGGAGCCCCATAGACTTCTATGGGCCTGCCCATGCCGTAATTACGACCTGAAATAGGACATGTTCTATATTTTTCAACGGCCCGGGCACCTTCCCGTAGAAGTCTATGGGCCCGGAATTACGGGCGTTTTTAGGGTCGTGTGCATGGGGCCTTTACAAGTGGTTGTAGTTTGTTGTCTAGCCAAGCTCCCAGACGTTCTGTGATCGATCCTATAGCTGACACGATCGGTTTTAAAGGAGGAGGAAACTGATCCTTATGAGTTTTAGTAAGAGCATGAAAAATTGGGACAATTTAATAGTCTTTGTTCAAGTACTCTACCTCTTTAGTTATAAAAATACTCATAGACAGAATTTCATCTAAGAGTTTTATTAACTTTTTTTAAAAATGGACATTGGGTCAGATGGCAACCTACAATAGGTGATAGTATCAATAGGATAAATTTGAATCTAAGATTACAACTGAGCGTCATTTATCTGAGTCAAATATGACAATGTTTTCATTGGTCTGTAATTGTTTACATAGGTAGTGTAATGTATTATAGCAGCGATCAGTACTGTCCCCTAGTGGGACAAAAAAAAAATCTAAAAAAGGGAAAAAATAAAAGTTATATGTTATATGTTTTTTTCCTATGATAAGGCCCCATGCACACAAACATGCTTTTGTGGCCGCAATTCCCCCAAAAATCCACTGAAGAATTGTGGCCCCATTCATTCCTATGGGGCCATGCAAACGACCGTAATTTCAATGGTCTGTGCATGGCCCAGGAGCCCGGACCGCAGAAAGAACGGGCAAGTCTTATTACGGCCGTGTTCTGCGTGTCCAGGCTCATAGCAAATAATGGCCGCGGTGGCTTGTGGGTGACACTCCACTCCCGGCCGACCCAAAAATCACGGCCGTGCACATGGCTACGGTCGTGTGCATGAGGCCTAAGTCTTTTATTATAGGAAAAAAATGAAAACTTTTAAAAACGTACTCATATTTGTTATTACCGCGTTTTTAACGACCCAAACTATAAAACTATAATGTTATTTTTCCCGCATGTTGGACACCGCAAAAAAAACAAAAAAAAAACTGACAGAATCGCTATTTTTTGGTCACCGCCCCTTCCAAGATATAGAATAAAAAGTGATCAAAAAGTTGCATGTACCCCAAAATAGTACCAATTAAATCTACAACCCGTCCCGCAAAAAACAAACCCTTACACAGTTTTTTTGACTGCAAAAATAAAAAAGTTATGGCTCTCAGAATATGGTGACACAAATAATAGATTATTTTATTTAAAAAAAAAGTGATTTTATTGTGCAGACGCTGTAAAACATAAAAAAAACAATATACATATGGTATTGCCATAATCGTATCAACCCGAAGAATAAAGTACAATTTTTCATTTATAGCCCATGGTGAACACTATAAAAAATGTAAAAAAAAATGACAGAATTTACGGTTTTTGGTTACCGGACTTGCCAAAAAATTGCATAAAAAGTAATCAAATAAATCACATGTACCACAAAATGGTACCAATGAAAACTACAGAATGTCCCACAAGAAATAAGCCCTCACATAGCTCTGGTGGAGAAAAAATAAAAAAGTTCTGGCTGTCAGAGTGTTCCAAAAAGCAGATAAGATTGGGCACAATTTATTAGTGCGACACTGACCACACATCTGCGGATTATTATTAATTTACCCCATTATTATATCACCTTATTATGCTCTGATGTACTCCTCATAGATTACATATGCCCCCACATTATAAACTGAAATACCAGTAAAACCCCGAACTGAACTACTACCAAGCAAAATCTGTGCTCCAAAAGCCAAATGCCGCTCCCTCCCTTCTGAACCCTACAGCATGCCCAAACAGCAGTTTACGTCCACATATATGGCATCACCATACCCGGGAGTACCCGCTTAACATTTTATGAGGTATTTGTCTTCAGTGGCACAAACTGGGCGCAACATATTGTGTACTAAAATGGCATATCAGTGGAAAAATGCAATTTTCACATTGCACAATCTGCAGCGCATTAACTGCTTTGCGCACCATGACATAATAACACGTCGTGGTGCGGAGGTGATATATGGAGCAGGCTCACACGCTGAGCCTGCTCCAAATGCTGCGGGTGTCAGCTGCTTATTACAGCTGACACCCGGGACTAACGGACAGGAACAGTGATCGCGCTGCTACAGAAGCCTGTAAAAATAACAATATACTGCAATACATTAGTATTGCAGTGTATTGTACCAGAGATCGCTGATTCAAGTCCCCTAGGGGGACAAATAAAATGTGTAAAATTTTTTTAACTTAAGTCCAAAAACCCCCCTTTTCCCATTTTTCCCCTAAAGTAATGTAAAAAATAAAAAATAAACAAAATTGGTATCACTGCGTCGATAACAGTCCAAACTATTACAATAAACCAATATTTAACTCGCAAGGTGAACGCCGTAAAAAATTATTTAAAACGCCAAAATCGCTGTTTGATCACCTTAGCTCTCAAAACAATTGTAATAAAAAGTGATTAACAAGTTGTATGTACCAGAAAATTGTATAAATAAAAACTACAGCTCGTATAAGCCCTCACACCACTCAATCGACAAAAAAATAAAAACGTTATGGCTCCCGGAATGTGGTGAAACAAAACAAATAAATTTTTTAACAAATCGTTTTTTTTTTAGTAAAAGTAGTAAAATATAAAAAAAAAAAACAATATAAATTTGGTATCACTGTAATAGTATTGAGCCACAGAATAAATTTAAGTTGTCATTTTTGCTGCACGGTAAAAGCTGTAAAAACGAAACCCCAAAAAATAATGGATGAATTGCAGTTTTTTCCAATTTCAGACAGCAAAGAATTTTTTTTCCGTTTACTAGTACATTATATGGTACATTAAATGAGGTCAATAAAAACTAAAACTCCTCCCACAAAAAATAAGCTCCCACACTACTCTATTGACAGAAAAAAAAAGTTATGGCTCTTGGAATGCGGGGAGTGAAAAACAACAATGAAAAAAAGCAAAAAATGGAACAGTCCTGAAAGGGTTAATTAATTTGTAATAAAAAAAAAACATTTATCACCTTTATCATGTGGGGTATTGCCGTACTCGGGAGAAATTGCTTTACAAATATTGGGTGGCTTTTTCTCCTTTATCCTTTGTGAAAATGTAAAAAATTCAAAATTTTAGTGGAAAAAAATGTGATATTCATTTTCACAGCCTAATTCTAATAAATTCTGCAAAAGACCTGTAGGGTCTAAATGCTCACTATACCCCTAGATAGATTCCTTAAGTGGTGTCGTTTCTCAAATGGGGTCACTTTTGGGGTGTTTCCACAGTTTTGGTCCCTCAGGGGCTTTGCAAATGCGACATGCAATTTTTACAAGGAATGAAGGAGAAAAGCCCCCATCATTTGTAAACCAATATCTACCGATTATGGAAATACTCCTATGTGGTCGGGAGGAACACCGTTCCAGTTAAATTTGAGCTCCAAAAGCCAAATAGAGCTCCTTGACTTCTAAGCCCTGCCGTGGGTCCAAACATCAGTCTATGACCACATAGGAGTATTTCCATAATCGGTAGATATTGGTTTACAAATGATGGGGGCTTTTCTCCTTCATGCCTTGTAAAAATTAAACATTTCTATGTTTTTTTTCCGAAAAAAAGGAGATTTTCATTTTCACGGCCTAATTCCACAAAATTTAGCAAAAAAACTGTGGGGTCAAAATACTAACTTTACCCCAAGATTTTTTTATGGAGGCGTGTCGTTTCCAAAATTTGGTCACTTTTGGGGGTTTGCACTGTTTTGGTACCTCCAGGGTGTTGCAAACGCGACATTGCATCTAAAATCATTCCAGCAAAATCTGCGCTCCTTCACTTCTGAGCCCTGCAGTGGGTCCAAACAGTAGTTTATTCAGAGTCAACGCCCATAGGTAATCAGTCTGCACCTGCTTCTATGTCTGTGAGACTGACTCCATCTTCCACCACTCAGGATGGCAGGCTTAGGAATGGGAGAGCCTATCACAGCCTGGCTAGACGGAGCTAGCTCCCGCCCTCTGTCTATTTATACCTGCCTTTCCTGTTCCTCCTTGCTTGTGATTCTTCTTGGTTTCCTGGCCCTGCTGCAGCTTCTTGAACTACTTGTCCCTGCTTCGTATTGACCCTGGCTTACTGACTACTCTTCTGCTCTGCGTTTGGTACCTCGTACACTCCTGGTTTGACTCGGCTTGTTCACTACTCTCCTGCTCTGCGTTTGGCACCTCGTCCACTCCTGGTTTGACTCGGCTCGTTTACTACTCTTGTTGCTCACGGTGTTGCCGTGGGCAACTGCCCCGTTTCCCTTTGTTCTGTGTTTCCTTGTCTTGTTGTCTGTCGTGCACAAATTGAGTGTAGGGACTGTCGCCCAGTTGTACCCCGTCGCCTAGGGTGGGTCGTTGCAAGTAGGCAGGGACTGAGTGGCGGGTAGATTAGGGCTCACTTGTCTGTTTCCCTATCCCTGTCATTACATAATCACAAGCCCATATACCTACTCTACCCTGGTCCCTCACACCACTATGGACCCCCTTGAGACCCCGGTTCAGCAAATGCAGGGTCTCTCCCTACAGGTCCAGGCCCTGGCTCAGAGGGTCAACCAGCCTGATGCTACCATGGTAGTGCCCCTCACCTCACCTCTTGAACCCCACCTCAAGTTGCCTGACCGGTTCTCAGGGGACCGGAAGACTTTTCTCTCCTTTCGGAGACTTTTCTCTCCTTTGCCTGTCCCGGCTCCAAGAAAGGGCCCCAAGAATGGGCCTTCTCCTTGGCTCCTGACGCCCCTGAACTTTCCTCCGTTGATCTTTTCTTTTCTGCTCTCGGACTCATTTATGACGAGACTGACAGGACTGCCTTTGCCGAGAGTCAGCTGGTGACCTTACGTCAGGGTAAGAGACCTGTTGAGGAGTATTGATCTGACTTTAGGAAGTGGTGCGTAGCTTCTCGGTGGAATGACCCTGCCTTAAAGGGAATGTGTTGCCAGAAAAACATGTTTTGTTTTTTTTAATTAAACATTTAGTGTGTAGGTGATTAAACATTGTTCAAATTTTTTTTATTTTTTTCACAAGTCAGGAAATATTATAAATTAATTCTAATTTATAATATTTCCCATTGCTGGTCACTAGATGGAGCTATTCCCAAAATTGCAGCATTGCAATATTGGGTAAAAAGCCCTCGCTCTAGTGAGCTCTCAGCATCCCCCCCCCTCCTTTATCCTGGCTAGTGCCGGGATAAACGAGGGGTTTGAACGGTCTAACCTCCTACACTGTGTGTCGCCATTTTTTGAGCTAACACACAGTGTAGTAGGTTTACATACAGTAGTAAACGTACACAAACACGAACATACATAGAAATCACTTACCTGCTCCTGCCGCCGTGGCTCCCTCCAGCCCGTCCGCTCCGTCTGCTGCCGCTGGTCCAAGTGCACAAGTCCGGAAGCCGCGACCGGGAGTAGTAATCTTACTGTCCGGCCGCGACTTCCGGTCCACAGGAAAATGGCGCCGGACGGCGCGCATTTCAAATTGGACTGTGTGGGAGAGGCGCATGCGCAGTTCCCACACAGACGGCGTACATGTTAGTGGATGGAACGGGCCCCGTTCGCAGTCCCTATGGGACTGTGGCTGCCGTATTCCATGTCTGTATGTGTCGTTAATCGACACATACAGAAATGGAAAAAAAATGGCAGCCCCCATAGGGAAGAAAAAGTGTAAAAATAATAAAAAGTAAAACACAAACACACAAATAAATATAAACGTTTTTAATAAAGCACTAACATCTTTAACATATTAAAAAAAAAATTGTGATGACACTGTTCCTTTAAGGTGCCAGTTTAGGTTGGGTCTGTCGAACGCCCTGAAAGACCTGCTAGTTAGCTATCCCTCTTCTGACTCCCTAGACCAGGTTATGGCTTTAGCAGTACGACTTGACCGACGTCTCAGGGAACGACAACGTGAACGTTTTTGTGTTTTCTCCTCTGACTCCCCCATGATGCCTCCCGAGGTTCCGTTGCTTCGTTCTTCCACGAAACACTCGGAGGTACCTATGCAACTCGGGGCCTCCGTGTCCCCCCAACAACGTAGAGACTTCCGCAGGAAGATTGGTCTCTGCTTCTATTGTGGGGATGACAAGCATCAAGTGTCCTAGGCGTAAGAATAAGCAGCCGGAAAACTTCCGCGAATAAGTGATCATCTGGGAGGTCACTTGGGCGCACAGGTATTTCCCGTAAATATGAAACGTAATAAAATCTTGCTTCCCTTTCAGGTCTCTTTTGGTGGGAGGTCTGCTACCGGCAGTGCCTTCGTGGATTCAGGGTCGCCTGCTAATATCATGTCTGTGGAATTTGCTATGTCTCTAGCTATGCCTTTGATTGATTTGCCTAAACCTGTCCCGGTAGTGGGTATCGACTCCACTCCTCTTGCTAATGGTTATTTTACACAGCATACCCCTGTTTTTGAACTCCTTGTTGGCTCCATGCATTTGGAGCAGTGCTCTGTACTGTTGATGCAGGGATTATCGTCCGATTTGGTTTTAGGCCTTCCCTGGTTGCAGTTGCATAATCCCACGTTTGACTGGAATACTGGGGATCTCACCAAATGGGGTAATGAATGCTTGACGTCATGTTTTTCTGTTAATTCTATTTCTCCCCCTGAGGAGGTGAACACGCTACCTGAGTTTGTTCAGGACTTCGCTGATGTTTTCTCTAAGGAGGCCTCCGAAGTGTTACCTCCTCATAGAGAATACGATTGCGCTATCGATTTGGTACCAGGAGCTAAGCTCCCTAAGGGTAGGATATTTAATCTCTCTTGTCCCGAACGTGAAGCCATGAGAGAGTATATCCAGAAATGCCTGGCCAAGGGTTACATTCGCCCCTCTACTTCTCCGGTAGGTGCTGGCTTCTTCTTCGTAGGGAAGAAGGATGGTGGTCTTAGGCCATGCATTGACTACCGTAACTTGAATAAGGTCACTGTAAGGAACCAGTATCCCCTTCCTTTGATTCCTGATCTCTTTAATCATGTTCAGGGGCCCAATGATTCTCTAAGTTTGATCTACGGGGGGCGTATAACCTTATCCGCATCAAAGAGGGGGATGAGTGGAAGACTGCGTTTAACACGCCCGAAGGTCATTTCGAATACCTCGTCATGCCCTTTGGGTTGTGTAATGCTCCCGCGGTCTTCCAGAATTTCATAAATGAGATTTGAAAGGACCAGTGTCACGAAAAAAAATTTTTTTTAAATCAATTTGACTTTAGTGTGTTATTAAACATTTTGAAATTTATTTGTGTGTTTGTGTTTTATTTTTATTTTTTTTTTTACTTTTTCTTCCCTATGGGGGCTGCCATTTTTTTTTCCATTTCTGTATGTGTCGATTAACCACACATACAGACATGGAATACAGCAGCTACAGTCCCATAGTGAATGCGAACGGGGCCCATTCCATCCACTATGCTGTACGCCGTCCGTGTGTGAACGGCGCATGCGCCGCTCCCACACAGTCCAAGTTGAACTGTGCGACGTCCGGCGCCATTTTCCTGTGGACCGGAAGTCGCGGCTGGACAGTAAGATTACTACTTCCGGTCGTGGCTTCCGGACTTGTGCACTTGGAGCGGCGGTAGCAAACGGAGCGGACGGAGAGGAGGGAGCGGCGGCGGCAGGAGCAGGTAAGTTATTTCTATGTATGTTCGTGTTTTAGTGTGTGTTTACTACTGTATGTTAACCTACTACACTGTGTGTTAGCTCAAAAAATGGCGACACACAGTGTAGGAGGTTTGACCATTCATACCCCTTGTTTCTCCCGGCACTAGCCAGGATAAAGGAGGGGGGGTTCTGAGAGCTCACTAGAGCGAGTGAGTTTTCTCAAATTTTGCAGCATAAAGCAATGTGGTTGCTTTACCACATGCAATGCTGCAATTTTGGGAATTGCTCCATCTAGTGACCAGCGCTGGGAAATATTATAAATTAGAATCTAATTTATAATATTTCCTGACTCGTGAAAAAAATAAAAAAATTAGAACAATGTCTAATCACCTATACACTAACTGTTTAACTAAAAAAAAAAAAATGTTTTACTAGCGACACATTACCTTTAAGAGATTACCTGGGGGTATTTCTTGTAGTGTACCTTGATGACATACTTGTGTTTTCCAAGGACTGGTCCTCCCACATTGAGCATGTCAGGAAGGTGCTCCAGGTCCTTCGGGAAAACAAACTGTTTGCGAAGACCGAAAAATGTGTGTTTGGGGTGCAGGAGATACCATTTTTGGGTCAAATCCTCACTCCTCATGAATTCCGCATGGACCCCGCCAAGGTCCAGGCTGTGGCGGAATGGGTCCAACCTGCCTCCCTGAAGGCGTTACAGTGCTTCTTGGGGTTCGCTAATTATTACAGGAGATTTATTGCTAACTTCTCGGTCATCGCTAAGCCTCTTACGGACCTCACTCGCAAGGGTGCTGATCTCCTCCGCTGGTCTCCTGAGGCTGTCCAGGCTTTTGAGGTCCTTAAGAAGTGCTTTATCTCGGCCACGGTGCTGGTTCAGCCCAACCAAATGGAGCCATTTATCGTGGAGGTTGACGCGTCCGAGGAGGGAGTGGGGGCTGTCTTGTCCCAGGGTACCAGGTCCCTCACCCATCTCCGTCCCTGTGCCTACTTCTCCAGGAAGTTTTCGCCCACTGAGAGTAACTATGATATTGGCAACCGCGGACTCTTAGCCATTAAATGGGCATTTGAAGAGTGGCGCCACTTCCTGGAGGGGGCTAGGCACCAGGTAACGGTCCTTACCGACCACAAGAATGTGGTTTTCCTAGAATCGGCCCGGAGGCTAAACCCGAGACAAGCTCGATGGGCGTTATTTTTTACCAGATTAAATTTTTGGGTTACCTATAGGGCTGGGTCTAAAAATATTAAGGCTGATGCACTGTCGCGTAGCTTCATGGCCAGCCCTCCTTCGGAGGAAGATCCTGCTTGTATTTTGCCTCCAGGTATAATCATTTCCTCTATTGATTCTCATTTAGTCTCTGAAATTGCTGCTGATCAAGGTTCAGCTCCCGGGAACCTTCCTGAGAACAAGCTGTTTGTTCCCCTGCAATTCCGGCCAAGGGTACTTAGGGAAAATCATGACTCCGCACTATCTGGTCATCCAGGCATCCTGGGTACCAAGCACCTCATTGCCAGAAACTATTGGTGGCCTGGGTTGCCTAAAGACGTTAAGGCCTACGTCGCTACGTCGCTTGTGAGGTTTGTGCTAGGTCCAAGACTCCCAGGTCCCGACCAGCAGGCTTACTTCGTTCTTTGCCCATTCCCCAGAGACCTTGGACCCATATCTCCATGGATTTTATCACCGATTTGCCTCCATCTCAAGGCAAGTCGGTGGTGTGGGTTGTAGTAGACCGCTTCAGTAAGATGTGCCACTTTGTGCCCCTCAAAAAACTACCCAATGCTAAGATGTTAGCTACCTTGTTTGTCAAACACATCCTGCATCTCCATGGGGTCCCTGTCAATATTGTTTCTGACAGAGGGGTACAATTTGTTTCTTTGTTTTGGAGAGCCTTCTGTAAAAAGTTGGAGATTGATCTGTCCTTCTCCTCGGCTTTCCATCCTGAAACTAATGGCCAAACGGAGAGGACTAATCAGTCTCTAGAACAATATTTAAGGTGTTTTATCTCTGACTGTCAATATGATTGGGTCTCATTCATTCCCCTCGCCGAATTTTCCCTTAATAACCGGGTCAGTAACTCGTCAGGGGTCTCCTCCTTTTTCTGTAATTTTGGGTTTAATCCATGGTTCTCCTCCGTTTCACCTGGTAGTTCCAACAATCCCGAGGTAGAGGTCGTTCATCGGGAACTGTGCACAGTCTGGGCCCAGGTTAAGAAGAACCTAGAGGCGTCAAAGAGCATACAAAAAACTCAGGCAGATAGAAGACGTTCTGCTAACCCCTTATTTATGGTCGGGGATCTGGTGTGGCTTTCGTCAAAGAACTTGCGCCTTAAAGTCCCGTCCAAGAAGTTTGCTCCCCAGTTTATAAGGCCGTACAAGGTTATTGAAGTCCTCAATCCTGTCTCCTTCCGACTGGAGTTGCCCCATCTTTTCGAGTACACGACGTGTTTCATGCCTCCCTCCTTAAACGCTGCTCCGCGTCCTTGGCTCCCTCGAGGAAACCTCCTGTCCCCGTTCTCACCCCTGAGGGGGTAGAATTCGAGGTGGCCAAGATTGTGGACAGCAAGATGGTCCAAGGCTCCCTCCAGTACCTGGTCCATTGGAGAGGATACGGGCCTGAGGAGAGGACTTGGGTACCCGCCCGGATGTTCACGCTGGGGTATTGGTCAGGAGGTTCCACCTTCGTTTCCCCAATAAACCAGGTCCATCTAGAAAGGGTCCGGTGGCCCCTCATAAAAGGGGGGGTACTGTTAAGGATCTGCCAGGCACAGCTTCTGTATCCACGCCCATAGGTAATCAGTCTGCACCTGCTTCTATGTTTGTGAGACTGACTCCATCTTCCACCACTCAGGATGGCAGGCTTAGGAGTGGGAGAGCCTATCACAGCCGGGCCAGACGGAGCTAGCTCCCGCCCTCTGTCTATTTATACCTGCCTTTCCTGTTCCTCCTTGCTTGTGATTCTTCTCTGTTGGTTTCCTGGCCCTGCTGCAGCTTCTTGAACTACTTGTCCCTGCTTCGTATTGACCCTGGCTTACTGACTACTCTTCTGCTCTGCATTTGGTACCTCGTACACTCCTGGTTTGACTCGGCTTGTTCACTACTCTCCTGCTCTGCGTTTGGCACCTCGTACTCTCCTGGTTTGACTCGGCTCGTTTACTACTCTTGTTGCTCACGGTGTTGCCGTGGGCAACTGCCCCGTTTCCCTTTGTTCTGTGTTTCCTTGTCTTGTTGTCTGTCGTGCACTTATTGAGTGTAGGGACCGTCGCCCAGTTGTACCCCGTCGCCTAGAGCGGGTCGTTGCAAGTAGGCAGGGACTGAGTGGCGGGTAGATTAGGGCTCACTTGTCTGTTTCCCTATTCCTGTCATTAGATAATCACAAGCCATCATACAGTGATTACAGTACAGACTAGAGGCAGAATAAAACATTTACATTAAGTGACTCATAGGTGACGTCAGATTCTAGTTGTTCTTTTTCTCTTTTTTTCTCCATCCGGTCCAGACCTCTATGACGACTTCTCCCTGCCACAGCCCATTTCTGCAGTTTGCTGCTCAGATGTCTTCAGTTTCTCACTTTTCAAACATTTCTGCACTTATAAACTAAGATAAAGTTCTCATGATGCCACACACTGTAGCCCTAAATATACAAGTGCCATACATTGCAGCCCTAATTATAATAGTACCATACACTGTGTACCACACACACACTGTGCCCCCTGTAGATAGTGTCCCCCTTAGAGCCCCCTGTATATAGTGCCCTACATAGATCCCCTTGTAGATAGTGACCCCCATAGAGCCCCTGTAGATAGTTCCCTCCATACAGCCCACCCCTGTAGATAGTGCCCCACATAAAGCCACCCCTGTATATAGTTCCCCACAATTAGCTCCCCCTGCATATAGTGCCCCACATATAGCTCCCCTGTAGATAGTGCTCCACATCCCCACATATAGACCCCCCTGTAGATAGTGCCCTACATACATATCCCCCTATAAATAGTGCTCCATATATAGCCCACCCCTGTAAATATAGCCCACCCTTGTATATAGTGTCCAACATATAGCCCACCACTGTATATAGTGCCCTACATATATCTCCCCCTATAAATAGTCCTCCACACAGTGGCTGCTGCAGCGGTAGCGATGCCACATCCAATAGTGTCTGCGCCCTTGAACGCAGATGCTATTGAACACTATCTCAGAACAGGGAGGTATCTCCCTGCTCTGCCTTAGGCTACTGTAACAGTGGCGTAGCTCTAGGGGTCGCAATAGTCGCTATTGTGACCGGGCCCCTAAGCCTGGGGGCCCACAGGGCCACCGTAGCCACTCAGCGCTGACCGTGCTGGTCCCGCTTCCTGAATGCTGGAGCCAGGAGGCTGACGGCTTCTTTCTCCAGCATTCACTTTGCTGTGAGCAGCTCGGCATAGGCAGGCGCAATGCAGTGACGTCGTCTCGCCTTTCTTCGCCGCATCACTCACAGCACAGACCGGAGGAGAAGAATCCTCCATCCGCCGTGGGAACGGGAATAGGTAAGTAATTATGTTATTATTTTTCTATTAGGCACTATGGGGCATTATACTGGGTAGGGAAGGGGGGGTTGATATGGTGGCTGCTATAGGAGCATTTTACTATATGAGGGGCATTATACTGCGGGGACAGCTGTGGGAGCATTATACTGTGGGGACAGCTATGGGGGCATTAATCTATATGGGGGGCATTATACTGTCTGGGGGGCATTATACTGTGGGCTATATATTGTGGGCTATTTATTGTGGGGGCATTATATTGTGAGGGAGCTATGGGGGCATTATATTGTGGGGGCAGCTATAGGGGAATTATACTCTTGGGACAGCTATGGGTGGCATTATACTGTGGGTCAGCTATGGGGGCATTATACTGTGGGTCCAATATACAGTGGGGGCATTATACTGTGGGGGCATTATACTGTGGAAGCAGCTATGGGTGGCATTATACTGTGGGAGCAGCTATGGGGGCATTATATTGTGGGGGCAGGTATGACGGGGGCATTATACTGTGTGGGGCATTATACTGTGGGGCAGCTATGGGGGGATTTATTATGTGGGGGCAGCTACGAGGGGGCATTAGACTGTGTAGGGCATTATAATGTGGGGGCAGCTATGGGAGGCATTATACTGTGTGGGGCAGCTATGGGGGCATTACACTGTATAGATGGCATTATACTGTGGGGACAGCTATGGGGGGCATTATACTGTATGGGGGGTATTATACTGTATCGGGGGCATTATACTGTGGTGACAGCTATGGGGGACATTATACTGTATGGGGGCATTATACTGTGGGGACAGCTATGGATGGTATTATACTGTGAGGGCAGCCATGGGGGGCATTATATTGTGGGGGAAGCTATGGGAGCATTGTACTGCATGGGGGCAGCTATGGGGGTATTATACTGTGGAGGCAGCTATGGGGGGCATTATAATATGGGGACAGCTATGGGTGGCATTATACTGTGGGGGCAGCTATGGGGGCATTATATTGTGGGGGCAGCTATGAGGGGGCATTATACTGTGGGGGGCATTATACTTTGGGGGCAGCTATGGGGGCATTATACTTTGAGGGAGCTATGGGGGCCATTATACTGTGTGGGGCATTATACTGTGGGGCTGCTATAGGAGGCAATATACTGTGGGGGCAGCTATGGGAGGCATTATATTGTGTGGGGGCAGCTATGGGAGGCATTATACTGTGTGGGGGCAGCTATGGGAGGCATTATACTGTGTGGAGCAGCTATGGGGAGCATTATACTGTGGGGGAAGCTATGGGGGTATTATGTTGCATGGGGCAGCTATGGGCATTATGCTGTATGGAGGAATTTGTTTGGGCATTATACTGAATGGGGCATCTGTGTGGGCATTATACTGTATGGGGTCATTATACTGTATGGTGGCAGCTTTGGGGGCATTATACTGTGTCTGGGGCACTATGGAAGCATGGTACTGTGTGGGCTGAACCAGGTGTTGGTTCGGAGGTTTAGCGGGATTAGAGGTGTGGCTTAAAAGAAAAAAAAATTACGCTATGCGCCGCATCGATTGTCCCTCTTTGTGATACTTGAAAGTATAGCACTGTCTACAATGGGGGGGGGGGGGCTGTATAGCACTGTATGGGGAGGCTGTATAGCCATGTCTACAAGGGGCGCTGTAAAGCATTGTCTACAGGGGGCGTCTGTATAGCACTGTCTACATGGGGGGGCTATATAGCACTGTCTACAGGAAGGGGCTGTATGGCACTATTTACAGGGTGGCACTATCTACAAGGGCGGGTTGTGTGTGGCACCCAGGGGAGTGCCACTCACATTTTTATTAGGATAAAAAAAACTTGACATACCTTAATCCCGTTACGGCGCCGTCCGGTGGTAAAGCAGACCTGCTCTCCGCAAAGCAGATCTGCTGGAGTTCAACGACGCAAGCAGCGCAATGACGTCATCGCGCCGTTTGTGTCTATGAAAGGCGCTGATTGGCAGGGTAGAATGACTTGCCCTGTCAATCAGCGCCTTTCAACAGCGCAAAGAAGTAATTGCGCTGCTTGCGTAGTTGAAAGTCGCTGAATGGCCGGTTACGGAACGTACCCGGCCATTCATCTCTTATCCCTAGGAGGGGGTGGCAGCGGCTGGTTTCAGTGGCGCCGCTGCCCCCTCAGAGAGGCATCAGGCCACCGTCATGGACGGTGAGGCTCTGGCATCCCCCCACCTGCCCTCTTAGTTGCCCCCCTAGCTACGCCCCATGTTTATTACCACATATGGGTTATTGCTGTAATCGGTAGAAATTGCTTTACAAATTTTGTGGTGCTTTTTATTCTTTATTCCTTGTAAAAACTTAAAATGTCTATGTTTTTTTAGAAAAAAAGTAGATTTTAATTTTCACAGACTAAGCAAAAAAAACTGTGGGGTCAAGAAGCTAACTATACTCCTACATAAATTCCTTGGTGGGTGTAATTTCCAAAATGAGGTCCCTTTTGAGGGATTTCCTCTGTTTTGGTACCACAAGACCTCTTCAAACCTGACAAGGTGCCTAAAATATATTCTAAATAAAGAAGGCCCCAAAATCCACTAGGTTCTCCTTTGCTTCTGAGGCCTGTGTTTCAGTCCATTAGCACACATGGGCCACATGTGGGATATTTCTAAAAACTGCAGAATCTGGGCAATAAATATTGAGTTGTGTTTCTCTGGTAAAACCTGTGTTGCAGAATTTTTTTTTTACATCTGAATTTCGGCCAAAAATACTACTTTGCTTTAATTCCTGTGAAATGCCTAAAAGGTTAAGAAACTTTCTGTATGCTGTTTTGAAGACTTTAAGGGGTGCAGTTTTTAAAATAGGGTGATTTATGGGGTCTTTCTAATATATAAGGCCCTCAAAGTCACTTTCGAACTGAACTGGTCCCTAAAAAAAAGGCTTTTTACATTTTCTTGAAAATGTGAGAAATTGCTGCTAAAGCCATGTAACGTCTTAGAAAAATAAAAGGACATTCAAAAAATGATGCAATTATAAAGTAGACATATGGGAAATGTTAGCAAGTAACCATTTTGTGTGGTATTACTATCTGTTTTACAAGCAGATTTAAATTTAGAAAATTATATTTTTGTAAATTTTCTCAAAATCTCTAAAAGCATTCCAAAGTTATTATCACATAAATTAAGACATGTCAGATTTGAAAAAATTGGCTTAGGCCTCATGCACACGACCCTCGCCATGTGCACGGCCGTGATTTTCGGGTTGGCCGGCCACGGAGTGGAAACCACGGTCGTGTGCATGGCCCCATAGCAATGAATGGGGCCGCAATTCTCCCGTGGATTTTTATGGGAATTGCGGCCGCAAAAGCACGTCCTTGCCTTAGGCCCCATGCACACAAACGTGCTTTTGCGGCCGCAATTCCCCCAAACATCCACGGGAGAATTGCGGCCCCATTCATTCCGTGGTTTCCACGGTCTGTGCATGGCCCCGGAGCCCGGACTGCAGAAAGAACGGGCAAGCCTTATTACGGCCGTGTTCTGCGGTCTGGGATGATTGAAAATAATGGCCGCGGCCATGTGCAAAGCCCATGAATTGCGGGCGGCTCGCGGCTGACACTCCGTGGCCGGCTGACCCGAAAGTCACGGCCGTGCACATGGCTACGGTCGTGTGAATGAGGCCTTAGACCTCAAGGCCAAAACTAGCTCAGTCCTGAAGGGATTATTTCAATAATAAATTCAACACATTAATAAGTTCCAGGCAATTAAGAGCATTAAAATCAGTTCTATCACTACCACTGTGGGTTTCAGCCAACCAGAATGCATGTTGTTAAACCAAACACCAGTAGGCCCCATCCAGGAAAAGTAATTTCATCCCTCCTTTGATATCTCTCTTTGATCTCTAGCCCTTTGCTGCAATTTCTTTGCCTTATTCATGTGTGCCTCTATGGGGTCATGTGAGTCCTCAATCCAGGTGCAACATACTTCACCTATAACAGATCAAGTTCCACCTTCTATTGATAACACATAATCAAGAGCCATTCTATTTTGAAGGGCAACTTTCCTAACTTGGGCCACATTATTGAGAGCATGGATCGAACTGTTGGTGTCATTAATTATCTCATCTATGATATTAGCATATTTTAACTTATTCGCTAGTTTGATTCCCTAGCCTGTCCAGGAGGGTGATCCACATCCAAGCTTTATCTGCTTTTGTAAACAACTCTCGTTTATATCCAATCTCCTTACACTACATTTCATAAACCTCATTAAGATATGTTTGGATGTTATCTGATGGCTGGAACAACTTTTCCAATTTCCCCATTCTCCCATAGGAAGCCAAGAGTAGGCTCTGTTACCACAAACTTAATATAGCCCTGTTTTTATCACTCTAGGAAATATCTTACCATGATTCCTCAGCCAACTTTGAAACCATCTCATATTGTTATACACTTTAGTCTTACAGGAACACCTGGGGGTACAAGACGCTGTCATAGTTTCACACCAATATTGGTTATTACAATTACTGTGTACCTCATCACATTTTGCTTTGCCATACTTCATATTAAATAGTAGAGTGGCATTTTTACAATCAGTTTCTCCAACGTGTACTTTAGATAAATTGACTGTGCGAACTTTTATTCTGGCTATGTGATCAGCATACATGGACCCTACGCACATAGTGGGTGTCGTGAGTAGGCCGGCAATTTCTAAGTATGCTCCTTGGTCTGAGAGAGAATTGTGGGCGGTGTGATCTATGCAGGGGCATAGCTAAAGGCTCATGGGCCCCGATGCAAAGGTTCTTCTTGGGCCCCCCTAAACTTCTCATGGTCGATGGCCCGCAGCTTTCAGCTGCATCGCTCGGTCTCCTAAGTGACCCAACGATGCAGCACCAGCAGCCAGGGGCATCACTAAGGTCTTGGAACGTCAGGGGAAATAGCCCCAATACATATACTCCGCAAACAAAATGTGTGTATGTATATGTGTATATAGTAGACAGCATATCTATATCACTACCTCCCTATAGCTATGGATAGGATTAGATACAGTGGCTCAGCAGACAGTATCACACATGATAGCACTGGACCCAGGAAAGGTAAGTATAATAATTGTTTTGCTTTTTTATGTGTTACTAATTATTTTTGTGTGTTTGTTTTTTTACAAGATCGGTTGTTGGACTACTTCGGATAGGAGGACTACTTCGATAACGGCGTTGTTTTATTCTCAATAAAATGGTTAATAAGGGTTGTGTGTGGGATTTTTATTTAAATAAAATATTTTTTCTATGTCTGTATTTTCTAAACTTTATTACTACTGCCTTATTAATAGCTGCTCGCTGATTGACAACGTCCATTACTAGGGCGAGGCTTAATGCTAGACATGAAGAGGCTAACCGTTAACCACCATTATTACCCCAGTACCCACCGCCACCAGGGGTACCAGGAAGAGCCGGGTACGATCCAGTACCCGACCATCTGTAGTGATGGTTGGAAACTGGCACGGCCGTAGGCTGGTATTATTAGGGTGGGAAAGCTAAAAAAAAAGTGGCCTTTCCCACCCTGGTAATGCTAGCCTTTTGACGGAATCGACTGCGCTATTGGTTGTGTCAAGAACAACGGAACCCTGTCACAAAGGTGACAAACATAAACTTTTAGCAATGTGTCCGTCACCATGGAGATCAATGGTGAGGGAAACGGAAGCTGAGGTTTCAGTTTGCCGTTCCGCTGAGGGGTTACCCGACAGAAACCTCAGACGGAACCCCTCAACGGAAGGGCTATGGTGATATGAACACAGCCAAACACATATGGTAGGCTTAGATACAGGACCCATGTGCATGTATGATACTGTTTGTTGGACCCTGTATCTAAGCCTAAGGTAGGCTTAGATACAGGGTCCAGCAGACAGTAATCTTATACAATATAAGATTACTGTCTGCTGGGGCCCTGTATCTAAGCCTACCACATGGTAGGCTTAAAAGGGGTTGTCCAGTCCTTAAACATTGATGGCCTATCCTCACGATAGGCCATCAATAGCTGATGGGTCGGGTCCGACTCCTGGGAACCCCACCAATCAGCTGTTTTGAAGGGGGTGCAGCGCTCGTACAAACACTACTTCCCCTTCAATTCCATTACTTGCTCACACTGTGAATCGCTGACACGTCCATGTTGGCGATTCACTGTGTGAGAAAGTGACCGGAATGAAGGGGAAGTAGCACTCGTACAATTCAAAACAGCTGATTGGCAGGGGTCCCTGGAGTCGGACCCCGACCTATCAGCTCCAGCAGACAGTGGTATTAATCTTACCATTCTCTTCGGCCACAGTAGAGGTCCTGACTTCATCCAGGGTCGGGATGTTGTGCACAGTGTATAGCGTTGTGACGTCATGCGCTGCGCACAGCGCTGTGACGTCAGGACCGCCGCTGTGCTCCGGAAGGAGGAATGTAAGTACTGTCAGTTACTATAGTAATGGGGGCCAGTGTAGTTTATTACATAATCAAGAATAAATATTGGGATACACTCCTCAATTGGTTGGAGTGGTGCTAGTAGGGTAGGGACGAAATCCCGCAATATCAAAAGGATGAAATCCCAGCACACACGAAAAGTACAAAAGGATCAAGATGCAAAATATTCTAGTTTTATTGCGACATAAATGGCAATAATATAGTAGTGAGCGACTTGATAGGACGTTTCGGCTGATCCACGACCTTTGTCACTGTCGCTGATTATGAGTGTCACTTGTATGGGATGTCCGCCGGATCTGCCCTGTGTGTCGCTCATTACTATATTATTGCCATTTATGTCGCAATAAAACTAGAATATTTTGCATCTTGATCCTTTTGTACTTTTTGTGTGTGCTGGGGTTTCATAATTTATTACATAGGCCCCAGTAACTTTTCATTGATGTGGTGCGGGAGGCTTAAGGCCCCCATGCCTTTGGAGCCCAGTCGCAATTGCCGACCACTGCGTCCCCTATAGTTACAAACACATGAACATACACTCTGTCATTTGCTTGAGAAAGGCTCCAGTGGATGCAGCTGAAACGTTGCACAGGCAATAAAGTATCCACTTTTTCACCTAAACTATAGGAGTTGCTGCTCATTTTTTGATTCCTGTGTATCTGGGACTTGGTCTGTCCCTCAGAGCCTGCACCCATACGCTGTCGGTGCTGCTAGAATTTGTATATATCTATGAATAGGATTAGATACAGCGGCTCAGCAGACAGAATCACAGATGATAGGATTAGATACAGCAGCTCAGCTGACTGTATCACATTTGATATAAAGGCTTAGGCTTCGTTCATATATCCGTTAGGGCTCTATTCTGACGTTCCATCGGAGGGTTCCGTCAGAATAGAGCCCTGACGACACAAACGGAAACCATACCATTACCATTTCAATAGTGAGGGATCCGCTCCCAATGGTTTCTGTTTGTCTCAGTTGTTGACAAACAACGGAACCCTTTGTAACACCCATGGTGACGGGCCGTTGGGATTACTCACCTCCCGATGGCCGAAGCCATGGATCCGTGAGAGCTGGCCCGCATCTCCTCCTCAGGAGATGCCAGCGCTCACGTCCGCTTCACTCTGCTGTGTCCCGTAGGGTGTGCGCGCGCGCATGCTCGTGCCCACCTGAAAAGTATGTAAAGTTAGCCCATGATCACCATGGACTATGAGAAGGCTCCTGCCCCTTCCTTCATTGCCTGAGCATTGTTGTGTTTACCCGTGCAAATGGTTCCTTAGTGTTTTCCAGTTCCGTGTTCCCGTACCTGCTAACTGTATTCCGTGCTGCCTTGTTCTTGTGCTATAGAGAGTTGGAGTCGTGATGTGCCGTATACTAGGCCTGCTGTGTTACACCGCGCCTGGTGTCTGCCAGCTGCCATAGTCCTGTCCGAGCCTACCATCGCTACTGTCTGAATTACCACAGGTACCCTTATTCAACATTGACTTGGTATCCTGTTGGCCAGCTGCTATCCCGCTACGGAGGTATGGCCCAGTGGGTCCACATACCCACAGAACGTGAATGTACGCTCAGGCCATGGACCCCCCTGGTTAATCTAAGACCATGACGATGAAACAAGCCATGCGGTCCGATATGCTAGACCTCCGGTTACGACAAGACCAACTTCTCCAGGCATTGAACATTATTGCACATCGGCTGGATACGCAAGCTGCAGTCTACCCGACACCAGCTCCTGTTACCTCTGCTGTTCCTTCTATTACACCTCCTGGCAGTACTAACTCCCGATTTTCTCTGCCACTACCTCATCGCTATGATGGAGACGCAAGGACCTGCAGGGGATTTCTGAACCAACGCCAGATTCATTTCACATTCTATGCAGAGGCTTTCTCTTCTGATGACGCAAAGATCACCTTTATAATCTCTCTCCTCACTGGCAAAGCCCTAGCGTGGGTGAACCCCATTTGGTAACGTCAGGGACCAGAGACCCGTGAGTTACAGCGGATCGTACAGACTTTCCGTACTATATTTGAGGAACCTGGGAGAGTTTCATCGGCTGCTGCATCCCTACTGATCTTTCGCCAGGAGGACACATCCGTGGGCGAGTACGCCATTCAGTTCCGTACCCTGACTGCCGAACTGACCTGGAACAATGAGGCTTTGGTGGCTATTTTCTGTGCAGGGACTGTCCCCTGAAATTAAGGACGAGCTTGCCGCCCGAGATCTGCCATCTACCCTGGATGACCTCATTCTTCTGGCCGCCCGGATTGACATGAGGATCCGAGAACGGTCCCAAGTGGTTCGTTGGGAGGGAGGACTCCTACATTTCAGCAACACCTGCTGCCCTCATCAGCTGTTCCACCAGAGGAGTCTATGAAGATGGACCATCTCAAGTTGTCTGTGATTGCCCTATTGAACTTATTCCGGATGCGTCCCCTCTCCCATGGAAGGGTATACCCTCTCTCCTTGTCAGAGACTCAGTCTATGACCACCTATATTAAGGATAATTTGGAGAGGGGTTTCATCCGAAAATCCTCCTCCCCGGCCGGGGCCCGGGTTCTTCTTTGTCAAAAAGGAAAACGGATTTCTTCGACCTTGCATCGGGTACTGGTGTCTCAACCAGATCACGGTCAAAAATACATGTCCGTTGCCTCTGATTTCAGAACTGACCGCATACGAGAAGCCAAGATTTTTTCCAAGCTAGACATGAGGCTTCCAACCTAATCCGGATCCGCCGGGGTGACGAATGGAAGACGGGATTTTACACCCGAGACGGGCACTATGAATACCTGGTGATGCCCTTCGGTCTATGCAAGGCTCCAGCGGTCTTCCAAGAGTTCGTTAATGACATCTTTCATGACCTCCTCTATGTTTGTGTTATGGTCTCGATAACATCTTAATTTTTTCTCCAGACCCTACAACTCATCAGAGACATGTCCGTCAAGTTTTACTGTAATTAAGGGAGAATAGCCTGTATGCCAAGCTGGAGAAGTGCGTGTTTGAGAAGAATTCTCTAACCATCCTGGGCTACATCATATTGGATCAAGGTCTCAAAATGGATCCTGAGAAGGTAAAGTCTGTTCTAAAATGGCCACGTCTTCAAGGCTTAAGGTCCATACAGTGTTTCTTCGGGTTCGCCAACTTCTATAAGCTGTTCATCCCAAACTTCTCCTCACTGACAGCTCCCATCTCTACCCTCACCAAAAAAGGCATGACCGCCAAGGTGTGGACACCAGAAGCAGAAACTGCATTTAATAGCCTGAAGAGTGCCTTCACGTCAGCCTCAACCCTCCACCATCCTGATCTATCTCTACTGTTTTCGTTGCAGGTGGACGCCTCCTCTGTTGGTGCAGGGGCACTTCTGTTCCAGAGAGGTTCCAAAGGGAAGGCAGTGGTATGTGGCTATTACTTTTTTCTTCTGCAGAGCGCAATTACTCGATTGGGGATTGGGAGATACTGGCCATCAAATTGGCTCTGCAGGAGGGGAGACATCTATTAGAGGGCGCAGCTCACCCCATCCTGATATTTACCAACCACAAGAACCTCGCCTATTCCCAGACAGCCCCATGGCTGAACCCTCATCAAGCCAGGTGGTCTCTGTTCTTTGCCCGGTTCTGGTTTGAGCTCCACTACCGCCCTTCCAAATAGAATGTGAGGACCGATGCCTTGTCCAGATTGTTCAAGACAGAGGACACCATGGAGTCTCCACAAAATATCATCCGTCCTGCATTATTTTTGTCAACCCTCTGCAAGTTAGAGACATCCTTCCAGGGGGGACTTTTGTGCGCCTGGCAGATAGAGGGAGAATCCTTCGCTGGGGACACAGCTCCAAACTGGCAAGTCACCGGGTGCCCGTACAACCTGAGACCTGATTGCCCGTCATTTCTAGTGGCCCACGCTGCCCAAAGACATCATGGACTTTGTCTCTTCCTGCACGGTGTGCACGTCTAACAGGGTTGCTCACTTCAAGCCTGCTGGCCTGCTCCAGCCGCTGCCTGTGGCCAATGCTCCCTGGCAGCATATAGAAATGGACTTTGTCACGGACTTGCCTCCCTCTGCTGGATGTAGTACGGTCTGGGTGGTGGTAAACCGATTCTCAAAAATGGCTCATTCTGTTCCGCTGACTGGCCTACCATCTGCTTCTCGACTGGCCAACCTCTTCATCCAACACATCTTCCTCCTGCACGGCTTACCTCTGCATATCATGTCTGATTACCTCAAAGTTCTGGAGAGTCCTCTGTAAATTCCTCGATGTAAAGTTGGACTTTTCCTCAGCCTACCATCCCCAGTCCAATGGTCAAGTCGAGAGGATCAATCAGATCATGGAGAACTATTTACGACACTTCATCTCCAGGCAGCTTGATGACTTGTTGCAGCTTCATCCGTGGGCCGAGTTCTCTTATAACAAGCATACAAGTGAGTCCACAAGAACCACACCATTCTTCATCCCATGAATCCCACTCCCGGTGTCAGTTATGTCCCAGGTGCCCGCAGCTGATTCTGCATTCAGGGACTTCCTGCAAATCTGGCAGCAAACCCGATCCTCTATTCTGCTGGCGGTCGACCGCATGAAACGAAAGGCAGACTCAAGGAGAAGAGAGCCTCCCCAGTTTCTTCCAGGTGCCAAGATCTGGCTGTCCTCCAGGAATATCTGGCTGAGGGTGCCGTCATACAAGTTTGCTCCCAGGTTCCTCGGACCATTCGAGAGCCTACAACAGATCAACCCTGTCTCCTATAAGCTTCGGTTGCCCCCCACCCTCAGGATCTCCAACTCCTTTCATGTCTCCCTCCTGAAGCCTGTGGTCCTGAATCGCTACACCGAGACTCCTAGTCCTGCAGTTGCCCCCAGCGGTTCATCTGATTCATTTGAGGTCAAGGAGCTCTCGGACACCAAAAAAGTGGGAGGAAGAATTTTTTAGTTGCTGGATTGGAAGGGGTTTGGTCCAGAAGAGAGGTCCTGGGAGCCAGAGGAGAACCTCGATGCTCCTACCTCGTGAAGAGGTTTTTATCCCACTCTGGTCCCAAGAAGAGGGGGCGTAAGAGGGGGGATACTGTAACATCCATGGCCACGGGCCGTCGGGATTACTCACCACCCGATGGCTGTAGCTATGGATCTGTGAACGCTGGCACGCATCTCCTCCTCAGGAGGCACCAGCGCTCACTTCCGCTTCACTCTGCTGTGTCCAATAGGGAAAAGTATGTAAAATTAGCCCATGATCACCCTGGACTATAAGTAGGCCCCTACCCCTTCCTTGATGGCCTGAGCATTGTTGTGTTTACACATGTTAATCTTTGCAAATGGTCCCTTAGTGTTTTCCAGTTCCCAGTGTTCCCGTACCTGCTACCTGTATCCCGTGCTACCTTGTTTTTGTGCCATAGAGAGTTGGAGTGCTGTGTTATACCGCGCCTGGTGCCTGCTGCCAAGGTCCCGTCCGAGCCTATCATCGCTAATGTCTGAATTACCACAGGTACCCTTATTCGAACTATAGACATTGACTTGGTATTCTGTTGGCCAGCTGCTATCCCGCTATGGCGGTAAGGCCCAGTGGGTCCACATACCCACAGAACGTGACACCCTTGCACAACTGAGACAAAGAGAAACCATTGGGACCGGATCCGTTGCCATTTAAATGGTGATAGAAACGGAAACCTATGGTTTCAGTTTGGGTCCATCAGGGCTCTATTCTGACTGAAGCCTCAGACGGAACATCAGAATAGAGCCCTAATGGATGTGTGAACGAAGCCTTAAATATAGGACCCAGCCGACTGTATCACACATGATAGGCTTAAACACAGGGCCCAGCAGACATTATCACACATGATAGGCTTAGATACAGGCAGGACTGTATTTAGAGTTGATTCTGCCCTAGGCTCTTTTAGTGTTGATGCCTCCCGTAACTCCCAAAGTTACGGAAACAGCGTAGCTCGCTGATATTGAGGCTCCAGCTCTGGACTCATGAAATGTGAGTATAATAATGGTTTTGCTTTTTAATGTGATACTAATTTTTTTTGGGTGTTTGTATTTTTTTACAGGTTCGGTTGTTAGACTACTTCGGATTCGAGGACTACTTCAATGACAGTGTTATTTTTTTATTTTCAATAAAATGGTTTAAGAGGTTGCTTTTTATTTCAATAAAATATTTTTTCTATGTCTATGTATTTTTTTCAAACTTTATTACTACTGCCTTAGTAATGGCCGCTGGCTGATTCACAGAGTCCATTACTAAGGCGGAGGTTAGTGTCAGCCGGTGAAGAGGCTAACACTAACCCCCTCATTATCACCCCGATACCCACCGCCACCAGGAGTACTGGGAAGAGCCGGGTAACACTAAGCCCCACCTTAGTAATGGATGCTGTCAATCAGCCAGTGGCCATTACTAAGGCAAAATTCTGGCACATCTCGGGTGCGTGCGCCACTAAAAATACCTAGTGCAGGGACTCCTTCACATGCAAAGGAGTCCCTGCGCTAGGAGTTATTATCGGTCACTTATCTACTTTCAAAAGTAAGTGAATGATCGCTAGTAACCATGTAACTCCCTATTCACATCTGCGTTCGACATTCCGTTGTTCTGCTCCATCAGAGGGGCAGAACAACGAAAATCACGGATGTGCAGGCTTCGTTGAACAACAAAGATAACCAACGTCTGACAGAACCCGTTGACTTCAATGGGTTCCATCGGTGTGTCCATGGTTTTATTGGAAACAATAGTGCAGTATGATGCGCTATTATTTCCAGTATTTTCGGTGGAATCTGTGATGGAGGCCCCTCACGGAGTCCCCAACGCAAATGTGAATTAAGCCTGGGAGCCTATGGGTGATAGATGCCACTGTATAGCATCCTTCTCGTGTATACATTAAACGTATATCCCAGGGAGCTCTCGACATCACTGTCCACATGGACAGTGACGTCAGGAGCAGTGCTGGGGCCCCAAGGCTGAGCGCTAGTGTCTAGTGGCAAATACGGGCCTGGAGACAGGGCCCAGTAGATAGTATCCCACATATTAGGCCTGGATACAGTATCACACCAAGATATTCAGTCCTGTTCCTGACCCTATCAAAAAGTATTGTGTAAAAAGCTCTCCCTACACTAGACAGACCCTACATGTAACCATATTTCCCAAAGCATTTCTTCCAAAGTTAAAGAATAGGAGTCATCAGAGGATACACAGGATATAGGAAAACACAGTATCAACTATAGACGTGTGCTCTGACTCAAGTTCAGTGGAACAAACTAGAGAGCACAATGCTGCACCATAGATGAACTGAAAAATTCAAATATGTTTCCCACAAAATGTGGGGAGCATAATGATAATCAAGCGACTAAGGTTCAGTGCAACCATCTATTGTTGCAGCACGGGTTTCAGCTCAAATAAAAAGCCACATAGTGGTGAGCAGCGTATTGCATATGCTTTGTTTGTATGTGGCGCTCAATAACGTGCTTCCGCAGTCAGATTAAATTAGGTACTTAAAACTGCCCCCTTTATTGCAGCGTCATACGTAATGTAACGCAAGAATGCAGGCTCAGCGTCATTACGTCATATGTTGGGAGAAGTGGTCAAATAGCATACATCAACATAGCGGTGCTGTTTACAGAAGCATATGCCTCTCCATGGCGACACACATTACCCAAAGAGCGGCGGTTTCTGAAAGACACGCTAGAACGCAGCAACATCCAAAACGGAAACAAATATCTTATAAACAGGTGAGATAGCTACACAGTGACTCGCAAATAAGCCAACAAAAGTATATAAGCAGGACTACAACCTTCTAATGTTATATATACAGGATAGAACTGTGAGTGCAATTTAGCATCCCACTACGCCTTGAGTTCCATCCAGCTCCAAATTAGCTTTTATAAATCAATTTATGAATACGAGCAGCTCGGAGTAGCAAAAACACACAGACACGTTACTGTATGAAAATGCTTCTGATTAATTCTTATCAGCACAGATATTTATAGTCAGACAATAACAAAATGACAATAACAAATGAGTCAGAAAGTTTAGATATAGTTCCACAACTCAATTTTCTCTTAGAGGGGCCGTTCCCTCATCTTCCCTATTATTGCTGCGTAGTGTTTTACACACGGCACTATAATTCTCCATTTTAATTATTATTATTGCTGCGTAGTGTTTTACACACGGCACTATGCCTTAAAGTCCCAGAGCACCTACCTTCTAATATAACTAACTTGTACATAGCACCTCATGCTGTGAGCCTGGGATGAGATCCCACGTAGACGGATTAGTGGAGTTTTATTATGACTACCACAAACCCTCCGTATCTGTCCCCTTCCTCCGATAAGTTGCTTGTCTGCACGGCTGCTTAGAATTGTGACACTGCCGTCAGTTCATGACAAACGCGTTGTACTGGCTTAGGCTGCGCCTGCTTCATCTCAGTGATGGAATTCATCATATTACAGTCTTTTAGTTCATGTTTACTGGCACTTGCTGGGGACCCCCAACCCTTATCAATTGTTAAAATATATGCTAATCTGGTGATATCATCTATGTAATATAAAAGTTGTTCTAAGTAAATACAATAACAATGGCAGGCCCTTAAACTAAATCAAACAAATACCTCTATATAGGAAAAACTTCTCTGTTACAATGGACAGGGCACCTAGAAAATGTGTAATTACTGGGTACATTTTATTTGCACTTGGTATTACACTTTTCAGCAGGATTTGTACCTTGTTTTGAGCTGATTACCTGGAACATCTCCAACTCACAAAAATATGCACAGATTCCACATGTTTATCTGACCAATGTCGCAAACCAATTTCTCTTGGCACCAGTCTGCCAGGACTGTTCTGTAGGCAAATCAAACAGCTCTAACAGAATTTAGCAGCAACAGCTGTAAAGCCTGGGACATACCAATTAGATCTTACCACATGGATCCTTGCAGTCTTGGGGCATATGTGAGGTCATACACCATCAATGCAAGTACCATCAAGAGTGCCTTGGGTGCTACCGGTTTACCTTCCTTTATCCGTCCACATTCTGTTATAATCTGGTTCTCACGCCTTCCGCTCCCAGTTAGACTCTTCCTGTGGAGAACAAGCTTTTACATCACATAATCATTAATTGATCTTAATCAGACAATTCAATTAGAAAAAAACATTAACAAATAACATCTTTACATTAAACATTCACATTGAGCAGTAACTAGAAGTGATACATACAAACTAATTTTTCTTCTTTTTATATATATATATAAAAATTTTAGAGGAGAAAATTCTGTGCAGTGTATGTGTATATATATATATATATATATATATATATATATACACATACACTGCACAGAATTTTCTCCTCTAAAATTTTCCTTTCCAAGAACAACAAAAAAAATAAAAATAAAAATCCATATACGGGAAGGTGTTTTCAAATCGGAATATACCACTGCTGTACCTTTTTATCTGATGTCTCCAATAGTCCAATGCTGAAGCTGATCCAGAACTTTACATAAAACTTAACCTCAGTATTTAATATTCCCACAACACTTCTTAAATACAGTTATTAAACAAACTAACTTTGGGATAACATCTGGAGAACTGCTGACATCTTATCATTGTACAAACACCAGTTCAATACTTGGGATAAAAACTATTCCCCTGAAGATACCGGCCAGGCTTCAGACCACCCTGAAAACAGGTCTACACATACGAGCACATTGTCATACACTTCTACCTCGGGTAGTTGTATGTTCTGCAGTTGCTGGGACGGGTAATCCGGCCGGGCTGCACTTTTCACAGGTACCTTTGCTGTTTTACCTATATCACGCCGTGCGCACATCATGCAGGCTGCTACAAACCTAGCGGTGGCATTATTAAATCCAGGGACAAGCCAATTTACTGACACCTGGCTGCACATTCTCTTGTTGTCATGTCTGTCTTCTCTCGCTCTCTCAATTGGCTTACCCAATGATCCAATAAAGTTCCTACTACTAATGGGCCCATTATTGTGGGCGATGCCAAAAGCATACCTAGAGTCAGTATAAATGTCGGCCGTCTTACCTTCTGCCAGGTTACAGCCTCAGCGAGCACCTCCAGCTCCGCTCCTCGAGATGAACAAGAAGGTGAGAGTGGTTTCTGGATGATTTACCTTGTGCCTCTTATCCTGTCTTGTACATACTGTATATGATCAAATATTTCTACATTACAAATCTACATTGGAAACCCATGTCACTTATAGATAGAGTATTTCAAAAGGATGGAGTTTTATTTTTCCACATTCATCTGATGATCCAGGACATTTGTAAATCCCACCCACCAGATCCTGATTAATACAAAAACAAACAAATAATATAACTGAAATCTGGCATAAAATAAACAATGTTCAGACAAACATTTTTTATTTTTCCTTCTCCCCATCTAAATCTGTAAAGACTCATCTGTGAGTGACGTCACCTCGCCTCCTGTGTAAATTTTCTGAAGGGGGATGGTCTTTTACACAATACCTCATATTGGGTGGAGACTACAGCACAGCATACCCAGTGCCATATTCACCGTTCTGGAAGGATCTGGAACCATCTATACAGAAATACCTCAAAATGTAGGTTACTGTCATACACATTTAATCTGGATTACTCATTGGGGTCTCATACACATTTTATAGACCTCCTAGAACCAAATTCATTAATTCAAAACAAAATAAAACACAAAACAAAATTGTACCTTATCAGTAATGTAGCAGGGTGTTCAAAACTACATATCTCAACATAATAAGGTCGGGCACTCTATCTGGGGGGCACTAGTTTGGCCCCCTGTAATACACAATAGCCTGGAACAAAAATGATTTTCTCCTGACAAAAAAATACATTTTATCTTTAAAATGACTTGCCACCATTTACCTGTAAAACATCTCACATTTTCAAAAATAACATTTAGGCCGCACTATAGCACGTGCCTCATGTGTAAAAACAAAAACAAAACAATTGTAATTAGTTATTCAAATAAAACAGAAAATAATATATCTGGTAATATTAATTACTGCAAACCAACAAACTATATATAAGAATAGGGAACAGTGGGGGCACATACATTTTCAAGACCCCGTGTCTCACAATGTCTGTATTTTAATTCATTTGAATTAACATCAAAACATTCCAACATTAAATCTTATCATATCATAACACATAAATCTGCAGCGTAAATTTTATCTTTCTATAGACAGATCCAGCCGGCTGTTATATTTTTCTCGCTTGGTGTAGTTACAGACGACAGCACATGCGCAAAGATAAGAAACATTCCATTACGGTTTTAACCCCATACACAAAACACTAAGAATTTTAGACATTACTGCTGTTAAAGATAAGAACATACAATATAGATCTGCTTTATTGTGGCCACTAGTTTCAAACTTCAGACATGTTACATTACACACATCACACATTACACAGATGTCACATCACACCCGTTCACATTACACTCCCCCGTTCTGACCCACATTCGTCACTGCAATGTACCCGGCTGCTCCGTTTTCTTCACTCTTCCTATCAAAATTTACACCTTTTTCCAAATTGTTCTTTCTCACATCAACTTACTTGTAACCACCTGTAATCACATACTTTGTCATTTTAACTTATACCTTGTCCTGGCCATCAACTCGCTTTCTCAACTTTCCACAAACCATTCTATTTATCACATTCTAACTTCCATCTTAAGGCTGCCAGCCTCTTCAACAATTTTTGTTACAGTGTGTTATTTTGCCTTCACATACTTTACAAACCTCCATTGAATCAAACAGGAGTTGGTCACATTCATTTCAAACATCTACAAACCCCTCACTGACGGGATATAGCTTTTGGTACTATAATCCTTTCATTTCAAATACTTCACATGTGAGCTACAACTTCTCTCCGCCATGCGCTACGTCACTGCATTCCAAAGGGTGGGGTCTTACACTTCTCACAATTTTTCTCTGGTTAACAATATAATTGCTGGCAAAAATTCTCTCATGTGTTTCATATCAACAGTTCAAGATCACGTACGCACCTGCAACCTTTCATCACACAAAAAGTTTCAACATACCATTTTGGATCCATCTTTCATACCACTGCTGGATAAAGTGTCAGCTAAATTTTGAGGCTTACACAATACATGTGTGAATAGTGTAAGAATAAGCTCCTTACCTACCACGTTTTTTTTTGTAATTCACAGATGCAAAGCCAGACCTCTCCATCAGACCAGCAAACTCCCGGGGTTTTTTTTATATTTTATACTGAAATTTAGACGAGTCCAACAGACATGCACGCTCATGCAAACAACTTCTAATACTACTACTCTGGGTCTCTTTTCAACCCCAAAATCTTCGGTCACTGATAGACCGGCAAACAACTTAACTAAAATTGTTCTGGGTCTATTTTCAACCCCAAAATCTGGGTCTCTTTTCAACCCCAAAAATCAAACAACTTAACTAAAATTGTACTGGGTCTCTTTTCAACCCCAAAATCTGGGTCTCTTTTCAACCCCAAAAATCAAACAACTAAAATAAAATTGTACTGGGTCTCTTTTCAACCCCATAATCTGGGTCTCTTTTCAACCCCAAAAATCAAACAACTAAACTAAAATTGTACTGGGTCTCTTTTCAACCCCAAAAATCAAACAACTTCTAATACTACTACTCTGGGTCTCTTTTCAACCCCAAAATCTTCGGTCACTGATAGACCGGCAAACAA
The DNA here is from genome assembly GCF_050947455.1 of Rhinoderma darwinii. Taxonomy (NCBI): domain Eukaryota; kingdom Metazoa; phylum Chordata; class Amphibia; order Anura; family Rhinodermatidae; genus Rhinoderma; species Rhinoderma darwinii. The sequence goes on from NC_134696.1 coordinate 65,089,200, forward strand.
CTTAACTAAAATTGTTCTGGGTCTCTTTTCAACCCCAAAATCTGGGTCTCTTTTCAACCCCAAAAATCAAACAACTTAACTAAAATTGTACTGGGTCTCTTTTCAACCCCAAAAATCAAACAACTCAACTAAAATTGTAACAACTTAACTAAAATTGTTCTGGATCTCTTTTCAACCCCAAAAATCTTCGGTCACTGATAGACCGGCAAACAACTTCTAATTCTGCTACTCTGGCCAGAGATTTACATGTTTTATGGGTATCCTAACAAAGAAATCCCCCTATAGCATGCTCAATGCCGTTACCCATTCCTCATTCACACAAACTGAGATGGAAGTCAGGCACTTAGTTTCTAAGGGAGTACAGGGTTCTGGAACTGCGGCTTCATACCTTACTCCCTAAGGTGGAACCTTAGTCATCCAAAAATAGGGGGGTCAGACGGGGAGATGCAGAGCAAAAATATAAGAATCAAATCTTCTTACATTATGCTGCAGCTCTTGATCTACATGTTCCCGTCCGGTCTCCTCTGTCTGGTTCGGGTGGTCTCTGGGTCCTAGTGCCGCAGTCCCTGTTCGGGCGCCATAAACTGTGAGTGCAATTTAGCATCCCACTGTAAAGGATTTGCCAGACACAGCCTCTGTGTCGACGCCCGTGGGCAATCAGTCTGCACCTGCTCCTATGTCTGTGAGAATGACTCCATCTTCCACCACTCAGAATGGCAGGCTTAGGAGTGGGAGAGCCTATCACAGCCTGGCCAGACGGAGCTAGCTCCCGCCCACTGTCTATTTCTACCTGCCTTTCCTGTTCCTCCTTTGCCTGTGATTCTTCTATGCTTGTTTCCTGGCTTGCTGCTGCTGCTTGTACTACTCATCTGCTTGTTATTGACCTTGGCTTTCTGACCACTCTCCTGCTCAGCGTTTGGTACCTCGTTCTCTCCTGGTTTGACTCGGCTCATTCACTACTCTTGTTGCTCACGGTGTCTCCGTGGGCAGCTGCCCCGTTTCCCTCGCTTCTGTGTACCCTTGTCTGTTTGTCTGTCTTGCACTTACTGAGCGCAGGGACCGTCGCCCAGTTGTACCCCGTCGCTTAGGATGGGTCGTTGCAAGTAAGCAGGGACTGAGTGGCGGGTAGATTAGGGCTCACCTGTCTGTCTCCCTACCCTGTCATTACATAATCACAGGCCCATATACCTAGTTTACCCTGGTCCCTGACAAATCTATGGACCCCCTTGAGACCCTGGCTCAGCAGATGCAGAGCCTCTCCCTACAGGTCCAGGCCCTGGCTCAGAGGTACAACCTGCGTGATGCTTCCATCGTAGTGCAACTCACCTCACCTCTCGAACCCCACCTCAAGTTGCCTGACCGGTTCTCAGGGGACCGGAAGACTTTTTTCTCCTTTCGGGAGAGTTGTAGGCTCTATTTTCGCTTAAAGCCCCACTCCTCAGGTTCTGAGAGCCAGCGGGTGGGTATAATTATGTCCCGGCTCCAGGACGGGCCCCAAGAAAGGGCCTTCTCCTTGGCTCCTGATGCCCCTGAACTTTCCTCTGTTGATATTTTCTTTTCTGCTCTCGGGCTCATTTATGACGAGACTGACAAGACTGCCTTTGCTGAGAGTCAGCTGGTGACCTTATGTCAGGGTAAGAGACCTGTAGAGGAGTATTGTTCTGACTTTAGGAAGTGGTGTGTAGCTTCTCGGTGGAATGACCCTGCCTTGAGGTGCCAGTTTAGATTGGGTCTGTCGAACGCCCTGAAAGACCTGCTAGTTGGCCATCCCCCTGCTGACTCCCTAGATCAGATTATGGCTTTAGCGGTACGACTTTACTGACGTCTCAGGGAACGACGACTTGAACGTTTTTGTGCCTTCTCCTCTGACTCCCCCATGATGCCTCCCGAGGTTCCGTTGCTTCGTTCTTCCATGGAAGACTCGGATGTACCTATGCAACTCGGGGCCTCCGTGTCCCCCCAACAACGTAGTGAGTTCTGCAGGAAGAATGGTCTCTGCTTCTACTGTGGGGATGACAAGCATCAAGTGAACAACTGTCCTAGGCGTAAGAATAAGCAGCCGGAAGAACTTCCGCGCCTAAGTGATCATCGGGGAGGTCACTTGGGCGCACAGGTATTTCCCATAAAGATGAAACCTAATAAAACCTTGCTTCCCTTTCAGGTCTCTTTTGGTGGTAGGTCTGCTACCGGCAGTGCCTTCGTGGATTCAGGGTCTTCTGCTAATATTATGTCTGTGGAATTTGCTATGTCTCTAGCTATGCCATTGATTGATTTGCCTAAACCTGTCCCGGTAGTGGGTATCGACTCCACTCCTTTTGCTAATGGTTATTTTACACAGCATACCCCTGTTTTTGAACTCCTTGTTGGCTCCATGCATTTGGAGCAGTGCTCTGTACTTGTGATGCAGGGATTATCGTCCGATTTTGTTTTAGGCCTTCCCTGGTTGCAGATGCATAATCACATGTTTAACTGGAATACTGGGGATCTTACCAAATGGGGTAATGAATGCATGACATCATGTTTTTCTGTTAATTCTATTTCTCTCCCTGAGGAGGTGAACACTCTACCTGAGTTTGTTCAGGACTTCGCTGATGTTTTCTCTAAAGAGGCCTCCGAAGTGTTACCTCCTCATAGAGAATACGATTGCGCAATCGATTTGGTACCAGGAGCTAAGCTCCCTAAGGGTAGGATATTTAATCTCTCTTGTTCCGAACGTGAAGCCATGAGAGAGTATATCCAGGAATGCCTGGCCAAGGGTTACATTTGCCCCTCTACTTCTCCGGTAGGTGCTGGCTTCTTCTTCGTAGGGAAGAAGGATGGTGGTCTTAGGCCGTGCATCGACTACCGGAACTTGAATAAGGTCACTGTAAGGAACCAGTACCCCCTTCCTTTGATTCCTGATCTCTTCAATCAGGTTCAGGGGGCCCAATGGTTCTCTAAGTTTGATCTACGGGGGGCTTATAACCTTATCCGCATCAAAGAGGGGGATGAGTGAAAGACTGCGTTTAACACGCCCGAAGGTCATTTCGAATACCTCCTTATGCCCTTTGGGTTGTGTAATGCTCCCGCGGTCTTCCAGAATTGCATAAATAAGATTTTAAGAGACTACCTGGGGGTATTTCTTGTAGTGTATCTTGATGACATACTTGTGTTTTCCAAGGACTGGTCCTCCCACATTGAGCATGTCAGGAAGGTGCTCCAAGTCCTTCGGGAAAACAAACTGTTTGCTAAGACCGAAAAATGTGTGTTTGGGGTGCAAGAGATACCATTTTTGGGTCAAATCCTCACTCCTCATGAATTCCGCATGGACCCCGCCAAGGTCCAGGCTGTGGCGGAATGGGTCCAACCTGCCTCCCTGAAGGCGTTACAGTGCTTCCTGGGATTCGCAAATTATTACAGGAGATTTATTGCTAACTTCTCGGTCATCGCTAAGCCTCTTACGGATCTCACTCGCAAAGGTGCTGATCTCCTCCACTGGCCTTCTGAGGCTGTCCAGGCTTTTGAGGTTCTTAAGAAGTACTTTATCTCGGCCCCAGTCCTGGTTCAGCCCAACAAAATGGAGCCATTCATCGTGGAGGTTGACGCCTCCGAGGTGGGAGTGGGTGCTGTCTTGTCCCAGGGTACCAGGTCCCTCACCCATCTCCGTCCCTGTGCCTACTTCTCCAGGAAGTTTTCGCCCACTGAGAGTAACTATGATATTGGCAACCGCGAACTCTTAGCCATTAAATGGGCATTTGAAGAGTGGTGCCACTTCCGGAGGGGGCTAGGCACCAGGTAACGGTCCTTACCGACCACAAGAATCTGGTTCTTCCTGAGAACAAGCTGTTTGTTCCCCTGCAACTCCGGCTAAGGGTACTTAGGGAAAATCATGACTCTGCACTATCTGGCCATCCAGGCATCCTGGGTACCAAACACCTCATTGCCAGAAACTACTGGCGGCCTGGGTTGCTTAAAGACGTTAAGGCCTACATCGCCGCTTGTGAGGTTTGTGCTAGGTCCAAGACTCCCAGGTCCCGACCAGCGGGCTTACTATGTTCTTTGCCCATTCCCCAGAGACCTTGGACCCATATCTCCATGGATTTTATCACCGATTTGCCTCCATCTCAAGGCAAGTCGGTGGTGTGGATTGTAGTAGACCGCTTCAGTAAGATGTGTCACTTTGTGCCCCTCAAGAAACTACCCAATGCTAAGACGTTAGCTACCTTGTTTGTCAAACACATCCTGCGTCCCCATGGGGTTCCTGTCAATATTGTTTCTGACAGAGGGGTACAATTTGTTTCTTTGTTTTGGAGAGCCTTCTGTAAAAAGTTGGAGATTGATCTGTCCTTCTCCTCGGCTTTCCATCCTGAAACTAATGGCCAAACGGAGAGGACTAATTAGTCTTTAGAACAACCATTTAAGGTGGTTTATCTCTGACTGTCAACATGATTGGGTCTCATTCATTCCCCTCGCCGAATTTTCCCTTAATAACCGGGTCAGTAACTCATCAGGGGTCTCCCCCTTTTTCTGTAATTTTGGGTTTAATCCACGGTTCTCCTCCGTTTCACCTGGTAGTTCCAACAATCCCGAGGTAGATGTCGTTCATCAGGAACTCTGCACAGTCTGGGCCCAGGTTCAGAAGAACCTAGAGGCGTCCCGGAGCATACAAAAGACTCAGGCAGATAGAAGACGTTCTGCTAACCCCTTGTTTGTGGTCGGGGATCTGGTGTGGCTATCTTCTAAAAATTTGCGCCTTAAAGTTCCGTCCAAGAAGTTTGCTCCCCGGTTTATAGGGCCGTACAAGGTCATTGAAGTCCTTAACCCTGTCTCCTTTCGACTGGAGTTGCCCTCGTCTTTTCGAGTGCACGACGTCTTTCATGCCTCCCTCCTTAAACGCTGCTCCCCGTCCTTGGCTCCCTCGAGGAAACTTCCGGTCCCTGTTCTCACCCCTGAGGGGGTAGAATTCAAGGTGGCCAAGATTGTGGACAGCAGGATGGTCCAAGGCTCCCTCCAGTACCTGGTCCATTGGAGGGGATACGGGCCTAGGAGAGGACTTGGGTACCCGCCCGGGATGTTCACGCTGGGGTATTGCTCAGGAGATTCCACCTTCGTTTTCCCAATAAACCAGGTCCACCTAGAAAGGGTCCGGTGGCCCCTCATAAAAGGGGGGGTACTGTAAAGGATTTGCCAGACACAGCCTCTGTGTCGACGCCCATGGGCAATCAGTCTGCACCTGCTCCTATGTCTGTGAGACTGACTCCATCTTCCACCACTCAGGATGGCAGGCTTAGGAGTGGGAGAGCCTATCACAGCCTGGCCAGACGGAGCTAGCTCCCGCCCACTGTCTAGTTATACCTGCCTTTCCTGTTCCTCCTTTGCCTGTGATTCTTCTATGCTTGTTTCCTGGCTTGCTGCTGCTGCTTGTACTACTCATCTGCTTGTTATTGACCTTGGCTTTCTGACCACTTTCCTGCTCAGCGTTTGGTACCTCGTTCTCTCCTGGTTTGACTCGGCTCATTCACTACTCTTGTTGCTCACGGTGTCTCCGTGGGAAGCTGCCCCCTTTCCCTCGCTTCTGCGTACCCTTGTCTGTTTGTCTGTCTTGCACTTACTGAGCGTAGGGACCGTCGCCCAGTTGTACCCCGTCGCTTAGGACGGGTCGTTGCAAGTAGGCAGGGACTGAGTGGCGGGTAGATTAGGGCTCACCTGTCTGTCTCCCTACCCTGTCATTACACCCACTACGCCTTGAGTTCCATCCAGCTCCAAATTAGCTTTTATAAATCAATTTATGAATACGAGCAGCTCGGAGTAGCAAAAACACACAGACACTTTATTGAATGAAAATGCTTCTACTTTATTCTTATCAGCACGGATATTTATAGTCAGACAATAACAAAATGACAATAACAAATGATTCAGAAAGTTTAGATATAGTTCCACAACTCAATTGGCTCTTAGAGGGGCCATTCCCTCATCTTCCCTACTATTGCTGCGTAGTGTTTTACACACGGCACTATAATTCTCTATTTTAATTATTATTATTGCTGCATAGTGTTTTACACACGGCACCATGCCTTAAAGTCCCAGAGCACCTACCTTCTAATATAACTAACTTGTACAAACATATAAGGATATAAGTATATAAGGTATACAGTAGGTATAAAACACTTTGGAAAAATACATTTCCTTTCACAAGAACCAATTCACATACATCTTTGGCCCTTACTCACATGTCCAATATAATTTGATAGAAGAAAGGTGAGGTGTATTACTTGCCTATTATTGTGTTTGTTTAGCTATTGTTATATGTTTGACTGAGCATAATCATATGACAGCAGTCAGTCATAGTAATAATTGAGGCATATCAATTGAGAAGAGCATTTGGTAAGGGAGCATCGACATTGAAGCACTGTTTTCCTTCATCCCCCATAATATGGGTATACAGGCGATTGAGTTTTTCCTGGCCACAGGGGGCTGTCAGTAGTGTGCCCATAGCAGGTTTATTGTGGAACTTCTTGAATTTCTGCTTACGAGGAATTACTTCCTGTTCAATGGTAGATTCTACAATAATAGGCGAGTAATACACCTCTTATCTCTTCTATAAAAAAATTATTTTACATGTGAGAAATGTCCAAAAATAAGTTCTGTTTATATACTTTTGTTGGTTTTTTGCGTGTCACTGTGTAGCGACCCTACCTATATAACAGATATTTGTTTCCGTTTCGGACAACGCTGCGATCTAGCTAGTCTTTCAGAAACCGCCACTCTTTGGGTGATGTGAGTCGCCACGGCGACGGGTTCGCTTCCATAAACAACACCGCTGTGTTGGTGCACGCTATTTGACCACGCCTCTCGACGTATGACGCAATGATGCCAAGCTTGCGTTCTATCGTCACATTATGCATGCCGTTGCAAGAAAGGGGGCGGTCTTTTGAATAACTTATTTAATCTGACTGCAGAAGAACGTCATTGGGCGGGACATACTAACAAAGCATATGCATCACTCTACTTACCACTATGGCGTCGTAGGCATTTTAATTGAGCTGTGACCTGTGCTGGAACAATAGATGGTTCCATTGAACCTTAGTTGTCTGAGTATCATTATGCATTTTGTGGGGGGGGCATCTTAGAATTTTTGCAGACCATCTATGGTACGGCGTTGTGCTCTCTCATTTGTTCCACTGAACCTGAGTCAGTGCACGTGTCTATAGTTGGTACTGAGATTTCTTATATCCTGTGTATCCTCTGATGACTCCTATTCTTTAACTTGGGAAATGTGTAGGGTCTGTCTGGTGTAGGGAGAGATTTTTACACAATACTTTTTGATAGGGTCAGGAACAGTACTGAATGTCTGTCCTGTTTTCTCTTTAGCTATGAGGGTGAGTGCAGGGACAGTAGACATCTTTCTGTAGCCCTGAGCCTACTGTTTAGATGTATATCATCTTCATCTTTCCACGGGAAGTGGTGATTCACCTTCTGCTTGTCCTGGTCCGTTGTGCCTTAGGATGACAATTGGTAAGATCCACCCATTTATTATTTATTTCTGTTTAGTGTGATTCTGCATTTTGTTGATGATTACACTATAAGGACATGAGCATGGGGTTGGATCTACCTTCTTTTTCTTTTTTTACTTTTTGTGAAGCTATTATTGTATTCTATGGCTGCACAGTATAATTGTTTGTCCATGTGGTGTGATATGTGTACTCTAATGTTTTTAAATAGGATCATTAAAAGTTGATTTTTAAGGGGTTAGTTCTGCTGACTGAATACACCAATTAAAGTGATTCCTTTCTGATTTGCTAGAACATGTGAACAGATTCAACAGTCAGTTGTATTCTGCTGTTTGGCTGTCTGTTGATGTAGAAGCCAGATGGAGTTCTTTTGCCATTCTCCGTTCAACTGTATACAATGGCATAAGAGACAAAAGAGCAGGCAAGGCAGCAAATGCATTTTGGATGTTTTCCTATGGTCAATTCTCTTCTCTCCAAGTGGCCTTACACTTTTTGTGCAAATCTGCATAACCAAACTGAAAGTTGCGCTTTTACAGTGAGAAGCATGAATCCAGTTGGATTTCCCCTCCACTTTCACTGAGGTAGGGAAGGTCAGTAGTACTTGGTATGGGCCATCAAATCGGGGTTCCAGATGTTTCCTCATGTTTCTTCTTATGATGACCTAATCTCCAGGTTGTAGGTGGTGAGTTCTAGTTACAGTATGTCTTGTGGGTCTAGTAAAGAAGAAAAGACTAAGCTATGCAAATTAGTCAGCTGCTTATGGAGCTGGACAACATAGTCAGTTAGAGAAGCTTACTGTCCATGTAATTCCTGTGGAAAGAAAAGGCCTGTTAGTGGTGGCCTGCCAAACAGTATTTCAAACTGTGTAAGTCCATGTTATTCTCTTTGGGGTATCCCTCATTGCAAATATAAAATCAGAAAAAAAGCATCTGGCACACAAACCGGAGTTAAAATTTTATATTATTTATCTTAATGCCAATGGCAGAGTGCAACGTTTTGGTCTTAATGACCTTCAGGCACTGAGCCGTGCTGGGGAGTGTTGTGTGAGTGTTTGGCCTTGTGAAAGCGGCCAGTATACAGTATGTTTACTGTATATACTAAGAATCGTACTGTAAACTATTTTCAGTTTAGGGTACGTTGACCAATCAGCGTCATACACTTCTCTCCATTAATTTAGTCAGCGCATAGGGATACTTTTAGATCAGTATGTACTGTCTTACACTAACACATTAACGATACTGAAGTGTTTAGAAAGTGAATAGACATTCCACGGGATGTTTATTCAAAATCCCGACACTTCGTTAATGTTTCTGTGGTAGATACAGCAGAGCAAGCGTAATCTCACGAGATCACGCTGTAAATGACAGGTTACAGCGAGATTACGCTTACTCTGCTGTAACTACCACAGAAACATTAACGAAGTGTCGGGATTGTGAATAGACATCCTGTGGAATGTCTATTCACTGTCTAAACACTTCAGTATCGTTAATGTGTTAGTATAAGACAGCATATACTGATCTAAAAGGATCCCTATGCGCTGACTAAATGAATGGAGAGAAGTGTATGACGCTGATTGGTCACTGATTGGTCAGCGTCATAGACTCCTCTGTACAATGCCCACTTGGTCAATAGTAAAACATGTCTAGTTGTCCATTGAGAAACACATTAGCATAAAGATAAAATTGCTAATAAAGTGGTGAAAATAGATCGTTTTTTTTTAATAAAAAGCACTGCTGTCACCTACATTATAGCGCTGATCTCCTTATGTAGGAGATAGGGCACTTATAATGTGGTGACAGAGCCTTTTTAACATGGGAATCATGAAAAAAAACCTCTATTAGGACATATTTGGCATCAAGCCCTATACATACCCCCCCCCCCCCCCCCCATTTTTTCTGGCATTATGTCACGCAGCAGGTATGAAATACTTATGTGATTTCTCCACTTTTGTGACAACCTACAGGCACCCCCTTCCAGTGACAGAAGCCGTGACCGGCTGTATAAATTAAGGCCTTTGTTAAATTTTCTTAATTCTTCCTTTTTAGGAGCATATACCCCTAAACAAAATTTAGCAGTGGATGAATCTCAATGAATTTCAAAGGGCGTCTCTCAATCCGCCAATTCATACCATCAAAAAGCGCAAAGTACGGTGTAAAGATTTATAAGTTATGTGAAATCACTACTGGCTATACATGTGCATTTAAGATCCTCGAGGGTAAAGACAGTGAATTGAATCCACCAGGGTGCCCTCCAAATATTGGTTCCACTGGTAAGATTGTGTTGGATTTAATGGGCCCTTTCCTACACATGTGGTATCATGTATACACTGACAGTTTTTGTACCAGTGTGCCATTGTTTAGCGCCCATCACAGTGCCAACACCAGAGCCTGTGGCACAATACACAGGAATCACAAAGGTTTCCCACGTCAACTTGTAAATAAAAAAGTACCAAAGGTGGAGTCATGCACTATTCAAATTGAGAAAATGCTTACTTTAAAATTTTGTGACCGCAACGATGTCTACATGATCAGCACTATCCATTCAAGTGCAACAGAAACTGTTAGAGAACGTGGGGCTTCTGCAGATAGACAAAAGCCTGTGTGTGTCATCGGTTATAACAAATTCATGGGTGGGGTAGATTTGTGCAACCAGATGTTACAGCCTTATCTGGTTAATAGGAAAACCAGTACATGGTATAAAAAAGTGGCAATGTCCTGTATAAAAAATCAGGGGGCAGGGCTACAGTTACATTCTTTGAATTTGAGGAGAAAGTGATTGAAGATCTCCTATTTCAATCAGCAGACCAGAGAGTAGTCCATGAGTTAGAGGATGTATGCCGACTTTTTGAAAACAAATTTGTACACCCCCATCCCTTCAACACCGAACCAAAAATAAACCAAAAAACGGTGTCGGGTCTGCAGCAAACGAGGACAGCGAAGTGAGTCACGATATTATTGTTCCGCTTGTCCTTCCAACCCTGGTCTATGCATAAGTCCCTGTTTTGAAATTTATCATAGCGTCGCACATTACTAATTTATTTTTTTTGTGAATTATAAGTTAAAATGCAGGATTTATTTAGGGTTTTATTTTTCTGTACACCTTTTTAGGGAAGCAGCTTAGCTGTATATTTAGGAAAGTGTAAAGGATCTGCCAGACACAGCTTCTGTGTGGACGCCCGTGGTTAATCAGTCTGCATCTGCTCCTAGGTCTGATAGAGTGACTCGATCTGCTACCACTTAGGCTGGTAGGCTGAGGAGTGGGAGAACCTATCTCAGCCTGGCTAGCTGGTTCTAGCTCCCGCCCTCTGTCTATTTATACCCTCATTTCCTGCTCTTCCTTTGCCTGTGATTCTGTCTTGTTTCCAGGCTCTGCTGTTCCTGCTAGTACTATTGACCTCTGCTTCAAATTGACCCTGGCTTTACTGACTACTCTCCTGCTCTGCGTTTGGTACCTCGTACACTCCTGGTTTGACTCGGCTCGTTGACTACTCTTGTTGCTCACGGTGTTGCCGTGGGCAACTGCCCCATTTCCCTTAGCTTCTGTGTACCCTTGTCTGTTTGTCTGTCGTGCACTTATTGAGCGTAGGGACCGTCACCCAGTTGTACACCGTCGCCTAGGATGGGCCATGCAAGTAGGCAGGGACTGAGTGGCGGGTAGATTAGGACTCACCTGTCTGTCTCCCTACCCCGACATTACAGAGAGGCCAAAATTTAGGGTTCGTTTAGGGATTTAATTTTTTATTACTTTCTTTTGGATGGGAGGGAAGTCTACTTTTCTAGATTGAGTCATTTTGTGATATAACTCAGTTATAGAAAGTGGAATAGGGCCTGAAATTCATTTAAGATAAAATTGTGCCCTGAAAGCTTTTTTTTTCCCTTTTCTGTTATGGCTATGCCCTGCCATTAATAGCTGTTACTGACTGGGGATACAGCATAATTTTTTCTTTTTATTCTGAGGATTTCTAATAAGCGAGCTGTTCCTTATCAATAAACTATGGGCATTATTACAGTTTTGTTCGGGGTTTTGGTGGGCCTCTTATACCCAACAATACTTCTACTTCTAGAAATACAGACATTCATTTGGGGAGTAGTGGTTCTTCACTGTCCCTCTAGAAGGTGTTGGACACTGCCCCTTTATATATTCTGCAGGTGATTGGTTGTTTTGCGCACATTTCAGTTCCTACCTTGCCGGACAGGGGCCTGTTATGGTGTACCGCGTCGCTTGGCACATTCGTCCCTTATATAGGGATTGATGAAGCTAAAGAGATGTTGTGCGACCGGTCACTTTGAATAATAAAGTCATTACAGCCCTACAAGTGCTCTTTCAACCTGTGAACATGTCATGTTTTCCACATAGCTGGATACATTCTTCCTCCTTTTTTTGGATATATTGCCTTTTTCCTCCAACAGAGTTTAATTATTTTTCCCACTCTAACTTACTATATATCAGAGCGGGTTGATATTGCAATGGTGGGGGTAGGGAAATGGACAAGTGAGCCCTAATCTACCCGCCACTCTGTCCCTGCCTACTTGCAACGACCCGCCCTAGGCGACGGGGTACAACTGGGCAGTGGTCCCTATGCTCAGTAAGTGCACGAGACAAACAGACAAGGGTACACAAGGCTAAGGGAAATGGGGCAGTTGCCCACGGCAACACCGTGAGCAACAAGAGTGGTGAACGAGCCGAGTCAAACCAGGAGTGCACGAGGTACCAAACGCAGAGCAGGAGAGTAGTCAGTAAGCCAGGGTCAGTATGGAGCAGGATCAAATAGTTAGAAGCTGTAGCTGGGCCAGGAAACCACACGAGAAGAATCACAAGCAAAGGAGGAACAGGAAAGGCAGGTATAAATAGACAGAGGGCGGGAGCTAGCTCCATCTGGCCAGGCTGCAATAGGCTCTCCCACTCCTAAGCCTGCCATCCTGAGTGGTGGAAGATGGAGTCAGTCTCAGAGACATAGACTCAGGTGCAGACTGATTACCTATGGGCGTATACACCGAAGTTGTGCCTGGCAGATCCTTTACAGTACCCCCCATTTTATGAGGGGCCACCGGACCCTTTCTAAGTGGACCTGGTTTATTGGGGAAACGAAGGTGGAACTTCCTGACCAATACCCCAGCGTGAACATCCCGGGCGGGTACCCAAGTCCTCTCCTCAGGCCCGTATCCTCTCCAATGGACCAGGTACAGGAGGGAGCCTTGGACCATCTTGCTGTCCACAATCTTGGCTACCTCGAATTCCACCCCCTCAGGGGTGAGAACGGGAACAGGAGTTTTCCTCGAGGGAGCCAAGGACGGGGAGCAGCGTTTAAGGAGGGAGGCATGAAACACGTCGTGTATTCGAAAAGATGGGGGCAACTCCAGTCGGAAGGAGACGTAGGCCTTAACAACTTTAGGCAACCCAGGCCACCAATAGTTTCTGGCAATGAGGTGTTTGGTACCCAGGACGCCTGGATGACCAGATAGTGCGGAGTCATGATTTTCCCTAAGTACCCTTAGCCGGAATTGCAGGGGAACAAACAGCTTGTCCTCAGGAAGGTTCCCGGGAGCTGAACCTTGATCAGCCGCAATTTCAGAGACTAAATCAGAATCAATAGAAGAAATGATTATACCAGGAGGCAAAATACAAGCAGGATCTTCCTCCGAAGGAGTGCTGGCCATGAAGCTACGTGACAGTGCATCAGCCTTAATATTTTTAGACCCAGCCCTATAGGTAACCAAAAAGTTGAATCTGGTAAAAAATAGCGCCCATCGAGCTTGTCTCGGGTTTAGCCTCCGGGCAGATTCTTGGAAAACCAGACTCTTGTGGTCGGTAAGGACCGTTACCTGGTGCCTAGCCCCCTCCAGGAAGTGGCGCCACTCTTCAAATGCCCATTTAATGGCTAAGAGTTCGCGGTTGCCAATATCATAGTTACTCTCAGTGGGCGAAAACTTCCTGGAGAAGTAGGCACAGGGACGGAGATGGGTGAGGGACCTGGTACCCTGGGACAAGACAGCCCCCACTCCCACCTCGGATGCGTCAACTTCCACGATAAATGGCTCCATTTGGTTGGGCTGAACCAGCACCGGGGCCGAGATAAAGCACTTCTTAAGGACCTCAAAAGCCTGGACAGCCTCAGGATGCCAGTGGAGGAGATCGGCACCTTTGCGAGTGAGGTCCGTAAGAGGCTTAGCGATGACCGAGAAGTTAGCAATAAATCTCCTGTAATAATTAGCGAACCCCAAGAAACACTGTAACGCCTTCAGGGAGGCAGGTTGGACCCATTCCGCCACAGCCTGGACCTTGGCGGGGTCCATGCGGAATTCATGAGGAGTGAGGATTTGACCCAAAAATGGTATCTCTTGCACCCCAAACACACATTTTTCGGTCTTAGCAAAAGGTTTGTTTTCCCGAAGGACTTGGAGCACCTTCCTGACATGCTCAATGTGGGAGGACCAGTCCTTGGAAAACACAAGTATGTCATCAAGATACACTACAAGAAATACCCCCAGGTAGTCTCTTAAAATCTTATTTATGCAATTCTGGAAGACCGCGGGAGCATTACACAACCCAAAGGGCATAACGAGGTATTCGAAATGACCTTCGGGCGTGTTAAACGCAGTCTTTCACTCATCCCCCTCTTTGATGCGGATAAGGTTATAAGCCCCCCGTAGATCAAACTTAGAGAACCATTGGGCCCCCTGAACCTGATTGAAGAGATCAGGAATCAAAGGAAGGGGGTACTGGTTCCTTACAGTGACCTTATTCAAGTTCCGGTAGTCGATGCACGGCCTAAGACCACCATCCTTCTTCCCTACGAAGAAGAAGCCAGCACCTACCGGAGAAGTAGAGGGGCAAATGTAACCCTTGGCCAGGCATTCCTGGATATACTCTCTCATGGCTTCACGTTCGGAACAAGAGAGATTAAATATCCTACCCTTAGGGAGCTTAGCTCCTGGTACCAAATCGATTGCGCAATCGTATTCTCTATGAGGAGGTAACACTTCGGAGGCCTCTTTAGAGAAAACATCAGCGAAGTCCTGAACAAACTCAGGTAGAATGTTCACCTCCTCAGGGAGAGAAATAGAATTAACAGAAAAACATGATGTCATGCATTCATTACCCCATTTGGTAAGATCCCCAGTATTCCAGTTAAACATGTGATTATGCATCTGCAACCAGGGAAGGCCTAAAACAAAATCGGACGATAATCCCTGCATCACCAGTACAGAGCACTGCTCCAAATGCATGGAGCCAACAAGGAGTTCAAAAACAGGGGTATGCTGTGTAAAATAACCATTAGCAAGAGGAGTGGAGTCGATACCCACTACCGGGACAGGTTTAGGCAAATCAATCAATGGCATAGCTAGAGACATAGCAAATTCCACAGACATAATATTAGCAGAAGACCCTGAATCCACGAAGGCACTGCCGGTAGCAGACCTACCACCAAAAGAGACCTGAAAGGGAAGCAAGGTTTTATTAGGTTTCATCTTTATGGGAAATACCTGTGCGCCCAAGTGACCTCCCCGATGATCACTTAGGCGCGGAAGTTCTTCCGGCTGCTTATTCTTACGCCTAGGACAGTTGTTCACTTGATGCTTGTCATCCCCACAGTAGAAGCAGAGACCATTCTTCCTGCAGAACTCACTACGTTGTTGGGGGGACACGGAGGCCCCGAGTTGCATAGGTACATCCGAGTCTTCCATGGAAGAACGAAGCAACGGAACCTCGGGAGGCATCATGGGGGAGTCAGAGGAGAAGGCACAAAAATGTTCAAGTCGTCGTTCCCTGAGACGTCAGTAAAGTCGTACCGCTAAAGCCATAATCTGATCTAGGGAGTCAGCAGGGGGATGGCCAACTAGCAGGTCTTTCAGGGCGTTCGACAGACCCAATCTAAACTGGCACCTCAAGGCAGGGTCATTCCACCGAGAAGCTACACACCACTTCCTAAAGTCAGAACAATACTCCTCTACAGGTCTCTTACCCTGACATAAGGTCACCAGCTGACTCTCAGCAAAGGCAGTCTTGTCAGTCTCGTCATAAATGAGCCCGAGAGCAGAAAAGAAAAGATCAACGGAGGAAAGTTCAGGGGCATCAGGAGCCAAGGAGAAGGCCCTTTCTTGGGGCCCGTCCTGGAGCCGGGACATAATTATACCCACCCGCTGGCTCTCAGAACCTGAGGAGTGGGGCTTTAAGCGAAAATAGAGCCTACAACTCTCCCGAAAGGAGAAAAAAGTCTTCCAGTCCCCTGAGAACCGGTCAGGCAACTTGAGGTCCAAATGCATGGAGCCAACAAGGAGTTCAAAAACAGGGGTATGCTGTGTAAAATAACCATTAGCAAGAGGAGTGGAGTCGATACCCACTACCGGGACAGGTTTAGGCAAATCAATCAATGGCATAGCTAGAGACATAGCAAATTCCACAGACATAATATTAGCAGAAGACCCTGAATCCACGAAGGCACTGCCGGTAGCAGACCTACCACCAAAAGAGACCTGAAAGGGAAGCAAGGTTTTATTAGGTTTCATCTTTATGGGAAATACCTGTGCGCCCAAGTGACCTCCCCGATGATCACTTAGGCGCGGAAGTTCTTCCGGCTGCTTATTCTTACGCCTAGGGTCCATGTGGACCAGGCATTCCTGGATATACTCTCTCATGGCTTCACGTTCGGGACAAGAAAGATTAAATATCCTACCCTTAGGGAGCTTAGCTCCTGGTACCAATTAGATAGCGCAATCGTATTCTCTATGAGGAGGTAACACTTCGGAGGCCTCCTTAGAGAAAACATCAGCGAAGTCCTGCACAAACTCAGGTAGCGTGTTCACCACCTCAGGGGGAGAAATAGAATTAACAGCAAAACATGACATCAAGCATTCATTACCCCATTTGGTAAGCTCCCCAGTATTCCAGTCAAACGTGGGATTATGCAACTGCAACCAGGGAAGGCCTAAAACCAAATCGGACGATAATCCCTGCATCAACAGTACAGAGCACTGCTCCAAATGCATGGAGCCAACAAGGAGTTCAAAAACAGGGGTATGCTGTGTAAAATAACCATTGAAAATGTGAGAAATTGCTGCTAAAGTTCTAAGCCTTGTAACGTCCTAGAAAAATTAAATGATGTTCAAAAAACGATGCAAATCTAAAGTAGACATATGGGGGATGTTAGTTAGCAACATTTTTGTGTGGTATAACTGCCTGTCTTACAAGCAGATACATTTAAATTGAGAAAAATGCTAATTTTTGCAATTTTTCGCAAATTTTTGGTGTTTTTCACAATTAAATACTAAATGTATCGGCCAAATTTTGCCAGTAACATAAAGTCCAATGTGTCACGAGAAAACAATCTCAGAATCGCTTGGATAGGTAAAAGCATTCCGGAGTTATTACCACATAAAGGGAAACATGTCAGATTTGAAAAATGAGGCTCTGTCAGGAAGGTCAAAAGCGGCCAAAGTGGGAAGGGGTTAAAATGACACATTTGTGAAAAAAAGTTAAATATTATTTTTTTTTCACCTGCCTTGTATTAGTTTCTGGAAAAACTGTGGGGTCAAAATACTCATTACACCCCTAGATGAATACCTTTAAGGGTTTAGTTTTCCAAATGGGGTCACTTATGGGGTGCTTTTATCATTCTTACACCTATGAGCCTCTTCAAACTCGGCTTGGTGCAGGAAAGCAAAATGTACGTCAACATTTTAAAAGGTATTGTTAGATTTGTAAATGTCCTATATAGCTCAGAAATGTAACAAAAAAAAGTGCTGCCAAAATAAAGTAAAGAGCTGGAAATATATATTTGATTAAATATCTGTACAGTTTGTTTGTACATATGTGACATATTGCAGATGAAAATAAGAAAAAAAAGAAAAATTTTAAACATTTTCATCAGTTTTTATGTTTTTTAATAAATATACGCAAATTTTATAGGTCTACTGTTACCACCCAAATAAAGTACAATATGTGACGAAAAAATAAGATGGATATATAAAACTATTATGGCTTATTTAGACGAACGTGTAATACTTCCGTGCAACGCGCGTGATTTTCATGCACCTCGCACGGCGCTATGTTAGTCTATGGGGCCGTGCAGACTGTCCGTGAGTTTCACGCAGTGTGTGTCCGCTGTGTAAAACTCACCATATGTCCTATATTTGTGCGTTGTTTGCGCATCACGCACCCATTGAAGTCAATGGGTGCGTGAAAATCACGCGCATCACACGGAAGCACTTCCGTGTGCCGCGCGTGATTCGCGCAACAGCAGTAAAAAGTATGAATGAAAACAGAAAAGCACCACGTGCTTTTCTGTTTACAAACATACAAACAGAGTGTCATAATGATGGCGGCTGCGCGAACAATGCGCAGCCACGCATCATATAGTGATGACATACGGAACTGTTAAGTACCTTTTGCGCACGCAAAATGCCACGTTTTTTGCGCGTGCAAAAGGCACACGCTCGTGTAAATCCGGCCTTACAGAGTTATTCTCTGATAAAGTTACACATGCCAGATTTCCAAAATCTGGCTTGGTTATTAAGTGCTAATCTCCACCTGACTGACTGGTCCCTTTTCAAATGCCTAGTGAGAATATACCTTGGGCTTTTTGTTGCTTTCTAAAAGACTCTACAATCCATCTACTCCAAACTGCTTTCTCATTTGGCTCTTGTTTGACAATTTTTAAAGGAACAGACACAGCGGGCGAGTTCAAATGTTCCTTTCTTTGGAATACCCAAATCCAATCCCCTAGTAAGCATACGCCATTTTAACAGGTATTTGCTTACCCATGTGCCATACCTCATATTCACCTCCTCCTGTGGGGCCAGAGGAACCTGTGGACGTCTTTTACTCTGATCTGGTGATCGTCCAGATCCTCGTTTGCCGTGATTGTTGCACATAGCCCTGATATGGTGGAGGGGACTCACACCATTTTCTCTAAAAAAAAAATCACTAGGGCTATTCTATGGCTATTGGCTGTTAGGGAAAGTCCCACACTACGTATCCCCGTTTTGATTTAATCAAATGTTCCAACAGAGCTTAATGACAAACGACGAAATTATAATCCCAAAAAGGATCTGCCCTCGTATATCATCTATGTCAAACCATCTAAGAAAGGGATCTTCTGAGCTAGCAGTATGATTTTTCATGAGGGAGACAAGCCAGCTGCAGCTTCAGGACACTCTCTTCAGTGTACCTAGATGCAGACTCAACACCAGTGTTACCCAAGGCCGTCAAGCAACAGGCCCAGAGGTGGTCAGAGGTCGGTTCGCTCTAATTTCCTGGGAATAGCCCTGCACCCAATAGCAACAATGGACTGAAGCTGAATTTAATCAAAGATGCCCAAAGGCTAAGTGCGGGGGGTACCCAAAGGACCTGTTCTAACAAACCAAGGCAGGCCAGTTCGTAAACACCTAAACACACTTAATCTGCTATTCTACTTTTGTCCTTCTGCTGCTCAGACAGTGGTTAATAACAATTTACCTGACAAACTCAGAAAAATAGAAAAACATCAAGGGGCACTGAACATAAGGACACTAATGGCAGATGGGCACAAAGGTGGCACTGCACAACACTGGTAATAAATGGCAAATGGGCACATTGTTCAGTTGCTCCATAGTGCACATTTACCACTTGTTGCCTTTTTAGACCCTGTACACATTACATTAAAGGGGTTAAAAATAAATTCTGTTGAAGCAGTAGAGGAGAAGTTAAAATAAAAAAGAACTTATACTTACCGCTCTCTTCCCAGACGTTCCTGACTTGGGGGCTCCCGTCACCTCTGTTCTCGGTTTGTATACAGAGCAGCTGCAGCGGTGATGTACTGTCACCACTGCAGCCGCTCTGTATACAAACCGAGAACAGAGGTGACGGGAGCCCCCAACTCAGGAACGTCTGGAAAGAGAGAGGTAAGTATGGGCTGCTTTCTTATTTTAACCCTTTCAGGACTGAGACATTTTTTGCTTTTTCATTTTCGTTTTTCACTCCCCGCATTCCTAGAGCCATAACTTTTTTTTATTTTTCCATCAATAGGGTGGTGTGAGGGCTTATTTTTTTCGGCATGAGTTGTAGTTTCCATTGGCACCTTTTAAAGTAACATATAATAAAACTGAAAAAAATTGTTTGTGGGCTGAAATTGGAAAAAACTGTGATTCCTCCATAGTTTTTTGGGTTTTGATTTTACGGCTTTCATTGTGCGGTAAAAATGACAACTTAACTTTATTCTGCGGCTCAAAACGATTACGGTGATACCAAATTTATATATATATATATATATATATATATATATATATATATATATATATATATATATATATATATATTTATATTTTACTACTTTTACAAAGAAAACAATTTGTTAAAAAAATTATTTTTTCGTTTCACTGCATTCGGAGACACATAACTTTCTTTATATTTTCGCCTAAGCGGTGTGAGGGCTTATTTTTTGCGTGACGAGCTGTAGTTTTTATTGGTATAATATTTAATATTAATAGCAGTTGTTGCGTTTTTTGCAGCGGGTTTGCAGCGATCCCGCTGCAAAAACCGCAATTTAGAAAACAAACAATATATTATGAAATATATGGAAATGTCAGCTCACCCTCCTAGGTGCACGAAGAAAACAGCGATCTCCACGCTGTAGAAACAACAGTCCAGAAGGACTTCCTATATTTCCTATGTTTGTGCTCCTTTTGTCTTTGCTCCCTTCCGTGGATTTACTGATACGGATATATGATGTCTGTCAACATTGCCAGCGGAATGTCCTCCTCCACTGTCTCTATTCAAGCTCTGCATAACATGCAAGACTGCACAGCTAGAATTAGTCAATTAGACGATATATTCAAGGAGAATATAGAGGAAACTGAAAGTAACGTGGACTTACATAAATTAATGTGGGACTTTGAAAAACTTTTAATCAAAGAAACGAGAATATAGTGGGACTTTTCTACCCTGCAAAAATATGTTCAAAAAGAAATGATACCTAGAGGGTTAAGAATTAAAAAGATACGCACCACAGTATACTCTCAAGATTTTGTGCAAAAATGGAATAATATCTTATCCAAATGCTCTCTAGACCTTATGGGTTTGATTTTATCTTTTGAAGATGAAGCATTGAAAAAAGTGAAACATGACATCAAAAAAGTGCAGGATCAGTTACAAACTTATACTGGATCCAAGCCATTTGAGGAGCTAGACAATCGTCTAAAAATCACTATTTCAGAGTTGGAATCTGCCATTACAAAAAGTAAAAAATCGAAATTTCAATTTTCGATTATAATACAGATGCAGTATATGAATGGGGTCGATGGGAAAAATACACCCCCAAATGTATCCTCAAAAAGCAAATGCGCAGACAATCGCAACCAATGGATCATGTGAGAAAGTCTGTTAATTTCAGTTCCACGGAAGCAGAAAGTTCTGAAGGTCAATCTGATGATTCCTCCATGTCCATGAATTTACAGAAACCCCCCTCTTATTACAATAAGTCAAAGAAAGGACAAAAATAAAAAAACGAATACGTAGGGCGGGGAGAAAGCATCGCAGGAAGATATCCGCAGAGAAATCGCTCGGGAGCGAAGAACAAATAACAAATGTCATCAACTTGTCTTCTCAAATTTTGAATATAGACGAAATATCTATTTTGTCCAAAGGACTTTCGTTTTCTCCAACTAATCACTTCAATTTATACAATACTATCGTGGACGTTAATCGTTTTATCAGGCTGCTTACTGTCAAGAGACATTTTTTGGATCATGATTCATGCATTGATTATATGGACGATTCCAAGGATTACACACATATGATCCAGGAGCTGCCTAGTACTAATGATGTGCCATTTTGTTCATTTTTAGATCATATATGCACTAATGTTTTACAGGATTTACAGGAGGAGTCGGCTTTGCCTGAATGTGAAGCTTTGTCCAGAGCCACTAATTTTTCTGTCCACAATCCCTCTTTTTATCCCATTCATCTCAAACCTCCCGTTTTGGATAGGTTTCAGGAATTGGTTCAAAGAGATTTAGTTGAATTACACACCATGGTAGATATTAAATCTATTGATAACTTATCCAAGAGGGAACATAAAGCAATTTTTTCCTTGAGAAACAATAGTGATATAACCATTAGAACAGCTGACAAGGGAGGGGCGGTTGTGGTCCTGGACACTGCACTTTATATTAAATTAAACGAGGAATTATTATCGGATAACAACACATATGCCAGATCAAGCATTAATCCAACTGAGATTTTTTCTGAACGCTTGTAAATTTTGTTACAAGAGGCTCTAAATTTGGGAGCCATAGATCAGAAGGAATTTGATTATATTTTTGTTGAGAAACTGGTTATTCCTATTTTTCACTCTTTGCCTAAAATCCATAAGGATCGCTTCCCGCCCCCTATGAGACATATTGTGGCAGGTATTGGTTCCTTGAATGAGAAACTTAGCGAGTGGGTAGATACATTACTGCAACCTTTGGTTACACGTTGCTATGGGTTTCTCCAGGATACAAAACATGTGCTATTGTCTGTAGAGAGTATCAAATGGCAGGATCATTTTGTATGGATAACTTGTGACATTGAAGCATTGTACACATGTATCCCTCATCAATTGGCTTTAAAGGCAGTTCTATACCATTTAGATAGATTTTTCAAATACTCCCTAGATCTCAAAAATTTTATTATTATGGCAATAGAGTATCTTCTCTAACTATTTCATGTTTCATGGTTGCTATTATATTCAAAAAACAGGTGCAGCTATGGGAGCTAAATTTTCCCCTTGGCTTGCCAATTTATATGTAGCATGGTGGGAGGAGTGCTTTCTATTCACTGAAAGCAATCCTTTTGCTTCTGATCTGGTCTGGTATGGTCGTTACATTGATGACATGATCATTATCTGGTCCTCAGATGTGGCGACCATACCAGACTTCATCAACTACATTAATAATAATCCATTTGGTTTGACATTCACCTATGCTTATGATTGTCAAAAAATTACGTTCCTGGATCTCACTCTAAGTGGTAATTCCAGCCTAAAGACTGTTCAAACTGGCAGCTATCGCAAGCCTACTGCTGGTAATGCAATTTTGCATGGCAAGTCCTGCCACCCAGAGCACACCATCAAGGGTGTTCCGGTTGGAGAAATTTTACGAGCTAAAAGAAACTGCTCGTCTGAACAGGTGTATAAGGAAGAAACGAATAAAATTGTAATAGTTTAAAAAATCGAGGTTATCCCCAATGGACTTTGGATAGGGCTATTAATTTGGGTGAGGACAGAAAACGTTGTGATTTACTACAAAGAAGGCATACACATAAAAAGAACAAAAATTCATCTCTTGAATTTGTTACATCGTACAGTAAAGAATATCATACCATACGATCTATAGTGTCCAAATATTTACCAGTCCTCTTTCAAGATGAGGGCTTACGCCAGATATTAGAGCCAGGTTGTAAATTTTCCTCTCGGAGAGCACCTACTTTGGGTTCTATGCTTTCACCTAGTTTAACGCAATTTTCATCCAAACAGAATTTGTGGCTTTCGTCAAAGGACTTTTATCCTTGTGGCGCAAATATATGTATGTGTTGCAATTATGCACACCAAACTAAAGAAGTTATTTCAGCCATTGATGGATCTATACATAAAATTAAACAATTTATCAATTGCAACACAAGGCATGTAATTTACCAAATAAATTGTACTCTTTGTAATTTATCTTATGTTGGGTGCACTAGTCGTTCCCTTAAGGTTAGAATTAGAGAACATCTCAATGGAGCTACTAATCCTGGAGTTAAAAATCCTTCCAATGCATTCAAACATTTTAGTCTTATGCACCAAGGCAATACCAGTAGTTTTGAGTTTTCAAGTATTGAAAGAGTTAATAGACCAGTGCGAGGTGGTGATCATAGGAGAGGACTTTTAAATCGTGAGGGTTACTGGATTCTCATGTTGAACACTATAGTCCCCAATGGTTTAAATGTGAGAAATGATCTTATTCTGAACTATTAATATTTTATATATTTTGTATTTTTGTATTTGGCTTGAGATTTGATAGTTGCATTTTATACAATTTTGTATGTTTTCACATGTCATCCACTTCTGTGATCATTGCATACACCTGATCAAAGTGGGTGCTTTTTGTCTTGGCAGCTATTTTAGTCAGACATTCTCATTCCTTTCCATATCTATGAGTAATGGCTCTTGAGAGCTAGAAACGCGTCAGAGGGAACGTATGTTTTATGTTTTTTGTCCACTGTTTGCTGTTCAGTCTTCCGCTGGCTATCTATTTTAACCAATAAAGAAGATTTTTTCATATTCCACAAGGAGTGCTGAACCTTTTCCTTCTAAACAATATATTATACTTACCCAGGAATCTGTGTTTCATCCTCATGGGCTGACGCTTCATCTCATGTGACTCCTGCAGCCAATCACTGGCTGTAGCAGCGGTCACATGGATGAAAAGTCATCCCAGGAGGCTGGCCTGGATGATGTCAGAGGGCCGACCTCCTGGGATGACGCTTCATCCTATGTGATCGCAGCTGCAGCGGTCTCCTGGGATGAGAGGTCATCCCAGGAGGCCGGCCTGCATGCAGGCTGGCTAAGTGCTGCAGTTTTTCGCAGCGGAAATTCTAGGCGAGAAACTGGCCCACAGTTTGGTGTGGTTTTTCACCCGAAATTCCCTGCGGCGCACAGGGAGGATACGCTGCGTTCTTTTACGCAGCCTATCCGCCCTGTGTGAACTCAGCCTAACCCTGCCCATCCGTGTAATGTATGCATCGGGAAAGCTCCCAGAACGTATGTTACACAGTACCATACTCCTGATGGAGGTTAAAAAAGCCTCAGTTCAGGTGGGACTGGGCTATTTTATGTAGTGATGTCCAGTAAAAAACAATTATACTGCACGTTTTTTGTGTCCATTTAATGTATGCGTCCAGGAGCTTTTCCGCCGCATATGATAAATGGACAGACAGGACGTAATGTGAAAACAGCCTTAACAAAACATAGGCCTTTTTCACACTGTGCTAAAAACAACAATGTGTAAACGTGTTAAAAACACTAGTGTTTTTGTAAAGTTCCTTTTAAACTACAGACGCTTTTGACGCGTATTCATCGCGTTTTTTGCATGCCTTCTGCATGTTTTTTTGCTGTTTAATCATAAATCCCATTGACTATAGAAATTAGGCGCATTTTTGGGCATTTTCGGCGCGTTTTACGTGCCAAAGAATTGACCTAACACTTATTTTTTTTACACGTCACATTTTTAAACAAAACGCGTCGTATGCACTAACGGCGCAATATACCATTGATGTCAATGGGACGCATAAACCAAGCATTTTTTACGTGTTTTTCGGCGTAACAAATGCACAAACAAAAGCACCAAATACCCACAATACATAACAATGATAAATAGAATGGGGGGCACCAAAGGGCAATTCCACACAGGGCCCCCTGTAGCCTAAGGCCGGCACTGCCCGTCCTCATTCCGTTCCAGCCACTTGTATACCGGTTTCGACACCAGAATGGTAGTGGATAAATCAACAATGAAACAGTTGGTTCAAATTTATGTATATTTTTTGCTTAAAGAGGCTCTGTCACCAGATTATCAAATCCCTATTTCCTATTGAATGTGATCGGCGCTGAAATGTAGATAACAGCAAAGTTATTTTTTTTGAAAAAAGATAATTTTTGCCCAAGTTATGAGCAATTTTATATTTATGCAAATGAGCTTTTCAATGGACAAAAAGTGTTTTCTCGTTTTACCAACTGAGCGTGTATTGTGTTTTTACCAACTGGGCGTGTTTACTGGTTTTACCAACTGGGCGTTGTGAATAGAAGTGTATGACGCTGACAAATCTGTGTCATACACTTCTCATAGTTCCCACCCAGCTTCTTTCACTGCAGACACACAGCGTGACGTCACCCACAGGTCCTTCAACCTTGGCGTCGGTCAGAGAAGATACATCGGCTCCAGGCGTCCGAGAGGGTAATATGCTCATCTCTAGGGAGTTTACTATGCTTACCTGCACACGGTGATGCTGTTGCAGATTCAACTGTACCCTCTGACGCCTGGAGCCGATGTGTCTTCTCTCTTCCGACGCCAAGGTTGAAGGACCTGTGGGTGACCTCATCGTTCCCACCCAGCTTCTTTCACTGCAGACACAGAGTGACGTCTGATTTGTCAGCGTCATACACTTCTATTCACAACGCCCAGTTGGTAAAACCATTAAACACGCCCAGTTGGTAAAAACACAATACATGCCCAGTTGGTAAAACGAGAAAACATGCCCAGTTGTCCATTGAAAAGCTAATTTGCATAAATATAAAATTGCTCATAACTTGGGCAAAAATTATCGTTTAAAAAAAAAAAAACTTTGCTGTTATTTACTTTGCCGTGCCGATCACATTCAATAGGAGATAGAGATTTGAAAATCTGGTGACAGAGCCTCTTTAAGGAGGGGATTACAGAAAGGCGACATACATGTCACCTTGCATATAGCTAACATGGCATGCCTCACTACACAGAATAGGAGGGGGTTTATATAGCATTTAGATGGAACACTTGTATCATACAATATTTTCTTTTTGGCTTGCAATTCAATTTATCCAGTTATCTTCTTATCTTCTTGTTATAGAAGGATGTGGGGGGCGTAATCTGTAAAGGGGGTTTTACACTGGCCGATTATCGTGCAGACAAGCATTCATATAACGCTCATTGTCGATAATTGCCCTGTGTAAACAGGGCAGCGATCAGCAGATGAATGAGCAAATGCTCAATCATCTGCTGGTCGTATCGTTTTAAAAAAGTGAAATATTGTGTAAACAGGGAGATGCGCTGCCGACATGATAATAATATATGGGGACGAGCGATCGGAGTAACGACCGCTCGTCCCCATCCATAGCTCCGTGTGACAGGAGCAAACGAGCACCGATCAACGATGTCTCGTTGATCAGTGCTCGCTGCAGCGGCCGATGTAAAAGGCCCATTAACCCCTTAGTGACCAACCTATTTTAGGCCTAATGACGAAGAATTTTTTTCCGTTTTTCCATCGTCGTATTTAAAGAGCTATAACTTTTTTATACATCTGTCGACATAGCTGTACGGGGACTTTTTTTTGCGGTATTAGTTGTATTGTTTTAATGGCACCATTTTGGGGTACACATAGTTTTTTTTATTAACTTTTATTAACTTTATTTGAGGGGAATCCAAAAAAAACAGCAATTCCGCCATTGTTTTATGCATTTTAAATTTACGCCGTTTACCATGCGGCATAAATAACATGTTACTTTTATTCTATGGGTCGGTACGATTACGGTGATACCACATATGTATTTTTTTTTTAATACTTTTGCACAATAAAAACACTTTTGAACTCAAATTATTTGTTTTTGCATCGTCGCTTTCCAAGAGCCATAACTTTTTTATTTTTTATTCAATTTAGTTATATGTGGGCTTGTTTTGGTGGGACGAGACATAGTTTTCATTGGTACTTTTTGGAGGTACATGGGTCTTATTGATTAATTTTTATTATTACTTTTTGGGGGAGGCAACGTAAAAAATAGCAATTCAACCATAGTGTTTTGCTTTTTGTTTTGTTTTTTACGGTGTTCACCTTGCGGTTTAAATTACAAGTTAACTTTATTGTTTTGGTCATTATGGTTGCGGTGATACCATATATGTGTACTTTTATTTCTTTTTTACACTTTTACTAAATAAAACCACTTTTTAATGGAAAAAAAATTTGTTTTTTTAACTGTAATCTTTATTAATAATTTTTATTTAACATTTATTACTTATTTTTTTAGTCTCACTAGGGGACTTCACTATGCGATCTTTAGATCGCAGATACAATGGTTTAGAATACTTAGTATACCAAAGCATTATTGCCTGTCTGTGTAAAACTGATGGGCAATCTATTAAGACGTGCCTCTGGCACGGACTAATAGTTATATAACCAGGGCAGGCCTGGGGGCCTTTGTTAGGGCCCCGGCTGCCATGAAACCCCATCGGAGGCCCGCGATTGCATTTGAAAGCTGCCGATGGGTGACAGAGGCAGCTTCATCCCTCTGTAAACTACTTAAGTGCTGCAGCCGCTATTGACCGCAGCTTTTACGGGATTAAACGACCACAATGTAAGTAAACTTCGATCACTACCGTTGGAGCAGGAGCCGAGCTGTCATCAGACAGCCGAGTAACTGCTCCAGCCTGCATGGGACACCCATGCAGGACATAGACTAGGCTTATGTAAAGAGGAGGCGGCCTAGCCTAAGGCACCTTAGGCTAGGCCTAAGTGGTATTGGTGGTCACCAAGGGATTCAATCTTGAGACTCCTGAGTCATTATGGGGTATTCAGCAACATTTTCTTTAAACTCAACAAAATATATTTCTTTAACCACTTAAGGACAGGGCCAATTTTGGCCTTGACGACAGAACATTTTTTTATATATTTCCCTCTTTGAATCCCGAGGCTAATAACTTTTTTCTTTTTTGTACGACGTAGTTGTAGGAGACTTTGTTTTTTGCGGGACGAGTTGTACTTTATGTAGGTACCATTTTTGGTAGAAATGCATTATCATTTAATTTATATACATTTTTATTTTGGCGAAAATGCCGAAAAAAAGCAGTTCCGCTGCAGTTTTATTATTTTATTTTTTTACACCATACACCAATCATCATAAATAATGTTATACATTTGTTGTACAGGTTGTTAAGGTCGTGATGATACAAAATATGTCTATATTATTTAATGTTTTGGGACTTATATTTTAAAAAGTTTATTTATTGTAAAAAAATTGTATTTCTGTGTATTTATTTTTACTATTTTTTTTAACTTAACATTCATTTTTTAAATTAATTTAACTTTTTTTTTAATCCCATAGAAGGTTTTTTAATTTTGATTTAGATTTTTTAACTGTAATGTACTGGCATATATCTATATGCCAGTACATTAGCCTGTGTACTGATTCTACACAGGCAGTTGTTAAGGCATACCTAAGTATGCCCTAACAACAGGAAATATGGTCAGAGAGCCCTGGGGTCCTTCAATGGACCCTAGGCTGCATGGCCATACCAGTTATGGGCGTTGATCGCGTCACATGGCTTTCTGTGACGCGATCAAAGGGCAGTCCCCCCTCCTCTTATTTACTTTGAATACCGCGATAAGCTTTGACCGCAGCATTCAAGGGGTTAACGGCAGAGAGAAGAGGTTTCTCTTCTCTACACCGTTAGAGCGGGGCTGCGGCTGTGTATTACTGCTGTTGCCCCGCCACTGATCGCGCGCAGACACGTCTGTCACATACCACGAGAATGCTCGTCCTAATGCGCAAAGTACCCGCCGCTAAGGGCGAGCATTCTCGTCCTGTGTCGGCAAGTAGTTAAGCATCAATTTGATATTGCAGGCAAAATGGAGTATAGAACACTCAGACAAAATGGCGGAGTTAGTTCATTTCTTTCAGGGCTTGTTTTTGCAGGATAGGCTGTAGTTTTTATTGGTAATATTTCGGGGTAAATGTGACTTTTTGATCACTTTTTATTCTATTGTTTGCATACCTCCCAACTTTCAAGTATCACAAAGAGGGACAATTTTTTTTCTTTTAAGCCACGCCTCTAATCCCACCCAATCCCCGCCCATACACACCCGATTCAGCTCACACAGTATCACTCTCCCAAATAGCTGCCCCTACACAGTATAATGCCCTCTAGCTGCCACCATACAGTATAATGCCCCATAGATGCACCCATACAGTATAAAGCCAACACAGATGGCCCGATACAGTATAAAGCCCACACATATTCTCCCATGCAGTATAATGCCCATACAGATGCTCCCATGCAGTATAATGCCCAAACAAATTTCCCCATACAGCATAACGCCCCCATAGCTGCCCCCATACAGTATAATGCCCCCTTAGCTGCCCCTAGTTCCAGTGCCCTTGTAGATAGTGACACAGTGCCCATGTAGGTAGTGCCACAGTATAATGCCCTCTTGCTGTCGCCATACAGTATAATGCCCCCATACAGTATAAGGCCAACACAAATGCCCCCATACAGTATAATGCCCATACAGATGCTCCCATGCAGTATAATGCCCAAACAAATTCCCCCATACAACATAATGCCCCATAGCTGCCCCATGCAGCATAATGCCCCCATAGCTGCCCCATACAGTAAAATGCCCATACAGATGCCACCATACAGTATAATGCCCCCATAGCTGCACCATACAGTATAATGCCCCATAACTGCCCCATACAGTATAAAGCCCCATAGCTGCCCCATACAGCTTAAAGCCCCCCTACATCATAATGCCTCAATAGCCTCCCCATACTGTATAATGACCCCATAGCTGCTTCATACAGTATAATGCCCCCCTAGCTGCCCTTATACAGTATAATACCCCCAAAACTGCCCCTAGTGCCAGTGCCCATATATAAAGTGCCAGTGCCCTCTTGATAGTGCCACAGTGCTCATGTAGATAGTGCCCCTATATATTGTTACAGTTTCCATGTTGCTAGTGCCACACCCCTGTAGATAGTGCTACCCCCACCCTGTAGACAGCGCCATTGAGACTCCCTCTAGAAGCGGAATCCCCAGCCAGAGCATAGGCCGGGGATTCCGCTCCTAGAGGGAAGCCCTGATGTTACTGTCCATATATGGACAGTGACTTCAGTGGATACTCCTTGAGCGAATCCCCGTTGCCGACTCTGGCCGGGGATTCCGCTCCAGGAGGAGCCACTGACGTCAATGTCCAGATCATCGGCAACAGGGATTCCGCTCAAGGAGTAGCCACTAATTCTGAAGCAGGAAACTATCAGCTCCCTGCTTCAGAATTAGTTCAGAGCAGAGGGAGCTCCTCGCTCGCCGAAGACTCCCCGGCATCGTTGCCAACTCCACTTCAGAAATTTCTGGACAACTGAGCTAAAAATCACGGACAGACCAAAAGTTTTACGGACACATTACAAAATCAAGAGTAAGGCCCCATGCACACGACCTTAGATTTCATCCGTAATTACGGACCCATTCATTTCTATAGCCGTAGAAACCTTCCGTAAAAAATAGGACATGTCCTATTTTTTTATTTTATGGGCCATGGTCCTATACTTTATAATGGGAGCACGGTCTGCAAATGCGGATGAATGTCCGCAGATGTCCGTGGCCGGCCGTGCCCATAATCGCACGGTCATGTGCATGAGGCCTCAGTGATAATAAAGAGCATAACTAACACCTTTTATAAGTGATCACACAAGTGGGATAGAAAAAAGAAAAGTACGGGCACAACTGAAGTTGAATTAAAAAACGATTAAAGTAAGGGCCTGTTCACATCAGCGTTCGCTTTCCGTTCCGGGGTCCGTCGGAGGTTCCCGTCAGTTGAATCCCGCAACGGAAAGTCAAACTGAAATCACAGCTTACGTTTCAGTCGACTGCGCTATTGATTCCGTCGGAAAAACAGAAACCTGCCGGAATGGTGACGAACGGAAACCATTAGCAATTTTTCCGTCACCATTGAAATCAATGGTGCCTGAAACGGAAGCTGAGGTTTCAGTTTGACTTTCCGTTGCGGGGTTCACCCGATGGAAACCTCCGACAGAACCCCGAAACGGAAAGCCAACGCTGTTGTGTACAGGCCCTAAGGCTTCTTTCACACTAGCATTAATATACGTTTATCTCTCTTCCGTCAGAGGAAGAGAGAACCGATACGTTAAACGGAAAGCAACGGTTCCATTAGAATTACCATTGCTTTCAATGGTAATTCTTTTGTATCAGTTGTTTTCCGTTTGTCTCCTTTCGCTAAGTTTCCGTTTTTTTTAAAGAAAACAAAAGTGCAGTCTGCAGAACTTTTATTTCCATTCAAAAGAACGGAAACCTAGCGAACGGAGACAAATGGAAAGCAACTGATACAAAAGAATTACCATTGAAAGCAATGGTAATTCTAATGGAGCCGTTGCTTTCCGTTCAACGTATCGATCCTCTCTTCCTCTGACGGAAGAGAAATAAACGTATATTAATGCTAGTGTGAACAAAGCCTAATACAACTAAGATATTAATAATATTTAAAAAAAGACAACAAAAAAAAGACCATGCTGGGCTTTGAACCAGCAACTTTCCATATGTAAGGAAGACAAGATGACCCCTACACTATAGAAGCCATCTTATTCAATATCTGCGAAACAGTAGTAGTTGAGGGATTATTCAAGAATAACAGGCACTATCTCAGTCTATCCTACCGGCAACGTCTGTCTGTCTGCTGCGTGTGGGTGGTGACTGGTCAGAGACTCACAGTCAGACTGGCTGCCGCATGCAGTGTGCACTGGGAGTGACTGTGAGACTCACCAGTCACAGCCCCGCTTGTAGCTTTCCCATGCTAATTAAGCACAGGAAAGCTACAAGCGGGGCTGTGACTGGTGAGTCGGACTCAAAATCCACCCGCAAAGTAGCACTGTGCCCGGGGAGCCCTCGGCGAGCGGAGGAGCTCCCTCTGCTCCTCCGCTATGAACCAATTCTGAAGCAGGGAGCTAATGGTTCCCTGCTTCAGAATTATTTTGACAGCGGGACATACCACCGGCCACCCGGTACAGCGGGACACCGCCCGGAATCCGGGACTGTCCGGTTGAATCCGGGACGGTTGGGAGGTATGTTGTTTGGGAGGAGATGTGACCTAAAACATCAATTCTGGCATTGTTTTTCAATTTTTTTTTTACAGAGTTCACTGTGCGGGATACCCTTGATTGCTATACTAATACATTCCACTACCTATGTAGTGCAATGTATTAAAGCTGTTACACCTGGCGCATTAGGCACTTGGCAAAATACTTGGCATCAAGAAAGGAACGTGCACATTGCAGAAATGCACTTCTGAATTACCACCATAAAAGGCTGCAGGAGTACTACCCTGAACATCCACCAATAAAATACTATACAGATGATTCAATAAGTTAAACTGTATGTAATTTTTAATGTTTTTTTTAGGTTCCTCATTCAGTGTGCAGTGAAAGCTGTGTTCCTGGATACAGAAAACTACGCAGAAAATCACAACAAAAATGTTGCAATGACTGCATTCTTTGTACTGAGGGTGAGATCACCAATACCACAGGTTAGTCTGGCATGGACTTAAAGGGGTTATGTGGGACCAAAATGAATTAGCAGTGTATTTACTGCATTATGTGCGTACACTCACTAATATACATTCCGGTGCCCCCTAGTGACACAGTCTTCCTGGATGACAACACATCTCTTCGTCATGTGACCGGCCCCACTGTACTCTATGTAATCGCTGTGGCACACACATGCAGCAGTAAATACACTGCTAATACTTTTCGGTCCCCACAAAACCCCTTTAAATATGGTTGACCATAATCTGTAATGTTTACCTGATGTTCAAATTTGTTCAATAATTTTGATATTGACAATAAAGAAAATATATTGGTTCATAGCCAAATAGGCTAGAGCATATGCATTTTCAGTCCTCTGTGTTACCAATTATTAATTTAGTGTTTTTACTTTATCCATGTCACTTATATAGTCCTAACTAGCTGTGCACATACGTGTTGAGTTCTCCTGAATCTTGTAGTTCTACAGAGAAGGCATCGGCTCCTCGACAATGACCTCTCGGATAATCCCACAAAATTGGAGTTTTATACCTTAGGAATGTAAAATAAAGTATAGCATACCTCCCAACCTTCCCAGATCCGGCAGGACAGTCCCGATTTCTCATCGCTGTCCCGGGTGGTCTGCAAAATGTCCTGCTAGGCGCTGCATCAAAACAGCTGATCGCTGCTGACTGCAGCAGCGATCAGAAGAAGGCAGGAGTCTTGCGGCAGTGTTCTAACTGGGAGCGATGCCGGCCCGGGAGTGGACCAGTCCAGTCACCTGACCTGTCATCTGACCTCACCGGGCAGGTGACTGGACTGGTCCACTCCCGGGCCGGCATCAACACCAGTGAGAACGCAGCTGCAAGACTCCTACCTTCTTGTGATGATGAGTGATGTCAAAGCAGAGCGGAGAGTGGCAGCAGTAGGACCGGCTACCTCTACCGCTCTCCCCTCTGGCGGCAATGTGGCACAAAGTATAAGGGGGTTGTGTTGCG
Organism: Rhinoderma darwinii; assembly: GCF_050947455.1. Taxonomy (NCBI): domain Eukaryota; kingdom Metazoa; phylum Chordata; class Amphibia; order Anura; family Rhinodermatidae; genus Rhinoderma; species Rhinoderma darwinii. The sequence goes on from NC_134696.1 coordinate 65,122,733, forward strand.
CTACCTACTGGGGGGCTGTGTGTGGAGCTATCTAAAAGGGGGCTGTGTGTGGAGCTATCTACAGGGGGGCTCTGTGTGGAGATAGAGATATCTACAGGGGAGCTGTGTGTGGCACTATCTACAGGGGGCTGTGTGTAGAGCTATCTACAGGGGGGCTGTGTGTGGCGCTATCTACAGGGGGATGTATGTGGAGCTATGTACATGGGGGCTGTGTGTGGAGTTATCTACTGGGGGACTGTGTGTGAAGCTATCTACAGGGGGGGCTGTGTGTGGAGCTATCTACAGGGGACTGTGTGTGGAGCTACCTACAGAGGGGCTGTGTCTGGAGCTATCTACAGGGGGCTGTATCTGGCGCTATCTACAGGGGGCTGTGTGTGGCACTATCTACAGGATGCTGTGTGTGGCACTATCTACTGGGGGGCTGTGTGTGGAGCTATCTACTGGAGGGCTATGTCTGGAGCTATCTACAGGGGGGCTGTGTGTGGCGCTATCTACAGGGGGGATGTATGTGGAGCTATGTACATGGGGGCTGTGTGTGGAGTTATCTACTGGGGGACTGTGTGTGAAGCTATCTACAGGGGGGGCTGTGTGTGGAGCTATCTACAGGGGACTGTGTGTGGAGCTACCTACAGAGGGGCTGTGTCTGGAGCTATCTACAGGGGGCTGTATCTGGCGCTATCTACAGGGGGCTGTGTGTGGCACTATCTACAGGGTGCTGTGTGTGGCACTATCTACTGGGGGCTTTGTGTGGAGCTATCTACTGGAGGGCTATGTCTGGAGCTATCTACAGGGGGCTGTGTGTGGAGCTATCTACAGGGGGGCTGTGCGTGACGCTATCTACAGGGGACTGTGTGTGGAGCTATCTACTGGGGGCCTGTGTGTGTCACGCTATCTACAGGGGGCTGTGTGTGTAGCTATCTACAGGGGGCTGTGTGTGGAGCTATCTACAGGGGGCTGTGTGCGGAGCTATCTACAGGGGACTGTGTGTGGAGCTATCTACAGGCAGCTGTGTCTGGAGCTATCTGATGGGGGGCTGTGTGTGGAGCAATCTACAGGTGGCTGTGTCTGGAGCAATCTACAGGGGGCTGTGTGTGGAGCTATCTACAGGGGACTGTGTGTGGAGCTATTTACAGGGGGCTGTGTGTGGCTCTATCTATAGGGGGCTGTGTGTGGAGCTAGCTACAGGGGGCTTTGTGTAGCGCTATCTACAGGGGGCTGTGTGTGGAGCTATCTACACGGGGCTGTGTGTGGCTCTATCTAAAGGGGGCTGTGTGTGGCACTATCTACAGGGGGGCTGTGTGTGGAGCTATCTACAGGGGTCTGTGTGTGGAGATATCTACAGGGGGGCTGTGTGGGGCTATCTAGAGCGGGCTGTGTGTGGTGCTATCTACAGTGGGCTGTGTGTGCAACTATCTACTGGGGGGCTGTGTGTGGGGCTATCTATATGGGGCTGTGTGTGGAGCTATCTACAGGGGGGCTGTATCTGCAGCTTTCTACAGGGGGCTTTGTGTGGTGCTTTCTACAGTGGAGCTGTGTGTGGCGCTGTCTACAGCGGGCTGTGTGTGGACTTATCTACTGGGGGGCTGTGTGTGGAGCTATCTGCAGGGGGGCTGTGTGTGGCGCTATCTACAGGGGGGGCTGTGTGTGGAGCTATCTACAGGGGGGCTGTATCTGGCTCTATGTACAGGGGGATGTATCTGGCATTATGTACAGGGGGGCTGTGTGTGGCGCTCTCTACAGGGGGCTGTGTGGAGCTATCTACAGGGGGGCTGTATCTGGCGCTATGTACAGGGGGGGCTGTATCTGGTGTTATGTACAGGGGGGCTGTGTGTGGCGCTATCTACAGGGGGCTGTGTGTGGAGCTATCTACTGGGGGCTGTGTGTGGTGCTATCTACAGGGGGCTGTGTTTGGAGGTATCTACAGTGGGGCTGTGTGTGGAGCTATCTACAGGTGGGCTGTGTGTGACGCTATCTACAGCGTGTGTGTGGCGCTGTCTACAGAGGGGCTGTGTGTGGAGCTAATTACAGGGGGGCTGTGTGTGGCGCTATCTACAGGGGGGCTGTGTGTGGAGCTATCTACATGGGGCCTGTATCTGGAGCTATCTATAGGGGGCTGTGTATGGAGCTATCTGCAGGGGGGCTGTGTGTGGAGCTATGTACAGGTGGGCTGTGTGTGACGCTATCTACAGCGTGTGTGTGGCGCTGTCTACAGAGGGGCTGTGTGTGGAGCTATCTACAGGGGGGCTGTGTGTGGCGCTATCTACAAGGCGGCCGTGTGTGGAGCAATCTACAGGTGGGCTGTGTGTGGCGCTATCTACAGGGGGGCTATGTGTTGAGCTATCTACTGGGGGGCTGAGTGTGGAGCTATCTACAGGGGGCTGTGTGTGGAGCTATCTACAGTGGGGTTGTGTGTGGAGCTATCTACAGGTGGTCTGTGTGTGACACTATCTACAGCGTGTGTGTGGCGCTGTCTACAGAGGGGCTGTGTGTGGAGCTACTTACAGGGGGGCTGTGTGTGGCGCTATATACAGGGGGGCTGTGTGTGGAGCTATCTACATGGGGCCTGTATCTGGAGCTATCTATAGGGGGCTGTGTATGGAGCTATCTGCAGGGGGGCTGTGTGTGGAGCTATGTACAGGTGGGCTGTGTGTGACGCTATCTACAGCGTCTGTGTGGCGCTGTCTACAGAGGGGCTGTGTGTGGAGCTATCTACAGGGGGGCTGTGTGTGGCGCTATCTGCAAGGCGGCCGTGTGTGGAGCAATCTACAGGTGGGCTGTGTGTGGCGCTATCTACAGGGGGGCTGTATCTGCAGCTATCTACAGGGGGCTGTGTGTGGTTCTATCTACAGGGGAGCTGTGTGTGGCGCTATCTACAGGGGGGGTTGTGTCTAACGCTGTGTACAGGGGGGCTGTATCTGGAGCTATCTACTGAGAGGCTGTGTGTGGAGCTATCTACAGGCGGCTGTGTGTGGCGCTATCTACAAGAGGGCTGTGTGTGGAGCAATCTACAGGTGGGCTTTGTGTGGCGCTAACTACAGGGGGGCTGTATGTGGTGCTATCTACAGGGGGCTGTGTCTGGCGCTATGTACAGGGGGGCTATGTGTGGAGCTATCTATAGGCGGCTGTGTCTGGAGCTATCTACAGGGGGGCTGTGTGTGGAGCAATCTACAGGGGGGCTGTGTGAGGAGCTATCTACAGGCGGCTGTCTGGAGCTATCTACAGGGGGGTTGTGTGTGGAGCAATCTACAGGGGGGCTGTGTGCGGAGCTATCTACAGGAGGACTGTATGTGGAGCTATCTACAGGGGGGCTGTATCTGGCACTATCTGCCGGGGGCTGTGTGTGGAGCAATCTACAGGCGGGCTGTGTGTGGAGCTATCTACAGGGGGCTGTGTGTGGAGCTATCTACACGGGGCTCTGTGTGGCTCTATCTATAGGGGGCTGTGTGTGGCACTATCTACAGGGGGGCTGTGTGTGGAGCTATCTATTGGGGTCTGTGTGTGGAGCTATCTACAGGGGGGCTGTGTGGGGCTATCTACAGCCGGCTGTGTGTGGGGCTATCTACAGTGGGCTGTGTGTGCAGCTATCTACTGGGGGGCTGTGTGTGGGGCTATCTATAGGGGGCTGTGCGTGGAGCTATCTACAGGAGGCTGTGTGTCGCGCCATCTACAGGGGGGCTGTATCTGCAGCTTTCTACAGGGGGCTGTGTGTGGCGCTATCTACAGGGGAGCTTTGTGTGGCGCTGTCTACAGCGGGCTGTGTGTGGACTTATCTACTGGGGGGCTGTGTGTGGAGCTATCTTCAGGGGGGCTGTGTGTGGCGCTATCTACAGGGGGCTGTGTGTGGAGCTATCTACAGGGGGGCTGTATCTGGCGTTATGTACAGGGGGGTCTGTGTGTGGCGCTCTCTACAGGGGGCTGTATGTGGAGCTATCTACAGGGGGGCTGTAACTGGCGCTATGTACAGGGGGGCTGTATCTGGTGTTATGTACAGGGGGGCTGTGTGTGGCGCTATCTACAGGGGGCTGTGTGTGGAGCTATCTACAGGGGGGCTGTAACTGGCGCTATGTACAGGGGGGCTGTATCTGGTGTTATGTACAGGGGGGCTGTGTGTGGCGCTATCTACAGGGGGCTGTGTGTGGAGCTATCTACTGGGGGCTGTGTGTGGTGCTATCTACAGGGGGCTGTGTTTGGAGGTATCTACAGGAGGGGTTGTGTATGGAGCTATCTACAGGGGGGCTGTGTGTGGTGCTATCTACAGGGGGGCTGTGTGTTGAGCGATCTACAGGGGGGCTGTGTGTGGAGCTATCTACAGGGGGCTGTGTGTGGAGCTATCTACAGTGGGGCTGTGTGTGGAGCTATCTACAGGTGGGCTGTGTGTGACGCTATTTACAGCTTGTGTGTGGCGCTGTCTACAGAGGGGGCTGTGTGTGGCGCTATCTACAGGGGGCTGTGTGTGGAGCTATCTACATGGGGCCTGTATCTGTAGCTATCTATAGGGGGCTGTGTGTGGAGCTATCTGCAGGGGGGCTGTGTGTGGAGCTATGTACAGGTGGGCAGTGTGTGACGCTATCTACACGTGTGTGTGTGTGGCGCTGTCTACAGAGGGGCTGTGTGTGGAGCTATCTACAGGGGGGCTGTGTGTGGCGCTATCTATAAGGCGGCTGTGTGTGGAGAAATCTACAGGTGGGCTGTTTGTGGCGCTATCTACAGGGGGGCTGTATCTGGAGCTATCTACTGAGAGGCTGTGTGGAGCTATCTACAGGGGGGCTGTGTGTGGAGCTATCTACTGGGGGCTGTGTGTGGTGCTATCTACAGGGGGCTGTGTGTGGAGCTATCTACAGGAGGGGATTGTGTGGAGCTATCTACAGGGGGGCTGTGTGTGGAGCTATCTACAGGGGGGCTGTCTGTGGAGCTATCTACAGGGGGCTGTGTGTGGCGCTATCTAATGGAGGGCTATGTGTGGAGCTATCTACAGCGGGCTGTGTCTGGCGCTATCTATAGGGGGCTGTGTGTGACGCTATCTACAAGGGGGTGTGTGTGGAGCTATCTAAAGGGGGCTGTGTCTGGTGCTATCTACAGGGGGCTGTGTGTGGAGCTATGTACAGGTGGGCAGTGTGTGACACTATCTACACGTGTGTGTGTGGCGCTGTCTACAGAGGGGCTGTGTGTGGAGCTATCTACTGGGGGGCTGTGTGTGGCGCTACCTATAAGGCGGCTGTGTGTGGAGAAATCTACAGGTGGGCTGTGTGTGGCGCTATCTACAGGGGGGCTGTATCTGGAGCTATCTACTGAGAGGCTGTGTGGAGCAATCTACAGGGGGGCTGTATCTGGCGCTATCTACAGGGGGCTGTGTCTGGCGCTATGTAAAGAGAGGCTGTGTGGAGCTATCTATAGGCGGCTGTGTCTGGAGCAATCTACAGGGGGGCTGTGTGAGGAGCTATCTACAGGCGGCTGTCTGGAGCTATCTACAGGGGGGTTGTGTGTGGAGCAATCTACAGGGGGACTGTGTGTGGAGCTATCTACAGGAGGACTGTATGTGGAGCTATCTACAGGGGGGCTGTATCTGGCACTATCTGCCGGGGGCTGTGTGTGGAGCAATCTACAGGCGGGCTGTGTGTGGAGCTATCTACAGGGGGCTGTGTATCGCGCTATCTACAAGGGGGCTGTATCTGGTGCTATGTACAGGGGGGCTGTGTGTGGATCAATCTACAGGGGGGGCTGTGTGTGGAACTATTAACAGTGGGGCTGTATCTACAGGGGGCTGTGTGTGGAGCTATCTACAAGGGGGCTGTGTGTGGTGCTAGCTACAGGGGGCTGTGTGTGGAGCTATCTACAGGGGGACTGTGTGTGGTGCTATCTACAGGGGGCTGTGTGTGGAGCTATCTACAGGGGGCTGTATCTGGAGCTATCTACAGGGGGCTGTGTGTGGAGTTATCCACAGGGGGGGGCTGAGTGTGTGACACTATCTACAGGGGGCTGTGTGTGGCGTTATCTACAGGAGGCTGTGTGTGGATATATCTACAGGGGGTTGTGTGATGAGCTACCTACAGGGGGCTGTGTGTGGAGCTATCTACTGGGGGGCTGTGTGTGGCGCTATCAACGGGGGGCTGTGTGTGATGCTTTTTACAGGGGGCTGTGTGTGGAGCTATCTACAGGGGGCTGTGTGTGGCACTATCTACAGGGGGGCTTAATCTGAAGCTATTTACAGGGGGCTGTGTGTGGAGCTATCTACAGGGAGGCTGTGTGTGGAGCTATCTACAGGGGGCTGTGTGTGGAGCTATCTACAGGGGGCTGTATCTGGAGCTATTTACAGGGGGTGCTGTGTGTGGAGCTATCTACAGGGGGCTGTGTGTGGAGCTATCTACAGGGGGGCTGTGTGAAGCTATCTACAGGGGGGCTGTGTGTGGCGCTATTTACAGGGGCTGTGTGTGGCGCTATCTACAGGGGGCTGTGTGTGGAGCTATCTACAGGGGGGCTGTGTGTGGAGCTATCTACAGGGGGGCTGTCTGTGGAGCTATCTACAGGGGGCTGTGTGTGGCGCTATCTAATGGAGGGCTATGTGTGGAGCTATCTACAGCGGGCTGTGTCTGGCGCTATCTATAGGGGGCTGTGTGTGACGCTATCTACAAGGGGCTGTGTGTGGAGCTATCTAAAGGGGGCTGTGTCTGGCGCTATCTACAGGGGGTTGTGTGTGGAGCTATATACAGGGGGCTGTGTGTGGCGCTATCCACAGGGGGGCTGTGTGTGGAGCTATCTACAGGGGGCTGTGTGTGGCGCTATCGACAGGGGGGGGGCTGCGTGTGGAGCTATCTACAGTGGGCTGTGTGTGGCGTTATCTACAGGGGTGAGTTTGTGTGGCGCTATCTACAGGGGGTTGTGTGTGGAGCTATCTATAGGGGGGCTGTATCTGGAAATATCTACAGGGTGGCTGTGTGTGGCGCTACTTACAAGGGGGGCTGTATCTGGTGCTATGTACAGGGGGGCTGTGTATGGCGCTATGTACAGGGTTCTGTGTGTGGAGCAATCTACAGGGGGCTGTGTGTGGAGCTATTTACAGTGGGGCTGTATTTACAGGGGGCTGTGTGTGGAGCTATCTAAAAGGGGGCTGTGTGTGGTGCTATCTACAGGGGGCTGTGTGTGGAGCTATCTACAGGGGGACTGTGTGTGGCGCTATATACAGGGGGCTGTGTGTGGAGCGATCTACAGGGGGGCTGTATCTGGAGCTATCTACAGGGGGCTGTGTGTGGAGTTATCCACAGTGGGGCTGAGTGTGTGACACTATCTACAGGGGGCTGTGTGTGGCGCTATCTATAGGGGGCTGTGTGTGGAGCTATCTACAGGGGGCTGTGTGTGGAGCTATTTACTTGGGGCTGTGTGTGGCGCTATCAACGGGGGGCTGTGTGTGACGCTTTTTACAGGGGGCTGTGTGTGGAGCTATCTACAGGGGGCTGTGTGTGGAGTTATTTACTTGGGGCTGTGTGTGTGATGCTATCAACAGGGGCTGTGTGTGGCGCTATCTACAGGGGGGCTGTATCTGAAGCTATTTACAGGGGGCTGTGTGTGGAGCTATCTACAGGGAGGCTGTGTGTGGAGCTATCTACAGGGGGCTGTGTGTGGAGCTATCTACAGGGGGCTGTATCTGGAGCTATTTACAGGGGGTGCTGTGTGTGGAACTATCTACAGGGGGCTGTGTGTGGAGCTATTTACAGGGGGGCTGTGTGAAGCTATCTACAGGGGGGCTGTGTGTGGCGCTATTTACAGGGGCTGTGTGTGGCGCTATCTACAGGGGGCTGTGTGCGGAGCTATCTACAGGGGGGCTGTGTGTGGAGCTATCTACAGGGGGGCTGTCTGTGGAGCTATCTACAGGGGGCTGTGTGTGGCGCTATCTAATGGAGGGCTATGTGTGGAGCTATCTACAGCGGGCTGTGTCTGGCGCTATCTATAGGGGGCTGTGTGTGACGCTATCTACAAGGGGCTGTGTGTGGAGCTATCTAAAGGGGGCTGTGTCTGGTGCTATCTACAGGGGGCTGTGTGTGGAGCTATCTACAGGGGGCTGTGTGTGGAGCTATCTACAGGGGGCTGTGTGTGTCGCTATCCACAGGGGGGCTGTGTGTGGAGCTATCTACAGGGGGCTGTGTGTGGCACTATCGACAGGGGGGGGGCTGCGTGTGGAGCTATCTACAGTGGGCTGTGTGTGGCGTTATCTACAGGGGTGTGTTTGTGTGGCGCTATCTACAGGGGGTTGTGTGTGGAGCTATCTATAGGGGGGCTGTATCTGGAAATATCTACAGGGTGGCTGTGTGTGGCGCTACTTGCAAGCGGGCTGTATCTGGTGCTATGTACAGGGGGCTGTGTATGGCGCTATGTACAGGGTTCTGTGTGTGGAGCAATCTACAGGGGGGCTGTGTGTGGAGCTATTTACAGGGGGGCTGTATTTACAGGGGGCTGTGTGTGGAGCTATCTACAAGGGGGCTGTGTGTGGTGCTATCTACAGGGGGCTGTGTGTGGAGCTATCTACAGGGGGACTGTGTGTGGCGCTATCTACAGGGGGCTGTGTGTGGAGCTATCTACAGGGGGGGGCTGTATCTGGAGCTATCTACAGGGGGCTGTGTGTGGAATTATCCACAGTGGGGCTGAGTGTGTGACACTATCTACAGGGGGCTGTGTGTGGCGCTATCTATAGGGGGCTGTGTGTGGAGCTATCTACAGGGGGCTGTGTGTGGAGCTATTTACTTGGGGCTGTGTGTGTGATGCTATCAACAGGGGCTGTGTGTGGAGCTATCTACAGGGGGGCTGTATCTGAAGCTATTTATAGGGGGCTGTGTGTGGAGCTATCTACAGGGTGGCTGTGTGTGGAGCTATCTACAGGGGGGCTGTGTGTGGAGCTATCTACAGGGGGGCTGTGTCTGGCGCTATGTACAGGGGGGCTGTATCTGGCGTTATGTACAGGGGGGCTGTGTGTGGCGCTCTCTACAGGGGGCTGTGTGGAGCTATCTACAGGGGGGCTGTATCTGGCGCTATGTACAGGGGGGCTGTATCTGGTGTTATGTACAGGGGGGCTGTGTGTGGCGCTATCTACAGGGGGCTGTGTGTGGAGCTATCTACTGGGGGCTGTGTGTGGTGCTATCTACAGGGGTCTGTGTTTGGAGGTATCTACAGGAGGGGTTGTGTATGGAGCTATCTACAGGGGGGCTGTGTGTGGTGCTATCTACAGGGGGGCTGTGTGTTGAGCTATCTACAGGGGGGCTGTGTGTGGAGCTATCTACAGGGGGCTGTGTGTGGAGCTATCTACAGTGGGCTGTGTGTGGAGCTATCTACAGGTGGGCTGTGTGTGACGCTATCTACAGCGTGTGTGTGGCGCTGTCTACAGAGGGGCTGTGTGTGGAGCTATCTACAGGGGGCTGTGTGTGGCACTATCTACAGGGGGGCTGTGTGTGGAGCTATCTACATGGGGCCTGTATCTGGAGCTATCTATAGGGGGCTGTGTGTGGAGCTATCTACAGATGGACTGTGTGTGGAGCTATCTACAGGAGGACTGTATGTGGAGCTATCTACAGTGGGGCTGTATCTGGCACTATCTGCCGGGGGCTGTGTGTGAAGCAATCTACAGGCGGGCTGTGTGTGGAGCTATCTACAGGGGGCTGTGTGTCGCGCTATCTACAAGGGGGCTGTATCTGGTGCTATGTACAGGGGGGCTGTGTGTGGAGCAATCTACAGGGGGGCTGTGTGTGAAGCTATTAACAGTGGGGCTGTATCTACAGGGGGGCTGTGTGTGGAGCTATCTACAAGGGGACTGTGTGTGGTGCTAGCTACAGGGGGCTGTGTGTGGAGCTATCTACAGGGGGATTGTGTGTGGCACTATCTACAGGGGGCTGTGTGTGGAGCTATCTACAGGGGGGCTGTATCTGGAGCTATCTACAGGGGGCTGTGAGTGGAGTTATCCACAGGAGGGGCTGAGTGTGTGACACTATCTACAGGGGGCTGTGTGTGGAGCTATCTACAGGGGGCTGTGTGTGGCGCTATCGACAGGGGGGTGTGGCTGCGTGTGGAGCTATCTACAGTGGGCTGTGTGTGGCGTTATCTACAGGGGTGTGTTTGTGTGGCGCTATCTACAGGGGGTTGTGTGTGGAGCTATCTATAGGGGGGCTGTATCTGGAAATATCTACAGGGTGGCTGTGTGTGGCGCTACTTACAAGCGGGCTGTATCTGGTGCTATGTACAGGGGGGCTGTGTATGGCGCTATGTACAGGGTTCTGTGTGTGGAGCAATCTACAGGGGGGCTGTGTGTGGAGCTATTTACAGGGGGGCTGTATTTACAGGGGGCTGTGTGTGGAGCTATCTATAAGGGGGCTGTGTGTGGTGCTATCTACAGGGGGCTGTGTGTGGAGCTATCTACAGGGGGACTGTGTGTGGCGCTATCTACAGGGGGCTGTGTGTGGAGCTATCTACAGGGGGGCTGTATCTGGAGCTATCTACAGGGGGCTTTGTGTGGAGTTATCCACAGTGGGGCTGAGTGTGTGACACTATCTACAGAGGGCTGTGTGTGGCGCTATCTATAGGGGGCTGTGTGTGGAGCTATCTACAGGGGGCTGTGTGTGGAGCTATTTACTTGGGGCTGTGTGTGTGATGCTATCAACAGGGGCTGTGTGTGGAGCTATCTACAGGGGGGCTGTATCTGAAGCTATTTACAGGGGGCTGTGTATGGAGCTATCTACAGGGTGGCTGTGTGTGGAGCTATCTACAGGGGGGCTGTGTGTGGAGCTATCTACAGGGGGGCTGTGTCTGGCGCTATGTACAGGGGGCTGTATCTGGCGTTATGTACAGGGGGGCTGTGTGTGGCGCTCTCTACAGGGGGCTGTGTGGAGCTATCTACAGGGGGGCTGTATCTGGCGCTATGTACAGGGGGGCTGTATCTGGTGTTATGTACAGGGGGGCTGTGTGTGGCGCTATCTACAGGGGGCTGTGTGTGGAGCTATCTACTGGGGGCTGTGTGTGGTGCTATCTACAGGGGTCTGTGTTTGGAGGTATCTACAGGAGGGGTTGTGTATGGAGCTATCTACAGGGGGGCTGTGTGTGGTGCTATCTACGGGGGGGCTGTGTGTTGAGCTATCTACAGGGGGGCTGTGTGTGGAGCTATCTACAGGGGGCTGTGTGTGGAGCTATCTACAGTGGGGCTGTGTGTGGAGCTATCTACAGGTGGGCTGTGTGTGACGCTATCTACAGCGTGTGTGTGGCGCTGTCTACAGAGGGGCTGTGTGTGGAGCTATCTACAGGGGGCTGTGTGTGGCACTATCTACAGGGGGGCTGTGTGTGGAGCTATCTACATGGGGCCTGTATCTGGAGCTATCTATAGGGGGCTGTGTGTGGAGCTATCTACAGATGGACTGTGTGTGGAGCTATCTACAGGAGGACTGTATGTGGAGCTATCTACAGGGGGGCTGTATCTGGCACTATCTGCCGGGGGCTGTGTGTGAAGCAATCTACAGGCGGGCTGTGTGTGGAGCTATCTACAGGGGGCTGTGTGTCGCGCTATCTACAAGGGGGCTGTATCTGGTGCTATGTACAGGGGGGCTGTGTGTGGAGCAATCTACAGGGGGGCTGTGTGTGAAGCTATTAACAGTGGGGCTGTATCTACAGGGGGGCTGTGTGTGGAGCTATCTACAAGGGGACTGTGTGTGGTGCTAGCTACAGGGGGCTGTGTGTGGAGCTATCTACAGGGGGATTGTGTGTGGCACTATCTACAGGGGGCTGTGTGTGGAGCTATCTACAGGGGGGCTGTATCTGGAGCTATCTACAGGGGGCTGTGTGTGGAGTTATCCACAGGGGGGCTGAGTGTGTGACACTATCTACAGGGGGCTGTGAGTGGCGTTATCTACAGGGGGCTGTGTGTGGATATATATACACAGAGGGCTGTGTGATGAGCTATCTACAGGGGGCTGTGTGTGGAGCTATCTACTGGGGGGCTGTGTGTGGCACTATCAACAAGGGGCTGTGTGTGACGCTTTTTACAGGGGGCTGTGTGTGGAGCTATCTACAGGGGGCTGTGTGTGGAGATATTTACTTGGGGCTGTGTGTGTGATGCTATCAACAGGGGCTGTGTGTGGCGCTATCTACAGGGGGGCTGTATCTGAAGCTATATACAGGGGGCTGTGTGTGGAGCTATCTACAGGAGGCTGTGTGTGGAGCTATCTACAGGGGGCTGTGTGTGGAGCTATCTACAGGGGGCTGTATCTGGAGCTATCTACAGGGGGTGCTGTGTGTGGAGCTATCTACAGGGGCCTGTGTGTGAAGCTATCTACAGGGGGGCTGTGTGAAGCTATCTACAGGGTGGCTGTGTTTGGCGCTATTTACAGGGGCTGTGTGTGGCGCTATCTACAGGGGGCTGTGTGTGTAGCTATCTACAGGGGGGCTGTGTGTGGAGCTATCTACAGGGGGGCTGTCTGTGGAGCTATCTACAAGGGGCTGTGTGTGGCACTATCTACTGGAGGGCTGTGTGTGGCGCTATTTACAGGGGCTGTGTGTGGCGCTATCTACAGGGGATTGTGTGTGGCACTATCTACAGGGGGCTGTGTGTGGAGCTATCTACAGGGGGGCTGTATCTGGAGCTATCTACAGGGGGCTGTGTGTGGAGTTATCCACAGGGGGGGCTGAGTGTGTGACACTATCTACAGGGGGCTGTGAGTGGCGTTATCTACAGGGGGCTGTGTGTGGATATATATACAGGGGGCTGTGTGATGAGCTATCTACAGGGGGCTGTGTGTGGAGCTATCTACTGGGGGGCTGTGTGTGGCACTATCAACGGGGGGCTGTGTGTGACGCTTTTTACAAGGGGGCTGTGTGTGGAGCTATCTACAGGGGGCTGTGTGTGGAGTTATTTACTTGGGGCTGTGTGTGTGATGCTATCAACAGGGGCTGTGTGTGGTGCTATCTACAGGGGGGCTGTATCTGAAGCTATTTACAGGGGGCTGTGTGTGGAGCTATCTACAGAAGGCTGTGTGTGGAGCTATCTACAGGGGGCTGTGTGTGGAGCTATCTACAGGGGGCTGTATCTGGAGCTATCTACAGGGGGTTCTGTGTGTGGAGCTATCTACAGGGGCCTGTGTGTGAAGCTATCTACAGGGGGGCTGTGTGAAGCTATCTACAGGGGGGCTGTGTGTGGCGCTATTTACAGGGGCTGTGTGTGGCGCTATCTACAGGGGGCTGTGTGTGTAGCTATCTACAGGGGGGCTGTGTGTGGAGCTATCTACAGGGGGGCTGTCTGTGGAGCTATCTACAGGGGGCTGTGTGTGGCGCTATCTACTGGAGGGCTGTGTGTGGCGCTATTTACAGGGGCTGTGTGTGGCGCTATCTACAGGGGGCTGTGTGTGGAGCTATCTACAGGGGGCTGTGTGTGGAGCTATCTACAGGGGGGCTGTCTGTGGAGCTATCTACAGGGGGCTGTGTGTGGTGCTATCGACAGGGGGGGCTGCGTGTGGAGCTATCTACAGTGGGCTGTGTGTGGCGTTATCTACAGGGGTGTGTTTGTGTGGCGCTATCTACAGGGGGCTGTGTGTGGAGCTATCTACAGGGGGGCTGTATCTGGAAATATCTACAGGGTGGCTGTGTGTGGCGCTACTTACAAGGGGGCTGTATCTGGTGCTATGTACAGGGGGGATGTGTATGGCGCTATGTACAGGGTTCTGTGTGTGGAGCAATCTACAGGGGGGCTGTGTGGAGCTATTTACAGGGGGGCTGTATTTACAGGGGGCTGTGTGTGGAGCTATCTACAAGGGGGCTGTGTGTGGTGCTATCTACAGGGGGCTGTGTGTGGAGCTATCTACAGGGGGACTGTGTGTGGCGCTATCTACAGGGGGCTGTGTGTGGAGCTATGTAATGTCCGTGGCTGCGGGCTGTCAGCTCCAGCCTCCCGCTGACAGCCGCAGCCACGAGTCGGCAAGCGCTGGCCCCAGCCTCCTCCTCAGGAGTCGCCAGCGCTTGCATCCACTCACCTCCGCCGGAGCCCGCTCTCTTAAAGGGGCAGCGCGCGCACCGGACATCTTTGACCCGTGAGTACCCTGGGCTATAAGAGGGGTCCAGCCCCCTAGTTCGATGCCTGAGCGTTGTTAGTTTTCCCAGTCTGTCTTGCAAATGGTCCCTTAGTGTTTCCCGTTCCTGTTGTTACCCGTACCTTGTTCCCCGTTCCTGTTTCCCGTGCTTTGCCCTAGTATCTAGTCGTGCCACGTCCTGTGTCATCTGCCACGTCCAGAGGAATCTGCCACGTCCTGTGTCATCTGCCACGTCCGGAGGAATCCGCTACTTTCTGTGTCATATGCCACGTCAGGAGGAATCCGCCACGTCAGGAGGAATCCGCCACGTCCTGTGTCATCTGCCACGTCCGGAGGAATCCGCCACGTCCGGAGGAATCCACCACGTCCTGTGTTATCTGCCACATCCGGAGGAATCCGCCACGTCTGGCGCAACTTGCGGCTCCTGTGTCATCCGCCACGTTTGGCGCCATCTGCTGCACCCATCTCATCTGTGCCAGAGCTGCGGCCACCATCTGGACTATTCAGGTACCCTTGTGCGGGACATTGTATTTCTGGGCTGTCCTGTTGTTTGGCCAGCTGCCTCCCCGCTGCGGCGGTACGGCCTAGTGGGTCCACTAACCCGCTTCGTGACAGTACGTCAGGCCATGGACCCCGCTGGTCAACCTGAGACGTTGACTACACAAGCCATGCTGGCTGAGATGGAGGATCTCCAGTCACGACAAGACCAGCTCCTCCTGTCGGTGAACGGCATAGCCCATCGGCTGCTTGCTCCGTCCACAGTCATCACCGCACCCGTTCCTGCGGTTCCGCCTGCTACACCTCCTGTCTGTACCGGTACCAACCCCCTGTGTTTCTTGCCGCTACCTCCACGCTATGACGGAGATCCGAGGTCCTGCAGGGGATTTTTGAATCAGTGCCTGATCCATTTCAGACTACATGCCAGGTCCTTCAGCTCGGATGACATCCGGATCGCCTTTATCATCTCTCTCCTTACCGGCAAAGCCCTGGCATGGGCCAATCCTCTGTGGGAACATCAGGGACCTGAGACCCGGGACTTGCAGTGCTTCTTACGGACCTTCCGCTCGATCTTTGAGGAACCCGGAAGAGTTTCTTCGGCTGCTGCATCCCTGCTAACCCTACACCAGGGAGACCTCTCCGTGGGCGAGTATGCCATTCAGTTCCGTATCTTGGCTGCTGAATTGACCTGGAACAACGAGGCTTTGGTGGCTACATTCTGGCAGGGACTGTCTTCAGGGATCAAGGACGAGCTGGCTGCTCGCGATCTGCCATCTACCCTGGACGATCTTATCCTACTCGCCTCCCGCATCGACATGAGGATCCGGGAACGTTCCCAAGAGGTTCTCCGGGAGAGAGAACTTCCTAGGCTGGATTCTGCTGTCCCGCAATCCTCCTCAGTCATCCCACCAGAGTACCCGATGCAGAGTAATTATGTTAAATTGTCTACCCAGGAGAAACAACACAGACGCACTTCTGGACTTTGTTTGTATTGCGGCCATGGAGGCCATATTGTGCGTCTGTGCCCCCAGAGGCCTGAGAGACCCCATTGCCTAGGATTGGTTGGAGAGACAACACTAGGTGGAACAGAATCTAACAGAGGATTCGCTTCCAAACTGACTATTCCTGTGACCCTAGTATCCGGCGAGAGGACGCATCAAGTTTCTGCCTATCTTGACTCTGGGTCTGCGGCAAATTTCATCCAGAAAGAGCTTGTGGATCATCTTCAGCTGCCCACAGTTCCCCTGGAGACATCTTTGGCTGTGGCCTCAGTTAATAGACTGCCTCTGCCTGATCCCATTATCTCTAAAACCAAGCCGTTGAAGCTCCAGGTTGGAGTACTTCACTCTGAATTTATTTCGTTCCTTGTTTTGCCCAAGGCCATCAATCCTGTTCTGCTGGGCCTGCCTTGGCTTCGACTTCATGCCCCAGTCCTGGACTGGAATTCTGGAGAGGTTCTCCAATGGGGCTCCAAGTGCCATGGTCGTTGTCTGTTGCAGATCCATCCTGTCAAGCCTTCTCTGCCTCAGTCGCTGTCGGGACTGCCTCCCCATTTTGCTCAGTATGCAGATGTTTTCAGCAAAAAGGAGGCTGAGACGCTGCCTCCACATCGCACCTATGACTGCCCCATTGAACTGGTTCCTAATGCCTCTCTTCCCCGTGGACGGGTACATCCTCTCTCCTTGCCTAAGTCTCTATCCATGTTGGCCTATATAAAGGAGAATCTGGAGAGGGGTTTTATACGAAAATCTTCCTCCCCGGCCGGGGCTGGATTCTTCTTCGTTAAAAAGAAGGATGGATCCCTTCGTCCCTGCATTGACTACAGAGGCCTCAACCTGATCACAGTTAAGAACAAATACCCGTTGCCACTCATCTCTGAGCTATTTGATCGCATACGTGGGGCCAAAATTTTTTCTAAGCTAGACCTGCGTGGGGCTTACAATCTAGTCCGGATTCGCCGGGGTGACGAATGGAAGATGGCATTTAACACCCGGGATGGGCACTACGAATACCTGGTGATGCCCTTCGGACTGTGTAACGCTCCAGCAGTGTTTCAGGAGTTCGTTAACGACATCTTCCGAGAACTACTCTATGTCTGTGTTGTTGTTTATCTCGATGATATTTTGATTTTCTCCCCAGATCAGACGACTCATCGGAGGCATGTTCGTCAGGTTCTACTACGATTGAGGGAGAATCATTTATACGCCAAGCTGGAGAAGTGCGTCTTTGAGAAGAGTTCTCTGCCCTTCCTGGGCTACATCATCTCGGATCAAGGCCTCAAGATGGATCCTGAGAAGGTGAAGGCTGTCCTGGAGTGGCCACGTCCCCAAGGCTTAAGGGCCATACAGCGGTTCCTGGGATTCACCAATTTCTACCGGCAGTTTATTCCTAACTTCTCTTCTCTGACGTCTCCCATCTCGACCCTTACCAAGAAGGGTGTGAACGCCAAAGTGTGGACTCCAGAGGCAGAGTCTGCATTTAATAGCCTGAAGAGTGCCTTCACTTCAGCCTCGATCCTCCATCACCCTAACGTATCTCGGCAGTTCTCACTGGAAGTGGACGCTTCCTCTGTCGGTGCAGGTGCACTTCTGTTCCAGAGGAGCTCCAAAGGAAAGGCTGTAGTATGTGGCTACTACTCTAGACTGTTTTCCTCTGCTGAGCGCAATTACTCCATTGGAGATCGGGAGCTGCTGGCCATCAAATTGGCTCTGGAGGAGTGGAGATATCTTCTGGATGGCGCTGCTCACCCAATCCTGATCTTCACCGACCACAAGAACCTCACTTACCTTCAGTCCGCTCAAAGACTTAATCCTCGTCAAGCCAGGTGGTCGCTGTTCTTCACCCGTTTTCTGTTTGCGCTCCACTACCGTCCCGCGGACAAGAATGTGAGGGCAGATGCCCTGTCCAGATCGTTTGAGACGGAAGACACGGTGGAGTCCCTCCAGACCATCATAGACCCGTCCTGCATCGTCACTGCTAATCCTCTGCAGGTTAAAGACATCCCTCCTGGGAGGACTTTTGTTCAGTTTGCGGACAGGAGAAGAATTCTCCGCTGGGGACATAGTTCTAAACTTGCTGGGCACGCCGGTGTCCGTAAAACCCGAGACCTGATCACTCGTCACTTTTGGTGGTCCACGCTACATAAGGATGTTCTGGACTTTGTCTCTTCTTGCACGGTGTGTGCCTCTAACAAAGTGACTCACAGCAAGCCTGCCGGCCTGCTTCAACCTCTGCCTGTACCCAATGCCCCCTGGCAGCACATTGCGATGGACTTCGTCACTGACCTTCCCCCCTCAGCAGGATGTAACACTGTCTGGGTGGTGGTGGACCGGTTCTCTAAGATGGCTCATTTTATCCCGCTGACCGGCCTACCTTCTGCTCCTCATCTGGCAAGTCTCTTCATCCAGCACATCTTCCGCTTGCATGGCTTGCCTCTTCACATTGTGTCCGACCGGGGGGTTCAGTTTACCTCTAAGTTCTGGAGAGCCCTCTGTAAACTCCTGGATGTGAGATTGGACTTTTCCTCTGCCTATCACCCCCAGTCCAATGGGCAAGTTGAGAGGATCAACCAGATCATGGAAAATTATCTCCGTCATTTCATCTCTTCACAGCACGATAACTGGGTACAGCTTCTACCATGGGCCGAATTTTCTTACAACAACCACACAAGTGAGTCCACCACTTCCTCCCCGTTTCACATCGTCTACAGTAAACATCCCAGAGTCCCTTTTCCTGTGTTGACTTCATCCCAGGTTCCCGCTGCTGACTCTGCATATGGGGACTTCCTGCAAATCTGGCAACAGACCCGGTCCTCTATTTTGCTGGCAGTAGATCGCATGAAGCGAAAGGCAGATACTAAGAGAAGAGAGCCGCCTCAGTATCTTCCGGGGACTAAAGTCTGGCTGTCCTCTCAGAACATTCGCTTGAAGATGCCCTCATACAAGTTCGCTCCCAGGTTCCTTGGACCATTCGAGGTCCTGCAGCAGATCAACCCTGTCGCCAACAAGCTTCGGCTGCCTCCTACCCTCAGGATTCCCAACTCCTTGCACGTCTCCCTCCTGAAGCCTGTGATCCTAAACCGCTATTCCAAGACTCCCAGCCCTGCGGTTGCTCCCAGCGGCTCCTCGGACATCTTTGAGGTAAAGGAGATCTTGGACACCAAGAGAGTGAGAGGAAAGACCTTGTATTTGGTGGATTGGAGGGGGTTTGGTCCCGAAGAGACATCCTGGGAGCCAGAGGAGAACCTCAATGCCCCTACTCTTCTAAAGAAGTTTCTCTCTCGCTCCGGTCCCAAGAAGAGGGGGCGTAAGAGGGGGGATACTGTAATGTCCGTGGCTGCGGGCTGTCAGCTCCAGCCTCCCGCTGACAGCCACAGCCACGAGTCGGCAAGCGCTGGCCCCAGCCTCCTCCTCAGGAGACGCCAGCGCTTGCATCCACTCACCTCCGCCAGAGCCCGCAGGGTGCACGCGCACGCTCGTCCCCGCTCTTAAAGGGGCAGTGCACCGGACATCTTGAATGACCTTTGACCCGTGAGTACCCTGGGCTATAAGAGGGGTCCAGCCCCCTAGTTCGATGCCTGAGCGTTGTTAGTTTTCCCAGTCTGTCTTGCAAATGGTCCCTTAGTGTTTCCCATTCCTGTTGTTACCCGTACCTTGTTCCCCGTTCCTGTTTCCCGTGCTTTGCCCTAGTATCTAGTCGTACCACGTCCTGTGTCATCTGCCACGTCCAGAGGAATCTGCCACATCCCGTGTCATCTGCCACGTCCGGAGGAATCCGCTACTTTCTGTGTCATCTGCCACGTCCGGAGGAATCCGCCACGTCCTGTGTCATCTGCCACGTCCGGAGGAATCTGCCACATCCGGAGGAATCCACCACGTCCTGTGTTATCTGCCACATCCGGAGGAATCCGCCACGTCTGGCGCAACTTGCGGCTCCTGTGTCATCCGCCACGTTTGGCGCCATCTACTGCACCCATCTCATCTGTGCCAGAGCTGTGGCCACCATCTGGACTATTCAGGTACCCTTGTGCGGGACATTGTATTTCTGGGGTGTCCTGTTGTTTGGCCAGCTGCCTCCCCGTTGCGGCGGTACGGCCTAGTGGGTCCACTAACCCGCTTCGTGACAAGCTATCTACAGGGGGGCTGTATCTGGAGCTATCTACAGGGGGGCTGTGTGTGGAGTTATCCACAGGGGGCTGAGTGTGTGACACTATCTACAGGGGGCTGTGTGTGATGCTATCAACAGGGGCTGTGTGTGGAGCTATCTACAGGGGGGCTGTGTGTGGAGCTATTTACAGGGGGCTGTGTGTGGAGCTATCTACAGGGGGGCTGTATCTGGAGCTATCTACAGGGGGTGCTGTGTGTGGAGCTATCTACAGGGGGCTGTGTGTGGAGCTATCTACAGGGGGGCTGTGTGGAGCTATCTACAGGGGGCTGTGTGTGGCGCTATTTACAGGGGCTGTGTGTGGCGCTATCTACAGGGGACTGTGTGTGGAGCTATCTACAGGGGGGCTTTGTGTGGAGCTATCTACAGGGGGGCTGTCTGTGGAGCTATCTACAGGGGGCTGTGTGTGGCGCTATCTACTGGAGGGCTGTGTGTGGAGCTATCTACAGGGGGCTGTGTCTGGCGCTACCCAAAGGGGGGCTGTGTGTGGAGCTATCTACAGGGGGCTGTGTGTGGAGCTATCTACAGGGGGGCTGTGTGTGGAGCTATCTACAGCCGGCTGTGTGTGGCGCTATCTACAGGGGAGCTGTGTGTGGCGCTGTCTACAGCGGGCTGTGTGTGAACTTATCTACTGGGGGCTGTGTGTGGAGCTATCTACAGGGGGTCTGTGTGTGGCGCTATCTACAGGGGGGCTTTGTGTGGAGCTATCTAGAGGGGGGTTGTATCTGGCGCTATGTACAGGGGGGCTGTATCTGGCGTTATGTACAGGGGGCTGTGTGTGGCGCTATCTACAGGTGGCTGTGTGTGGAGCTATCTACTGGGGGCTGTGTGTGGTGCTATCTACAGGGGGCTGTGTGTGGAGCTATCTACAGGAGGGGATTGTGTGGAGCTATCTACTGGGGGGCTGTGTGTGGAGCTATCTACAGGGGGGCTGTGTGTTGAGCTATCTACAGGGGGCTGTGTGTGGAGCTATTTACTTGGGGCTGTGTGTGGTGCTATCTACAGTGGGCTGTGTGTGGTGCTATCTACAAGGGGGCTGTATCTGGTGCTATGTACAGGGTGCTGTGTGTGGAGCAATCTACATTGGGGCCGTGTGTGGAGCTATCTACAAGGGGACTGTGTGTGGTGCTATCTACAGGGGGACTGTGTGTGGCGCTATCTACAGGCGGCTGTGTGTGGCGCTATCTACAAGGCGGCTGTGTGTGGAGCAATCTACAAGGGGGCTGTGTGTGGAGCTATCTACAGGCGGCTGTGTGTGGCGCTATCTACAAGGGGGCTGTGTGTGGAGCAATCTACAGGGGGTTGTGTGTGACGCTATCCACAGGGGGGCTGTATCTGGCGCTATCTACAGGGGGCTGTGTCTGGCGCTATGTACAGGGGGGCTGTGTGTGGAGCTATCTACAGGCGGCTGTGTCTGGAGCTATCAGCAGGGGGACTGTGTGTGGAGCAATCTACAGGTGGCTGTGTGTGGAGCTATCTACTGGGGGCTGTGTGTGGTGCTATCTACAGGGGGCTGTGTGTGGAGCTATCTACAGGAGGGGATTGTGTGGAGCTATCTACAGGGGGGCTGTGTGTGGAGCTATCTACAGGGGGGCTGTGTGTTGAGCTATCTACAGGGGGCTGTGTGTGGAGCTATTTACTTGGGGCTGTGTGTGGTGCTATCTACAGTGGGCTGTGTGTGGTGCTATCTACAAGGGGGCTGTATCTGGTGCTATGTACAGGGGGCTGTGTGTGGAGCAATCTACATTGGGGCCGTGTGTGGAGCTATCTACAAGGGGACTGTGTGTGGTGCTATCTACAGGGGGACTGTGTGTGGCGCTATCTACAGGCGGCTGTGTGTGGCGCTATCTACAAGGCGGCTGTGTGTGGAGCAATCTACAAGGGGGCTGTGTGTGGAGCTATCTACAGGCGGCTGTGTGTGGCGCTATCTACAAGGGGGCTGTGTGTGGAGCAATCTACAGGGGGTTGTGTGTGACGCTATCCACAGGGGGGCTGTATCTGGCGCTATCTACAGGGGGCTGTGTCTGGCGCTATGTACAGGGGGGCTGTGTGTGGAGCTATCTACAGGCGGCTGTGTCTGGAGCTATCAGCAGGGGGACTGTGTGTGGAGCAATCTACAGGGAGGCTGTGTGTGGAGCTATCTACACCGTGTTCCAAATTATTATGCACATTGGTTTTAAGTGTCATAAACATTTAATTATTAGTTTTTCAATTAAACTCATGGATGGTATTGTGTCTTAGGGCTCTTTGGATCATTGTAATCAATCTCAGACACCTGTGATAATTAGATTGCCAGGTGTGCCCAATCAAAGGAAAACTACTTAAGAAGGACGTTCCACATTATTAAGCAGGCAACAGGTTTCAAGCAATATGGGAAAGAAAAAGGATATCTCTGCTACCGAAAAGCGTGAAATAGTGCAATACCTTGGACAAGGTATGAAAACATTGGATTTTTAAAGAAAACGTAGGCGTGATCATCGTACTGTGAAAAGATTTGTGACTGATTCAGAGCACAGACGGGTTAGTTCAGATAAAGGCATAATGAGGAAGGTTTCTGCCAGACAAATTAATAGGATTAGGAGAGCAGCTGCTAAAATGTCATTGCAAAGCCCCAAACAGGTATTTGAAGCCGCTGGTGCCTCTGGAGTCCTGCGAAACTCAAGGTGTAGGATCCTCCAGAGGTTTGCAAGTGTGCATAAAGCTATTATTCGGCCACCCCTAAACAATGCTCACAAACAGAAACGGTTGCAGTGGGCTCAGAAATACATGAAGACTAATTTTCAAACCGTGTTGTTTACTGATGAGCGCCGTGCAACCCTGGATGGTCCAGATGGATGGAGTAGTGGATGGTTGGTGAATGGCCACCATGTCCCAACAAGGCTGCGACGTCAGCAAGGAGGTGGCGGAGACATGTTTTGGACTGGAATCATGGGGAGAGAGCTGGCAGGCCCCTTTAGGGTCCCTGACGGTGTGAAAATTACCTCTGCAAAGTACGTAGAGTTTATGACTGACCACTTTCTTCCGTGGTACAAAAAGAAGATCCGTGCCTTCCATAGCAAAATTATCTTCATGCATGACAATGCACCATCTCATGCTGCAAAGAATACCTCTGTGTCATAGGTTGCTATGGGCATAAAAGGAGAGAAACTCATGGTGTGGCCCCCATGTTCTCCTGACCTCAACCCTATTGAGAACCTTTGGGGCATCCTCAAGGAAAATATCTATGAGGGTGGGAGGCAGTTCACATCAAAACAGAAGCTCTGGGAGGTTATTCTGACATCCTGCAAAGATATTCAAGCAGAAACTGTCCAAATACTCACAAATTCAATCGATGCAAGAATTGTAAAGGTGATATCAAAGAAGGGGTCCTATGTTAACATGTAACTTGGCCTGTTAAGTTTTTTTTTATTGAATGAGCTTTTGAATTCTGTAAATTTGACCTCCTGATGCTGCAAATTCAAGAAATTACCATTTTAGTTCTCTTTACAACCTTTAAAATGTTTTGATCTCTGTTGTGCATAATAATTTGAAACAGTGCATTTTGAGTTTTTTCCTTCTAAAAAAAAATCTGTTATCATTAGGAGATTTGTTCAATAAAATTTGCAATACACTCCAACGGTTGATAGCTTGAAGATTATACTGACAGTCATTTGCATCGACTATTTAGGAAAATCAGCGAAAAATAACATTTGCATAATAATTTGGAATGCGGTGTACAGGCGGCTGTGTCTGGAGCTATCTACAGGGGGGCTGTGTGTGGAGCAATCTACAGGGGGGGCTGTGTGTGGAGCTATCTACATGGGGCTCTATCTGGCACTATCTGCAGGGGGGCCGTGTCTGGCGCTATGTACAAGCGGGCTGTGTGTGTAGCTATCTACAGGGGGGCTGTGTGTGGAACTATCTACAGGAGGCTGTGTGTGGAGCAATCTACAGGGGGCTGTGTGTGGCGCTATCTACAAGGGGGCTGTATCTGGCGCTGTGTACAGGGGGGCTGTGTCTGGCGCTATGTACAGGGGGGCTGTGTGTGGAACAACTACAGGGGGGCTGTGTTTGGAGCTATCTACAGGGGGCTGTATCTGGCGCTATCTACAGGGGGCTGTATCTGGCGCTATGTACAGGGGGGGCTGTGTCTGGCGCTATCTACAGGGGGCTGTATCTGGCGCTATCTACAGGGGGCTGTATCTGGCGCTATGTACAGGGGGGCTGTGTCTGGAGCTATCTACAGGGGGGCTGTATCTGGCGCTATGTACAGGGGGCTGTATCTGGTGCTATGTACACGGGGGCTGTATCTGTTGCTATGTACAGGAGGGCTGTTTGTGGCGCTATCTACAGGGTCTGTGTGTGGCGCTATCTACAGGGGGGCTGTGTGGTGCTGTATCTGATGATATGTACAGTGGGGCTGTGTCTGGAGCTATCTACAGGGAGGCTCTGGTGGATGATTTTTCAATTGACCGGTAGCAGAGTTACACAACTGGGGAAAAAATGCCCATCATGTAACTCTGCTACCTGTCAATTGAAACGTCATCCACCACAGGGTCTCCCTCTTGACTTTCATTGTTCTCAGCCTTTTGGTTTGTCCTGCAGCTGCTGCTGCCGTGATGAGCAAATGTTATACCCAAGATAGGAAAAGTAACATAAAGACGACATAATTGGATCCATAATATCTGTAATATTCAGACAGTCTAGAGATCCGCAGTGAGAATTTGCGCGTGTTATTTGCAGAAGAATCTGGCCGTGATTTGATGTGTTTATGCGGGATATTGGTCGTGGTTAGGGGCGTGGCTTAAAATGTCCCTCTTTTCCGAATTCAAAAGTTGAGAGGTATGGTATAGTGCAACACTTCTGGGATATGTTTCACTCCACGCTATTTTTATTCCATGTTTACAAAATGTTAAATAATGGCTCGTGCTGTAAGGAGATGAAGTGACGGAGATAATTCTCCATGATCTGGTTGATCCTCTTGACTTGTCCATTGGACTGGGGGTGATAGGCTGAGGAAAAGTCCAATCTCACATCCAGGAGTTTACAGAGGGCCCTCCAGAATTTTGAGGTAAACTGAACCCCCCGATCGGACACAATTCGAAAGGGCAAGCCATGCAAGCGGAAGATGTGCTGAATGAAGAGACTCGCCAGTCGGGGAGCAGAAGGTAGGCCGGTCAGCGGGATAAAATGTGCCATCTTCGAGAACCGGTCCACCACCACCCAGACAGTGTTGCATCCCGCTGAGGGAGGAAGGTCAGTGACAAAGTCCATCGCAATGTGCTGCCAGGGGGCATTGGGTACAGGCAGAGGTTGAAGCAGGCCGGCAGGCTTGGAGTGAGTAACCTTATTAGAAGCACACACCGTGCAAGAAGAAACAAAGTCCACAACATCCTTGGGTAGTGTGGGCCACCAGAAGTGACGAGAAATCAGGTCTAGGGTTTTACGAACACCAGGTTGCCCAGTCAGTTTAGAACTGTGTCCCTATCAGAGAATTCTTCTCCTCTCTGCCAACCGAATAAAAGTTCTCCCCGGAGGGATGTCTCTAACCTGCAAAGGATTGGCAGTGACAATGCAGGACGGGTCTATGATACTTTGAAGGGACTCCACCGTGTCATCCGTCTCAAATGACCTGGACAGGGCATTGGCCCTCACATTCTTGTCAGTGGGAGGGTAGTGGAGCACAAATTGGAAACGGGTGAAGAACAGCGACCACCTGGCTTGAAGGGGATTTAGTCGTTGATCGGACTGAAGGTAGGTGAGGTTCTTGTGGTCGGTGTAGGTCAGGATGGGGTGAGCTACGCCCCTAGCAGATGTCTCCACTCCTCCAGAGCCAATTTGATGGCCAGTAGCTCCCGATCCCCAATAGAGTAATTGCGCTCTGCAGAAGAAAAAAGTCTCAGGTAGTAGCCACATACTACTGCTGTAACGAATCGGGGTAGGGAGAAGGGCACTACCTGGGTAGCATCACGCTGGTTGAACCTCTGAGCCAGGTCTTGGTCCTGTAGGGAGGGACCCTGCATTTGCTGAGCCAGGGCCTCAAGGGGGTCCATATTAGAGTCAGGGTCCAGGGTAAGAAAAAAAAAGGTATATGGGCCTGTGATTAACCCTGGGCGTCGACACAGAACCTGTGTCTGTCAAATACATTACAGTACCCCCCCCCCTTTTATGAGGGGCTACTGGACCCTTCCTAGGTGGGCCTGGCTTGTTGGGGAACCGAAGATGGAACTTCCTGAGCAATATACCGGCGTGAACATCCCGGGCGGGTACCCAAGTCCTTTCCTCAGGTCCGTATCCTCTTCAATGGACAAGGTACTGGAGGGAGCCTTGGACCATCCTGCTTTCCACAATCTTGGCTACCTCGAATTCTACCCCATCAGGAGTGAGAACAGGGACCAGAGGTTTCCTCGATGTAGCCAAGGACAGGCCTGTGATTATGTAACGAATTGGGGTAGGGAGAAGGGCACTACCTTTGTAGCATCACGCTGGTTGAACCTCTGAGCCAGGTCTTGGACCTGTAGAGAGAGACCCTGCATTTGCTGAGCCAGGGCCTCAAGGGGGTCCATAGTAGAGTCAGGGACCAGGGTAAGAAAAGGTATATGGGCCTGTGATTAACCCCGGGCGTCGACACAGAACCTGTGTCTAGCAATCCATTACAACTGCCTTTCCTTTGGAGCTCCTCTGGAACAGAAGTGCACCTGCACCAACAGAAGAGGCGTCCACCTCCAAAGAAATCTGCCAATATACATCAGGATGATGGAGGATCGAGGCTGAAGTGAAGGCTTTTTTGAGACTAATAAATGCAGACTCTGCCGGAGTCCACTCTTTGGCGTTCACACCCTTCCTGGTAAGGGTGGAAATGGGAGATGTCAGTGATGAGAAGTTTTGGATAAACTGCCTGTAGAAATTGGCGAATCCCAGGAAACGCTGTATGGATCTCAGGCCTTGAGGACGTGGCCACTTCAGGACAGCTCTCACTTTCTCAGGATCCATCTTGAGAACTTGATCCGAGGTGATGTAGCCCAGGAAGGGCAGATAACTCTTCTCAAAGACGCACTTCTCCAGCTTGGTGTATAAACGATCCTCCCTTAATCGTAGTAGAACTTGACGGACATGCCTCTGATGAGTCGTCGGATCTGGGGAGGTATCAAAATATCATCGAGATAAACAACAACACAGATATAGGGGAGATCTGGGAAGATATCATTAACAAATTCCTGGAAGACCGCGGGAGCGTTACACAGTCCAAATGGCATCACCAGGTATTCATAGTGGCCATCTCTAGTGTAGAACACCGTCTTCCACTCGTCCCCTTGACGGATTCGGATCAAATTATAAGCCCCACGCAAGTCTAGTTTAGAAAAAATTCTAGTTCCTCGTATACGGTCAAACAGTTCAGATATAAGTGGCAACGGGTATTTGTTCTTGACCGTGATCTGGTTGAAGGGATCCCTCTTTCTTTTTAACGAAGAAGAACCCAGCCCTGGCCGGGGAGGAAGACTTTTGGATGAAACCCCTCTCCAAATTCTCCTTGATATAGGCCGACATGGATAGAGACTCTGGCAAGGAGAGAGGGGATATACTCGGCCATGGGGGAGAGAGGCATTAGAAACCAGTTCAATGGGACAGTCATTAGTCGTATGTGGAGGCAGCGTCTCAGCCTCCCTTTTGCTGAAGACATCTGCAAACTGAGCGAACTGGGGGGGCAGTCCCGCCTATGACTGAGGCAGAGGAGGCTGGACAGGAAGAATTTGCAACAGACAACGACCGAAGCACTTGAAGCCCCATTGGAGAACCTCTCCAGAATTCCAGTCCAGGACTGGGGCATGCAGTCGAAGCCAAGGTAGGCCCAGCAGAACAGGATTGATTGCCTTGGGCAAAACAAGGAAAGAAATTAGTTCAGAATGAAGGACTCCAATCTGGAGCTTCAACGGCTTGGTCTTAGAAACGATGGGATCAGGCAGAGGCAGTCCATTCACTGAGGCAACAACCAAAGATGTCTCCAGGGGAACTGTGGGCAAGTGAAGATGATCCACTAGCTCCTTTTGGATGAATTTTGCCGCAGACCCAGAGTCAAGATAGGCAGAAACTTGATGCGTCCTCTCGCCGGATACTAGGGTCATAGGAATAGTCAGCTTGGGACAGATTGCTTTATTAGGTACCGTTCCGCCTAGGGTTGTCTCTCCAACCAATCCAAGGCAATGGCAATAAAAGGTCTCTCTGGCCTCTGGGGACACAGACGCACAATATGGCCTCCGAGGCCGCAATACAGACAAAGTCCAGAAGTGCGTCTGCGTTATTTCTCCTGGATAGACAATTTGACATGGTTCATCTGCATAGGATCCTCTAGTGGGATGACTGAGGAGGATAGTAAGGATTGCTGGAAAGTAAAATCCAACCTAGGAAGTTCTCTCTCCCGGAGAACCTCTTGGGAACGCTCCCGGATCCTCATGTCAACCCGGGTGGCAAGTAGGATAGGATCGTCCAGGGTAGATGGCAGATCGCGAGCGGCCAGCTCTTCCTTAATTCCTGAAGACAGTCTCTGTCAGAATGTGGCCACCAAAGCCTCATTGTTCCAGGTTAACTCAGCAGCCAGGATACGGAACTGAATGGCATACTCGCCCACGGAGAGGTCTCCCTGGTGTAGGATCAGTAGAGATGCAGCAGCCGAAGAAACTCTCCCAGGTTCCTCAAAGCAGAGCGGAAAGTCCGTAAGAAGCACTGCAAGTCACGGGTCTCTGGTCCCTGATGTCCCCACAGAGGATTTGCCCATGCCAGGGCTTTGCCAGTAAGGAGAGAGATGATGAAGGCGATCCGGATGTCATCCAAAGAGAAGGCCCTGGCATGTAGTCTGAAGTGGATCTGGCACTGATTCAAAAATCCCCTGCAGATCCTCGGGTCCCCGTCATAGCGTGGAGGAAGCGTCAAGAAGCACAGGGGATCGGCACTGGTACAGACGGAAAGTGTAGCAGGAGGAACCAGCCGATGGGCAATGACGTTCACCGACAGGAGGAGTTGGTCTTGCCGTGACTGGAGGTCTTGCATCTCGGCCATCACGGCTTGTGTCATCAAGGTCTCAGGTTGACCAACGGGGTTCATGGCCTGAGCGTACTGTCAAGGTATGTGGGTATGTGGACCCACTAGGCCGAACCCCCGTAGCAGGGAGGCAGCTGGCCAAACAAGAGGGAACCCCAGCAATACAAGGGTACCTAGATAGTCCAGACAGTGGTCGTAGCTCTGGCACGGATGGAGGTGGGTGCAACAAGTAACGCCAGACGTGGCGGATGACAGCAGGTGCCGCAGGTTGCGCCAGACATGGCGAATCCCACTGGACGTGGCAGATGACTCCGGACGTGGTGAACAACAGCAGGTGCAGTAGACAGGCCTCCAACTAGTAGGCACAGGAAAAGAACACAGCACGGGATACAGGAACAGGTAACAGGGCACAGGTAACAACTGGAACGGGAAACACTAAAGGACCATTTGCAAGACAGACTTGGGATATACTAACAATGCTCATGCAAGGATCAGAGGGCTGGGGCCTTCTTATAGTCCAGGAAATCATGTGAGTTGATGACGATGATTATCTTCATGTGCTCGCGCTGGCCCTTTAAGAGCGGGCACGAGCGTGCGCGCGCACTCTACGGGACACAGCGGTACAGAGCGGAAGTGAGCGCTGGCGTCTCCTAGGAAGGAGATGGGGACCAGCGCTCACAGATCCATGGCTGCGGGCGTCAGGAGGTTAGACCCGACGACCCGCAGCCATGGACGCTACATTGCAGTATATCACTATACTGACAGTCTCCTTGCAGAGCTTCAAAGACGACTAAGGGGGGACATGATTAACTTATATAAATATATTAATGGCACATACAAAAAATATGGTGATATCCTGTTCCTTGTAAAACCCGCTCAAAAAACAAGGGGGCACTCACTCCGTCTGGAGAAAAAAAGGTTCAAGCTGCAGAGGCGACAAGGCTTCTTTACAGTAAGAACGGTGAATTTATGGAATAGCCTACCGCAGGAGCTGGTCACAGCAGGGACAGTAGATGGCTTTAAAAAAGGGTTAGATAATTTCCTAGAACAAAAAAATATTAGTTCCTATGGGTAGCAATTTTTCCTTCCCTTTTCCCTTCCCTTGGTTGAACTTGATGGACATGTGTCTTTTTTCAGCCGTACTAACTATGTAACTATGTAACTATGAAGTACAAAGATGGCAGACCAAGGGGCCTTCATTAGGCCCCCAGGCTGCTATGACGACCATCGGCACCCTGTGATCAATTTATTGCCGAGCGATGGCACGTCCGAGGTTTCTAACAATTTAAATGCCGCGAAC
This sequence comes from Rhinoderma darwinii, assembly GCF_050947455.1. Taxonomy (NCBI): domain Eukaryota; kingdom Metazoa; phylum Chordata; class Amphibia; order Anura; family Rhinodermatidae; genus Rhinoderma; species Rhinoderma darwinii. The sequence goes on from NC_134696.1 coordinate 65,152,754, forward strand.
GCAATTGACCACGGCATTTAAGACGTTAAACTGGCGGAATCAAAGATCACTGTGTATTATACAGCCGACACCTGCTTCTGAGCCCGCGCCAGCAACACCACATACCATTACGTTGTTTTGACTTAAGACCTGGGCGATAGCAATGTAATAGTACGTGACATGTCGCCAAGGGGTTAAGGGCAAAGTCAGTCATAAGGGGGACAGTGACAACGAATGTAATGCCCACCTAATGTCACCTAAAGCATATGTTAAGGGCACAGTCAGTCAGGGGTTCCTGAGCAAAACCCTAGGTTGCAACAAGGTCAATCGACAGTATATGACTTATCGGTCACCTATCCGTGCGGCCCCTGCAGGCCATTGGGAAGATGACACCAAACAAGGCTATTTCTGTGTATCAAACTACTATATTTAGGCTATCCACAAGTAAGGCAGCCACTAGGTGCCACTATATGTATAAGCCATAAGCATCACTACATATAAAAAGAACCTGGATAATTATTTTGAACCAAGATCCCTAAATAAGTGATCCCACATACATGTTTCCATACCTCATACCAACCTGACCAAAAATTACAGGGTCATGAAATATGTAGAAAAATAAAATACCAACCTTTTATTATAAAAAACCCATAATATAAACGGCGAATATTGTAATCCTTTAACGTAGATTTCAAGGTGACTGTAGTGTAGAGTGATCACAAACAGAAGTGGTCTAAATAGAGACAACATATTATTATCAGATATAGGTACATATACAATAAATTACCATTTCCTATTCAAGGACATCAGGGGGATGGTCTCAGTACAGCATTACAGGTTAAGCCGCACTCCTAAACACCAAATTAGTTTAAAGTCAACATTGAGCCCATTAGGCCTCAATGTGTTAAGCCGATATATCCATTCTAGCTCTTTTCTTTTAACGATCTGAGTTCTCTCTCCTCCTCTACGTAAGGGGGCACATGGTCAATTAACCTAAACTTTAATTGTCTTTCTGTATGTCCCAGTTCTGTGAAATGTCTGGATACCGGAAGATCCATCTGTTTTTTGTGAATCTATAATGATTGGTTTTGAAATCTAATATAGTTTCTCCTATGTATATATACAATATATGTACAAGGATATATCAGCATATAAATAACATATGTACTCTCACAGGTGAGGAAATGTTTGATTTTAAATTCCTCTAATGTATAATGATTTATTGAAGAGAAACAGGAATGAAAAGAAACAAAGCAGGATTGCTTTTGTATCCACTTTCAGTAAAAATAGTTTGGCTATCTCCAACATTATTCAGAGAGATTGGCCAATGTTGGGAAAATGTTGTACACAGGTAGCAGAATTCCAGAATCCCCCTTGTTTTCTTAAAAGAAGACTAGGAATCTTAACCGCTTAAGGACGCAGCATACAGTGAAGGAAATAAGTATTTGATCCCTTGCTGATTTTGTAAGTTTGCCCACTGTCAAAGACATGAACAGTCTAGAATTTTTAGGCTAGGTTAATTTTACCATTGAGAGATAGATTATATAAAAAAAAATAAAAAATCACATTGTCAAAATTATATATATTTATTTGCATTGTGCACAGAGAAATAAGTATTTGATCCCTTTGGCAAACAAGACTTAATACTTGGTGGCAAAACCCTTGTTGGCACGCACAGCAGTCAGACATTTTTAGTAGTTGATGATGAGGTTTGCACACATGTTAGATGGAATTTTGGCCCACTCCTCTTTGCAGATCATCTGTAAATCATTACGATTTCAGGCTGTCGCTTGGCAACTCGGATCTTCAGCTCACTCCATAAGTTTTCAATGGGATTAAGGTCTGGAGACTGGCTAGGCCACTCCATGACCTTAATGTGCTTCTTTTTGAGCCACTCCTTTGTTGCCTTGGCTGTATGTTTCGGGTAATTGTCGTGCTGGAAGACCCAGCCACGAGCCATTTTTAATGTCCTGGTGGAGGGAAGGAGGTTGTCACTCAGGATTTGACAGTACATGGCTCCATCCATTCTCCCATTGATGCGGTGAAGTAGTCCTGTGCCCTTAGCAGAGAAACACCCCCAAAACATAATGTTTCCACCTCCATGCTTGACAGTGGGGACGGTGTTCTTTGGGTCATAGGCAGCATTTCTCTTCCTCCAAAAACGGCGAGTTGAGTTAAAGGCAATGTGTTGCCAGAAAAACATGTTTGTTTTTTTAAATTAAACATTTAGTGTGTGGGTGATTAAACATTGTTCAAATTTTTTTATTTTTTTTCACGAGTCAGGAAATATTATAAATTAATTCAAAATTTATAATACTACCCATTTTTGGTCACTAGATGGAGCTATTCCCAAAGTTGCAGCATTGCAACATTGGGTTAAAAGCCCTCGCTCTAGTGAGCTCTCAGCATCCCCCCCCCTCCTTTATCCTGGCTAGTGCCGGGATAAACGAGGGGTTTGAACGGTGTAACCTCCTACACTGTGTGTCGCCATTTTTTGAGCTAACACACAGTGTAGTAGGTTTACATACAGTAGTAAACACACACAAACACGAACATACATTGAAATCTCTTACCTGCTCCTGCCGCCGCGGCTCCCTCCGGCCCGTCCGCTCCGTTTGCTGCCGCTGGTCCAAGTGCACAAATTCGGAAGCCGCGACCGGAAGTAGTAATATTACTGTCCGGCCGCGACTTCCGGTCCACAGGAAAATGGCGCCGGACGGCGCCAATTTCGAATTGGACTGTGTGGGAGCGGCGCATGCGCAGTTCCCACACAGACGCCGTACACTGAAGTCAATGGGACGGGAGCCGTCCGCAGTCCCTATGGGACTGTGGCTGCCGTATTCCATGTCTGTATGTGTCGTTAATCGACACAGACAGAAATGGAACAAAAAATGGCAGCCCCCATAGGGAAGAAAAAGTGTAAAAATAAGAAAAAGTAAAACACAAACACACAAATGAATATAAACGTTTTTAATAAAGCACTAACATCTTTAACATATAAAAAAATAATTTGTGATTACACTGTTCCTTTAATGCCAAAGAGCTAAATTTTAGTCTCATCTGACCACAGCACCTTCTCCCAATCACTCTCAGAATCATCCAGATGTTCCTTTGCAAACTTCAGACGGGCCTGTACATGTGCCTTCTTGAGCAGGGGGACCTTGCAGGCACTGCAGGATTTTAATCCATTACAGCGTAATGTGTTACCAATGGTTTTCTTGGTGACTGTGGTCCCAGCTGCCTTGAGATCATTAACAAGTTCCTCCCGTGTAGTTTTCGGCTGAGCTCTCACCTTCCTCAGGATCAAGGATACCCCACGAGGTGAGATTTTGCATGGAGCCCCAGATCGATGTCGATTGACAGTCATTTTGTATGTCTTCCATTTTCTTACTATTGCACCAACAGTTGTCTCCTTCTCACCCAGCGTTTTACTTATGGTTTTGTAGCCCATTCCAGCCTTGTGCAGGTCTATGATCTTGTCCCTGACATCTTTAGAAAGCTCTTTGGTCTTGCCCATGTTGTAGAGGTTAGAGTCAGACTGATTAATTGAGTCTGTGGACAGGAGTCTTTTATACAGGTGACCATTTAAGACAGCTGTCTTTAATGCAGGCACCAAGTTGATTTGGAGCGTGTAACTGGTCTGGAGGAGGCTGAACTCTTAATGGTTGGTAGGGGATCAAATACTTATTTCTCTGTGCACAATGCAAATAAATATATAGAATTTTGACAATGTGATTTTCTTATTTTTTTTTTATATAATCTATCTCTCACTGGTAAAATTAACCTAGCCTAAAAATTCTAGACTGTTCATGACTTTGACAGTGGGCAAACTTACAAAATCAGCAAGGGATCAAATACTTATTTCCTCCACTGTAGATTGGGCCTTAAGGCTCAGAGCCCATTTTTTAAATCTGACATATTTCATTTTATGTGCTATTAATTTCGGAATTCTTTTACCTATGCAAGCGATTCTGAGAATGTTTTCTGGTGACACATTGAGCTTTATGGTAGTGGTAAAATTTGGTCAATACATTGAGTGTTTATTTGTGAAAAATAGCAAAATTTTGAGAAAAGTTTGAAAAATTTGCATATTTTTTAATTCAAATGTATCTGCTTGTAAGGCAGATAGTAATACCACACAAAATAGTTACTAATTAACATTTCCCATATGTCTACTTTATGTTGGCATCATTTTTTGAACATTCTTTTATTTTTCTAGGATATTACAAGGCTTAGAACATAACCAGCAATTTCTCATATTTTCAATAAAATTTCAAAAGCCCTTTTTTTCTGAAGTGGCTTTTAAAAACTCCCAAATTTCAGAACTAGACCCCACAAAGTATTCATAAAAGCATTTAGAAAGTTTTTTTTAAAACCCTTTAGGCATTTCACAGGAATTAAAGCAATGTGGAGGTGAAATTTGCAAATTTCATTTTTCTTGCAGAAATTAAATTTGAATCCATTATTTTATGTAACACAGAAGGTTTGACCAAAGAAACACTACAAAATATGTATTGCCCAGAATCTGAAGTTTTTAGAAATACCCCACATCTGGCCCTAGTGTGCAAGTAAACCTACAAAGAACCTCAAAACAGGGTAAAGCAAAAAGGAGAATCCCCAATATGACTCAGAAGCAACCTACAAAGCGCAAAAGCGCAAGAATCCCAATAGAATATAAAGATAACTACGATGAATAATAAAAAATATACATCTTTATTAATACATAGCGATACATGGTATTACAATAATAAATACGGCAAAAATGAAGGATCATATATAAGGAGAAACAGCAGTCAGGTATAGGTGACAGCATACCATGAGGGAAACAAGAGACAACCAAACTCTGAAACACGTCCCAATACTACACCTATCATACACACAAGTATCGTATAGTACCAAAAAGGTATACAAAGTGTATGTATGTGAGGCTATATCTCATACAGAAATGCTGCCCGTTGCAAAATATGCATAAATAATGCCCGCTACAGATCAACGGCGCAGAAACAGGCAAAAGTAACAGATATATGCCAAAAAAGATAGTGTGGAAACGAATATACCTGTGGACATGATGGCAGCACGGGACGTGGAGAGATGGCACAGGAACACCTTTTTGGCACTATACGATACTTTTTTATTAGAATATGTTTTAGGCACCATGCCGGGTTTCAAGAGGTCTTGTGGTGCCAAAACCGTAGAAATCCCCCAAAAGTGACCCCATTTTGGAAACTATACTCCTCAAGGAATTAATTTATGGGTGTTGTCACCATTTAGACCCCACAGTTGTTCCACAGAACTTATTTGAATCGGGCTATGAATAAAAAAAATAAAACATTACAATAATATGTAGTTTTTGCTCAAAATTTGTAACTTTTACAAGGAATAAACTAGCACATTTTATTTCCCAATTTCTCCTGAGTGCAGTAATACCCCATTTGTAGTGATAAACTGCCGATTAGACACGTGGGAGGACTCAGAAGGGAAGTAGCGCTATGTGTTCTTTGGAGTCCAGATTTTGCTGGATTGGTTTTTGGGTGCCATGTCGCATTTGCAGAGCCCCAGAGGTATAAAAAAAAAAATGCAAACCCACCAGAAGTGACCCCATTTTGGAAACTACACCCTTCAAGGAATTTATTTATTTATAGGTGTTGTCAGGGGCGTAGCTAAAGGCTCATGGGCCCCGGTGCAAAAGTTCTTCTTGGGCCCCCCCCCAAATTTCTTCTCATGGTTGACGGTCCGCAGCTTTCAGCTGCATCAATGGGTCTCCTAAGTGACTCAATGATGCAACACTAGCAGCCAGGGGCGTCACTAAGGGCTTAAAATACAAGGGGCAGTATATATATATATATATATGAGACAGCATATCTATTGCACTACGACCCTATAGATATTGATAGGATTAGATACATTTGCTCAGCAGACAGTATCACACATGATAGGCTTAGATACAGGGCCCATTCGCTGACATTGCGGCTCCAGCGCTGGACCACGGAAACGTAAGTATAAGAATTGTTTTGCTTTTTTATGTGTTACAAATTCTTTTTGGGTTTGTGTTTTTTTTACAGGTTCGGATGTTGGACTACTTTGATGGCGCCGTTTTTTTATTCTCAATAAAATGGTTAATGAGGGTTCTGTGTTTTTTTTTTATTTCAATAAAATATTTTTTCTGTAGATTTGTATTTTTTTTAAACTTTATTACTACCGCCTTTGTAATTGTCGCCCCCACACAACCCTCATTAACCATTTTATTCAAAATAAAAAAAGCTGTCATCGAAGTAGTCCTCGAATCCAAAGTATTCCAATGACTGAACCTGCAAAAAAACACAAGCCAATAAAAAAAACATTAGTAACACACATTGTAGACTTAGATACAGGGCCCACGTCTGTTGGACTCTGTGTTTAAGCCTAACACGAGCTAGGCTTAGATACAGGGTCCAGCAGACAGGATCACACATGGGCCATGTATCTAAGCCTACCATGTGGTTGGCTTAGATACAGTGCCTAGAAGACACCCGCCGGGACCCCGGCTAATCAGCTATTTTGAAGGGGGAGCAGTGCTCGTACGAGCATTGCTTCCCCTTCATTCCGGTCACTTTTTCACTCTGTGAATGGCCGACACACCGCGATTGGATGAGAGATAGATATGATAGATAGATATGAGATAGATAGATAGATAGATAGATAGATACAGGGGCGTAACTAGGAAAGACTGGGCCCCATAGCAAACTTTTGACTGGGCCCCCCCCCCCCCTTGTAGATAGTGCCTTTTTTGCAAACATCCCCTTTTGATAACGCCATACAGCCCCCCTGTAGATAACGCCATACAGCCCCCTTTGTAGATATCTACAGAGGGGGCTGTATGGCGTTATCTACAGAGGGGGCTGTATGGCATTATCTACAGAGGGGGCTGTATGCCGTTATCTACGGGGGGCTGTATGGCGTTATCTACGGGGGGCTGTATGGCGTTATCTACGGGGGGCTGTATGCCATTATCTACGGGGGGCTGTATGGCGTTATCTACAGAGGGGGCTGTATGGCGTTATCTAAGGGGGGGCTGTATGGCGTTCCCTACAGGGGGGGACTGTATGGCGTTCCCTACAGGGGGGGACTGTATGGCGTTCCCTACTGGCGGGGCTGTATGGCACTATCTACAGGGGGGAGCTGTATGGCGCTATCTACAGGGGGGGGCTGTATGGCGCTATCTACAGGGGGACTGTATGGCGCTATCTACAGGGGGGCTGTATGGCGCTATCTACAGGGGGGATGTATGGCGTTATCTACAGGGGGCTGTATGGCGCTATCTACAGGGGGGGCTGTATGGCGTTATCTACAGAGGGGACAGTATGGCGTTATCTACGGGGGCTGTATGGCGTTCCCTACAGAGGGGGCTGTCTGGCGTTATCTACAGGGGGGGGTCTGTAGGGAATGCCATAGAGCCCCCCCCTGTAGGGAACGCCATACAGCCCCCCCTGTAGGGAACGCCATACAGCCCCCCCTGTAGGGAACGCCATACAGCGTCGTCGTCCCCGTAGGGAACGCCATACAGCATCATCCCCCCCGTAGGGAACGCTATACAGCGTTGTCCCCCCCCGTAGGGAACGCCATACAGCGCCCCCCCCTGTAGGGAACGCCATACAGCGTCCCCCCCCCCTCTGTAGGGAACGCCATACAGCGTCCCCCCCCTCCCAAAAAAAATACGACCTACAGTGTGTCCTAATAAAAGACATGTATCCCCTATCCACAGGACAGGGGATACATGTGTGATCGCTTGCAGCGTTAGGGAGAACGGGGGACCGAAAGTCCCCCAAGTTCTCCATGACTAACCTCTGACTTCATGCGTCTGTGTCGGCAGCTCACTAAAAATGAAAGGAGCGCTGGTCACGCATGCGCACAAGCGGGACCGGCGCTCCATTCATTTCTCCGGAGCTGCCGACACAGACCCCGGAAGTCCGAGGTTTGTGATGGAGAACTTCAGGGGACTTTCAGTCCCCCGTTCTCCCTATCGCTGCAGGCGATCACACATGTATCCCCTATCCTGTGGATAGGGGATACATGTCTTTTGTTTAATGGCAGAGCGGGGAGATACCTCCCTGCTCTGCCGTACTGTTCAGTGGCGTCCCGCTGTAGCAGCCATAGCGGCTGCTAGGGGAGCCTCTGGCCATGGTGGGGGCCCGTGCCGGCGGGCGACACGGGCCCCCTCATGCCGCGGGCCCCGTAGCAGTCGCTACTGCTGCTACGGCGGTAGTTACGCCACTGGATAGATAGATAGATAGATAGATAGATAGATAGATAGATAGATAGATAGATAGATGATAGATAGATAGATAGATAGATAGATAGATAGATAGATAGATAGATAGATAGATAGATAGATAGATAGATAGATAGATACAGAGTCAGGCAGCACTAGCAGCGTGTGGGTGCAAGCTCTGAGGAACAGACCAAGTTCCAAGTACATATAAATCGAAAAATGAGCAGCAACTCCAAGGTTCAAGTGAAAAAATGGGTACTTTATTGCCCGTGCGACGTTTCAGCTCCGTCCACTGGAGCCTTTCTCAAGCAAATGACTAGTGTGAGTTCACACCATATAACAGGTTTTAAACATAAGTGCTGTTTAACAGTAATCAATGAAAAATGCAGACGTTTGTACATAATGGACTGTGCAAATTGCAATACATATACGTGATTATTGATACAGAAGCTGGATACATATACAGTAGCGCTACTATTCCACGCATGCGCGTACAAGCAACTTAGGCATGCTTTCCATAATCCAAAATGGCCTCTATGTCCTCATTCCCTTACGGCGCATGCGCCGTTCCATTCTGTTACCCTGAGTTGGATTTATTTCCAGACATGCGCGCTGCGCTGCCCGGACGCCGCTTTCGGCTACACCCACGGTATGCTCAGAGGTGAATAGATAGATTTTAACTCACTGCACCTTTACACTAATCACCTTGTTGTGATGATTTTTAAATTTTACTTGTCTGTATGTATAAATACAAACTTCTGTATATGTATCCAGCTTCTGTATCAATAATCACGTATATGTATTGCAATTTGCCCAGTCCATTATGTACAAACGTCTGCATTTTTCATTGATAACTGCTAAACAGCACTTATGTTTAAAACCTGTTATATGGTGTGAACTCACACTAGTCATTTGCTTGAGAAAGGCTCCAGTGGACGGAGCTGAAACATCGCACGGGCAATAAAGTACCCATTTTTTCACTTGAACCTTGGAGTTGCTGCTCATTTTTCGATAGATAGATAGATAGATAGATAGATAGATAGATAGATAGATAGATAGATAGATAGATAGATAGATAGATAGATAGATAGATAGATATGAGATAGATAGATAGATAGATAGATAGATAGATAGATAGATAGATAGATAGATAGATAGATAGATAGATAGATAGATAGATATGAGATGGATGGATAGATGGATAGATAGATAGATAGATAGATAGATAGATAGATAGATAGATAGATAGATAGATAGATAGATAGATAGATAGATAGATAGATATGAGATGGATAGATAGATAGATAGATAGATAGATAGATAGATAGATAGATAGATAGATAGATAGATAGATAGACTTTGTCTGTTATGCTAAACAGTCAGCCCTGAAGTATGACTGCTCATCATGACAGACTTACACACAATGAAGGGGTTAATAGCTGCATTACTAGTAGCTACTTACATACATCTGGTGTGGGGTCAGAGAGCAGCAGCACACGATCTTCTTGCTGTAGCCATTCCTTTCCCTCTTCACGGGCCACGAGGAAGAGGGAAACAGCTAGAAGCGAGCTGATTGGGTGGACAGCACAGTGGGCGGGCAAGAGTCTTCCCCCTCCGTGCAATGACTATTTCACCGCCGAACTGCCACCAATGCTTTAAAATACATTACTGGGTCTCTTTTGTACCCCAGCAGGGACCCAGCAATGCAGAGGAATCATTGTAGCACTACTGTGCTACTGTGGTGAGGGGCCGCTGCGACCCCTATAGCTACGCCACTGGGTGTTGTGACCATTTAGACCCCACAGTTGTTCCACAGAACTTATTTGAATTGGGCTGTGAATAAAAAAAAAAAAAATACTTTCCAATAATATGTAATTTTTGCTCAAAATGTCTTATTTTTACAAGGAATAAAATACCACATTTTGTTGGCCAATTTGTCCTGAGTGCGGCAATACTCCATTTGTGGTGATAAACTGCCGTTTGGGCCCGTGGGAGGGCTCAGAATGGAAGGAGCGCTATGTGTTCTTTGGAGTCCAGATTTTGCTGGATTGGTTTTCGGGTGCCATGTCGCATTTGCAGACCCCCGAAGGTACCAGTACAGTTGAAACCCCCAAAAAGTGACCCCATTTTAAAAACTACACTCCTTAAGACATTAATCTAGATTCATTTTGACCCCACAGGTACTGTGTAAAAGATAATGCGCTGCAGATGGTGCAGAGTGAGATTTGCAATTTTGATTATATATATATGCCATTTCAGTGTCCGATATATTGTGCCCAGCACGTGCCACCGGAGATATACACCCCATAAACTGTAATGTGGGTTCTACCGGGTAAGGCAATACCCTACATGTGGCTGTTATTAGCTGCCTTGGCACACGGCAGGGTTCAGAAGGAAAGGACCACCATTTAGCCTACTGGAGCTTTTCTGGTGCTAAGTCATATATGCAGAAGCCCCTTTGGTACCAGTACAGTTGAAACCCCCTAGAAGTGAGGCCATTTTAAAAACGACACCACTTAAGACAATCATCTAGACGTGTAGTGAGCATTTTGACCCCAAAGGTATTGTGTAAAAGATAATGCGCAGCAGATGGTGCAGAGTGAGATTTGCAATTTTATATATATATATATATGTATATATATATATATATATATATATATATATATATATATATATATATATATGCCATTAGTGTCATATATGTTGTGCCCAGCATGTGCCACTGGAGATATACACCCCATAAACTGTAATGTGGTTCTCCCGGGTAAGGCAATACCCTACATGTGGCTGTTATCTGCTGCCCGGGCACACGACATTGCTCAGAAAGGAAAGATGAGGTGGATAAGCTGTGTGGAGTGCATCAGGATAGATTAAAAATCAAGGGAAGTATGATAAATTCTAAAACAATCTTTCATGCAGAGCCCTGGTTTTTCGGGACACGTGTCGCATTGGTATATTGTGTCCTTCCTTATTTATCCCCCTCTTTGAGCAGACTCTGCACCTCTTTTGACTTTCTCCCTTCTTACCAGTTTGGGGAACTTCTCCTGGAAAATGTTGCCCTGGTACTATGCGTGTGGCCTTGCTTCCGGAAGTACTGGGTGCCCCCCTTCCTGGTCCCTAAGGTTTAGGTTCTTGATAACCACCTCTTGAAATTCCAGGAAAGTTCCCCTCTGGCCTGTACATCGACTTAGCATGTGCGCATTGTACAATGCCATCTGTATGATGTGCACGGCCAGCTTCTTATACCACACCCTCGATTTCCACATGGCGCTGTAGGGCTTCAGGACTTGATCTGACAAGTCCACCCCTCCCATGTACCTATTGTAGTCCAGGATGCAGGGTCCTTGTACTTGACGCACAATATGTTACTGCTAGATTTTGCCCTGCTCTCACCCCTTCTGAGTATTTGCCCAAGCAGTGTCTTAGGGAGGCCTCTCCGATTTTTTTTCTAGCAGTGCCGCATGCCACAGTACTTCTGGAAGCAAGGCACTTGAAGAGTGAGACGCTTGTATAAAAATTATCCAGGTAGAGGTGGAAACCCTGGTCCAGCAGTGGGTGCACCAAATGCCACACAATTTTTGCGTTAAATCCCAGTAAGGGTGGGCATTCTTGGGGCTGAATACTGCTGTCCTTCCCTTCATATATTCTAAATTTGTACGTATACTCTGACGCACTCTCGCACAGCTTATACATTTTCATGCCATACCTTGCCCTCTTACTCGGCAGGTACTGGCGGAATTGAAGCCTCCCTTTAAAATGTACCAGGGACTCATCAACAGAAATACACTTCTCGGGGGTGTATGCTTGGGCAAACCGGGCACTGAAATGGTCTAATAGGGGTCTCAGTTTGTGCAAATGGTCAAAACTGGGGTCATCTCGGGGTGGACACTGCTTATTATCAGCATAATTTAATAAGCAAAGTATTGCCTCATAACGATCCTGGACATGGTCATGCGGTACATCAGGGAGTGGTATAACTGCGTCTACAGGAGTCCACCTGTGGGAGTGGGCATAAAATTATGTGGGTTTCTTTGTTATATACTGTTGGGCATATAAATTTGTCTGGGACACCATAAGCTCTATAAATTCATCCGTGAAAAAGAACTTGAAAAAGTCCATCTCACTGAGCCCTGCCATATTAAATGTTATCCCTGGGCTGCCCGTGTACTCAGGGATTTGGGGCTCGTAATTGTCTGGTTTGGTGGTCCAAATGGGGTCACTTTGCTCGGTGGTTTCAACTGTTGCGGGGTCACTTCTCTCAGGGGTTTCAACTGTGGTGGAGGTCCTGGGGTGTCTCCTAGTTGGTCCCTAATCTTCATCATTGGATGAGGAAGTTGATAAATAAAAGAGAGTCTCGCCATCTGACGAGTCTGTGTCAGTGGCAAGAAACGCATAGGCCTCTTCAAGAGAAAATGACCTTTGGGACATATTTTATTATTTATGTGTCACACGTGTAAATTGTGTGCTTAGACACGTGTATTTTGTATATAGCAAAATGTGTTCTTGTCACGTTGGGTTCGTGGACCCACTGGACCATACCACCTCGGTGGTATGGCAGCTGGCTAACAGGGCACAGGTTACAGTCTATAGTACATATAGAGTACCTGTGGCAGCTTGGACAGTAGCAAGGCAGGCTCGGCTTGGACTAGGCAGCGGGTAGACGTCATGCGTGGTGTAGCAGGACAGGCGTGGTATACAGCACAGCACGACTTCAGCTCAGCACGACACTTGACCAGGATAGCACGGCATACAGGATACAGGAGCTGGGAACATTGGGAACTGGGAAACACTAGGAAACCATTTGCATAGACAAACTTAGGGTACGACAACAATGCTCAGGCGTGGGAGGCAGAGGCTGAGCTCTTCTTATAGTTGTCCGGCAGCGAAGAAGGGACTCCTAGTATCGTACATAACTATGATGCTAGGAGCCCGGCTCCCTGCAGTGTGTTCGGGCCGGGTCTTCCGGCCAAAATACGTTCTGTCCATTACGGACGTAATGTGCTCGTGTGAATCGAGCCTTAGCCTAACTACTGTGATGGATTCCTGATGCTAAACCTAACTAACTGTGACTGATTCCTGATGCTAAATTCCCTGACGCTGTACCTAACTACGCTTTTTGACGGTTCCGACACTAACTAACCCTAATACTAAACTATCTGCTGACTTTCTAAACTGACTTTTTTTTGTTTATTATATTTTATAAAGAAAATTAAAAAAAAAAAATAATCCCCAGGGACCAAAAATGTGGCCCTGAAGACTCAAATATGGTCAGTAATAGAGATCAGTCACCATAAACGTGGGTGACAAGGGGAACACAAGGAGAACACAATGACAAGAGTGGGAAGTGGATAGAAGGTGGGAAAAGTTTTGTAAACTAGACTGCTACACTATTTTTTTTCTAAACTAAACTGCACTTCCTCACGTCACAACCTCTCTCAACGACTCTCAAACTCCAACAGAGAGCGGGTGCAGCAGGACCTGAGGTCAAAGCAGGAAATTCCGTATGCGATTGCTGCTATTGGTCCATCGTCACTAACTAACCAATCGCAGCGATCGCACTAACTAACCAATGTCCCTGCACACTGAGCTGTGATAGCCTGCTGTCGGAAACAGCAGGCATCACAGCTCGTTGAAACGCTGGGGGAAAATGGCGATGCATTCTCCCCAGAACGTACTATTCCAGCGCTGAGCGTGAACTATACACTTAGCGTGACAGAATAGTACGTCGCTGAGCACAAAGGGGTTAAAGATAGAATTCTGTCTTCCGATGCAGGCTCATTTAAAGCTCTGGTGCAAACCACAATTTCAGGACGTGTCTGGAAAGGGTGTTATCCATGTCTTTAATGTATCAGTTGTCCACAAATGTTGAAAGGTGAAAAATTTCTGCATCCTACTACTTTAGAGGAGTTTAAAATCAAACATTTCCTCACCTGTGAGAGTACATATGTTATTTATATGCATACTCTGATCCCTCGTCCTCATACATTATTATCATGTTTACACAGGCAGATGTGCTGCCAACAACGATATAATATTTTTCATTTTTAAAACTATACGATAAGCTGATGAAGGAGTAATTGGCCCGTGTAATTGTGAGCTTCCCACATAAAGTACAACTCGGGCTTCCCGGTGAAACTTCTTTCTCACAGAACCAGTGACATGACAGTGGTCCACAAAGTGGATAAAGCCTAAGCCTTTTAAAAGAAGTGGAACATATTTCAACCGAGCTCTTGAGCTCCATGTGCAAAATCCTCAGCATTTCCTCACGTCGCAGAAGAATGGTCCACGGTCCTCAGGGACTAAACAGTGGAGCAATCTTACAATGGGATCACAGTTGTTGTGCTCTTTTTTTTTTTATATGCACGATAAAATTCTCTTTGCTTTTGCAGCTGATGCTTGACATTAAGTACTGCTGCTTAGCTTGCTTGTAGCCAGAATACCAAGATCCTTATCTTATTTGGTTAGTCCCAGTTTTATTCCATTTAATGTATATGCATTAACACTATTACTGTGGCCTGGGTGTGTTACTTTACATTTCTCAACATTAAATTTCATCTGTCATCTTGCCCAGGCTTCCAGCTTATCAATGTCCTTCTCTAATATTTTACAGTCAAGGTGAGTTTTAAATATCCTACAAAGTTTTGTATCATCTAAGGTGAGTTTTAAATATCCTACAAAGTTTTGTATCATCTGCAAAAACTGACACCTTACTATCAAACTCATCCACAAGGTCATTATAAAAAAGATAAAAAAGAATTGGGCCGAACACAGATCCTTGTTGTACCCCACTGCTGACTTTAGCCTATTTTATAACAACTCTTTGTTTTCTGTCCCTTAATCAATTCTTTACCCACTTGCATATAGGGTCCCCCAGTCCCTGTGTCTGTAGCTTCAGAACAAGACTGTTGTGTGGAACAGTATCAAATGCTTTTGCAAAATCCAAATAAATCACATCAGTCGCATGACCAACATCCAGATTAGCACTTGCTAAAACCGAGCATGCTGGTTCGGCACGACCTGTTTTTCATGAATCCATTCTGGTTCTCAATTATTAGATTCTTTACTGCTATGTAATTTTGTAATTCATATGTTGAAATACATTCAAATATTTTACATACCACAGATATCAGACTGACCGTACGGGAGTTACCCGATTCCACTGTTTTATATTTCTTAAATATTGGTACAACATCAGCCATTCTCCAATCCTGAAGTTCTGACCTTGTTACAAGAGAGTCTAAAAACCTTGATTACTGTCCCACTGAATATCTAGAACTAGCAGCTCACTGGTGAACACAGATGAAAAGTATGTGTTTAGTATCTTAGACGTTTCTATGCCCTCTAAAATGATAAGGGTTGCACCAGAATTGACAATCCCGTAGATAGGTGATAATTGTGTGATTGCTGGGGGCTCCAGCACGGGGACACCCACCGGATCACGAGAATGGTTGTACCGAAACCCCGCAGGGAGAAGGACATTGAATGGAGCAGCGATTGAACATTCGCATTGCCACAATATTTAAAGTCTACGGGAATGAGGAAAAACAGCCAAATGTCTATAGACATTGAATGGAGTGGCGGACGCATGCTCCACCACTGCTCCATTCCAGACCCACCTCTCTGCAGGGGGTGTGCAGTGAAGAGGAAGGGGGTTCGGGACCCCTGCTTCCGGTGGGGGTCCCCGCGCTGACGTTTTAGACCTGTGGATAGGTGATAAATTTTGATTGCCACGGTTCTCTTTCAAAAGGTAAAATATTAAGATTTTTTTCTTCAGAGCATTTATAGATTTTTTTAAAAAGTAAATGCCATTTATAAAAAAAAAATTTCTACAGCTAACTTTGCTAGCTTGATTTTATTTTTACATTTGGAAAGTCTGGAAAGCTTTTTCTGAACCCTCAGACTTTAATGTTTTAAAGGGGTTTAATATATACAGGGTAAATATAAATACATACCAAGGAAGAAATAAAGGAAAAAGGTGGCAGCAGAGGGTAGTAGGAAATAGGAAATGCATTTTTATATACCAGCGACACACATATGGGCAATACATTGCTTATCCTGGAACACCTCCAAATTCTGCCTTAGCCAATCAGCACAGTCTCTTGACAATTGGCAGAGAATGTCACAGAGCTCATCATATTACTGCAGTGGCATCCTTGCATCCAGAGTTGTCCTTTCCCCAAAACCCAAGCGAACTTGCAGGACAGGTAACAGATATCATTGGCTCTTCCAGGTATGGGAGAACCATCAAGCTCATGTTCACAGGTTGCTCCTCCGGGTGTGAGGCCATTCAGCTGACCCAGATTCTTTCCTAGTAGATGATGGGGATGTTGTAAATCATGAATGGCGACCCTTGATTTCCCAAATAGAATAGCAGAGTCCATTCTTTATTTAACAGATAAGGGTTGCGAAGAAATAATTTCCATCAAGTTTATCCTTTCCCAGACTTGGTTTAGCTATTCAGTGGAAATGTTGATGTATTACGTTTTGTAATTATGAACCATCATAATGGCATTATAGAAGTTATTTGGCCACACACTATATATAAATAAATAATAGGAATAGACACATACATGTGGAGACTATAAAACCAGCAAATAATAATCTTTATTTATATAGCACCAACATATTCTACAGCTCTTAACAATTGGAATAGTAAAGGAGCGAAATTACATTATCATAGGCCTTATTAGACTGACCGGCCCGACGCCATTTCACTACTTAATTTCACATTTTATTTTACTTTATGTTAATGTTACATTAAATAAATCTATGAATTATTACTTAAAATGTTTCTCTTTTTATTTTTCTAGATATGGTGAACTGCATTAAATGTTCAGAAAATCAATGGTCTAATGAGAAGAGAGATGTGTGCGTTCCCAGAAGCATAGACTTTCTTTCTTATGAAGATCCCCTGGGAATTTCATTATGTTTCTTTGCCATTTTCCTTTCTTTCCTTACTTTAGGAGTTCTTGCTATTTTTTTCAAGCACAAGGACACACCTATAGTGAAAGCAAACAACAGGGATTTAAGTTATATTCTACTTCTTTCCCTTACATTAGCCTTTCTTTGTGCTTTACTATTTATTGGTCGTCCAGATACTGTAACTTGTATTTTTCAACAAGCTGCTTTTGGAATAGTTTTTACAATTGCTGTCTCTTCTGTTTTGGCTAAAACCGTAACTGTCCTCGTTGCGTTTAACAATATAAAGCCTGGAAGTAACTCAAGAAAATGGATGAGTACCCAAGTATCAATGTATTTAGTTTGTATTTGCTCATTTGGCGAAATTGTCATTTGTTTTGTGGGCTTTTTGTGCAGTCCACCATTTCCAGAGTTGGATACACATGTAAGGGCTCCAATGATGACATTATACTGTAATCAAGGGTCTGCTATTACATTTTATGTTGCTGTAGGGTATATAGGAATTTTAGCTGTGCTTAGCTTTATAATTGCATTTTTAGCAAGAAAGTTGCCTGGCAATTTTAATGAAGCTACACACATTACTTTTAGTATGTTAATTTTCTGCAGTGTATGGTTGTTGTTTTTTCCAGCATATTTAAGCACTAAAGGTAAATACATGACAGCTGTTGAAATATTTGCCATTCTATCCTCAAGTACTGGATTGCTTATTTGCATATTTTTTCCTAAGTGTTATATTATTATAATAAGACCTGATTTGAATACTAAACAAATCATTGCAAAAAAAGAAAAGTTTGTCAATTACTCGATCGAAGAAAAAAAATGAAAAAGCCCATGGGATAACATTTTTTATATTATTCAATTTTATTTTCTAACCCTTTTACTACCAGGAATTTCTTGACATTTTGCATCCCTGATAGCCAAGACATTTTTCTAATTTCTGAAATGCATAATTAAAGGGTAACTAAATGTTCAACAAATTTCTGACATGTCATAGTGACATGTCAGAAGTTTTGATTGGTGGGGGTCTGAGCACTGAAACCACCACCAATCGCTAAAACGAAGCGGCAGAAGCGCTCCTGTGAGCACTCACTTAGTTTCTGTTTGGATTTTTCCGTAAATCAATGTAGCGGTATACGGGCTCAATAGAAAGTCTAGTACCGTACCCTGAAACATCGGTTTTCTGGAAAAAGCCGAACCGGAACTAAGCAGCTATGCAGCGCTTCTGCCGCTTCATTTTAGCGATCAGACCCCCACCAATCAAAACTCCTGACATGTCACTATGACATGTCAGAAGTTTGTTAAATATTTAGCTACCCTTTAAAACCTGAATGATAGAATAAAAATGTAAACCCCTCTATCCATATTTTCTGAAATTAGCCACCAGGCATATTGTCAAAATGTGACCCAGTACTTGCGAAATGTATCATGAGCAAATGACATATTACTTAAATTAAGTTTTTATTCTAAAAATATATATATATATATATATATATATATATATATATATATATATATATATAATTATTATTTTTAAAATTGGTGCTGTTTGACTGTTCAAACGTAAAAAATATTGAAATATTACAGTTCTCACAAGGGCCACTAGGGCAGACACAATCATTTCCTGTGTTCTTTAGCTCACTTGAAAGATTTGCTGTATAGACAGGGAGGAAATGAGCACGGGATGAGGGATTTAATGACCGCTCTACTATACAACGACTATACAACCGGAGTCATAGATAAGGCAGGGTAGTAACACTATACATACATCCTTTATATACGTCTCACCTATTATTCCCTGGACACTGGGGGAGGGTCTGTACTCCATCACTTCCAGAATACTGCAATTATTTTTAACATTTATCTGTCAATAGACTCCCATTCATTTCAGCAGCCATAAAGCCCCCCCCCCCCCCCACACACATACACACACACACACACACACACACACACACCACACAGGCACAAACACACACAATAATGTATTGTCTATACATACAATGGAGGAAGTGTGATCTACAAGTTGACCAACTAGAATTGAAATGCCTTTAAATAAGCATTGCGTAAATACCTTCTACAGGTATGCAAATTATACGAATATGGGAATAAGAGTGGACAAATGTTGGCCAGGGCTATTAGAAACAGAATAGCTCGGTCCAATATACCAACTGCCCATACTGCCAAAGAAATTGCCACCTCTTTGCATTCCTCCCCGTCAATGTGTTCTCAGATTAGGGACTCTCCCCTTCCTTTTTATTAGCCTCTCTGTGGATGCTTCTGCGGAACTAAAGGATCCCTTGTATCTTCAGGAGATCTAAACTATAATTAAGGCTATATCGGGGGGGGGGGGGGGACCAGATGGTTACACTGCCAAGTTTTTAAAGACCTTTTTAGACCAGTTGTCTCCACTAATGCTTTGAGCCTTTAACTCTGCTTCTCCTCTTCTCCTCCCTAACCCATTTTGGCCCATGTCGCCATCCTCCCGAAAGGGGACTGGGTCCCCTAGGTCTGTGGTAGTTATGGCCCAATTTTGCTTCTTAATATGGACCTACAGATGTCCTAGCAAATAAGCTTATTCCGTATTTACTCTGATCCACCCCGAACATGTGGAGTTTTAAACTGCGCAGCACCTGTTGATACCCCCATGATTTAGTTGAACCTGCATTGGTCCCCCCCATCCTCCAAGGTCTCTTCTCTCCTTCCCCTTCCATTTGTCTGCCTGTAGCTTTCTCCTTATGGATGTTACATCATACCACTTCAAGCACCTTGCTGCATTTAGAAGACTTCAAATCGCAGAAACCGTCCTTCATTGCTCATGGCTTTTCCTTTATAACATATGCAACCAGATCTCAGTGATCTTTATATCATATCGACTGGAATATATTATGATATATCTTTCCACTTTTAGGGATATCAGTCTTGTGCCCTATGTCTCTTATTACTCTTTAAGCACACATGTACAGATGTTTTCTTGTGTCTGAGATTTTTCTCATTTGTATTGTGATATCTTTTTTCTTCTTTGTCTTGTATAAAGAAAATAAAATCTTTGAATCTGAAAAAATTATGGATCGAATTGTTAATGCACATGCTTTTTTATGGGGGTACAGTGTGGTCAGATTATGACATGTCTTTCCAATAAGAAATTGTTGGGAGAAGGATTTTTGGGTTTGGCAAGATGTGTTTGAAACTGTGGTCCAGATTAATGGACAGGGACAGGATTCAAAATAATTTACCCAAATAAAAATTTGCGAGTCTGGCTGGTCGTAACAAAATGGTTCACTGGGCCTGCAATGAGAGGAAATACAGGATGGGTTTTGCTTGCAAATAAAATATTATTTTAACCTGTGTGTATCAGGCCATTTTAACATAATATTCAATTTATTTGAATACCTGATTTTTCTTTCTTTTATTCTAAAATTGCTAATGAATTGCTGGCCCTAATCTTCTCAATGGATCCAGCAGGTGCTTGTTGCTGTATAAAATCAGTATTTAGCTGTGTAGATGCTGAATACTGCTACTTGCTCTGGATGACGGCTTCTCTGCAGCATGTGTGATCCTGTCCGAAACGTGATGCTATGTGTGACAGTGCATTGGGTATTTCTGTAGGAGCTTGTTATTATGCAGTTTTTATGTTCCTTCCCCTGTGTGCGCTCAATAACTTCAGTTCTCAGAGAATCCTCCCTATTGATTGGACAAAAGCAAATGCACACTCTGACCCATGCTGTATTATGGGAAGTGAAGGAAGTCAGCGTGCCACACTCAGTGCTGGCAGACGTCATAGTAGAATTGTTCCACCCCCTCAATCTTCCTTCCACAGTGTTACTATGAAGAAGAAAAAGGTACATAAAGATGTTGAAAGATCATTGGCTACATCCACAGTGAAAAGGGAACATAACACGCAAAAGAATAATCCATGCATATTGCAAAAGTAGAAAATCTTTATTAAATACAATTCATAATATCAAAATGAGAGACTGTTAAAGAGAAGAACCATACAGGGAGAGATAAACAGACTAGGTATGATAGTAAATACCTGGTGGTCAACAGAACAACCCACAATCAGACGCCAATTAAAACTAAACGTCTCCACTGATGTCCTATATGCAGTGTGCATGGCCGGCCTTAACTATGTTCGACCAGTGCGGTCGCACAGGGCGCCAGCCGCCACACGGCAAGAGGGGCGCCAGCAGGTGTGTTTATCCCCGCGCCGTTGCAACTACCAGCGGGGATACAGACACTAACTGCAGTCGCACCCGGGCGCTTCTTCACTTAGTGGCTACCGCTGCAGCAGCCATAGCGGGTGCTAGCGGTGACACCTGGCATGAGGGCGGTGGCGCCGCTAGCAGCTGCTGCAGCTACTATAGCGGTAGCGACGGCACTATAGCAGAGCAGAGACATATCTCCCTGCTCTACTGTCTACTAGCGCCACTGTAGCTCCCTTCAGCTACAGCGGCGCTAGTAGACAGCAGAGCAGGGAGATACCTCCCTTGCTCTGCTATAGTGCCCCCCTGTAGATATCAACCACCCCCCCCTTCCAGGATACCGCCACCGTAGCTCCCTGAAGGAGCGGAATCCCCGGTCGCTGTGATTCCGCTTCAGGAGTTTCCCCTGATGTCACTGTCCATATATGGACAGAAACATCAAGCAGCGCTCCAGGACCGGAATCCCCGGCCACACGGGGATTCCGCTCCTTCAGGGAGCTACGGTGGCGCTATCTATACTGGAAGGGGGGGGGTTGCTATCTACAGGGGGGGCACTATAGCAGAGCAGGGAGGTATCTGCTGTCTACTAGCGCCACAGTAGCTCCCTGAAGGAGCAGAATCCCCGTGTGGCCGGGGATTCCGCTCCTGTAGCGCTGCTTGATGTTTCTGTCCATATATGGACAGTGACATCAGGGGAAACTCCTGAAGCGGAATCCCCGGTCATAGCATTGCACACTCTATGATCGGGGATTCCACTCCAGGAGAAGCCAATGACGTCATGGACATAGACGACAGGAGCTTCTCCAGGAGTGGAATCGACGGTCATAGCGTCTGCAACGCTGTGGACGGGGATTCCGCTTCAGGAGTTTTCCCTGATGTCACTGTCCATATATGGACAGAGGCATCAAGCAGCGCTCCAGGACCGGAATCCCCGGCCACACGGGGATTCCGCTCCTTCAGGGAGCTACAGTGGCGTTATCTTTACTGGAAGGAGGGGTGGTTGCTATCTACAGGGGGGCTGTGGGCTTTGTGGCACTACCTACAAAAGGACAACTGTGCAGGAGCACACAAAATACCCAGCTTTCCCGGGTATAAAAAAAAAAGTGTGGAAATAAACTTAGATATAACTTTTATTTAATCTAGCTAAAAGGATTAATCCTTTACTCAGACTAAAAAAAAGTTAGAACTTAGTTTATTTCCACACATTTATTTAATAGCTGGGAAAGCTGGGTATTTTGTGTGCTCCTGCACAGTTGTCCTTTTTTGAATCCTTTTTTTCACTCCCTACCAGGGGGCTGTGGGCTGTGTGACACTTCCTACCAGGGGTCTTTGCGACACTTCCTATTAGGGGCCTGTGCGGCACTCTCTACAGGGGGCTGTGCGGCACTCCCTACAGGGGGCTGAGCGGCACTCCCTACAGGGGGCTGTGCGGCACTCCCTACAGGGGGCTGTGTGGAGCCTTCTACAAGGGGGCTGTGAGGCGCTATCTACAAGGGGGCTGTGTGGCGCCACCTACAAGAGGGCTGTCTGGCGCTACCCACAAGGGGGCTGTCTGGCGCTACCCACAAGGGGGCTGTCTGGCGCTACCCACAAGGGGGCTGTCCGGCGCTACCCACAAGGGGGCTGTCTGGCGCTACCCACAAGGGGGCTGTGTGGTGCTACCTACAAGGGGCTACGTGGTGCTACCCACAAGGCGGCTGTGCGGTGCTACCCACAAGGGGCTGTGTGGCGCTACCTACAATGGGGCTGTCTGGCGCTACCCACAAGGGGGCTGTCTGGCGCTACCCACAAGGGGGCTGTCTGGTGCTACCTACAAGGGGGCTGTGTGGTTCTACCTACAAGGGGCTACGTGGCGCTATCCACAAGGGGGCTGTGCAGTGCTACCCACAAGGGGGCTGTGCGGTGCTACCCACAAGGGGCTGTGCGGCGCTACCCACAAGGGGCTGTGTGGCGCTACCTACAAGGGGCTGTGTGGCGCTACCTACAAGGGGCTGTGTGGCGCTACCTACAGGGGGAATCTGTGAGTGGGGGTCTGATGGTCATTTTACTGAGTGGTGGGCTGATGGTCATTTTGCTGTGAGTGGGGGGCTGATGGTCTTCAAGTGGTTTCCACCTCTGACCTCCAATTGAAAGTAATAGGAGGCAGAAGATACCTGCGGCGCTCGTTTGGAGCTTTTTTTTCCTGCGTCTTTTTCATTCGCTTTCATTCAGGGCCCCTGAGGAAATTTTGTTTTTCCAGTGCTGCCTCGAGTCCGAAAAGGTTGGTAAACTCTGTACTAGGGTCCCGTCATGGAGCAGCTCAGTTCGTCATGGGAACGGGGCCCAGGTGAGTACAATTTTTGTTTTTGTTGGGGGCACGGTCTACAAGGGGGAGGTGCGGGGACTGTATGGCACGATCTACAAGGGGGAGGTGGGGGGGGGGCTGTATGGCACGATCTACAAAAAGGAGGTGGGGGATTATGGCGCTGTCTACAGGGGGGCATTATACTGTGTGGGGGCCACTAAGCGGACATTATACTGTGTAGGGGTACTACAGGGGGCCTAATACTGTGGGCACAATTAGAGGACAAAATACTGTGTCCTTGAAGGGGTTGTAATATATTATATTATTAAATATTATTATTATACTGTATGGGGGCACTAAAGGGGCATTATAATTTTTTTATGGGGCTTTTTTTTTTTAATGATGGGGTGGGGCGCCGGAAGTTCATTTCGCACAGGGCGCCATCTATCCTAGGGCCGGCCCTGGCAGTGTGTCATGATGACAACAATTGTAACATAACCTCAGACCTGGTGGGGAATAAGAAAGGGCAGCATCAGGTTTGGCAAAGGAACGCCTCGACGAGCATCTCGCCCTAAGGTACGGCTTCGTCAGGACTCTAACTAAATATAAAAACCTGCAGTAAGCATGCAATTCGGCGCTCGACTCACATGTCGGACACCGCCGTATCCCTGACGTGTCACCTTCTGGTGTGGTGACGCCATGGAGCAACGTAATGGCATCAGACGCAAGTCACCATTTATACACCAACACAAATTGGTACTCCGGGGTGCGGGGCATATCAATATATCAAACTGCACCCAAAACTTTAACTTACAGTATATGTTGACATGCAGAAGAAATGTCACTCACCTCCCGACGCCCGCAGCCATAGATCAGTGAGCGCTGGCTCGCATCTTCTTCCTAGGAGACGCCAGCGCTCACTTCCACTCCGGTCCGCTTTGTCCCGTAGGGTGCGCGCGCACGCTCCTGCCCGGTCTTAGAGGGCCAGCACATGCACATGTGAACAATCATCATCATTAACTCACATGATTTCCTGGAGTGTAAGTAGGGCCCTGCCCTTCTGATCCTTGGCTGAGCGTTGTTAGTGTATCCCAAGTCTGTCTTGCAAATAGTCCCTTAGTGTTTCCCGTTCCAGTTGTTACCCGTGCCCTGTTACCTTTTCCTGTATCCCGTGCTGTGTTCTTGTTCCTGTGCCTACTACTGTTGGAGTCGTGTCTACTGCACCTGCTGTCATTTGCCACATCCTGTGTCATCTGTCACGTTCAGTGCCATCTTCCACGCCCAGTGTGATCCGCCACGTCTGGCGTAACGTGCTGCACCTGCTGTCATCTGCCATGTCCAGTGTGATCCGCTATGTCTGGTGCAATGTGCTGCACGTGCTGTCATCTGCCACATTTGACGTAACCTGCTGTACCTACCTCCATCCGTGCCAAAGCCTCGGCCACTGTCTAGACTATTCAGGTATCCTTGTGCGGGACTTTGTATTGCTGGGGTGCTCTGTGGTTTGGCCAGCTGCCTCCCCACTACGGCGGTGCGGTCAAGTGGGTCCACATACCCACAGACCGTGACAAGATGCAATAATACAATGTAGGATGAGTGATATATAAATCCTGGGAGTGACAGATAAAAATACAAAAATATGTGAAAAGCAATATTCTAATGATATATAAGAGATATGAAAAAAGTGAACAAAGAGAAAAAGAAAACAAGAAGTGATAGACACACAAAAAAGTGCTTAATAATCATAGATTGTTGTAGAGTAAAAATATACAACAAATAAGTGGTAGAATGATGCAGCAAAATTTGTATACAGATGTAAGCTATCACATCAATAAGAACTCAGTAAAACATCAAGAACAATCGAAGTGGACCTATATTAACCTCTTAGGGTATGTGCACAGGGCCGCCATCAGGGGGGTATTAGGGGTAGTGGTGTGAGGGGCCCGGCCAAACCTAACTGAAAGGGGGGCCCGGCAACTGCCGCAACATTCTTTTGGTAGGAAAAAACGGGCCCCTGTAATGGGGCCCGTTTTTTTCACCAAAAGAATGTCGTGAGCTGCTGCTGCTGCTGCGGGCCCCCTCCCCTCGTCATGGGGGGCCGTCAAACAGTCCGCCGGCGCGCGCGCACCCGATCGCGCGCACAAGGAAACTCCCGCGCGTGCGCACTCGCGAGCGCGCACCCACGAACTGGAGACCGCCCACGCGCGCACCCGCGATCGGCCGCGCGCGCACCCGCGATCGGCCGCGCGCGCACCCGCGAACGAAGCGCGCGCAGCCGCGGACACACATGGACAAAACTTACCTGGAGCCTGGCTGGAGGTGAAGGACTGGACGTCTGGACCGAAGACCTCGCCTGGAAGACATCGCCGGAAGAGGACTTGAGTGGGAGCAGCTCTTCTGACACGGTGAGTAAATTATCTCAAAGTGCTGTTTATGTATGGCCCTGTTCACACAGTATTTTGCAGGCAAAAAAAAATCTGCCTCAAAATTCCTTAAAGAATTTTGAGGCAGATTTTGACCTGCCCACACTATCTTGCCGTGTTTTTTTGCTGCGTTTTTTGCTCGCGGCGATTGAGGACAGCAGACAAAAAACGCAGCGAAAAATGCATTTTCTGCCTCCCATTGATTTCGATGGGAGGTCAGAGGCGGAACCGCGGCAAGAAAGGACGTGCTGCTTTTTCTTTTTTCCATGACTGGCTCCCATTGATTTCAGATTAAATCAATGGGAGGCGGTTTTGGAAGTTTTTTGGTGCTGATTCTGACGAAGTGTCCGAGTCAATATCAAGGCCCAAAAACTCTGTGAACTGGGCCTTATTGTTAGGGCTTATTCAGACGAACGTGTAATACGTCCGTGCAACGTGTGTGATTTTCACGCGCCTCGCACGGACCTATGTTACTCTATGGGGCCGTGCAGACTGTCAGTGATTTTCACGCAGCGTGTGTCCGTGTGTCCGCTGCGTAAAACTCACGACATGTCCTATATTTGTGCATTGTTCGCGCATCACTCACCCATTGAAGTCAATGGGTGGGTGAAAATCACGCCTAGCACTTCCGCAGCAGTATAAACTATGAATGAAAACAGAAAAGCACCGCGTGCTACAAACATACAAACAGAGTGTCATAATGATGGCGGCTGCGTGAAAATCACGCAGCCGCGCATCACACGCTGCTGACACACAGAGCGGTTATGGACCTTTTGCATGCGCAAAACGCCACGTTTTTTGCGCGTGCAAAAAGCACATGCTCGTGTGAATCCGGCCTTAGGGTAGGAACACACTAGGCATGAACACTGCGGATTTTATGCAACACATTTTATTGTGGACAATCCGTAGCGTATCAGTCGCAGCAGAGTGGATAAGATATGAACAAATCTCATCCACACGCTGCAAAAATAATGGACCTGCAGTGTGACTTTTGGCTTTTTAAGCCGCAGCATGTCAATGTATTCTGTGGAATCGCTGCTCCTCTGTTGCGGAAATGCTGCGGTTCTGCCGCAAAATCACAAATGAGAAAAAAAAAAGGTACTTTTTTAAATAGATAAAAAGTTTAGACTTACCCCGGCCGTAGTCCTGGTGACGCGATCCTCTATTCTTAGCGCAGCTCGGCCTCCTGTCATGACGTTTCATCCCATGTGACTGCTGCAGCGGTCACATGGTCTACAGCGTCATCCCAGGAGGCGGGGCTACGTTCAGAAGAGAGAGATGCGTCACCAGGCCTACGGCCGGGGCAAGTCTAAACTTTTTTTTCCCTGCAGGATTCCCGCAGCGGACACGCCTCACCAAACCTGCGCCACTATTTGGTGCGGTTTTGCTGGCAGAATTCCCTGCGGCTACCGGGGCGGATAAGCTGTGTAGTTTTACTCAGCATATCCGCCTAGTGTGTCCCTTATGATGTCGCTCCTGGAGCTGCTGCCGGTCTCTAAATAAACAGTTGGTCCAGTAGAATTTGGAATTATTTTTTTTTGGGAACCAGCTTAAAAAAATACAAAACTTTTGTGTTAGGGCCTGTTCACATCACCGTTCGCTTCCGCTCCGGGGTTCCGTCTGAGGTTTCTGTCGGGTGAACCCCGCAACGGAAAGTGAAAGTGACAGCACAGCTTCCGTTTCCATCACCATTAGCGCAGTCGACTGCGCTATTGATTCCGTCCGAAAACCAGCCGGAATGGTGACGAACGGAAACCATTAGCGATGTTTCCGTCACCATTGAGATCAATGGTGACTGAAACGGAAGCTGTGCTGTCACTTTCACTTTCCGTTGCGGGGTTCACCCGACAGAAACCTCAGACGGAACGGAAGCGAACGGTTATGTGAACAGGCCCGAACACAAAAAAGTTTTGTATTTTTTTAAGCTGGTTCCCAAAAAAAAATAATTCCAAATTCTACTGAACCAACTGCCTATTTAGAGACCGGCAGCAGCTCCAGGAGCGACATCATAAGGGACACACTAGGCGGATATGCTGAGTAAAACTACACAGCTTATCCGCCCCGGTAGCCGCAGGGAATTCTGCCAGCAAAACCGCACCAAATAGTGGCGCAGGTTTGGTGAGGCGTGTCCGCTGCGGGAATCCTGCAGGGAAAAAAAAGTTTAGACTTGCCCCGGCCGTAGTTTAGGTGACGCATCTCTCTCTTCTGAACGTAGCCCCGCCTCCTGGGATGACGCTGTAGACCATGTGACCTGCAGCAGTCACATGGGATGAAACGTCATGACAGGAGGCGGGGCTGCGCTAAGAATAGAGGATCGCGTCACCAGGACTACGGCCGGGGTAAGTCTAAACTTTTTTATAAATTTTAAAAAGTGCCTTTTTTTTTTTCTCATGTGTGATTTTTGCGGCAGAACCGCAGCATTTCCGCAACAGAGGAGCAGCGATTCCACAGAATACATTGACATGCTGCGGCTTAAAAAGCCAAAAGCCACACTGCAGGTCCATTATTTTTGCAGCGTGTGGATGAGATTTGTTCATATCTCATCCACTCTGCTGCGTCTGTAATACACTGCGGATTCTCCACAATAAAATGTGTTGCATAAAATCCGCAGCGTTCATGCCTAGTGTGTTCCTACCCTAAGGCCGGATTCACACAAGCGTGTGCTTTTTGCGCGCGCAAAAACGTGGCGTTTTGCGCTTGCAAAAGGTCCATAACAGCTCCGTGTGTCAGCAGCGTATGATGCGCGGTTGCGTGATTTTTGCGCAGCCGCCATCATTATGACACTCTGTTTGTATGTTTGTAGCACGTGGTGCTTTTCTGTTTTCATTCATAGTTTATACGGCTGCGGAAGTGCTGGGCGTGATTTTCACGCACCCATTGCCTTCAATGGGTGCGTGATGCGCGAACAATGCACAAATATCGGACATGTCGTGAGTTTTACGCAGCGGACACACGGACTCACTCTGCATGAAAATCACTGACAGTCTGCACGGCCCCATAGAGTAACATAGGTCCGTGCGAGGCGTGTGAAAATCACTGACAGTCTGCACGGCCCCATAGAGTAACATAGGTCCGTGCGAGGCGCGTGAAAATCACGCACGTTGCACGGATGTATTACACGTTCGTCTGAATAAGCCCTAACAATAAGGCCCAGTTCACAGAGTTTTTGGGCCTTGATATTGACTCAGACACTGCGTCAGAATCAGCACCAAAACAACTTCCAAAACCGCCTCCCATTGATTTAATCTGAAATCAATGGGAGCCAGTCGCGGAAAAAAGAAAAAGCAGCACGTCCTTTCTTGCCGCGGTTCCGCCTCTGACCTGCCATCGAAATCAATGGGAGGCAGAAAATGCATTTTTCGCTGCGTTTTCTGTCTGCTGTCCTCAATCGCCGCAGGCAAAAAACGCAGCAAAAAAACGCGGCAAGATAGTGTGGGCAGGTCAAAATCTGACTCAAAATTCGGTGCGCGGTTCCAGGCGGTCGCCGGTGCGCATGCGCGGGAGTTTGCGGGTGCGCGTGATCGGTCGCACGGGCGGAGGTGTTTGACGGCCCCCATGACGACCCCCATGCTACCCAGGGCCGCCATCAGGGGGGGTATTAGGGGTACTGATGTGAGAGGCCCGGCCAAACCTAATTGAAAGGGGGGCCCGCAGCTCATGACATTCTTTTGGTGAAAAAAACGGGCCCCATTGCAGGGGCCTGTTTTTTTTCTACCAAAGGCAGGTCGCGGCAGTTTGCCGGGCCCCCCTTTCAATTAGGTTTGGCCGGGCCTCTCACATCAGTACTCCTAATACCCCCCCCTGATGGCGGCCCTGGGTACCATGATATAGTGCTGGACGGAGTACCGTTAACAGGCGGTGCCACGGTAGGGGGGCCCCGAAAATTTAGCTGTAGGGGGCCCTGAAATTCCTGATGGCGGCCCTGTATGTGCACACACACTAATTACGTCCGTATTATACGGACGTATTTCGGCCGCAAGTACCGGACCGAACACAGTGCAGGGAGCCGGGCTCCAAGCATCATACTTATGTACGATGCTAGGAGTCCCTGCCTCG
This sequence comes from Rhinoderma darwinii, assembly GCF_050947455.1. NCBI lineage: Eukaryota > Metazoa > Chordata > Amphibia > Anura > Rhinodermatidae > Rhinoderma > Rhinoderma darwinii. The sequence goes on from NC_134696.1 coordinate 65,182,862, forward strand.
CTGCAGGACAACTGTCACGTACTGAAAACATGATTACAGTACGGGACAGTTGTCCGGCAGCGAGGCAGGAACTCCTAGCGTTGTACATAACTATGATGCTAGGAGCCCGGCTCCCTGCACTGAGTTCGGTCCGGAACTTGCGGCCGAAATACGTCCGTATATTACGGACGTAATTAGTGTGTGTGCACATACCCTTAAGGACACAGCCTGTTTTCACCTAATGGACGAGGCCATTTTTTTTTTTTCAAAATCTGACATATGTCACTTTCTGTGATATTAACTTTGGAATGCTTTTGTTTTATTAAAAGCGATTCTGAGATTGTTTTCTCATGACACATTGTACTTTAACCCCTTCCCTCTTTAGCCACTTTTGACCTACCTGACATGTTTCACTTTATGTGGTAATAACTTCGGAATGCTTTCACCTATCCAAGAGATTCTGAGATTGTTTTCTCATGACACGTTGGCCTTTATGTTACTGGCAAAATTTGCTCAATACATTCAGTATTTAAATGTGAAAAACACCAAAATTTAGCGAAAATTTAGCATTTTTCTAAATTTAAATGTATCTGCTTGCAAGACAGGCAGTTATACCACACAAAATAGTCGCTAATTAACATCCCCATATGTCTACATTAGATTGACATCGTTTTTTGAACTTCCTTTTATTTTTCTAGGAGGTTACAAGGTTTAGAACTTTAGCAGCAATTTCTCACATTTTCAAGCAAATTTCAAAAGGCTATTTTTACAGGGGCCAGTTCAGTTGTGAAGTGGCTTTTAGGGCCTTATATATTAGAAACCTTCAAAAAGTCACCCCATTTTAAAAACTTCACCCCTCAAAGTATTCAAAACAGCATTTAGAATGTTTCTTAACCCTTTAGACGTTTAACAGGAATTAAACCAAAGTAGAGGTGAAATTTACAAATTTAATTTTTTGTTGTTGCAGAAATTAATTTTTAATCTATTTTTTTTGTAACACAAAGTTTTACCAGAGAAATGAAACTCAATATTTATTGCCCAGGTTCTGCAGTTTTAGGAAATATCCCACATGTGGCCCTAGTGTGCTAATGGACTGAAGCACCGTCCTCAGAAGCAAAGGAGCACCTAGAGGACATTTTATTAGAATATATTTTAGGCACCATGTCGGGTTTGAAGGGCTCTTGCGGTGCCAAAACAGTGGAACAGTAGTTTTGCTGGAATGGTTTTCAGGTGCCATGTCGCATTTGCAAAGCCCCTGAGGGACCAAATCAGTGGAAACCACCCAAAAGTATCCCCATTTGGGAAACTACACCCCTTAAGGAAATTATCTAGGGGTATAGTGAGCATTTTGACCCTACAGGTTTATTATTGGAAGTAGGCTGTGAAAATGGAAATCTACATTCTTTCAAAGAAAATGTAGGTTTAGCTAATTTTTTCTCATTTCCACAAGGACTAACGGAGAAAAAGCACAGCACAATTTGTAAAGCAATTTCTCCCGAGTAAAACAATACCCCATAAGTGGTAATAAACGGCTGTTTGGACCCAGAGCAGGGCTTAGAAGGGAAAGAGCGCTATTTGGCTTTTGGAAATCACATTTAGCAGGAATGGTTTTCGGAGGCCATGTTGCATTTGCAAAGCCCCTGAGGGGACAAAACAATGAAAATGCCCAAAAAGTGACTCCATTTAGGAAACTACACCCCTCAAAGAATTCATCTAGGGGCGTAGTAATCATTTTGACCTCACAGGTGTTTCACTGAATTTATTAGAATTGGGCAGTGAAAATAAAAACAATCCTTTTTCTTCAATAAGACGTAGATTTAGCTCAAAATTTTTCATTTTCTCAACAAATAAAGGAAAAAAAGGACAACAACATTTGTAAATCAACTTCTCTGGAGTACGGCAATAGCCCATATGTGGTTATAAACTGCTGTTTGTGCACATGGCAAGGAACAGATGAGAAGGAGTGGCATTTGGCTTTTGGAGCACAGATTTTGCTGGATTGGTTTCTTGCCACCATGTCGCGTTTGCAAAGCCCCTAAGGTACCAGTACAGTGGGAACGACCCAAAAGGTACTCCATTTGTGATACCACACCCCTTGAGGAATTAATATAGGGGTGTAATGAGCATTTTGACCCAACAGCTGTTTCATAGATTTTATTTGAATTTGGAAGTGAAAATAAAAATTACATTTTTTTTCCAATAAGACGTAGCTTTAGCACAAACGTTTTCATTTTCTCAAAAGATAAAGCAGAAAAAGAACCCCAACATTTGTTAAGCAATTTCTCCCGAGCACGGAAATATCCCATATGTGGTTATAAATTCATTTTTGGGCACACGGCAGGGCTCAGAAGGGAAGGAGAGCCATTTGGCTTTCAGAGTACAGATTTTCCTGTATTGGTTTCTGGTCGCTATGTAGCATTTGCAAAACCCCTGTGGGACCAAAACAGTAGAAACCCCCCAAAAGTGACCCGCATTTTGGAAAATAAACCCCTCAAGATATTCACCTAGGGTTGTAGTGAGCATGTTAACCCTGCAGGTGTTTTGTAGAAATTAGTGTGTACTCGATGTTGCAGAGTAAAAATTGGATTTTTCAATAGATATGCCAATATGTGGTGCCCAGCTTGTGCCTCCATAACAAGACAGCTCTCTAATTATTATGCTGTGTTTCCCGGTTTTAGAATCACCCTACATAGGTCCCTAATCTTTTGCCTGGACATTTGACAGGGCTCAGAAGTGAGAGAATACCATGCGAAATTGAGGCCTAATTTGGCGATTTACACAGAATTGGTTCCCAATTGCAGAGGCTCAGATGGGAAATAATAATAGGAACCCCCCAGAAGTGACCCCATTTTAGAAACTACACCCCTCAAGGCATTTTTTTAAGGGGTGTAGTGAGCATTTTCACCCACAGGTCTTTTCCATAAATAAATGCGCTGCGTATGGTGCAAAGTAAAAATAATTTTTTTTCCCCAGATATGCCAATTCAGTGGCAAGTATGTTGTGCCCAGCTTATGCCACTTTAGACACACACCCCAAAAATTGTTAAAAGGGTTCTCCCGGGTATGGCGGTGCCATATATGGAAACTGCTGTTTGGGCACAATGTAGGGCTCAGATGGGTGGGAGCGCCATTTGGCTTTTGAAGCGTAGATTTTGCTTGGTAGTAGTTTTGTTTGAGTATTGCTTGTGTTTCCGTTTATAATGTGGGGGCATATGTAATCTGGGAAGAGTATATCAGGGGCATAGTCAGGGGTTATAATAATGGGGTAAACAATAAAATAATCCATAGATGTGCCGGTGTCGCACTGATAAATGTCTTTACTTATCCCCATTTTTGGTCCACACTCCACACCTTTGCAGTTTGGGGAATTTTGCTCGGAAGCGTTGTCCTGGTATAATACTGGCACCCTCGCTTCTAGCAGATATGTTTGGGCAGTCCCCTTCCTGGTTCCTTAATTTTAGGGCACTGGTGTGATATATGAGTAAAATATAACATTTATTTATAACTCTCTAAAAACAGGGGTACAATCACCACTGTGAAAAAGCCCCACCGTGTGTATAAAAACGTATTAAATAATAAACTCTGAGTTCTAATTCAATTGTGAACCTACTATAGCTCAGTGTTCAACAAGAATATCAATACGGAATCAGCATTTGAAAAATGGGCATAACAATAGTCTTGACCCTAATTCACACTAGAGTCCGTGATAACCGCACCGGAAGCTCCTAGTGTTGAGGTATACAAACAATGCTAGTGTTCCCAATGCTAAAAAATTCCTATTCACAACCGACCCAATGCGTTTCAATACTCATCATCAGGGGTCTGTAGCTTGGTCACTCTGGCCAGGGATGCCAGCGATATTTAGTTCAGCAGCAGGTATTCTGCTGTACTCCACGGAAGCATGCTCGCATAGATGTCAGCGGCATGCTTCATTCTGGGACTCTGAGTTATTTAAAGCATCTGACTCCTCCCCCTGTCCTCGGCACCGCCAATCGAAACAGCCAAACACACTCACCAATCGAATTCGTAACACCTGTCCATGTGACTCCCGGCCATCAGCTGACAGCCAGGAACCAACATCGACCGCATCAAAAGCCGAACGCGCAGGTGCAGTAGAGGCCACAATCGAGTCGCCCATGCTGCCGGGAACTCACCACTGCAAAGAAGGAGTATATCGATATTTAAGAGTTTGGGTAAGTGTTGCGGATCAGCTCAAAACCCGCAGCTGGACTGCCATTGATAAAACAACTACACTGATAATACATATTGTGTAGATAAATGAATGTCTACCCCACTACAAGGGGTCATTGGAACACCTACTGAATAAGGAACCATAGCCAGACTGCCCACATGATGATCATTGATAATTAAGAGACCACCTGTCATGACGACCATGTGGGTCTCTTGCTATCCTGAAGGGAAAACTGGCCATGGAAATGCATGTTTAAATGAATGTTCAAATAAAACATGCATAATTTGTCTGCTCATTTAAACCCCCTGGTTGTGTGCACGCCAATCTATAGATCCACTGGGCTTCCTTTCGTAGTATGAGGTTATCCCAGTCACCTCCCCGTTTGGGAGGCCTAATGAGTTCAATTGCTTGAAATTTAAGACATTCTGCACGACCCTGATGTGTAGCGTGTACATGTTTGGATATAGGAGTATCTCTAGAATTCGCAATATCGCCAACATGTTCTCTGATCCGGCGCCGAAACTGCCGCACCGTTTTTCCCACATAATTCAGTGGACATGGACATGTTATCAGATATACCACTCCTGCTGTTTTACAATTGACAAAATCACGAATGTCATATTCCAATTGCGTAACGACACTCCTAAACTTGTCACCTTTTTGAATAAAATCACAAGCCTTGCACCTGCCACATCTGTGTGTGCCTGGTATTTGTCTGTCCAGCCATGTTCCTTTAGGTGCAATGGGGTCAAAACAACTATGCATAACTCTGTCCCTGATGTTTTTCCCTCTCCGGAATGTGACTGAAGGCCATTGCGTAATCTGATCTATCAAATCTGCATCAGTACTAAGAATGCGCCAATATCTCTTCAGGATCTGCATAATTTCACATTGTTTAGAATCATAAGTGCCTATAAGTCTCGTAACTCTCTCTTCCCTTCGTTGTCTAGGAACAAGAAGACTCTGCCTGTCCGCATCTCTCGCTCCCACATAGGCCTTTCTGATTACTCCCTTAGGGAAACCTCTATCCTTCAATCTGGTTGTAAGTTCCTTTGCCTGTCTCTCGAAGTCGTCCATGGAGCTGCAATTCCGGTGTACTCTCATGAACTGACCCTTGGGAATACCGCGTTTAAGGGGATAAGGATGACAACTGTTCCATTGCAGGAAACTATTGGTTGCTGTTTCCTTACGATGTACTTGAGTACGGATTGTACCCTCTGATGTTTTTATAATTTTAAGGTCTAAGAAAGTCAGTTCCTGATTGTTGATTTCACATGTGAACCTTAGCCCTAGATCATTCTGGTTAAGGGCAGCCACAAAATTATTGAATTCTTCCACTGTTGAATTCCAGAACAGCAGCACGTTATCAATATATCTGATCCAGATCCCTATTGACGAAGTCCACTTGGAAAAACTCTCCCCAAAAACAATTGTCTCCTCCCACCAGCCAAGAAATAAATTTGCATAGGTGGGAGCAGTTGGACTTCCCATTGCAGTACCACATTGCTGGTGAAAAATCCTGTCGTCAAAGATAAATACATTTTTCTCCAGCACAAAATGTAATAACTGCAGAACTAGCTGGTTATGAGCCACAAATTGAGTACCTCTAGATCTCAAGAAGTACTCTACCGCTTCACAGCCAAGTTTGTGTGGAATGGAGGAATACAATGCCTCTACATCCAGGCTAGCCAGAAAAGTACTGCGTTCCAAAGTGATACCTTCAATTTGTTTCAAAGCATCCATGGTATCACGTACATATGATGTTAAACCCAGTACAAACGGACGCAGCACCTGATCAATATAAGTGCTTACATTTTGAGTTAGATTGTTTATGCCTGAAACAATGGGTCTGCCACGTAAGGGGGGGGTACCCTTTGTGGATTTTGGGCAGACTATAAAAACATGCCATGATGGGAAATTGTGGAAATAGGAAATTAAATTCACTAGCACTAAAAACAGGGGTACAATCACCACTGTGAAAAAGCCCCACCGTGTGTATAAAAACGTATTAAATAATAAACTCTGAGTTCTAATTCAATTGTGAACCTACTATAGCTCAGTGTTCAACAAGAATATCAATACGGAATCAGCATTTGAAAAATGGGCATAACAATAGTCTTGACCCTAATTCACACTAGAGTCCGTGATAACCGCACCGGAAGCTCCTAGTGTTGAGGTATACAAACAATGCTAGTGTTCCCAATGCTAAAAAATTCCTATTCACAACCGACCCAACGCGTTTCAATACTCATCATCAGGGGTCTGTAGCTTGGTCACTCTGGCCAGGGATGCCAGCGATATTTAGTTCAGCAGCAGGTATTCTGCTGTACTCCACGGAAGCATGCTCGCATAGATGTCAGCGGCATGCTTCTTTCTGGGACTCTGAGTTATTTAAAGCATCTGACTCCTCCCCCTGTCCTCGGCACCGCCAATCGAAACAGCCAAACACACTCACCAATCGAATACGTGACACCTGTCCATGTGACTCCCGACCATCAGCTGACAGCCAGGAACCAACATCGACCGCATCAAAAGCCGAACGCGCAGGTGCAGTAGAGGCCACAATCGAGTCGCCCATGCTGCCGGGAACTCACCACTGCAAAGAAGGACTATATCGATATTTTAGAGTTTGGGTAAGTGTTGCGGATCAGCTCAAAACCCGCAGCTGGACTGCCATTGATAAAACAACTACACTGATAATACATATTGTGTAGATAATATGTATTATCAGTGTAGTTGTTTTATCAATGGCAGTCCAGCTGCGGGTTTTGAGCTGATCCGCAACACTTACCCAAACTCTTAAATATCGATATACTCCTTCTTTGCAGTGGTGAGTTCCCGGCAGCATGGGCGACTCGATTGTGGCCTCTACTGCACCTGCGTGTTCGGCTTTTGATGCGGTCGATGTTGGTTCCTGGCTGTCAGCTGATGGCCGGGAGTCACATGGACAGGTGTCACGAATTCGATTGGTGAGTGTGTTTGGCTGTTTCGATTGGCGGTGCCGAGGACAGGGGGAGGAGTCAGATGCTTTAAATAACTCAGAGTCCCAGAATGAAGCATGCCGCTGACATCTATGCGAGCATGCTTCCGTGGAGTACAGCAGAATACCTGCTGCTGAACTAAATATCGCTGGCATCCCTGGCCAGAGTGACCAAGCTACAGACCCCTGATGATGAGTATTGAAACGCGTTGAGTCGGTTGTGAATAGGAATTTTTTAGCATTGGGAACACTAGCATTGTTTGTATACCTCAACACTAGGAGCTTCCGGTGCGGTTATCACGGACTCTAGTGTGAATTAGGGTCAAGACTATTGTTATGCCCATTTTTCAAATGCTGATTCCGTATTGATATTCTTGTTGAACACTGAGCTATAGTAGGTTCACAATTGAATTAGAACTCAGAGTTTATTATTTAATACGTTTTTATACACACGGTGGGGCTTTTTCACAGTGGTGATTGTACCCCTGTTTTTAGAGAGTTATAAATAAATGTTATATTTTACTCATATATCACACCAGTGAATCCTTTAAAATTGTTATGTTGTGGGAGCACAATTGAATGTATCTTTGAAATACAGTGAATTCATACAAATTATACAGTTCTTTATATAGTACATTTCATCTGGGTATGGCAGCCTTTGCACTCTCTGATTTGAGTACAGAGGGATGGATGAGTGAAGCAAAAAGTGTCTTCTCTGAGTGTGAACTGGTGTATACAACGCAGGGTGTGTCCCTGAAATCCTCTTTTAAAAACCTGACTAGACTACACAAGGATGATACAAGGAGTTGGTGGGAGATCCAGAGTCTGGAGAACTATCTCAAGAATAAAATAGTACCTAGAGGCCTAAGAATACCTATTGCCCCTGCTTCCAGATTAAAAACATCTAATATAAAAGAGAGGTGGGAACAGGAGATCACAGGGAGTTCACTGAGACTAATGCAAATTTTGGTTGAGGAAGAGAAAATCCAGTTTGATCACATTAGTGCTGACCTTAAAAAAGAAATTGAGACAGCTAAGACTCTGGTCGATACCCCTGGCTTTGAGAAAAAAGATAAAATCCTACAACAAACTCTAGAGAGGTTTACCAATCATTTAAAAGAGCGTAAGCACTTTCAGTTTCAGAGAGATTTGCAGGAATTTAGGGAGAAAAAAGCTTACGATTTTGTCAACGAACAGCAATAACAACACCAACAACCTAATAGGGGACCAAGAGACTCTGACCCATCTACATCTGAGAGTGAGACAACAGACTCTGAAAGAGTGGGTCCTTTCTTTGGGACGGGTGGTGGTAGACAGAGATTTAGGGGTGGTGCTAGAGGCAGGAGTAGAGGTAGGGCCAGAGCCTCTTCCAATAGTGGCAATAATTTTTTAGCCAACAATCCCATTTCCCGCTACATGCTAAGGGGACAAAAGGATTAGTGAAGGGAATAGATACAGATACAGATAAGTTACAAATCATCAATTTATCTGAGTATAATCTTAGCGCATCCGAGACTATGTTATTAGAGAAGGGGCTTTCATTTGTCCCTACAGTGAGGTTTGATTCATTCACCTGGATAAAGGACTTAAATTTGTTTGCTCGTAAACTCAAATGGATTAAATTTTTTAAACATCATAATAGAAAAAAATGTATGGAGATGGGTTTAGAGATATCCGACCTGGAAGGCCTTGAGGCCTTGGAGGGGCTATTGGAGGAGTCAAGTAGCGCCCCTGGACAAGGCCCGTTTACTAATTTAAAGACTAAGAGTAGGAAGCTGCCACCAATAGGAGATTTCACTAATGTAGACTTATTTGTTGACATGGTGGGAGAGGAGATTAAACTATTGAGTCAGGATATGAGGGGTATTGACAACAATTTGTCTAGGTCTGAACGGCTAGCCCTAACCACATTGGAGAAAAAACTAAATATTGTTCTGAAAGCATCCGATAAGGGTGGGAACATCGTGGTTATGAGCAGGGAAGACTACAAAAAAATGTGTGAGGACATTTTGCTCAATCTTGACTGTTATACCATCTTAAAGGATAATCCCACAGCACTGTTCAAAAAGGAGCTTTTGGGCATTCTGGGTGATGCAAAAAGCAGGTCCTTGATCAGTGCTAGTGAATTTAATTTCCTATTTCCACAATTTCCCATCATGGCATGTTTTTATAGTCTGCCCAAAATCCACAAAGGGTACCCCCCCCCCCCCCCTTACGTGGCAGACCCATTGTTTCAGGCATAAACAATCTAACTCAAAATGTAAGCACTTATATTGATCAGGTGCTGCGTCCGTTTGTACTGGGTTTAACATCATATGTACGTGATACCATGGATGTTTTGAAACAAATTGAAGGTATCACTTTGGAACTTAGTACTTTTCTGGCTAGCCTGGATGTAGAGGCATTGTATTCCTCCATTCCACACAAACTTGGCTGTGAAGCGGTAGAGTACTTCTTGAGATCTAGAGGTACTCAATTTGTGGCTCATAACCAGCTAGTTCTGCAGTTATTACATTTTGTGCTGGAGAAAAATGTATTTATCTTTGAAGACAGGATTTTTCACCAGCAATGTGGTACTGCAATGGGAAGTCCAACTGCTCCCACCTATGCAAATTTATTTCTTGGCTGGTGGGAGGAGACAATTGTTTTTGGGGAGAGTTTTTCCAAGTGGACTTCGTCAATAGGGATCTGGATCAGATATATTGATGACGTGCTGCTGTTCTGGAATTCAACAGTGGAAGAATTCAATAGTTTTGTGGCTGCCCTTAACCAGAACGAGGGCTAAGGTTCACATGTGAAATCAACAATCAGGAACTGACTTTCTTAGACCTTAAAATTATAAAAACATCAGAGGGTACAATCCGTACTCAAGTACATCGTAAGGAAACAGCATCCAATAGTTTCCTGCAATGGAACAGTTGTCATCCTTATCCCCTTAAACGCGGTATTACCAAGGGTCAGTTCATGAGAGTACGCCGGAATTGCAGCTCCATGGATGACTTCGAGAGACAGGCAAAGGAACTTACAACCAGATTGAAGGATAGAGGTTTCCCTAAGGGAGTAATCAGAAAGGCCTATGTGGGAGCGAGAGATGCGGACAGGCAGAGTTTTCTTGTTCCTAGACAACGAAGGGAAGAGAGAGTTACGAGACTTATAGGCACTTATGATTCTAAACAATGTGAAATTATGCAGATCCTGAAGAGATATTGGCGTATTCTTAGTACTGATGCAGATTTGATAGATCAGATTACGCAATGGCCTTCAGTCACATTCCGGAGAGGGAAAAACATCAGGGACAGAGTTATGCATAGTTGTTTTGACCCCATTGCACCTAAAGGAACATGGCTGGACAGACAAATACCAGGCACACACAGATGTGGCAGGTGCAAGGCTTGTGATTTTATTCAAAAAGGTGACAAGTTTCGGAGTGTCGTTACGCAATTGGAATATGACATTCGTGATTTTGTCAATTGTAAAACAGCAGGGGTGGTATATCTGATAACATGTCCATGTCCACTGAATTATGTGGGAAAAACGGTGCGGCAGTTTCGGCGCCGGATCAGAGAACATGTTGGCGATATTGCGAATTCTAGAGATACTCCTATATCCAAACATGTACACGCTACACATCAGGGTCGTGCAGAATGTCTTAAATTTCAAGCAATTAAACTCATTAGGCCTCCCAAACGGGGAGGTGACTAGGATAACCTCATACTACGAAAGGAAGCCCAGTGGATCTATAGATTGGCGTGCACACAACCAGGGGGTTTAAATGAGCAGACAAATTATGCATGTTTTATTTGAACATTCATTTAAACATGCATTTCCATGGCCAGTTTTCCCTTCAGGATAGCAAGAGACCCACATGGTCGTCATGACAGGTGGTCTCTTAATTATCAATGATCATCATGTGGGCAGTCTGGCTATGGTTCCTTATTCAGTAGGTGTTCCAATGACACCTTGTAGTGGGGTAGACATTCATTTATCTACACAATATGTATTATCAGTGTAGTTGTTTTATCAATGGCAGTCCAGCTGCGGGTTTTGAGCTGATCCGCAACACTTACCCAAACTCTTAAATGTCGATATACTCCTTCTTTGCAGTGGTGAGTTCCCGGCAGCATGGGCGACTCGATTGTGGCCTCTACTGCACCTGCGCGTTCGGCTTTTGATGCGGTCGATGTTGGTTCCTGGCTGTCAGCTGATGGCCGGGAGTCACATGGACAGGTGTTACGAATTCGATTGGTGAGTGTGTTTGGCTGTTTCGATTGGCGGTGCCGAGGACAGGGGGAGGAGTCAGATGCTTTAAATAACTCAGAGTCCCAGAATGAAGCATGCCGCTGACATCTATGCGAGCATGCTTCCGTGGAGTACAGCAGAATACCTGCTGCTGAACTAAATATCGCTGGCATCCCTGGCCAGAGTGACCAAGCTACAGACCCCTGATGATGAGTATTGAAACGCGTTGGGTCGGTTGTGAATAGGAATTTTTTAGCATTGGGAACACTAGCATTGTTTGTATACCTCAACACTAGGAGCTTCCGGTGCGGTTATCACGGACTCTAGTGTGAATTAGGGTCAAGACTATTGTTATGCCCATTTTTCAAATGCTGATTCCGTATTGATATTCTTGTTGAACACTGAGCTATAGTAGGTTCACAATTGAATTAGAACTCAGAGTTTATTATTTAATACGTTTTTATACACACGGTGGGGCTTTTTCACAGTGGTGATTGTACCCCTGTTTTTAGAGAGTTATAAATAAATGTTATATTTTACTCATATATCACACCAGTGAATCCTTTAAAATTGTTATGTTGTGGGAGCACAATTGAATGTATCTTTGAAATACAGTGAATTCACTTAATTTTAGGGCCCCTGATAAATCGCCTCTTGAAACAGACGAAATGTTCCCCTCTGATCTGCACAACTGCATATTTCTTATTTCCTGACTTATGGAAGCCTTAACTAATTTTAGTTTTTCATAGACATGGTGGTATGAGGGCTGTATTTTTGCGGGACGACCTGTAGTTATTATTGGTACCATTTTGGGAAATAGAAGGTCATTCTTAGGTCTCCTGGTATCATAATAGCAGTCGGCAGTCGTGCGATTGCAGGGCACAGCTGGCAATCTGCTAGAAAACACAAAGATGCAGCGAGGGGTTAATGTCAGAGATCGGAGCTAGCTCCGGTTCCTGCCATTACAGTTGGATGTCAGCTGCAACATACAGCTGATATCCACCGCTGATGACGTCGGCTCATCTCCTAAGCCGGTGCCATCATGCCGGCGGCTACGGAAGAATTTCAGGCTGGAAGTTTTCCATGCTAGGCACACCGGGAGGTCAGTATTAGGCCTCCGGTTGCCATTGCAGCCACCGATACCCCAGCTATTTCATTGCTGGGGTGTCGATGAGCTGCAAACACCTTAAAAGCAGCGATCGCTTTTGACGGCTGCATTTAAGGGGTTAATGGCGGGGATCGAAGCTAACTTCACTCCCCGCTGTTACAGCAGGATGTCAGCTTTCAGATACAGCTGACATCTGGGAATGATGGCACCGACTCAGCTTCTGAGCCGGTGCCATGCATTTGTCGTAAGTATACGACATTTTGCGGGAAGCACTGGCTTTCCATGTCATATACTTACGACACATGTCGGGAAGGGGTTAAGGGTATGTTCACACGGCCTATTTACGGACGTAAATCGGGCGTTTTTGCCCCGAATTACGCCCGAAAATACCGCCTCAATAGCGCTGACAAACATCTGCCCATTGAAAGCAATGGGCAGACGTTTGTCTGTTCACACGAGGCGTATATTTACGCGCCGCTGTCAAAAGACGGCGCGTAAATAGACGCCCGCGTCAAAGAAGTGACCTGTCACTTCTTTGGCCGTAATAAGAGCCGTTATTCATTGACTCCAATGAATAGCAGCGCTAATTACGCCCGTAATTGACGCGGCGTTCAAGCGCCTGCACATGCCGGTACGGCTGAAATTACGGGGATGTTTTCAGGCTGAAACATCCCCGTAATTTCAGCCGTAACGGACGCCCTCGTGTGAACATACCCTAAGGCCCCATGCACACGAAAGTGCTTTTGCAACCACAATTCCCCCGAAAATCCACGGGAGAATTGCTGCCCCATTCATTTCTATGGGCCCTTGCACACTACCGTGGTTTCCACGGTCCGTGCATGGCCCAGGAGCCTGGACCGCAGAAAGAACGGACATGTCTTATTACGGCCGTGTTCTTGTATTGCGGTCCAGGCTTATAGAAAATAATGGACACGGCCATGTGAAAAGCCTGCGACACTCCGCGGCCGGCCGACCCGAAAATCACGGCCGTGCACATGGCTACGGTTGTGTGCATGATGCCTTAGTTATTGGTAAAAATTGTTTGATATATTCAGTGTTTAATTGTGAAAAATACCAAAATTTAGGGAAAATTTACAAAAATTTGAATTTTTCTAAATTTAAATGTATCCACTTTTAAAAAAGATAGTAATACCATACAAAATAGTTACTAGTTAACATTTCCTATGTCTACTTTATGTTGGCATTGTTTTTTAACATTCTTTTATTTTTCCAGGACGTTATAAGGCTTAGAAGTTTATTAGCAATTTCTCAAATTTTCAAGAAAATTTCAAAAGGCTATTTTTTTAGGGACCAGTTCAGTTCTGAAGTAACTTTGAGGGCTTTATATATTAGAAACCCCCATAAAACACCCCATTTTAAAAACTACACCCCTCAATGTATTCGGAACAACATTTAGAAAGTTTCTTAACTCTTTTGGTGTTTCACAGGAATGAAAGCAAAGTGGAGGTGAAATTTACAAATTTATTTTCTTTGCAGAAAATCTGTTTTAATTCATTTTTTTCTGTACCACAGAAGGTTTTACCAGAGAAACGCAAATCCATATTTATTGCCCAGATTCTGCAGTTTTTAGAAATATCCCACATGTGGCCCTAGTGTGCTACTGGACTGAAGAACAGGCCTCAGAAGCCAAGGAGCACCTAGTTTATTTTGGGGAATCCATTTTATTAGAATATATTTTATATTGTGGTGCCAAAACAGTGGAATCCCCGCCAAAAAAAGACACCATTTTGCAATCTACACATCTCAAGGAATTTATCAAGGGGTATAGTGAGCATTTTAACACAGCAGGTTTTTTGCTGAATTTAGTGGAATTAGGATATAAAAATTAAAATCTACATTTTTTCCAATAAAATGTAGAAATCTTCAATATTTACAAGAGATAAAGGAGAAAAAGCACCCCAACATTTGAAAAGCAATTTCTCCCGATTACGGCAATATCCCAAATGTGGTAATAAACTGCTGTTTGGGCACATGGCACAGCTCAGAAGGGAAGAGCACCATTTGGCTTTTGGAGCTCAAGTTTTGCTGGAATGGTTTTCGGGTGCCATGTCGCATTTGCAAAGCCCCTGAGGAACCAAATCAGTGGAAACCATCCAAAAATGATCCCATTTGGGAAACTACATCCCTGAAGTAATTTATTGAGGGGTATAGTAAGCATTTTGACCCCACAGGTTTTTTGCTGAATTTGGTGGAATTAGACCGTGAAAATGAAAATGTATGTTTTTTCTAAGAAAATTTAGTATTTGCTCAGATTTTTCCATTTTCACAATAGATAAAGGAGAAAAAAGTACCCCAACATTTGTAAAGCAAACTCTTTTGAGCACGGCAATACCCCATATGAGGTGTTAAACTGCTGTTTGGACCCACGACAGGGCTTACAAAAGGAAGAAGCACCATTTGGCTCTTGGAGTTCAAATATAGCTGGAATATTTTTCGGGTGCCATGTCGCATTTGCAATGCCCCTGTGGGACCAAATCAGTGGAAACCACCCAAAAGTGATTCCATTTGGGGAACTACACCCCTGAATGAATTTATTGAGGTGTATAGTGAGCATTTTGACCCCACAGTTTTTTTTTGCTGAATTTAGTGAAATGATGCTGTGAAATTAAAAATGACTTTTCTTCTGATAAAATGTGGAAATGTAAAATTTTTACAAGGAGTAAAGGAGAAAAAGCACCCCAACATTTGAAAAGAAATATCTCCCAATTACGGCAAGGGGTCATAAACTGCTGTTTGGACACACAGCAGGGCTCAGAAAGGCAGGAGTGCTATTAGGCATGCAGATTTTGCTGTTTTTTGGGTGCCATGTTGCATTTGCAAAACCCTAAAGATACCAGAGTACAGTGGAAGCCCCCAAGAAGTGACTCCATTTTAGAAACTTCCCACGTTCAAGGCATTTATCATTTGCCTGGACATATGACAGGGCTTAGAAGTGCAGAGCACCATGCGCATTTGAGGTCTATTTTGGTGATTTTCACACCATTGGCCCACAATTGCAGGGCTCTGAGGTAAAATAGAAAAACAAAGCCCCAAGTAGAGAACCCTATTTTGGAAACTATACCCCTTAAGGAATTTTAAGGAGTGTAGTGAGTATTTTCACCCCACAGGTGTTTTTTCATGAGAAATGAATGCGCAACAGACGGTACAAAGTGAAAATTGCAATTTTCCACTGATATGCCATTTTAGTGCACAATATGTTTGGCCCAGTTTGTGCCACTGAAGACAAAGACAAATACCTCATAAAATTTGAAGCGGGTTCTCCCGGGTATGGTGATGCCATATATGTGGACGTAAACTGCTGTTTGGGCATACTGTAGGGTTCAGAATGGAGGGAGCGCCATTTGGCTTTCGGCGTGCAGATTTTGCTTGGCAGTTGTTCTGTTTGGGATATTGCTCATATTTCAGTTTATAATGTGGCGGCATGTGTAAGCTGTGAGGAGTACATCAGGGTATAATAATAAATAATAATTCATAGATGTCTGGTCGGTGTCACACTGATAAATAGTGTCCAGTCTTATCCGCTTTTAGAACACTCTGCACCTTTTGTGCCGCCATATTCTGAGAGCCAGAAGTTTTTTATTTTTTCTCCACTGGAGCTGTCTAAGGGCTTATTTGTTGCGGGACAATCTGTAATTTTCATTGGTACCATTTTGGGGTACATGCGATTTTTTAATCACTTTTTATTACATTTTTTTGGCAAACAAGGTGACTAAAAACCAGCAATTCTGACAATGGTTTTTATTCTTTTTTTTTTACGGCGTTCATCGTGGGCTATAAACTAAAATTTTACTTTATTCTGCGGGTCGATACGATTATGACAATAGCAAATGTATATACTTTTTTTTAAGTTTTGCAGCGTTTGCGCAATAAAATCATTTTTGGTGCCATTTTTTGTGTCACCATATTCTGAGAGTTATTACTATTTTCTTTTTCAGTCAGAAAAGCTGTGTAAGGGCTTCTTTCTTGCGGGACAGGTTGTAGTTTCTTTTGGTACAGTTTTGGGGTACATACGACTTTTTGATCACTTTTTATTCCATGTTTTGGGAGGGGTGGTGATAAAAAATAGAGATTCTGGCATTGTGATTTATTATATTTTTTTGCGGTGTTCAACGTGCAGGAAAATAACATTACAGTTTCATAGTTCGGGTCGTTACGGATGTGGCGATACCAAATTTGTGTACCTTTTCTAACGGGTTCATTTTTTTCCTATAATAAAAGACTTGTTATAGGAAAAAATGTGGTGTTTGTTTTTATTAACTCGAAACTTTTATTTTTACACTTTTATTTAACTTTTTTTTTGTCCCACTAGGGGACTTGAGGGCTTGCACCTCTGATCTTTACTCTAATGCATTGCACTACCCATGTAATGCAATTGCATTAGAGCTGTCAGTCATTCACTGACAGCAAGCCTATTAGGTCCCTTCTCTGGACAGGGCCTAATGGAATATCATACGTGGCAGACCAGGAAGCCATTGTTAGGCCTCTGGTTGCCATAGTAATGATCGGCAGCTTGACAATCACATTGTGTCGATCCTGATCTCTACAAACCACTCAGATGCCGTGATCGCTTTTTATCCCGGCATCTAAGGAATTAATGGCAGGGATTGGAGCTAGCTCCGTTTCCTGCCATTACAGCCTGCGCCATCTTTCTTTTGCGACTGGAAGCCTTTTAGGCCCCACATATGGGCGGGACCAGCAGGCTTTCGTACTTGGCAGACAGGAAGCCACTGTTAGGTTTCCGGTCTGCCAGAACAGCCATTGGAAACGGGCGATTTGTATTGCATGGTTCCGATCTGTAAGGAAACACCATAGATGCAGCGCTCGCTTTTGAGCGCTGCATCTAAGGGGTTAATCGGCAGGATCGGAGGCTAGCTCCGCTCCTGGCCATGCAGGAGGGTATCAGGTGTGGGCTCAGCTTCTGAGCCCGCATCAGCAACACAGCATATCAGTACGTTGTGTTGCGTTAAGTCCTTAACGACAACGACGTACTATTACGTTGGATGTCGTTAAGGGGTTAACATAGATATAATTAATATATACAAGCATACACCAAAGAAATAATTAAATTAAGCAGAGTAGATATACAAACACCATTATCCAGTTTGGAATGAACTCTATATTGAAAAATATATATACGGCCTCATGCACACGACCGTATTTTTTCCCACCCGTAAATACTGGCGTAAATACGGGTCCGGTGTCACACGTATTCCACCCGTTTTGCACCAGTATTTACGAACCCGTGCCCGTAAATATGGGTCCGGTGTCACACGTATTCCACCCGTATTTACGAGCACGTTTTTGGCGGCAAAATAGCACTGCACTAATCGGCAGCCCCTTCTCTCTATCAGTGCAGGATAGAGAGAAGGGACAGCCTTTTCTGTAATAAAAGTTAAAGAAATTCATACTTACCGGCCGTTGTCTTGGTGACGCGTCCCTCTCTTCACATCCAGCCCGACATCCCTGGATGACGCGGCAGTCCATGTGACCGCTGCAGCCTGTGATTGACCTGTGATTGGCTGCAGCGGTCACATGGCCTGAAACGTCATCCAGGACTTCGGGCCGGATGTCGAGAGGGACGCGTCACCAAGGCAACGGGCGGGAGACCGGACTGGAGGAAGCAGGAAGTTGTCGGTAAGTATGAAAGTCTTTTATTTTTATTTTTTACAGGTTTATACTGATCGGTAGTCACTGTCCAGGGTGCTGAAAGAGTTACTGCCGATCAGTTAACTCTTTCAGCTCCCTGGACAGTGACTATTTACTGACGTCTCTTAGCAACGCTGCCGTAATGACGGGTGCACACATGTAGCCACCCGTTATTACGAGAGCTCCATAGACTTCTATGGACTGTCCGTGCCGTTATTACGGCCTGAAATAGGACATGTTCTATCTTTTTCAACGGCACGGGCACCTTCCCGTGAGAAAACGGGAAGGCACCCGTCGCCAATAGAAGTCTATGAGCCCGTTATTACGGGTCGTGATTACGACCCGTAATAACGGGCGTTTTTACGGTCGTGTGCATGAGGCCTTCAACTGATATTATTATAGTGTGTATCCCCCTAATTTTTGGGGTTTTACTTGGCACCAGTACTCCACACATTTGGCCCAAGTGATTTTAATTAGGGAATGACCACATAAGTGTTTCTGCTCTTGCTTGTGCTCTCAGTTTGCCACTAGGAGCGCATGGTAAAGTGAGCTTATTACATCTGTTCACATGTTGTGGTGCTCTGTGGTGGTGTCTCTTGCTGTGGTGCTGGACTTGTGGGGGACGTGGCTTAGAGCCAGTAGGCTTGTCGCGGTCTGGCAGCATGGGTGCCTTTGGGCCTCTGGGTTGCTCCCTCTGCGGGAGCGGTGTTGCAGTGGCAGTGGCCGCCATGCAGCGCTGCAACCAATAGAGTAGGGACCCAATTTAAAGAGGTCGCCGTGAAGTGGCAATTGGGCTTATACAATTTGATCAAAATGTTAACAAAGAACCTCATGTTTGTGTTTATACATTTTTGCCAAGCAGCTATAGATCAAAGTATAACAAGTGGAAGTGCAGTCTATGTCTAGTTCTATAATACTGATATTAATATCTATATTGAAATGAACAAAATATATATATATATATATATATATATATATATATATATATATATATAACGACCACAGAATAAACGGCACCAGGACTTCGGAATAGATAAAAGAGGGTGGATTTATTCACCTCAAGTGAGCGACCTGATGCAACTGCCTTTCTCAAGCCAGCTAGCATGCAAAAGGAGCCCCGACCAAGTATTGAGGGCATATACTGGACATACTTTTCAGTAGGCATACATTTCCGTATTAAAAATAATTTTAGAAATTGGGCTTATTTAATATTCTAATTTTCTGAAACACAAAATTTTGGGTTTTCATTAACTAGCCATAATCATCGACATTAAAAGAAAAAAATGCTGTAAATCGATCACTCTGTGTGTAATGAATCCATATAATATATGAGTTTCAGTTTTTGAATGGAGTTAAAGAAGTAAATTAAATTTGATGATATTCTAATTCATTGAGATGGACTAGTATATATATATATAAACGGTCGAGTCACATTATTATGACCACCAGATAATACCCAGAGTGTGCAGCATGGACAGCAGCTAGACGGGCTGGGAGTGACTCAATAACATGATGATAGTTTGTCTCAGGTATCTGTAGCCATGCTGACTGCAGTGCATCCCACATTTGCTGGATGGTGCGTGGGGGAGGATCCATAGAGCAAACAAGATGATCGTGGTGCTCCCATAGATGCTCAATTGGGTTCAAGTCTGGACAATTAGGGGGACAGGGGAATACTTGGAAGTCTTGGTCATGCTCTTCCAACCACTGTCAGAAATTTCTAGCCGTGTGAGATGTCGCATTGTCTTGCTGGAAGATTCCATCTGCCCCAAGGAAGACGAACAGCATGTATGGGTGGACGTGATCTGCAACGATAGATTCATACACAACTCTTTATAGTGCCTTTCACATGAATGAGTGGGCTCAGAGAATGCCATGAAAAAATTCCCCAGACCATAACGCTGCCGCCACCAGCTTGTGTTCTTCCAGCAACAGTTGCAGAGTGTTTGTTCTCTGATGTTTCTCGCCTGACACGCCAACGTCCATCTGTTTGATGAAGCAGAAAACAGGACTCATCGGAGAAGGCAACCCTTTGCCAATCATCGGTGGTCCAATTCCGATACTGCCGTGCAAATTGAAGCCTTTTTTCCAATGCATCTTTGCTAGCTTAGGAGCAGCGACCATCCATCTGCTTCGGAGCCCCATACTCAGTAGGGTTCACCCAACAGTTGTTTTAGACACACGTCTGGTAGCCCCCTGGTTTATTTTGAGAAATACTGCCACCTTTGCCCGAAAGCCAATAATCATCCCTTTTTGCAACTCTGATAAATCGCACCTTTTACCCATGACAACAACGAGGGATATGTGTTTTTTTCTAAATGACCGCCCAGACTAATTTTTAGGTCCAGTAGTTTTTCACTAAAAACCCCACATCATAATTTGCTAGACCCCACAGGTGGACCCCATAGAT
Organism: Rhinoderma darwinii; assembly: GCF_050947455.1. Classification (NCBI taxonomy): domain Eukaryota; kingdom Metazoa; phylum Chordata; class Amphibia; order Anura; family Rhinodermatidae; genus Rhinoderma; species Rhinoderma darwinii. The sequence goes on from NC_134696.1 coordinate 65,203,436, forward strand.
TCAGCTGAGATTAGGAAACTTTAGGGCCTTATATGGCTAGTGAAGAATTCAAAGATTAGGGAATACTGGAGCGCAGATATTTTGAACAATACCCAAAAAACCCGGCCTGTGCATAAATAAAGGATTGGTTCAAAGCGTACCACACCAATCCATGGATTATTCATTTTATTATTCATTCAACCCATTATTACATCATCCTATTATGCCCTGATGCACTCCGCCCAGCTTACATATACCCTGATGTACTCCGCCCAGCTTACATATGCCCCCACATTATAAGCTCAAATACCAGTAAACCCCAAACAAAACAACTACCAAGCAAAATCCAAAAGTCAAATGGCGGTTCTTCTGAGCCTGACAGTGTGCCCAAATAGCAGTTTATGACCACATATGTGGTATTACTGTACTCTGGAGAACCCGCTTAACAATTTTTGTGATGTCTTCAGTGGTACAAGCTGGGCACAACATATTGGTCACAGATGTCAAATGGCAATTTAAATCTGCAACATCCACTGTGCACTAATTTCTGCAAAACACTTGTGGGGTCAAAATGCTTACAATACCTCTAGATGAATTTCTTCAGGTAAGTATTTTCCAAAATGGTGTAATTTTTCGGGGCTTCCCATTGTACTGGTACCTTAGCTTGTTGAAATACTAATTTAGTAAAATCTCCACTCCAAAAACCAAATTGCGCTCCTTCCCTTCTGAGCCATGCGGTGGATTCAAACAGCAGTTTATGACCACTTATGGGGTATTGCCAAAATCGGGAGAAATTGCTTTTCAAATGTTGGGGTGCTTTTTCTCTTTTATTCCTTGTAAAAATGTAAAATGTCCACGTTTTATCTGAAAAAATTTAGCTTTTCAATTTCATGGCCTAATTCCACCAGATTTGTCAAAAAACCTGTGGGGTCAAATTGCTCCCTGTACCCATAGATAAATTCAGGGGTGTAGTTCCTCAATGGGGTCACTTTCAGGGTCTTCCACTGATTTAGTCCCACAGGAACTTTGCAAATGTGACATGGCGCCGTAAACCATTCCAGCAAAATTGAAACTCCAAAAGTCAAATGGTGCTCCTTCCCTTCTAAGCAGTGGCGTAACTACCGCCATAGCAGCCGTAGCAGCTGCTACGGGGTCCGCTGCATGAGGGGGCCCGTGTTGCCCGACGGCACGGGCCCCCGCCATGGCCGGAGGCTCTGCTAGCAGCCGCTATGGCTGCTACAGCGAGACGCCACTGAACACTACGGCAGAGCAGGGAGGTATCTCCCCGCTGTGTCATTAAACAAAAAACATGTATCCCCTATCCACAGGATAGGGGATACATGTGTGATCGCTGGCATTGATAGGGAGAATGGGGGACCGAAAGTCCCCTGAAGTTCTCCTTCACAAACCTCGGACTTCCGGGGTCTGTGTCGGCAGCTCCGTAGAAATGAATGGAGCACCGGTCGCGCTTGTGCACATGCGTGACCAGCGCTAGTTTCATTTTTATTGAGCTGCGCAGACGCCGGAAGTCAGAGGTTAGTCATGGAGAACTGCGGGGTCCCCGTTCTCCCTATCGCTGTCAGCGATCACACATGTATCCCCTATCCTGTGGATAGGGGATACATGTCTTTTGTAGGACACACTGTAGGTCAGATTTTTTTGGGGGGTTGGGGCTGCATGGCGTTACCTACAGGGGGGGATGTATAGCGTTACCTACAGGGGGGGGCTGTATGGCGTTACCTACATGGGGGGGCTGTATGGCATTACCTACAGGGGGGGCTGTATAGCGTTACCTACAGGGGGCTGTATGGCGTTACCTACAAGGAGGGCCATATAGCGTTACCTACAGGGGGGCTGTATGGCGTTATCTACAGAGGGGGCTGTATGGCGTTATCTATAGGGGGGTCTGTATGGCGTTATCTACAGGGGGAGTCTGTATGGCATTTTCTACAGGGGGGCTGTATGGCGTTATCTACAGAGGGGCTGTATAGCGTTACCTACAGGGGGGCGGTATAGCGTTACCTACAGGGGGGCGGTATAGCGTTACCTACAGGGGGCTGTATAGCGTTACCTACAGGGTGGGCTGTATAGCGTTACCTACACGGGGGGCTGTATAGCATTACCTACACGGGGGGATGTATAGCGTTACCTACACGGGGGGCTGTATGGCGTCAGCACCATACAGCCCCCTCTGTAGATAACGCCATACAGACCCCCCTGTAGATACCGCCATACAGCCCCCTCTGTAGATAACGCCATACAGACCCCCACTGTAGATAATGCCATACAGCCCCCCTGGCGTTATCTACAGAGGGGGCTGTATAGCGTTACCTACAGGGGGGGCTGTATAGCGTTACCTACAGGGGGCTGCATAGCGTTACCTACAGGGGGCTGCATAGCGTTACCTACATGGGGGCTGTATAGCGTTACCTACACGGGGGCTGTATAGCGTTACCTACACGGGGGGCAGTATGGCGTTAGCACCATACAGCCCCCTCTGTAGATAACGCCATACAGACCCCCCTGTAGATAATGCCATACAGCCCCCTCTGTAGATAACGCCATACAGACCCCCACTGTAGATAACGCCATACAGCCCCACCCCTGTAGATAACGCCATACAGCCCCCCTGTAGATAATGCCATACAGCCCCCACAGTAGATAACACCATACAGCCCTGTCTCTAGATAACGCCATACAGCCCCCCTGTAGATAACACCATACAGCCACCCTGTCGTTTACACCATACAGCCCCCCTGCTGTAGATAACGCCATACAGCCCCCTGTAGATAACGGCATACAGACCCCCCTGTAGATAACGCCATACAGCCCCCCTGTAGATAACGCCATACAGCCCCCCTGCTGTAGAGAAAGCCATACAGCCCCCACTGTAGAGAACGCCATACAGCCCCCACTGTAGAGAACGCCATACAGCCCCCTCTGTAGAGAACGCCATACAGCCCCCACTGTAGAGAACGCCATACAGCATGGTGTTATCTACAGGGGGGCTGTATGGTGTTATCTACAGAGGGGGCTGTATAACGTTACCTACAGGGGGGCGGTATAGTGTTACCTACAGGGGGGCTGTATAGTGTTACCTACAGGGGGGCTGTATAGCGTTACCTACACGGGGGCTGTATAGCGTTACCTACACGGGGGGCTGTATAGCGTTACCTACACGGGGGGCTGTATAGCGTTACCTACACGAGGGGCTGTATGGCGTTAGCACCATACAGCCCCCTCTGTAGATAACGCCATACAGACCCCCCTGTAGATAACGCCATACAGCCCCCTCTGTAGATAACATGATACAGCCCCGTCTGTGGATAACGCCATACAGCCCCCCTGTAGATAACGCCATACAGCCCCCTTGTAGATTACGCCATACAGCCCCCCTGCTGTAGATAACGCCATACAGCCCCCCTGTAGATAACGCCATACAGAACCCCCCTGTAGATAACGCCATACAGACCCCCCTGTAGATAACGCCATACAGCCCCCGTGTAGATAACGCCATATAGGCCCCCCTGCTGTAGATAACGCCATACAGCCCCTTCTGTAAATAATGCCATACAGACCCCCCTGTAGAGAATGCCATACAGCCCCCACTGTAGAGAACGCCATACAGCCCCCACTGTAGAGAACGCCATACAGCCCCCACTGTAGAGAACGCCATACAGCCCCCACTGTAGAGAACGCCATACAGCCCCCTCTGTAGAGAATGCCATACAGCCCCCACTGTAGAGAACGCCATACAGCCCCCACTGTAGAGAACGCCATACAGAGTCCCTCCTGTAGATAACGCCGTACAGCCCCCTTTGAGATATCTACAAAGGGGGCTGTATGGCGTTACCTACAGGGGGGCTGTATGGCGTTATCTACAGGGGGGGCTGTATGCCGTTATCTACAGGGGGGGCTGTATGCAGTTATCTACAGCGGGGGCTGTATGGCGTTATCTACAGGGGGGCTGTAAAAAAGGCACTATCAACAAGGGGGGGTTGTGTGACACCCAGGGGAGGGGGGGCCCCAGTCAAAAGTTTGCTATGGGGCCCAGTATTTCCTAGTTACGCCCCTGCTCCTAAGCCTTGCCGTGGGTCAAAACAGCAGTTTATTGCCACATATGGGGTATTGCTGTGCTCAAAAGAGGTTGCTTTACAGATTCTGGGCTGATTTTTCTTCTTTATTTATTGTGAAAAATGAAAATCTGAGCTAAAACTACATTTTATTAGAAAAAAACGTAGATTCTCATTTTCACCGCCTAATTCCACTAAAGTCAGCAGAAAAAAACTGTGGGGTCAAAATGCTTACTATACCCCTTGATAAATTCCTTGAGGGGTGTTGTTTGGCAAATGAGGGTCACTTGTTTTTTGAGGGGGGTTTCCACTGTTTTGGTACCACAGGAGCTTTGCAAATGCGACATGGCACCCGAAAACCATTGCAGCAAAATTTGAGCTCCAAAAGCCAAATGGTGCTCCTTCCCTTCTGAGCTCTGCCATGCATCCAACAGCAGTTTATTACCACATATTGGGTATTACCGTAATCAGGAGAAATTGCTTTTCAAATGTTGGGGTGTTTTTAGTCTTTTATGCCTTTAAATTAGATTTTCATTTTCACGCCCACATTCCACTAAATTCAGCAAAAAACATGTTTAAAATGCTCACTATACCCCTTGATAAATTCCTTGAGGGGTGTAGTTTCCAAAATGGGGACACTTTTGTGTTTCTTTTTATTGTTTTGGTACAAGACCGCTCCAAACCTGACATGGTGCCTAAAATATATTGTAATAAAAAGGCCCCAAATTCCTCTAGGTGCTCCTTTGCTTCTGAGGCCTGTGTTTCAGTCCATAAGCACACTAGGGCCACATGTGAGATATTTCTAAAAATTGCAGATTCTGGGCAATTCTGGGCAATAAATATTAAGTTGTGTATCTCCAGTAAAACCCTCTGTGTTAAAGGAACAGTGTCATCACAAATTTATTTTTCATATGTTAAAGATGTTAGTGCTTTATTAAAAACGTTTATATTTATTTGTGTGTTTGTGTTTTACTTTTTCTTATTTTTACACTTTTTCTTCCCTATGGGGGCTGCCATTTTCTGTTCCATTTCTGTATGTGTCGATTAACGACACATACAGACATGGAATACGGCAGCCACAGTCCCATAGGGACTGCGAACGGCTCCCGTCCCATCCACTTCTGTGTACGCCGTCTGTGTGGGAACTGCGCATGCGCCGCTCCCACACAGTCCAATTTGAAATTGGCGCCGTCCGGCGCCATTTTCCTGTGGACCGGAAGTCGCGGCCGGACAGTAAGATTACTACTTCCGGTCGCGGCTTCCGGACTTGTGCACTTGGACCAGCGGCAGCAGACGGAGCGGACGGGCCGGAGGGAGCCGCGGCGGCAGGAGCAGGTAAGAGATTTCAATGTATGTTCGTGTTTGTGTACGTTTGCTACTGTATGTTAACCTTCTACACTGTGTGTTAGCTCAAAAAATGGCGACACACAGTGTAGGAGGTTAGACCGTTCAAACCCCTCGTTTATCCCGGCACTAGCCAGGATAAAGGAGGGGGGGATGCTGAGAGCTCACTAGAGCGAGGGCTTTTTACCCAATTTTGCAATGCTGCAATTTTGGGAATAGCTCCATCTACTGACCAGCAATGGGAAATATTATAAATTAGAATCTAATTTATAATATTTCCTGACTCGTGAAAAAAATAAAAAACATTTGAACAATGTTTAATCACCCACACACTAAATGTTTAATTAAAAAAAAAACAACATGTTTTTCTGGCAACACATTCCATTTAAAGAAAAAAAAGGATTAAATATGAATTTCTGCAAAAAAAACATGAGATTTGTAGATTTCAACCCTAGTTTGCTTTAATGCTTGTGAAAAACCTAAAGGGTTAAGAAACTTTTTTAATGCTGTTTTGAATACTTTGAGGGGTGCAGTTTTTAAAATGGGATGATTTATGAGGGTTTGTATTGTATGGACCCCTCAAAGCCACTTCACAACTGAACTCGTCCCTGAAAAACTAGGCTTTTGATATTTTCTGGAATATGTGAGAAATTGCTGCTAAAGTTCTAAGCCTTGTAACGTCCTAGAAAAGGAAAAGAATGTTCGAAAAAACGATGCAAACATAAAGTAGACATATGGGATATGTGAAATAGTAACTATTTTGTGTGGTATTACTATCTGTTTTACAAGCAGATACATTTAAATTTAGAAAAGCGCTAATTTTTGCAAATTTTCTAAAAATTTTGGTGTTTTTCACAAATAAATATTGAATTTATCGACCACAATTTTTCACTAACATAAAGTACAATATGTCAGGAGAAAACAATTTCAGAATCGCTTAGATTGGTAAAAGCATTCCGAAGTTATTACCACATAAAGTGACACATGTCAGATTTGAAGAAAGTCGGCTTTGTCTTTAACCCTTTCCCGACATCCGCCCTACATATACGGTGCTGTTGGGAAGGGCTTCCCGCAAAGCACAGTACCATTACGTCGCGTGATAGTGCGGGCTCAGGAGCTGAGCGTGCACCATCACCGCCGGGTGCCAGCTGTATGTTACAGCTGGCACCCTGAGGTTTCGACCAGGAATGGAGCTAGCATCAAATCCAGCCGATTAACCCCTCAGATGCTGCGTTCAATAGAGATCGCAGCATGTAAGGAGTTTTTAGCCACCGACACCCCAGCAACGTGATCGCTGGGTTGCCGGTGGCTGCAAAGACAATCGGAGGCCTAATACTTACCTCCAGGCCTGCCAACAACGGAAGCCTGCTATGCCACGCTCGGCAGCGGGGCATAAAAGTCTTCTGGTACCATCTGTAAGATGGAGCCGGCTCAACTTCAGGCTCAACTTCCGGCTCAGAAGCTAAGCCGGCGTCATTAGCAGTGGGTGTCTGCTGTATGTTACAGCGCTCCCCCGATGTATCGTCAGGAACGGGAGCTATCTCCAATTCCTGCCATTAACCCCTTCAATGCAGCGATCCAATGCGATCGCTGCATCAAAATGGTTTGTAGCAAATTGGCAGCCTGCCATGCGATGGCAAGGCTGCCAACTGCTACTATGGCAACAGGAGGCCTAACAATGGCGTCCTGTCTTCCATTACGATTGCTGTCAGTGAATAACTGATAGTTCTGATACATTGCACTACAAAAGTAGTGCAATGTATTAGAACATCAATCAAACAGTGGGACCTTCAAGTCCTCTAGTGGAACCAAAGAAAAGTGTGAATAAAAGTGTAAAAAGAAAAAAAAAAAAAGTTGAAAAAAAGAAAATTAACGTTTCAAGTAATAACATAAAACATGATCGCCCTTTTTCCCTTATCAAGTCATTTAATATTGTAAAAAAATTATAAAACCATACATATTTGGTATCGCTGCATCCGTAACGACCTGAACTATAAAAATATGTTATTTGTCCCTCGCAGTTAACGCCGTAAAAAAACAACCTAAAAATTAATTCCAGATTTGCTTTTTTTTTGGTCACTTTGTCTTCCAAATATTGAAATAAAAAGTGATCAAAAAGTCACATGTATCCAAAAATGGTACCAATAAAAACGATTACTCGTCTCGCAAAAAACAAGCCCTCAGACAGCTCCGTCGACTAAAAAATTAAAAAGTTATGGCTCGCACAACATGGCGACAGAAAAAATACATTCTTTTTACATAAAAAAGTTCTATAAATTAGGTATCGCTGGAATCGTACTGACCCTCAGAATGAAGGTAACATGTAATTTACAATGCATGCTGAACACTGTATAAAAAAATAAAATAACTATGGCAGAATTGCTGTTTTTTTATTAACTTGCCTCCCAAAAAAAAGGATAACAAGTGATCAAAAAGTTGCATGTAACCCAAAATGGTACCAATAATAACTACAGCTCGTCCTGCAAAAAAACAGCCCTCATACCGCTACATCTATGAAAAAATAAAATTAGTTAAGGCTCCAATAAGTCAGGAAAGAAAAATCTGCAGTTATGCAGGCCCGAGGGGAACATTTATTTTGTTTCAAGAGGCAATTTATCAAGGCCCTAAAATTAGGGAACCAGGAAGGGGAGGACTCAAATATATCTTCTCGAAGTGAGGGCGCCCGTATTATACAGGGACAACACTTCCCAGCAAAATTGTTCAAACTGCAAAGGTGAGGGGTGTGGACCAGAAGGGGGATAAGGAAGGACATTTATCAGTGCGACACCGGCCTGTGCAGAAAGGATTACTTCACAGCGTAACAAATATTTATGGATTATTTTATTGTTTACCCCATTATTATACCACCTGACTATGCCCCTATTATACTCTGCACAGCTTACATATGCCCCACATTATAAGCTAAAACACCAGTAAAACTCCAAACAAAACCACTACCAAGCAAAATCCACGCTCCAAAAGCTAAATGGCGCTCCTTCCTTTCTGAGCCCTACAGCGTGCCCAAACAGCAGTTTACTTCCACATATATGGCATCGCCATACCTGGGAGAACCCTTTTAACAATTTTTGGGGTGTGTGTCTCCAGTGGCAATAGCTGGGCACGACATATTTCCCACTGATATGTCACATCTAGGGAAAAGATTTAATTTTTACTTTGCACCATCCGCAGCGCAATCATTTATGGAAAAGACCTGTGGGGTAAAAATGCTCACTACACCCCTTAGTAAATACAAACAGAAAAAATGGGACATAAAGATCATCAAAACCACAAAAAAGGCCATACTCACTAGGTAGGTGGGTGGGTGAAAACCCGTTCCCATCAGGACGCAGACGGGTCAAAGAATGCTGCAGAAGGAGTGTGCATTAAATAGTGATAGCCCCTCCCACTAGTCTTGAGGGGAGTGGCGGACTAAGTGCTCAAAGGTGTGCGATAAATGAGTGTCAGTGAAGTGCTAGGGTGTGAATGGATGGTAAAAAATAAATATGTATGTATGAAAGTGTCAGAACTGTGTAATGATGTAATAAAAATAAATAAATAAATAAATAAATGTGATGAATAGGGGTCAGTGCTGTGAATAGTACATGGGGTGTCAGTACTATGTGTAATACGTGGAGGGATAATGTGCTGGTCGTCAGGCATGGCGTATCTTGCCGAATAACAGCCTATTTGTAACGCCGCTAGTGTTAGCTAAAGCGGGCTGCTCTGCATTCCAAACCAAACGCCAGCACATCATGCCCTCCCAGCATATATATAAGACCCGGCTGCGTCCTGAAAAAAAGTGTAGTATACGTAGTAAGAAATATCCATGAAACATGGGGTATTAGTTGTTATTTTGGCCAAAATACGCAAAGCTCGCAACCCAACGTCAACGGTCCCCAGTGCCTTGCGAGTCCCTAACCAGAACTTTTCGTTCCTAATTTAAAAACACAAACAGAAAAAATGGGACATAAAGATCATCAAAACCACAAAAAAGGCCATACTCACTAGGTAGGTGGGTGGGTGAAAACCCGTTCCCATCAGGACGCAGACGGGTCAAAGAATGCTGCAGAAGGAGTGTGCATTAAATAGTGATAGCCCCTCCCACTAGTCTTGAGGGGAGTGGCGGACTAAGTGCTCAAAGGTGTGCGATAAATGAGTGTCAGTGAAGTGCTAGGGTGTGAATGGATGGTAAAAAATAAATATGTATGTATGAAAGTGTCAGAACTGTGTAATGATGTAATAAAAATAAATAAATAAATAAATAAATGTGATGAATAGGGGTCAGTGCTGTGAATAGTACATGGGGTGTCAGTACTATGTGTAATACGTGGAGGGATAATGTGCTGGTCGTCAGGCATGGCGTATCTTGCCGAATAACAGCCTATTTGTAACGCCGCTAGTGTTAGCTAAAGCGGGCTGCTCTGCATTCCAAACCAAACGCCAGCACATCATGCCCTCCCAGCATATATATAAGACCCGGCTGCGTCCTGAAAAAAAGTGTAGTATACGTAGTAAGAAATATCCATGAAACATGGGGTATTAGTTGTTATTTTGGCCAAAATACGCAAAGCTCGCAACCCAACGTCAAGGGTCCCCAGTGCCTTGCGAGTCCCTAACCAGAACTTTTCGTTCCTAATTTAAAAACACAAACAGAAAAAATGGGACATAAAGATCATCAAAACCACAAAAAAGGCCATACTCACTAGGTAGGTGGGTGGGTGAAAACCCGTTCCCATCAGGACGCAGACGGGTCAAAGAATGCTGCAGAAGGAGTGTGCATTAAATAGTGATAGCCCCTCCCACTAGTCTTGAGGGGAGTGGCGGACTAAGTGCTCAAAGGTGTGCGATAAATGAGTGTCAGTGAAGTGCTAGGGTGTGAATGGATGGTAAAAAATAAATATGTATGTATGAAAGTGTCAGAACTGTGTAATGATGTAATAAAAATAAATAAATAAATAAATGTGATGAATAGGGGTCAGTGCTGTGAATAGTACATGGGGTGTCAGTACTATGTGTAATACGTGGAGGGATAATGTGCTGGTCGTCAGGCATGGCGTATCTTGCCGAATAACAGCCTATTTGTAACGCCGCTAGTGTTAGCTAAAGCGGGCTGCTCTGCATTCCAAACCAAACGCCAGCACATCATGCCCTCCCAGCATATATATAAGACCCGGCTGCGTCCTGAAAAAAAGTGTAGTATACGTAGTAAGAAATATCCATGAAACATGGGGTATTAGTTGTTATTTTGGCCAAAATACGCAAAGCTCGCAACCCAACGTCAAGGGTCCCCAGTGCCTTGCGAGTCCCTAACCAGAACTTTTCGTTCCTAATTTAAAAACACAAACAGAAAAAATGGGACATAAAGATCATCAAAACCACAAAAAAGGCCATACTCACTAGGTAGGTGGGTGGGTGAAAACCCGTTCCCATCAGGACGCAGACGGGTCAAAGAATGCTGCAGAAGGAGTGTGCATTAAATAGTGATAGCCCCTCCCACTAGTCTTGAGGGGAGTGGCGGACTAAGTGCTCAAAGGTGTGCGATAAATGAGTGTCAGTGAAGTGCTAGGGTGTGAATGGATGGTAAAAAATAAATATGTATGTATGAAAGTGTCAGAACTGTGTAATGATGTAATAAAAATAAATAAATAAATAAATAAATGTGATGAATAGGGGTCAGTGCTGTGAATAGTACATGGGGTGTCAGTACTATGTGTAATACGTGGAGGGATAATGTGCTGGTCGTCAGGCATGGCGTATCTTGCCGAATAACAGCCTATTTGTAACGCCGCTAGTGTTAGCTAAAGCGGGCTGCTCTGCATTCCAAACCAAACGCCAGCACATCATGCCCTCCCAGCATATATATAAGACCCGGCTGCGTCCTGAAAAAAAGTGTAGTATACGTAGTAAGAAATATCCATGAAACATGGGGTATTAGTTGTTATTTTGGCCAAAATACGCAAAGCTCGCAACCCAACGTCAAGGGTCCCCAGTGCCTTGCGAGTCCCTAACCAGAACTTTTCGTTCCTAATTTAAAAACACAAACAGAAAAAATGGGACATAAAGATCATCAAAACCACAAAAAAGGCCATACTCACTAGGTAGGTGGGTGGGTGAAAACCCGTTCCCATCAGGACGCAGACGGGTCAAAGAATGCTGCAGAAGGAGTGTGCATTAAATAGTGATAGCCCCTCCCACTAGTCTTGAGGGGAGTGGCGGACTAAGTGCTCAAAGGTGTGCGATAAATGAGTGTCAGTGAAGTGCTAGGGTGTGAATGGATGGTAAAAAATAAATATGTATGTATGAAAGTGTCAGAACTGTGTAATGATGTAATAAAAATAAATAAATAAATAAATAAATGTGATGAATAGGGGTCAGTGCTGTGAATAGTACATGGGGTGTCAGTACTATGTGTAATACGTGGAGGGATAATGTGCTGGTCGTCAGGCATGGCGTATCTTGCCGAATAACAGCCTATTTGTAACGCCGCTAGTGTTAGCTAAAGCGGGCTGCTCTGCATTCCAAACCAAACGCCAGCACATCATGCCCTCCCAGCATATATATAAGACCCGGCTGCGTCCTGAAAAAAAGTGTAGTATACGTAGTAAGAAATATCCATGAAACATGGGGTATTAGTTGTTATTTTGGCCAAAATACGCAAAGCTCGCAACCCAACGTCAAGGGTCCCCAGTGCCTTGCGAGTCCCTAACCAGAACTTTTCGTTCCTAATTTAAAAACACAAACAGAAAAAATGGGACATAAAGATCATCAAAACCACAAAAAAGGCCATACTCACTAGGTAGGTGGGTGGGTGAAAACCCGTTCCCATCAGGACGCAGACGGGTCAAAGAATGCTGCAGAAGGAGTGTGCATTAAATAGTGATAGCCCCTCCCACTAGTCTTGAGGGGAGTGGCGGACTAAGTGCTCAAAGGTGTGCGATAAATGAGTGTCAGTGAAGTGCTAGGGTGTGAATGGATGGTAAAAAATAAATATGTATGTATGAAAGTGTCAGAACTGTGTAATGATGTAATAAAAATAAATAAATAAATAAATAAATGTGATGAATAGGGGTCAGTGCTGTGAATAGTACATGGGGTGTCAGTACTATGTGTAATACGTGGAGGGATAATGTGCTGGTCGTCAGGCATGGCGTATCTTGCCGAATAACAGCCTATTTGTAACGCCGCTAGTGTTAGCTAAAGCGGGCTGCTCTGCATTCCAAACCAAACGCCAGCACATCATGCCCTCCCAGCATATATATAAGACCCGGCTGCGTCCTGAAAAAAAGTGTAGTATACGTAGTAAGAAATATCCATGAAACATGGGGTATTAGTTGTTATTTTGGCCAAAATACGCAAAGCTCGCAACCCAACGTCAAGGGTCCCCAGTGCCTTGCGAGTCCCTAACCAGAACTTTTCGTTCCTAATTTAAAAACACAAACAGAAAAAATGGGACATAAAGATCATCAAAACCACAAAAAAGGCCATACTCACTAGGTAGGTGGGTGGGTGAAAACCCGTTCCCATCAGGACGCAGACGGGTCAAAGAATGCTGCAGAAGGAGTGTGCATTAAATAGTGATAGCCCCTCCCACTAGTCTTGAGGGGAGTGGCGGACTAAGTGCTCAAAGGTGTGCGATAAATGAGTGTCAGTGAAGTGCTAGGGTGTGAATGGATGGTAAAAAATAAATATGTATGTATGAAAGTGTCAGAACTGTGTAATGATGTAATAAAAATAAATAAATAAATAAATAAATGTGATGAATAGGGGTCAGTGCTGTGAATAGTACATGGGGTGTCAGTACTATGTGTAATACGTGGAGGGATAATGTGCTGGTCGTCAGGCATGGCGTATCTTGCCGAATAACAGCCTATTTGTAACGCCGCTAGTGTTAGCTAAAGCGGGCTGCTCTGCATTCCAAACCAAACGCCAGCACATCATGCCCTCCCAGCATATATATAAGACCCGGCTGCGTCCTGAAAAAAAGTGTAGTATACGTAGTAAGAAATATCCATGAAACATGGGGTATTAGTTGTTATTTTGGCCAAAATACGCAAAGCTCGCAACCCAACGTCAAGGGTCCCCAGTGCCTTGCGAGTCCCTAACCAGAACTTTTCGTTCCTAATTTAAAAACACAAACAGAAAAAATGGGACATAAAGATCATCAAAACCACAAAAAAGGCCATACTCACTAGGTAGGTGGGTGGGTGAAAACCCGTTCCCATCAGGACGCAGACGGGTCAAAGAATGCTGCAGAAGGAGTGTGCATTAAATAGTGATAGCCCCTCCCACTAGTCTTGAGGGGAGTGGCGGACTAAGTGCTCAAAGGTGTGCGATAAATGAGTGTCAGTGAAGTGCTAGGGTGTGAATGGATGGTAAAAAATAAATATGTATGTATGAAAGTGTCAGAACTGTGTAATGATGTAATAAAAATAAATAAATAAATAAATAAATGTGATGAATAGGGGTCAGTGCTGTGAATAGTACATGGGGTGTCAGTACTATGTGTAATACGTGGAGGGATAATGTGCTGGTCGTCAGGCATGGCGTATCTTGCCGAATAACAGCCTATTTGTAACGCCGCTAGTGTTAGCTAAAGCGGGCTGCTCTGCATTCCAAACCAAACGCCAGCACATCATGCCCTCCCAGCATATATATAAGACCCGGCTGCGTCCTGAAAAAAAGTGTAGTATACGTAGTAAGAAATATCCATGAAACATGGGGTATTAGTTGTTATTTTGGCCAAAATACGCAAAGCTCGCAACCCAACGTCAAGGGTCCCCAGTGCCTTGCGAGTCCCTAACCAGAACTTTTCGTTCCTAATTTAAAAACACAAACAGAAAAAATGGGACATAAAGATCATCAAAACCACAAAAAAGGCCATACTCACTAGGTAGGTGGGTGGGTGAAAACCCGTTCCCATCAGGACGCAGACGGGTCAAAGAATGCTGCAGAAGGAGTGTGCATTAAATAGTGATAGCCCCTCCCACTAGTCTTGAGGGGAGTGGCGGACTAAGTGCTCAAAGGTGTGCGATAAATGAGTGTCAGTGAAGTGCTAGGGTGTGAATGGATGGTAAAAAATAAATATGTATGTATGAAAGTGTCAGAACTGTGTAATGATGTAATAAAAATAAATAAATAAATAAATAAATGTGATGAATAGGGGTCAGTGCTGTGAATAGTACATGGGGTGTCAGTACTATGTGTAATACGTGGAGGGATAATGTGCTGGTCGTCAGGCATGGCGTATCTTGCCGAATAACAGCCTATTTGTAACGCCGCTAGTGTTAGCTAAAGCGGGCTGCTCTGCATTCCAAACCAAACGCCAGCACATCATGCCCTCCCAGCATATATATAAGACCCGGCTGCGTCCTGAAAAAAAGTGTAGTATACGTAGTAAGAAATATCCATGAAACATGGGGTATTAGTTGTTATTTTGGCCAAAATACGCAAAGCTCGCAACCCAACGTCAAGGGTCCCCAGTGCCTTGCGAGTCCCTAACCAGAACTTTTCGTTCCTAATTTAAAAACACAAACAGAAAAAATGGGACATAAAGATCATCAAAACCACAAAAAAGGCCATACTCACTAGGTAGGTGGGTGGGTGAAAACCCGTTCCCATCAGGACGCAGACGGGTCAAAGAATGCTGCAGAAGGAGTGTGCATTAAATAGTGATAGCCCCTCCCACTAGTCTTGAGGGGAGTGGCGGACTAAGTGCTCAAAGGTGTGCGATAAATGAGTGTCAGTGAAGTGCTAGGGTGTGAATGGATGGTAAAAAATAAATATGTATGTATGAAAGTGTCAGAACTGTGTAATGATGTAATAAAAATAAATAAATAAATAAATAAATGTGATGAATAGGGGTCAGTGCTGTGAATAGTACATGGGGTGTCAGTACTATGTGTAATACGTGGAGGGATAATGTGCTGGTCGTCAGGCATGGCGTATCTTGCCGAATAACAGCCTATTTGTAACGCCGCTAGTGTTAGCTAAAGCGGGCTGCTCTGCATTCCAAACCAAACGCCAGCACATCATGCCCTCCCAGCATATATATAAGACCCGGCTGCGTCCTGAAAAAAAGTGTAGTATACGTAGTAAGAAATATCCATGAAACATGGGGTATTAGTTGTTATTTTGGCCAAAATACGCAAAGCTCGCAACCCAACGTCAAGGGTCCCCAGTGCCTTGCGAGTCCCTAACCAGAACTTTTCGTTCCTAATTTAAAAACACAAACAGAAAAAATGGGACATAAAGATCATCAAAACCACAAAAAAGGCCATACTCACTAGGTAGGTGGGTGGGTGAAAACCCGTTCCCATCAGGACGCAGACGGGTCAAAGAATGCTGCAGAAGGAGTGTGCATTAAATAGTGATAGCCCCTCCCACTAGTCTTGAGGGGAGTGGCGGACTAAGTGCTCAAAGGTGTGCGATAAATGAGTGTCAGTGAAGTGCTAGGGTGTGAATGGATGGTAAAAAATAAATATGTATGTATGAAAGTGTCAGAACTGTGTAATGATGTAATAAAAATAAATAAATAAATAAATAAATGTGATGAATAGGGGTCAGTGCTGTGATGGGAACGGGTTTTCACCCACCCACCTACCTAGTGAGTATGGCCTTTTTTGTGGTTTTGATGATCTTTATGTCCCATTTTTTCTGTTTGTGTTTTTAAATTAGGAACGAAAAGTTCTGGTTAGGGACTCGCAAGGCACTGGGGACCCTTGACGTTGGGTTGCGAGCTTTGCGTATTTTGGCCAAAATAACAACTAATACCCCATGTTTCATGGATATTTCTTACTACGTATACTACACTTTTTTTCAGGACGCAGCCGGGTCTTATATATATGCTGGGAGGGCATGATGTGCTGGCGTTTGGTTTGGAATGCAGAGCAGCCCGCTTTAGCTAACACTAGCGGCGTTACAAATAGGCTGTTATTCGGCAAGATACGCCATGCCTGACGACCAGCACATTATCCCTCCACGTATTACACATAGTACTGACACCCCATGTACTATTCACAGCACTGACCCCTATTCATCACATTTATTTATTTATTTATTTATTTTTATTACATCATTACACAGTTCTGACACTTTCATACATACATATTTATTTTTTACCATCCATTCACACCCTAGCACTTCACTGACACTCATTTATCGCACACCTTTGAGCACTTAGTCCGCCACTCCCCTCAAGACTAGTGGGAGGGGCTATCACTATTTAATGCACACTCCTTCTGCAGCATTCTTTGACCCGTCTGCGTCCTGATGGGAACGGGTTTTCACCCACCCACCTACCTAGTGAGTATGGCCTTTTTTGTGGTTTTGATGATCTTTATGTCCCATTTTTTCTGTTTGTGTTTTTAAATTAGGAACGAAAAGTTCTGGTTAGGGACTCGCAAGGCACTGGGGACCCTTGACGTTGGGTTGCGAGCTTTGCGTATTTTGGCCAAAATAACAACTAATACCCCATGTTTCATGGATATTTCTTACTACGTATACTACACTTTTTTTCAGGACGCAGCCGGGTCTTATATATATGCTGGGAGGGCATGATGTGCTGGCGTTTGGTTTGGAATGCAGAGCAGCCCGCTTTAGCTAACACTAGCGGCGTTACAAATAGGCTGTTATTCGGCAAGATACGCCATGCCTGACGACCAGCACATTATCCCTCCACGTATTACACATAGTACTGACACCCCATGTACTATTCACAGCACTGACCCCTATTCATCACATTTATTTATTTATTTATTTATTTTTATTACATCATTACACAGTTCTGACACTTTCATACATACATATTTATTTTTTACCATCCATTCACACCCTAGCACTTCACTGACACTCATTTATCGCACACCTTTGAGCACTTAGTCCGCCACTCCCCTCAAGACTAGTGGGAGGGGCTATCACTATTTAATGCACACTCCTTCTGCAGCATTCTTTGACCCGTCTGCGTCCTGATGGGAACGGGTTTTCACCCACCCACCTACCTAGTGAGTATGGCCTTTTTTGTGGTTTTGACCCCTTAGTAAATGCCTTGAGGGGTGTCGTTTCCAAAATGCGGTCACTTCTCAGCGGTTTCTTTTATTATTTCACATCAGAGCCTCTGCAATTATGAACCAATACTGTGTAAGTTGCCAAATTAGGCCTCAATTTCGCATGGTACTCTCTCACTCCTGACCCCTGTCGATAGTCCAGGCAAAAGATTAGGGCCACATGTAGGGTGTTTCTAAAATCGGGAAACACTGCATAATAATTAGAGCGCTGTCTTGTTATGGTAGCACAAGCTGGGCACCACAAATTGGTATATCTATGGAAAAAATACCATTTTCACTCTGCAACATCAAGTGCACACTAATTTCTGCAAAACACCTGTGGGGTTAAAATGCTTGTTACACCCCTAGGTGAATACCTTGAGGGGTGTAGTTTCCAAAATGGGGTCACTTGTGGGGGATTTCCACTGTTTTGGTCCCACAGGGGCTTTGCAAATGCGACATAGTGCCCAGAAACCAATCCAGCAAAATCTGCACTCCAAAAGCCAAATGGCGCTCCTTTCCTTCTGAGCCCTACTGTATGCCAAAACAGCAGTTTATGACCACATATTGGGTATTGCCGTACTCAGGAGAAATTGCGTCTTATTGAAGAAAAAGGATTTTTTTATTTTCACTGCCCAATCCTAATAAAATCTATAAAACCCCTGTTTGGTCAAAATGCTCAGTACACCCGTAGATGAATTCCTCAAGGGGTGTAGTTTCCAAATCGGGTCACTTGTGGGAGGTTTCCACTGTTTTGTCCCTTCGGGGGCTTTGCAAATGTGACATGGCCTCCTCAAACCATTCCTGCTAAATTTGAGCTCCAAAAGCCGACTGGCACTCTTTCCCTTCTAAGCCCTGCCGTGTGTCCAAACAGCCATTTATGACCACATGTGGGATGCTGTTTTAATCGGATGCTTTACAAATGTGGTGGTGCTTTTTCTCCTTTAGTCTTTGTGAAAATGAGAAAAAATTAGCTAAACCTACATTTTCTTTGAAGGAATGTAGATTTTAATTTTCACAGCCTACTTCCAATAATTTCAGCAATAAACCGGTGGGGTCAAAATGCTCACTATACGCCTAGATAATTCCCTTGAGTGGGCTAGTTTCCCAAATGGGGTCACTTTTGGGGTATTTCCACTGTTTTGGCACCGAAAGAGCCCTTCAAACCTGACATGGTGCCTAAAATATTTTCTAATAAAAAGGAGGCCCCAAAACTCACTAGGTACTCCTTTGCTTCTGAGGCCGGTGCTTCAGTAAATTAGCACACTAGGGCCACATGTGGGATATTTCTAAAAACTGCAGAACCTGGGCAATACATATTGAGTTGCATTTCTCTGGTAAAACCTTCTGTGTTACAATAAAAAATGGATTCAAATGAACTTCTGCAACAACAAAAAAAGGAAATTTGTACATTTCACCTCTACATTGCTTTAATTCCTGTGAAACATCTAAAGGGTTAAGAAACTTTCTAAATGCTGTTTTGAATAATTTGAGGGGTAAAGTTTTTAAAATGGAGTGACTTTTTTGGGGTTTCTAATATATAAAGCTATATGTTAATTAGCAACAATTTTGTGTAGTATAACTGCCTGTCTTACAAGTAGATACATTTAAATTTAGAAAAATGCAAATTCTTGCACTTTTTCACTAAATTTTGGTGTTTTTCACAATGGATAGGTGAAAGCATTCCGAAGTTATTACCACATGAAGTGAAACATGTCATATTTGAAAAATGAGGTTCTGTCAGGAAGGTCAAAAGTGGCCACAGCGGGAAGGGGTTAAGGCCAAAACACGATGTGTTCTGAAGGGGTTAACTAATCAGGTCACAGAATCTCCTGCTGAAATCTCTCCCCAGAATATAGTATCTCTACAGACATCTGCAAGGCAAGGGTGAAGTCAGACAAGTGCTGAAAGCTGCCATCACTGGATCCCTGCATCATTGTGATGATTATATATATATATATATATATATATATATATATATACACACACACAAACAATCCAACAGAGATGAACACGGCACTCCGATCAAACTGTATATCAGGCCATGTGCACGTTACCAGAGGATAAATCAGTTCCCCAAATTGAATATAAACTAAACGATAGAAGAAGGAACGGCACCAGTACTTCAGTATAGATGAACACAAGGTTGTTTATTCCACCTCAAGTGAGCGACGTTTCGGTTCAACACAGAACCTTTCTCAAGCTAATGCACTATGCAGAGTGCCAGGTTTAATTAGGAAGTGCATGTGATAATTTACATAAATATTATAGACTATAATTTATATAAAATATAATAGAAGCTAAATCATATCACTTACTAAAAAGTCAAAAATTCTATATATGAGAATTTCATAGTGAATTAATATACAACAAATTGTATCGTCACAGTTAGAGATGAGCGAACTTATGAAAAGTTCAGTTCGGCAGGTTCGCCGAATTTCATGAAAAAGTTTGATTCGGACCGAACATGTTCTGACCGAACCTGTAATACAAGAAAGCCCCTAAAAATCGTGTATAACACTGTTTAAAAGCCCTAGAAGCCCTGTATAACATTCTTAGGTCACCCATGAGTGTATCCAAGTACTTTTGAGCTGTCTTTAAGGCAAAGTTAGTGTCAAAGTTACGCCAACATGTATGGCTATAGGAAACGGATGGGACATGGTGATAACTAACAGAAACCACTGCACTTGTGCATGTTGTATGCTTAATGCATTGTTAAAAAAGGTACAAAAATTAACAATTTTAGGCGGCTGATGCCTGCCAGGGTTCATACATATAAGGTGGTAAAAGAAGAAGCAATGGCTTTTGACAAGCCCTCAAAAAATTTACCCTTTATGGTGGCAGATGCCTGCCGGGGTTAATCCATACATGGATGTAAAAGCAACAAGCAATGGCTTTTCACAAGCCCTCCAAAAATTTACCCTTTTATTGGCAGATGCCTGCCGGGGTTCATCCATACATGGATGTAAAAGCAACAAGCAATGGCTTTTGACAAGCCCTCCAAAAATTTACCCTTTTTATTGGCAGATGCCTGCCGGGGTTCATCCATACATGGATGTAAAAGAAACAAGCAATGGCTTTTGACAAGCCCTCCAAAAATTTACCCTTTTTATTGGCAGATGCCTGCCGGGGTTCATCCATACATGGATGTAAAAGCAACAAGGAATGGCTTTTGACAAGCCCTCCAAAAATTTACCCTTTTTATTGGCAGATGCCTGCCGGGGTTCATCCATACATGGATGTAATGTAAAAGCAACAAGCAATGGCTTTTGACAAGCCCTCCAAAAATGTACCCTTTTTATTGGCAGATGCCTGCCGGGGTTCATCCATACATGGATGTAAAAGCAACAAGCAATGGCTTTTCACAAGCCCTCCAAAAATGTACCCTTTTTATTGGCAGATGCCTGCCGGGGTTCATCCATACATGGATGTAAAAGCAACAAGCAATGGCTTTTCACAAGCCCTCCAGGCCTGCTTGTAGAAGATGGCAGTGGAGGTGTATTGGTGGTAGTAGAGGTAGCCAACGGACAGCAAGGGTGGTGGTAGTGGTAGTAGTAGTAGTAGCAGCACATTAAAAGAGACTGGACAGTCACAGCAGGACAAAGCCCTGTGGTGGGGCAAGCCTCAGGCCTGCTTGTAGCAGACGGCAGTGGAGGTGTATTGGTGGTAGAAGAGGTAGCCAACACAGACAGCAAGGTTGGTAGTAGTAGTAGCAGCAGCACAGTAGCAGCACATTAAAAGAGACTGGACAGTCATAGGACAAAGCCCTGTGGTGGGGCAAGCCTCAGGCCTGCTTGTAGCAGACGGCAGTGGAGGTGTATTGGTGGTAGTAGAGGTAACCAACACAGACAGCAAGGGTGGTAGTAGTAGTAGTAGCAGCACATTAAAAAAAAGACACTGGACAGTCACAGGACAAAGCCCTGTGGTGGGACAGGCCTGCTTGTAGCAGACTTCAGTGGAGGTGTATTGGTGGTAGTAGAGGTAGCCAACACAGACAGCAAGGGTGGTAGTAGTAGTAGCAGCATATTAAAAGAGACTGGAGAGTCACAGGACAAAGCCCTGTGGTGGGGCAGGCCTCAGGCCTGCTTGTAGCAGACGGCAGTGGAGGTGTATTGGTGGTAGTAGAGGTAGCCAACGGACAGCAAGGGTGGTAGTAGTAGTAGTAGTAGTAGCAGCACATTAAAAAAAGAGACTGGACAGTCAAAGGACAAAGCCCTGTGGTGGGGCAGGCCTGCTTGTAGCAGACGGCAGTGGAGGTGTATTGGTGATAGTAGAGGTAGCCAACACAGACAGCAAGGGTGGTAGTAGTAGTAGCAGCACATTAAAAGAGACTGGACAGTCACAGGACAAAGCCCTGTGGTGGGGCAGGCCTCAGGCCTGCTTGTAGCAGACGGCAGTGGACGTGTATTGGTGGTAATAGAGGTAGCCAACGGACAGCAAGGGTGGTAGTAGTAGTAGTAGTAGTAGTAGTAGTAGTAGTAGTAGTAGTAGCAGCACATTAAAAAAAGAGACTGGACAGTGACAGGACAAAGCCCTGTGGTGGGGCAGGCCTGCTTATAGCAGACGGCAGTGGAGGTGTATTGGTGGTAGTAGAGGTAGCCAACACAGACAGCAAGGGTGGTAGTAGTAGTAGCAGCACATTAAAAAAAGACACTGAACAGTCACAGGACAAAGCCCTGTGATGGGGCAGGCCTCATGCCTGCTTGTAGCAGATGGCAGTGGAGGTGTATTGGTGTTAGTAGAGGTAGCCGACGGACAGCAAGCGTGGTAGTAGTAGTAGCAGCACATTAAAAAAAGAGACTGGACAGTCACAGGACAAAGCCCTGTGGTGGGGCAGGCCTCAGGCCTGCTTGTAGCAGACGTCAGTGGAGGTGTATTGGTGGTAGTAGAGGTAGCCAACAGACAGCAAGGGTGGTAGTAGTAGTAGCAGCAGCACATAAAAAAAAAAGACACTGGACAGTCACAGGACAAAGCCCTGTGGTGGGGCAGGCCTGCTTGTAGCAGACGGCACTGGGGGTGGATTGGTGGTAGAAGTAGTAGCAGCACCAACAGCGGCACATTAAAAATAGAGTGGACAGGACAGAATACCGTAGTAGCAGGCGGCAGGTGCAGGCGGCAGCAGCAGCAGCAATGTCAGATCTAATCAGTGGCATCAGGCACAGGGGTTTTAAAATCCTCACCGATCCACGCTTGATTCATTTTCAGAAACGTGAGATTTTCGAAGCTGTTGGCGGACAATCTTGTTCGCTTAGGGGTGACGAAGCCCCCTGTCGCGCTGAATACCCTCTCTGACGCTACACTGGAGGGTGGACAAGACAGTACACCCATGGCAAACTGGGCCAGTTCTTGCAAATGATCCAATCTGCTGACCCAGAAGTCCATGGGGTCTGGGATCAGCATTTCTGACGGAGAAAGGGCACAGTCCAGGTACGAGTGAACCTGATTGTTTAGGTGCTGCACCTGGTGATGGTGAACATCCCTTTGGTGACTACGATGTGTGTCAGGTCGGGGTATTGGATGTAAAAATGTTGTCATCATATTTTCCAAACTTAATTGGTTGCTGCTGCTGCCGCCGTTGCTGCCGCCTATTGCAGAGGTAGCTCTGCCAGAGGCGGTGGAACGATGAGACAGTGGGGAGCGGAGAGTGGCCCCCCGGTCAGACATGCTTGCAGCAGGTGTTTGCCGTTTGAAAGCCGTGACAAGCTGGCTGCATAGCTTCTCTCGATAATAAGCCAATTTTGCCTCCCTCTCGGAAGGCGCAAAAAACTCCCCCATTCTGGCTTTATACCGAGGGTCTAAAAGTGTGGCTATCCAGTACTCATCTCTTTGCTTCATGCTAACAATACGACAGTCAGCGCGCAAGTAACGAAGCATACAGCTCGCCATCCTGGCCAGCGTTTCAGAGGGCCCGGTTGGTTCCATCTCCGCCCCATACTGCCATGGTTGTCCATCATCAAGGTCGTCGTCAGACTCGTCATCACCATCACTGTCAGGTTGTGCGGCTGCCTGGTCCCCTATCCCTTCCGGTGATTCCATCTCCAAATCCAGCTCCTCTTCAGGTCCTGTTTCCTCATCCTCCTCCTCAACATCCATAGCCAGATGTGATCCTTCCTCCATCCTTTGCTGAATTATCGCTGTGAGCGTTTGCTCCATAATGAATATCAGCGGCATAACATCGTTCATTCCGCTAGCGTCACGGCTCACAAATCATGAAGACCTCCATTGAGGAGGGCAAGGAGGAGGAGGAGGAGTAGGAGGATGGTAGACGCCTGGTGTCCGGAGTTGAACCAGAAAGATACAAGCGTGGAGGTGGTAATGCCTGGCATTGCTGCGGTGGTGCATCGGACTGCAAAATATTGACCCAATGGGCCGTAAAAGACATGTACTGTCCCTGCCCATAGTTGCTGCTCCACGTGTCGACGGTGGCATGTACCCTGCTGCACACGGATAATTGCAAGGACTGGCACACCTTTTCCTCCACGTGCTTGTGCAAGGCAGGGACAGCTGTTTTGGAGAAGTAATGTCGGCTAGGTATTCGCCACCTAGGCTGACCGCACGCCATCAATTGCTTGAAGCCGGCGGAGTCGACCAGGTGGTACGGCAGCGACTGCACCACCAACAACTTAGCCAGGTGTGAATTAAGCTGCACGACAAGTGGATGACTGGGTATATATTGTTGCTTATTGGACAACGATTCCGTAATGGATAACTGACGGGACGTAGGAGGAGCACTAGATGACAGTGATGATGATGACAACGACATGGTGGATAAGGCCTGGCTACTACTTAGATGACAGGGACTCGGTGCAGCAGCAGCAGCGGAAGAGGGGTCTTCATTAGATGTACATGATGATGGTGGGGCATGTCGATTGTCCCACATGGCCTTGTGATGCCGCTCCATGTGTTTACTTAGAGCGGTAGTTCCTACATTGCTGCCCTGCCCACGCCTTACTTTCTGCTTGCAGATACGACACTGTGCCATGTTTTCGTCCTCCGGGAAGGTACAGAAAAATTGCCACACGGCAGAGTACCGTAAAGAGGTAGTACCACATGGCTGCTGCTACTAGTGGAACTGGGCCCATGTCTTGTGCCACAAATGCTGGTACTGGGTCTGGCACCAACAGATCCAACATTTGGACTGGAAGAGGACACGGCATGGGTGTTTTTTCCTCTACCCCGTCCTTTCACTACCTTTTTTTTACCAGACATTTCACTGCTGGAGTGCGGCAAGTTGAATCAAAACCCGGGGGATGAGCCCCTTCTATAAGCGTATTCACACTGACACTGGCTTGGCAAATGGCAATAAATGAGAATTTCTATCAGCCACGCCGCGGTGCACTCAGGGAATGCTGGGCCTTGTAGTACTACTACTACTACAAAGGCTGCCTGTATTGCAAGTTGGATTGTTATTTCGTTATGTTAACGGCCGGGGATGAGCCCCTTCTAAAAGCGTATTCACACTGACACTGGCTTGGCAAATGGCAATGAATGAGAATTTCTATCAGCCACGCCGCGGTGCACACAGGGAATGCTGGGCCTTGTAGTACTACTAGGCTACCTGTATTGCAAGTTGGATTGTTATTTCGTTATGTTAACGGCCGGGGATGAGCCCCTTCTAAAAGCGTATTCACACTGACACTGGCTTGGCAAATGGCAATGAATGAGAATTTCTATCAGCCACGCCGCGGTGCACTCAGGGAATGCTGGGCCTTGTAGTACCACTAGGCTGCCTGTATTGCAAGTTGGATTGTTATTTCGTTATGTTAACAGCCGGGGATGAGCCCCTTCTAAAAGCGTATTCACACTGACACTGGCTTGGCAAATGGCAATGAATGAGAATTTCTATCAGCCACGCCGCGGTGCACTCAGGGAATGCTGGTCGTTGTAGTACTACTAGGCTGCCTGTATTGCAAGTTGGATTGTTATTTCGTTATGTTAACGGCCGGGGATGAGCCCCTTCTAAAAGCGTATTCACACTGACACTGGCTTGGCAAATGGCAATGAATGAGAATTTCTATCAGCCACGCCGCGGTGCACTCAGGGAATGCTGGGCCTTGTAGTACTACTAGGCTGCCTGTATTGCAAGTTGGATTGTTATTTCGTTATGTTAACAGCCGGGGATGAGCCCCTTCTAAAAGGGTATTCACCCTGACACTGGCTTGGCAAATGGCAATGAATGAGAATTTCTATCAGCCACGCCGCGGTGCACTCAGGGAATGCTGGTCGTTGTAGTACTACTAGGCTGCATGTATTGCAAGTTGGATTGTTATTTCATTATGTTAATGGCCGGGGATGAGCCCCTTCTAAAAGCGTATTCACACTGACACTGGCTTGGCAAATGGCAATGAATGAGAATTTCTATCAGCCACGCCGCGGTGCACTCAAGGAATGCTGGGCCTTGTAGTACTACTAGGCTGCCTGTATTGCAAGTTGGATTGTTATTTCGTTATGTTAACGGCCGGGGATGAGCCCCTTCTAAAAGCGTATTCACTCTGACACTGGCTTGGCAAATGGCAATGAATGAGAATTTCTATCAGGCACGCCGCGGTGTAAACAGGGAATGCTGGGCCTTGTAGTACTACTACAAAGGCTGCCTGTATTGCAATTTGGATGCAACGGGGATGAGCCCCTTATAAAAGCGTATTCACACACTGGCTGAGTAGTGAGTAGTGGATGAGCCCCTTCGATTGCTAGATTCCTGCCTTTTAGATTCCTAAAGCTTTCCTTTACTGCACAGAGATGCTATCCCAACAGCTCCTGTCTGTAAAATGGCCGCTGAGCTCAGTGCATAGACTTTTATTGCAGGCTTGAGCCCGCCCCTATGCTGCCTCCCGATTGGCTGGGAGAGCCGTTTGCAAGGCATTATGGGGTAGCCTGATGTCATGTGATCTTGTGAAATCCTCCATTTTACATCTAACATGTGGCAGGCGCCAAAATGTAGCCGGGTTCGGTCAAAACGGGTTCGGCCGAACCCGGTGAAGTTCGGATTCGCTGCGAACCGAACTTTTCACCATGTTCGGACCGAAACCAGGTTCGGTTGTCCCGGTTCGCTCATCTCTAGTCACAGTATACAGTGTACAAAGACAAAAACGATGTGTAATTGATAATTAGGTTAAATTGAAAAGGTACAGAGGCCAATAAACAATATTATACATACATTACTGAAATAGGACGCATCACCAGGTTTGGAAGATTTCGGAAAAGAGGCGTCCACGTGCATCTACTGCGCATGTCAAAAGATGGCATCCAAACTGGAACGCAAAGATATAGAGACACTACTACACATAGAACACAATGGCATTTTTCGTTTCAGCACTACTGCGAGTACGCCAACTACGGTGCTTATATTTCAGCAGTGTGCATGGCAGCCGACTGTAAATATTTCTCCCTACACAAGGCAGTTTAATAGATCAGCCATATAGAATCCTGCAGATTGGTGCTGTATCTGCCAGCTAACGGACCACTGAAAAATAAAAAATCTGAGCAAACGGATACTACATCCGAATAATACATATAGTGGTAAAAAAAAAGGTGTAGAAAATGAAAATGAAAATATTGCAGACTATGCAATCTATCCAAAAGATTTATTCATATAGAAATGACCCTCACAGCAAACCGATCTGTCTGTAGAAATATTTTATCATCAATGTTATCTTAAAGGAGAGATGTAACAACTCCTGAAAATTACGTTAATTACGTAACTAGAGTGTTAACTCACAGCTGACACATCAAAAATCCTACCAAGTGGTTGAATTATGTTTCTAAGGCTGGGTTCACACGACCTATTTTCAGACGTAATGGAGGCGCCTCGAATTACGTCTGAAAAAACGGCTCCAATACGTCGGCAAACATCTGCCCATTACTTTCAATGGGCTTTACAATGTACTGTGCCGGCGACCTGTCATTTTACGTGTCGCTGTCAAAAGACGGCGCGTAACGTTACAGCCTCATCAAAAGAAGTGCATGTTACTTCTTGGGACATAATTGGAGCTCCAATGAAGAACAACTCCAAATTACGTCCGTAAAAGACGCCCCGCAAAACGCAAGTACATGCAATTACGTCTGAAATTCAGGAGCTGTTTTCTCCTGAAAACAGCTCAGTGATTTCAGACGTACCGTAATTGCAGTTATCATGTGCACATACCCGAATAGTCATCGGGACGTCCCCCAAAAAATTTTGATAGGCGCAATATACAAGATGAATACATAACCATATCAAAGAATGATTATAAATGTATTGTAATGACGGGGGTAGGGAAACGAACAAGTGAGCCCTAATCTACCCGCCACTCTGTCCCTGCCTACTTGCAACGACCCGCCCTAGCCGACGGGGTACAACTGGGCGGCGGTCCCTACGCTCAGTAAGTGCACGAGACAAACATAGAAGGTTATACAAAGCAAAGGTAAAGGGGCAGTTGCCCACGGCAACACCGTGAGCAACCAGAGTGGTGAACGAGCCAAGTCAAACCAGGAGAGCACGAGGTACCAAACGCAGAGCAGGAGAGTTGTCAGCAAGCCAGGGTCAGTATGGAGCAGGATCAAATAGTTAGGAGCTGTAGCTGGGCCAGGAAACCACACGGAAAGAATCCCAAGCAAAGGAGGAACAGGAAAGGCAGGTATAAATAGACAGAGGGCGGGAGCTAGCTCCGTCTGGCCAGGCTGCGATAGGCTCTCCCACTCCTAAGCCTGCCATCCTGAGTGGTGGAAGATGGAGTCAGTCTCAGAGACGTAGATTCAGGTGCAGACTGATTACCTATGGGAGTTAACCCCGAAGCTGTGCCTGGCAGATCCTTTACAGTACCCCCCCCCCCTTTTATGAGGGGCCACCGGACCCTTTCTAAGTGGACCTGGTTTACTGGGGAAACGAAGGTGGAACTACCTGACCAATACCCCAGCGTGAACATCCCGGGCGGGTACCCAAGTCCTCTCCTCAGGACAGTATCCTCTCCAATGGACCAGGTACTGGAGGGAGCCTTTGACCATCTTGCTGTCCACAATCTTGGCCACTTCGAATTCCACCCCCTTAGGGGTGAGAACGGGAACAGGAGGTTTCCTCGAGGGAGCCAAGGACGGGGAGCAGCATTTAAGGAGGGAGGCATGAAACACGTCGTATATACGAAAAGATGGGGGTAACTCAAGCCGGAAGGAGACAGGATTGAGGACTTCAATGACCTTATACGGCCCAATAAACCGGGGAGCAAACTTCTTGGACGGGACCTTAAGACGCAAGTTCCTAGACGATAACCACACCAGATCCCCGACCATAAACAAGGGGTTAGCAGAACGTTTTCTATCAGCCTGAGTTTTTTGTACGCTCTGGGACGCCTCTAGGTTCTTCTGAACCTGGGCCCAGACTGTGCACAGTTCCCGATGAACGACCTCTACCTCGGGATTGTTGGAACTACCAGGTGAAATGGAGGAGAACCGTGGATTAAACCCAAAATTACAGAAAAAGGGGGAGACCCCTGACGAGTTACTGACCCGGTTATTAAGGGAAAATTCAGCGAGGGGAATGAATGAGACCCAATCATATTGACAGTCCGAGATAAAACACCTTAAATATTGTTCTAGAGATTGATTAGTCCTCTCCGTTTGGCCATTGGTTTCAGGATGGAAGGCAGAGGAGAAGAACAGATCAATCTCCAACTTTTTACAGAAGGCTCTCCAAAACAAAGAAACAAATTGTACCCCTCTGTCCGAAACAATATTGACAGGGACCCCATGGAGACGCAGGATGTGTTTGACAAACAAGGTAGCTAACGTCTTGGCGTTGGGTCGTTTCTTGAGGGGCACAAAGTGGCACATCTTACTGAAGCGGTCTACTACCACCCACACCACCGACTTGCTTTGGGATGGAGGCAAATCGGTGATAAAATCCATGGAGATATGTGTCCAAGGTCTCTGGGGAATGGGCAACGAACGTAGTAAGCCCGCTGGTCGGGATCTGGGAGTCTTGGACCTAGCACAAACCTCACAAGCGGCGACGTAGGCCTTAACGTCTTTAGGCAACCCAGGCCACCAATAGTTTCTGGCAATGAGGTGTTTGGTACCCAGGATGCCTGGATGACCAGATAGTGCGGAGTCCTGATTTTCCCTAAGTACCCTTAGCCGGTATTGCAGGGGAACAAACAGCTTGTCCTCAGGAAGGTTCCCGGGAGCTGAACCTTGATCAGCCTCAATTTCTGAGACTAAATCAGAATCAATAGAAGAAATGATTATACTGGGAGGCAAAATACAAGCAGGATCTTCCTCCGAAGGAGGGCTGGCCATGAAGCTACGCGACAGTGCATCGGCCTTAATATTTTTAGACCCAGCCCTATAGGTAACCAAATAGTTGAATTTGGTAAAAAATTGCGCCCATCGAGCTTGTCTCGGGTTTAGCCTCCGGGCAGATTCTAGGAAAACCAGATTCTTGTGGTCGGTAAGGACCGTTACCTGGTGCCTAGCCCCCTCCAGGAAGTGGCGCCACTCTTCAAATGCCCATTTAATGGCTAAGAGTTCGCGGTTGCCAATATCATAGTTACTCTCAGTGGGCGAAAACTTCCTGGAGAAGTAGGCACAGGGGCGGAGATGGGTGAGGGACCTGGTACCCTGGGATAAGACAGCCCCCACTCCCACCTCGGATGCGTCAACTTCCACGATAAATGGCTCCATTTGGTTGGGCTGAAACAGCACCGGGGCCGAGATAAAGCACTTCTTAAGGACCTCAAAAGCCTGGACAGCCTCAGGTGGCCAGTGGAGGAGATCAGCACCTTTGCGAGTGAGGTCCGTAAGAGGCTTAGCGATGACCGAGAAGTTAGCAATAAATCTCCTGTAATAATTAGCAAACCTCAAAAAACACTGTAACGCCTTCAGGGAGGCAGGTTGGACCCATTCCGCCACAGCCTGAACCTTGGCGGGGTCCACGCGGAATTCATGAGGAGTGAGGATTTGACCCAAAAATGGTATCTCCTATACCCCAAACACACATTTATCGGTTTTTGCAAACAGTTTGTTTTCCCGAAGGACCTGGAGCACCTTCCTGACATGCTCAATGTGGGAGGACCAGTCCTTGGAAAACACCAGTATGTAATCAAGGTACACTACAAGAAATATCACCAGGTAATCGATCAAAATCTCAATTATGAAATTCTGGAAGACCGCCGGAGCATTACACAACCCAAAGGGCATGACGAGGTATTCAAAATGACTTTCGGGTGTGTTAAGCCGCAGTCTTCCACTCATCCCCCTCTTTGATGCGGATAAGGTTATACGCCCCCCGTAGATCAAACTTAGAGAACCATTGGGCCCCCTGAACCTGATTAAAGAGATCAGGAATCAAAGGAAGGGGATACTGGTTCCTTACAGTGACCTTATTCAGGTTACGGTAGTCAATGGCCTAAGTCCACCATCCTTCTTCCCTACGAAGAAGAAGCCAGCACCTACCGGAGAAGTAGAGGTGCGAATGTAACCCTTGGCCAGGCATTCCTGGATATACTCTCTCATGACTTCACGTTCGGGACAAGAAAGATTAAATATCCTACCCTTAGGAAGCTTAGCTCCTGGTACCAATTCGATAGCGCAATTGTATTCTCTATGAGGAGGTAACACTTCGGAGGCCTCCTTAGAGAAAACATCAGCGAAGTCCTGAACAAACTCAGGTAGCGGGTTCACCTCCTCAGGGGGAGAAATAGAATTAACAGAAAAACATGACGTCAAACATTCATTACCCCATTTGGTAAGTGTAATGGCAGGAAGGAGGTGAAGGGAAAGTGAGCCCTAATCTACCCACCGCCCTGTCCCTGCCTACTTGCAACGACCCGCCCTAGGCGACAGGGTACAACTGGGCGGCGGTCCCTACGCTGTCTAAGTGCACGGGAGAACAAACAGGGAACACGCAAGGGAAGGGGCAGTAGCCCACGGAACGCCGCGAGGAAACGGAGCGGTGAATGAGTAGTCAGGACCAGGATGAAGTGGAGTATACCAACGTGAGCACGGAGAAGGAAGCAAGCCAGGGGCAAAGCGAAGCAGGTTAAGCGGAACTGCAGCAAGGCAGAAGTAGGCTGGAGCAAGCAGCAGTGGGGCCAGGAATCCAGAAGAATTACAAGCACTGAGGAAGAGAACACGGCAGGTAATAAAGGACAGGGGGCGGAGCTAACTCCGACTGACCAGGCCGCGATAGACTCTCCCACTCCTGAGCCTTTCACCCTGATTGGTGGGAGACGGTGTCAGTCTGTCTAACAGGTCTGGCCTCAGGTGTGGATTGATTAATCCCAGGAGTATACCTAGACGTAGTACCTGGCAGATCCCTAACAGTACTCCCCCTTTTATGAGGGGCCACTGGACCCTTACTAAGAGGACCCGGTTTAGTAGGGAAGAGAAGGTGGAACCTCCTGATCAATACCCCAGCGTGAACATCTCGAGCAGGTACCCAAGTCCTCTCCTCCGGCCCGTATCCTCTCCAATGGACCAGGTACTGGAGGGAGCCCTGGACCATCCTACTGTCCATAATCTTGGCCACCTCGAATTCCACCCCCTCAGGGGTGAGAACGGGAACAGGAGGTTTCCTCGAGGGGGACCAGGACGGGGAGCAGCGTTTAAGGAGGGAGGCGTGGAAGACGTCATGTATGCGAAAGGATGGGGGCAGCTCCAGACGGAAGGATAAAGGGTTGAGGACTTCAATGATCTTATAAGGTCCAATAAATCGGGGAGCAAACTTCCTGGACGGGACCTTAAGGCGCAAGTTCCTCGACGACAACCAGACCAAATCCCCGACGACAAACCGGGGGTTAGCAGAACGTCTACTATCAGCCTGAATCTTTTGTGCGCTCTGGGACGCCTCTAGGTTCTTCTGAACCTGGGCCCAGACAGTGCACAGTTCCCGATGAACATCCTCTACCTCAGGATTATTGGAACAACCAGGGGAAACGGAGGAGAACCTTGGGTTAAACCCGAAGTTACAGAAAAACGGGGAGACCCCTGACGAGTTACTGACCCGGTTATTCAGGGAAAATTCAGCAAGGGGAAGGAATGAGACCCAATCGAATTGACAGTCAGAGATGAAACACCTTAAATATTGTTCCAGGGATTGGTTAGTCCTTTCCGTTTGGCCATTAGTTTCGGGATGGAAGGCGGAGGAGAAGGACAGATCAATCTCCAATTTTTTACAAAAAGCTCTCCAAAATAAGGAAACAAATTGTACCCCTCTGTCAGAAACGATATTGACTGGGGCCCCATGGAGACGCAGGATGTGTTTCACAAACAAAGAAGCTAACGTCTTGGCGTTAGGTAGCTTCTTAAGGGGCACAAAGTGGCACATCTTGCTGAAGCGGTCTACTACCACCCACACCACCGACTTGCCCTGAGTTGGGGGCAAATCGGTGATAAAATCCATGGAGATATGGGTCCAAGGTCTCTGGGGAATGGGCAAGGAACGTAGTAGGCCCGCAGGTCGGGACCTAGGGGTTTTGGACCTAGCGCAAACCTCACAAGCGGCGACGTAAGCCCTAACGTCTTTAGGCAACCCAGGCCACCAATAGTTTCTGGTAATGAGGTGTTTGGTGCCCAAGATGCCAGGATGACCAGATAGAGCGGAGTCATGGTTTTCCCTGAGTACCCTTAGCCGGTATTGCAGGGGAACAAACAGTTTGTCCCCAGGGACGTTCCCGGGAGCTGAACCCTGATCAGCCGCGATATCAGAAGCTAAATCAGAATCCGTGGCAGAAACGATTATACCAGGGGGTAAAATACAAGCAGGATCCTTCTCGGAAGGAGGATTGGCCATGAAACTACGTGACAGAGCATCAGCCTTAATATTCTTGGACCCAGCCCTATAGGTAACCAAGAAATTAAATCTGGTAAAGAATAGTGCCCACCGAGCTTGTCTAGGATTAAGCCTCCGGGCCGATTCTAGGAAAACCAGATTCTTGTGATCCGTAAGGACCGTTACCTGGTGTCTGGCCCCCTCCAGGAAGTGCCGCCACTCTTCAAAAGCCCATTTAATGGCTAGAAGTTCGCGGTTGCCAATATCATAGTTACTCTCCGTGGGCGAAAACTTCCTAGAGAAGTAAGCACAGGGGCGGAGATGGGTGAGGGAGCTGGTACCCTGGGACAAGACGGCCCCCACTCCCACCTCGGATGCGTCAACCTCCACAATAAATGCCTCCTCTTGGTTGGGCTGAATCAGCACGGGGGCCGAGATAAAGCACTTCTTGAGGGTCTCAAAGGCCTGGACGGCCTCAGGGGGCTAATGGAGGACATCAGCACCCTTGCGAGTAAGGTCCGTAAGAGGCTTAGCGACGACCGAGAAGTTGGCAATAAATCTCCTGTAATAGTTGGCGAACCCTAAAAAACACTGTAACGCCTTAAGGGAGGCAGGTTGGACCCATTCCGCCACAGCCTGAACCTTGGCAGGGTCCATGCGGAATTCATGAGGAGTGAGGATTTGCCCTAAAAATGGTATCTCCTGTACCCCAAAGACACATTTTTCAGTCTTAGCAAACAGATTATTCTCCCGAAGGACCTGGAGCACCTTCCTGACATGCTCCACGTGGGAGGACCAGTCCTTGGAAAACACCAGTATGTCATCAAGGTACACAACAAGAAAATTACCCAGGTAATCTCTCAGGATTTCATTAATAAAATTCTGGAAGACAGCAGGGGCATTACACAACCCAAAGGGCATGACCAGGTATTCGAAATGACCCTCGGGTGTGTTGAACGCAGTTTTCCACTCATCCCCCTCTTTGATGCGGATAAGGTTATATGCCCCCCGTAGATCGAACTTAGAAAACCATTGGGCTCCCTGAACCTGATTAAAAAGATCCGGAATCAAAGGAAGTGGGTACTGGTTCCTTACGGTGACCTTATTCAGGTTACGATAATCAATGCACGGCCTAAGACCACCATCATTCTTCCCCACGAAGAAGAAGCCAGCACCTACAGGAGAAGTCGAGGGGCGAATGAAACCCTTGGCCAGACATTCTTGGATATACACCCTCATAGCTTCACGTTCAGGACATGAAAGATTAAATATCCTACCCTTAGGAAGCTTGGCACCAGGCACCAAATCGATGGCGCAATCGTAATCTCTATGGGGGGCAACACCTCGGAGGCCTCCTTAGAAAACACATCGGCGAAGTCCTGAACAAACTCAGGAAGCGTGTTTACCTCCTCCCGGGGAGAAATAGAGTTAACAGAAAGACATGACATAAGACATTCACTACCCCATTTGGTGAGATCCCCAGTATTCCAATCAAACGTGGGATTATGCAACTGCAACCAGGGAAGACCTAATACCAGATCAGACGATAATCCCTGCATCACCAGTACAGAGCACTGCTCCAAATGCATGGAGCCAACCAGGAGTTCAAAAACAGGAGTATGCTGAGTAAAATAACCATTAGCAAGGGGAGTTGAGTCGAAACCTACTACAGGGATAGGATAAGGTAAATCAATAAAAGGCATCTTTAGAGACATAGCAAATTCCACAGACATAATATTAGCAGATGAGCCAGAATCCATGAAAGCACTGCCCGTGGCAGACCGGCCAGCAAACGAGACCTGAAAGGGAAGCAAAATTTTATTGCGTTTCACATTAACGGGAAATACATGTGCGCCCAAGTGACCTCCCCGATGATCACTTAGGCGCGGAAGTTTTCCGGCTTTTTATTCTTGCGCCTGGGACAGGTGTTCAGTAGATGCTTGTCGTCCCCACAGTAGAAGCAGAGACCATTCATTCTGCGAAACTCCCTACGTTGTCGAGGGGACATGGAGGCCCCGAGTTGCATAGGTACCTCCGAGTCCTCCGTGGAGGGGCGAGGAGACGGGACCTCGGGGGGGATCGCAGAAAGGTCAGAGGGGAGCACATTGAAACGTTCAAGCTGACGTTCCCTGAGACGTCGGTCAAGTCGTACTGCTAGGGCCATAGCCTGGTCAAGGGAGTCAGAAGAGGGGTAGCTAACCAGCAGATCCTTCAGGGCGTCAGATAATCCTAACCTAAACTGGCACCTTAGGGCCGGATCGTTCCACCGAGAAGCTACGCACCACTTTCTAAAATCAGAACAGTATTCCTCAACCGGTCTCCTACCCTGACGTAAGGTCACCAGCTGACTCTCGGCTAAAGCAGTCCTGTCAGTCTCGTCGTAAATGAGTCCGAGGGCAGAGAAAAAACGATCAACAGAGGAAAGTTCATGGGCGTCAGGAGCCAAGGAGAAGGCCCACTCTTGGGGCCCTTCCTGGAGTCGGGATATGATGATACCCACCCGCTGGTTCTCGGAACCTGAGGAGTGGGGTTTTAGGCGGAAATACAGTCTGCAACTCTCCTGGAAGGAGAGAAACGTCTTACGGTCCCCTGAGAACCGGTCAGGTAACTTGAGGTCGGGTTCTAGAGGTGAGGTGAGGGGTACTACTAAGGCAGCGTCACCCTGGTTGACCCTCTGGGCCAGGGCCTGGACCTGTAGGGAGAGGCCCTGCATCTGCTGGGTCAGGGTCTCAAGGGGGTCCATGATAGCGTCAGCGTAGGAGAAATGGTAGACTAGGTATGGGCTTGTAATTATGTAATGGCAGGAAGGAGGTGAAGGGAAAGTGAGCCCTAATCTACTCACCGCCCTGTCCCTGCCTACTTGCAACGACCCGCCCTAGGCGACGGGGTACAACTGGGCGGCGGTCCCTACGCTGTCTAAGTGCACGGGAGAACAAACAGGGAACACGCAAGGGAAGGGGCAGTCGCCCACGGAACGCCACGAGGAAACGGAGCGGTGAATGAGTAGTCAGGACCAGGATGAAGTGGAGTATACCAACGTGAGCACGGAGAAGGAAGCAAGCCAGGGGCAAAGCGAAGCAGGTTAAGCGGAACTGCAGCAAGGCAGAAGCAGGCTGGAGCAAGCAGCAGTGGGGCCAGGAATACAGAAGAATTACAAGCACTGAGGAAGAGAACACGGCAGGTAATAAAGGACAGGGGGCGGAGCTAACTCCGACTGACCAGGCCGCGATAGGCTCTCCCACTCCTGAGCCTGCCACCCTGATTGGTGGGAGACGGTGTCAGTCTAACAGGTCTGGCCTCAGGTGTGGATTGATTAATCCCAGGAGTATACCTAGACGTAGTACCTGGCAGATCCCTAACAGTAAGCTCCCCAGTATTCCAGTCAAACGTGGGATTATGCAACTGCAACCAGGGAAGGCCTAAAACCAAATCGGACGATAATCCCTGCATCAACAGTACAGAGCACTGCTCCAAATGCATGGAGCCAACAAGGAGTTCAAAAACAGGGGTATGCTGTGTAAAATAGCCATTAGCAAGAGGAGTGGAGTCGATACCCACTACCGGGACAGGTTTAAGCAAATCAATCAAAGGCATAGCAAGAGACATAGCAAATTCCACAGACATGATATTAGCAGAGGACCCTGAATCCACGAAGGCACTGCCGGTAGCAGACCTACCACCAAAAGAGACCTGAAAGGGAAGCAAGATCTTATTACGTTTCATATTTACGGGAAATACCTGTGCGCCCAAGTGACCTCCCCGATGATCACTTAGGCGCGGAAGATCTCCGGCTGCATTCTTACGCTTAGGACAGTTGTTCACTTGATGCTTGTCATCCCCACAGTAGAAGCAGAGACCATTCTTCCTGCGGAAATCTCTACGTTGTTGGGGGGACACGGAGGCCCCGAGTTGCATAGGTACCTCTGAGTCTTCCGGGGAGGAACGAAGCAACGGAACCTCGGAAGGCATCATGGGGGAGTCGGAGGAGAAAACACATAAACGTTCACGTTGTCGTTCCCTGAGACGTCGGTCAAGTCGTACCGCTAAAGCCATAACCTGGTCTAGGGAGTCAGAAGAGGGATAGCTAACTAGCAGGTCTTTCAGGGCATTCGACAAACCCAACCTAAACTGGCACCTTAAGGCAGGGTCATTCCAAGGAGAAGCTACGCACCACTTCCTAAAGTCAGAACAATACTCCTCAACAGGTCTCTTACCCTGACGTAAGGTCACCAGCTGACTCTCGGCAAAGGCAGTCCTGTCAGTCTCGTCATAAATGAGTCCGAGAGCAGAAAAGAAACGATCAACGGAGGAAAGTTCAGGGGCGTCAGGAGCCAAGGAGAAGGACCACTCTTGGGGCCCTTCCTGGAGCCGAGACATAATTATACCCACCCGCTGGTTCTCAGAACCTGAGGAATGAGGCTTTAAGCGAAAGTAAAGCCTACAACTCTCCCGAAAGGAGAGAAAAGCCCTCCGGTCCCCTGAGAACCGGTCGGGCAACTTGAGGTGGGGTTCAGGAGGTGAGGTGAGGGGAACTACCAAGGTACCATCAGGCTGGTGGACCCTCTGAGCCAGGGCCTGTAGGGAGAGACCCTGCATTTGCTGAGCCAGGGTCTCAAGGGGGTCCATAGTGGTGTCAGGGACCAGAGTAGACTAGGTATGGGCTTGTGATTATGTAATGACGGGTGTAGGGAAACGAACAAGTGAGCCCTAATCTACCCGCCACTCTGTCCCTGCCTACTTGCAACGACCCACCCTAGGCGACGGGGTAAAACTGGGCAGCGGTCCCTACGCTCAGTAAGTGCACGAGACAAACATACAAGGGAATACAAAGCAAAGGGAAAGGGGCAGTTGCCCACGGCAACACCGTGAGCAACCAGAGTGGTGAACGAGCCAAGTCAAACCAGGAGAGCACGAGGTACCAAACGCAGAGCAGGAGAGTTGTCAGTAAGCCAGGGTCAGTATGGAGCAGGATCAAATAGTTAGGAGCTGTAGCTGGGCCAGGAAACCACACGGAAAGAATCACAAGCAAAGGAGGAACAGGAAAGGCAGGTATAAATAGACAGAGGGCGGGAGCTAGCTCCGTCTGGCCAGGCTGCGATAGGCTCTCCCACTCCTAAGCCTGCCATCCTGAGTGGTGGAAGATGGAGTCAGTCTCAGAGACGTAGATTCAGGTGCAGACTGATTACCTATGGGAGTTAACCCCGAAGCTGTGCCTGGCAGATCCTTTACATGTATGTACCAAAAATGGCCTCTGTTACCTTACAAAGAAACGTTCATTCGTTCCCCAATAAGTGAATATCTGTGAACACAAAAATAATAATAAATAATACATTTGCAATATGTATAGACAAACATATAAAAAGTAGTCAATAAAAAACATTCATATATACATGGAACAGAGTCGAAATTAGACTTCTATATCTAACATGTGTATACACTAACTAAACCCAAGAGAGACAGAGAACATTACCCTCAAGCCAAGGCAAGTTACCTCCTATTATTCTAGGTATGTGGACCATATGGATATTCAATATTTAACCCCTTGGGGGACATAGTATCAAGTCTATAGATCCACTCCAATTCCTTTCTTTTTAGGGCCAGTTCTCTATTCCCACCTCGTCTCATTGGTGGCACTGAATCTATAATCCTAAATCACAGTTACGATATCCCGTGTTTGTGATCCAAAAAATGTCTGGATACTGGTAAATCACGTCTCTTTGTGTTGATATTTGACTTGTGATTCCTCATCCTGAGGGTCACTTCTGTAGTGGTCTCCCCTACATAATGTAGTCCACAAGGACAACTAAGTAGGTAGATAGCATAGGATGTATTACGTAAAAAATCAATTGATTTTCATAATCTGAGGATTGTTAAATGTATTTCCCTTTTTTTTTTTTTTTTTTTTTTTAAATACGCTTTATTTGATTTTCCATCTATATGAAAGCATTATCCACTCACAGGTGGAATTTTATATATTCATACATTTATATTCACAATTTTTTTTTCTAGTATACTTTACCCATATACCCTATATCTTTTCTCCCCCCCCCCCCCTTATCCGTAGTCCATACTTGTTCTCTTTCCTTCCTTTTTATTTTAGTTTATATACATCTCTTTAAACTCTGCTCTAGATAGTATTCTATTAACAATTGGTTCCCATTTTTTTTTCCATTCACCTGGATTATTCTCTCTTTTTAATTTGTTTTTATCAATCCATTGGCAATATAATATTTTCTTCCATAATCTATTAACCTGTAAGAACGATGGAATATGCATTGATGCCCATTCTGATAAAATAACTTTTTTTTATTGAAAGTATCATCAAGTGTATTAGGTTCAAAAGATGGCTGTCTTTTTCACCCGAATTAAATTGCATCAGACAAATCCATTCGTCCAATTTTACCTCTTTGCTTAGTACAAAGCTCATGTATTTTTCTGCTAGGACCCACAGCCTTCTAATTACCGGACAGAGCCAAAAACAATGGACCAATCCTGCATTGATCTCCCCACATTTTGGGCATTGTCGTGTGTAGTTAGGTATATCATTTTCATAAGGTAAATTGAATGCATTATAAAGCCTAGCCCCTACCTTCAACTGCATCTCTCTTAGATTTTCAGATGATGTTGCCCTCCTAACCCGAGCCCATCCCTTTATCAAACGTTCTTCCTCCGAAATCTGTGTATCCAAATCCCTTTTTCATTTTTTTGTTATATGTTTTATACCTTTCCTATTCTCCTTAACGGGCATCTTTTTTCTAATAAATGCGATTGATGGACTTCCCTGCACCTCTCATCATGTTTCTAAATTCTTTTTGTTTAATACCCAATATTTTTTTCAAATCTCCTTGGTTTTTTATTATGTAGCATATTTTAATATATTGCAAAAAAAACTTTGGTCCAGAACAAATTGTTCTTTTATTTGGCAAAAGGTAT
Organism: Rhinoderma darwinii; assembly: GCF_050947455.1. Taxonomy (NCBI): domain Eukaryota; kingdom Metazoa; phylum Chordata; class Amphibia; order Anura; family Rhinodermatidae; genus Rhinoderma; species Rhinoderma darwinii. Next base: position 65,243,548 of record NC_134696.1, read on the forward strand.
TAAGTTCTCTATTTTGTTCATCTGTCAAAACCAAGATTCTGCATATACCTTTTTGAGCCCACAACTTGTCCAGCCTATGTAAGGGTATGTGCACACACACTAATTACGTCCGTAATTTACGGACGTATTTCGGCCGCAAGTACCGGACCGAACACAGTGCAGGGAGCCGGGCTCCAAGCATCATACTTATGTACGATGCTAGGAGTCCCTGCCTCGCTGCAGGACAACTGTCACGTACTGAAAACATGATTACAGTACGGGACAGTTGTCCGGCAGCGAGGCAGGGACTCCTAGCGTCGTACTTAACTATGATGCTAGGAGCCCGGCTCGCTGCACTGAGTTCGGTCCGGAACTTGCGGCCGAAATACGTCCGTAAATTACGGACGTAATTAGTGTGTGTGCACATACCCTTATTCAAATAGCCCTTGGGCTGGGTTCACACGACCTATTTTCAGGCGTAAACGAGGTGTATTATGCCTCGATTTACGCCTGAAAATAGGGCTACAATATGTCGGCAAACATCTGCCCATTCATTTGAATGGGTTTGCCGACGTACTGTGCAGATGACCTGTCATTTGCGCGTCGTCGTTTGACAGCTGTCAAACGACGACACGTAAAAATACAGCCTCTTCAAAAGAAGTGCAGGACACTTCTTTCAGATGTAATTTGAGCTGTTCTTCATTGAACTCAATGAAGAGCAGCTCAAGATTTACGGCTGTCAGAGAAGCCTCGCAAAATGCGAGGAGGCGCAATTACGTCTGAAACGAGGCAGCTGTTTTCTCCTGAAAACAGTCTGTCATTTCAGCCGTAACAGCCTGCTATCGTGTGCACATACCCTTAGGGTATGTTCACACGCTGAGCCAAAAATGTCTGAAAATACGAAGCTGTTTTCAAGGGAAAACAGCACCTGATTTTCAGACGTTTTTTGAGCAACTCACGTTTTTCGCTGCGTTTTTTGCGCCGTTTTCGCACCGTTTTTGGAGCTGTTTTCAATAGAGTCTATGAGAAAACGGCTCCAAAAACGTCCCAAGACGTGTCCTGCACTTCTTTTGACGAGGCTGTAATTTTACGCGTCGTCTTTTGACAGCTGTCAAACGACGACGCGTAAATTACAGGTCGTCGGCACAGTACGTCGTCAAACCCATTCAAATGAATGGGCAGATGTTTGCCGACGTATTGGAGCCGTATTTTCAGGCGTAAATCGAGGCATAATACGCCTCGTTTACGCCTGAAAATAGGTCATGTGAACCCAGCCTTAGGGTATGTTCACACGACAGCGTCCGTAACGGCTGAAATTACGGGGATGTTTCCGCCTGAAAACATCCCCGTAATTTCAGCCGTAACGGCATGTGCAGGCGCTTGAACGCCGCGTCCATTACGGACATAATTGGCGCTGCTATTCATTGGAGTCAATAACAGATGTTTGTCAACGCTATTGAGGCGCTATTTTCGGGCGTAATTCGGGGCAAAAACGCCCGAATTACGTCCGTAATTAGTGTGTGTGCACATACCCTTAGATTGTAAATATTCCCTTATGGTCAGAAGCCCTGACAAGCTATAAGGTAAGTCAAAGCTTTTTCTCAACAGTCTCCATATTATTCTAGAGTCTCTGAGCAAAACCGAAGATCCTCTACTCAAAGGGCCCACCCCAGAAGACTGATGGAGGTATACCCGCAAAGAATTTAAGGTTGTTAGTTGTTTTTCAATTTTAGAATTAACAAATTTATTGTTATAATTTATCCACTATATAGCATATCTTGCGATACATGTAATATTATATGCCCTAATATCCGGGAAAGATATCCCTCCCACTCTAATATCGTTTTGTAAATTTTTCATCGACATACAAGATTTTTTATTTCTCCACATAAATTTCTGGAAAGCTTTGTTCATTTTATTTATATCATTGTGCTTCAGTAGGAGTGGGATCATTAGGAGCTGATACAACTGTCTAGGAAAGATCACCATTTTAATTAGGTTCTTCCTACCGTATAAGGATAGAGGCAAATCCACGAAATGAGTTGCCTCCTAGCATCATCCAATACCGACACAAAATTCAATCTATAATTATCGTGTATATCACTCCCAATGTAGATCCCTAAATATTTAATCTTCTCTTTTACAATATTCAATTCGATCTCTCAGTTCCAACCAACATCCATTTGTTTATCCAGCAGTAGTACCTCAGTTTTAGTGCTATTCATTTTATAACCTGCCAAATTTTCCAACTCGTGCAATATTTCTTGTATTTTCCCTATCTGCTCTTTTATATTGTGTACAAACAAAATCAGGTCATCCGCAAATAAAGCATTTTTAACTTCCTCTGCCCCAACTCTTATACCTTCTATCTGGGGAGTCTGAGATACATATCTTGCTAAAGGTTCAATAGCAATATTGAATAATAATGGTGATAAAGGGCATTTTTGCCTTGTGCCACGATAAAGTCAAAACTTTTCTGATACAACTCCATGTGTAACTACTTGTTCATATGGGTGATGATACATAGCATTAATTGCTTCTAAAAAAAGAACCCCTTATCCCTATCCTTTCCATCGCTTTGTTGAGCCAAGGCCAGGCCACACTGTCGAATGCTTTCTCCGCATCGAAGGATATTATTGCAGCATTTTTCATCGAGGATGGACTGACCTTGGCCCAATCAAGAACCCCAAATACCTTTCTTATATTTTTCACCCCGTGTCTTTCTTTTATAAATCCATTTTGTGAATCATGGATGATGCTAGGAAGTACCACTGCCAATCTATCTGCTTGTATTCTTGAATATATCTTGGCATCTACATTAATTAATGATATTGGCCGGTATGAGGCTGGGTCTAATGGATCACCTTTTTTTGGGTATCACCTTTATATAGGCTATTTCTCCCGTTTCCATTATATCTGCATCTTTAAAAAGTTTGTTATATACTTCCATCAAAATATCTCCTACCTTGGAAAGCATTAATTTAAAGAACTCTGAAGTGTACCCATCTGGTCCCGGAGCCTTTTGTTTTGGGGGCTTTTTAATTGTCTCATAAACCTCCTCTTTGGTTATTGGGGCTTGTTATTGGTCAAATTTATCTTGTTTTATTAGAGGCATCTCTATGTTTTCAAGATATTAATTCATGTTGTCCATGGACACTTGTTTACCTTCATATAATTTCTTATAATAATCTGTGATGATTTGATTTATTCCTTTAATGTCTGTTATTTTCTCTCCTTTTTCGATTCTTAAAGCTCCTATATGACCTGTATCCTCCCTTGTTTTGATCAAATTTGATAATAATTTCCCTGACTTATTACCCCAAAGAAAAAGCCTTTTTTCTCTTTTTGATCTACTGCTCCTTTCTATTACTTCTAGGTGATGTTCAAACATCATCTTATATTCCAACATCTTGCTCTTGTTCTCTATTGTTGGATTTATTTTATATTCTACAATAGTTTGTTTATATAGATTACTCAGATTCATATATTTGACTCTTTGGGCTTTTTTGGTTCTTATTGTATATACTATAATTTTGCCTCTAAATACTGCCTTTGCAGTTTCCCATAAAATAATTGGTTGTTCTGCATTCCCTTTGTTATCTAACTTGAAATTGTCCCATTCACTCAACATAGGGCGAGTTTGTTTGACGTGCTGCTATTGATTTTATTTGAATCACCAATGTTTTTATTCTTCTATTTTCCTGTAAGTATAGAATAAATCTTGTGTATTGCAAAAAAAAACAGAGGGTGTTGTACTATTTCTCCTTTTGTTTATTGGAGTCATAGGATTTATCCTGCCTGGAGCCTGAGCATCGGGACACGGCATAGAGCTCCGTGGGACTACAAGGATCATAACAACTGCATACACCTTCTCTGGATTGTGGATTGTCTATTGCTTGTGGACTGAGCAGAACCGTCTATAAGACTACAGGTTGGACTGTGTTTCTCAGTGCTGTTCGAGCGGTGAAAAACTTGATTGACTGAACATAAGTTCTTGAAATTTTTTATCATATTCTAACCCCCTTGGGAACCTCCAAATGGCAGATTTTAATTGTTTATCAAAACCTTCTATACTAATAAATATAGGAGCATGGTCTGATATAATCACCTCATAAATCTTACTGGTTGGTATTCTTGATACCAGGGAGGGAGATGCGAGAAGGAGGTCAATCCTGAACCAAGTACCATGTACTTTAGACAAATAAGTATAGTGTCTCTCTTCCGGGTTGTGTATTCTCCAAATATCTACCATATTAGGTGACTCAATGAATCTCCTCATGACCCCATCCTCACATCTCCGTCCTTGTTGAAACCTAGAGCCCGAATTATCTAAGACAAGACTTATAGCTCTGTTAAAATCTCCTCCCATTAATTTATACAGTGCATTATCTGTGTTTATCCAATCTGCCAGTTTCAGCAAGAACCTTTGATTTGTACTAGGATAATTTGGGGCATATAGGTTATAAATCATCATTTCCTTATTTTGGGTACGCATTGTTCTCCCCTCCTCTGTATACTCAGTAGAAATTATCTAGACATTTAAACTTCTATTAAATAACATAACTACGCCAGTTTTACGCTGTGTTGTCCCTTTACCTCTTACCAGGCCAACCCAGCCTATGCTTAGTTTTTTAATCTCTTTCTCTGTAGCAGTGCTATGTCTGTATTGAGTCTCTTCAGATGTTTCACAACTTCTTCCCTTTTTATCGGTGTAACCACACCTCTTACATTCCATAAGACTATATTTAGCTTAGCCATTATTCTTTGCAGAGAAAGAGATTAAACATGAAGGTTCTGCACGGACCACAGATCCCCTTTACCGCCCTTTTCCTTGCATATTAACTTCCTTTCTTCCCCGACAGCAATTAGTAATATATAATCTTTCCATACCAATTGCTCTCCTGTATTCCTATAGTAGCTAGAGCTTTTTCTTACATATACTTAATATGTTTAATATTTTCCTCCTTTATAACAATAGGGTTATTCATCCAAAGTGATTTCAAATTTGTCTATGCAATATTTGGCAGCGTCCTTTGGTTGATGAAACTATTGTACTGCACCGTCTTGCAACAATATCTTTAGAGTTGCAGGGTATTGTAGCCTGAATTTTATATTTTTCTTATAGAGTCCCGAACATATGGGGGAAAATCGCCTCCTTTTCATGCTTGTTTTTATAATTTTTTTATCTTCCCATATAAGCTCTTTCTTGTCTCTGTATTGTTTTACAATGTCACATTTATCCTGAAAGTCCATGACTTTTGTAATCACCACTCTCGATCTCTTACCCTCCTCCTTCGGCTTAATAGGGCCATTTCTTTGAGCTCTTTCAACTTTGATTTCTCTGTTAAGCCCTATTAACTTGGGTACCTCTTTTGAGATCATATCTCTCAAAGCTATGTTGGAGACCCTCCCTGGGATGCCGACAATCCGGATATTATTTTGTCTGGATCGATTTTCTAAGTCATTGACTTTGTCTCTAATTGTCTCCTTTTCTTTCTGCATATCCTGCATTTGACAGTGTAAGCTCTCCAACTCGTCCTCCATTGTTGAAACCTTTTGTTCTAAATAATCCACTTTTTCTCGTTGTTCCTCTATTTCTTGACTCATTTTCGCAAAGGCCTTTTGAACCGCTCTATCAATAATATCATCCATAATTGGTGACAGGGGTGTAAATAGGAAAGACTGGGCCCCATAGCAAACTCTTGACCAGGGCCCCCGGGTGCCACAAGCAGCCCCCCCTTATAAATAGTACCCCCTGTAGAATGTGCCATACAGCCCCCCCTGTAGACAGTGCTATATAGCCCCGCCTATAGACAGTGTCACACCCCATTTGTAGATAGCGCCCCCACCTCCCCCTTGTAGATAGTGCCATACAGCCCTCTGTAGATAGTGCCATACAGCCCTCTTGTAGATAGTGCCATAAAGCCCCCACTGTATATAGCGCTATACAGCTCCCGCTGTATATAGTGCCACACAGCCCCCCTTAGTATAAAGTGTATTACAGCCCCCCTTAGTAGAAAGTGCCACACACAGACCCCTGTAGATTGCGCCACACTCAGCCCCCTGTAGATAGAGCCACAGCCCTCCCCCTTGTGTATAGTGCCACACAGCTCCCACATGTGTATAGTGCCACACAGCCACCCTTTGTGTATAGTGCCACACAGCCCCCCCCCCTTGTGTATAGTGCCACAAGGCAATGGCGCATCCGAGAAAGTTGTATCAGCTAGGCAGATGTCACTCAAACATGGAACAGTGGGCTTGGAGGCAGGACTATGTGACTCTTCAGGATAGCGGCACCGCCCTATGACCCTCTAATGAGTAATTAGCATATAGGGTGTGCCGTTTTGAAAGTGGATTTTAAGGATTATGCTGCATCTGAAAAAGAACATACAAGGGAATGTTTGGAAATATTGTCAGGTCATATATTACTGCATGGTGGCGGTTCAAGGGGTTAAAACTACCTGATAGATTCCCAATAAATATACAATGAACTGAGAACAATTCCATCTGCCCTGCAATTTTATTATAAATATAACCTATATAACTACAGATCCAGAACCAAGCTATGACATACATACAGTACCACAACCAAGCTCAATTCATAAATACAGCGCTAGAACCAAGCTAAGTACATATATACAGCACCAGAACAAAGCTCAGTACATAAATACAGCACCAGAACCAAGCTCTGACATGTATACAGCACCAGAACAAAGCTCAGTGCATATATACAGCACTAGAACCAAGCCCATACATATATACAGCACCAGAACAACCTCAGTACATAAATATAGCACCAGAACCAACCTCAGTACATAAATACAGCACTACAACCAAGCTCAGTACATAAATACAGCGCTAGAACCAAGCTAAGTACATATATACAGCACCAGAACAAAGCTCAGTACATAAATACAGCACTAGAACCAAGCTTTGACATATATACAGCACCAGAACAAAGCTCAGTGCATATATACAGCACTAGAACCAAGCCCATACATATATACAGCACCATAACCAACCTCAGTACATATATATAAGGCCTCATTTACACGAGCGTATTATACGCGCGTGCGACGCGCGTGCTTTTCACGCGTGTCGTACGCACCTATAATAGTCTATGGGGCTGTTTAGACGATGCGTGAATTTTGCGCTGCGTGAGTGCGTTGCGTAAAACTCACGACATGTTCTATATTCTTGCGTTTTTCACGCAACACGCACCCATTGACTTCAATGGGTGCGTGAAAACAACGCATGCCACACGGACGGTCCTGCGTTGCATGCGCGAAAATCACGCAAGAGCTGTCAAACTCCTGAATGTAAACAGAAAAGCACCACGTGCTTTTCTGTTTACAAACATCCAAACGGAGTGTCAAATTCGAGATGAGCGCACCGAACTTCACCGGGTTCGGCCAAACTCGTTTTGACCGAAACCGGTAAAAAATGTTCGGGTACGCGACGTCAGGAGACAGTCACTGTCCACGGTGCTGAAAGCGTTAAACTGGTTCAGCACCATGGACAGTGACTTCCGCTCCGAAAATCCATGAACCTGTAAAAAAAAAAAGACGTTCTGACTTACCGATAACTCCGGTCCGACCTCCCGGGATGACAGTTTAGTCCAAGTGACAGCTGCAGCCAATCACAGGCCAAGCACAGGCTGCAGCCAATCACAGGCTGCAGCGGTCTCATGGACTGCGGCGTCATCCTGGGAGGTGGGGCCGGATGACAAGAGAGGGACGCGTCACCAAGGCAACGGCCGGGAGCCCGGACTGGGGGAAGCAGGAAGTTCTTGGTAAGTATGAAATATTTTTTTTATTCACAGGTTGGTGTATATTGTGTTCGGCATTCACTGTCGAGGGTGCTGAAAGAGTTACTGCCGATCAGTTAGCTCTTTCAGCACCTTGGACAGTGACGGGCGTCGACTAGCCTCATCTCTATGATGGCGGCTGCGTGAAAATCACGCAGCCGCGCATCATACACGGATGACACACGGAGCTGCCAAGTGCCTTTTGCGCGCGCAAAACGCAGCGTTTTTTGCGCGCGCAAAACGCACACGCTCGTGTAAATGAGGCCTAAAACACCAGAACAAATACAGCTCAATTTAGTGCCACCCCTGCCGTATAGCTTTGTACGGCATAAAACTACAGCTCCCAGCATGGCCCGAACAATGGTAAGGATATGCTGGGAGATGCTGTTTCACAATAAAAAAATGATACCACCATCATCTCGCTGCAGATCACACAGTGACTACAAAACTGATTAGATGTAAAGGATTTGCAGGACACAGTTTCTGTGTCGACGCCCGTTGTTAATCAGTCTGCATCTGCTCCTAGGTCTGTTAGGCTGGTAGGCTGAGGAGTGGGAGAACCTATTACAGCCTGGGGCCAGATGGTTCTAGCTCCCGTCCTCGGTCTATGTATACCTTAATTTGCTTCTTGTCTTTGCCTGTGATTCTATCTTGTTTCCTGGCTCTGCTGCTCCAGCTATTACTATTGACCTCTGCTTCATTTTGACCCTGGCTTTACTGACTACGCTCCTGCTCTGCGTTTGGTACCTCGTACACTCCTGGTTTGACTCGGCTCGTTCACTACTCTTGTTACTCACGGTGTTGCCGTGGGCAACTGCCCCATTTCCCTTAGCTTCTGTGTACCCTTGTCTGTTTGTCTGTCGTGCACGTATTAAGCTTAGTGACCGTCGCCCAGTTGTATGCTGTCGCCTAGTATGGGTCATGCATGTAGGCAGGGACTGAGTGGCGGGTACATTAGGGCTCACCTGTCTGTCTCCCTACACCGTCATTACATTAGAGGCAAAATAATAAACATTTATATTAAGTGACTCATCGGTGACGTCTCAGATTCTAGGTCTTTTCTTCTCCCTCCGGTCTGGACATCTATGATGGATTTCTTTCATCCATGACCCATTTCTGCAGTTTTCCGCTCAGATTTCTTCAGCTTCTCACTTTTAAAACATTTCTGCACCTATAAACAGAGTTAAAATTCTCAACATCTCTAAATATAATAAAGCACCATACACTGCACCTCTAACTATAATAGCGCCATACACTGTGTCCCTGACTATAATAGTACCATACACTGTTACACACACACTGTGCCGCCTGTAGATAGTGACCCTCATAGAGCCTCTGTATATAGTGGCCCACATATAGACAACCCCCTTGTTATAGAGTCCCCACTATATATAATGCCACTCACAGTTTTATGAGAAAAAAGAAAAAAAACTTTACATACTCACATGATCCCGTTCCCATGTTGTTCGCTGGCGATGCAGATCTGATCTCTTCTGAGCAGGTCTGCTGGAGCTGAACGAGCGTCGTCCAATGACGCTGATTGGTGGGGCAGAATGACTTGCCCCGTCAATCAGCGCCTTTCAAGCATGGAAGCGGCGCGATGATATCAATCAGCGTCATTGTAAGGCGCTGGATGGTCAGGCACGGAACATGCCCGGCCATTCAGTGCTAATGCATGTATTTGGCTATCGCTAGCACCGGGGCCCCCTCCGATGCTAGTGACGCCTACAGGCATGAGAGGGCCTGTGTCGTCCGGCCCATACATGTAGGAGGCTCAGCGGCGCGGGCCCCATAGTAGCGGCACTACTGATAACGGCTGCTACCGGTGCCACCGGGCATATGGGGGGGGGCATGACGGCTGGCCGCACGGGCCCCCTTAAGCCACGGGCCACATAGCAGCCGCTACGACTGCTACCGTGGTAGTTACACCACTGATTGGTGATATTTCTCTTACCACAGCCTGTGCTATTTGTTTTATATTTTGTGTTGGTAGAATCTCTGTTATAATTCCTCCCATTGATTGTCTGTCTGTAAGTGTCATACTTGATGCTCTCATCTCCCCCACCTTCTCCCGTGTGTTTCTAGTCAGGGTTATGTGGTTCTGTGATGCTTCTCAAGTTTTTACCTCTCAAGTTCCCTTTAGGCATTTTTAACCCCTAGGCGCACCACGACGCAACCGTACGTCCAGATGGCCAGTGTCTTAGCGCATGGGGACGTACAGTTACTGCGCAGTTCCCGGTGCACACTGTCGGCGATAGTGTGCACCGGGAACAGAGAGGCCAGCTGTCTCTGACAGCTGACACTCCACTTTATGCCGATCAGCGGCTTATTTCCGCTGATTTCAGCAATTAACCCTTTAATTGCGGTGATCGATTGCAATCGATTGCAATGAAATCGTGAGGTTTGCAGATGGCTAGCATGGCAACCGGAGGTCAAGTAATGGCCTCCGTGTCTGCCATGTATGGAAGCCTATTAGGACCAGCCTCCTGATAGCCTTCCTGTCAGAGTGACAGGACGTCACTACCGTTCGCGATGCACACTGTCGGTGACAGTGTCTGTGACAGTGTGCATCGGGAACCGGGATGTCAGCTGACCTTGACAGCTGACACTCCACTGTTGCCGATCAGCGTTAAATGTGGAGTTGATTGCGATCTCTGCATGTATGGGGTTTGTAGCACATAAGCAGCCCACATGCAATTGTGGGGGCTGCTGATGCTTGTGATGGCACCCGGGGGCCAGACAACGGCCTCCGGGTCTGCCATGTATGCAAGCCTATGAGGACCAGCCTCTGGCTGGTACTCGTAGACTTACTGTCAGAGTGACTGTGACGTCACACTGACAGTTGGAATACATTACACTACCTAGGTAGTGTAATGTATTCTAGCAGGGATCAGAGCTGCAGGTAAAAAAAGAAAGTGTAAAAAGTAAAGAAAAAAGTAAAAAAATGTTAATAAAAATGTTTTACAAAAGTGTCAAATTAAAAGATTTTTCTTTCCTATAATAAGTCTCTTATTATAGGATAAAAATGAAAACGTTAAAAAACAGTACACATATTTGGTATCACCGCATTCGTAACGACTCAATCTATAAAACTATAAGGTTAGTTTTACCGCACCGTGAACGCTGCAAAAAAAAACAACAACCTGAAAACAATGCCAGAATCACAATTTTTGGGTCACCACGCCTCCCAAAATATAGAATAAAAAGTGATCAAAAAGTTGCATGTACCCCAAAATAGTACCAATAAAAACTACAACCCGTCCCGCAAAAAACAAGCTCTTACACTGCTTTTTTGACTGAAAAATAAAAAAGTTACGGCTCTCAGAATATGATGATACATAAAATAAATAATTTTATAAAGAAGTGATTTTATTGTGCAAACGCTGCAAAACATAAAAAAAAACTATACAAATATGGTATCGCCGTAATCGTACCGACCCGCAGAATATTGGTTCAGAGTGAAGGACTCCAACCTGGAGCTTCAGCGGCTTGGTTTTAGAAACGATGGGATCAGGCAGAGGTAGTCCATTAACAGAGGCGACAGCCAAATATGTCTCTAGGGGAACTGTGGGCAACTGAAGATGATCCACTAGCTCCTTTTGAATGAAGTTTGCCGCAGAACCAGTGTCAAGATAGGCAGAAACTTGATGCGTCCTCTCGCCGGATACTAGGGTCACAGGAATAGTCAGCTTGGAACAGAATGCTCTATTAGGTACCGTTCCACCTAGGGTTGTCTCTCCAACCAATCCTAGGCAATGGGATCTCTCAGGCCTCTGGGGACACAGACACACAATATGGCCTCCGAGGCCGCAATACAAACAAAGTCCAGAAGTGTGTCTGCGTTGTTTCTCCTGTGTAGACAATTTGACATAGTTACTCTGCATCGAACTGAATGGCATACTCGCCCACGGAGAGGTCTCCCTGATGTAGGGTCAGCAAGGATGCAGCAGCCGAAGAAACTCTCCCAGGTTTCTCAAAGATCGAGCAGAAGATCCGTAAGAAGCACTGCAAGTCACGGGTCTCTGGTCCCTGATGTTCCCACAGAGGATTTGCCCATGCTAGGCATTTGCCAGTAAGGAGAGAGATGATGAAGGTGATCCTGACGTCATCCGAAGAGAAGGACCAGGCATGTAGTCTGAAGTGGATCAGGCACTGATTCAAAAATCCCCTGCAGGACCTCGGATCTCCGTCATAGTGTGGAGGTAGCGGCAGGTAGCACAGGGGATCGGTACCAGTACAGACAGGAAGTGTAGCATGAGGAACAGCAGGAATGGGTGCGGTGACGACTGTGGTAGGAACCAGCAGCCGATGAGCTATGACACCGACAGGAGGAGTTGGTCTTGTCGTGACTGGAGATCCTCCATCTCGGTCAGCATGGCTTGTGTCGTCAAGGTCTCAGGTTGACCAGCAGGGTCCATGGCCTGAGCATACTGTCACGTAGCGGGTTTGTGGACCCACTACGCCGCACCACCGTAGCAGGGAGGCAGCTGGCCAAACAACAGGAACCCCAGACTACAAAGTCCCGCACAAGGGTACCTGGATAGTCCAGACAGTGGCCGCAGCTCTGGCACTGATGGGGATGGGTGACGCAGGTATCGCCAAACGGGGCGTTTGTCACAGATGCCGCAGGTTGCGCCAGGCGTGGCAAATTCCTCCGGACATGGCAGATGACACAGGACGTGACACGAATATGACACTAATAGGCACAGGAACAAGAACAGCACGGGAAACAGGAACAGGTAATGCAAGACAGACTGGGAAAACTAACAACGCTCAGGCAAGGATCAGAGGGGCTGGGGCCCTCTTATAGACCAGGAAATCATGGGCCGTTGAGGATGATGATTTCCTGATGTCCGTGCGCTGGCCCTTTAAGGGGACACAGCAGACCGGAGCGGAAGTGAGCGCTGGTGTCTTCTAGGAAGGAGATGGGGACCAGCGCTTACAAATCCATGGCTGCGGGCGTCGGGAGGTGAGTAAACCCGACGGCCCGTGGCCATGGACGCTACAATATGCAGTATGTATTAAATGTATTGCCCTTAATCATATTGTTACAGACATTACATCTTAAAGAGGCTCTGTCACCAGATTCTCAAATCCCTATCTCCTATTGCATGTGATCGGCGCTGCAATGTAGATAACAGTAACATTTTTGTTTTGTTTTTTAAAACTTTCATCTTTGGCCAAGTTATGAGCAATTTTATATATATGCAAATGGACAATTGGGCGTTTTTTTTTTCGTTATGTCCAACTGGGCGTGTATTGTGTTTTTAACTGGGCGTGTTTACGTGTATGACGCTGACCAATCAGTGACACAGCAGCGATGTGCAGCCACATACACAGAGATTAACGTTAATCAAGTGTCCTGATAATGAATACACATGAAATCCAGCCTAGACGTCATGTGTATTCAGAATCCTGACACTTCTGAATCTTTTCTGTTGAAAGCTCATTTGCATATATATATATATATATATATATATATATATATATATATATAAAATAGCTCATAACTTGGCCAAAAATGAACGTTTTTTAAAAAAAAAACACGTTACTGTTATCTACATTGCAGCGCCGATCACATGCAATAGGAGATAGGGATTTGAGAATCTGGTGACAGAGCCTCTTTAAGCATGGATAACGTCCTAACTTTGGAGGAGCCAAAAATGTTTGTGATTTGCCTATAGAGTCAATATCAGCCTTAAAGGGAATGTGTCACCAAAAAAAATGTTTTTTAATGTATGTTACTTATTTTTATTATATTTTTAACTTTTTTTTTTTTTGCTGCGTTTTTCCTTTCTTCCACAAGGTGGAAAGTATTAAAAATGAAATAATAATTTGACATGTTTTCTAATGTTGGCCACCAGAGGGAGCACTTCCCAGAATTACAGCAAGGTGAGTCAGGCAAAGCAGCCTGACTTACAGCTGCTGTAAATGTGGAAGGGAGAATCACCCCCCCCCCCCTCCCTCCCTATTTTTGGCTACAAGCCAGGAAAAAGTGTCTTCAAATTTCTAAGCTGTATCAAGCTCCCATTTTGGAAGTGTTTTTGGTAGAAGCTACAGGACACACCAAAAGGCTTAGGGTATGTTCACACGACAGCGTCCGTAACGGCTGAAATTACGGGGATGTTTCCGCCTGAAAACATCCCCGTAATTTCAGCCGTAACGGCATGTGCAGGCGCTTGAACGCCGCGTCCATTACGGACGTAATTGGCGCTGCTATTCATTGGAGTCAATGAATAACGGCTCCAATTACGCCCAAAGAAGTGACACGTCACTTCTTTGACGCGGGCGTCTATTTACGCGCCGTCATTTGACAGCGGCGCGTAAATTACGCCTCGTGTGAACAGACAAACGTCTGCCCATTGCTTTCAATGGGCAGATGTTTGTCAGCGCTATTGAGGCGCTATTTTCGGACGTAATTCGGGGCAAAAACGCCCGAATTACGTCCGTAATTAGTGCGTGTGAACATACCCTAAGTATGATGAAAGTCAAGAGGGAAGACCCTGTGGTGAATGACTTTTCAGTTGGCAGATTCACACGACATGTATTTTGATTAAGCTTCCTATTTACATCAATGGGAAAGCGCGCCATTAGTACATACAACACAATTTTTTTATGCAGGCGTTTTTTAAAAAACGCATTGCGGAAAAAAAGAAGCGTCTTTTCAATTCTTTGGCACCTAAAGCGCGCCAAATGTTCCCATAGTCAATGGGACTCCTAATTACACGCCACAAAACTTGCAAAAAAGCACACACAAAACATGTAAAAATACCTTGAAAGACGCGTAAAAAAACACTTGATTAAGCGTCCCATTTACATCAATGGGAAAGCGCGCTATTAGTACATACAACACGATTTTTTGCGCGAGCGTTTTTAAAAAACATGTTGCGGAAAAAAAGAAGTGTCTTTTCAATTCTTTGGCACGTTAAACGCGCAAAAAGTTCCCATGGTTAATGGGACTCATAATTATGCAAAATGCGTAAAAAAACACGCATTCCCTAAGGGAATTTTTCTTCATTGGCCTATAATTTATATTGGCCTAAAGTCGCTGTAGGTGAGACGATTTTTATTTTTTATATTGAAAAAGTAAATAAAGAAGCAAAAGGCACGGCGCCACATAGTGCAGGTCAATCAGACTAAAAATAAATGCAGAACGTAGTTAATATGCTCACCACGTGGAAGTTGGTAAAGGCAATAAGTAACTCCACTAATGCTGCTGCCAGGATCCAAAACCGGTGAAACCGAATGGTCACCGCTAATTGAAGCATACGAAGGAAGTAAAAAGGAGGATCCTATAGGGCGCTGCTGCGTGGTTGTGGTGGAAAGTCAATGAAAAATAGAAGATATATAACAATTATTTATTTGAACAATAGGTGGCTACGCGTTTCAACACTCATTTTTTATATTGCAAACTTTATTTTTTTATTTTGCAGTTTCTGCTCGACCGTTTGGACTACGTCGTAGATACATTGGACTACTTCGATGATCTACGTATTTAAAAAAAATAAAATGGTTAACGAGGGTTGTCCGGGGGAGTTTTTATTTGAATAAAAAACATATTTTCTTAGGGTGTATTCACACAGTGCGGTTTTTCTGCATTTTCAACATGCAGCCGAAAACCGCATTGAAAAAATTGTGCTAAAAAGGCATGCGCTATTCGATGTGGTTTTCGGTCACGCGGGAAAGACGCGGCAAACTGCACTGTGTGAATACAACCTAGGCCTCATGCACAGTTCCGTGTGCGGTCCATTGTTTCACGGACCAAATCAATGAAAAAGCCGAGACTGTTCCGTAAAAAAAGGACAGGAGTAGGACCTGTCCTACTTTTGAGAGAACGGCCACACAGTTCCATTAAAACAACAGAAGTGTGAATGGCCCCATTAAAATTAATGTGTCAGGGTGCTATCCGTTAAAAAAAACGGATAGCACCCTGAAAAAAAAAACTGAAGTGGGCAAGTTTTGCAGGCAGAAAAAAAAATGTGCCTCAGAGTTCCTTCAGAAATTTTGAAGCCAATTTTAAACCGCCTGTACTTTTTTCCCGCTGTTTTCGCGGCAGTTTTCGTCAGCGGCCATTGAAGCTAATGCAAGAACCATGGGCAAAAACACCACGACAAACGCCTCCGAAAAGATTTCAAAGGGAGGTCAGAGGCGGAAGCAGCAAGAAAGGAAACGTCACTTTTTTTCCCGTGGGAGCTCAGTAGCCACCCGGGAAAACACCCCTCTGCCTCCCATTGAAATCAATGTGGGGAGATTTCTGGGGTCCTATGGCGTGGATTCTGACTCAATTTCCGCATTAAAATCAGCACAAGTAAGCTCTGTGTGAACAGGGAGTTACATCTCTGTTTTTTAATAGTTTATTACACCTTAGTAATGGCAGTTGTCTGTTTGACCTAAGGCTGGGCTTAGTGTTAGTCAGTAACACCCCATTATTACCCCGGTACACACCGCCACCAGGGGTATCGTGAAGAGCCGGGTATTATCCAATATAGTAGTGATGGCTGGGCACTGGGGCGGCCGGAGGCTGGTATTATTAGGCTGGGAATGGCCAAAAACAGTGACCCTTCCCTCCCTGGTAATGCTAGGCTGCTGTTGCTATAGGCCTTATTCACATGGACGTGTCGGTTTTCCGCGCGCAAAAAATGCTGCGTTTTGCGTGCGCAAAAGTTTCACGTGGCATCAGCATATGGTGTGTGGCTGTGTGATTTTCCCACAGCCGGCATCATTATGACACTCTGTATGTATGTTTACAAACAGAAAAGCACGTGGTGCTTTTCTGTTTTCATTCATTCTTTTTACTATTGTTGCGCGAATAACGCGCGGCACCCGGAAGTGCTTCCATGTGCCGTGCGCGATTTTCACGCACTCATTGACTTCATTAGGTGCGTGCTGCGCGAAACATGTGCAAGTATAGGACATGTCGTGAAATTCACTGACAGTCTGAACGGCCCCATTCACTAACATAGTTCGTGTGAATAAGGCCTTAATGTATCTGGCTGGGTATGAAAATGGGGGGACAATCAGCTGTTTTGAAGGAACAGCGGCAAACACCGCTGCTCCGTCGAGTGCCCCCCACACACACACACTAACCCCCCTGCCAAACATTCAACCGCTCCACACAAGGAGCCCCCCACACAAAACCACGCACGTACAAAACTTACCTGCATGTTTGGGGGGTTTGTGTGTGTGGGAGGCGTTCGACCGGGCACTCGTGTGCCGCTGATCCTTCATAGCCACCAATCGGCTGTTTTGAAGGAACAGCGGCGAGCACCGCTGCTCCGTTGAGCGCCCCCACACACACAAACCACCGCAAACATGCAACCGCACCACACATAGACAAACCCCCCCCCACACACACACACACACACAAACCCCCCGCGCACACACACACCTTACCTTCATGTTTGGGGGGGTTTGTGTGTGTGGCAGGGGCGCTTGACGGAGCAGCGGTGCTCGCGGCTGATCCTTCATAGCCACCAATCAGCTGTTTTGAAGGAACAGCGGCGAGCACTGCTGCTCCATCGAGAGCCCCCTCCACACACACAAAACCCCCCAAACATGCAACCTTGCCACACACAGACCACTTCACACACAAACCCCCCGCCCCATACATGCACACACACACCTTACCAGCAGCCAGTCTTCTACAAACTGGCACAGTACAGAGTGAGACAGCAGAAGCACAGGATGTAACGAACAGCTCCCGGTCGTTATGTCCTATGCCCTGTAGCTGCCATATTTCATCTGTGTGACACATACACAGATGAAATAAAACATGGCAGCCCCCAGTGAATTAAAAGAGTGTTAATAAAAAAATACATTGTATGTGAAAAAAATAAAGTACATATAAAATTGTATTAAATAAAAACACAAATTAATAAAAAACAAAATAATTCATGACACCTTTCCTTTAACCAAACGATTCTGATCATCGTCAGCATTTTTTTTGAAACTTAACAATTGTTGGAAAAGCCCTCGTTAGGACACTCCAATCTTTTCTCAGAGCCTGACTGATGTCTTGGCTAATGGTGGAAAAGGTTGATACAAATGCAGCAACCCAGGGGAGCGTGTGTTGAGAGGATGGGAGTCGTAGTACACGGCTGGCTGCAATCTACGGTATAGCCGGTGGTTCCTAGGGACTCTACCTTCTCCTCCCCCACTCCTCTTGGGCTGCACTGATGATGATGATGGTGGTAGTGGTCTTTCCCCTGGGGCAACACCCGATACAAAATAGTGTCTCTGGCCGGAGTTGTGAGTGGGGTGCCCGTGATGGTGTAGTGCAGGGACCAGAGCACACGGTTGGATGGTACAACTCACATTTACTGAAGAATCCAAATATGTACAATACGTCCAAGATGGAGGAACAGTTCTTGCGGTCCCCTTCAGCCAATAGGGAAATAAAGGTGACTAGTTGGTTACCGTCTCTCTTATCCAGCAATACCTTGGCAGGGATTCCAAAATTTCCAGCAGCAGTTGTATAGTTACATGAATTCACTTTTGCAGTGATTTTGGTTAAATGGAGTGACCTGATAGACACTTAGATTCTGATGCGGCGTGGGGCAGAACCCTAGACAACGCCAGCACGTGCTCTGAAGCCCGGTAACGGTTACACTTCTCTTCAGAGGCAGAACACACAGCTTATGAGGAGCTGAAGGAATATTGATGTGGAGTTGAAAGCCGGTATGCCGTTTGATAATTCTCAGTCTCTTGTCTGCATTGAGGCTGTGGTAGGCTCAGCTAACAGGGCTGAGGCCTATCTCCTTTTGGAGGATATAACAGTGTATAGGCACCCTAAAAACACTTCCTGTCCTTAGAGCAGGCAGGACAACTCCCTAACTGTTTTCTGTGAGAGCACCATGGTTAAAGCAGGCTCCACTTTCTTCCAAACACATCAAAGATGCACAATTCTCCCTCTAGTGGCTCCCAACTAGAACCGTCACATCCTATTTGCATGGTGAACAGCACATAGTGTGGAAAATAACAAAACATGTAAACTACATTTAGACATGAACCAGAAGGGTATCTTCTGGGATGCTGCATACTCCCAGACTTAAAACAAGACATCCTCGTCGCTTCTGGATAGGAGCAGCCTAACGGTATAAAAAGGGTTAACATGCAAAATAATGCAAACATTTTATAATAACATTATATTCTTGGGTTCTTGACTCGGCGTGGGAATAGGGATGAAGATTGCTTCTGAAACCGTTGGAAGCTGAAGGGCCGATGTCTCAAGTCAAGATGAGGGGCAGTGTCCAACAGTTCATGGCACTGGATCAAGGGATATGATACGAGGGGCTCTGGTACGTCATAGTCTATGGTTTAGCTCCCTCTTAACTCCAACAAAAGGAGGAAGGTTTCAACCTAACTTGGAAAAGGAATAAATGAAGAAGGGGCTATGGAACATAAGAGTCTTTCTTGTTCCCTCCTTGTCTTGTAGCTTTAACTCCATGTAACGAGCTGGTCTCACCCCTTTGGGGGTTCTTTCAGACCTTCTTACAGGCTCAGGCACAACATCAGCAGGTACATTGGGTAGTCTGTTCTCTGAATGAGTTGTTGGCACTGTTGGTGTGGGGTCAGGTGCAGGGAATGACAAAATTGGGGTAAAGAAACAGTTCAGTGGTTTAGTTAGGTCCAAATGTTTTTCTGGAACAGGGGACTCTGTTGTTTCTTCACTTGGTCCATCTTCTTCAATTTCTTCTGCCAATTCAGGCTCCATTTGGATAGGTGTTGCCTCCCGTAGGCACAGTTTAAAGAGACTCTGTCACCACATTATAAGTGCCCTATCTCCTATATAAGGAGATGGGTGCTGTAATGTAGGTGACAGTAATGCTTTTTATTTAAAAAAACGGTCTTTTTTCACAACGTTAGGAGCGATTTTGGTTTATGCTAATGAGCTTTCTTAATGCCCAAGTGGGCGTACTTTTACTTTCGACCAAGTGGGCGTTGTACAGAGGAGTGCATGACGCTGACCAATCGGCATCATGCACTCCTCTCCATTCATTTACACTGCACTAGCGATATAGTTATATCACTATGTGCAGCTACATACACAACCCCTAACATTACTACAGTGTCCTGATAATGAATATACATGAAATCCAGCCTGGACGTCATGTGTACTCAGAATCCTGACACTTCTGAATCTTTTCTGTGAGATTCCAGCAACGGATACGAAATCTCGCGAGATCACGGAGCTAAACGAGATTTGGTTTCACTTGCCAGAATCTCACAAAAAAAGAGTCAGAAGTGTCAGGATTCTGAGTACACATGACGTCCAGGCTGGATTTCATGTATATTCATTATCAGGACACTGTAGTAATGTTAGGGGTTGTGTATGTAGCTGCACATAGTGATATAACTATATCGCTAGTAGGTAAGCCGGGGGTCTTAACGACATCTCTGAGTCCACATTAGATTAAAACATTCCAATTCCAATCAACTTAATTATTCAAAGTCACTGATAATATGATAACATGCTCCTAAAAATCCGAAATAATATGATAATATGTTCCTAACATTCAAAATGAAAATAAAACAAAAATAAGTATAATATTACCTATGATAGGTATTCTTTCCGGCTTACCTACTATTTTATATCAAAATCAAAACAAACCATTTCGGTTATAATCTAGAAAAGCTTGTCACCCCCAGATCAAGATCTACTATTCTAAATATGTCATACAAATACATGTAGAAGTACGTTCATTTCTTTATCAACTCACCTACAGTTCCTTTGGTCCGTCCCGTTCCCCTTGTAGTCTCGATCCTCCTTGGTTGTCCTGGCAACGAAGGCGCATCCTGGCGCTCTTCAAAGTAACCTAGCAACACAATCACTTTCATTACAAAGTTAATTTATAACGTTATTGTAAATTGCACTAATCTCTGGTATAAAAACATAAAAATGTCCATTTAGAGCGTGTTTTACTGGCTTTACTGGTACTCTTTCCGGCATAGCTACTATTTCATAGTAAAATTAAAACAAACCATTTCGGTTATAAGTAGAAAGCTTGTCACCTCCCGATTATGATCTACTATTCTAAATATGTCAAACAAATACATGCAGAAGTACTTTCATTTCTTTATTAACTTACCTATTGTTCCTTTGGCCCGTCTTGTTCCCCTTGAAGTATCGATCCTCCTTGGTTGTCCTAGCAACGAAGGCGCGTCCCGGCGTCCTTCAATGTAATCCAGCAACACAATCACTCTCATTACAATTTATATTATAACTACTAATGTTATTGTAAGTTTTACTAATCTTTGGTACATAAACATAAAAGTGTCTTTTTAGAGCGTGTTTTATTGGTTTTAACATACCTTCTTTAATGCACTACAGATAAACGACACTGCCGGTTTTTAAAGATCATTAGTTTTATGTATTTTCTATAAATTATACAATTTAGGAATCATTCCTACTACCAAGTGTCTTTGTCTTGCAAACAAAAGAATGTATTTATTTTGATAATGCCTTACTTCTGTTTTTACTGTTCTGCTGTTGAAAAAAAACGGGTGTGACGTCACGGTCACACTCTGACCTCGGCAGATTTGGCGGTTTTTCACTCTTGTAAACTTACATAGTTACATAGTTACATAGTTACATAGTTAGTACGGCTGAAAAAAGACACATGTCCATCAAGTTCAACCAAGGGAAGGGAAAAGGGAAGGAAAAATTTCTACACATAGGAGCTAATATTTTTTTGTTCTAGGAAATTATCTAACCCTTTTTTAAAGCCATCTACTGTCCCTGCTGTGACCAGCTCCTGCGGTAGGCTATTCCATAAATTCACAGTTCTCACTGTAAAGAAGCCTTGTCGCCTCTGCAGCTTGAACCTTTTTTTCTCCAGACGGAGGGAGTGCCCCCTTGTTTTTTGAGGGGGTTTTACAAGGAACAGGATTTCACCATATTTTTTGTATGTGCCATTAATATATTTATATAAGTTAATCATGTCCCCCCTTAGTCGTCTTTTTTCAAGGCTAAATAGGTTTAATTCTTTCAATCTTTCCTCATAACTTAAATTCTCCATGCCCCTTATTAGCTTCGTTGCTCTTCTTTGTATTTTTTCCAACTCCAGGGCATCCTTTCTATGAACTGGAGCCCAGAACTGAACTGCATATTCTAGATGAGGCCTCACTAATGCTTTGTAAAGTGGCATTATTACATCCCTGTCCCGCGAGTCCATGCCTCTTTTAATACACGACAATATCCTGCTGGCCTTTGAAGCAGCTGATTGACACTGCATGCTGTTATTGAGTTTATGATTTACAAGTACACCCAGATCCTTCTCAACAAGTGAATCCGCCAGTGTAGCGCCCCCTAGGACATATGATGCATGCAGGTTGTTGGTACCAAGATGCATAACTTTACATTTATCTACATTAAACTTCATTTGCCAAGTGGACGCCCAAACACTTAGTTTGTTTAAATCTGCCTGTAATTCATGAACATCTTCCATAGTCTGAACTATATTACATAGCTTGGTGTCATCTGCAAAAATAGAAATAGTGCTATTAATCCCTTCCTCTATATCATTAATAAATAAGTTGAATAATAGTGGTCCCAGCACTGAACCCTGGGGTACACCACTTATAACCGGGGACCATTCAGAGAAGGAATCATTGACCACAACCCTCTGGATACGGTCCTTGAGCCAATTCTCAATCCAATTACAAACTATATTTTCTAAACCTATAGTCCTTAATTTACCCATTAGGCGTCTATGGGGGACAGTGTCAAATGCCTTTGCAAAGTCCAAAAACACTATCCACAGCGGCCCCTCTGTCTAGACTTCTGCTCACCTCTTCATAAAAACAGATTAGGTTAGTTTGACAACTTCTGTCCTTAGTAAAACCGTGCTGGCTGTCACTTGAACCCATTATGTTATATAAAGTGTGGGAAGCACAGTGTGTACATGGCCTGAGGAAGACGCTTGTTCAGCGTTGAAACGCGTAGCCACCCATTGAAATAAATGATTCATATTTATTATATTCTGGACTTCATTTCTACAAATCTCGCCACGTAGCAGCGCCTCCATAAGATCCATTTTTTTCTCCTTCTCCCTCCGACAAGCAAGCGGTCCCTTCGGGGAACCGATCCGGATCTGGCAGCAGCACTGTGGATTTACCCTTACGCTTTAAACATCCTACCTAGGTGAGCATGGTATTTGCCCTCTTGCTTCACCCACTCAACATTTTGACCTGCACAAGGTGGCACCGTGTGTCTTTTGCTCTTTCTCTTCTCTAGTTCATAGAAAGGATGTCCTGGATTTGGAAAAAATACAAAGAAGAGCAACGAAGCTAATAAGGGGCATGGAGAATCTAAGTTATGGGGAAAGATTAAAAGAATTAAACCTATTTAGCCTTGAAAAAAGACGACTAAGGGGGAACATGATTAACTTATATAAATATATTAATGGCACATACAAAAAATATGGTGAAATCCTGTTCCATGTAAAACCCCCTCAAAAAACAAAGGGGCACTCCCTCCGTCTGGAGAAAAACAGGTTCAACCTGCAGAGGCGACAAGCCTTCTTTACTGTCAGAACTGTAAATGTATAGAATAGTCTACCGCAGGAGCTGGTCACAGCAGGGACAGTAGATGGCTTTAAAAAAGGTTTAGATAATTTCCTAGAACCAAAAAATATTAGCTCCTATGTGTAGAAATGTTTACCTTCCCTTTTCCAATCCTTTGGTTGAACTTGATGGACATGTGTCTTTTTTCAACCGTACTAACTATGTAACTATGTAACTATGTACTGCGACTGTGAATTTTGTGTAACGGTCGATGACGGTCATGGCATAGGTGTATCCAGTCCTACTTGGCTCCATTTTTACATGGTCGATTGCCACGATCTCCAGTGGTCGATGACTCACGATAGGATCCAGGGGGTGCTTTTGATTTGGTTTCTCTCCTCTTGCAAAGGCGCAAGCAATACACTCTTGACACCATTTTTCAACATCAGCTCTTATTCCAGTCCAGTAGAATCTCCGGAGGATTGTAGCTTCTGTTTTCTGTATTCCAAAGTCTCTAGACTTATTGTGGTATGCCTCAAGGACAACTCTGGCATCTTGTCTTAGGATTACAATTTGGTGCAGCCGATTACTGGTGATGGGATCCAGCACCCTCCTCAGCAGCTGACCATTCTCTTCAAAGAGACTTTTCCTTTGTCTCCAAAGGCGAAGTAGTTCTGGGTCTGTATTGACTCGGCGAATTCTGCTGGGCACTTTTTTGTTATTCAGGTAGTCTAGGATCTCTCCAATCACTTTGCTCTCAGCTTGCAGCAGGGCCCATTGTTCTTGTTCTGGAGACTGTTTTTAGCCTGTTGGGAAGAACAATGCACCTGGGTCCTGTTGTTGATAGCATCAGGATCTGCAAAGCGGTTGTAGAATGCAGGCGGAATACTTCCTCTTTGTAGTCATCATCATCAGAATTCTTCGAGTCTTCTCCAGTAGGCAGGTGGGACAAGGCATCCGCATTGACGTTGGACTTGCCTGTTTGGTATTTGACCACGAAGTTGTAGTTTGCGAGTCGTGAAGCCCATCGCTGTTCTAAGTCTCCCAGCCTTGCGGTGCTCAGGTGCGCTAGCGGGTTGTTATCTGTGAAGACAGTAAAGGTAGAAGTGTGTAAAGGATCTGCCAGGCGCTACGTCTGGGTATACTCCCAGGATTAATCAGTCGACTCCTGAGGCCAGACCTCTGAGACTGACACCTGCTCCCACCAATCAGGGTGGCAGGCTCAGGAGTGGGAGAGCCTATCGCGGCCTGGTCAGTCAGAGTTAGCTCCGCCCCCTGTCCATTTATACCTGCCGTTTTCTCTTCTTCCTTGCTTGTTATTCTTCTTGGATTCCTGGCCCCACTGCTGCCTTGCTCCAGCCTGCTTCTGCCGTGCTTCTGCCTTGCTTCAGTTCCGTTTATCCTGCGTTGCTCTGCCCCTGGCTTGCTTCTGCTCCGTGCTCCCGTTTGTATACTCCACTACTTCCTGATCCTGACTGGCTCATTCACCGCTCCGTTTCCTCGCGGCGTTCCATGGGCTACTGTATTCCCTTGCGTGTTCCCTGTTTGTACTCCCTTGCACTTAGACAGCGTAGGGACCGCCGCCAAGTTGTACCCCGTCGCCTAGGGCGGGTCGTTGCAAGTAGGCAGGGACAGGGCGGTGGGTAGATTAGGGCTCACTTGTTCCCTTCACCTCCTTCCTGCCATTACATAATAACAAGCCCTTACCTAGTCTACCATTTCTACTACGCTGACGCTATCATGGACCCCCTTGAGACCCTGACCCAGCAGATGCAGGGCCGCTCCCTACAGGTCCAGGCCCTGGCTCAGAGGGTCAATCAGTCTGACGCTGCCTTTGTAGTACCCCTCACCTCACCTTTAGAACCCAACCTCAAGTTACCTGACCGGTTCTCAGGGGACCGTAAGACTTTTCTCTCCTTCAGGGAGAGTTGCAGACTTTATTTCCGCCTAAGACCTCACTCCTCAGATTCCGAGAACCAGCGGGTGGGTATCATTATATCCCGATTCCAGGAAGGGCCCCAAGAGTGGGCCTTCTCCTTGGCTCCTGACGCCCCTGAACTTTCCTCCGTTGATCGGTTTTTCTCTGCCCTCGGTCTCATTTACGACGAGACTGACAGGACTGCCTTAGCCGAGAGTCAGCTGGTGACCTTACGTCAGGGTGGGAGACCTGTTGAGGAATACTGTTCTGATTTTAGAAAGTGGTGCGTAGCTTCTCGGTGGAACGACCCGGCCCTAAAGTGCCAGTTTAGGTTAGGATTATCTGACGCCCTGAAGGATCTGCTGGTTAGCTACCCCTCTTCTGACTCCCTAGACCAGGTTATGGCCCTAGCAGTACGACTTGACCGACGTCTCAGGGAACGTCAGCTTGAACGTTTCAATGTTTTCCCCTCTGACTGCCCTGCGATTCCCCCCGAGGTCCCGTCTCCTCGCTCTTCCACGGAGGACTCGGAGGTACCTATGCAACTCGGGGCCTCCATGTCCCCTCGACAACGTAGAGAGTTTCGCAGGAAGAATGGTCTCTGCTTCTATTGTGGGGACGACAAGCATCTACTGAACACCTGTCCCAGGCGCAAGAATAAGCAGCCGGAAAACTTCCGCGCCTAAGTGATCATCGGGGAGGTCACTTGGGCGCACAGGTATTTCCCGTTAATACTAAATGCAATAAGATTTTGCTTCCCTTTCAGGTCTCGTTTGCTGGCCAGTCTGCCACTGGCAGTGCCTTCGTGGATTCGGGCTCATCTGCTAATATCATGTCTGTGGAATTTGCGATGTCTCTAAAAATGCCTTTTATTGATTTACCTTATCCTATCCCGCTAGTGGGTATCGACTCCACTCCTCTTGCTAATGGTTATTTTACTCAGCATACTCCTGTTTTTGAACTCCGTGTTGGCTCCATGCATTTGGAGCAGTGCTCTGTACTGGTAATGCAGGGATTATCGTCTGATCTGGTATTAGGTCTTCCCTGGTTGCAGCTGCATAATCCCACGTTTGATTGGAATACTGGGGATCTCACCAAATGGGGTAGTGATTGCCTGATGTCATGTCTTTCGGTTAACTCTATTTCTCCCCGGGAGGAGGTAAACACGCTTCCTGAGTTTGTTCAGGACTTCGCTGATGTGTTTTCTAAGGAGGCCTCCGAGGTGTTGCCCCCTCATAGAGATTACGATTGCGCCATCGATTTGGTGCCTGGTGCCAAGCTTCCTAAGGGGAGGATATTTAATCTTTCATGTCCTGAACGTAAAGCTATGAGGGAGTATATCCAAGAATGCCTGGCCAAGGGTTTCATTCGCCCCTCGACTTCTCCTGTAGGTGCTGGCTTCTTCTTCATGGGGAGGAAGGATGGTGGTCTTAGGCCGTGCATTGATTATCGGAACCTGAATAAGGTCACAGTAAGGAACCAGTATCCCCTTCCTTTGATTCCGGATCTTTTTAATCAGGTTCAGGGGGCCCAATGGTTCTCTAAGTTCGATCTACGGGGGGCATATAACCTTATCCGCATCAAAGAGGGGGATGAGTGGAAAACTGCGTTCAACACGCCCAAAGGTCATTTCGAATACCTAGTCATGCCCTTTGGGTTGTGTAATGCCCCTGCCGTCTTCCAGAATTTTATTAATGAAATTCTGAGAGATTACCTGGGTAATTTTCTTGTAGTGTACCTTGATGACATACTGGTGTTTTCCAAGGACTGGTCCTCGCACGTGGAGCATGTCAGGAAGGTCCTCCAGGTCCTTCGGGAAAATAATCTGTTTGCGAAGACCGAAAAATGTGTGTTTGGGGTACAGGAGATACCATTTTTAGGTCAAATCCTCACTCCTCATGAATTCCGCATGGACCCTGCCAAGGTTCAGGCTGTGGCGGAATGGGTCCAACCTGCCTCCCTGAAGGCGCTACAGTGTTTTTTGGGGTTCGCTAACTATTACAGGAGATTTATTGCCAACTTCTCGGTCGTCGCTAAACCTCTTACGGACCTCACTCGCAAGGGTGCTGATGTCCTCCATTGGCCCCCTGAGGCCGTCCAGGCTTTTGAGACCCTCAAGAAGTGCTTTATCTCGGCCCCCGTGCTGGTTCAGCCCAACCAAAGGGAGCCATTTATTGTGGAGGTTGACGCGTCCGAGGTGGGAGTGGGGGCCGTCTTGTCCCAGGGTACCAGCTCCCTCACCCATCTCCGCCCCTGTGCTTACTTCTCTAGGAAGTTTTCGCCCACGGAGTGTAACTATGATATTGGCAACCGCGAACTTTTAGCCATTAAATGGGCTTTTGAAGAGTGGCGTCACTTCTTGGAGGGGGCCAGACACCAGGTAACGGTCCTTACTGACCACAAGAATCTGGTTTTCCTAGAATCTGCCCGGAGGCTTAATCCTAGACAAGCTCGTTGGGCACTGTTCTTTACCAGATTTAATTTCTTGGTTACCTATAGGGCTGGGTCCAAAAATATTAAGGCTGATGTACTGTCACGTAGTTTCATGGCTAATCCTCCTTCTGAGAAGGATCCTGCTTGTATTTTACCCCCTGGTATAATTGTTTCTGCCACTGATTCTGACTTAGCCTCTGACATCGCGGCTGATCAAGGTTCAGCTCCCGGGAACCTCCCTGGGGACAAACTGTTTGTCCCCCTGCAATACCGGCTAAGGGTACTCAGGGAAAACCATGACTCCGCTCTATCTGGTCATCCTGGCATCTTGGGTACCAAACTCCTCATTACCAGAAACTATTGGTGGCCTGGGTTGCCTAAAGACGTTAGGGCTTACGTCGCCGCTTGTGAGGTCTGTGCTAGGTCCAAGACCCCTAGGTCCCGACCTGCGGGCTTACTACGTTCCTTGCCCATTCCCCAGAGACCTTGGACCCATATCTCCATGGATTTTATCACCGATTTGCCTCCATCTCAGGGCAAGTCGGTGGTGTGGGTGGTAGTAGACCGCTTCAGCAAGATGTGCCACTTTGTGCCTCTTAAGAAACTACCTAACGCCAAGACATTAGCTTCTTTGTTTGTGAAACACATTCTGCGTCTCCATGGGGCCCCAGTCAATATAGTTTCGGACAGAGGGGTACAATTTGTTTCCTTATTTTGGAGAGCTTTTTGTAAAAAGTTGGAGATTGATCTATCCTTCTCCTCCGCCTTCCATCCCGAAACTAATGGCCAAACGGAAAGGACTAACCAATCCCTGGAACAATATTTAAGGTGATTAATTTCTGACTGTCAATTTGATTGGGTCTCATTCCTTCCCCTCGCCGAATTTTCCCTGAATAACCGGGTCAGTAACTCGTCAGGGGTCTCCCCGTTTTTCTGTAATTTCGGGTTTAATCCTAGGTTCTCCTCCGTTTCCCCTGGTTGTTCCAATAATCCCGAGGTAGAGGACGTTCATCGGGAACTGTGCACAGTCTGGGCCCAGGTTCAGAAGAACCTAGAGGTGTCCCAGAGCGTACAAAAGATTCAGGCTGATTGTAGACGTTCTGCTAACCCCCGGTTTGTCGTCGGGGATCTGGTGTGGTTGTCGTCGAGGAACTTGCGCCTTAAGGTCCCGTCCAGGAAGTTTGCTCCCCGATTTATTGGACCTTATAAGGTCATTGAAGTCCTCAACCCTGTAACCTTCCGTCTGGAGCTGCCCCCATCCTTTCGCATACACGACGTCTTCCATGCCTCCCTCCTGAAACGCTGCTCCCCGTCCTGGTCCCCCTCGAGGAAACCTCCTGTTCCCGTTCTCACCCCTGAGGGGGTGGAATTCGAGGTGGCCAAGATTGTGGACAGTAGGATGATCCAGGGCTCCCTCCAGTACCTGGTCCATTGGAGAGGATACGGGCCGGAGGAGAGGACTTGGGTACCTGCTCGAGATGTTCACGCTGGGGTATTGATAAGGAGGTTCCACCTTCTCTTCCCCACTAAACCGGGTCCTCTTAGTAAGGGTCCGGTGGCCCCTCATAAAAGGGGGAGTACTGTAAAGGATCTGCCAGGCACTACATCTGGGTATACTCCCAGGATTAATCAGTCGACACCTGAGGCCAGACCTCTGAGACTGACACCTGCTCCCACCAATCAGGGTGGCAGGCTCAGGAGTGGGAGAGCCTATCGCGGCCTGGTCAGTCAGAGTTAGCTCCGCCCCCTGTCCATTTATACCTGCCGTTTTCTCTTCCTCCTTGCTTGTTATTCTTCTTGGATTCCTGGCCCCACTGCTGCCTTGCTCCAGCCTGCTTCTGCCGTGCTTCTGCCTTGCTTCAGTTCCGTTTATCCTGCGTTGCTCTGCTCCTGGCTTGCTTCTGCTCCGTGCTCCCGTTTGTATACTCCACTACTTCCTGATCCTGACTGGCTCATTCACCGCTCCGTTTCCTTGCGGCGTTCCGTGGGCTACTGTATTCCCTTGCGTGTTCCCTGTTTGTACTCCCTTGCACTTAGACAGCGTAGGGACCGCCGCCAAGTTGTACCCCGTCGCCTAGGGCGGGTCGTTGCAAGTAGGCAGGGACAGGGTGGTGGGTAGATTAGGGCTCACTTGTTCCCTTCACCTCCTTCCTGCCATTACAAAGTGGCAAGATAGTCCTTGAACTTCTCCGTGACGGCCCAGACCAGTGCAAGGAACTCCAGCTTGAAGGAACTGTAGTTTTGGTTGTTTCTTTCAGCTCCTTTGAGGGCTGTACTTGCATAGTCGATCACTCTCTCTTTGTATCCTTGCTGTTGGGCTAGCACTGCACCAAGTCCTTGATTACTTGCATCGGTGTAGAGATAGAAAGGCAGGCTGTAATCTGCGTAGCCCAGAATGGGTCGTTCGGTCAGTTACTTTTTGAGTAGCTGGAAGGCAATGTCTTGTTCTTCTTTCCAGTTGATTGCAATTCTGCTCTTGAGATGCTCCTTGGGGTGTCCCCTCAAGAGTGCTTGTACTTGCCAGTAGCCGCTTGTCAGATATAGGGTGGAGAAGTAGGCAGCTGATCTAGGGCAGTTAGAAATTCCTCGATTCTTGGAAGAGGATAGGCATCCTTGTGGGTGATGTTGTTGAATTTTCTGTAGTCCACACAGAAGCGGATGTTGCCATCTTTCTTCCTCACGAGTACTAATGGTGCAGCCCAAGGGCTGTGACTTTCTAGGATGATTTTGGTCTCTTTCAATTCATGGACCATTTGCTTCACATTTTGGTATAAGGCAGGTGGTATAGGCCTGCGTCTTTATTTAATGGGAGGATGCGTACCTGTGGTGATGGTATGCTCAATGTCCTTCGCTTTCCCATAATCCAGAGGATGCTTGCTGAAGGCTTCATGGTTGTCTTTAGCCACTTCAAGTACTCCTTGGATCTGGTGGGCAGGTGTTGTTGCAGTACTCACATGTATCTCTCCCCACCATGGTATTACTGGTGCTTCCTTTGAAGTCTTTGGTTGCTGGGCAGACTGTTTAGCGGTAACAGTTGGTAGGTCTGCAGGCAGGTCTCACATGTTCGTCAAAGCTTTCTGTAGATGTTTTGTTAGGACTGTTGCGGTATCCCTTGTTGGGACTTTTTGGATAACTGTCTCTGGAAGTTGGTAACTCACACTTCACTGGGGACCTAGCTTCTAGATCCTCCAGCCTTTGATAGACGTATTCTAAGCTTTTTGTAATAGTTTGAAGTTGGTCTTGGTTCTGGACCTTGTCCTCTGTGACTTGAGTCTGTGCAGCTTGAAGGACCAGTGGCTTGCGAGGAGTTGGATGTGGTGGCTTAGGAGGAGAGTCCTCTTCTTCCTCTTTAGGTGGAATGATTGCACGGGCAACTCTTCGCCTTGGCCTCCTCTCCAGGACTTCTATAGACATCTCTTTGAACTCATGGAAGGAACAGTCAGGATTTTGGACGGACATCATCTTGAGTTGGTTACTCAATGCATCTGAGGCTACTCCTTCTATAAATTGTTCTGTCAGGATTCTATCAGCTCTCTCAGCCTCATAGGCGTCGGCTTGTATCATGGCCCTCATGATCTCCTGTAAAGATAGAGCATAATTCCAGAGTGTCTCACCTGGCTGTTGCATTCTGTTTGTGAACCACATCCTGAGGTCAGAGATGGACTTTGGCTCAAAGGTGTTATGTAGTTGCTGCAGGATTTGGTACACCGCTTTTTTCTGGGAACGTGGCCAGGACTGTACTTCTTTTAAGGCCACATCCTGTAGATGTCCTAGGAGAATTTCCACCTTCTGCTCCTCTGGGATGGAATACAAACGGAAAATAGCATGCATGTCACTTTTAAAGTCTTTTAGTGTGTGTATTTCTCCTTTGTAACTTGGTAGCCATGGAGCTCCTGCATAGTAAGGCATGGTCAGCGGCATTATGCAGGGTGCTGCAGCCAGGGGTGTCCCTCGTGATGTGGTTGGTGTTGGGGCCATGCTGGGACCTGGCTGCTCGTCGTCCGACATGGTTACTGTCGATTTTAATTGCTGAGTATTAGTTTATAGGGGGCTCCTGGACTTTTAGTGGAGCCCGGATTGATGTATGGGGTGCTCCCGGACTTTATGGTGAGCAACGGTGGTGGTACAGCAGGGTTTAATTAGTGGCCGCTCCAGGCGGGACTCACCGATGGTATGCTGGGGCTCCCAGCAGGGCTGTACTGACATGCGATCCTGCTGGAATGCACATGGGGGACGTGAACGAGACATTCCAATGTTCAGGGGATCCGCAGTGGAAGGTCTGGTAAATTCAATTGTACTGAGAGTCTATTTTAAGTACAAGGCTGCCATCTTGTGGCCTTGTACATATATTGCAGGCTGTTGTGATTATAGTCAGTCTTTCCTGGGGGTGCTCCCAGACTTTTTAGTCAGCCGTGGGTATTTTGTAGGGTTCTCCCGGATTTTCACGTCAGCACATACCTCCCAACTTTCAGGTATCACAAAGTGCCTCCCACACAGTATAATACCAAATAGCTGCCCCTACACAGTATAATGCCCTCTAGCTGCCACCATACAGCATAATGCCCCCATAGCTGCCGCCATACAGTATAATGCCCCATAGATGCACCCATACAGTATAATGTCCCCATAGATGCCACAGTATATTGCCCTCTTGCTGCCACTATACAGTATAAGGCCAACACAAATGCCCCCATACAGTATAATGCCCACATAGATTCTCACATGCTGTATAATGCCCACACAGATGCGCCCCATGCAGTATAATGCCCAAACAAATCCCCCCATACAGCATAATGCCCCATAGCTGCTCAATGCAGAATAATGCCCCCACAGCTGCCCCATACAGTATAATGCCCCATACAGTATAAAGCCCCATAGCTGCCCCATAAAGCTTAAAGCCCCCCTACAGCATAATGCCCCAATAGCCTCCCCATACAGTATAATGCCCCATAGCTGCTCCATACAGTATAATGCCCCCTAGCTGCCCTTATACAGTATAATACCCCCAAAGCTGCCCCTAGTGCCAGTGCCCAAATATAAAGTGCCAGTGCCCTCTCGATAGTGCCACAGTGCCCAAGTAGATAGTGCCCCTATATAGTGCCACAGTTTCCATGTTGATAGTGCCACCCCGTGTAGATAGCGCTACCCCCACCCTGTAGACAGCGCCATTGAGACTCCCTCTAGAAGCGCAATCCCCAGCCAGAGCATAGGCCGGGGATTCCGCTCCTAGAGGGAAGCCCTGATGTTACTGTCCATATATGGACAGTGATGTCAGTGGGTACTCCTCGAGCGAATCCCCGTTGCCGACTCTGGCTGGGAATTCCACTCCAGGAGGAGCCACTGACGTCAATGTCCATATATGGACAGTGACCTCAGGGGTTTCCTCTAGGAGCGGAATCCCCGGCCAGATCATCGGCAACGGGGATTCCGCTCAAGGAGTAGCCACTAATTCTGAAGCAGGAAACTATCAGCTCCCTCCCTGCTTCAGAATTAGCTCCGAGTGGAGGGAGCTCCTCCGCTCGCCGAAGACTCCCCGTCATCGTTGCCAACCTCTACTTCAGAAATTTATGGACAACGGTGCTAGAAATCACGGACTGACCAAAAGTTTTACGGACACATTACAAAATCAAGAGTAAGGCCCCATGCATACAACCGTAGATTTAGTCCGTAATTACGGGCCCATTCATTTCTATGGCCGTAGAAACCTTCCGTAAAAAATTAGACATGTCCTATTTCTTTATTTTATGGGCCATGGTCCTATACTTTATAATGGGAACATGGTCCGAAAATGCGGATGACTGTCCGCAGCCGTCCCTGGCCGGCCGTGCTCGTAATCACAGTAGTAGTTTAGGGTTAATTCAATAACGGCAGGCACTGTCTCAATCTTTCCTGCTGGCACCATCTGTCTGCTGCGTGGGGTGGTAACTGGTCAGAGACTCAGTCAGACTGGCCGCTGCCGCATTCAGTGTGCACTGTGAGACTCACCAGTCACAGCCCTGCTTGTAGCTTTCCCATGCTAATTAAGCACGGGAAAGCTACAAGCGGGGCTGTGACTAGTGAGTCCGACACTCAATCCACCCCCACCCGCACCCCCCTGCCTGGTCTCTGGACATGAGGTCAGGACCAGGTGACTCACACGTTACTGGTCCCGGCACCGACCCAATGACGGTCTGTGTGTCTCTGACTGAGGTCACCCCAGTCAGAGACCGTTGGCAACCCTGCTCCCTGGACACGCTACTTTAAACGCTGTGCTCGGGGGAAGCCATTGACAATACTGTCCATATATGGACAGTGACGTCAGTGGCTTATCCTTGAGTGTAATCCCTGTTGCCGACTCTGGCCGGGGATTCCGCTCATAAATGGACAGTACCGTCAAGGGCTTCCACGAGCACAGCGCTTAAAGTAGCACTGTGCCCGGGGAGCCCTCGGCGAGCGGAGGAGCTCCCTCTGCTCCTCCGCTATGAACTAATTCTGAAGCAGGGAGCTGATGGTTCCCTGCTTCAGAATTAGTTTAACAGTGAGACATACCCCCGGCCGCCCGGGACAGCGGGACACCGCCCGGAATCCGGGACTGTCCCGCTGAATCCGGGATGGTTGGGAGGTATGCTAGCGGTGGTACAGCGGGGGTGGATATTCACCGACAGCGTCGGGACTCACCGATTGTTTCAGCCTCCTTCCCCATGGGCTGTGCTTATCTTTGGAATGCTTTGATCTGCTCTCTGGTAATTTCTCTGATGATTTGCAGTTCAATGGCTGGATTACGCTCCAATTGATGTTTCTAAGATGGCGGCGCCCGTAGACATCCGGCTTGGAATTGTGCCCCCACTGCAACAGGTGGGCTGAAGATCAGTTCCGGCTGAGCTGTGATGCTCCTGCTCTGTTACTGTGTCGCAGCCTCCTCTGGTGACAACCGGAACTGCAGGCTTAACCCCTTTGGGGCTGGTAGAAACAGTGTGATGCAACTGGAATCAATCCAAGATGGCGGATTAACCCTGTTTGCGCTGGAACAGTCTTTCAAAATGTTGGTTTAACCCTATGTGGGCTGGAAACGTTTTTTTACCGTTCTCCCTCCGTGGAGTAACGGCTGGTACAATGTTTACTGTGGGTACAAGGGCTTTAGTGTCAAAGTCTTTCTTGTACATGAGTAAGGGGGTTGTTTATATCGCTAAATGTCCCTGTCCCAAGTTCTATGTGGGTAAGACCATACAGGAACTAAGGAGGAGAATATCTAAACATCTAAGCACCATAAACAATAAGGAAGATACATCCCTATCCAGACATATACATAATGTTCATGATGGAGATATCCGCTCGCTACAATTTTGGGGTATCACGAAGGTTAAACTCGGCCCTAGAGCTGGTAATTTGGACCGTAAACTATTGCAAGAAGAGGCATGCTGGATCCATCGTCTAGGATCCCTCAGTCCAGGAGGTCTGAATGAGGGATTCACCTGAACCCTATATGTGGCCACGACACTGTTACTAAAACCATAGGCCACTGTAAATATATTCCAGTAGCAGATTATTTATGTCTCCGACCACTTAGCAGACAGGACTCAACTCACTAACTGTATTCTGAGCTCTATGGTTAAAAAAAGCTCCACTTTCTTCCAAACACTTTCTTCCATTTATGGACAGTGACATCAATGGCTTATCTTGGAGTGGAATCCACGGTCACAGAGTCGGCAACCTTACGGCTGTGTACAGGGATTCCGCTTCAGGAGTTGCCCCTGATGTCTCTGTCCATATATGGACAGAGACATCAAGAGCTCAGTCAAGGAGCGGAATCCCCGGCCACACGGGGATTCTGCTCCTTCAGGGAGCTATTG
The DNA here is from genome assembly GCF_050947455.1 of Rhinoderma darwinii. Lineage (NCBI taxonomy): Eukaryota > Metazoa > Chordata > Amphibia > Anura > Rhinodermatidae > Rhinoderma > Rhinoderma darwinii. The sequence goes on from NC_134696.1 coordinate 65,279,018, forward strand.
TGGCGCTAGTAGATAGCAGAGCAGGGAGATACCTCCCTGCTCTGCTATAATGGCGTCAGTACCGCTATAGCAGCGGCTACTAGCGGCGCCACCAGCCATAGGGGGTTCCGTCCCCCTTCCAGACGGGCGCCCTCTTGCCCGGTGTCGCTGCTAAATCGCCGTACCCGGGAGCTTCTGTAACAAGCAGGGGAAGGGAGCCAGCGCAGCGCCCCCTTCCACTTGCTGGGGTGATGCGCCATGTGCAATGACACAGGTCGCACACCCCTAAGATCGGCCCTGAGTGGGAGGGTAGTTGTCAGGGTCTCCGCCTGCAGCGGAATCCCCGGTAATGACTGGGGATTCCGCTGCTAGCTCACATCCACCTTCCCGCCGGAAAATAGATATGATATGGCGCCGGACCTCCCTGGGAGCCGGAACCATGGGATCCATTCTAGCATCAGTTTGCCTCTGGCTTTTCTTCAACACGCTGGAGGTAAACTGAAGCAGACGCCGGACATATGTGAACGGTCCCTAAGAAAGAAATATCTACCTAGTGAATCTATTTGTGAGGTTTGTAGAACAAAAGGTATAGTGTTATGTATTGCTATAGAGACACCTGTCGAAGCCGTATTATTGGGGCAATTAAACCATTGGTTATTGAGTTTGTTAAGTAGTGAGAGAATGTGATTAGTTTTAAAATGTGTTTCTTGCAAGAATACTAAATCTGATCCTTCTCTTCTTAACATATTAAACACTTGACTTCTTTTCTGAGGTACATTCAGACCTCTAACATTAAATTATGTGAATTTAAGTAATGTCATCGCATTAACCGCTCAGTAAGACAGGCGCAATGTCACCCAAGCACGACCACAGTAATAACATAGAAACTAGAACTATATACAAAAATTTGCGGTATACGTCTTTAAAGTAAAAAGTGTTTTGGAGTATTAAGATCAACTGGAGAGCCATACCTCAGAGATATAATTCTTAGCCATAACTCCATAGAAGTTGTAGCTAAAGTATAGAGAGTGGGGAGGGGAGGGTATTGTGCCATAGATAGTATGTTTGTCTTTGTCACTAAGGGCTGAGGTAAAGTATTATAAGGGATATAATTACTTTTGTGGAGGTGTGAAGGTTATGTATCAGTGCGACTTAACTGCAGAACAGTGCATGTTAAATCACAAATGCTAGGCAAAACATATGCACAGCATCGGAGTGAAACACATAGGTGTCACCATGCGGGGTGTGGACCCACTGGACTGTACCGCGTAGTGGAATAGTCCAGAGAAGGTACCTGTGGCAACTTGGACAGCAGTAAGGCAGGCTCGGCTGGGACCAGGCGGCAGGTAGACGTCAGGCATGGCGTATCAGAACAGGCGTGGTATGCAGCACAACATGACATCAGCTCAACACGGTACTGGATCTGGATAGCACAGGAAACAGGATACAGGAACAGGGAACACTTGGAAACTGGAAGAAACTAGGGGACCATTAGCAAGACAAACTTTGGGAAACGAACAACGCTCAGGCAACGAACAAGAGGGCAGGGCCCTTTTTATAGCCCAGTAGCCTTCTTGGCTAGATTGCAGACTTCCTGCCATATGCGCGCACTGGGCCTTTAAGGGCGGGCGAGTGCGCCCTCCGGGAGACAGTCTCAAAACCAGGAAGTGAGTGCCGGCGCCTCACAGGAGGACGATGCTGCAAGGAACTCAGATGTCCATGGCAACGGCCGTCGAGGTATAAATCAGAACGACGGGCCATGGCCATAGACGTTACAGTATCCCCCCTCTTACACCCCCCCCCCCTTCTTGGGACCAGAGCGGGAGAGAAACTTCCTCATGAGGACAGGGACATCGATGTTCTCCTCTGGCTCCCATGACCTCTCTTCTGGACCGAACCCCCTCCAATCCACTAAATAAAACATCCTTACTCCCACCCTCTTGGTGGCCAGAATCTCCCTTACTTTGAAAGTCCCGGATGAGCCACCAGGGACCTCTGCGGAACTAGGAGCCCTGGAGTAGCGGTTCAGGACCACGGGTTTCAGCAAGGAGACATGGAAGGAGTTAGGGATCTTGAGGGTAGGAGGCAGCCGCATTTTGTAAGACACCGGGTTGATCTGTAGCAGGATTTCGAGGGGTCCGAGGAACCTAGGGGCAAATTTGCAGGACGGCACCCTCAGCCGGACATTCCTTGAAGACAACCAGACCTTTGTACCTGGAAAAAACTGAGGAGGAGCCCGTCTTCTTGTATCTGCCCTTCTCTTCATGCGTACCACCGCCAGCAGGATAGAAGATCGGGTCTGTCATATTTATAAGTACGTACTCACTGTTCAGAATCACTGGTTAGGTGCCACCAACACAATGTCGAAGCACCTCCAAAGTATATGTACAAGGTAGCATAACTCCAATAAATCCTTGTCCTCATTTTTTCGCTGTTGCCATGTTTGCAGAAAGTCCCTGAAGGTAGCGTCAGCTGCAGGCACCTGGGACATAGTAGAAACAGGAAGAGGTATACGAGGATGTTGGCCGTAGATGATGAAGAACGGACTGGAAGTTATGGACTCACTAGTGTGGTTATTATAGGAGAACTCTGCCCACGGGAGCAGCTGTACCCAGTCATCATGCCGCCTGGAAACAAAGTGATGCAGATAGTTCTCCGTAATCTGGTTAACCCTATCGACTTGCCCATTGGATTGGGAATGATAGGCCAAAGAGAAGTCCAACTTTACACCGAGGAGACAGCAGAGTGCTCTCCAAAACTTCGAGATGAGCTGGACCCCTCGGTCCGAGACAATATGCAGGGGCAAGCCGTGCAGACGGAAGATGTGTTGAATGAAAAGGTTGGCCAATCGTGCAGCAGAAGGTAGACCGGTCAAGGGAACTAAATGAGCCATCTTAGAAAATCGATCCACCACCACCAAGATCACACTGCAACCCGCAGAAGTAGGGAGATCCGTGACAAAGTCCATTGCGACATTCTGCCATGGAGCAACAGACACAGGCAGTGGTTGGAGCAGGCCAACAAGTCTGGAGTGATCAACTTTATTTGCTGCGCATACCGTACATGAAGAGACAAAGTCCATGACGTCTTTGGGCAAGGTGGGCCACCAGAACTGGCGGGCGATTAGATTTTGGTTCTTACGAGCACCCGCGTGACTGTGACCCCAGCGAAGGATTCTTATCTGTCAGCCAGACGCACAAAAGTCCTTCCTGGAGGAATGTCTCTAACTTGCAGGGGGTTCACAGAGAAGATGCAGGAAGGGTCAATAATATTCTATGGGGACTCCACAGTGTCCTCTGTCTCAAATAACCTAGACAAGGCATCGGCCCTCACATTCTTGTCGGCAGGTCGGTAGTGGAGTTCTAACCGGAACCGAGCAAAGAACAACAACCACCTGGCTTGACAAGGATTCAACCGCTGGGCCGTCTGTAGGTAGGTCAAGTTCTTGTGATCCGTGAAGACTAGGATAGGATGGACTGCGCCCTCCAGTAGGTGTCTCCACTCCTGCAGAGCCAGCTTGATGGCCAGTAACTCCCAATCTCCAATCAAGTAGTTGCGCCCAGCGGAAGAAAACAGCTTGGAATAGTAGCCACATACTACAGTCTTGCCCTTCGAACCTTTCTGGAACAACAGTGCACCAGCACCAACAGAGGAGGCATCCACCTCTAACGAAAACTGTAGGGATACATAAGGGTGGTGAAGAATAGAGGCTGATGTGAAGGCTTTTTTTAAGGATTCAAATGCGGCTACTGCCTCCGGAGTCCACACTTTGGCATTCATATCCTTTTTAGTGAGGGTGGAGATAAGAGCTGTCAAAGATGAGAAGTTGGGAATAAACAGCCGGTAGAAGTTGACGAATCCTAGGAAGCGTTGTATGGCCCTTCAGCCTTGGGGGCGTGGCCACTCCAGGACAGCCTTTTCCTTCTCAGGATCCATCTTGAGGCCCTGATCAGAGATGATGTAGCCCAGGAAGGGAAGAGACTTTTTCTCAAACACACACTTCTCCAGCTTCGCATAAAGATGATTCTCACTTAAACTAAGCAACAACTGACGAACATGACTCTGATGAGTTACTGAATCTGGGGAAAAAAATCAAAATGTCATTGAGATACACCACAACACAAACATAAAGGAGACCACGAAAAATGTAATTGACAAATTCTTGAAATACCGCGGGGGCGTTACACAGGCCGAAGGGCATAACTAGGTATTCATAGTGCCCATCACGAGTATTAAAAGCAGTCTTCCACTCGTCCCCTTGACGAATCCGGATCAGATTGTAGGCCCCCCCGCAGGTCCAGTATAGAAAAAAAAATTGCCCCTCCGTATGTGATCAAACAGTTCGGAAATCAAAGGCAGTGGCGACCTGTTTTTCACCGTGATCTGTTTGATGCCTCGGTAGTCAATGAAGGGTCGTAGGGATCGATCTGTCTTCTTGACAAAGAAGAACCCAGCTCCGGCCGGGAATGAGGATTTACGAATAAAGCCCCTCTCCAGATTCTCTTTAATGTAGAACGACATAGACTGGGTCTCCGGCAGGGAGAGAGGGTACACTCTACTGCGAGGAGGAGATGACTCAGGAACCAAGTCGATCGGACAATCATATGCTCGATGTGGTGGCAAGGTCTCAGCTTCCTTCTTAACAAAGATATCAGAGAAGCCTGCGAATGACTAAAGCGGAGGAGGCTGCGATGGCTGGAAATGACCCAGATAGCAGTCGAGACACTTGGTACCCCACTGGAGAACCTCTCCAGAGTTTCAATCCAGGACTGGGGCATGCAAACGGAGCCAAGGCAAACCCAGCAGCACGGGGTTGACGGGACAGGAAAAACAGGGAGATGATCTCAGAATGAAGAGCTCCCACTTGAAGTCTTAATGGCTTGGTTACAGACACGACTGGGTCAGGCAATGGCAGTCTATCTACCAAGGCAACAATCAACGACTTTTCCAGCAGGACAGTGGGCAACTGAAGAAGATCCACAAGGTCTTGGCAGATGTGGCGGAACGGGTGACGGTTACAGGCATTGTACCCAGATAAAGGTTAAGCCTGCCGCAAACCGTCGCACTCCCGCCATCCGGGTGCCATAGCTTAGATGGCGCCCGGTGCTAGATGGGGATATGTCCCCTCAAACTGCATTACGTTATGTTTGATAACCAGTTGTTTTATATTGTATTGTATTCAGTGCTGCTTCACTGTCCTCCCCCTCTAGGGTTAATCTTACACTGCAGGAGAGTGAGTCACAGGCTGAGAGCGGGAACTTGTTTAATGTAAATAAGAAAAAGGAGGGGGCCTGTTTCCTGAGGGAGGGGTGAGTGAGGGATATCGTGGTGCTGGAGGAGAACTGAGTTAGTTGCTGCCCAGGAGAGGATGAGATAGCAGTGTGAGCTGCAGGCAGGGGCTGTCTACCTCAGAGATGGTACCTGACCTAGGGACAGTAATAGAGGACAAGTGCTGGAGTCCCATCTAACTAAGGAGGATCTGGAGCCACCCCAAAGGATGAAAGGTACAGTGGAGAGACCCCATAGTGAGGTAGCCTGTCACATCCAGCCCAGAGGGGAGAAGCAGCGATGCATTGGTTCTGTGTGTGTCTGTCCCTGTTAATAAACGCGCCTCTGTGGCTTGTCCCCTGTTAATCTGTGTCGCCTGAATCTATCGCCCACATTCTCTTGGCGTAAACCGACCCCCACTGACCCGGTTTCGCCACAGCAGATGAAATTGGCAGCAGAGTCCAGGTAGGCAGAGACCGGATCTCCTGACAAACCTCATGAGATCTCTCCCTCAGCCTTATGTCCACCCGACTGGCAAGCAGAATCTGGTCGTCCAAGGCAGGTGGCAGATGTCAAGCGACAAGTTCGTCCTTGATCTTGGGCGATAGGCCATGCCAGAAGGATGCCACCAAGGCCTCATTGTTCCAGGACAGTCCTCCTGGCAAAGGTTAAAAATAGCAGTGGCTACCGATGAGACTTGTCCTGGCTCCTCGAAAACAGTCCGGAATAACTGCATGAACTCCTGGAAGTCTTGGGTCTCGGGTTCCTGACGTTCCCAGATAGGATTTGCCCATGCCATGGCTTTGCCGGCAAGTAGAGACACGATGAAGGCGATCTTGGTTCCGTCCGACGGAAATGCTCGGGCGTGCAGGGTAAAATGGATATAGCATTGGTTCAGAAACCCCCGGCACGTACTTCCGTCTCCATAGAACCGAGAAGGTAATGGCAGCGGGAACCAAGGATCTGAGCTGGAACTGCCAGGAGGTGTAGCAGGAGGGTCGATCTGAGGAGCTTGCATAGAGATAGGAAGGGAAGCAGCTAGTGTCCCTAGCTGCTGTGCCATGGAGTCCACTGTCACGAGAAGTTGATCCTGTCTTGCTCGGAGATCCTGCAGGTCCGCCTAGATGGCTTGGGAGGGTGACATGCCCTTGAATTGACCAGCAGAGTCCATGGCCTGAGCGTACTGTCACGATGCGGGGTGTGGACCCACTGGACTGTGACAGGAAGTGAGTGCCGGCGCCTCACAGGAGGACAACGCTGCAAGGAACTCAGATGTCCATGGCCACGGCCGTCGAGGGGTAAGTCAGAACGACGGGCCGTGGCCATAGACGTTACAATAGGTAACGTATATCAAAAGGTGCCAAACATTCCATGTGGTGTTGCTTAAAGGCAACTCTATAGTGGACAGCCACTCACGTAACCTTAAGGTGTTTAACCCATTCCCGCAAATGGGCGTGAATGTACATGCTGATTTACAGTGAATTCCCACAATAGGGTGTATAGTCACGCCCTGTAGATGAAGCGGGCACAAGAGCTGTGCGCACTTCATCTTTAGTTGGTGTCAGCTGTAATACACGGCTGACATCCCGCTGCAATGGCAGCGATAACAGTTACCGACGATCAGCGCCATTTAACCCCTTCAATGCGGCGGTCACTGGTGTCTGCAGCATTGAAGTGGTTGACAGAGGGAGGGGGCTCCTTCTGTACCCCACTGCCCCCCTAGCAACGGCTTCCTGGTTGGACAGGTATGGAAGCCCAAGGCATTACCTAATAGGCTAAATGTCAGATGAAAAATAACAGTTACAATACACTGTTTATTGGTTTCCTTATCTCCCAAAAAATTAAATAAATAGTGATACAAAAATATTGCATGTACGCCAAAATGGAACCAATAAAAATTACAGCTCGTTCCACAAAACAATATCCCTCACACAACTCCATCAACGTAAAAATAACACTTTATGACTCTCAAAACGCAATGATGGAAAATTATGCTAAATGATAGCCCACACTAATTTTTTTTGTCCAGTAGTTTTTAACTAAATACCCCACATCGTCATTTGCTAGACTCCACAGGTGGACCCCATAGATTCAGCGGAGTGAGTTGAGGACACTTTAGGGCCTTGTGATGCTTATGGAGCTAGTGAAGAAGTCAAAGATTATGCAATACTGGAGCCCAGATAATTTGTACAATACCCAAAAAATCTAGTCTGTGTATAAAGGATTGGTTCAAAGCATACCACACCAATCCATGGATTATAAATTTTATTATTTATTCATCCCATTATTACATCATCCTATTATGCCCTGATGTACTCCGCCCAGCTTACATATGCCCCCACATTATCAGCTGAAATACCAGTAAAACCCCAAGCAATATCTGCGCTTCAAAAGCAAAATGGCGGTCCTTCTGAGCCTGACAGTGTGCCCAAATGGCAATTTATGACAGGATATGGGGTATTACTGCACTCTGGATAACCTGCTTAACAATTTATGGGGTGTGTATCTCCGGTGGCACAAGCTGGGCACAACACATTGGGCACTGAAATGGCATATTTGTGGAAAATGGCAATTTTCAATCTGCAACATCTATTTTGCACTAACACTTGTGGGGTCAAAATGCTCACTACACTTCTAGATGAATTCTTCGAGGGATCTAGTTAACAAAATGGGGTCATTTTTTCGGGGTTTTCCACTGTACTGGTACCTTAGCTTAATGCAACATGGTGTCAAAAAACTAATCTTGTAAAATCTCCACTCCAAATACTAAATAGCGCTCCCTCCCTTTAGAGCCTTGCTGTGTGTCCAAATAGCAGTTTATGACCACATATGGGGTATTGCCTTAGTCGGGAGAAAATGCTTTACAAATGTTGAAGTGCTTTTCTCTCATAGTCCTTGTGAAAATGCTAAATTTTGAGCTAGAACTACATCTTTCAGAAAAAAAATGTTTATTTTTTTATTTTCACATTCCAGATCTAATAAATTCAACAAAAACCTGTGGGGTCAAAATGCTCACTACACCCCTAGACTAATTCCTCAAGGGGTGTAGATTACCAAATGGAGTCACATTTCAGGGGTTCTTACTGTAAGAACATGGTGCCAAGTAGAGATGAGCGAACCGGGACAACCGAACCCGGTTTCGGTCCGAACTTCCGGAAAAGTTCGGTTCGCAGCGAATCCGAACTTCACCGGGTTCGGCCGAACCCGTTTTGACCGAACCCGGTCAAAAACATTATACAAATCGGCAGCCACTTGTCTCTATCAATCACTGATAGAGAAAAGAGGCTGCTGATTAAAAATAAAATAAAAAGCATTTCATACGTACCCGGTCGTTGTCTTGCGGACGAGTCCCTCTTCTTCCTCCAGTCCGACCTTTTCTGACGCGGCAGCCTGTGATTGGCTGCAGAGGCCTCTGCAGCCTGTGATTGGCTGCAGAGGCCGCGGCAGCCTGTGATTGGCTGCAGCGCTCACATGGGCTGCATCGTCATCAAGGGATGTCGAGAGGGACGCGTCACCAAGGCAACGGCCAGGAGACCGGACTGGAGGAAGCAGGGAGTTCCCGGTAAGTATGAACGTCTTTTTTTTTACAGGTGCTGTGATCGGTAGTCACTGTCCAGGGTACTGAAACAGTTACTGCCGATCAGTTAACTCTTTCAGCACCCTGAACAGTGACTATTTAGTGTATGTGCACACACACTAATTACGTCCGTAATTGACGGACGTATTTCGGCCGCAAGTACCGGACCGAACACAGTGCAGTGAGCCGGGCTCCTAGCATCATACTTATGTACGATGCTAGGAGTCCCTGCCTCTCTGCAGGACAACTGTCCTATACTGTAATCATGTTTTCAGCACGGGACAGTAGTTCCACGGAGAGGCGGGGACTCCTAGCATCGTACATAAGTATGATGCTAGGAGCCCGACTCCCTGCAGTGTGTTCGGTCCGGTACTTGCGGCCGAAATACGTCCGTCAGTTACGGACGTAATTAGTGTGTGTGCACATACCCTTACTGACGTCGCCTAGCAACGCTGCCGTAATGACGGGTGCACACATGTAGCCACCCGTCATTACGGGGCCTCATGCACACGACCATAAAAACACCCGTTATCACGGGTCGTAATTACGACCCGAAATAGCGGGCCCATAGACTTCTGTTAGCCACGGGTACCTTCCCGTTTTCTCACGGGAAGGTGCCCGTGCCGTTAAAAAGATAGAACATGTTCTATTTTTTTATTTTACGGGCCGTGCTCGTAATTACGACTCGTAACTACGAGCACGGCCGGCCGGCCACGGGCAGCCGGCCGCTTTTGCGAACCGTGCTGTCATTATAATTATAGCAGCACGGCCCGTAAAATAGAAAAATAGAACATGTTCTATTTTTTTAACGGCACGGGCACCTTCCCGTGAGAAAACGGAAAGGTACCCGTGGGTAACAGAAGTCTATGAGCCCGTTATTGCGGGTCGTAATTCCGACCCGCAATAACGGGTGTTTTTACGGTCGTGTGCATAATGGGAGCACGGCTCGGAAAAACGAACGGCTGCCCGTGCTCATCTACTGAAATACTCTGTGCTGCCTAAGGGTATGTTCACACGGCCAAATTTCAGACGTATACGAGGCGTATTTTGCCTCGTTTTACGTCTGGAAATACGTCTCAAATACGTCGGCAAACATCTGCCCATTCATTTGAATAGGTTTGCCGACGTACTGTGCAGACGACCTGTTATTTACGCGTCGTCGTTTGACAGCTGTCAAACGACGACGCGTAAAAATACAGCCTCGTCAAAAGAAGTGCAGCACACTTCTTTGGACGTTTTTGGAGCTGTTTTCTCATAGACTCCAATGCAAACAGCTCCAAAAACTGACCTAAAAAACGCAGCGAAAACGGCGTGAAAACGCCGCGAAAAATGCGAATTGGTAAAAAAACGTCTGAAAAGCAGGGTCTGTTTTCCCTTGAAAACAGCTCTGGATTTTCAGACGTTTTTGTTGACTACGTGTGAACATACCCTTAAACTCTGTGGACAGGTCAGGATCCTGTTTATTTTAAATGCTGCTAGGGAACCCGCTCGATCCACTATATAAGGCTACGCTACAGTGCAGCATTTAAAAGAAACAGGATCCTGACCTGTCCACAGAGTTTAAGGCAGCACAGAGTATTTCAGGAGATGAGCGTGCAGATTCAGTGCTGCTGTGAACTCTGCTCTTACCATTACGTAGCTCTCAGTCTGTTACCTCTCCTCCACTCCTGTCCTCAAGAACACCTTCACATGATTGGCAAGTCACCACGTAATGGTAAGAGCAGAGTTCACAGCAGCACAGAGTATTTCAGGAGATGAGCATGCGGATCTTGTGCGTGGTGGTGACTTGCCAATCATGTGAACGTGTTATAGAGGACAGGAGTGGAGGAGATGTAACAGACGGTAAGAACAGAGTTCACAGCAGCACAGAGTATTTCAGGAGAGGAGCTTGCAGATTCAGTGCTGCTGTGAACTCTGCTCTTACCATTACGTAGCTCAGTCTGTTACCTCTCCTCCACTCCTGTCCTCAATAACACCTTCACATGATTGGCAAGTCACCACCCCGCACAAGATCTGCACGCTCATCTCCTGAAATACTCTGTGCTGCTGTGAACACTGCTCTTACCATTACGTGGTGACTTGCCAATCATGTGAAGGTGTTCTGGAGGACAGGAGTGGAGGAGAGGTAACAGACTGAGAGCTACGTAATGGTAAGAGCAGAGTTCACAGCAGCACTGAATCTGCATGCTCATCTCCTGAAATACTCTGTGCTGCCTTAAACTCTATGGACAGGTCAGGATCCTGTTTCTTTTAAATGCTGCACTGTAGCGCAGCCTTATATAGTGGATCGAGCGGGTTCCCCAGCAGCATTTAAAAGAAACCGTGTTTGTGTATGTGTGTGTTTGTGTATATATGTGTGTTTGGGTATGTGACTTTGTCTGTTTTTGTTTTTATATGTATGTTTGTGTATATGTGTGTGTGTGTATATATGGGTGTGTTTGTGTATATGCGTTTGTGTATATGTTTGTGTATATATGGGTGTATTTGTGTATATGTTTGTGTGTAGATGTTTGTGTGTGTTTTTGTATGTGTGTGTTTGTGTATATGTGTGTATATGGGTGTGTGTTTGTGTGTATATATGGGTGTGTTTGTGTATATGTGTTTGTGTATATGTGTGTTTGGGTATGTGTGTTTTTGTTTGTATATGTGTTTGTGTATATGTGTTCGTGTATGTGTGTGTATAACTGTGTGTGTGTGTGTGTGTGTGTGTTTGGATATGTGTTTTTGTTTGTATATGTGTGAGTTCGTGTATATGTGTGTGTTTGTCTGTTTATGTGTGTGTGTGTGTGTGTGTTTATATCTTGTTGTGTTTGTGTATATATATGTGTGTGTCTGTGTATGGTTGTTTGTTTGTGTGTGCGTGTATATATGTGTGTAGGTGAGTAGAAGTATTGTTATTGTTCACATTGATAACTGTTTTTTTATGTTGTTGCAGATTTTGATGTACCGATTGGACTACATCTTCGATTCGTTGGACTACTGCGTAGATCTACGTTTTTTCAAAGTTTAATAAAATGGTTAACGAGGGTTTTGTTGGGGATTTCTTATTTCAATAAAAAAGAATTGTCTTTGTGTTTTTTTTTAAACTTTATTAGTGCCTAGATAATGGCAGTTGGCTGATTGACAGCGTCCATTATTAAGGCGGTACTTAGTGTTAGCCGGTGCAGAGGCTAGCACTAACCACCCATTATTACCCCGGTACCCACCACCACCAGGGGTGCCGGGAAGAGCTTGGTACGATGCAGTACCCGACCATCTGTTGTGATGGTCGGGTACTGGGGCGGCCGTAGGCTGGTATTATGAGGCTGGGAAGGGCCAAAATCAGTGGACCTTCCCACCCTTGTAATGCTAGGCTGCTGCTGCTGTGTTGTATCGGGCTGGTTATAAAAATGGGGGGGAACCCCACGTCGTTTTTTTTTTTTGAATTTAACAAATTTAGCAATAGACGGGTCCCCCACATTTTTAATAACCAGCCATATACAAGGCCGCAGCAGTCTGGCATTACATTGGTGGGAAGGGCCATTGGTTTTGTCCATTCCCAGGCTAATAACACTGTGTTGTATGTGGCTGGTTATGATAAATTGGGTGGAACCCCATGTCTTTTAAAAAAAAAAAATGTAAATAAATAATTACAAAAAATGACGTGGGGTCCCCCCACTTTTATAATCAGCCAGATACAACACAGCAGCAGCAGCCTAGCATTACAAGGGTGGGAAGGTCCACTGTTTTTGGCCCTTCCCAGCCTCATAATACCAGCCTGCGGCCGCCCCAGAGCCCGACCATCACAACAGATGGTCGGGTACTGGATCGTACCTGGCTCTTCCCGGCACCCCTGGTGGTGGTGGGTACCGGGGTAATAATGGTGGTTAGTGTTAGCCTCTGCACCGGCTAACACTAAGCCTCGCCTTAGTAATGGATGTTTTCACTCAGACAGCGGCCATTACTAAAGTGGTAGTAATAAAATTTGAAAAGACAAAGATATAGATAAAATATTTTATTGAAATAAAGCACCCCCAACACAACCCTCATTAACCATTTTATTGTAGAAAAAAAAAAACGTCATCTAAGTAGTCCTCGAAACCGACGTAGTCCAAACACCAAACCTGTGAAAAAAAAAATGAAATAAAACATGTTGTAGGCTTAGATTCAGTTTAATGTGTGATACTGACTTTTATACCATGTATAGAAGCCTGCCGTGAAGTTGACTTAGATACAGGGCGCCAGCAGACAGTATCATACATGGCCATACATACATATATACAAACATACATACAAGCATGCACATATATACATGCAAATATACATACATGCAAACATACACACATATATACATGCAAACTATCATACATACATGCATACACACACACACATGAAAACATACATACATACAAACAAACATGCAAAGATACATACATATATACAAGCATGCACAAATATACATGCAAACATAAATACATGCAAACATAATTACATACATGCACATATATATAAACATACATGCAAACATACATGCAAAAATAAAAACATGCAAACATACATACATGCACATATATACATACATACATACATGACAACATACATACAAACATACATGACAACATACATACATGCAAACATACATACATACATACATGCAAACATACATACACACATGCAAACATATATACATGCAAATATACATACAAACATGCACATGTATACATACATGCCAACATACATGCAAACATACATGCACATATATACATACATACATGACAACATACATACATGCAAATATATACATGCAAATATACATACATACACACATGCACATATATACATACATGCCAACATACATGCACATATATACATACATGACAACATACATACATACATATATACATGACAACATACATATATATATACACACATGCAAATATACATACAAACATGCATACATACATACATGCAAACATACATACATTCATGCAAACATACATACATACATACAAATATACATACACACATGCACATATATACATACATACATGACAACATACATACATGACAACATACATGCAAAAATACATACATGCAAACATACATACATGCAAACATACATACATACATGCAAATATATACATGCAAATATACATACAAACATGCACATATATACATACATGCCAACATACATGCACAGATATACATACATGACAACATACATACATACATACATGCCAAAAAAAATAATAATACGTTCATACTTACTTTCCTCCTGTCCGGCCTCCAGCGATGACGTTTCATCCATGTCGCCGCTGCAGCCTGTGATTGGCTGCAGAGGCGGTCACGTGGGATGAAGCGTCATCCTGGCGTGCGTGACCGCCACTACAGCCTGTGATTGGCTGCAGCGGCGAAAGGAATGAAACGTCATCGCTGGAGGCCGGACAGGAGGAAAGTAAGTACGAACGTATAATTTTTATTTTTTTATTACATTTATTAAAATTGTATTTTCCGCGCGCCGAGCATGTACTGTGAAGGTTGCTGAAAGAGTTAGTGCAGCCCATTAACTCTATCAGCACCCCGGACAGTAGCATGCTCGGTGCACGTAAGTGACAGGTTCGGTCAGAACTAGTTCGGTCCGAACCGAACTTTTTTGTGAAATTCGGCGAACTAGCCGAACCGAACTTTTGATAAGTTCGCTCATCTCTAGTGCCAAGGAATCAATCCAGCATAATCTGCGCTCCAAATGCCAAATGGTGCTTCTTCCCTTCTGAACCCTGATGATGTATTAAATATGGGGTATTTCCATACTCTGGAGAAGATTCTTTATAAGTGTTGGGGTGCTTTCCCCATTTATTTGATGAAACAATTAACTACACCCCTAGATGAATTCCTCAAGGGGTGTAGTTTCCCAAATGGAGTCACTTTTGGGGGGTTTCCACTGTACTGTTACCTTAGGACCTTTACAAATGCGACATGGTGCAGAAAAATCAATCCAGCAAAACCTGCACTCCAAAAGCTAAATGGCGTGCCTTCGCTTCTGAGTCCTACCGCTTGCCCAAACAGAATTTTGTGACCACATGTTGGGTATTTCCGTACTCTGAAAAAGTTACAATTGTTGGGGTGCTTATCCTCATTTATTTGCTGAAAAAGTTAAAAATTTTGAGTTAAAGCTACATCTTATTGGAAAATAATGTAATTTTTCATTTTCGCTGCCCAATTCTAATGAAATCTATGAAACACCTGGGGGGTCAAAATGCTCACTACACCCCTAGATGAATTCCTCAAGGGGTGTCGTTTCCAAAAATGTGGTCTTTTTTTGGGGTATTTCCTTTGTTTTAGCACCACAAGACCTCTTCTAACCTGACATGGTGCCTGAAATATAATCTAAGAAAAGGAAGGCCCTAAAATCCACTAGGTGCTCCTTTGCTTCTGGGCCCTTTGTTTCAGTCCATTAGCACACTAGCGTCACATGTGGAATATTTCTAAAAGCTTCAGAATCAGGGCAAAAAATATTCAGTTGTGTTTCTCTGGTTAAACTTTCAGTATTACAGGAAAAATGGATTAAAATGGCATTTCTGCAAAAAAAAAAGAAATTTGCAAATTTCCCTCCCACTTTGCTTTAATCCCTGTGAAATGCATAAAAGGTTAGGAAACTTTCTAAATGCTGTTTTGAATACTTTAAGGGGTGCAGGTTTTAAAATGGGGTGATTTTTGGGTGGTTCCTAATATATAAGGCCCTCAAAGCCACTTCAGAACTGAACTGTTCCATAAAAAAATAGGCTTTTTAAATTTTCTTGAAAATGTGAGAAATTGCTGCTAAGCCATGTAACGTCCTAGAAAAATAAAAGGATGTTCAAAACATGATGCCTACATAAATTAGACATATGGGAAATGTTAACTAGTAACTATTTTGTGTGGTATTACTATTTACAAGCAGACTCATTTGAATTTAGATAAAATGCTAATTTTTACAAATTTTCTCTACATTTTGGTGTTTTTCCCCAAAAAATATTGAATTTATCGACCAAATTTTTCACTAACATAAAGTACAATATGTCACGAGAAAACCTTCACAGAATCGCTTGTATAGGTATAAGAATTTTAAAGTTATTACCACATATATTAACACATGTCATATTTTAAAAATGAGGCCTGTCATTTGGTCCAAAAGTGGCTGCTGCGGGAAGGGTTTAAACTTGAAGAGAAAAATGGATGCAAGTCCAACATCGACGTCCACCGGTTTAAGTGTCAGCGTGGTTTTCATTGGAGTTCTTGTACCTCAGAGTCTTCAGTCAGGATGCCACTTGCCAAACCTGTGGTAAAGGCAAAGGTGGGAAATCAGGATCCATTTCTGCTGGAAGCCAGAATGGAACATCTATGTAATGATGGGGGTAGGGAAACAGACAAGTGAGCCCTAATCTACCCGCCACTCAGTCTATCCTGCCTACTTGCAACGACCCGCCCTAGGTGACGGGGTACAACTGGGCAACGGTCCCTACGCTCAATAAGTGCACGACAGACAAACAGACAAGGGTACACAGAAGCAAGGGAAAAGGGGCAGTTGCCCACGGCAACACCGTGAGCAACAAGAGTGGTGAACGAGCCGAGTCAAACCAGGAGTGTACGAGGTACCAAACACAGAGCAGGAGAGTAGTGAACTAGCCGAGTCAAACCAGGAGTGTACGAGGTACCAAACGTAGAGCAGAAGAGTAGTCAGTAAGCCAGGGTCAATATGAAGCAGGGTCAAATAGTTCAAGAAGCTGCAGCAGGGCCAGGAAACCAAACGAGAAGAATCACAAGCAAGGAGGAACAGGAAAGGCAGGTATAAATAGAAAGAGGGCGGGAGCTAGCTCCGTCTGGCCAGGCTGTGATAGGCTCTCCCACTCCTAAGCCTGCCATCCTGAGTGGTGGAAGATGGAGTCAGTCTCACAGACATAGAAGCAGGTGCAGACTGATTACCTATGGGCATAGACACAGAAGCTGTGCCTGGCAGATCCTTAACAGTACCCCCCCTTTTATGAGGGGCCACCGGACCCTTTCTAGATGGACCTGGTTTATTGGGGAAACGAAGGTGGAACCTCCTGACCAATAACCCAGCGTGAACATCCCGGGCGGATACCCAAGTCCTCTCCTCAGGCCCGTATCCTCTCCAATGGACCAGGTACTGGAGGGAGCCTTGGACCATCTTGCTGTCCACAATCTTGGCCACTTCGAATTCTACCCCCTCAGGGGTGAGAACGTGGACAGGAGGTTTCGTCGAGGGAGCCAAGGACGGGGAGCAGTGTTTAAGGAGGGAGGCATGAAACACGTTGTGTACTCGAAAAGATGGGGGCAACTCCAATCGGAAGGAGACAGGATTGAGGACTTCAATGACCTTGTACGGCTCTATAAACCGGGGAGCAAACTTCTTGGACGGGATTTTAAGGTGCAAGTTCTTTGATGAAAGTCAGGTGGTGACCTTACGTCAGGGTAAGAGACCTGTTGAGGAGTATTGCTCTGACTTTAGGAAGTGGTGCGTAGCTTCTCGGTGGAATGACCCTGCCTTAAGGTGCCAGTTTAGGTTGGGTCTGTCGAACGCCCTGAAAGACCTGCTAGTTAGCTATCCCTTTTCTGACTCCCTAGACCAGGTTATGGCTTTAGTGGTACGACTTGACCGACGTCTCAGGGAACGACAACTTGAAAGTTTTTGTGTTTTCTCCTCTGACTCCCCCATGATGCCTGCCGAGGTTCCGTTGCTTCGTTCTTCCACGGAAGACTCGGAGGTACCTATGCCACTCTGGGCCTCCGTGTCCCCCCAACAACGAAGAGCAGGAGAGTAGTGAACAAGCCGAGTCAAACCAGGAGTGTACGAGGTACCAAACGTAGAGCAGAAGAGTAGTCAGTAAGCCAGGGTCAATATGAAGCAGGGTCAAATAGTTCAAGAAGCTGCAGCAGGGCAAGGAAACCAAACGAGAAGAATCACAAGCAAGGAGGAACAGGAAAAGCAAGTATAAATAGACAGAGGGCGGGAGCTAGCTCCATCTGGCCAGGCTGTGATAGGCTCTCACACTCCTAAGCCTGCCATCCTGAGTGGTGGAAGATGGAGTCAGTCTCACAGACATAGAAGCAGGTGCAGACTGATTACCTATGGGCGTAGACACAGAAGCTGTGCCTGGCAGATCCTTAACAATCTATATGTCCAGGTTGTCCCAAAGTTTGGGGAGGTCTTCTGGATTACTGTTTGACGTCCATCTTTTATAGTCACAAGACTAAATGGGAATGACCATCGCACTGGTAACTTCTTGGCTCTCAGAGCATCAGTCACTGGTTTTTAAGATCCTCATTTTAGCCAGGGTCCTCGGGGCTAAGTCTTAGAAAAGTAATATTTTAGAGCCTTCATATTGTAGGTCTTGGTGCTCTCTCGCTGCTTTAAACAGAGTTGAAGTATTTACAAAGCTTAACAGGCCGCATATAACATCTCTCGAGGGTTCATTTTGGGCAGGCATTGGCCTGAGCGCTCTGTGAACCCTCTGTACTACTATTTTTTCAGCATTTTCATGGCCTACTAGAGTATCAATCATTTGGGACACTGCTTGTAGCAAGGCCTCCATGGCCACAGACTGGAAGTCCCTGAAAACTGATATTCTGACGTCGGCTACGATTTTATTGATCTTAGATCATTAGGTGAGTATTGTTAAGTATTGTTAAGATGTTGCTGGTGTGCTATAAGTGTATTATCGATAGACTCACTGTGTCCCTATATGCTTGATACCCCCTTTAATGTCAGCTAGTTCCTTCAATATTGGGGAGATAGCCTGTGTCAGGGCTTTCTTGAAGTAGGAGCAGGATAGGGTGTCTCCACTCCTGGCTATTTCAGAATAGGCAGTGGAGCTATCATCATCGGAGTCTTTCTCGTGTGCTCTGTTTTTCTTTCCAGCTACAGTGAAGGAAATAAGTATTTGATCCCTTGCTGATTTTGTAAGTTTGCCCACTGTCAAAGACAGTCTAGAATTTTTAGGCTAGGTTAATTTTACCAGTGAGAGATAGATTATATTTAAAAAAAAAACAGAAAATCACATTGTCAAAATTATATATATTTATTTGCATTGTGCACAGAGAAATAACTATTTGATCCCTTTGGCAAACAAGACTTAATACTTGGTGGCAAAACCCTTGTTGGCAAGCACAGCAGTCAGACGTTTTTAGTAGTTGATGATGAGGTTTGCACACATGTTAGATGGAATTTTGGCCCACTCCTCTTTGCAGATCATCTGTAAATCATTAAGATTTCGAGGCTGTCGCTTGGCAACTCGGATCTTCAGCTCCCTCCATAAGTTTTCGATGGGATTAAGGTCTGGAGACTGGCTAGGCCACTTTATGACCTTAATGTGCTTCTTTTTGAGCCACTCCTTTGTTGCCTTGGCTGTATGTTTTGGGACATTCTCGTGCTGGAAGACCCAGCCACGAGCCATTTTTAATGTCCTGGTGGAGGGAAGGAGGTTGTCACTCAGGATTTGACGGTACATGGCTCCATCCATTCTCCCATTGATGCGGTGAAGTAGTCCTGTGCCCTTAGCAGAGAAACACCCCAAAAACATAATGTTTCCACCTCCATGCTTGACAGTGAGGACGGTGTTCTTTGGGTCATAGGCAGCATTTCTCTTCCTCCAAACACGGAGAGTTGAGTTAATGCCAAAGAGCTCAATTTTAGTCTCATCTGACCACAGCACCTTCTCCCAATCACTCTCAGAATTGACAGTGGGCAAACTTACAAAATCAGCAAGGGATCAAATACTTATTTCCTTCACTGTATCTGTGTCGGCTGGACGGAGACACTAGTTTCTTCTTGAGGAATTTATCAATTTCGGACTCCGTGTTAGAAAGTGCTAGGTGAGTCTTTAAACTTCTCTTTGGATGTTTTGACGATTTTGCCAAAGAAGCAAGTCCTAAAAGCTTTTGTTTCCAGATTGCGAAGTGAGGAGCTCCGAAGTTATTCTACCATCAAGATTCCTGGTTAGCTCAACCCCCCCCCCCTCAATGAGACATATAAGGAGAAAAATAGTGAATCAAAGTACAGCGCTGCTAACATCAATTGCAAATCCAGACAAGAAGGTAATAAAATGGATTTATTGGGTTTTTAATTAAAATAATTAATTAAATAGGCAATAAAGTAGGCTACGCGTTTCGACGCTGGAGTAGTATCTTCATCAGGCCATGTACATTACATTGTGAGGAGGCACTTTAAATAGTGAGGGAAGGCAAAAAAACTGAAAAAACGCCAAAAATGGCAGGTCAAAGGTCCTGCTTTTGTCTTGGACGCAATGATAGCCTGAGATTGGTTTGGAGACCACGTGGGCAACACCATGAAGGGGCCTTCTTAAGGGAACGTCACATCGGTCCTACTCCTGGGATTATGGTGTAGGGTGGCATAATGTACAGTATTCTGACCCCTCTAGTCTTCATTTAAGGTACACTAACAGCTCTAAGTTACAATGATTTGGTCATGGAACCAGTGGTACGGCCAAAGTGTCCCAGAAGCTGTTTTTCAACAGGACAACGCCAGTTTGCATTTCGCTCGTGCCTCTGTTAGCAGCCTGAGTGGCCTAAACGTGCTACTTTAGCCTGGAGCGTCTCCGGACTTGTCTCCCATCGAGAGTATCTGGGACGTCATTGCTTGGCAATTGCAAAGGGAGCTGCCAGCAGCCAATCTTGATGATTTGCGTGCCCAAGTGCATTCTGCATGGCATAACATTCCTCAGACAACCATTAGTTACCTCATTGATACAATGTAAAGTCATGTAAGTGCGTGTATTTCTGTGTGTGGTGCTCATACTCAATACTGAATAAATCAAGATGTTTAGAATATTTTGTTTCCATTTTCTTATCATTTGCATATCATTAACATGTCTATCGATCCTGTGATTTCCACAATTTCAAAACTTTTCCATCTTGGTGTTGCAATTTCAAAGTTGAGGAGTGTATGTATGCATAAATATATATACAGGGACCTAACTAGGAAATACTGTAAATAGTGCCATACAGCCCCCTCAGCGCAAATTTTTATTTATTTTAAGCCAAGCCTCTAATCCCACCCAATCCCCACCCATAGACACACGCTTCAGCCCACACAGTATTATGCTCCCATAGTGCCCCCCACACAGTATAATGAACCCATAACTGCCACCATACAGTATTATGCCCCCAAACCGTATAATGCCCACACAGATGCCCCATACAGTATAATGCCCACAGAGGTGCCCCAAAACAGTATAACAATGAAAACACAAATGTCAGAGGCAAAGAAACCCTATTTCACAGTTACCATAGGAATTGTTAAATTATAAAAAGTAATCTTTATTATGCTAATTCAGCAAATAGACAAACAGACAAACCAACATAAATGGTTACAATATTCAATGCTGGGATCGGGTCAGCAACCGTTAGTGGTTGTGTCAGTATAAACATGTATTTGCCGTCTATGTCTTATAGATCGGCAGAGTCTGGAGAGCATGGATAGCACCAATTGACTCCTGATCAGTTAAATTGTTAAATTATTAAAGAGGCTCTGTCACCAGATTTTGCAACCCCTATCTGCTATTGCAGCAGATAGGCGCTGCAATGTAGATTACAGTAACATTTTTATTTTTAAAAAACGAGCATTTTTGGCCAAGTTATGACCATTTTTGTAGTTATGCAAATGAGGCTTGCAAAAGTCCAAGTGGGTGTGTTTAAAAGTAAAAGTCCAAGTGGGCATGTATTATGTGCGTACATCGGGGCGTTTTTAATACTTTTACTAGCTGGGCGCTCTGATGAGAAGTATCATCCACTTCTCTTCAGAACGCCCAGCTTCTGGCAGTGCACAGACACAGCGTGTTCTCGAGAGATCACGCTGTGACGTCACTCACAGGTCCTGCATCGTGTCAGACGAGCGAGGACACCGGCACCAGAGGCTACAGTTGATTCTGCAGCAGCATCAGCATTTGCAGGTAAGTAGCTACATCGACTTACCTGCTAACGCCGATGCTGCTGCAGAATCAACTGTAGCCTCTGGTGCCGGTGTCCTCGCTCATCTGACACGATGCAGGACCTGTGAGTGACGTCACAGCGTGATCTCTCGAGAACACGCTGTGTCTGTGCACTGCCAGAAGCTGGGCGTTCTGAAGAGAAGTGGATGATACTTCTCATCAGAGCGCCCAGCTAGTAAAAGTATTAAAAACGCCCGATGTACGCACATAATACACGCCCACTTGGACTTTTACTTTTAAACACACCCACTTGGACTTTTGCAAGCCTCATTTGCATAACTACAAAAATGGTCATAACATGGCCAAAAATGCTCGTTTTTTTTTAAATAAAAACGTTACTGTAATCTACATTGCAGCGCCTATCTGCTGCAATAGCAGATAGGGGTTGCAAAATCTGGTGACAGAGCCTCTTTAAGCCCTAAAAGCCAGCATGTATTAAAATTGAAAGGAGAGCCCCCCCCCCCGACATGTTTCGCTACGAATGCAGCGTCCTCAGGGGTTCACGGGGCTACTGACGGCGCGCCGAGAAGTTCTAACTGTTATGGGAATCCTCTGTGACGTATTAGGGGGTGTGTGTGCAGGTAGAGCCAATAGCAATAGAGGTGGGCGGGAATCTGCAACCCCGGTTTGAGTGGCAGATGAAGCTGCCAATGAGACAACAAGAAGCCCGGGCAGCTGAGCATAAGGGCTCACGCATGCGCTCTAGGGCTGGTACAGTACTTATACTCGGGACCACTCACGATCGAATAGATAAGTGTTAAGTTTATACCCAGATCGATTATACAACTACAAATGACTAATGTTAGAGTTAGATATTAGATATACACTAGTAGTCGAAAATACGCGATGTGAATCATTTATTAATTATATAAGATGCCCAGGCAGCTGAGCAATAGGGCTCACGCATGCGCTCTAGGGCTCAATCAGTACTTATACTCAGGACCCCTCACGATCAGACAGATGAGTGTTATGTTTGCACCCAAATCTATTATACACCCACAGATGACTAGTGTTAGAATAAAGTATTAGATATATATGAGTAGTTAAAGATACACTATGTGAATCATTTATTATTATATAAAGGGAAAAGTGATATGACAGCCGATATCGCTGCTAGTGAAACACCAGTCATGTGCAGAGGCATAGGTGTAACTATAGGTATATGTGTACACTTGTATGTCAGCTCTAGACTGAGTTGATGATAATGGTTGCATAATATATTAGTGTGTAGGGTTTGTTTTAAATGAACGTAATTGTAGTCAGATAGGGAATCGATATACAATAGATACTAATAGTAAATTCTTAAAGCACGTCTGAGTATCTATCAGAAAAATTCCCTATAAAAATTCGCAAGAGGATGAGAATACCCCAGATAGAACAGAGAGAATATGGGGCCATCAGAACTCAATAGTTGGACGATGTCTGTGAATATTATGTCCTATTTCCGTAGAGAGGAAGATTACAAAAAATATACGAAGAGAAATTAGATTATGGACCAGTGACATGAGTTATCAAGACACTTAACTAGATACGCGAGTATCAGAGAAAAGCTGCGAATGTGAATCCTTCATTCAGACCAGAGGGGCTAAGAGAACGCAAACGATGAATCCATCGTGCTTCCTCCTGTAACAAAATCTGATCAAGATTTCCAGCCCTAGGTCCTAACTTAATCTGGGTGACACCCCAAAATTGAAGTAACTTGGTGTCACCTCCATGTAGTTGGTGCATATGTTTGGACAACGTAGTGTCCTCTTTCTGATTGATTGTGCTCAGATGCTTGGAGATTCTCCTTCTTAGCTCCTGTATGGTCTTTCCCACATACAATTTGGGACAGGGACATTTCGCTATATATATCACCCCGCTACTCTGACAGTTAATAAACTGCTTGATAGTGTAGATCTTACCGTCGGGTGGATTTGTGAAGGTCTTTGTCATGGGCATAAGAGGACAGAAGGAGCAACGGCCACAGGGGTGGGAGCCCCTGACTGGTGATCTTAACCAAGTCTGTTGGGAGTTATTTTTTATGGAATAGTGGCTGTGTACCAAGAGTTCTCGTAGATTCTTACCTCGGCGGTAAGTGATACTTGGAGCCGCTGAAATTACTCCTTCAAGGTCTGGATCGGTGGTAAGTATTGACCACTGTTTTCTAAGAATGTCCATAACCTGGGAGGAACAGACATCATATGTACCGATGCAACGGATGGCACTGGATGACTCGGTGGTGATGCGGTTTTTACTTTTGTCCTGAATTAAATTCTGTCTGTCAGTTGCCTTAGCCCTAGCATAGGCCCTGTGTAACCATTTTTTCGGGTAGCCACGTGCCGTAAATTTATTGTATAGTTCATCACATTCGATCTGAAAGGTTTGTTTATCAGAGCAATTTCTCTTAGCCCGGAGGTATTGCCCTATCGGTATGCCCTTTTTAAGGGCCGGTGGGTGATGACTTTGCCAATGTAAAAGGCTATTCGTGGCAGTGGCCTTCCGAAAAATATTAGTATGTACACTGCCGTCAGGGTCCAAGGAGATCTTGAGGTCAAGGAAGTTAATTTCACTCCTGTGTGTTTCATGAGTAAACCTCATGCCAATGTCATTTTTATTAAGTGCCAGAGCAAAATCATTAAATAAATTAATATCACCATCCCAGAAAATGAGAATATCGTCGATAAATCTCCCCCAGAACAAAATATGTGATGTGAAAAAAAGTAAGTCATCCGTAAAAACAATGGTGTCTTCCCACCACCCCAAAAACAAATTTGCATAAGTGGGTGCGCAAACAGTGCCCATGGCTGTGCCTTTTGTTTGTTTATAATATTTTCTGTCAAAAACAAAAAAATTATGTGTAAGTAGAAATTGTAACATTGATAAAACAAAATCATTGTGTAGATGAAATTGAGTACCTTTGGTGCTAAGAAAGTGTTTGACTGCATTTAAACCTAAGTGGTGCTGAATGTTGGTGTATAATGATTCTACGTCGATGGTGGCAAGAATAGTGGTTTGAGTGACATTGATCTCCTGGATCCTGGCGACAGTGTCTTTGGTATCCTTTAGAAAAGAAGGCAAGGAGGAGACGAACGGTGAGAGGATTTTGTCTACATAGAGACTAATGCCCTGTGTAAGATTATCGTTTCCTGACACGATTGGTCTACCAGGGAGGGGGACGAACAGCCTTATGGATTTTTGGCAAGGCGTAAAACGTTGCCAGGGTCGGGTTGGGATTATATAAACGCTTGAATTCATCCTTAGTTAATAAATTGTTGGCTTTTGCCTCTGAGAGGAGGAGGTGCAATTCAACCAGAAACCGGTCGGTGGGATTAGCTGTCAGTATGACATAGATAGTAGTGTCATCTAATAGTTTGTGGACCATTTTAGTATAAACCGATCGGTCCATAACAACTATATTTCCCCCCTTATCAGAGGGTTTTAGAACTATCTCGTCATTTCTGCACAAGTCATCCAGTGCCAGTTTTTCTCTATCAGTAAGGTTACCGAAGACCTTGGATTTATCATTTTTCAATTTACATAAGTCAGTACACACCATCTTAACAAAGACGTCAATATGACTAAACTGGGAAAATGGTGGCGTTAGCTTGGACTTTGGTCGTAAGGAGGAGAAGGGGCCAGTGGCAGCCGCGACTCCAAATTCATTTTCCTCAAGTAATGTTTCAAGATCTTTTAAAGTCTTTTGTTCCTCATAGCTACATACTGTGCCGTCCCAAGTAATGTTTTTAAAGTGTTTGTGTAATGCTAGTTTCCTAGCAAAAAGATTGATATCCTTTGACCAGATAAAGTCATCAAAGGCGTATATGACAGTCCCCTCCGTAATAGGGTTTCTTGATAGGGATTTAGCTGTAGTGAGGATAAATTAAAAATTTGCATCTTGTCATCTCTGAGACCGTGTGTACTGGTTGGTGTTATTGTTTTAGACCCCAACGTGAGTTGGGTGGTCCTAAAAAAGGAAACGTAGTAATAGGGGTCATAGGTGTATTTGCACTGCTCAGTAGACTGGGATTGTTCCCATTGCCTATTTGTTCCACGCCAGATATTTGGGGCGCCTGAGGTGTGTTTGAGAAGCCTGGTAGCCGTGAGGCAACAGAAGTAGAGGACGTGGATTTGAAACTGGTGGGGAAACATATCCCACTTTGATTAGAAAGATCTACTGTAGAGGACCTAGGTGGAATAGAAGTTCTCTTGGATGAGTTAAATTTATTATTTTTGTTGTTAACCTTAATTTTACGTTTAGTGCCCAACCTTAAGTTCTCACTGGTTAGCCTAGAGTCATCAGTACCCGATTCCGAAAAGTCTGTATAGACAGCAGTCTGTTTGAATATAGGCTGTGAACGTGTTTTATATGTATACGCTTGTCCTGTGTCAAAGTCTCTACAATCGCGAATATATTTGCGATGTTTACGTTCCTTTATTTCTCCTTGCAATTTCTCTATATTTTTCTGTAACTTAGTTTCAGATGTAATAAACTCAGGGGAGGATTTAAATATCTGTATATCCTCAATCTCTTTTTCAAGTTGAACTGCGGTTAGATTGTGGTCGCGTTTTTCGAACTCTAAGAGGTAGCTCAGCATGCGGAGAGAGCTATCCGTCAGGAGCTCCTCCCACCCTTTGATGAAAGTACTATCGTTCCGGAATAGATTAGGTACAATATTAATACGTAAGCCTCGATATACTATTTTTTGCTGTATATAAGTTTCTAGACTTGCTATTTCCCAACTTGATCGAATGAATTTTAAATATGTTTTTTGTAAATCCTTAAACGCTGTGTGAACATCAAATTGATGTAAAGGAATTTTTCTTTGGTGAACACATATGCAGCTTCAGCAGTAAAACTCTCTGGATTGGGTTTTTTGGATAGAAAACCAGCCATAACCTAAATATATATTGGTAATTACTTTGGAAGTTCCACAGTGTGAACAGAAAAATATAGAGAAATTGCAAGGAGAAATAAAGGAACGTAAATATCGCAAATATATTCGCGATTGTAGAGACTTTGACACGGGACAATCGTATACATATAAAACACGTTCACAGCCTATATTCAAACAGACTGCTGTCTATACAGACTTTTCGGAATCAGATGCCTCGGGTACTGATGACTCTAGGCTAACCAGTGAGAACTTAAGGTTGGGCACTAAATGTAAAATTAAGGTTAACAACAAAAATAATAAATTTAACTCATCCAAGAGAACTTCTATTACACCTAGGTCCTCTACAGTAGATCTTTCTAATCAAAGTGGGATATGTTTCCCCACCAGTTTCAAATCCACGTCCTCTACTTCTGTTGCCTCACGGCTACCAGGCTTCTCAAACACACCTCAGGCGCCCCAAATATCTGGCGTGGAACAAATAGGCAATGGGAACAATCCCAGTCTACTGAGCAGTGCAAATACACCTATGACCCCTATTACTACGTTTCCTTTTTTAGGACCACCCAACTCACGTTGGGGTCTAAAACAATAACACCAACCAGTACACACGGTCTCAGGCCTCATTCACACGACCGTATTTTTTCCCACCCGTAAATACTGGCGTAAATACGGGTCCGGTGTCACACGTATTCGACCCGTTTTGCACCAGTATTTACGGACCCGTGCCCATAAATATGGGTCCAGTGTCACCCGTATTCCACCCGTATTTACAGGCACGTTTTTGGCGGCAAAATAGCACTGCACTAATCGGCAGCCCCTTCTCTCTATCAGTGCAGGATAGAGAGAAGGGACAGCCCTTTCTGTAATAAAAGTTAAAGAAATTCATACTTACCCGGCCGTTGTCTTGGTGACGCGTCCCTCTCTTCACATCCAGCCCGACATCCCTGGATGACGCGGCAGTCCATGTGACCGCTGCAGCCTGTGATTGACCTGTGATTGGCTGCAGCGGTCACATGGGCTGAAACATCATCCAGGGATGGCCAGGACGTCGGGCCGGATGTCGAGAGGGACGCGTCACCAAGCCAACGGCCGGGAGACCGCACTGGAGGAAGCAGGAAGTTCTCGGTAAGTATGAACGTCTTTTATTTTTTACAGGTTGCTCTTTATTCTGATCGGTAGTCACTGTCCAGGGTGCTGAAAGAGTTACTGCCGATCAGTTAACTCTTTCAGCTCCCTGGACAGTGACTATTTACTGACGTCGCTTAGCAACGCTGCCGTAATGACGGGTGCACACATGTAGCCACCCGTCATTACGAGAGCTCCATAGACTTCTATGGACTGTCCGTGCCGTTATTACGGCCTGAAATAGGACATGTTCTATCTTTTTTAATGGCACGGGCACCTTCCCGTAAGAAAACGGGAAGGTACCCGTGGCCAATAGAAGTCTATGAGCCCGTTATTACGGGTCGTAATTACGACCCGTAATAGCGGGAGTTTTTACGGTCGTGTGCATGAGGCCTCAGAGATGACAAGATGCAAATTTTTAATTTATCCTCACTACAGCTAAATCCCTATCAAGAAACCCTATTACGGAGGGGACTGTCATATACGCCCGCACCCGCCTTTGATGACTTTATCTGGTCAAAGGATATCAATCTTTTTGCTAGGAAACTAGCATTACACAAACACTTTAAAAACATTACTCGGGACGGCACAGTATGTAGCTATGAGGAACAAAAGACTTTAAAAGATCTTGAAACATTACTTGAGGAAAATGAATTTGGAGTCGCGGCTGCCACTGGCCCCTTCTCCTCCTTACGACCAAAGTCCAAGCTAACTCCACCATTTTCCCAGTTTAGTCATATTGACGTCTTTGTTAAGATGGTGTGTACTGACTTATGTAAATTGAAAAATGATAAATCCAAGGTCTTCGGTAACCTTTGTGATAGTGAAAAACTGGCACTGGATGACTTGTGCAGAAATGACGAGATAGTTCTAAAACCCTCTGATAAGGGGGGAAATATAGTTGTTATGGACCGATCGGTTTATACTAAAATGGTCCACAAACTATTAGGTGACACTACTACCTATGTCATACTGACAGCTAATCCCACCGACCGGTTTCTGGTTGAATTGCACCTCCTCCTCTCAGAGGCAAAAGCCAACAATTTACTAACTAAGGATGAATTCAAGCGTTTATATAATCCCAACCCGACCCTGGCAACGTTTTACACCTTGCCAAAAATCCATAAGGCTGTTCGTCCCACCCCTGGTAGACCAATCGTGTCAGGAAACGATAATCTTACACAGGGCATTAGTCTCTATGTAGACGAAATCCTCTCACCGTTCGTCTCCTCCTTGCCTTCTTTTCTAAAGGATACCAAAGACACTGTCGCCAGGATCCAGGAGATCAATGTCACTCAAACCACTATTCTTGCCACCATCGACGTAGAATCATTATACACCAACATTCAGCACCACTTAGGTTTAAATGCAGTCAAACACTTTCTTAGCACCAAAGGTACTCAATTTCATCTACACAATGATTTTGTTTTATCAATGTTACAATTTGTACTTACACATAATTTTTTTGTTTTTGACAGAAAATATTATAAACAAACAAAAGGCACAGCCATAAGCACTGTTTGCGCACCCACTTATGCAAATTTGTTTTTGGGGTGGTGGGGAGACACCATTGTTTTTACAGATGACTTACTTTTTTTCACATCACATATTTTGTTCTGGGGGAGATTTATCGACGATATTCTCATTTTCTGGGATGGTGATATTAATTTATTTAATGATTTTGTTCTGGCACTTAATAAAAATGACATTGGCATGAGGTATACTCATGAAACACACAGGAGTGAAATTAACTTCCTTGACCTCAAGATCTCCTTGGACCCTGACGGCAGTGTACATACTAATATTTTTCGGAAGGCCACTGCCACGAATAGCCTTTTACATTGGCAAAGTCATCACCCACCGGCCCTTAAAAAGGGCATACCGATAGGGCAATACCTCCGGGCTAAGAGAAATTGCTCTGATGAACAAACCTTTCAGATCGAATGTGATGAACTATACAATAAATTTACGGCACGTGGCTACCCGAAAAAATGGTTACACAGGGCCTATGCTAGGGCTAAGGCAACTGACAGACAGAATTTAAATCAGGACAAAAGTAAAAACCGCATCACCACCGAGTCATCCAGTGCCATCCTTTACATCGGTACATATGATGTCTGTTCCTCCCAGGTTATGGACATTCTTAGAAAACAGTGGTCAATACTTACCACCGATCCAGACCTTGAAGGAGTAATTTCAGCGGCTCCAAGTATCACTTACCGCCGAGGTAAGAATCTACGAGAACTCTTGGTACACAGCCACTATTCCATAAAAAATAACTCCCAACAGACTTGGTTAAGATCACCAGTCAGGGGCTCCCACCCCTGTGGCCGTTGCTCCTTCTGTCCTCTTATGCCCATGACAAAGACCTTCACAAGTCCACCCGACGGTAAGATCTACACTATCAAGCAGTTTATTAACTGTCAGAGTAGCGGGGTGATATATATAGCGAAATGTCCCTGTCCCAAATTGTATGTGGGAAAGACCATACAGGAGCTAAGAAGAAGAATCTCCAAGCATCTGAGCACAATCAATCAGAAAGAGGACACTACGTTGTCCAAACATATGCACCAACTACATGGAGGTGACACCAAGTTACTTCAATTTTGGGGTGTCACCCAGATTAAGTTAGGACCTAGGGCTGGAAATCTTGATTAGATTTTGTTACAGGAGGAAGCACGATGGATTAATTGTTTGCGTTCTCTTAGCCCCTCTGGTCTGAATGAAGGATTCACATTCGCAGCTTTTCTCTGATACTCGCGTATCTAGTTCAGTGTCTTGATAACTCGTGTCACTGGTCCATAATCTAATTTCTATTCGTATATTTTTTGTAATCTTCCTCTCTACGGAAATAGGACATAATATTCACAGACATCGTCCAACTATTGAGTTCTGATGGCCCCATATTCTCTCTGTTCTATCTGGGGTATTCTCATCCTCTTGCGAATTTTTATAGGGAATTTTTCTGATAGATACTCAGACGTGCTTTAAGAATTTACTATTAGTATCTATTGTATATCGATTCCCTATCTGACTACAATTACGTTCATTTAAAACAAACCCTACACACTAATATATTATGCAACCATTATCATCAACTCAGTCTAGAGCTGACATACAAGTGTACACATATACCTATAGTTACACCTATGCCTCTGCACATGACTGGTGTTTCACTAGCAGCGATATCGGCTGTCATATCACTTTTCCCTTTATATAATAATAAATGATTCACATAGTGTATCTTTAACTACTCATATATATCTAATACTTTATTCTAACACTAGTCATCTGTGGGTGTATAATAGATTTGGGTGCAAACATAACACTCATCTGTCTGATCGTGAGGGGTCCTGAGTATAAGTACTGATTGAGCCCTAGAGCGCATGCGTGAGCCCTATTGCTCAGCTGCCCGGGCATCTTATATAATTAATAAATGATTCACATCGCATATTTTCGACTACTAGTGTATATCTAATATCTAACTCTAACATTAGTCATTTGTAGTTGTATAATCGATCTGGGTATAAACTTAACACTTATCTATTCGATCGTGAGTGGTCCCGAGTATAAGTACTGTACCAGCCCTAGAGCGCATGCGTGAGCCCTTATGCTCAGCTGCCCGGGCTTCTTGTTGTCTCATTGGCAGCTTCATCTGCCACTCAAACCGGGGTTGCAGATTCCCGCCCACCTCTATTGCTATTGGCTCTACCTGCACACACACCCCCTAATACGTCACAGAGGATTCCCATAACAGTTAGAACTTCTCGGCGCGCCGTCAGTAGGCCTGTGAACCCCTGAGGACGCTGCATTCGTAGCGAAACATGTCGGGGGGGGGGGGCTCTCCTTTCAATTTTAATACATGCTGGCTTTTAGGGCTTAATAATTTAACAATTTAACTGATCAGGAGTCAATTGCTGCTATCCATGCTCTCCAGACTCTGCCGATCTATAAGACATAGACGGCAAATACATGTAAAACTGACACAACCACTAACGGTTGCTGACCCGATCCCAGCATTGAAAATTGTAACCATTTATGTTGGTTTGTCTGTTTGTCTATTTGCTGAATTAGCATAATAAAGATTACTTTTTATAATTGAACAATTCCTATGGTAACTGGGAAATAGGGCTTCTTTGCCTCTGGCATTTGTGTTTTCATTGTTGTATCTGGCCTGCCAGTTATCAAGGGTCCAAACCATATATTTTTCCAATACAGTATAATGCCCACACAGATGCCCCAATACAGTATAATGCCCACACAGATGCCCCCATGCAGTACAATGCCCAAACAAATTCCCCCATACAGCATAATGCCCCATAGCTGCCCCCATGCAGCATAATACCACCATAGCTGCCCCTGTGCAGCATAATACCCACATAGCTGCCCCCACAGTATAATGCTCCCCATAGCTGTTCCCACACAGTATAATGCTCTCAATAGTTGCCCCCACACAGTATAATGCCTCCCATAGCTGCCCTCACACAGTATAATGCCTCCCATAGCTGCCCCACTGTATAATGCCCCCCATAGCAGCCCCCACTGTATAATGCCCCATGCAGTATAATGCCCCCCATAGCTGTCCGCACAGTATAATACCCCCACAGTATAATGCCGCCCATACAGTATAATGCCCCTCATATAGTAAAATGCTCCTATAGCTGCCACCATATCAGCCCCCCCTTCCCTACCCAGTATAATGCCCCATAGTGCCTAATAGAAAAAAAATAACATAATTACTTACCTATCCCCGTTCCCACGACGGGTGGAGGATCCTTCTCCTCTGGTCTGTGCAGTGAGTGACTCAGCGCAGACAGGCGCGATAATGTCACTATATCGCTCCTGCCTACGCTGAGCAGCAAACGGCACAGTGAATGCTGGAGCAAGAAGCCGTCATCTCCTTGCTCTAGCCTTCAGGAAATGGGACCAGCGCGGTTAGTACTGTATGGCTACGCAATTGCGACCGTTGCGACCTCTAGGACTACGCCACTGTTACAGTAACATATGACAGAGCAGGGAGATACCTCCCTGCTTTGTTATACTGTTCAATAGCATCTGCGTCTGAAGGGCGCAGACACTATTGAATGTGGCGTCACTACCGCTGTAGCAGCCATAGCGGCTGCTAGTGATGGGGGGGCCCGTGTTGGCTGGTGCACGTGCCCCCTCTAATGACGCGGGCCCTGTAGTTACGCTACTGTGTATATATCATTTATACTATTAGAATAGCATAATATATATATAAATTTTATTATTTACTTACTGTTAAAATGTAGCTGTTTTATCCATGCAAATTCTGTGTGAACTTTTTATTAGTTAGTATTCCTGTAATATCCCTGTAATATCCTTGGGGTCTAGAGTTTATTAAGGTGTAACACTGGTTATTTCTGGTGGTCTAGGGTGACTAAGTGTATGTTTGCATGAGTAATTTTTGACAGTGCACAGTTTTACCTGCTCAGAAGGGGATTTCCAGGCACTAGGAAGAGTGTTTGGCTGGCATGTGTCATTATACCTTTGTTCTCTCTGTATTGAAAAGCACCATATATGTCAAGTATAGTGTAAAAACAAAATCTGAACAAGGCCTTAGACAGCGCTCTCATACCCCTTAAGCATGCCAACACATTCTGCATGGATCGCATGTGGGCCTGTGTAGTCCCGACCCAACCCTGGGCATATGTGTCTAAACTGTGCAAGCACGGCAACCTGCAGGACGGCATCAGTGGCCGAAATCCTAGACAACAACCTATAAACATTGAAGTGGACACAAGGTGAAGAGAATTCAAAATGCGGAGAACGCTACACATTAGAAAAATTAAAGGCTGCACACCATTGAAATCATTATTTTTTTTTCAAATAAAAATGTCTATGTGTTTGGTGCAACTTTCTAAAAACTTTTTTATTAAAAAAAGATTTTTTTTACTTTCTGAAATACAGCTGTTTTGTATTTTGTATCCTATATACAGAGCAGCTATATCTGGCGCTGCAACCTGTATCCGTCCGGTCAGCGGCACTGACGGTTTCAGTGTCAGAGGGTCCTGCGTGATCGAGCTGTTACCGATCACATCTAAGTTCATAACTTAGATGTGATGGATAACAGGTGGATCCTGCGTGTACCCGGTGTCACTGAACCCGTCAGTTCCGCAGACCTGACGGATTGAGGTCTCAGCGCACGATACAGCTGCACTGTTTACAGAATACAAAATACAAAACAGATGTATTTAAAAAAGTAAAAAATATTTTTAATAAAAAGTAATTAGAAAGTTGCACTAAACACATTTTTATTTAATACAAAATTAAAAAAGAATTAAACATTTCAAAAGTGTACATAGTCTTTAACCCCTTCTCGCTTTGGCCTCTTTGACCTTCCTGACAGAGCCTTATTTTTCAAATCTGACATGTGTCATTTTATGTGGTAACAACTTTGAAATGCTTTTACCTATCCAAGCGATTCTGAGAATGTTTTCTCGTGACACACTGTACTTTAAGTTAGTGGTAAAATTTGGTCGATATATTCAGTATTTAATTGTGCAAAACACCAAAATGAAACGAAAAATTAGCATTTTTCTAAATTTAAATGTATCTGCTTGTAAAACAGTTAATAATAACACACAAAATAGTTGCTAATTAACATTTCCCATATGTCTACTTTAGATTGGCATCGGTTTTTTTTTTTCAACATTTTTTCTATTTGGTTTTAAGCAAAACAGATATCAATATGCATTTTCCAATAGAAAAACATATAGCAATACAAGTAAAATGTGGAAACAAGAGAGAATGATATGTAACATAAGCATGTATGTACACACAAACAAGTCAAGGACAAATTTGAAATCAGTAAAACAGCAGCTATACCAACTGTCACTAGGATAGGGATCTATAGTTAGGTCTAGGGGTGCAGATCAGGAAGGTTAGGGTAGATATGAAATGGACACGTCCAAAGGTCTATGTGCTCAAATCAGCGGGACTATCAGCCCATAGGAGCTTATAATTGCGGTCTTCTCAAAACGATAGCCACTGTGACCATAGTTTTCTAAATTTAGCATAGTGGTGCAGTTCTAGATCGGACATCTCTTCCACTCTGGCTAGTTGGGCTCCCTTTCTAAACCAGTGGCTTATAGGGGGGGGGGTCTTGTCAGTTTTCCAGTATAGTGGAATGAGCGCTCTGGCTGCACAAAAAAAGATGCATCCAAAGAACTCCTGAGACATGCAGTGATGGGGGTGACCCCAAATTCATAAACAGTAGACAGGGGGTTAATGGTGGTGTAAGTGCGAGTGATAGTGTTTAATAAAGCTTGCACTTTATCCCAGTAGAGGTTATTTTATCACATTCCCACCAAATATGTAACTAGGATCCCACTTCCTTATTACATCTCCAACATAGAGGGGTGGTGTCAGGGTAGATTTTATTAAGAACCCATGGGGTTTTGTACCACTTAGTAGCTAATTTGTATGCAGATTCCTGCATTGTGATGCATCTAGAGATACCCAAAGAGTTCTTATAGATTTCCTTTATCTCTCTGTCAGGGAATACAGTATGACGTTCTCCTTCCCAGGATGTAATGAATGAGGGGTTAGTGGCAGAAAACATTTTAATGAAGTTACCGTAGAGGAGGGAGATCAATTTCTTAGGGTGTTTACCAATGAGCAGCAAGTGCTCTAGCCATGTCACTGAACGACTTGGGGAGCTCTGTTTTAGTGCTATTAAATAACTTTGTTTGAGGTGTTGATAGTGTTGTGGAAGTCAATGGCTCAAAATATATTAGACTGAAATTTAGACGAGTGTTCCAACAGACACTCACGCCAGGCACTTTATCCAGCATCCTAATGAGGATATTTCATACCGATATATATCGAGAGAGGAGAAATAACACACATACGCTGCTGGTATGCTCAAAATACTCCTCTGCGGGTTTATTTCCAAACTCAATTACAATACTATCATTCAGAAGGGGTGTAGGCTTGAGGTTAACAAATCAGAGACAATGTGACAATATTTGTTATTCAGCCAATTACAGACATACAATACATTTCAGATACATCATTATAATTTTTCACACATCAGGTTTGCAGGTGGCCTTATCTCTCTTGGCAAGAATGTTCCCGTAAGAGGCATTCCCACATGCATATTTGCCACCCTCCCATCTCACTCCCTGTCGCTTCTCTGCAAGCTATGGGAACCAAGGTCAAAGAGAACTAACTAAGAAACATACGAAATCAACATTAATATACTTGTCTTAAAGGAACTATGACTTTCTTATTCACTACAAAAGAACCAAGATGGGAACTCCAGACCTGATGGCCGCTGCACGAAATTAAATTATTTAAACATTATTATAATCACTTTCGCATAATGCATATCTTAGTAATTCGGCATCCTGCTTGATAATTCATAATGTAATTTCATACAGAGAATATAAGCAAATAAACCATCCTTCACAAACCCCACTTTTTCTCATATTAAATTACAGAAATTATATATTATGATTGTAAACCTCAAACAATATATCAATAGGGCCACAACTAATAATATAATAACATCACCAATGTCCGGTTTGGGTATAGAGACCCACCAGTGCATTGACAAGTCCTGTACATTATCATCATCCTCTTCTATCTTCTGATCTTCACTGACTGTCACCCTTAGGGTAACCCACACAATTTTGGAGTCAGACTGTACGGTGGTGTCCAGTGGGGGATTTATTATTACCCCCTCCTGGTCACTTACTTATTAAAACACTTGGATGCTGCTAACGGGTTCACTCCGTTTTTTTTGTCTTTGGTTTACTTTGACCATTGCTGATGTCATCAGGACATGGCTTGGTCCTTCCCATCTGTCAGACACCCCGTCTCTTTTAGTATACATCACCGGGCTGTACTGTGAGCCTGGGGTGAGTTCCCACATAGACGGATTAGTGGAGTTTTATTGTGACTACCAAAAACCCTCCGCATCTGTCCTCTTCCTCCGGTAAGTTGCTTGTCTGCACGGCTGCTTAGAACTGTGACACTGCCGTCAGCTCATGACAAACGCGTTGTATAGGCTCAGTGTAAAGGATCTGCCAGGCACTACGTCTGGGTATACTCCCAGGATTAATCAGTCGACACCTGAGGCCAGACCTCTGAGACTGACACCTGCTCCCACCAATCAGGGTGGCAGGCTCAGGAGTGGGAGAGCCTATCGCGGCCTGGTCAGTCAGAGTTAGCTCCGCCCCCTGTCCATTTATACCTGCCGTTTTCTCTTCCTCCTTGCTTCTTATTCTTCTTGGATTCCTGGCCCCACTGCTGCCTTGCTCCAGCCTGCTTCTGCCGTGCTTCTGCCTTGCTGCAGTTCCGTTTATCCTGCGTTGCTCTGCCCCTGGCTTGCTTCTGCTCCGTGCTCCCGTTTGTATACTCCACTACTTCCTGATCCTGACTGGCTCATTCACCGCTCCGTTTCCTCGCGGCGTTCCGTGGGCTACTGTATTCCCTTGCGTGTTCCCTGTTTGTACTCCCTTGCACTTAGACAGCGTAGGGACCGCCGCCAAGTTGTACCCCGTCGCCTAGGGCGGGTCGTTGCAAGTAGGCAGGGACAGGGCGGTGGGTAGATTAGGGCTCACTTGTTCCCTTCACCTCCTTCCTGCCATTACATAATAACAAGCCCTTACCTAGTCTACCATTTCTCCTACGCTGACGCTATCATGGACCCCCTTGAGACCCTGACCCAGCAGATGCAGGGCCTCTCCCTACAGGTCCAGGCCCTGGCTCAGAGGGTCAATCAGTCTGACGCTGCCTTTGTAGTACCCCTCACCTCACCTTTAGAACCCAACCTCAAGTTACCTGACCGATTCTCAGGGGACCGTAAGACGTTTCTCTCCTTCCGGGAGAGTTACAGACTGTATTTCCGCCTAAAACCCCACTCCTCAGGTTCCGAGAACCAGCGGGTGGGTATCATTATATCCCGACTCCAGGAAGGGCCCCAAGAGTGGGCCTTCTCCTTGGCTCCTGACGCCCCTGAACTTTCCTCTGTTGATCGTTTTTTCTCTGCCCTCGGACTCATTTACGACGAGACTGACAGGACTGCCTTAGCCGAGAGTCAGCTGGTGACCTTACGTCAGGGTAGGAGACCTGTTGAGGAATACTGTTCTGATTTTAGAAAGTGGTGCGTAGCTTCTCGGTGGAACGACCCGGCCCTAAAGTGCCAGTTTAGGTTAGGATTATCTGACGCCCTGAAGGATCTGCTGGTTAGCTACCCCTCTTCTGACTCCCTAGACCAGGTTATGGCCCTAGCAGTACGACTTGACCGACGTCTCAGGGAACGTCAGCTTGAACGTTTCAATGTTTTCCCCTCTGACTGCCCTGCGATTCCCCCCGAGGTCCCGTCTCCTCGCTCTTCCACGGAGGACTCGGAGGTACCTATGCAACTCGGGGCCTCCATGTCCCCTCGACAACGTAGAGAGTTTCGCAGGAAGAATGGTCTCTGCTTCTATTGTGGGGACGACAAGCATCTACTGAACACCTGTCCCAGGCGCAAGAATAAGCAGCCGGAAAAGTGATCATCGGGGAGGTCACTTGGGCGCACAGGTATTTCCCGTTAATACTAAACGCAATAAAATTTTGCTTCCCTTTCAGGTCTCGTTTGCTGGCCGGTCTGCCACTGGCAGTGCCTTCGTGGATTCGGGCTCATCTGCTAATATCATGTCTGTGGAATTTGCTATGTCTCTAAAAATGCCTTTTATTGATTTACCTTATCCTATCCCTGTAGTAGGTATCGACTCAACTCCCCTTGCTAATGGTTATTTTACTCAGCATACTCCTGTTTTTGAACTCCGTGTTGGCTCCATGCATTTGGAGCAGTGCTCTGTACTGGTGATGCAGGGATTATCGTCCGATCTGGTATTAGGTCTTCCCTGGTTGCAGCTGCATAATCCCACGTTTGATTGGAATACTGGGGATCTCACCAAATGGGGTAGTGATTGCCTGATGTCATGTCTTTCGGTTAACTCTATTTCTCCCCGGGAGGAGGTAAACACGCTTCCGGAGTTTGTTCAGGACTTCGCTGATGTGTTTTCTAAGGAGGCCTCCGAGGTGTTGCCCCCTCATAGAGATTACGATTGCGCCATCGATTTGGTACCTGGTGCTAAGCTTCCTAAGGGTAGGATATTTAATCTTTCATGTCCTGAACGTGAAGCTATGAGGGTGTATATCCAAGAATGCCTGGCCAAGGGTTTCATTCGCCCATCGACTTCTCCTGTAGGTGCTGGCTTCTTCTTCGTGGGGAAGAAGGATGGTGGTCTTAGGCCGTGCATTGATTATCGGAACTTGAATAAGGTCACAGTAAGGAACCAGTATCCCCTTCCTTTGATTCCGGATCTTTTTAATCAGGTTCAGGGGTCCAATGGTTCTCTAAGTTCGATCTACGGGGGGCATATAACCTTATCCGCATCAAAGAGGGGGATGAGTGGAAAACTGCGTTCAACACGCCCGAAGGTCATTTCGAATACCTAGTCATGCCCTTTGGGTTGTGTAATGCCCCTGCCGTCTTCCAGAATTTTATTAATGAAATTCTGAGAGATTACCTGGGTAATTTTCTTGTAGTGTACCTTGATGACATACTGGTGTTTTCCAAGGACTGGTCCTCGCACGTGGAGCATGTCAGGAAGGTCCTCCAGGTCCTTCGGGAAAATAATCTGTTTGCGAAGACCGAAAAATGTGTGTTTGGGGTACAGGAGATACCATTTTTGGGTCAAATCCTCACTCCTCATGAATTCCGCATGGACCCTGCCAAGGTTCAGGCTGTGGCGGAATGGGTCCAACCTGCCTCCCTGAAGGCGCTACAGTGTTTTTTGGGGTTCGCTAACTATTACAGGAGATTTATTGCCAACTTCTCGGTCGTCGCTAAGCCTCTTACGGACCTCACTCGCAAGGGTGCTGATGTCCTCCATTGGCCCCCTGAGGCCGTCCAGGCTTTTGAGACCCTCAAGAAGTGCTTTATCTCGGCCCCCGTGCTGGTTCAGCCCAACCAAAGGGAGCCATTTATTGTGGAGGTTGACGCGTCCGAGGTGGGAGTGGGGGCCGTCTTGTCCCAGGGTACCAGCTCCCTCACCCATCTCCGCCCCTGTGCTTACTTCTCTAGGAAGTTTTCGCCCACGGAGTGTAACTATGATATTGGCAACCGCAAACTTTTAGCCATTAAATGGGCTTTTGAAGAGTGGCGTCACTTCTTGGAGGGGGCCAGACACCAGGTAACGGTCCTTACTGACCACAAGAATCTGGTTTTCCTAGAATCTGCCCGGAGGCTTAATCCTAGACAAGCTCGTTGGGCACTATTCTTTACCAGATTTAATTTCTTGGTTACCTATAGGGCTGGGTCCAAAAATATTAAGGCTGATGCACTGTCACGTAGTTTCATGGCTAATCCTCCTTCTGAGAAGGATCCTGCTTGTATTTTACCCCCTGGTATAATTGTTTCTGCCACTGATTCTGACTTAGCCTCTGACATCGCGGCTGATCAAGGTTCAGCTCCCGGGAACCTCCCTGGGGACAAACTGTTTGTCCCCCTGCAATACCGGCTAAGGGTACTCAGGGAAAACCATGACTCCGCTCTATCTGGTCATCCTGGCATCTTGGGTACCAAACTCCTCATTACCAGAAACTATTGGTGGCCTGGGTTGCCTAAAGACGTTAGGGCTTACGTCGCCGCTTGTGAGGTCTGTGCTAGGTCCAAGACCCCTAGGTCCCGACCTGCGGGCTTACTACGTTCCTTGCCCATTCCCCAGAGACCTTGGACCCATATCTCCATGGATTTTATCACCGATTTGCCTCCATCTCAGGGCAAGTCGGTGGTGTGGGTGGTAGTAGACCGCTTCAGCAAGATGTGCCACTTTGTGCCCCTTAAGAAACTACCTAACGCCAAGACGTTAGCTTCTTTGTTTGTGAAACACATTCTGCGTCTCCATGGGGTCCCTGTCAATATTGTTTCGGACAGAGGGGTACAATTTGTTTCCTTATTCTGGAGAGCTTTTTGTAAAAAGTTGGAGATTGATCTATCCTTCTCCTCCGCCTTCCATCCCGAAACTAATGGCCAAACGGAAAGGACTAACCAATCCCTGGAACAATATTTAAGGTGTTTCATTTCTGACTGTCAATTTGATTGGGTCTCATTCCTTCCCCTCGCCGAATTTTCCCTGAATAACCGGGTCAGTAACTCGTCAGGGGTCTCCCCGTTTTTCTGTAATTTCGGGTTTAATCCTAGGTTCTCCTCCGTTTCCCCTGGTTGTTCCAATAATCCCGAGGTAAAGGACGTTCATCGGGAACTGTGCACAGTCTGGGCCCAGGTTCAGAAGAACCTAGAGGCGTCCCAGAGCGTACAAAAGATTCAGGCTGATTGTAGACGTTCTGCTAACCCCCGGTTTGTCGTCGGGGATCTGGTGTGGTTGTAGTCGAGGAACTTGCGCCTTAAGGTCCCGTCCAGGAAGTTTGCTCCCCGATTTATTGGACCTTATAAGGTCATTGAAGTCCTCAACCCTGTATCCTTCCGTCTGGAGCTGCCCCCATCCTTTCGCATACACGACGTCTTCCATGCCTCCCTCCTGAAACGCTGCTCCCCGTCCTGGTCCCCCTCGAGGAAACCTCCTGTTCCCGTTCTCACCCCTGAGGGGGTGGAATTCGAGGTGGCCAAGATTGTGGACAGTAGGATGATCCAGGGCTCCCTCCAGTACCTGGTCCATTGGAGAGGATACGGGCCGGAGGAGAGGACTTGGGTACCTGCTCGAGATGTTCACGCTGGGGTATTGATCAGGAGGTTCCACCTTCTCTTCCCCACTAAACCGGGTCCTCTTAGTAAGGGTCCGGTGGCCCCTCATAAAAGGGGGAGTACTGTAAAGGATCTGCCAGGCACTACGTCTGGGTATACTCCCAGGATTAATCAGTCGACACCTGAGGCCAGACCTCTGAGACTGACACCTGCTCCCACCAATCAGGGTGGCAGGCTCAGGAGTGGGAGAGCCTATCCCGGCCTGGTCAGTCAGAGTTAGCTCCGCCCCCTGTCCATTTATACCTGCCGTTTTCTCTTCCTCCTTGATTATTCTTCTTGGATTCCTGGCCCCACTGCTGCCTTGCTCTAGCCTGCTTCTGCCGTGCTTCTGCCTTGCTGCAGTTCCGTTTCTCCTGCGTTGCTCTGCCCCTGGCTTGCTTCT
This sequence comes from Rhinoderma darwinii, assembly GCF_050947455.1. NCBI lineage: Eukaryota > Metazoa > Chordata > Amphibia > Anura > Rhinodermatidae > Rhinoderma > Rhinoderma darwinii. The sequence continues at coordinate 65,320,998 of NC_134696.1, forward strand.
GCTCCGTGCTCCCGTTTGTATACTCCACTACTTCCTGATCCTGACTGGCTCATTCACCGCTCCGTTTCCTCGTGGCGTTCCGTGGGCTACTGTATTCCCTTGCGTGTTCCCTGTTTGTACTCCCTTGCACTTAGACAGCGTAGGGACCGCCGCCAAGTTGTACCCCGTCGCCTAGGGCGGGTCGTTGCAAGTAGGCAGGGACAGGGCGGTGGGTAGATTAGGGCTCACTTGTTCCCTTCACCTCCTTCCTGCCATTACACTCAGGCTGCGCCTGCCACATCTCAGTGATGGAGTTCATCATGTTAAAGTCTTTTAGTTCATGTTTACTGGCACTTGCTGGAGACCCCCAACCCTTGTCAATTGTTAAAATAAATACTAATCTGGTGATAACATCATCTACGTAATATAAAAATTGTTCTAAATACAATAACAATGTCAGGCCCTTAAACATAATCAAACACACACCTTTATATATAAAAAAAAAACTTCTCTGTCTCAATGGACAGGGCACCTAGAAGATGTATAGTTACTGGGTACATTGTATTTGCACTTGGTTTTACTCTTTTCAGCAGGATTTGTACCTTATTCTGAGCTGATTACCTGGAACAGCTTCTACTCACAGAAATACACACAAATTCCACATGTTTATCTGACAAGTGTCTCAAACCACTTTTTCTTACTCTGATTTGTATTGCCTGGGAAGGCCTCTCTCAAGATCCCTTCTCTTTACGTATGATCAGGTTGGCACCGGTGTGCCAGGACTGTTCTGTAGGCAAATCAAACAGCTCTAACAGAATTTACCAGCAACAGCTGTAAAACCTGGGACATACCAATTAGATCTTACCATATCGATCCTTGCAGTCTTGGGGCATATGTGAGGTCACACACCATCAATACAAGTGCCATCAAGAGTGCCTTGGGTGCTACCGGCTTGCCTTCCTAATCTGTCCACATTCTGTTAGAATATTTTTCTAATAGAAAGTTTTGATGCCTTCCACTCCCAGTTGGACACTTCCTGTGGAGAACAAACTTTTACATCACTAATCATTAATTGATCTTAATCAGATAATTCAATTGAAGAAAAACATTAACAAATAACATCTTTACATTAAACGTTCACATTGAGCAGTAACTAGAAGGGGTACATGCAAACTGATTTTTCTTCATTATATACAGACTGCACAGAATTTTCTGCTCCAAAATTTTCCTTTCACAACAAAAACATTTTTCACATGGGAATATCCCACTGCCGTACCTTTTATCTGACACCTCCAATAGTCCAATGCTAAGGCATGCTGGTCTAGAACTTTACAGGTCTACACATACGAGCACATTTCCATACACACCTACCTCGGGTAGTTGTATGTTCCGCAGTCGGTGAGACGGGTAATCTGGCAGGGGTGCAATTTTCACAGGTACCTTTGCTGTTTTACCTATGTCATGCCGTGCATGTCACGAAGCGGGTTAGTAGACCCATTAGGCCGCACCGCCGTAGCAGGGAGGCAGCTGGCCAAACAACAGGAACTCCAGAATACAAAGTCCCGCACAAGGGTACCTGGATAGTCCAGACTGTGGCCACAGCTCTGGCACTGATGGAGATGGGTGCAGCAGGTATTGTCAAACGTGGCGGATGTCACAGATGCCGCAGGTTGTGTCAGACATGGCGAATTCCTCCAGATGTGGCAGAAAACACAGGACGTGGCGGATGACAGAGATGACGCAGGTTGCGCCAGACGTGGTGAATTCCTCCGGACGTGGCAAATGACACAGGACGTGACACGACTCTGACACTAATAGGCACAAGGATAGTGGGATGGAAAAAAGGGACCACCGGCGCTGCTATGAATGGAGTACAAGCCAGAGAATATGAATGGATAATTGTTTATTAACAAGGAATGGGCTACGCGTTTCGACGCTGGACTAGCGTCTTCATCTGGCCTGATGAAGACGCTAGTCCAGCGTCGAAACGCGTAGCCCATTCCTTGTTAATAAACAATTATCCATTCATATTCTCTGGCTTGTACTCCATTCATAGCAGCGCCGGTGGTCCCTTTTTTCCATCCCACTATCCTTATACCATTGACAGCAAATTTATTTGCTTGTGCACGGACCTGGCTGCAGCTTTGCTTGTGTGATACCTTGGTATCCATACTCTCAGGTGAGCAATTTTCGTAATATTACCATTGCTCTTAATCTCCCTCGTTTATTGCACTATGTGGCGCCGTGTCTCTTTTTATTTTTTTATTTAGTACTAATAGGCACAGGAACAAGAACAGCACGGCATACAGGAACAGGTAACAGGGCACGAGTAACAACTGGAACGGGAAACACTAAGGGACCATTTGCAAGACAGACTGGGAAAACTAACAACGCTCAGGCAAGGATCAGAAGGGCTGGGGCTCTCTTATAGACCAAGAAATCATGGGCCATTTATGATGATGATTTCCTGATGTGCGCGCGCTGGCCCTTTAAGGGGACTCAGCAGAACGGAGCGGACGTGAGCGCTGGCGTCTCCTAGGAAGGAGATGGGGATTCACGGATCCATGGCTGTGGGCGTCGGGAGGTGAGTAAACCCGACGGCCCGTGGCCATGGACGCTACAGTGCAGACATCATGCAGGCTGCTACAAACCTAGTGGTGGAATTATTGTATCCACGGAAAAGCCAATTTACTGACACCTGGCTGCACATACTCTTGTTGTCAGTTCTGTCATCTCTTGCTCTCTCAATTGGCTTACCCGATGATCCAATAAAGTTCCTACTACCAATGGGCCCATAATTGTGGGCGATCCCAAAAGCGTACCTAGTCAGTGTAAATGTCGGCCGTCTTACTTTTTGCCAGGTTACAAGCTTCAGCGAGCACCTCCAGCTCCGCTCCTTGAGATGAATGAGAAGCTTAGAGTGGTTTCTGGATGATTTACCTGGTGCACCGTATCCTGTCTTGCACATACTGTATATGATGGAGTATCTCTACATTACAAATTTACATTGGAAACCCATGTCACATATAGATGGACTATTTCAAAATGGTGGAGTTCTATTTTTCCACATTCATCTGATGATCCAGGACACTTGTAAACCCCACCCCCACCAGGTCCTGTAACTACCTGATTAATACAAAAACAAACAAATTATTTTACTGAAATCTGGCATAAAAGGAACAATGTTCAGACAATTTTTTTTTGTTTTGCCTTCTCCCCATCTAAATCTGTAAAGACTCATCTGTGAGTGACGTCACCTCAGCCTCCTGGGTAAATTTGCTGATGGGGGATGGTCTCTTACACAATACCTCTTATTGGGGGAGAATACAGCACAGCATACTCAGTGCCATATTTACCATTCTGGAAGGATCTGGAACCATCTATCCAGAAATACCTCAAAATTTAGGTTACTGTCATACTGTAAAGGATCTGCCAGGCACAGCTTCTGGGTTAACGCCCATAGATAATCAGTCTGCACCTGCTTCTATGTCTGTGAGACTGACTCCATCTTCCACCACTCAGGGTGGCAGGCTTAGGAGTGGGAGAACCTATCACAGCCTGGCCAGACGGAGCTAGCTCCCGCTCTCTGTCTATTTATACCTGCCTTTCCTGTTCCTCCTTTGCTTGTGATTCTTTTCGTTTGGTTTCCTGGCCCTGCTGCAGCTTCTTGTACTATTGTCCTTGCTTCATATTGACCCCGGCTTGCTGACTACTCTCCTGCTCTGCGTTTGGTACCTCGTACACTTCTGGTTTGACTCGGCTTGTTTACTTCTCTTGTTGCTCACGGTGTTGCCGTGGGCAACTGCCCCTTTCTCCCCCTAGCTCTGTGTTCCCTTGTCTGTTTGTCTGTCGTGCACTTATTGAGCGTAGGGACCGTCGCCCAGTTGTACCCCGTCGCCTAGGGCGGGTCGTTGCAAGTAGGCAGTGACTGAGTGGCGGGTGGATTAGGGCTAACTTGTCTGTCTCCCTACCCCCCATCATTACACATACACATTTAATCTGGATTACTCATTGGGATCCCATACACATTTTGTAGACCTCCTAGAACCAAAGTTATTAATTCAAAACAAAATACAAAACTGTACCTGATCAGTCCCCTTACGACTCCCTCCTATTTGGACTCTGCGAAAGTAATGTAGCAGTGTTCAAAACCACATATCTCAACATAATAATGGCGGGGACTCTATCTGGGGGGCACTAGTTTGGCCCCCTGTAATACACAATAGCCTGGAACAAAAATGACTTTCCCCTGACGAAAATACATTTTATCTTTAAAATAACTTGCAACCATTTACCTTTAAAACATCTCACATTTTCAAAAATAACATTTAGACAGCACTATAGCACGTGCCTCATGTGTAAAAACAAAAACAAAACAATTGTAATTATTTATTCAATAAAACAGAAAATAATATATCTGGTAATATTAATTACTGCAAACCAATAAACTGTATATAAGAATAGGGAACAGTGGGGGTACATACATTTTCAAGACACCGTGTCTCACAATATCTGTATTTTAATTCATTTGAATTAACATCAAAACATTCCAACATTAAATATTATCAAATCATAACACATAAATATGCAACTTAACTTTTATCTTTTTGCAGACAAATTCAGCTGCCGTAATATTTTTCTCGCTTGGTACTTACGGACAACAGCGCATGCGCAAAGATAAGAAACATTTCTTTACACAGAGGAGAGGAACTGATTTTAACCCCATACACAAGACACTAACATTACTGCTGTTAAAAATAAGAACATACAATATAGATCTGCTTTATTGTGGCCACTAGTTTCAAACTTTACACATATTACATTACACATATGTCTCACACATCACACAGATGTCACATCACACCCGTTCACATTACACTCCCCCCGTTCTGACACACATTAGTCACTGCAATGTACCTGGCTGCTCCGTTTTCTTCACTCTTCCTATCAAAATTTACACCTGTATCCAAATTGTTATTTCTCACATCAACGTACTTGTAACCACCTGTAATCACTTACTCTGTCATTTTAACTTATGCCTTGTTACTCCCGGCCATCCACCGTCCCTTTCTCAACTTTCCACAAACCATTCTATTTATCACATGCAACAAACCATCTTACGGCTGCCAATCTCTTTAACAATTTTTTTTACAATGTGTTATTTTGCATTCACATTCTTCCAACATTACAAGATCCAACTCCCATCACTCTTTAACATTCTTTACAATTAAAGCCCCAGCTCATTTTGCTCATTCTTTTTTTTTTTAAGTATGTATTTTTTCTTTTCCAACAATTACAGACAAATAAACAAATATTCAAAAATTCAACAGCATGTCCCATGGCAATAACGTCTCTGAACACTGATATCAATATATTGCAGAAAATATATCCTACAAGTAATAGAAATGATTACAAATGATCCTCGTTAAAAAGGTACGAGAGATTTTACCCCAAAAACAAGGAGAGAAAAGGAGTATCAATGTTCACAGGACATGTAACACATAAAGAAAACCATAAAGAAAGGGGAACGGAAGGATAGAAGAGGGAAGGGGGGGGGGAGAGGATGTACACGTGTATCCCCCGCAGTACCACATTTCCACACTGATGTTTAAGGATTCATAGCCTGATTGGTGTCACACCAGACAACTGATGCTCCAGGTACCAGGTTGAGGAGCCAAAACATGCAATCAGCTTTTGTTTAATGTGAAGTGGCAAGAGAGGTATAAAATTCTCCCACAGCTTAGATAAGATAGTTTTTCCAGGAAGATACGATGTGTGTGTGTGGGGCGGGGGGGGGGGGGGTGTTAGTTATCCAGACCTGGAGAATCGCCTTCCTAGCAACCGCAGAGACATAGTACAGCAGTTTTTTGTGGTGGTTCGGGATATAGAGCATGGAAGGTGGCAAGATCCCAAAGAGACCCCACTTTTGGGTTGAGGGGCATTGTATGGGCAGGGTATTTGACATAAAACATTGAATCTTACGCCAAAAACTCAACAATGGTTGGGCATGACCAGAGGCAATGTAACAGGTCTGCATGCGGTGCTCCACACTTTAAACCTTAATGGTCAGAGGAGTTACACATGAGGAAGCCCCTGTAAGGGGACACGTAAGCCCTATGAGCTATTTTAAAAGACATCTCCCAGTACATGTCAGACGGGAGGTATTTAGCGGCTGTGGTTACAGATGACAAGATATCGTCATGAGTGATGTCATCCAAGTGGTCAACCCAGTAAGATACACCCGATTGTGATTGAGCGTAGTCCAGTGGCTGTCTTAAAACGTTATAGTATGTAGTGATTAGTCTCTTTCTGCATTGGTGAGATGGAGTTAAGTGACAGAAGAAGTCATCCCAGTCTTGATCTTGTAACTGTCTAATGATCTTGTGAGCATAGCTACAGGCCTGCATGTAGTAAAAGGGGTGTTGGCCCAAAACATCAAATTGAATACGCAGTTCATTAAATGAATATGGACGGCGAGTGAGCATATTAATTATCTGACTAATACATGTCAACCCCCTCCGAGCCCATCCACGAAAGACCACATGGGGATTCGTTTTGCTCATTCTACTATAATGATGGCCGAGACCCGTGCAGTCCCGCATTTTTATCTCACTTTCTCCTGACACCATGGTTGGAGAGCAGTAGGGTGATTTCCGGTAAATCTCCCACCTCCAGGCAAACTGGCCACGTTTGCCGACAGATATCTCAGACCAGTCTATCTCCTAGACTGTCTTACCAATACGATATCAAAAGTCGTTCCTCCAGACATTCTAGCAGTAGGATATCCTTTCCTCAGATCCCTCACTGTATTGATCATCAAGAACAGACAAAATGCTGCCAGAGCAAATTCTTCAACACAATTGACGTAGCTTTTGGTTCATACAACTTTTCTGTCACCTACAAACAGTCAGTACCTCCCAACTATAATCCCAGAGCAAACGGGTAACAGAATAACTATTGATCCTCAACGATTTTATACAATTAAATAACAAATTACACACTACAACAGAGCAGCACAAGTTTTTTGTTTTTTTTTCCCTCAATGTCCAAACTACAATCCTTTCATTTCAAAAACTTCACATGTGAGTTACAACTTCTCTTCACCATGCGCTACGTTACCGCATTCCAAAGGGGGTAGGTCTTAGACTTCTCACAATTTTTTCTGGTTAACAATGTAATTGCTGGCAAATATTCTCTCATGTCTTTCATATCAACAGTTCAAGATCACGTACGCACCTGCAATCTTTCATCACACAAAAAGTTTCAACATACCTTTTTAGATCCATCTTTCATACCACTGCTGATAAAGTGCCACGTCCAGAAGACGTGACGTCATGACAGCTAAATTCCGAGGCTTATGCAATACAAGTGTGAATGGTGTAAGAATAAACTCCTTACCTACCGCGGTTTTTGTAATTCACAGATATAAAGCGCCAGACCTCTCTAGCGACAGCTATCAGACGTGCAATCTCCCGGGTTTTTAAGGCACCATTACTGTCGTGGAAGTCAATGACTCAAAATATATTAGACTGAAATTTAGACAAGTGTTCCAACAGACACTCACGCCAGGCACTTTATCCGCCATCCTAATCATCCTAATAGCGATATATATCGAGAGAGGAGAAATATCATACAGACGCTGCTGGTGTGCTCAAAATACTCCTCTGCGGGTTTATTTCCAAACTCAATTACAATACTACCATTCAGAAGGGGTGTAGGCTTGAGGTTAACCAATCAGAGACAATGTGACAATATTTGTTATTCAGCCAATTACAGACATACGATATATTCCAGATACATCATTACAATTCTTCACACATCAGGTTTGCGGGTGGCCTTATCTCTCTTGGCAAGAATGTTCCTGTAAGATGGAGGAGGCATTCCCACATGCATATTTGCCACCCTCCCATCTCACTGCCTGCCCCTTCTCTGCAAGCTTCGTATGGGAACCAAGGTCAAAGAGAACTAAGAAACATATGAAATCAACATTAATATACTTATCTTAAAGGAACAATGACTTTCTTATTCACTACAAAAGAACCAAGATGGGAACTCCAGACAAGATGGCCGCTGCACGAAATTAAATTATTTAAACATTATTAAAGTTAAGCGAGGTAAAATCCGGGTGGTCTTTTAGTTTTTGATTGGCATAGTTTTTTGAACATCCTTTTATTTTTCTAGGACGTTACAAGGCTTAAAACTTTAGCAGAAATTTCTCACATTTTCAAGAAAATTTCAACAGGCGGTTTTTACAGGTTCCAGTTCTGTTGTGAAGTGGCTTTGAGGGGCCTGTAAAATACAAACCCCCATAAGTCACCCCATTTTAATAACTGCACCCCTCAAAGTATTCTAAACAGCATTTAGAAAGTTTCTTAACCCTGTAGGCCAGGGGTGGGGAGCCTTTTTTCTGCCAAGGGCCATTTGGATATTTATAACATCATTCGCGGGCCATACAAAATTATCGACTTAAAGGAAGGGTGTTTGCTTTTAGTGTTTTATTAAAATACATTTCATTTATTTGTGTGTTTGTTTTTTACTTTTTTTTTTTTTTCTAACTTTTTCTTCACTATGGGGGCTGCTATTTTTTTTTCATCTCTGTATGTGTCGATTAACGACACATACAGAGATGGTATACGGCACATACATCCCCATAGAGAATGCGAACGGGAGCCGTTCGCATTCACTATGGTGTACGCCGCTCCCACACAGTCCAAATGGAAGGTCTTCGGCCGAGCGACATCCGGCGCCATTTTCTTGTGGACCGGAAGCCGCGGCCAGACAGTAAGATGACTACTTCCGGTTGCGGCTTCCGGACATGTGATTAGAAGCAAGCAATAGGAGCGGACGGACCGGAGGGAGTGGCGGCGGCGGCTGGAGCAGGTAAGTTATGTTTGTGTATGTTCGTGTTTTAGTGTGTGATTACCACTGTATGTAAGCCTACTACACTGTATATTCACTCAAAAATTAGCGGCACACAGTGTAGGAGGTTTGGACATTCAATCCCCTCCTTTCTCCTGGCACTAGCCAGGATAAAGGAGGGAGGATTGTTTAAGGACGCTAGAGCGAGTGTGTCTTCTCAAATTTTGCAGCATAAAGCAATGTGGTTGCCTTACCACATGCCAATGCTGCAATTTTGGGAATTGCTCCCTCTAGTGACCAGCACAGGGAAATGTTATAAATTAGAATCTAATTTATAACATTTCCTCACTTGTGAAAAAATTTCAAAAATTAGAACAATGTTTAATCATTTATACACTAACTGTTTAACTAAATAAAAAATAAAAATTTCTAGCGACACATTCCCTTTAACCCGTTAGTGACCGCCAATACGCCTTTTAACGGCGGCCACTAATGGGCTTTATTCTGATGCATATGCCTTTTTAGGCACTGCATCAGGATAAAGTAAACAGAGCAGGGAGCCGTCAAATCTCCCTGCTCTCAGCTGCCAGAGGCAGGGGGCGTCCCTGCTCTGCCGTGTGAGATCGATATAAGTATCGATCTCACCCGTTTAACCCCTCCGATGCGGTGCAGGTCCGGAGTCTACAGCGATGTCTGTTGGCCTCGCTATAAAAAAGTCTTATAATTGCTCTAGTGAGCGCTTATTCTCTAAACAGGAGCTGTTACTAAAATCTTCTGTACTTAGAGAAGCATTCTGAATACGGCTGGAATAGGAGAAATCTCTGACCACAGCTCTTTAACCCTATGATCGCCGCGGTCCATGACCATGGAATGATCAATGGAGACTGCCCTCTTCCATCGTGTTGGTGACGCAATCAGTGACTAGGATCACTGCAGTCAGCCCTTGGAACTAGAAGGGACCCCAGGGCTGTATGCTCAGTAAGCCTGCTACTGTTAAACTATGTGCTGCCTAAAAGCAGCAGCCTGTGTCATAGTGACACAGTATAATTTATTAACATACAGGCATGGGTGGGATCCGACTGGTTCGCCCCAGTTTTCCCGAACCGGTTGTTAAAATTACAGCCGGTTCCATACACTCAATTGTATTCACGGCCTTCGGACTGAAGACATGAAGCCTCGCCATTCGGCGCTTTAGTGATGATGCAGTCGGCGATGATGTCATCGCGCCACTGCATCGTTCCGCTGGAGGACTGGTGCCGCTGGAGGACGGAGCAGGAAAGGGACAGGTAAGAAATATTTTTTTTTTCCTTCTACCTTGGGCAGCGTTGGGGGTCTTATCTATAGGGGACTATACAGGGAACAGTAACTACAAAACTACAGAGGACTATATAGGGAACATAAACTACAGGGGACAATACATAGGTAACAGTAACTACAGGGGACTATATAGGGAACAGTAGCTACAGGGGACTATATAGGGAACAGTAACTACAGGGGACAACATAGAGAACAGTAACTACAGGGGACTATATAGGGAACAGTAACTACAGGGGACTATATAGGGAACAGTAACTACAGGGGACTATAGGGAACACTAACTACAGGGGACTATATAGGAAACAGTAATTACAGGGGACTATATAGGGAACAGTAGCTACAGGGGACTATATAGGGAAGAGTAACTACAGGGGACTATGTAGGGAACAGTAACTACAGGGGACTATATAGGGAACAGTAACTACAGGGGACTATATAGGGAACAGTAACTACAGGGGACTATATAGGGAACAGTAGCTACAGGGGACTATATAGGGAAGAGTAACTACAGGGGACTATATAGGGAACAGTAACTACAGGGGACTATATAGGGAACAGTAACTACAGGGGACTATATAGGGAACAGTAACTACAGGGGACTAAATAGGGAACAGTAATTACAGGGGACTATATAGGGAACAGTAACTACAGGGGACTATATAGGGAATAGTAACTACGGGGGACTATATAGGGAACACTAACTACAGGGGACTATAAAACACTGCTGTAATCTACATTACAGCGCTGATCACATTATGTACAAGATAGGCCGCTTATAATGTGGTGACAGAGCCTTTTTAATATAAAGTGTGGGTAGGTATATACGCATATGCAATTATATACATAGTGTGGCAATCCACACTAAAGCATTCTGGACAGGGAATTTCTTTATTTAGCATCCACTTTAATGTAGGGGGTATTTGGAAAATCGTAATTGTTTTATTTTATAATTAGAATCATTTTCAATGGCAAATATACCGCAAAACACCGTGACACCTCCCCGGCACGTATGTCTTTGTCCAAAAAACAGGGAACCTATGATTAAAAATTTGAATCCCATCCCTGCATACAGGAGTATGCTAATAAATTATAAGTAAAAAAAATATAAAGTTGTTAAAAAGTTATCTCTTCATGGGATAAAAAAATGCAAAAAATATAACAATAAATGCTTTTTAAAAAAATTATTATTTAGTTTAAAATATATTATATTAGCCGTACATTACAAAATAACGGTATATATTAGGTATCTACACGACTGTAATAACCTTAAGAATTAATTGAACAGTTTATTTAGTGTGAAACGTGAATGGGATAAAAAATAAATCCCCAAAAACTATTTTTGCTATATTTATGCAGCAAGAATAAATGACATAACTTACAAACTACATTTTTTTGTACCCCCCAAACTGCACAGGAAAAAAAATTACTATTTCTCCCGCATAAAACAAGGCCTCATACGGCCACGTCAATGAAAATGTTAAAAATTCATGGCTGCTGAAAGGTAGGGAGGCAAAAAGGTCCATTCAAAGATGGTCATTAAGGGGTTAATGGGGCATCTGAAAAGCTGTTTGAGTCACCTGGGGAATTGTAGCAGCCACTGAGGGAAGGGAATGCAGCGTTGTGTCCATTAGGCCTTATTCACACGAACGTGTTATACGTCCATGCTACGCGCGTGATTTTCACGCGCGTTGCACGGACCTATGTTAATGAATGGGGCCGTTCAGACTATCAGTGAATTTCACGCAGCATGTGTTCGCTGCGTAAAACTCACGACGTCCTATATTTGGCCTTGTTTCGCGCAGCACACACCCATTGAAGTCAATGGGTGCATGCAAATCGTGATGCGCGCTACAGTAGTACAAATAATTAACGAAAACAGAAAAGCACCACGTAAACATTCAGTGTCATAATGATGGCGGCTGCGCGAAAATCACGCAGCCTCGCATCATATGGTGATGACACACGGACCTTTTGCGCACGTGCAAAACGGACATGTCCGTGTGAATAAGGCTGGGGCACTTATGGGGGCATCTAAGGTACTCATACCAAAATATGCATCAATTATGGGGCGTTTGAGATACTTATAGGGTATCTGAGGCTGAAAGTGAGTGTATGTGACTCACACAAATAACGCTATATGCTGCAGAACTTCCCCATGTGAATTTACAATCGTTGATGGACGTATATATAATATATATATATATATATATATATATATATATATATATATATATATATATATATATATACATACACGCGCTATGGTGCATTCTGAAATATTAAAACAAATCGCGGAAAAGAACCATTAATAGCCGTTATTAACACCATTGTCCCCTTGGCCTTCCGCCACTTTTTACGCCTTTTGTTCGTTTTGAAAATGACTAAACAAGCCCCGCCCAGTCCTCCGGAAATAACCGAAGAGCAGCGCTTTAGTCTATGGTTTTTTTCGTTCCGGGAGTAGGCGATGCTACGATTAAGCTCCACCCTTTATTCCGGAAACAGTCGAAGCAGTTAGGTAAGTGTGGAGGAGCTGTTGCCTCGTTTTCCTGTTCGGGACCGTGGAGCGCGGATAGAAGGAGTGTGCGGGAGACGCTCTCAGACAGGCCGCAGTTGTGCTACTAGAGGCCGTCATCATGTCTGAATTCGACGAGTTCGAGCGACAGCTAAACGAAAATAAGCAAGGTGAGCGTTGACTGTGGCCTACCATGGGCCGATGGCGCGAGATGTGCGTGTCTTTGTCCTCTTGGGGCGGTGACTGGTTTATGGTTTCGGTAACAGACGGAGACCCGGGAGACGGTGATTTTTTTTTTTTTTCCCCACTCTTTTACACACGTTTCCTTTTTCCCCTTTAATGGTGGCGCCCCATTCTGGCGCGACTTCCCTTTTCTATGAGGCCTAGCACGGGCATGGGCCTAGATTTCTGCCGGTTAGAGAACCTGCCTTTACAGGGTGATGTGGTTTCTATAAAAATAATTGTGTGTTTGTTCGTTTTAATAGCGACACTACCTGTCCACCAATGACTTTTTTTGCGGTTTTCTTCTGTGCTTCGGCCTTATTACTCGCTAGAGGTTGTAGTGTTTGTGACCATGCTGTAACATGAAGGCTGCGGGGTTACTTTTATTGTTCTTGTAGCATTCTAGTTAACCGTGAGATCTCCAATCCATCCAGAGAACAAATATTCAACTATTGGCTCCAGCTCCTCTTATGTAGGGTTAGGCCTCATTCATAATGCTCGATTACAATGTTACCGGATCAGCTGTTTCTACAAATGAACGTGGCCAATTATTACCAGATAGTTTTCAAAAATGGCAAATTTGTCTAGTGTCCTTGAAGTTGTTTGCCAGGACCCCTTTATGAGCCAGAATGGATCTGGAGCATTCATTACAAGGGTGCTCATTCATTTTTAACCCCTGCAGGGTGACCTTTTTAAAAAGGGATTGTCTCCCCATGCTCAATCTCTTTCCTCTCTCCACATAGAGGGTGGTATGTCCCGTCCCCCCCCCCAGTCAACCCCTTTAAGATTCAGTGACTGTTTCCTTAGGCCCCATGCACACGACCGTGCCCGCGATTGCGGGCACGGCCGGCCGCTGACTGACAGCCGCATTTTCGGGCCGTGCTCCCATACAAAGTATGGAAGCACGGCCCGCAAAATGCGAAAGAACGGACATGTTCCATAATTCCTGGAACATTTCCACGGCACTGACACCCTTCCGTAGTGCTACGGCAAGGTGTCAGTGTTCAATGAAAGTGAATGGCTCCGTTTTTGCGGAACGCAGTTGCGGTCCGCAAAAACTGAGGTTTTTTGCTGTCGTGTGCATGGGGCCTTAGGGTCCCCCGATATGGGCCATAAAAATGAGCGCTGATCAATGAGATCTAGATGATCGGCGCTCCTTTCACAAGGAGCAATAATGGGTTCTCTGGGGGACATCCGATCGTTCCTACGATCATTCCCATACACCTATCATGTTGGCAGCACGTCTACATTCCGTAAGTTTTCAGTGTTTCGTTTTTAAATGTTTTGGTTTTTTTCCTAATCTCATCCGCTCTGCTGCTACTGTAATACTCTGCAGATTTTCCACAATGAAATCCATTGCTGAAAATCCGTAGAATTTACGCCACGTGTGAGGGTATGTTCCCACAAGCTGCATGTGCTGCATAAAAGTATGCAGCGTACGTGATCTAGAACCTGCAGGGAATTCCGCCCGACAAATCGCACCAGATTTTCGATGCAGATTTTCACCTGGAATCGCCGCTATTTATGGTGCTGAGTTGTTTTTGAAGTATTTTCCCTATGTACTTCAATGGGGAGGCAAACAGATAGCAAATGTTGCGATTCAGCCTTAAACCTGAAAAAACAACCACTTTAGGCTTCGTTCACATCTGCGTCAGGGCTCCGTTCCGTCTGAACGGAGCCCTGACTGACAAACTGAAAGCATAGGTTTCCATCACCATTCATTTCAATGGTGACGGATCCGGTGCCAGTGGTTTCAGTTTCTCTGTCGTTTTGACTGGATAAATACTGTAGTAGACTATGGTATTCATCCCACCAAAACAACGGAGACAAACTGAAACCATTGGCACCGGATCAGTCACCATTGAAATGAATGGTGATGGAAACGGAAACCTATGGTTTCAGTTTGTCAGTCAGAGCTCCGTTCTGACGGAACGGAGCCCTGACGCAGATGTGAACATAGCCTTATCTGTTAAAAAAAAAAAAAAGGGGGTCCCGTTTTGTCATAGCAACGACTTCTCCTCTTAGCAATCTGGCCTCCTGGGATGTCATTTCATCCCATGTGACTTCTGCATCTTCACCACAGGAGGCTGGGCTAAACGGAGAACAGAGGGACGTGTTGCTATGACAATGCCTTGGGGAGTAAGTATTGATTATTATTTTTTTTTCTTCCCTTCAAACTTCGTTTTCCGCAGCAGAGATTTTGGGTGACACACTGGTTTTTTTTTTTAGCTTAATTTCTCTGCGGGTTCCAGGTCGGATATGTTGCGTACTTTTATGCAGTGTATACGACCTGTGGGAACATACCCTTACACTTCTCACATAAATGTGGGTCAGAAAATTCTGCAGGAAATTCACTCGAAAAAGTCGCACCGAATCATACTTATTTTAGTGTGGATTTTTGGGCACATTCACCATTGCAGAATACAGTGGACAGACTATACTCTCCTGCCCTGGTGCTTCTTTAGTGATGTGTCCCTTCTCCCCCGGTGAGTCTCTGTACAGCCGGCCTCTTGTTTGTAGTGTTTCAAAGATGTGGCCGCTGCAGCCTGTTAATGAAATGTCATCAAAGGAGGCTAGTCCCACAGACCGATATCAGCCAGGGGAGCAAGGACGCAACGCTACAAGAGCAAGTGTAGCCTTTTTATTTTTCTAATTGAACACAATAACAAATTTTGATGTACAGATTTGGTCTTCCACATTCTACTCAATGGGGAAAATTGACAACAAATGCACCACCATTACTGCGGATATAAAAATCTCCACTGAAAGTCAATTTCTGAATGGAAAATCCAGAGTTAATGAGGTTTGTTAAAAATCTCATTCACATTGCTGCTACCATAATGAGCTGTAAATTTTCCTTCCTCAAATCTGTGTGAGGGCAGCCTTAACCCCTTCCTCCAGCCACTTCTGGCCTTACTGGCAGCCTAATTTTTCAAATCTGATAGGTGTCACTTTGTGGTAATAACTTTATAATGCTTTTACCTATCCGAGAAAATCGGAGATTGTCTTCTCATGACATGTTGTATTTTGTCAAAGGAAAAAATTTGGTAGATATATTCAGTGTTTAGTTGTGAAATACACCAAAATGTGAGAATTTAGAAAAATTCTAATTTGTTTAAAGTGTAGCTAAACGTTCAACAAACTTCTGACATGTCATAGAGACATGTCAGAAGTTTGGATTGGTGGGGGTTCGAGCACTGAGACCCCCACCAATCGCTAGAACAAAGCAGCTGAAGGTCTCGTGTTAGCGCTCAGCTGCTTAGTTTCTGTTCGGCTTTTTACGGAAAGCCGATGTATCGGAGTACGGGCTCATAGACTTTCTATTGAGTCCGTACACCGATACGTTTATTTCCGTAAATAGCCGAATAGACACGAAGCAGATGAGCGCTCACACAAGACCTTCAGCTGTTTAGTTCTAGAGATTGGTGATGGTCTCAGTGCTCGGACCTCCATCAATCCAAACTTCTGACATGTCACTATGACATGTCAGAAGTTTGTCAAACGTTTAGCTACACTTTAAATTTCAACGTATTTGCTTGTAAGACAAATGGGAAAATGTGCCAAAAAAACGGTCGAAAATGCCTCCCATTGATTTCAATGGGAGACGGAGGCGTTTGTTTCCCGTGAGCGGATAAACCGGCTCGCGGGGGGAAAGGGACATGCCCTATCTTTGGGTTTTTACGCTTCTGACCTCCCATTGACATCAATGGGAGGCAGAAGAATGGTATTCCGTGGCGTTTTTTTTGCCCGCGGTGCTCAGTGGGCGAAAAGCGCCGCAAGAATCCTCGTGCCGACAGAGCAAAATCTGCCTCAAAATTAACGGAATTTTGAGGCAGATTTTCCTTCTGCGGAAAAACTCAGTGTGAACCCTGCCTTATAAGTTTAGCAACAATTTCTCACATTTTCAAGAGAATTTCAGAAACCTATTTTTTAATGGACAAGTTCAGTTCTGAAGTGGCTTTGAGGGGCCAGTGTATATTAGAAACCCACAAATCACCCCATTTTTCAAAACCGCATTTAGGAAGTTTCTTAACCCTTTAAGTTAAAGAAAGTATAGGTGAAATTTCCCAGTTTAAGGCCCCATGCACATAAATGTGCTTTTGCGGCCGCAATTCCCCCGAAAATCCACGGGAACATTGCGTCCCCATTCATTTCTGTGGGGCCATGCACACGACCGGGCAAGTCTTATTACGGCCGTGTTCTGCAGTCCAGGCTTACAGCAAATAATGGCCGCTGCCATGTGCACGGCCCGCGATTTTCGGGTGACCTCCGGCCGAACCGACAATCTAAGCCGTGCACATGGCTTTGGTCGTGTGCATGAGGCCTAATTGTTTTTTGCAGAAAATCTGTTTTAATCAATTTTTTTGCTGTAACAAAGGTTTTACCAGAGAAGCACAACTCCATATTTATTGACCAAATGCTACAGTTTTTAGAAATATCCCACATGTGGCCCTAGTGTGCAAATGGACTGAAGCAATTTCTCCCGCTTATGGCAATACCCCTTATGTGGTAATAAATTGCTGTTTGGGCACATGGCAGGGCTCAGAATGGAAGGAGCGCCGTTTGGCTTTTAGCGCTCATGTTTTTGCTGGAATTGTTTTCGGGTGCCATGTCGCATTTTCAAAGACCCTGAGGTACTAAAGCAATGGAAAACCCACAAAAGTGACCCAATTTGGGAAACTACAGCCCTCAAGGAATTTATCAAGGGGTATACTGAGCATTTTGATCCCTCGGGTGTTTTGCAGAATTTAGTCTAATTAGGCAGTGAAAATGAAAATCTAAGTTTTTGTTAAAAATAAAATGAAGTTTTAGCGCAGATTTTTTTTGATCTTCACAATAAAGGAGAAAAAGCACCTCAAAATTTGTAAAGCAACCTCTTCTGAGCACAGCAATACCCCATATGTGGCAAACTGCTGTTTGGAACCACGGCATGGCTTAGAAGGGAAGGAGCACCATTTGGCTTTTGGAGCTCAAATTTTGCTGCAATGGGTTGTGGCGCCGTGTCACATTTGCGAAGCCCCTGCGGGACCATTCAGTGGAAGTACCCGTCCCCCAAAAACAAGTTTGGGGAACCTTCCCATTGGGGAACCTACAGCCCTTAAGTAATTTATCCAGGGGTATAACGAACATCTAGACAGCACAGGTCTTGTAGAATTTATTAGAATTAGGTAGTGAAAATAAATACCAAAGTCGTTCCCCCCCCCCCACTAAAATGTTAAATTTTTTTTAATTTCCACAGGATAAACGTGAAAAAGCACCTTAACATTTGTAAAGCAATTTTCTCCCGAGTACCCCACATGTGGTCATAAACTGCTGTTTGGACACACGGCAGGGCTCAGGAAGGCAGGAGCGCTAATTAGCATGCAGATTTTGCTGGTTTGGTTTTTGGGTGCCATGTCGCATTTGCAAAACCCCTGAAGTTCCCGAGTACACTGGAAGCCCCCAAAAAGTGACCCCATTTTGGAAAGTACACCCCTCAAGGCATTTATCATTTGCCTGGACATATGACAGGGCTCAGGTAGTGAAGAACATGTTCATTTGAGGCCTATTTTGGTGTAATTCACAGCATTGACCCACAATTGCAGGGTTCGGAGGTCAAATTGTAAAAAAAAAAAAAGACAAATTTCTCTTTTTTGAAATCTACACATCTTAACCCGTTAGTGACCACCAATACGCCTTTTCACGGCGGCCATTAGTGGGCTTTATGCTGATGCATAAGCCTTTTTACTGCGCTGCATCAGAATACGTAAACAGCAGGGAGCTGTTAAATCTCCCTTCTCTCAGCTGCCAGAGGTAGCTGGGGGCATCCCCACTCGAACGTGTGAGATCGATATCAGTATTGATCTCGCCCGTTTAACCACTCCGATGTGGCGCTCAATAGCGTGAGCTGCATCTGAGTGGTTTTGGAGAGAGGGGCAGGGAGCTCCCTCAAATCCCACCAACACCTGGTGATAAGATCGACTAATAAAGGCCCCCAGGTCTGCCTGCTAGGTCATGCCAGAGGCATGTCCTAGCAGATGCCTGTCCGTTTTGAAACGGACAGGCAGTAATACACTGCAATACAAAAGTATTGCAGTGTATTATAATAGCGATCGGATGGAGCAGTCCTAGTCTTATCTGATGCTAATTAGCAGCTCACATTAGTGTCCTGAGACTCTTTGCCGGAGGGAAGAGGGAGAATCATCCAGGCACAGAGACCAGTGCACAGTCTCTTCCATGCGCTCTGCTGCTGCTGGTTATACTAAAGAGAACTGTGTAGTGTATAGAGGGAGAGAGACCTTCCTGACGTCACGATGGGGGCGTGCACATCTGTCAGGATGGGGCCACCACCCACCCGTACTCCTAGGCAGCAGAATCTGTACACTGATACATTCAAATGGTGTATGGATTTCTGCTAGCAACAAGAGAAATACAAGAAATAAAATGTGGTAGAAAAGTGTCAGTGGCCATTTAAAACACATATAACACAAAAAGGAGCCCAAATTCATTAATAAAGTAGATTACAAAATATATTTATATTACACATGCTGCTAGAAAAATAAAAAGTTGATTGAACGTTTAGTTATGCTTTAATAAAAGTTAATCAATAAATATGTACCTCAAAATGGTGCTATTAAAAAATACAACTTGTTCCGCAAAAAACAAGACCTTTATACAGCAATGTCGACACAAATAAAAAAGTTATAGCTCTTGGAATGCGACGATGGAAAGACTTAAAAACCTTGGTCATTAAGGTTTAAAATAGGCTGGTCATTAAGGGGTTAAGGCATTTGTTAAGGGGTGCAGTGAGTGTTTGACCCAAAGGCTGGGTTCACACGACCTATTTTCAGGCATAAACGAGGCGTATTATGCCTCGTTTTACGTCTGAAAATAAGGCTACAATACGTCGGCAAACATCTGCTCATTCATTTGAATGGGTTTGCCGACGTATTGTGCAGACGACCTGTAATTTACGCGTCGTCGTTCAAACGACGACGCGTAAATTGACTGCCTAGGCAAAGAAGTGCAGGGCACTTCTTTGCATCGTAATTTGAGCTGTTCATTGAACTCAATGAAGCACAGCTCAAGATTTACGAGCGTCTCAGACGCCTCGCAAAATACGAGGAGGAGCTTTTACGTGTGAAACGAGGCAGCTGTTTTCTCTTGAAAACAGTGTCATTTCACACGTAAATGACAGCTAGCGTGTGCACATACCCAAAAGCTGTTTTGTTTTTTTTACTAGAAAATAATGTGCAGTGGATTTTCCACTGATGTGTAGTTTTAGTGCACAATGTTATACCCATCTCGTGCCACTGAAGACAAATACCTCAAACTGTTAAGCAGGTTCTCCCGGGTATAGGGATGCCATATGTGTGGATGTAAACTGCTGTTTGGGCACGCTGAATGGAGGGAATGCCACTTGCTTTTTGGAGCGCAGATTTTGCTTGGTGGTTCTTGGTGGTATTTCAATTTATAATGTGGGGGCACATGTAAGCTGTGGGTAGCACATCAGGCATAATAAGCGGGTATAATGCGGTAAATAAATATCCGCAGTGATAACAGCCTCCTGTCTTTTTCAGGCACTATTGGGGGCATTATACTGTGTGGGGGACTTTATACTGTGTGGGGGACTTTATACTGTGTGGGGGCAGTTATGGGTGGGCAGTTGTACTGTGGGGGCACTCATGGCGGAATTATGTGTGGGACTCCTTTTGGACATTATACTGTGTGGGGGTCAGTGTCAGGGGGTATATTATATAAAGTAGTATACAGCAGGCTGAGGGGATAAATATTATCCTAGCGTGCACATAGTGGGCGTGGCTTGCAAAAGGGGAGTGGTCTAAATAATCGTAATCGAGTTTACATATTCAATTAATCATGATTTTGATTTGGGTCATAATTGCCCAGCCCTACCTTCGCCCCAGTCTGAGGTCCTGAGCACTCGATCTGATTTTCAATAAGAATTAGGGATGCACGATGCATCGAAACTTTGATACTGTTTCGATACTCTGCATCCCCAAACGGTTCGATACCCTTCATGTATTTCGATACTTCGCTCTGCAGTCGTACACATGAATGTATGAGAGCGAGGCTGCGGCTGTGTGATAGTCATTGCCCCGCTCCTGACAAGTGCGCGCCGTCAGGATGATGCGATGCGGCCAGAGCTGCACTAATAATTGCCAGCAATGAAGACAGAACATTGCGGGCGCACTAGAAAACACCCCTATGTTCTGTCCTCCATGCCTGCAGCCGCATCGCCTCATGCTGACCGCGCGCGCACTTACGGTCAGGAGCGGGGCAATGGCTATATTACACAGCTGCAGCCTCGCTCTATAACGGCAGAGATCAGAGAAACCTCTCATCTCCGCCGCTATTCTCCTGAATGCTGCCATCAAAGCTGACTGCAGCATTCGTTAGGAAAGTGAGGAAGGGGGGATGCCCCTTGGTTCCGCGTCACAGGATTCCCTGTGACGAGATTGAGGGACACACCATATATGGGCAGACAGCCCAGGGTCCATTGAAGGACCCCAGGGCTGTCTTACCATATTTCCTGTTAGGGCATACTTGGGTATGTCCTAACAACTGCCTGTCTACTATCCGTACACAAGCTAATGTACTGGCATATAGATATATGCCAGTACATTAAAGTTTAAAAATAAAAGTAAAAACAAGGTAATAAAAAAAAAAAAATACACATTCACTTATTTTAATGTTTATTGTAAAAAAAAGTCTCTACATAAAATATACATATTCAGTATTGGCGCGGCCGTAATAACCTACAGAACAATTTTTTTTGCATCATTTATGTGTGCGCTGTAAAAAAATAAAATAAAAACTGCTTTTTCACGTGTGCGGCACGCGGTGTGATGAATTTAACCTCCATGTGCCTCACATTAATACCCCATGTACCTTACACATTAACCCATTATGAGTGAGAAACCTGATGGGGTTAATTACTATTGTTGTGAGGCACATTCAAAAATTCATCACACCTTGCGCCTCACATCAGAAAACGGAAGAACTTCTTTTTTTTTTTATTTTTATTTTGTTTCTGTTGGCAAAGTATAGTTTTGGTATCGAAATCGCAATACTACACGAAGTATCGGTATCGAAGTCCAAATTCTGGTATCGTGACATCCCTAATAAGAATTTCTCTGTTCTTTGGTCAGGGTTAAGGGAAAGATGAATGGAGCAGTCTCCCTGTCCCAGCTGCTGAGAAACACACCCTCACAGCACGATGCTGCCCCCACCATGCTCCACTGTGGGTATGGCATTGGGCAGGTGATGAGCAGTGCCTGGTTTCCTCCAGACATGACTCTTAGAATTGAGGCCAAACAATTCAATCTTGGTTTCATCAGACCAGAATATGGTTTCTCACAGTCCTGTATGTGCTTTTTTGCAAAAGGTGGGATTTCACGTGTCTTGTTTTTGTTTTATTTATTTTTTTAAATTTTTTTTTTTACTGAGGGGAGGCTCTTCCGTCTGCTCTGATATAACGCCTAGATTAGTGGAGGTCCTCAGTGATAGTTGACCTTCTGGAAGTTTCACACAGGATCTTTTGAGCTCAGCCAGAGATACCATTGGGTTCTTGGTCACCTCTCTTAGGCCCCATGCACACGACAGTATTTTTCATCCGTAATTACGGACCCATTCATTTCTATTGGCCACGGACACCTTTCAGTATTTTTACTGATGGGTGTCAGTGCTCATACAGATGACATACGGATGTGCGTCCATATACCGTCCGTATTTATGGAAACATTGCTATACAACATGCTGGTGACATCATTTGCATGCTCCCTCTTTTTTCATGGACCCGCATACACGGATGCAATACGGACCGTGTTTACGGCCGCCATTCCGTATATACTGATGGTAAATACGGATCAGTAAGTATCCTCATTCCGATAGTATTTCTTGATAGATGAAAATACTGTTCTGTGCATGGGGCCTTAGCAAGGCCTTCCTCCTCTTATTTAGTTTGCTGGGGCAGCCAGCTATAGAAAGTCCAGATTGTTCGAAACTTCTTCAATTTCAGAATTATGGAGGTCACTCAATCCTGTCTCTTGAGTTCTACAGGTAGTTTCCTCCTCATGGCTTGGTTTTTGCTCTGATATGCATTGTCAGCAGTGAGCACATATATGGACAGGGGTGTGTCTTTCAAAATCATGTCCAATCAAATGAATTTATCACAGGTGGACCCCAATCAAGGTGTGGAAACACTTCAAAGATCTAGAGAAATGGGAGGTCCCCCATAATGAAAGTTCAAGTGTCATAGCAAAGGGTCTGAATAATCCATGCGAAATTGAGTTTTTGCTTTTCTAATATGAAAAAAAATCTAATTTTGTTTTCACTGTCATTGTGCGTTATTGGGTGCAGAATGATGGGATGGAAAACGTAAGTTTTTATTTTTATAACAAGGCTTCACCATAACAAAATGTGAATGTAAAACTGTCTGAAGACTTTCCAAATGCACTGTATATATAATCTGCAGGATATGTTATAAATGTATAATTGCTGGGCGCCCCACCACTGGGTTCCCCACCGATCGCTAGAACCAGGGTGCAGATGCCCACTTCTCTTCACTGCATGATCGCAGTGATCTTCACCTCCATACAATGTCTATGGGGCTGACAGACTGCAGAGCACTGTACTCCGCTGTCTGTCGGCACCATAGACATAGAATGGAGCGACATTGCAAATGAGCAAGCGATGCTCCTTTCAAAGTCCTCCTCCCTTGATCGTACAGTGAGGGGGGGGGGGGGTCAGGGCCCCTTTTCTAGTGGTTGTGGAGGGCCCAGTAGTAGAGCCCCCAGTTGTTATATATTTATCACCTATTGGATAGATGTAAAATGTATCCAACAGCATGTGCCTGCAACAGTCTTTTGCTGCAGATTTTCTGTCTGAAAAACCGAATGTAAGATCTGCAATATGTGCAGGGGACCTCAGGCTGAATTTGCACGTGCAGGTTTTTAGTTTTTTTTTAAGCCAAAACCAGGAGTGGATTGAAATAAATGGAGAAGTAGTATCTTTCTTTTATTCTTAATTTATAATCTACACCAGGTTTTGGATTTATATAACTGCATTAAAAAAAAACTTGAAGTAAAACTGCACATGTGAATACACCCTTAAATAAATAGTTATGTGAATTGCCAAATTCTGAAATGTTAATTATTCACTACATAAACTTTTTTTTTTTTATAACCAAGAACGGGACAAAGAGAACCGCCATCGGAAACGCAGTCACAGCCGTTCTAGAAGTCGAGACCGAAAGCGGCGAAGTCGTAGCAGGGACAGAAGAGCTAGAGAACAGCGCAGTGGATCAAGAGACCGGCGGAGACGCAGGTTATTGTTTGTTTGTTAATGTTCATAATAATTCAGGCATACATAGACATGGCTTTTTATCCGAGATGAAACACAAGCAAGATACATGTATGCTAAGACTGCTGCTTGAAATGAATATAAAACCTATAGAAAATCAACATTCCTGCACCAGTATCTACTTATTGCTGTATAAAATATTGTTAAGCATTCCAGATGCACATCAACAATATATCAAACTTTATTTGGGAAAGAGTTCAGATTGTGGATATTGGTTGTGTCTTTAGTGAGGGGAGTTTAATATTTTTTTCTAATACAATGGCTGGTGGAGAGGAGACTGAGTAAACCGTTGTCACTATTGGGCGACCCGGTGGGTCAATTAATGTCTTCTGCACTATTGACAGTATGTAGAAAAAACAGGATGGACTGGCCGGCTTATAAGAAAGATTGAGACAATTATCAGACAGTGTTACTTATAAAAGTTTGGATGCCGAATTGCCGGTCCTATTTTTGATTGAGCAGAAAGTGAAAAATATTGCAGAGAATTATCTAAAGTTCGGTAATAGATAAAAAAAAAAAAAAAAAGCTAGAATATCTGATCAAAGATTCTCTTATTATACTGGTCTTTTACATACTGCCAAAAGCGCATAAAACATTGTTTGAACACAATTAACCCCTTAGTGACCACCAATACGCCTTTTCACCTCGGTCACTAAGGGGCCTTAGGCTAGGCTGACGCCTTTTCACGTGAGCCTAGTCTAAGTCCTGCACGACAGCTGGGCTCCTGCTCCAACGCCCGCGATCGAAGTTTACTTCGATCACGGCCGTTTAACTCGTTAAATGCCGCCGTCCATAGCGACCGCGGCATTTAACTTTGTTTACAGAGGTAGTGAGCTCCCTCTGCCACCCATCGGCGGCCCGCAAATGCAATCGCGTGTCTCAATGGGGTGTCATGGCAGCCGGGGGCTTGATAAAAGCCCCCAGGTCTGCCCTAGACATATGCCTATTAGGATTAGCCGGAGGCACGTCCTAACAGATTGCCTGTCAGATTTACACTGACAGGCAATAATGCTCTGGTATACGAAGTATACCAGAGCATTATATCAGCGATCTGAAGATCGCACAGTAAAGTCCCCTAGTGGGACTAATGAAATAAGTAATAAATGTGAAATAAAGATTATTAATAAAAATTACAGTAAAAAAAAACAATTTTTTTCCATTAAAAGTGGTTTTATTTAGTAAAAGTGTAAAAAATAAAAGTACACATATATGGTATCGGCGTGACCGTAATGACTCTATTAAAGTTAATATGTAACTTAAACCGCAAGGTGAACACCGTAAAAAAAAAAAAACACAAAAAACAATGGCGAAATTGCAATTTTTTTCCATTGCCCCCAAAAAAGTCATAATAAAAATGAATCAAGTGCCATGTACCCCAAAACAGTACCAATCAAAACTGTCTCGTCCTGCAGAAAACAAGCCCAAAGAAATCACTGCATTGATGGAAAAATAAAAAAATTACAGCTCTTGGAAAGCGACGATGCAAAAACAAATAATTTTAGTTCAAAAGGGTTTTTATTGTGCAAAAGTCGTAAAACATAAAAAACCTCTACATATGTGGTATCGCCGTAATCGTACCGACCCATAGAATAAAGGTAACATGTTTACGTCGCACAGTGAATGGCGTCAATTTAAAAACGCATAGAACAATAGCGGAATTTCAGTTTTTTTTTTTTTTAGAATCTCCCCAAAAAAAGTTAATAAAAAAATTATATGTACCCTAAAATGGTGCTATTAAAAAGTACAACTAATCCCGCAAAAAACAAGTCCTCATACAGCTATGTATAAAATAAAAGTTATAGCTCTTTGAATGCGACTATAGAAAAACGAATAAAATAGCTTGGTCATTAGGGCCTAAAATGGGCTGGTCACTAAGGGGTTAAGTAGCCATTTACTTCTGACCACCTTCCCGTATATTTACAGATGGGTTTCCGTGCCGTAGAAAATGTAGAACATGTCCTTTTTCTGACCGTAATTACGGCACCATCTAAATAGAAGCCTATGGGCGCTACCATAATTAGACTGCTACGGATGTGTAGCCGTCCATAATTATTGAAGCGTTGCTAGGCGAAGCCAGGTTTGCTTATGTTGCAAATTTGTGGTTTCCATCTTTTTGCATGGATCCGTGTTTACGGACCAAATTGACGTATGGATGAAAATACGGTCGTGTGCATGGGGCCTTACAGCCCAGTCACAGTGGAGAGAAGACATGGCTGGATGATAGATATGTCCCAATTCTCCTCCAGCATTATCAACTCTAAGGGTATGTTCACACGGCCTATTTTCGGCCGTTTTTCTGGCCGTAAACTGCTGAAAAATCAGAGGCTGAATGCCTCCAAACATCTGCCTATTGATTTCTATGGGAAATATGGCATTCTGTTCAGACGGGCCGTCTGATTTAGGATCGGCGTTTGCAGGTAGGTCGATGTAGCTACTTGCCTGCAAACGCTGCTGCTGAATCAACTGTAGCCTCTGGTGCCGATGTGTCCTCGCTCGTCAGACACAATGCAGGAAGTGACGTCACAGCGTGATCTCTCGAGAACACGCTGTCTGTGCACTGCCAGAAGCTGGGTGGTAACGAAGAGAAGTGGATGATGCTGATTCATCAGCATCATACACTTCTATTCACAACGCCCAGCTAGTAAAACAAGTAAAAACGCCCAGATGTACATACACAATACACGCCCAGTTGTACTTTAGAAAGCCTCATTTACATAAATATAAAAATGGTCATAACTTGGCCAAAAATGCTCGTTTTTAAAAAAACAAACGCCGATCTGCTGCAATAGGAGATGGGGGTTGCAAAATCTGGCGACAGAGCCTCTTTAAAAAACGGCCGTAAAAAACAGTGACAATCCCGAGTGGCTTAAAAAACGTCTGAAAATCAGGAGCTGTTTTCCCTTGAAAACCGCTCTGTATTTTCGGTTCAGCGTGTGCACATACCCTAATTCCTCAATCTTGTTGAGTCTTCTGGCATTAGTATACATGCACTTTATATTTTTATCCGTACCGCTTTTCTTCTTATTCCTATTAACTGTTCCAACCCATTCCTCTATTCTACCCCATGTTCATTTCTCAGCCCCAGCTCTCTAAAGTTTAAAGGAGAAAAGCAATTCTGCACACTTGCTAAAATAAAGTATTTAAATATAGTGCAACGTGTGCTGTTTTCCCCAAATTGCGCGTGTATATTGAGGTAAATGGCGCATAAAAAAAAAAATCTATTTACAAAAAAATCTATGTAAGGCCTCATGCACACGACCATAGATTATATCCGGAATTATGGACCCATTCAATTTTAAGGCCGCCTGACACCTTCATGTATATTTACAGGATTGTGTCCGGCAGGAGAAAGTTTCAGTAAAAAATAGGACTTGTCCTATGTTTTCTTATCTTACGGACCGTTCTTCCATACTTTGATGGGAGCATGGCCTGCAAATGCGGGTAACTCTGTGGTCTGCAGTGCCCATAATCGCTGACCGGGATTACGGCTGTGTGCAGGGGGCCTAAATCAGTTGCGTGGTGTGTGAAGGTTGCAGTTCTGACTTTCACGACTCAATACTTTATCCTAGAAAGAGTGGTGAGGGAGCTTTGTGACTGCAATGCCGAACCTCATTTATGTGTCTGTTTTTGTTTTTCTTCAACCCCTTAATGACCAGCCTATTTTAGACCTTAACCCGTTAGTGACCGGCCCATCGTGTTTCTACGTCGGTCACTAACGGGCCTTATTCCGATGCAATAGACTTTTTACGTTGCGGCATCGGAATAAGTAAACAGAGGAGGGAGCTGTCAAATCTCCCTGCTCTCAGCTGGGGGCGTCCCTGCTCTGCCGGATGAGATCGATATTAGTATCGATCTCCCCCGTTTAACCCCTCAGATGCGGTGCTCAATAGCGAGCACCGCATCTGAGTGGTTTTGGAGAGAGAGAGGGAGGGAGCTCCCTCTCTCTCCCACCGACACCCGGCGATACGATCGCCGAGTGTCTGTGTCTCCAATGGCAGCCGGGGGTCTAATAAAGGCCCCCAGGTCTGCCTGGAGTGAATGCTTGCTAGATCATGCCGCAGGCATGACCTAGCAGATGCCTGTCCGTGTTAAACGGACAGGCAGTAATACACTGCAATACAAAAGTATTGCAGTGTATTATAAATGCAATCGCATATTATAGTCCCCTAGTGGGACTAGTAAAAAAGTTTAATAAAGTTAATTTGAAAAACCCAGTTTTTCCCCTTACAAACTGCTTTAGTATTAAAAAAACAAAATAAAGTTACACATATTTGGTATCGCCGCGTCCGTAACGACCCCGACTATAAATCTATTACATTATTTAACCCGCACGGTGAACGCCGTAAAAAAATGTAATAAACTATGGAAAAATTGCTGTTTTCTGTGAATACTGACTTTAAAAAAATGTGATAAAAAGTGATCAAAAAGTCGCAACTACTCCAAAATGGTACCAATAAAAACTACAAGTCTTCCCGCAAAAAAAAAAGCCCTCATACAACCGCATCGGCGAAAAAATAAAAACTTTACAGCTCTTCAAATCTGGAGACACAAAAATAAATAATTTTGATAAAAAAGGCGTTTTTACTGTGTAAAAGTAGTAAAACATACAAAAACTATACAAATTTGGTATCGTTGCAATCGTAACAACCCGCTGAATAAAGTTATTGTGTTATTTATACCACACGGTAAACGGCGTAGATTTAAGACGTGAAAAAGAGTGGCGAAATGTCAGGTTTTTTTCTATTTCCCCCCCAAATAAAAGTTAATCAATAAATAATGTCCCCCAAAATGGTGCTATTAAAAAATACAACTTGTCCCGCAAAAAACAAGATCTTATACAGCTATGTCGACGCAAAAATAAAAAGGTTATAGCTCTATGAATGCGACGATGGAAAAACTTAAAAAATGGCCTCGTCATTAAGGTTTAAAATAGGCTGGTCATTAAGGGGTTAATGACCAAGCCATTTTTGAAGTTTTTCCATCGTCTCATTCCAAGAGCTATAACATTTTTTATTTTTGCGTCGACATAACTGTATAAGGTCTTGTTTTTTGCGGGACAAGTTGTAATTTTTAATAGCACCATTTTGGGGTATATAGAATTTATTTAACTTTTTTGGGGGGGGGAGAAAAAAAACTGAAATTTCGCCACTTTTTTGCCTCCTAAATTTACGCAGTTTACAGTGTGGTACAAATAACACTAACTTTATTCAGCGGGTTGTTACCGTTGCAACGATACCAAATTTATATAGTTTTTGTATGTTTTACTACTTTCATGCAGTGAAAACACTTTTTTTTTTTTTTTTCAACATTATTTGTTTTTGTGTGTCCATATTTGAAGAGCCAGAACTCTAATTTTTTTCGCCGATGCAGCTGTATGCGGGATGACTTTTGGAGTAGATGTGACTTATTGATCACTTTTTATCAAATTTTCTTTAAGGCTCCAATCACACGAACGTGTTGTGCGACCGAAAATCCACTGGAGAATTGCGGCCCCATTCATTTCTATGGGGCTGTGCACACGACCGTAGTTTTTACAGTCCATGCATGGCCCGGGAGCCCGCACCGCAGAAAGAACGGAAATGTCTGATTACGGCCATCTTCTGCGGTCCGTGCATGGCTGCGATTTGCTCGCGGCTGACAGTTCGCAGCCGGCCGACCCGAAGTTCACGGCACTGGATTCAAAGAAAACCGCAATTTTTGCATGTTTTTTTTATTTTTTATGACTTTCACCGTGCGGGTTAAATTGTGTAATAAGTTTATAGTTGGGGGTCGTGGCGATACCAAATATGTGTAACGTTTTTTTTTTGTTTTTTTTTAACTTTTTTGTTTAATAACAAAGCAGTTTATAAGGGGGGAAAAGTGGTTTTTTTTTCCCCACTTTTTATTAAACTTTTTTTTTTTTTTTTTTTTACTAGTCCGACTAAAGGACTTCACTATGCGATCCTACGATCTTCTGTATTGCAGTGTATTATGCCTGTCCGTGTAAAACACTGGCTATCTCACAGGATGAGAATTCTTGTCCTAATGCGCGAAGTACTTGCCGCTCAGGACGAGTATTCTCGTCCTGTGTAGACAACCAGTTAATGTAATTACATTAAAAAAAACTGTTGTAATTGCATTGATTGCCCCAATATTTTTAATGTGAATACACAGACTACTAAAGCAAATAAATCTGATATGAAAAATGTTTGGTTGTGTAGTTCTATACCCAGCTCAATTATGTTTTTTTTTTATCCTATCTTAGTCGGTCTCCAAGACATGAAAAGAAAAAGAAGGTTCGTAAATACTGGGATGTCCCACCTCCTGGTTTTGAACACATCACACCTATACAGTATAAAGCCATGCAAGGTAATTGGATTTTTAAGTATCCACTTTGAAATAAAGCATGTTAACAAACATATTCGCAAAGGCCGTAATATATTTAAGAACATTGCATTTGTAACCGTAAAATGAATGCAGTTGGCCTTTCAGTGTGTTCGTCATCCATAAAGAATAAAGCGGGTTAAAGAGCTTCTCCACCAGTTTAGAGGGTGCGTTTAGCAGCTCATTACCTCTCCTAGTATTGGAGCTGGGCTGCGTTGATGTAAACGAGGGTGGTTAAGCTGCAAACCCTGGTAAAACCTGGGACAGTCTTTTTGCCCTGCCGTCTCTGACCACTTGTAGAAAAGTCATTCCCTATCTTGGAGCGGTTTCCACCTCTAAACCTCCATTGAAGTCAATGGGAGGCAGAAAAAAAATGGGACGTTCGTTTGTAGCGTTTTTTTTATGGGCTTTTTGCATTTGCTTAATAAAATTTGGCTAAAAAAAATAAGTTGAAAGTTCATCGAACGTGTGAAGATAATAATTTTGAGGCAGATTTTCATGTTTTGAGGCATTTCTAAATGTTGTATAAAATGGACTAATTTAACCAATTTGTTACATTTTATTCTCCATGTTGTTGTACAGTTTATAATTTGACTTTCACAAATTTTGAGATTTGATATTGTCCTGCTAACATAGCGGCATGGTTCATTCGAGGCGTGTGCTGATGAAGCACACACTGTGTAAGCGACACTAGGCCTCATTTATCAGTACTGTAACAGAGCACTGGCCTTGTTGCCCATGACCGCCGCTCAGTGCAGCTTTAATTTTTCCAGAGCAGTTTTGGAGATGAAAGTGGAGTTCGGATTGGTTTCGATTGGCAAAAAGACCAGTTTTCTAGTTAGTTTTGGTCAGTGAAGCCTGATCTTTTCAGCCCCTGGCTGCATGGCTGGAATACTGCACATTTTACAACCTTATGGTGCTGTGAGCCGTGGGAGGTTTGTTTCTGCCAAGGATACTAAAATACGCCCGTATTACATCTGTGTGAAAGCGGCCTTTGAATGTGAACAATTTTTTAAATGCCGACAATGTGTAAATTTTGAAAGTGGAGAAAATGTTAACCCTTAGTGTACCTTTTACATTCTAGACAAACACCCCTTTCACACGACAGAGTTCGGGCTGTGAAAAACAATCGGACGTGTTTCCCGGCCCGACCGCGGTACAGGGGAATGGACTCCTGGTATCATAGACATTTTATGATCCTAGGAGTCTCTGCCTTCCCGTGGAACTGCTCTTCCGAACTATACTAAATGTTACAGTACGGATCAGCAGTTCTGCGGGGATGGCAGGGACTCTTAGCATCATAATGTCTGATGTCAGGAGTCCCGTTCGCTTGTAACTCGGTCGGGCCGGGAAACGCGGCCAACGCTTGGACCGGTTTTCACAGGCCGAACTCGGTCATGTGCAAGGGCTGTAACAATAGCGTAGGACTTGCAAAATATTTGTTAAAGGTGTTGTCCGGTTGCAACAAATTTTTTTACATTTTGTTTGTATAATTAAGTGGGTTTTCAAGATCTCTGCTTGTTCAGTAGGAATATTCCTTATTTACTTCCAGCGGACAAACTTCTGTCCATGGGCATGTCAGACCCAGCTCTGCATACTGTAATGAGCCGTGCACCTGTCTATTACATGACTATGGACAGAATTGTATCCACTGGAAGTAAGCTATGGATGTTCCTACTGAATCACAACAAGCAGAGATCTTAAACTGAGAAATCAATACAGAAAAAATATTGGAAGGTTGTATAACTTTTCTAAAAGCGGGCAACCCCTTTTAATAATTCTATGGCAGAATTTTGCTGCTTAACCGCAGCATGGACCGTTTAGTCCTGTGCTTCTGTGTGCTCATAACTATGCAGCAGGAGACTATGAAATTGACACTTGTGTACCACCCTGCTGAACTTACTATTGCCATATTAGCATATTTGGTGTAACATTGTGTTTTCTGAGAATACTGGTATTGTGTTAGACCTCTAAGCTTTGCATTAGGTTTGTGCATACATACGGTTTGTGGTTCCTCTAATGACCACACTGCTTCTCCACAACTCGTACTGTTCTGTACTTTTGTAGAAGGTATTCAAATCATTGAAAGTATCAACAATTCCTCTTAATCTTAACTTTTGCGCTCATGTTGTATTTAAAAAAAAAAAATTCATACGTGTGTCCCTTGAGATGAGCCATTTCCCTCCTTTTTTTTTTTTCTCACAATCCTGCTGGCGCTTCTCTGGTCCCCCGTTAGACTGTTTACTAGCCTTCAGCGATGACGTCTCTACATGACTGCTGCAGGTGCGGAGTGTCGAGATGGCATGTCATCGCTGTAGGCCGGTTGGGGACCAGGGAAATGTCACCATGGGAACGCCAGAGGATTAGTGAAGTGAGATTTTTTTTTTTACGTTTTTTTTTCCCCCCACATAAGTGAAATCTGCAAGCAAATCCACAACACTAGGGTTTGGTTTAACGTCATCATTAATGTAAATGGAGAAATTCCACAGCAAGTCCATTCTCGTTCCGTGACCGGAGTTGACGTGTAACAGGTTTAAAAATCTGCACGAGAGGTCAACTTTCGTGGTGCATTTCTGTCCTGTGGACTTCGCCCAAGACCAATGACTGCAGCAGGACACCTCCCCGACTCCTGTCTGCAGTGGGAGATAAAGAATGTCAAGCACCGACCCGTTTGCCAGCCCTAAATGGGGAAGGAAATGAACACCTGAGTGGTCTGCAAGGTTTCTAAAAAAACAGAAAACTTGCAGATTGATAATTGTGGGCGGGTTTGCCCCCTGTTTAATTTTACTGTAAATTTCTATATTTAATCCTACTTCAAAGACTCTAAACAAACTTATCCCGTATAAAGAAATGCACTATGGAAAATAATGTAATTATTAATAGAACGGGTATATTAAGATTTTGATGTCTATTCACTTATCTCACATTCGTGTTGTATACCTTTTTTTTTTATTTTCTTTAAACAGCTGCTGGTCAAATTCCTGCTACAGCATTACTTCCAACCATGACACCTGATGGACTAGCTGTTACACCGACACCAGTGCCTGTTGTGGGTAGTCAGATGACGAGACAAGCCCGTCGTCTTTACGTTGGAAATATTCCATTTGGAATTACTGAGGTACTAAGATTTCTTCTATCAACGTTCATTTTCTCAAATTTTCTTTTCCGTGGTCCTCAATTTATTTGGTTCAGGGGGTATGTGCTTTGTTATATCTGCCTTGTACAGGTTTCTGTATGGTGCGTGTGGTGGGTTTTTTAGTTTGTTTTATTTTTTTATCTTTTTTTGCACCGCCTGTCTTTGGAATCTGATGGTGCTCAAGCTATTTTTATTTCTTTTTAAAATCTACGTAGGCTTTATCTGCTTTGCGGTAAGTTACAGTTCAATGTTTTTTCAAATTAACACGATGCAGCAAAGGTTTTACGAAGCATTTACAAATAGTGTATGCTATTTGTAAGGATAACCTTTTGCAGGTAGGTTGGTAAACCGGCTCTTCTTAGACCACTGGCTTCTTATATCTTTAACTAGGCACATGTGTCTTAAAGTCTGGGTCTCAGTGTTTACTTTTTTTACTTCTGGAAATGGTAACAGTTTTAGACAAAGGAAAGAAGTCCAACTGGCCCTGCTAACTGTATGTATTGCCTCTGTTTCAAAGTTTGGCCAAATTATACTGCGGTTGGTTTGGTGTTTACAGAAATTGGTAATTAGTCTATGTAAACTTTTTTTTAAAGCAAACTTTGAATAAAACCCTTTCCATTTGAAAAAAACAAGATCAAAGAGTTGTTTCCATTTCTTTTTAAAGTGAAAATTGTGGGGCTGAAATCCCTTCGTAGCAAAATAAGTTTGCTACCATCATGAAAGGCAAGTAGGACATTCTAGATCTTACCAATGCTCTCTTTTTATTAGTAGTAGG
The DNA here is from genome assembly GCF_050947455.1 of Rhinoderma darwinii. Lineage (NCBI taxonomy): Eukaryota > Metazoa > Chordata > Amphibia > Anura > Rhinodermatidae > Rhinoderma > Rhinoderma darwinii. Next base: position 65,355,522 of record NC_134696.1, read on the forward strand.
TACATCAATAAATATGTTTGTGTTTGTTTTTTCCCTTTTTCTTCCCATCACAGGAAGCAATGATGGATTTTTTTAATGCCCAAATGCGCCTTGGTGGTTTAACGCAGGCACCAGGAAATCCAGTCCTTGCAGTCCAGATAAACCAAGATAAAAATTTTGCCTTCTTGGAGGTTAGTGAAAACCTAGATATGCCTTTTGTTAATGGTACAATAAGAATACAGATTTTTACATTGCACCCAACTTTATTTTGTTTTTTAGTTCCGTTCTGTTGATGAGACAACACAGGCAATGGCTTTTGATGGAATAATTTTTCAAGGCCAGTCATTAAAGATTCGTCGCCCACATGATTACCAGCCTTTACCTGGCATGTCTGAAAACCCATCTGTCTATGTTCCAGGTAATCCTTAAATTTGTTTCGGTCTTCATTTCATGCTACTTTATAGTGGTTTGTAAGACACTTCTCTTTTTTTTTTGTGCTTCTATTCTCACGGTCACATCTCTTAAAATGTACCTTTCAATTCAGCAAAAGATTACATTTTGCATTGCCTCCATTATGACTGTTTCCATTCACTTAACAGAGAAATGCTTTTTGAACTAAACAGCCTGGACTCCAGACTTATGCATTGTAGCAAACTACTAGACTTGTGAGCTTGTTGCTGATTCATTGTTTAGACTTGGTAGAATTGTATGCATTTCTCTGCTGAATTCAGGACTAGCTTTGTACCGGTTTGTTTCCTCTGACAGAAAATGAATACATGCAGTACACTACACTTTCATTTATACAGTGGCTAAGCATTATTTATGTAAAGCTGGGAAAATCTTTTAACCTCCCCTTTGTAGACACTGCATTTTTCGTCCATTAGGCTTTTTCTGCAATGCTTCAGTTCACTAAAACGAGAGCTTCATAGCAATGCTCCCAAACTGAATACAGGAGACTAAGACTTCGGTGTGCATTAGCTTGTAACGGTTTAAAGCACAACTACCTCTCCTCAAGATGTTAAAAACGGCTTATAAAGCCTAACTTTAAATGTGGGGCAAGCCCTGCAATAAGTTACATTTGTTTTTTTAAATGACAGGTGGACTTTAAAGTGTTGGCCACATTTTGTAGGTTTTTCAAAAGGGCTTGGTGCTCTGTTTTTCCAGTACACGGCTCCAATTCCCTGCTCCCTCCGAACCCAATGAGTAGTTGTAGGTAAAAAGTTCTGTATTCAGTGAGCACAATCCTGCGGCATCCATAGGCCGACTTTCTTTTATTACTACTGTCACGTGTCCTGGGCGAGCCTGAGATCCGACCTCAGAATCTATGGCCACTTTGTGATTGTGAAAGTCGGTTCTTAAAGGGACTGTGCCTTTTTTTTTTTTTTTTCTTCCCCCTTTTGTAATACAACAATCAAGCAGGTTATGAATGTTATTTAGGTGGGGTCCTGTCCTATGTCTCAGCTGTGGGACAACTTTAAATAAGTTACATTGGTATTAACACTAAAACCTCTACGAATACTTTAACCAAAGTGACACTAAAATAATACTAAGTGGTCTTTGTTTTTTTTTCCCCGTGTTTGTTTGTATGTGTGTCTCTGCCCGTGTGTGTATGTGTGTGTCTCTGTCTGTCATTTTCAATAGGAGTGGTATCCACTGTTGTCCCAGACTCTGCACACAAACTGTTCATTGGAGGTTTACCCAACTATCTGAATGATGACCAGGTAAGTACATGTGTTTGTAGGCTTTCAACTTGATACCATCTAGATTTGCAACAGCATTTCCTTCAGCAATAACTTTACCAGCGGGATAAATGCTGCCTTAACCTTCTCCCGACACACCCGCCACATATATACGGAGCACGCCTGGCGGGTGGAGTATGGAGCGAGTGTGACAGCCGACACTTCCAGGTAACAAGCAGCATCCCACACGTTTAACCCGTTAAATGCCACGGTCAACAGCGACCGCGGCATTTAATTACTAAAAACTGGGTGGTGGCCTGTAACGTTGGAACAGCCCAACCCGCGGCGAGATCGGGGGGGGAGGGTGCAGTTGGTTAGCATGGCAGCCAGCAATATATCGTGCAAGCGATTTAACGATCACTGGTTAAAGTCCCCTAGGGGGGCAAGTAAAAAAAAAAAAACAGTAAGGCCGTGCTTTTGCGGCCCCAATTCCCCCGGAAATCCACGGGAGAATTGCGGCTCCATTCATTTCTATGGGGCCATGCACACAACTGTAGTTTTTACGGTCCGTGCATGGCCCGGGAGCCCGCACCGCAGAAAGAACGGACATGTCTTATTACGGCCGTGTTCTGCGGTCCTGGCTCATTAAAAATAATGGCCGCGGCCATGTTCATGGCCCGCGATTTGTGGGCGGGTCGCGGCTTACAGTCCGCTGCCGGCCGACCCGAAAATCACGTCGCACGTAGCTACGGGTCTTTTGCATGAGGCCTAAAATGTTTTTTTTAATAAATGAAAAAAAATGAAGTAAAAAAAAAACCTTTTCCTATTTTCCCTGAAGCACAATGTAAAAAAAAAAAAAAAAAAAAAAAAACTGCTATTGAGGCTTCCATAAAAGTCTGAGCTATTACAATATATTTAGTCCGCACGGTAAACGCTGTAAAAAAAAAATGTAAAACATCAGAATTGCTGTTTTTTGGTCACTTCATTTCCCACTAAAAATGTAAGTCTCATGTACCCCAAAATGGTACCAATATAAACTACAGCTCTCCTGCAAAAAATAAGCCCTCAACCGCTAAATCGATGGAAAAATAAGTTATGGCTCAAATTTAAGCTTTGTCGCCACAATCTGATTTTTTAACACTCCGTTTATTTCCTTGTAAAAGTCGTAAAACATAAAAAGAACTCTGTTTAAATTGCACGGTGAATGCCGTGAAAACAAAACCACCCAAAAGATTAAGGAATCAGTTTTTCCTATTCCACCCACAGATAGATATAGATATATATAATTTTTTTTTTCTCGTTTCCCACTACATTATATGGTACAATAAATGGTGCTGTGAAAATCTACAACTCCTCCTGCAAAAACCAAGCCCTCATACGGCAATATTGATGGAAAAATAGAAATTACGACTTTTGGAAGATGGGGAGGAAAAAACAAAAGGGGAAATCCGAAAAATGGCTGCGGAGGGAAGGGGTTAATATACTAAATTTACGTATTCGCTTATAAACCGTATCAAAAGTAAACTAGCATGTTATAGCATTTATATACATATGTAAATGCAGGGCTCCTGATTTCAACCATAATGCACCAAAAATGTACAAATCGCTACATAAATTAAGATTTATTTTGTATTTATATTAGAGGCTCTGCCACCAGATTTTGCAACCCCTATCTGCTATTGCAGCAGATCAGCGCTGCAATGTAGATTACAGTAACGTTTAATTTTTTTTTAAACGAGCATTTTTGGCCAAGTTATGACCATTTTTGTATTTATGCAAATTAGGCTTGCAAAAGTCCAAGTGGGTGTGTTTACAGTAAAAGTACAACTGGGCGCGTATCGTGTGTGTAAATCAGGGCGTTTTTACTTCTTGTACTAGCTGGGCGTTCTGACGAATCAGCCTCATCCACTTCTGTTCGTTAACACCCAGCTTCTGGCAGTGCAGACACACAGCGTGTTCTTGAGAGATCACGCTGTGACGTCACTCACTTCCTGCCCCAGGTCCTGCATCGTGTCGGCACCAGAGGCTACAGTTGATTCTGCAGCAGCATCAGCGTTTGCAGGTAAGTAGCTACATCGACTTACCTGCTAACGCTGATGCTGCTGCAGAATCAACTGTAGCCTCTGGTGCCGATGTGTCCTCGCTCGTCCGACACGATGCAGGACCTGGGGCAGGAAGTGCGTGACGACACAGCGTGATCTCTCGAGAACACGCTGTGTCTGCACTGCCAGAAGCTGGGCGTTCTGAGGAGAAGTGGATGATACTTCTATACACAACGCCCAGCTAGTAAAAGAAGTAAAAACGCCCAGATGTAACGAACACAATACACACCCAGATGGACTTTTACTTTAAACACGCCCACTTGGACTTTAGCAAGCCTCATTTGCATAAATACAAAAATGGTCATAACTGGGCCAAAAATGCTCGTTTTTTAAAAATAAAAACGTTACTGTGATCTACATTGCAGCGCCGATCTGCTGCAATAGGAGATAGGGGTTGCAAAATCTGGTGACAGAGCCTCTTTAATCTGCAAAAACTTAAATTCTATTCAAATATACTTAAAGGGAATGTGTTGCCAGCAAAACATGTATTTTTTTTTTTTTTTTTAGTTAAACAATTAGTGTATAGGTGATTAAACATTGTTCTAATTTTTTTATTTTTTTTTCACGAGTCAGGAAATATTATCAATTGGATTCTAATTTATAATATTTCCCATTGCTGGTCACTAGATGGAGCCATTCCCAAAATTGCAGCATTGCATGTGGTAAAGCAACCACATTGCTTTATGCTGCAAAATTGGGTAAAAAGCCCTCGCTCTAGTGAGCTCTCAGAATCCCCCCCTCCTTTATCCTGGCTAGTGCCGGGAGAAACGAGGGGTTTGAACGGTCTAACCTCCTACACTGTGTGTCGCCATTTTTTGAGCTAACAGTGTAGAAGGTTTACATACAGTAGTAAACACACACTGAAACACAAACATACATAGAAATCCCTAACCTTCTCCGGTCCATCCGCTGCTCCATGTGCACAAGTCCGGAAGCCGCGACCGGAAGTAGTAATCTTACTGTCCGGCCGCGACTTCCGGTCCACAGGAAAATGGCACCGGACGGCGCGCATTACAAATTGAACTGTGTGGGAGCGGCGCATGCGCTGTTCCCACACAGCGGCGTACATGTTAGTGGATGGAACGGGCCCCGTTCGCAGTCCCTATGGGACTGGAGCTGCCGTATTCCATGTCTGTATGTGTCGTTAATCGACACATACAGAAATGGAAAAAAAAATGGCAGCCCCCATAGGGAAGAAAAAGTGTAAAAAAAAGTAACACACAAATTAATCCAAACGTTTTTAATAAAGCACTAATATCTTTAACATATTAAAAAAAAAATTGTGGTAACACTGTTCCTTTAAATATACTAAATTAATAAATGGAATACTGTTTCCTGTGGGTACCTCTGGTAACAATGACCCACTCTAAGGATATTTCCTTAATAAACTACCCTCTGTTTTCTATTGAGTGAATTACCTAAAAAAAAAAACAGATCGTGTGGTATATGTTGTTCTTGATGTGTTTTTTTTTTTTGAGGCGTGTGTTTTACCACTTTTAAAGGTAAAGGGAAAAAACTGTTTTTGACAAGTGTTCAAAACCACCGCGGCCATTCAGTGTTTTCCCATCTCCCATTGATTTCATATATGGTTTTTGAGGCATAAAACGCTTGAAGACGGGTCATACCGCTTCTTTTTTTATTTTTATTTTTTTCTGGCGGCAGCAACAAACTGGGAAACTCCTTTGACTCCCATTGAAATCAATGGGATTAGATTTTCCCCATCAAAATCAGTGCCTAAAAACTCAATGTGAACAGGGCTGATTTTACCTGGACTGTTCAGCCCCAGTTAGTGGAAAAGTGTGGTGTCCTAAAAATAACATGAAATAATAAAGTTCCCAAAGAACTTTTCTGACCTTTGCAGGACAGACCATAATAAAATAAGTGAAAAAGCAAACCATAGTAAGATAAAGAGAACCTTTCACCTCCCCATACATGTGCAGAATGTAACGTGCAGGGCTGCACAAACCCTGGGTCACTTAACATTTTTTTTTCTACCCTCCGTTATTTATATATCGGTGACGCTATATTTGGCACCCAATATTTAAATAACGCCCTGAACTGTCAATGGGCGTGTACTGTCAAGGGGGCATGTTACTATGGCTGTGACACTGTCCAATCAGATATGGACAGTGTTACAGCAAAGAGCGAGGAGTGTGCGCACACGCTCACTCCAGCTTTCAAGATCAGTCTTCTGAACTGGCAAGGGGGCGTGTCACTGCCTCGGACAGTAAGGGCAGTGCAAGCGCTCCTCAGCTCTATCAGACACGCCCCATTGCCAGTTTGGCAGGCAAAGTACAAGACTGATCTCTCGCAAGAGCTGAAGAGAAGAGAGCGCGCATGCGCACTCCTCTCCACAGCTCTTACACTGTCCTTAGCAGTGACACGCCCCCTTGCCAGTTTAGAAGACTGACGTGAGCTCGCGTGCACAATCTTCTATCCTCGCTCTTGCTGTAACACTGTTCATATCTGATTGGACAGTGTCACTGCCATAGTAACACGCCCCATTGACCGTTCAGGCCGTTATTTAAATATTGGGCGCCAAATATAACGCCACCGATTATCTAAATAACGGAGGAGGGTAGAAAAAAAATGTAAAGTGCCCCAGGGTTTGTGCAGCCCTCCCGATTATATGCTGCACATGTATGGGGAGGTGAAAGGTTCTCTTTAAATAAAAATGACACCTAAAATAACATGACAAAAAAGCTGCTCCCCTGCCAGTCATCGTCAGAACCCTAGCCCTGACCAAATAGACCTGTAATATATCAATTTACGGTAGACCATGAATCACAAATAGTTTTAGGCCGGATTCACACGAGTGTGTTCGGTCCGGGATATGCGGACCGTATGCCGGCAGTATTTCCCGGACCGAACACACTGCAGGGAGCCGGGCTCCTATCGTCTGTTATCTATGACGCTACGAGCACCCAGCCTCGCTGCGGGAAAACTGTCCCATATTGTAATCATGTTTTTATGTAGATAACTATGGCGATAGGAGCCCGGCTCCCTGCAGTGTGTTCGGTCTGGGAAATACTGCCGGCATACAGTCTTCATATAATGGACCAAACACGCTCGTGTAAATCTGGCCTTAGGGTAACACTTTTACCATAAAAAATTTGTGAGACTTTTATTTTTATTTTTTTCTTACATTTCTTCTAACTAAGCTATAAATGCTAAAAAAGCAAAACTTTTGTGTATAACATTGATCAGACACTCTAAAAAAAAAAAAAAAGTTGCTAGCTCAACTAATAAAGTTATAGCCATATTTAACCAATGCTCTAAAAATGGATTCAACTGTTTCTTCCTTCAACGGTTAAAATGCAGTGAGGCAAAAACGGAAAAATTAACTGCATCCAGAAGGTCAAAATGACCCTCTTCCTTAAGGGGTTAATGTAATTCAATTAATATTTACCCCAATGATCCTCTAAATATACATTGCATTATGGATGCCGAATATTGGTATATGGTGTAACGTATGATGTCGCTATACTGCCAAGAACAGACACCATTTTGGTTTTACATTTATCTACCTCCTTTTGCTTTAGACACCTGCTCTGCACATGGTTAATAATGATCCAGGCACAGAAATGTTTTAGTTTAGGTTAATAAGTAGATAGGGCTAGTGCAGTTCAGCTTAAAGGCTGGTGGCCATAGGTAATTATGTATGTTTTGGACAATCCCTTAGAATAAGAGTCCTTTTTTCCACATATGTACCCTGATATGTGCCTTTTGACTCCAGTGAAGTCAGTGAGAATTTCTTCCAGACTTGTGCAGTGTTTTTAAGATATTTGCAAAATGAAGATAGCAATGTACTAAGAAAATGACGGGTGGCATCACTCTTATAATCAAGTGAATTTCCTAGAATTCATTCATACGCTTCTAAAAAAAAACAACAATGTTTTACATATTGATTGGGTTTTGAAAGCTTTTCCTTTTTTGACAAGGAGTAAGTGCTACATGTAAAATCTAACATGTATTGGCCTTTCTTCACAGGTTAAAGAGCTGCTTACTTCTTTCGGTCCTTTAAAAGCTTTTAACTTGGTAAAAGATAGTGCTACAGGCCTCTCTAAAGGATATGCTTTTTGTGAATATGTGGATATCAATGTCACAGACCAGGTATGTAACCCATAAGGAAGTGCATGCTGTAAATAAAACAATGCATCCTAAGTGTTGAGACTTGATTCGATCTCCGAAATCTTTCCTATACAGCAGTTGGTGAGCAAGTCAGGTAGTTGTGCTGCTGATAGATTTAGCTCAAAGGATTGTCTAGACCAGGCGTCTCCAACTCGACCGGGTAAATGGGCTGGATGTTGAAAATTTGACGGGCCGCATTACTTTCAAATTTGATATGATACAAAATTGTTAATCAATTTGTTTGCATTACGATTACCATACTACGTTAGTGTCACGATACCAGAATTTCGACTTGGATACCGATACTTTGTGTACTATTGCGATACTCTATACCTAAACAATACTTTGCAAACAATCATAAACAAAAAAAATAATTAAATTTTCTGATGTAAAGCAATGTGGTGTGATGAATTTTGAGCCTCCAATGTGCCTCACATTAATAGTAATTAACCCCATCATGCTCCTCTGTCATAATGGACAACATTGGGTTAATTACTATTAATGTGAGGCACATGGAAATTCTAAATTCATAATACCTCATGCCTCACATTAATAAGGGAAACCAATCTGTTATTTTATAACAGCGTAAACATTATAAATTTGTTCAGTCAGTCACGACGATACCATATGTGTATATTTTATGTATTGAGACTTATTTTAATGTTACTTGTAACGTTTTTTTATTTTTTTTTAAACTTAAATGTACTGGCATATGTCTATATGCCAGTACATTAGCCTGTGTACTGATAGTACACAGGCAGTTGTTAGGACATACCCAAGTATGCCCTTAGGTCCTTCAATGGACCCTGGGCTGTCTGCCCATATATGGTATGTCCCTCAATCACATCACAGGGATTACCTGTGAAGTGATCAAAAGGGCATCCCCCTTGAATGCTGTGGTCAGCTTTGATCGCAGCATTCAATGGAATACCGGCAGATCAGAGGTTACAGCCATTGCCCCACTCCTGGCAACAAGTATATGCGCGCGAGCGGTAAGCATAAGGTGATGTGGCCAGCGCTGCACTGAGCCATGGCGCAGGCACTGAAGACCGAACATGGGGGTGGTTTGCAGTAAGCCCGCCATGTTCTGTCTTCAGTGCCAGCAACCATTAGTGCAGCACTGGTCGCATCACATCATAACTGCGTGCGCACACTTGTCAGGATTCAGGAGTGGGGCAGTGACTGTATTACAACATTCATGTGTTACTATACTTAGCTGATACATGAATTAACGGTATTGAACCACTTAATGGTGCACAGTATCGAATCCCGTTTCGATACATCGTGCAACCCTATACTACATTACTGTAACATTACTGCTAGGTTTAAACTTATGGACATTAGAGTGTACACCTCGTGCTTAGTTTAACAATCCAATTAAAGTGTCTCTAAATGCAGTCTTGCTGCTCTGTTGGCAGCGTTTGGCAGACACAAGAATGTCAAGGTTGGGCAGCCCCTACATCAATTCAAACTCTGACAAGTTGTGTCTGTAACCTAAGTAAATATGTATATTCTAAACACATTTTTTTACATTTTTAAGGCCATTGCTGGACTCAACGGAATGCAATTGGGAGACAAAAAACTACTCGTTCAAAGAGCAAGTGTTGGTGCAAAGAATGCAACACTGGTAAGGATTTTTATTTATTTTTTTAAGTTCTTTAATTCAATGTATATCTGCTTTCAAACGATGATGCCATATTGTGACGCTGCAGGCAGTGTAACAGGTTCTTTCCAGGAGAGCGATTAGAAAACATTTACAAAATGCCATTTGGCCTTTTCACGGCCTCACGTACTGGGAAACTTCTAAAATAAAGGGAATCTGGATTCAAATATTGGAAGTTCTTACGGTGTCCCCATAACCATATATTTTGTGAAAGGTCACATCTGGCACATTGTGACAATGCCATCCACCACTTAAGTATAAAGCATAGTTTTTTAAATGCATACACATTTTATCTGTGGCTAAAAGTCTGACCCAAGCAGAGCCTTAAAGAGGCTCTGTCACCAGATTTTGCAACCCCTATCTGCTATTGCAGCAGATCGGCGCTGCAATGTAGATTACAGTAACGTTTTTATTTTTAAAAAACGAGCATTTTTGGCCAAGTTATGACCATTTTTGTAGTTATGCAAATGAGGCTTGCAAAAGTCCAAGTGGGCGTGTTTAAAAGTAAAAGTCCAAGTGGGCGTGTATTATGTGCGTACATCGGGGCGTTTTTAATACTTTTACTAGCTGGCCATTCTGATGAGAAGTATCATCCACTTCTCTTCAGAACGCTGATGCTGCTGCAGAATCAACTGTAGCCTCTGGTGCCGATGTGGCCGTCACGATGCAGGACCTGTGAGTGACGTCACAGATCTGCACTGTCAGAAGCTGGGCGTTCTGAAGAGAAGAGGATGTTACTTCTCTTCAGAGCGCCCAGCTAGTGAAAGTATTAAAAACGCCCCGATGTACGCACATAATACACGCCCACTTGGACTTTTACTTTTAAACACACCCACTTGGACTTTTGCAAGCCTCATTTGCATAACTACAAAAATGGTCATAACTTGGCCAAAAATGCTCGTTTTTTAAAAATAAAAACGTTACTGTAATCTACATTGCAGCGCCTATCTGCTGCAATAGCAGATAGGGGTTGCAAAATCTGGTGACAAAGCCTCTTTAAACACGCAGTGTTCATTCGTGCCATATCTGAGTTAAGGAGGTAACAAATGGTTTAAATAGACGAAGGGCTAATTTGAATCTTTCACTCCTGGGGTAGTAGAAATTAAAATCTTTTGCAACTTTCTTCCAGTATTTTGTTGACTCCAGGTAAAGTAGAGCACAACTTTTGACATCCAGATGATTAAATTCTCTCGCTATCATTATGGGGCCCGTCGCACAAAGGTGGTAAAACAATCTCAGGGGATTTGTGGGAAACATTAGGAGAAAACGCTGGATCTGGGAAAAACACATTTCGCTCTTCAAAAATGTTGGGTTTACAGGGCCAGAGCAAATGGCTTGAATTTCCTTTACCTAGTAGCCAGCAACTGTAGCAACTAGATTGTTTTTTTTATTTTCCGGAGCCTATGAAAGACATGGGTTTGAAAAGTTTCCAAATCATCCCACCACCCTCTCCCCCAGGGACTGTATAAAAGTCCCAAGAGATTACCTTGGAGGGAAGAGCTGGAGTGACCGTTACAAGTGGTTAAGTCATAGAGGACACCAGATAACTTTTGAAATATTTAAAGGGAACCGGTCACCAGCGCGGTCAGTGAAGTGGAGGAACCTCATTATTGTCTCATAACGAGACCTGGGCATTACTGCAGAATACAATGGGGTGCCTTGGGCGGGTCTTGTTGACCAGTGAGCCCTAATGGAGGGCTTTTTGACCCATATTTAGGGTGAGCCCCAAAAATGTTTAGTTCCTGCAAATTTGTGGGCGTCCAATCTCTGGCATGGGTGGATGAAGGTTTCTGCCTATATATACTGAGCAGCCTATAAATTAGTTTCGTGGACAATGATATTTAGGAGGTCGTCAGTAATTAATAAATAAATGGAAGTGATCCACTTGGATAAAATTTGTATTGTCCATAATTATGCCAGGAGTGGCAGTAAATACGTGGATTCTAGGCCCAAAAGATGTAGCAGGTGCCCATACAAGAGCCTGAACTGGAGGGACCAGGCTGTCCCGTGCTACAGCGCTACTGTCAGGGATGACATCCCCTGACGATGAACCTGAAGTAACACTATCATCGTCACTGCCTACGACCGGTTCGATCTCTGATGCGGTCTCAGACTCTGACCACAGCATGGCGCATGCCTCAGCACTAAAAAAACTTCCTTGCCATGTCTCAATAACTAAACAAATTTTTTTTTATAAACACAAACTAACTGGTGTAGAATTATATATTCCCTACATGCCTATTCTAATATAAAAAAAGATAGATTGTATAGATAGAAATCTATATTTTTTTTCTATCTGTAAAGAGAATGTATTGATGTGTAAGGCCCCATGCACACGACGGCAAAAAACCTCCGTTTTTGCGGACCGCAATTGCGGTCCGCAAAAACGGAGCCATTCACTTTCATTGAACACTGACACCTTTCCGTAGCACTACGGAAGGGTGTCCGTGCCGTGAATTGTGGAACATGTCCGTTCTTTCGCATTTTGCGGGCCGTGCTCCCATACTTTGTATGGGAGCATGGCCCGAAAATGCGGCTGTCAGTCAGCGGCCGGCCGTGCCTGCAATCGCGCGCCGTGATTGCGTGCACTGTCGTGTGCACGGGGCCCAACACTGTGTTTTGTTTTTTGTTTTTCCAGTGTGTTCTTTTGGCTACAATTCTCTTGAGTTTCTTCTTCTCCTCAAACTGAAACGATGTGTGAGAAGAAGAGGCAGGAGATTTGCTGCCAGAAATAAAACAAATGTGATCGCTATGATTTTCACAGCGATCACATGTTCAGGGACCATCAGATTGGTCCCTGATACTCTGCCCAGTGCCATTGGCTGTTTGCAACAGCCAGGGCACAGGGCTGTGTGCACGCGATCGCGCGTGCACACTCTGAAGTGCCGCCGTATTTAGTCTATACGGCAGACTTCAGAGACCCTGACCGCTGGCCGTAAAAACACAGCCAGTGGTCGGGAACCTGTTAAAGTACGATATACCAGGATTTGAAAGAGTAGAATTTTTATGCTCTCCTGGCAGATGTCTTAAGGGGGTTTTACACTGGGTGATTATCGGGCAGACGAGTATTCATAGAACGCTCGTTGTCTAATTCCCATGTGTAAAACAATCCGCAGATAAACGAGCGAACGCTTGATCTGCTGGTCGTATAGTTTTAAATAAGTAAAATATTATCGTTTTTAGCAGTACATCTCATTGTGTAAACAGGGAAATGCGCTGCCGACATGATGTATGGGGACGAGCGATCAGTGTAACGTCCGCTCGTCCCCATCCAAAGGTCCGTGTGACCGGAGCAAACAAGCGCCGATCAACAAAAAATGCCCCAAATCTCCCTCTATTGATTTTCAATAGGAGGTTGTTTGTTTTTTACCCCCAGGTGTTTTGTCAACCCACGGGAAGAAGTCATGCCCTATCTTGTAGTGGTTTGAAATCAGTGGGGATGGAAAAAAAACTTCGGTGTTCGTTTGGCGCAGTTTTTTTGTGTTCTATTTGCTAAATTTTAAAGTGGGTCAAAAACCAAGCGGAATTTTGAGGCAAATTTCTTTTTTTTTTGATTGACCGTGTGCACATACATGGAGCATAGTAAGTAGTAATAGAGTCCAAAGATTACTATTAATGAAGCAAATATGGCTCACGGCTTACTGCTGGGGGAGAGCCTCATTGCCTTCACTATCTGCGATGCCTCGAACGCCCTGTTAACATCTGCGTCGGGGCATTCGATTGTTCTGCTTAGTCAGATGAACCGAACAAGGGAATGCCGGGTGCAACTATTCCATTGCAACAGACACCACAGTCAGCCGAAGGAACCCATTGTATGTGCTAGTGTTTCGCGCCAATCTTTGCCAGCTCTGCGACGTGGCCCTTAAAGCCTCCAATGCAGATGCGAACAGGCCCTAATTTGGAGAAAAATATCCACTAAAAATGTGGCAGTCTTTGGCTAAAACACACCTTTTTTTTTGAAGATCAAGTTCAATCCCAGAATTTAATCTTCTGAAAATTGTCTGGACAGCTTTTCCACCAAGTATTTAACCAGAAAAGAATATATATTTCTTTCATTACGCCGCTCACTGTGTGGGTTAAATGTAATCGTTTTATAGTGTGGATTGTTACGGACACTGCGATGTAGGGAGAACATGTGGGGGTTTTCAACTTATTTTTTTTTTTTTCTTTTTGTTTTACTTGTAATTTTTCATTTATTTTAGTGTAAACTATTACTTTTTTTAGGATATGTTTCACAAATGGTGTTTTTTTTTTTTTTTTTTTGGTCTGGCAGCAAAAAACGCCACCTTAAAAACCTGCCTTAAAGAGGCTCTGTCACCAGATTTTGCAACCCCTATCTGCTATTGCAGCAGATAGGCGCTGCAATGTAGATTACAGTAACGTTTTTATTTTTAAAAAACGAGCATTTTTGGCCAAGTTATGACCATTTTTGTAGTTATGCAAATGAGGCTTGCAAAAGTCCAAGTGGGTGTGTTTAAAAGTAAAAGTCCAAGTGGGCGTGTATTATATGTGTACATCGGGGCGTTTTTAATACTTTTACTAGCTGGGCGCTCTGATGAGAAGTATCATCCACTTCTCTTCAGAACGCCAAGCTTCTGGCAGTGCAGACACAGCCATGTTCGAGAGATCACGCTGTGACGTCACTCACAGGTCCTGCATCGTGTCATACGAGCGAGGACACCGGCACCAGAGGCTACAGATGATTCTGCAGCAGCATCAGCGTTTGCAGGTAAGTAGCTACATCGACTTACCTGCTAACGCCGATGCTGCTGCAGAATCAACTGAAGCCTCTGGTGCCGATGTGTCCTCGCTCGTCTGACACGATGCAGGACCTGTGAGTGACGTCACAGCGTGATCTCTCGAACATGGCTGTGTCTGCACTGCCAGAAGCTTGGCGTTCTGAAGAGAAGTGGATGATACTTCTCATCAGAGCGCCCAGCTAGTAAAAGTATTAAAAACGCCCCGATGTACACATATAATACACGCCCACTTGGACTTTTACTTTTAAACACACCCACTTGGACTTTTGCAAGCCTCATTTGCATAACTACAAAAATGGTCATAACTTGGCCAAAAATGCTCGTTTTTTAAAAATAAAAACGTTACTGTGATCTACATTGCAGCGCCTATCTGCTGCAATAGCAGATAGGGGTTGCAAAATCTGGTGACAGAGCCTCTTTAAAGATGTTGAAGGAATTTTGTGCAAGTCTCCTGAGGGATACAGGTTTCAGCGCACAATAAGTAGCCATTGCTCCTTAATTAAATCTATTGCTGTGCAGTCCAAATTGGCTCTATTGGTTTGCTTCGCACTCTAGTACAGTATATGGTTTAGTGACCCCATCTACTGCCATGTCTGACCCTTAGGGAAAACTTCAATTCCAGATAACCTTTGCAATTATGCCTATTCCAAATGCAATACTAAATTTCCCTGTGGCAAGTTTACTTATGTGATGTATGCTGACCCCATGGCCAGTTGCCTGCGGCCTCTGCACCTCTGCCACCCCCAGGTTTAACCCATTGTATGGTGTCTTGATATGCATCTGGAATGGGCCTATTCTCTTTTCAGGACTAAGCTAGTGAGCATCACTCAATCCATTTTGGGTGGAATGTTTACTTGCCCTCCCATGGACTCTTGTTCTGCCTGTCCTCCATGTCTTCCTCTCGTGGCAGACCCTGATGGCGAACCAGGTCCACTCGCTTTCATCGTCCTTCTGTTTCACCTCCCCACCAGAGGATAAATTTGAGGCTTCCTCTCCCACTGGAGAGGTTTTGTCAGGGGGTGAACGGCCCGAATCAAACTTAAGTGTCTGGGATACCAGCCACTGATTCTGCACCTTCATCTGACTCCATTTCCTTCCTTCACCCTCAAACTTCCCAAGCGGTCTTTCCAGACCATTTGGGGCTTGGGATTGTCTTTAAGGATTGGAAACACCCGCACAATAAGTTTTCTTACTCTAGCAGTCTGGAAGTTGTCTAGCCTTTCCAAGAAGGGAATTCTTCCAAATGGATTAGGTGCCTGACTGTGTATCCTCTGGTTTCTCGTTTAGTCAAGGCTACTACTTTGCCTATGGCAGTCTCCACTTCCGTCAAAGAACCTCTGGATCACCACATGGACTCCTTTTTGCTAAAACCACTTTGGAGAAGTCTGGCCATGCCCCTTGGCTGATTTTTATCATTTATTTATTTATTTTTCCCGTCCATGTCTGGGTTAGCAGAGCTATCACTGAGTGGGCACACAAACTGTCATGTCCTACTCGCTGGACACAGGACTCTCCACAGGACTCCTCCTATCTGGAATTTAAAACCATTTTTTCCTGAGCCCGCTGCACTGGACATTGAAGCTGCCCAAACACGTTGTGTGGATACAAACAGACAATGCCACAGCCATAGCTTATCTTAAGCACCAGGATGGCTCTTGCAGTGTGGCTGTGATGGCAGAGACCGTGAAGTTTCTGGCCTGGGCAGAAGCTCACATTTCTGCTCTGACAGCAGTACAGATTCCTGGGGTCGGCAACTGGGTCGTGGAGCTTGATCTCGGGGGAATGGTCTCACCAGGAAGTCTTCGACCAAATGTCACGGGGGGGGGGGGGTCACACCGCTGTTTGTATTCGTACCTCGTGTCCCTGTTGCCCTTGCCTGTCTGTCCTGACCTTCTCGGGGACCTCTGCTATAAGAATTTAAGGTCTCTACGTTTAATGATGTGGCTGTTGAGGCCACTGTTCTGAGGGCTCGTGGTTTCTCAGTGGGGTTCTCACTGTGCTGAAGGCTAGAAAGCTGCCTTCAGCGTGCTTTTACCACCGTGCTTTTACCACCGTCGGGATCACGAGCTGCCCCTGGCGTGTTTCTCAATCCAGAGTTTTATTTTTGCAGGGTGGTCTGGATCAAGGTTTGGCACTCGGCTCCCTGAAGGGGCAAGTTTCCAAAGAAACTAGTTCGGTCACCTGATGCTGTATACGGCTGACGTCAACTTTTCTGCAAGGGCTAGCTCATACATGTGTCTTTTTCCACCTCACCCATCCCTCATCGTCCTGCGATCCCCTCTTGGGGGTCTCAATTTGGTTTTGGATGTCTTACAGTTGGCTCCCTTGCGAGACCTTTCCCTTCGTTTTCTGTCCTAGAAAGTGTCTTTCTGGTAGCAGTGACCTCCATCCGTATGGTCTGAGTTGGTGGCTCACTCTTCCCGTTCTCCATTTCGGTATCAAGACAAGGCGGTGCTCCGCACAGTACCTTCTTTTTTTGCCTAAGATTGTTTTTGCATTACACCTGATATTGTTTTGCCCCCTTTATGTCTATCGCCCAGTCATCTGAGGGAGCGTTACCTTCACAACCTGACTGAATATCTTCTGCGCCTTGAGGACTTCACTTTCTGTTACGGTCTCCTGCCACTGCTCTGATTTCCTGTTTATCCTTCCGGAGCCTCCCAAGAAGGGTTTGGCGGCCTACCGCAGTTGCTCGCTGTTTTGACTGATTGGTTTGCGAGGCTTATCTGCTTCGGGGGACGGTACCCCTTTTCCGGGTCACTGCTTTACTAGAGCAGCCGGAGTTTCCTGTCTGTGTGCTATCAGGCTTCTGCCCTTCAGTTGTGAAACGCAAACTTGGTCTTATTTGCACATCTTTGTCAAGTTCTATCAGGGGCACACCTCTGCTTCTACAGACACCTCTAGGTCGCAAGGTCTTGCTGCCTTCTGTGAAATAGCTGACATGTCCCATGTTCTATTCCCACACCTTTGAACTGCTCTAGGACGTCTCACGGTTTGTGCCCCCCAATGTAACGAACAAGAAAACCGGTTTTGAGTACTCACTGTAAAATCCTCTTCTCGTCCAGTTTGTTGGGGGACAGCTCCCACTCATGTTTACAAGGTTTTTTTTATTCACGGTATAAAGTTTGAGGGATTCTCCTCATTTGACTTGCCTCTTACTAGGTCTGGGTGATCAAATGAATTAGATTAATTCGCCCTCAATGCCTCTGATTAACAGTCGTTTAATAGACTTCTCTAGTGACGCCGTCGCAAGGTGCTGCAGGAGGAAGCTGCACCCCGGCACCTGCCTGGTCCACCGCTTCTGAGAAGCTGCACCCTGCTTTCAAAAATCAACCAAAATTGGCCTCAAATGCGCAATGGGGTGCTTTCACTCCTGAGCCCTGTCGCATGTCCAGAAAAATGTACATTTTTTGAGCGGTGTACTTTAAAAAAAAAAAAAATGGCCACTGCTGGTGGGCTTCCACTGTAATCTGGTACCTCCCAGAGAGCTCTGCAAATGCAATTGGATATTTTCATGTTGGTTACCCACGGTTTGTGTTCCACAATGTATATGCTGTTGCCACTAGGAGACTTGACATTAAGGGAAAAAAGTGACGACTCCTACAGGAAATACCCTGCCCGCAGACACGTAGCTCCTCAGTCTTAGCTTAGTGTCGTATGAGGCATAGAATTCTGCCGATAGACGCAGTCTCTTCCAATAACTTTTTTTTTTTTTTTTTTTCATCATGAACAGGGTGTTCTACTTTTTAACCAAGTGGGCGTTGTGGAGAAAAGTGTATGATGCTGACCAATCAGCGTCATACACTTCTCTCCATTAATTTACACAGCACATAGCGATATAGCTTTATAGCTATGTGCAGCCACATAAACACACTATAACGTTACTGCAGTGTCCTGACAATGAATATACATTACCTCCAGCCAGGATGTGATGTGTATTCAGAATCCTGACACTTCGCTAACACAATCACGACACTACAGCACAGCAAACGTAATCTCATTTGAAATGACCGTTTACAACGTAATCTCGCGAGATTACGCTTGCTGTGCTGTACTGTCGGGATTGTATTAGCAAAGTGACAGGATTCTGAATAGATATCATGTCCTGGCTGGAGGTAATGTATATTCATTGTCAGGACACTGCAGTAATGTTATAGTGTGTCTATGTGGCTGCACATAGCGATATAGCTATATCGCGATGTGCTGTGTAAATGAATGGGGAGAAGTGTATGACGCTGATTGGTCAGCGTCATACACTCCTGTACAACGCCTACTTGGCCAAAAAGTAAAACATGCCCAGTTGTCCATTAAGAAACTCATTAGCATAAAGCTAAGCCGTCAAAAATGATAGTTTTTTTAAAAATAAAAAACACCGTTGTAATCTACATTACAGCGCCGATCACACGTAGATTAACGGGCTCCAGAGCTGGTCCTTGTGCCTGCAGCCCATTAATCTACGTGTGCTCCTAATAGAGCACACACTCTCCCCGCAGCCCGGCATCTACCAGTACAGGCTGCTACTAGCAGACTTAGTACTGGGGGAAAACATCTGGTCGGATCCGAACAGATTAACCCCTTAACCGCGGCAGTCAATAGCGACCGCTGCATTTAAGTTGTTATAGAAACCTCGGCACCCCGCGATTGTGAGGGCTGATTGTTGCCGGGGGGGGGGGGCGATTGCTATGGCAACCGGAAGCCTAACGAAGGCTTCGTGTCCGCCATCTATTGAAGACTATTACGTCTTGCCGGGGGCAAGACCTAATATGCCTCCTGTCAGTGTGAAACTGACAGGTATAATACCCTGCAATACATAAGTATTGCAGGGTATTATAACAATCCAACAATTGGCTCTGCAAGTCCCTAATAGGACTAAAAAAAAAAAAGTTACAAAAATGTCAAAATAAAATCGCCTTTTGTTCCCTTATAAAGTCCTTTATTAGAAAAAAATAAACTATGCATAATTTGTATCGCCGCATCCAAAACGGCCTGAACTATAAACAACTAATGTAATTTATCCTGCACGGTGACAGCCATAAAAAAAATAATGAAAAAATGATACCGGAATCGCTATTTCTAGACACTTCAGCTCCCAAATAATTGCATAAAT
Organism: Rhinoderma darwinii; assembly: GCF_050947455.1. Classification (NCBI taxonomy): domain Eukaryota; kingdom Metazoa; phylum Chordata; class Amphibia; order Anura; family Rhinodermatidae; genus Rhinoderma; species Rhinoderma darwinii. Next base: position 65,374,943 of record NC_134696.1, read on the forward strand.
AGGGATAAAAGTCACGTGTACCCAAAAATTGTACCGATAAAAACTACAGTTTGTTACACAAAAAACAAGCCCTCACACAGCTTTCCGGATATAAAAATAAAAAGTTGTGTCTCTTAGAATATGGTGACACAAAAACCATTTTTTTTTTTTAAAACTGATTTTATCGTGCAAACACCATAAAACATAAAAAAAATCTATATACATATGGTATCGCCGTAATCGCATCGATCCACAGAATAAATTAAATGTCATTTATAGCGGACGGTTAACGCCGAAAAAAATAAATAAAAAACAATAGAAGTTTTGACTGCCTAATTACACTAAATTCGGCAAAACCTATGGGATCAAAATGCTCACTATACCCCTAGACAAATGCTTTTTAGGGCTGTAGTTTCCCAAATGGGATCACTTCTGGGGGGTGTCCACTGTTTTGGTCCCTCAAGGAGCTTTGCAAATGCGACATGACACTCAGAAACCAATTGAGTAAACTTGAGCTCCAAAAACCAAATAGTGCTCCTTCCCTTCTGAGCCCTGCCGTGTGTCCAAACTGCTGTTCATTACCACATATGAGGTATTGCCGTAATCAGAAGAAATTTCTTTACAAATCCTGGGGCACGTTTTTTTAATTGCTTGTAAAAAGTTATAATTTCTAAGTTTTATTGAAAAAAATTTGGATTTTCATTTTTAGACTCCACAAAATTGAGCAAAAAACCTGTGGGGTTAAAATGCTCACAATACCAGTTGATTCCTTGAGGGGTGTAGTTTGCCAAATGGTGTCTCGTTGGGGGTGTTTCCACTGTTCTGGCACTACAAGACCTCTTCAAACCTGGCATGGTGCCTAAAATATATTGTAATAAAAAGGAGACCCCAAAATCCACTAGGTGGTCCTCTGCTTCTGAGGCTGGTGTTTCAGTTCATTAGCACACTAGGGCCACATGTGGGATATTTCTAAAAACTGCAGAATCTGGGTAATAAATATTGAGTTGCGTTTCTCTGGTAAAACCTTTTCTATTACAGAAAAAGGATTTTCCGACAAAAAAAAGAAATTCGCAAATTTCCCCTCTACTTTGCTTTAATTCCTGTGAAACACCTAAATGGTTAAGCTTTCTAAATGTTGTATTGAGTACTTTGAGGGGGTGTAGTTTTTAAAAAATCGGGTGACTTATGGGGGTTTCTAATATATAAGGCCCTCAATGCCACTTCAGAACTGAACTGGTACCTATAAAAATAAGTTTTGGGATTGTTGATAATGTGAGAAATTGCTGCTAAAATTCTAATCCTTGTAACGGGCCTAGAAAAATAAGTTCAAAAAATGATGCCTACATAAAGTAGACATGGGAAATGTTAATTGGTAACTATGGTGTGTGGTATTACAATCTGTCTTACAAGCAGATACATTTAAATTTAGGAAAATGCTAACTTTTGAAAATTTTCTCACAAACAAATACTGAATTTAGTGATCACATTTTTCCACTAACATAAAGTACAATATGTCACAAGAAAACAATCTCAGAATCGCTTGGATAGGTAAAAGAATTCCCAAGTTACCACACAAAATAAACATTTGCTCTATCCACAAGGCCAAAACAGGCTGTCCTGAAGGGGTTAAGGCAATATCTGCCTCCATCATAGAGCTAGGCAGTCATTAAAGACTTCCAACAACATTGGTAGGCTAACATCACCGTATTTCCTGTATATCGCAAGAGGAAAACCATTTGAGCTAAGTGACTATTTTCTCAGTAAATTTATTTAAGCACCACCCTTAAAGGGACCAGTGTCACGAAAAAAATTGTTTTTAGATCTATTTGCTTTTAGTATTTTATTATATTTTTTTTCATTTGTTTTACTTTTTTTTTTCTTTTTTCACTTTCTTGTCCATGGGGGCTGCCATTTTTTTTTCCATCTCTGTATGTGTCGATTAACGACACATACAGACATGGAATACGGCACATACAGTCCCATAGTGAATGCGAACGGGGGCCATACGATCCACTATGCTGTACGCCGTCTGTGGGAACGGCGCATGCGCCGCTCCCACACATTCCAAATTGAACTGTCCGTCGCCATCTTCTTGTGGACCGGAAGTCGCGGCCGGACAGTAAGAGTACTACTTCCGATCGCGGCTTCCGGACTTGTGCACTTGGAGCGGAGGGAGCGGCGGCGGCAGGAGCGGGTAAGTTAGGTCTGTGTATGTACGTGTTTTACTGTGTGTTTACTACTGTATGTTAACCTACTACACTGTGTGATAGCTCAAAAAATGGCGACCATGTAGGAGGTTTGACCGTTCAATCCCCTCCTTTCTCCCGGCACTGGCCAGGATAAAGGAGGGGGGATTCTGAGAGCTCACTAGAGCGAGTGAGTTTTCTCAAATTTTGCAGCGTAAAGCAATGTGGTTGCTTTACCACATGCAATGCTGCAATTTTGGGAATTGCTCCATCTAGTGACCAGCGCTGGGAAATATTATAAATTAGAATCTAATTTATAATATTTCCTGACTCGTGAAAAAATTAGAACAATGTTTAATCACCTATACACGAACTGTTTAACTAAAAAAAAAAAAAAAAAAAAAATTTCTAGCGACACATTCCCTTTAAAGAGGCTCTGTCACCAGATTTTCAAACCCCTATCTCGTAATGCAGCAGATCGGCGCTGCAATGTAGATTACAGTAACGTTTGTTTTTTTTTTTTAAAAAGTAGCATTTTTGGCCAAGTTATGAGCATTTTTAGATTTATGCAAATAAGCCTTTCTTAAGTACAACTGGGCGTGTATTGTGTGTACATCTGGGCGTTTTTACTTGTTTTACTAGCTGGGCGTTGTGAATGGAAGTGTATGATGCTGACGAATCTGCATCATCCACTTCTCCGTTAACACCCAGCTTCTGGCAGTGCAGACACATAGCGTGTTCTCGATCACGCTGTGACGTCACTTCCTGCCCCAGGTCCTGCATCGTGTCGGACGAGCGAGGACACATCGGCACCAGGCGACAGAGGCTACAGTTGATTCTGCAGCAACATCGGCGTTTGCAGGTAAGTCGATGTAGCCTCTGTCGCCTTGTGCCGATGTGTCCTCGCTCGTCCGACGCGATTCAGGACCTAGGGCAGGAAGTGACGTCACAGCGTGATCTCTCGAACACGCTGTGTGTCTGTGCACTGCCAGAAGCTGGGTGGTAACGAAGAGAAGTGGATGATGCAGATTCGTCAGCATCATACACTTCTATTCACAACGCCCAGCTAGTAAAAGGTAAAAACGCCCAGATGTACATACACAATACACGCCCACTTGTACATAACTTTAAACAAGCCCAGTTGTACTTAAAAAAAGCCTGATTTGTATAAATATAAAAATGGTCATAACTTGGCCAAAAATGCTCGTTTTTTAAAAAACAAAATGTTACTCTTATTTACTTTGCAGCGCCGATCTGCTGCAATAGGAGATGGGGGTTGCAAAATCTGGTGACAGAGCCTCTTTAAAGGAATGTGTCGCTAGAAATTATTATTTTTTTTTAGTTAAACAATTATGTAAGTGGTTAAACATTGTTATAAATTAGAGTAAAAAAAAAGAACAATTTTACAACATTCCCATGTGCTGGGCACTAGAGTGCAAATCCCAAAATTGCAGCATTGGCAATGTGGTAAAGCAACCTCATTGCTTTATGCTGCAAATTTGGGGTAGACACTCGCTCTAGTGTCCTCACACAATCCCCCCTCCCTTATTCTGGCTAGTGCCAGGAGAAGGAGGGGGTTGAATCTTCAAATCTCGTACACTGTGTGCCGCCATTTTCTGAGCGAATTCAGTGTATAAGATACAGTGGTAATCAGACCGTATAACACTAACATAATACACACGTCACATACACAAACATAACTTACCTGCTCCTGCTGCCGCCTCTGCCCTGCGTCTTTGCTTCCTTTAAACTATGGTCGGAAGCCACGACCGAAAGTCGTCATCTTACTGTCCGGCCGCAGCTTCCGGTCCACATGAAAATGGCGCCAGATTTCACACTGCCAAAGACCTTCCTTTTGATCTGTGTGGAAGTGGCGCACAGTATATAGTGAATGGAACGGCTCCCGTTCGCTTTCTCTATGGGGATGTATGTGCCATATTCCATCTCTGTATGTGTCGTTAATCAACACATACAGAGATGAAAAAAAAATGGCAGCCCCCATAGTGAAGTAAAAGTAAGGAAAAAGTACAACACAAAAACACAAATAAATAAAACATTTATTTTAATAACCTACTAAAAGCAATATTATAAAAAAACATTTCATGACCCCTTCCCTTTAATTCCTCCAGGGTGAATGGCTCCTCCAGTGATGCCCTCTGAGTTTCAGAGAGGAACAGGAATTTTATTTGTACTAAAGATTTTTCAATACCAGTCTGGTCCACTTCAATTGTGGAGGTATATAATTGACAGAAAAATAATCTAAATTCTAACTTGATTTCTTTCTTGTCCTGTCATAGCTCCCACACGTGTTCCAATGGAGACAATTTTTTTTATTTTTCTTGTTTCCGAACAATATCAGCCAGCAATTTGTCTGGCCTACCTGACTTGCAAAAAATGTTTTTGCTGGGCCTTACAAAGAATGTGTCGTATATTTAACTCTGGCTAATGACAAGTTATTTATAATTGTCTCCATTGGATCGTTCGAGAGCTCCTCCTCCTCCTCCTCCTCCCAATGCTTTATTTGCACTTTTACGTGAATCCTTTGGACAAAGGGAGAGAGAATTAAAAACTCAATCTCCTATTAACGCTCCTCTCAAAAAGGCTTGCAGTGAGTCCCAGGCCGAATGTATGAGTAGAATTTTGGTTAATTTCCAAAAGAATAATTGCCTGATTAAAGCCTGGTTGTTAATGGACAACCAGTGTGGATTGATCCTGGGTAAGGCCCTGTCCCCGCCTGTCTTCAGATCTACCACCATAGGGTAGTGATCAGAGACCCCTGAAGTTTCAAAGACCATCCTTTCAATTATATCCAAGCCACTCTAGTTCGCCAAAGACCTAATCTATTCTAGACATTGATTTATATGTCTGGCTATAATAACATGAGGCTTTTTTTTATTTTGGGGTCTCATCCTCCATACATCTTTAAAACCTGAAAATGTATATGGGAGGTATCCACCAGCTCACCTTCAGCAGAATCGCGCTGCTGGCTGCGCCCGGATCCTCGTGTCGGCACACGATCTATGGAACGAACAGGAATACAGGGAAGGATCCAGCGCAATTTTGTGGGTCAAGAGCTGCGTGACACAGTTCTAATTCTGTCCAACCATGCATCCAGAACGCAATTAAAATCAACATTTAACAGTATCCCTCTACTGGATGAATACAAGCAGATTATTCAGTACATAGGGTGAATAAGGGGGAGGTATAAAAACAGATGCCAGCACGCATCTAAGCTACAGAGGGATATGCATCTTCCCTTATCTGTAACTGTTGATGATGCCTTTTAAAATCAATCTTTGTGAATCAAAATACTTATGCCTCTATAGAATATGTAGAACATGTTGAGTCTGGCCGGCTCATTTTATTTATTTTTTTTTAATTATTTCTAACTTCTCCCCAGTCAAATGTGTTTCGGTATAAGCCATTATTGCTGTTAACGTTTATTAGGTCAAATATCATGCATCACTTTTTGTCCCCTAATCCTCTCACATTCCATGTTAAGATTTGAAGTCTCATTTTCTACAAAAAAAAAAAAAGAATCCCGTGGCTGGTAATACCCACCTCATTAGGCCTCATGCACACAAACATGCTTTTACGGCCGCAATTCCCCCGAACGTCTACGGGAGAATTGCGGCCCCATTAATTCCTATGGGGCCATTCACACGACCGTGGTTTTCACGGTCCGTGCATGGCCCATGAGCCTGCACCGCAGAAAGAACGGGCAAGCCTTATTACGGCCATTTTCTGCGGTCCAGGCTCATTGAAAATAATGGGCGGATCGTGGCTGTCACTCCGTGGCCGGCCAACCCGGAAATCATGGCTGTGCACATGGCTACAGTCGTGTGCATGAGGCCTTAGCCTACTACATGGCCTGCAATGCAGAACATACATGCAGCCCTCTTCCACTTCAGGCCACCCCCTTTATCCCCCCTCCCCCAAGCCGTTATTGCTTTATTATGGTTATAACAGTTGTGTGTCCTATTACACCATGCGATCTATAATAACCCTTTCCCGTCACTAATATGCCTATTTACATCGGAAAAGGGTATTTAAAGATGGCACCCGCTCACTTCCGTTGCTTTAAGGGAACAGGTGTGGCCGTTCCGTCAAAAATAGGACAGGTCCTATTCCTGTCTGTTTTTGACGGAACAGTCTCGGCCTTTTCATCGATTTGGTCCGTGAAACAACGGACCGCACACGGAAGCCAACCTTGTGCAGTAGGTGTCACGGATCAGTCATTAACGGCCGTACAACGACCAACGGAAGTGTGCATGAGGCCTAAGGCTGAGGTGCTGTGGCCACCCACCCACAATGACTTTTTTTACGCTGGGTAAGTTCTGAGCAGATCCTCCAGGAAAGTCTGTTTGCCTGTTATGTGACCCATCCAGTGCACCACTTTTCTTTTCTCAAACAAACGTCTCTGCTTCTACAGGTGGTCGTCATTCCGGTACCCTTGAACCAAAAGTTGCAGGGTTTTTATTCCAACCTTTTTGTCGTCCCTATAAAGGGCAGCTCGGTTTCACTCAACTGGAACTCAAGCGTCTTAACGCGCAGGTTCAGGTCCGTCATTTTCAGATGGAATCACTCTGATCTGTCAACGCTTCCATGGAACGGGGAATTTCTTCTATGGACATTAGGGACTCATCTACACGTCCCTATCTGCACTGTCCACCAGTGCTACCTGCGTTTTGCGGCACGGTATTGTTACCAATTTGTAGGCACTTTTGGCCTGACCACGGCCCTGCGAGTATTCACAAAAGTTCTGTTATGGCACGCATTCGCACCAGGGACGGTGTCAGTCACCGCTTACCAGGACGACGTAATCAAATCTAACTAAAGGGGGCAACGAGATGGCCCTCCAGATCTCTCTGGAAACTGAGTCGGTATGGTTGGATCATAAACCGGTCCAAGTCTTGCCTATCTCCTTCACAGCAGATCGTTTTTTTTGGGGTCGCCTTCAACTAACTCGGCGAAGGTTTCTCTTCCTCTGGAAATGTAGTCTTAATCTTTAGCACAGGATTCGTTCCCTACAGACTGCTGTGCCTACCTCATTCCGCCTCTGCATGCGGGTGCTCCGGACCATGGTGGCCTCTATCTAGACTATTCAATTTGCATAGTTCCACACGTGTCCTCTGCAGCAGGCGATCCTCTCCCAGTGGGACAGATCTTTGCAATCATTAGATATGAAATTGCCCCTTCCCCTCTGTCAGTCGGTCGCTTCTGTGGTGTATATCGGTTCTCTGGCCGTTCCTTGGGGGCGCTCCTTCCTCCCTCTGAACTTGCTGATCTTCTCCACGGATGCCAATCTCAAGTAATGGGGGCCCACTCGGTCTCGGTATGGACACCATGTGAGGCATCAGATGGACAATGCCATGGCTGTGGCTTATCTAAATCACCAAGGTGGCACTCTGTGATGGCTGAGGCTTCCAGGATCCTGGTCTGGTCAGAAGCTCACGTTCTGGCCCTCACAGCAGTTCACATTCCTGGGGGCAGACTATCTCCGTCGAGAAACGGATCCTGGGAAGTGGTCTCTTCACCAAGATGTAGTCAACCAAATTTGTCTCTGGTGGGGTTGTCTGGATGTGGACTTAATGGCCTCAAGGTTCCCTTTTATTTCCTGAGCTCAGGATCTGGAGTCCTGTGCCTTGGACGCTCTCGTGGAATCATGGGCGGACTTCCCTCTTCTGCCATGACTCCACAGGCTCAAAGCGGAGGGCTTTCTTGCCATCCTGGTGGCCCCGGATTGGCTGCGCAGTTGGTACGCAGAGCTCAGGTCCCTCTTGGCCCTTGCCTTTTTGTCCTGTCCTTCTCTCTCACATACCTTTCTTCCACCAGAGTTGAAAGAGGTTTTGTCACCAGATTATAAGTGCCCTATCTCCTACATAATGTGATCAGCGCTGTAATGTAGAGAACAGTGGTTTTTATTTTGAAAAATGATGATTTTTGAGCAAGTTATGAGCAATCTTAGATTTATGCTAATTAGTTTCTTAATAGACCACTGGGCGTGTTTTTACTTTTTACCAACTGGGCGTTGTACAGAGGAGTGTATGACGCTGACCTATCAGTGTCATACACTTCTCATTGTTCCAGCCCAGCTTCGTTCACTGCACACAGTGTGGTTGTGCAGTGAAAGAAGCTGGGCTGGAACATTGAGAAGTGGATCACCCTGATCTTCACAATGCCCACTTGGGCAAAAGTAAAAACACTCCCAGTTGTCTATTAGACTAATTAGCATAAATCCAAAATTGCTCATAACTTGCTAAAAAATGATAGTTTTTCAAAATAAAAACCACTGTTCACTACATTACAGCGCCGATCAGATTATGTAGGAGATAGGGCACTTATAATCTGGTGACAGAGCCTCTTTAAGGTCACTATGTTTAACGGCATGGCTGCTGAATCCGCCGTTCTGAGGGTTCATGGGTTTTTGTCCTCTCTATGCTTCAGGCCATAAAGTCCTCTTTAGCATGCATCTTTCATCATACATGGTAGGCTTACCTTGGTTGGTGTGAGGATTGCAAGCTTCCCGCCCTTGTTTTTCCTTGTCCAGGATTCTAACCTTTCTACAGCGTTGTTTTGATCAAGGTTTAACTCTCCCTGAAGGGGCAGGTATCTGCCCTTTTCCATTTTTGTTTCCATGTTCGTGTTCCATCTTGCAGTCGATTCCATTTGAAACAGAGCGAGATCTCTCCTTTTTCGGTCCTGGAAGGTGCTTTTTCTGGTCTAGGTTACTTCCATCTGGAGGGTTTCTAGTTTAGTATCTGATTCTTCAAGACAAGTCGGTGCACCGCACGGTGCCAACATTTTTGTCTAAAGTGGTTTCAGCCTCCCACATGAACGATTTTGTCTTGCTATCTTTTTGTCCTCCTTCCAGTCATCTGAGGGAGCGTTTCCTCCATGACCTGGATGTTGTCCGTGCTCTGCGGATTTACCTTTGTCACTGCTACCATCTGGCAGTCGGATTCCCTCTCCATCCTTCCTGAGAGTCCTAGGAAAGGTTTGGCAGACTCTAAGGCCACCATTGCTCGGTGGATTCATATGATTGTTCGTGAGGCTTATCACATACGGGGAAGGGTTCCCAGTTTCCGGGTCATGGCAGATCGGTTGGGTGCACCACCAGGCCTCTGCGCTTCAATTGTGCAAGGGGACCACCTGCTCTTCTCTGCACACCTGTCAAGTTGTACTTGATGTATACCTTTTTCCTCTGCAGATGCTTCTCTGGGTCGCAAGGTATTGCAGGCATCTGAGAAATAGCTGACAGTGTTCTGTACCTTCCCCTAGGGACTGCTCTAGGACGTCCCACAGTCTGTGCCCCCCCCCCCTATGTAACTAACAAAAAACAGGACTTTTCGAATGCTCACTGTAAAATCCTTTTCTTCTGCTGTTCAGTGAGGGACACGGTTCCCACCCAATTGTTTCCAACTTTTTTATTTTTTTTTGTGGTTTTCCGTTTTGTGATTACTCTAGTGTTTCACATATCTTACCTTGGATCTGCTTTTCCTCCGCTTCTGTCGCAAGATCATAAAGGGAGAAGCTGTATGATGCTGATAGGACGGTGTGAAGCAGCCATAACCGATGCCTCCCCCAGTGAATCCTCCGCATTACTGCCCCATTGGCTAGTATAGCCTAATTAGCATTATAAAAAGAAATTACTCATAACTTGGAAAGCAGATGGCTTGGGATACAAACTACACTGAAATCCGTGTGACCGCGCCTCTGACAGTGAGTTTGGATTTGGGCTTTACTGAACTAATGACGTTCATAAAAAAAAAAAACATTCATAAGTCGACCTACGTTGTGGCTTTTTTTTTTTTTTTTTTTTATATCCGCTCCATATAATTTTAATGCTTCAGAATCGCTGCTCTTCTGTTGTGGGTTTTCCACGTTGAATTCAGAAACCTGCAACAAAGGGCTTGCTTGTGCAAATGGAAAAAATATATTTTATTTTGAAATTAAATAAACTTATACTTACCCTCGGCCGTAGTCCTAGCGACGTGATCTTGTTGAGCGCAGCCTGGCCGCCTTGGATGACGTTTTGTCGCGTGACTGCTGCATCCAATCAAAAGCTGCATCGGTCACATGGACTACAGCATCATCTTAGGGGGCCGCGCTACGTTCAGAAGAGAAGAATGAGTTTCTATGTGAATACAGCCAGGGTAAGTGTACTTCCCCTCCCCCCCCCCCCCCCCTCTTTTTCTTCCCTATTGCTACAGGACTTCCACAGCGGACATGCCATCCACTGCACCACAATTTGGTGCGATTGTTTCAGGTAGAATTTCCTGCAGCTTCCAGGGTGGGAAAGTTGGGTAGTTTTACGCATCATATTTGCCTAGATATAAACAGAACCATAAAAGTGGGGGGGTAAAGCCAAATTGCGTAGATTGATAAAAGACAAGTTAAAGTTCAACCTTTCTTACTCAATGTTTTCCACTGCTAGATTATTTATAACCCTCAATGCGATTCGTCAGTAAATAAACATCTAGCCCTTTTTTAACCACTTCTGGACTGCCCATTGACTAAACGGGTCCGCAATTTACTCTGCAAGTTCGTTCCAGAACTTCCTGCAGAGCTAGCTGGTTTGCCGCTCCCCGGCAGCGTTTAGCTCCGTGATACAGCTGTCTCTAGACAGCTATATCATGTAACTTTAACCGGAGACCACTCAGCGTGGTCTCCGGTCATGTGATCGTTGTGACAGCATATTGCAGCGATCACATTGCTCCTCCCAGCATTGTTTGCGCACCAGCGGTAAGGAGCTGAGCTATGTGAACGCTGTGACAGCCTGTCACAGCGATCACATGCGTGCCGACGTTAAGGAGCTCCATGACCGAGCTTGAGTGGTCTCTGGTCAGGTGATCGCTGTGACAGCCTGTCACAGCGATCGGCAGTTGCATCTTCTCGCCAGAGGGAGAAGAATAATGTAATGCTGAAAAAAAAAATTTTCGCAATAAAAATTTGCCCTATAAATAAATTTGTCTATCTGCTACACGGCGACTTTGGCCACGCACGCACTGGTCGTCCGGCCAAAGATTACAATGTCCCGTAGCCTACACTGCATGTAATAAAAGTCAATGTGGTTGTGTCGCAATGCGCAAGTTGCCACGACATGACAGTTGCAAGAAATCCAAACTGTCGTGTCGCAGTTATTTTGCAGGTCGCAACGCAAACACATTGACTTTCATTACTTGTGGTGTGGGCTATGGGACATAGCGATCTTTGGTCGGACGACCTGTGTCGTGGCCGAAGTCACCATGTAACTCACACGGAGTATTTTGCAGGCAGAAAAAAAATCTGCCTCAAAATTCCTTCAGTAATTTTGAGGCAGATTTTGACCTGCCTGCCCTTTTTTGCTGAGGATAGGCAATCCGTTTTCATGGACTGGAAACGTCAACATCTGTAATGGTCGTATGGTGTCAGCGAACCAGCTTTGGGAAAAAATTTTTTCTCTAAAAGCCAGTTTGGACATCACTCATTGTAAGCGTGTAAGAAATGCACACATATTTGGTATAGTTTGGCAGCCGTTGCCAAATACGTATTCAGGTGTATACCCAGTGGCTGCACCAGATGAGAAAAATGTGAAATTTTTTTACTATTTCCCCCCCCCCCCTTTTTCCTTTCATATTTTCAAAAAAAGTTAAATATATATTTTTTTACACAATATTGAAGCCCAATATGTTCTGAGAAAAACAAGACCAAATACGTGTAGGTTTGAAAAATAATAGAACAATTTTGCTTTTAAATTGGCACATGGCTAAATCTTAAAAATGGGCCTGTTCAGGAAGTGGGGTAAAGCTCCTGGTCAGGAAGGGGTTAAATAGTATCTGCCCTTGCTATTGCTTGTGGTAGGAAATTTCATAGTTTGACTGCTCTAACTGTAAAGAACACTTTTCCCTTTATTGATATCTAAAACATGTTTCCACACTGAATGAATGTACTCTAACGCATAATTTCTTTACAAGGACTTTACAAAGGAACAGTTTATTTGTATTGAGAATTTTTTTTTTTTTTTTTTTATTCCAGAGCACAATAAACCAGACTCCAGTAACACTGCAAGTTCCTGGATTAATGAGTTCTCAGGTGCAGATGGGAGGTCACCCAACAGAAGTACTTTGTTTGATGAATATGGTTTTGCCAGAAGAACTACTGGATGATGACGAGTATGAAGAGATTGTGGAAGATGTGAGGGATGAGTGTAGCAAATACGGCATTGTTAAATCTATTGAAATACCACGGCCAGTTGACGGTGTTGAGGTACCAGGATGTGGAAAGGTATGTTTGATTTTACTTACAATCTACAGGGTATTTTATAATTTCATGTTAGTTCCTGTTTACATCTGCTTTGGTGGCCTCAAGATCTGGTCCAAAAAAACGCTATTCTTTCCTGTAAATAGACGGAACCCATTAAAGTCAATGGGTTCCATTGGGCTCCGATGGTGTCAGTCATGCAACTGACCCGGTGTTTTCGCTGTCTTTTGCTTCTCTGATGGAGCAGAGCAACGGAAACACTGAATAGTAGATGTGAACAGGCCCATTATCCTTTTAAATAAATTTCATCATTGGGAAGCAGAAGCTTGCTCTTAAATGGACACTTACTTTTCAAACAACTTAAGCTAATCTAATGGCATACCGTGTCCTATTTTCTCACAAACCCTTCACACGGTCCGTTGAAACAACGGCCATGTGAATGGCCCCATTGAATTACATAGGTCCGTGTGATGGCTGTTTTAACGGACGTATAACACGTTTGTGTGAATAAGGCCTTATTGCTGCTACCCACCCCCTGTTAAGCAAAATCCAACTAGTTACAGGGCAGAGTAGACTGGCTCCAGGAAGTGGGGGCTGTGTCTTTCCACAGCCTGCCCATAGAAGGCTATGGGGAGGGGAAGCATGAGCAGAGAGGAGACACAGGCTGCCGGTGTTTTTAGCTTAAACCAGTGCTGTAGACTCGGCTTACTGCTATATGATCTCCCCATGCTGCTGTTAGATATTCTATATATCTTCTATATACGTGATAGAAGAGCAGGATTCTCTTTTCTCTGTGCGGTGTATAGAAGACATGAGAGCAGTAATGCTCCACCCACTAACTCTGAGAATTAGAGCCTGCAGAGGGAAAAGCGCTAATGTGTATCTATATCTTGCTGCACAGTAAAGGTGATATTATACGGCCCGACCTAAGCCGTGTAGACTAGCACCGATCAATGAGACAGCTCGTTGATCGGCGCTCATTTGCTACTTCCACAAGGAGCTAGTATAGGGACGAGCGCTCGTTGCTCCAATCGCTCGTTCCCATACAGGGAGATGTGCTGCCGACAACGATAATTTGGCAATGAAAACGATGCAATCAAGCGATAAACAAACGTTTGCTCGTGCATCGGCTGATCGTTGCCCTGTTTACACAAGGCTATTATCGGAACAGTTTGCCAGATAATCGGCCGGCGTAAAAAGGCCTTAAGAATGCTTTTCAAAATTAAAAGTGTTAATGTGTTTTTTGTTTATTAAACCATTCACAAACTAAGAATGAACAAAAGAGAAAAATCAAATCAATATTTGGTGTGACCACCTTTTTTTTTGCTTTCAAAACAGCACATATTATTCTAAGTACACTTGCACACTTTTTTTTTTAAAAGGTACCCTGCAGGGAGGTTATTAGCAGGGAGATTGCAGGGCCCTGTGGTAAGTTTAGGAGAATTAACCACAGGGCTCCTTGTTTACGCTGAAGATAGTTCTTAATGACATTGGCTGTATGTTGTCCTGCTGCAGAATAAATTTGGAGCCACTCTGATGCCTCCCTGGTGGTATTGCATGCTGGATAAGTACCTGTAGTTCTCCGCATTGAGGACACCATTAATCCTCACCAAGTCCCCCAACACCATTTGCTGAAATGCAGCCCCAAACTTGCAAGGAACCTCCACCATGCTTTACTGTTGCCTTCAGGCACCCATTATTGTACCACTATCCAGCCCTTCGGTGAACAAACTGCCTTTTGTTACAGCCAAATTCAAAATTTTGACTCTTCAGTCCAGAGCAGCTGCTGCCATTTTTCGACACCAGAGTTCCTATGTTTTTGTGCATAGTTGAGTCGCTTGGCCCTGTTGAAAGTATTTTGGGCTGCAATTTATCCATGAAGACTACTACTGACCTGGACAGTAGATGGATGTACCTGGATCCCTCTGGTTTCTGCTAGTTCTGAGCTGATGGTATGGTTGGACGTTTTCCAGTTTCTAAGGGAAGTAAGCATGATGTCTTGATCTGCTGTACTAAGTTTCCTTGACCAACCACTGTGTCTACGGTCCTACGTTTTCTTTGTGCTTCAAAAGGGCTTGAACAGCACATATTGACACCCCAGTCTGCTTAATGTTTTCCTGGGAGAGACCTTGCTGATGTAGCATAACTACGTTGTCTTGTTGCTGTGCTCAGTCTTGCCGTGGTGGACCTGTGAAATTAAATGGTCTTCCTCACATTTTGTAGCGTAGTTTGGCTATTTCTCGCACAGCATTAAGCCTCCTACACGTTTTTTTTGTTAATGACCTTTCAACCTACCTTTTGAAAATGATAATCATTGTCTGGTATAATTGGTTAATCCTACACCTCATTATAATCCTACAACATCCATGAAATTGTGCAAGTGTACCTGTTTGATGCTGTTTTGAAGGAAAAGTGGATGTCACACCAAGTTTTGATTTTAGATTTCTCCTGTTGATTCAATTTGTATTTTGTTAGTTTTTTATTTTCATCAATTGACACATTGAAAGCATTCTTACTGTTACTGTGCAGCATTTTTTCACAAATGCCTAAAACTTTTGCACAGTACTCTGGAGAATTTTTATTTTTTGTTACATTGATGGCACAGACCATAGGTATATGCTGTTGACACTAAGAATAAAAAAAGTGATGACTCCTGCGTAGGAGGCAGGCCTTTCTGCTGATAGTCCCTGTCAAGAATAAATTTTTTTATTATGAAGAACTAGGGGCACAGGGTCCCCCTGTGTTCCCTTGGTGGTGCACAGTTTCATATGTAAATGCACTGTTGTCCAACCTGCCTATGAAGAGAAACTGGACAAGAGCATCAGCTACTTTGTCACCCACCAGCCCAAGAAGCACCTATAACCTTTCTCCCACCAGATCCTTGCAATCATTGGATATGAAATTCCTCCTTCCCCTCTGTCAGTCGCTCACTTCCGTGGAAGGGCTGGAGAAGTGATCTACACCATGTATATCACTTCTCTGGCTGTTCCTTTGTGGCGCTCCTTCCTCCCTCTGAACTCGCTGATCCTCTCAAGGGATGGGGGCCCACCTTCTGGAATCTCATGGCTCAGGAACTGTTGTCTCCGCAGGACTCTTTCTTTCCCATCAACATTTTGGAATTGAGACCCCTTTCTGTCGCCTTCACTGAACTCAGTCTCTGTGCGGACACCATGTGAGGGATCAGATGGACAATGCCGTGGCTTATCTAAATCACCAAGGGGTGGCACTTGTAGTGTTGGCCGAGGCTTCCAGGATCCTGGTCTGGGTGGAAGCCGACGTTCTGGCCCTCACAGCGGTTCACATTCCCAGGGTCGACAATTGGGTTGCGGACTATCTCAGTCGAAACGGTGGATCCTGGGGAGCGGTCTCTTCACCAAGATGTAGTCAACCAAATTCGTCTCAGGTGGAGTTGCCCGGATGTGGACTTGATGGCCTCAAGGTTCCCTGCTTCATCTCCCAAGTGAAGCTTGGGACCCAGAGTCCTTGGCCTTGTAAAGGTGGTAAAACACACCCCGCCCCACCCTGCTGGCCAGCAGCTTTTTATTTATTTAGGCTGTTGCCATTGCTAGTCACTGTACTGGTTGGGGGGGGTGACCTTTTTTTTTTTTTTTTTTACTTTGTCCTCCAATAGCGCTTCAGCATTCTTTTTCATATTTTAAATTTGTTTTATTCCCTTATCCTCTCTCTCATGTGGAGTCTGGACTCTTGATTGGCCGGTCTTCTCAAATGACTGCCAGCGGCTAATCTTGGGTGGATCTTCGGCGCTACCTGCTGTTCTCTAATATTTGGATGGATGCTGCTGAGGATGGGGACACAGGGCTGGGCATCTTGAACAGAGCTGCTGCTTCCTGCCTGAGGAAGGACTTCTGATGTTTTGGGAAAGAGTGGGATCAGCCCTGCTTCTTTCTACTTTTCTTGCGGGTGCCCTAGATGTTTTCTACCCTTTTCGAGAGAGGCAATTCTTCTGCATGGGTGAGGTTCCCGGCATTGGATTCCCTGCGGTTTCTCGTTTGGCCAAGGCCACTACCTTGCCAATGGTGCATTCTACTTCCTGCATAGATCCTCTGAATAGCCATGTGGAATTTTCTGGACGGACTATTCCCTTCGCTGAACTTTCACATCCGTCTGAGTTAGCAGAGTGGTCAGTGAATGGGCACACAAATTTAGACAAAGTATATCTCTGAAGCTGGCTTCTGTTTCCTTTGTCACTGTTTACATGACTAATGTCTGGAGCGGTTCAATCTGCAGAGGCGGCAAGCCTTCTTTACTGAATCTATGGAATAGCCGATCGCAGGAGCTGGTGACAGTAGGGACAGTAGATGGATTAGATCATTTCCTGGAACAAAAAAAAATATTTGCTCCTATGTGTAGAAATTTTTCCCATCTCTTGGTTGAACTTGAGGGACGTATCCTTTTTTCAACCGTACTAACTATGTAACCTGGCTGAAAGCTGTGTCTGCTGAATCAGCCTCCAAAACCTCCCTGACTACACTCCCCTTTTACAGGCTCTCATCTCTTTTTGGGCCTAGGTTAGATGAGAATCTCTGAAGTTACAGCTGGCAAATGCACCTATCCTCCTAAAAATAGGCCTAAGCGCACTGCTTTGGACAAAAAAGGTGGGTGTGCATTTTTGTTCCTTTCGCGGTTACTCCCAACACCACATCCTGTAGGTTTCAGCCTCACCAGGTACAGTAGGCCACACCTTCCTTCAAGACTGCCCTTCTGGCATCCTCCACCTCTGAAGGCTGGAACCGGCAAGGACATTCCCGCCTGAGGAGGTGCCCCAATTATATTCACCCTATACCCTCAAGTCAAAAGTTTGTCCCCCCAAAAGTCAGTTCGGCTTGGCCCATCCTGGATCTCAAGCATCTAAACGCGCATATTCGGGTCTGTCATTTTTGGATGGAATCCCTCTGATCTGTCATCACAGAATAAACTCCCCCTGTTCCATGGCAGCTGACCTAAAGGACGCATATCTACACGTCCCTATCTGCACTTCCCACGCTTTGCAGTACGGTCTTGTCTTTACCAGTTCGTGGCCCTTCCATTCTGCCTGGCATTGGCCCCGAGAGTATTTATGGTCGTGATTTCGCTACTTCGCACCAGGGGGATGTTGGTCACTCCGTACCTGGATGACTTTCTGATCAAGTCTCCCTCCAGGGAGGAGAATTAGGGGGCTCTCGATCACTCGTAGTTGGCACGGTGTGATTATCAACCAAAGTCTTGCCTATCTCCGTCCCAGCAAATATTTTTTTCTTTTCTTTGGGGGGTCCCCTTCGACACTTGCTCAGCGACTGTTTTCCTTTCCCCCACAGCGGCTCTTCATACTCAGGGACGGGATTTGTTCCTTAGACCGCTGTGCCGAACACTCCGCCTCTACATGTGGTTTCTCAGGATCGTGGTGGCCTCAATCGAGACCATTCCATTTTTGCAGTTCCACATGCGTCCTCTGCAGCGGGTTGATTTCCTGCTGGGACCGATCCTTGCAATCACTGGATCTGAAGTTCACCCCCCCCTTGCTGAAGTGGCTAAATCCTCTCCGGATCCTAGCCTCAAGGAAAAGGGGGAGTCTGCACTTCCTGACTATCTTCTGGAATTGTCATTTTTCTGTGCCTCCTGCACTGGACTAGGATTCTGGTCTGGGCGGAAGCTCAAGATCTGACTGTTACAGCGGTTCACATTCCCAAGGTCAGCAATTGGGTCGCAGACTTTGTCGTGAAACGGTGGATCCCGATTAGTGGGTTCATCTGATGGACTCAAGGTTCAATCAACAGGTCCCCTGCTTCATTTCCTGAGCCCAGGACCAGGAGACATGCACCATGGACGCTCTCGTGGAGCCATGGTCTGACTTCAGTCTGCTGTGAGTCTTTCCTCCTCTCTAAGGCGGTACTCCACTGTACCCACCTTTTTGCCTAAAGTTGTTTCGATCTTCCATATGAATGAAGATATTGTCTTGTCATCTTTGTCCTACTCCCAGTTATCCGAGGGAGCGCTTTCTCTACAACCTGGTTGTCGTCCGCTTCTTTCCAGCGATCGGATCGCTTATTTGTCCTCCCGGAGGGTCCCAGGCAGGGTTTGGCGGCCTCAAATGCCACCATAGCTCGGTGGATTTGAATGATTGTTTGCGAGGCTTATGTCCAGAGTTTCTCCTTTATAGTTTACGGCCCACTCTACCAGAGTGATTGGGGCTTCCTGGGCTGTGTGCCATCGTGCCTCTGCCCTTAGATTGTGCAAGGCGGCCACGTGGTCGTCTCTGCACACCTTTTTATCAAGTTCAACCAGATGCACACCGTTGCTTTTGTAGACTCTTCCCTGGGTCGCAAGGTCTTGCAGGCATGTGAAATAGCTGACCATGTTTCACATTCTGTTCCCAGAAGACTGCTCTAGGACATCCCACGGTCTGTCTCTCTCCATGTAACGAATAAGAAAACAGGATTTTTTTATTTTTTTTTTGCGTACTCACCGTAAAATCCTTTTTTTGTCCAAATCATTGGGGAGCACATCTCCCACCAATTTGTTTCACGTTTTTTGGCTGTCAGTTTGAGGGATTGCCCTCTAGTGTTTAACATGCTTAGCTTGCATTGTATCTGCTACTTGCGGACAGACTAACTATGTCTGTGGGCAGCATATATCCTGTAGGAGTCATCACTTTTTTTTATTTCATAGTGGCAACAGCATATACCCTAGGTCTGTGTCCATCATTGAACTGGACCAAAAAATTATTTCATGTGAGCGGTTTTTTGGGGGGGTCTTTGTTTAAGTAATTGGTCAGTGACTTTATGCTGCCCTCTGACATGCTGATTTCAGTCCACCGTATTCATGAGCAGCTGCGTACCCAGCCGCCGATTGACCGCTTTATATCTATTCGGGTATGTTCACACAGGGCGGATACGCTGCAGAAATGTACACTGCATATCCGCCCTGGAACCTGCAGGGAATTCCGGATGAAAGACCGCACCAAATTGTGGAGCAGTTTTTTGGCTGGAATGTCTATTGCGGATAACAGGTTAAAAAAAGTCTGTACTTACCGGTAGTAATGGTGAGGCGTCCCGCTGACGTGCTGCAGCCTGGCTTCCTGGGATGACGTCCCATGTAATCGCTACAGCCTGTGATTGGCTGCAGCAGTCATGTGAAACGTCATCCCTGGAGGCCGGATTGGATTCAGAAGCATAGAGGTCTGAGTAAGTATAGAAGTATATATTTATTTTTCTTCGGCGTTGCGATTTTTTTCAGCGGAATCGCAGCATTTTGCAAAATTTATTGCGGGTTGGAAAAACCCGCAACAGAAGAGCGGCTATTCCAAATCATAAATTGACATTCTGCGGATTAAAAAAAAAACCACCGCAGGTTAATTCATGAACGATTTTTCAACACCTTTCTTACGCAGCGTGTGGATGAGATTTGTTCAAATCTCATCCTCTGCTACTACTGTACTACGCTGTGGATTTTCTGCAATGCAATCGATTGCGGAAAATCCACAGTATTTGCGCTACGTGTGGACATAACCTTACTGTGCAGCATACTGAAATCCGCGTGTATTTCACTACTTTATGCTACTTTGAGGGCAGCATAAAGTTACTGACTGGTGGTTCTCTTTTTGGTTTTTAAGGGTAACTAAACTTTCAGAAAACTTTTAACGTGTCAAGTATTGATCGGTGGGGGTCCGAGCTTTTTCCAGAAAGCCGAGCAGTTGGAGTACAGGCACATAGACTTTCTATTGAGTCCGTACACCGTTACATCAGCTTTCTGACACAGTTCAGAAATTAAGCTCCTCAGCGCTCATCTAAGCGCTTCTGCTGCATAATTTTAGAGATCCGTAGAAGTCTCCATGCTCAGACTCCCACTGGTCAAAACTTCTGACGTGTTACTATGACATGCCCGGAGTTTTCTGAAAGTTTAGTTACCCTTTAAGCGCCTAAATTACAGAATGTTTTTGTACCATTTTATATATTATAAAAAGCTTTCTTTGCATAATTGTAGAACGCACCGCATACAATGTTTAAAGAGGCTCTGTCACCAGATTATCAAATCCCTATCTCCTATTGCATGTGATCGGCGCTGCAATGTAGATAACAGTAACTTTTTTTGTTTTTTTTAAAAAACGATAATTTTTGGCTAAATTATGAGCAATTTTATATTTATGCAAATGAGCCTTTCTAATGGACAACTGGGCGTGTTTTCTCTTATTTTCAACTGGGCGTGTATTGTGTTTTAAGTAACTGGGCGTGTTTACTTCTTTCACTGCACAATCACACTGTGCTGTGGATCATGCTGGGCTGGAACAATGAGAAGTGTAGGACACTGATTGGTCAGCATCATACACTCCTCTGTACAACACCCAGTTGGTAAAAAGTAAAAACACACCCAGTTGTCCATTGAGTCATTAGCATAAATCTAAACTAGCTCATAACTTGCTCAAAAATGATGGTTTTTCAAAATAAAAACCACTGCTGTAATCTACATTACAGTGCCAATCAGATTATGTAGGACACAGGGCAATTATAATCTGGTGACAGCCTCTTTAAAACTATTGGCTGTGGCAAGGAAATCCGTGGATATAGACTTCTAAGTATTAATAATGTGCTCTAAACTCATTTCTAAATAAGTTATTTGGCATAGAATTTTGATTATTCATTTTTAGATACAAAATGTATACTTGATATAACATTGATTGTGGCTTTTTCTTTTCCAGATTTTTGTTGAATTTACAGCCGTGTTTGACTGTCAGAAAGCCATGCAAGGACTCACAGGCCGAAAATTTGCTAATCGGGTGGTTGTCACAAAGTACTGCGATCCAGATGGTTACCACCGTCGTGATTTCTGGTAGATGTAGCTGCATAGAAGATATTAAGTAAAAAAAAAAAAAAGAAAATCTTGAGGTTTCAAAGAAAGCTCAGGACAACTTTGTATCTCCCTATCTCTATTCATGTTTTTTCAGAAGACTTGTTTACGATTAATTTTAATTTTCCCACACGCTCCTCTTTATTTTCTTGCTCAGGCATCTGTGACCTTTCCTATTTTAAAACATATTGACATGTATTCCTTGTCCTGTTCCATAGTTAATACAAACATAAGCCCTGGAAGTCACCTTTTCTTGGACTGATGGACCATGAGAAATGTTGGTTAAACTGTAGTAATTGTCTTATCATGAATTTTTTTTTTTTTTTTTTTTTGGCAGTCTCTTATTTACTAAGACAAATTAAAACATTTTGTTGTATTTTACTTTAATTCTTCATAGTATATATGGTGTCTTATTGGGGAGAATGATCTTATTGTCTGAATAAATTGCTTTTCTAGTTTAAAGCGTATCTCCAATGACATTGCCTAAAAATCATTTTGTGCACAGCTGAACAGAGCCTTTCACTACAATTCCAACAATACCTATATTATGCAGATGGCTACTTCTTAGCCAGAGATTCAACCATTATAATTGTCAGACCGTAAATGTAAAATCTTCGTGCGTTGGAAAGTTAGAGGCCCTGTTTCCAGTCAATTAAATGTTGCGGTTGCTATTTACCGTGCCATTTGACAGGTTAAACACTCATAGCAGTCGCTTCAGCACGATCCTAACACCCAACCGATAGCTTGTTCTATGGAGAGGACTTGGCATGTGAGCCTGCTCCATGTTACCCCCACCCCCGTGTATTTTGTGGATGTCGGCAAGGGGATAGATGATAGATAGATCATCTAATATAATAATAGTCTAATATATCTAATATAATACTAGTGGGGGACTCGGCCCTCTTTAACCGTTTTATTGAAATAAAAAACGAGCGGCTATGGGAGCCTGATGCCATTGTATGGCATCTGTCACAGGTATACGTTAAAGGGAACCTGTCACCAGCATTTCACCTATTGAACTTTACTTCTCCCTCACTGGCCGCTGCTATAAAAAGTTCATTGCCGTTATTCCCGCTCCTAAACTCCTCTTCCGACTGTAAATATCAGTCTGCAAACGTTTTGCGCCTTTTATCGTAATTATGCGGTGTCCCTTTGTGCGCACACACCAAAAGAGGACATCAATGCACAAGCGCAGGATTTTGTGTGCTGGGGGAAGGCGAGGAGCTGTCAATCAAAAGTAAGGAGGCGAAGTAAACTTGGAAAGACTTGAGGAGTGAAGATATGACTCTTTCCAAACGAAGATTTGACTCTTTTCAAATGAAGATCTGACTCTTTTCTGCTCATTAGCATACTGTGTGGGAACACTAAAACGCTAAATACTAAAGCTACAGAGCCGACTAAGAAGATAATTATAGGTTATATTGAAATGATTTTTCACCCACTACCGCCAGGTATAGTCGGTTTAATAGGTGAAATGCTGGTGACAGGTTCCCTTTAAACGTACACTACCGTTCGAAAGAAATTTCCTTTATTTTTTTTTTAAAGAAAAGCAGTTTTTTTTCAATGAAGATAACATTAAATTAATCAGAAATACACTCTATACATTGTTAATGTGCTAAATGACTATTCTAGCTGCAAACGTCTTGTTTTTAATGCAATATCTACATAGGTGTATAGAGGCCCATTTCCAGCAACCATCATTCCAGTGTTCTAATGGTTCATTGTGTTTGCTAACTGTGTTAGAAGGCTAATGGATGATTTGAAAACACTTGTGCAATTATGTTAGCACCGCTGTAAACAGTTTTGCTGTTTAGAGGAGCTATAAAACTGGCCTTCCTTTGAGCTAGTTGAGAAACTGGAGCATTACATTTGTGGGTTCGAATAAACGCTCAAAATGGCAGGAAAAAGAGCGCTTTCGTGTGAAACTCTACAGTCTATTCTTGTTCTTAGAAATGAAGGCTATTCCATGCGAGAAATTGCCAAGAAACTGAAGATTTCCTACAACGGTGTGTACTACTCCCTTCAGAGGACAGCACAAACAGGCTCTAACCAGAGTAGAAAGCTAAGTGGGAGGCCCCGCTGCACAACTGAGCAACAAGACAAGTACATTAGAGTCTCTAGTTTGAGAAATAGACGCCTCACACAGGTCCTCAACTGGCAGCTTCATTAAATAGTACCCGCAAAACGCCAGTGTCAACGTCTACAGTGAAGAGGCGACTCCGGGATGCTGGCCTTCAGGGCAGAGTGGCAAAGAAAAAGCCATATCTGAGACTGGCTAATAAAAGGAAAAGATTAATATGGGCAAAAGCACACAGACATTGGACAGAGGAAGATTGGGAAAAAGTGTTATGGACAGACGCATCGAAGTTTGAGGTGTTTGGATCACACAGAAGAACATTTGTGAGACGCAGAACAACTGAAAAGATGCTGGAAGAGTGCCTGACGCCATCCGTCAAGCATGGTGGAGGTAATGTGATGGTCTGGGGTTTCTTTGGTGCTGGTAAAGTGGGAGATTTGTACAAGGTAAAAGGGATTTTGAATAAGGAAGGCTATCACTCCATTTTGCAACGCCATGGCATACCCTGTGGACAGAGCTTGATTGGAGCCAATTTCATCCTACAACAGGACAATGACCCAAAGCACACCTCCAACATATGCAAGAACTATTTAGGGAAGAAGCAGGCAGCTGGTATTCTATCTGTAATGGAGTGGCCAGCGCAGTCACCAGATCTCAACCCCATAGAGCTGTTGTGGGAGCAGCTTGACCGTATGGTACGCAAGAAGTGCCCATCAAGCCAATCCAACTTGTGGGAGGGGCTTCTGTAAGCATGGGGTGAAATTTCTCCCGATTACCTCAGCAAATTAACAGCTAGAATGCCAAAGCTCTGCAATGCTGTAATTGCTGCAAATGGAGCATTCTTTGACGAAAGCAAAGTTTGAAGGAGAAAATTATTATTTCAAATAAAAATCATTATTTCTAACCTTGTCAATGTCGTGACTATATATTTTCTAGTCATTTTGCAACTCATTTGATAAATATAAGTGTGAGTTTTCATGGAAAACACAAAATTGTCTGGGTGACCCAAACTTTTGAACGGTAGTGTATACCTCTGGAGCTCCCAGCATCATTGTCCATACAGTAATGTCAGTGGCTTCCTCAGTCAAACCCCAGGCAGTGCTCTAATAGAGACTCCGGCACTGGGAAAGCTCCCGGCATCACTGTCCATACATGGGCAGTGATGTTAGGAGCAGAGCAGGAGTCCCAGGCTGAGCCCGAGACTCTAGCTCTGGGGTTGCCCCCTGACATCACTGTCCATATATGGACTATGATGTCTGAAGGAGTCCTAGACAGAGCACTTGAAGTTGCTCTGTTTTGGGACTCTGGCTATGAGGAAGCTAATGGTGCTTTGCCCGGGACATCACTGTCTATATATGGACAGTGACGTTCGAAGCTTACACAGAGCCAGAGTACCGGAGAGGAGCCCCTACTAGCGCTCTGCCCGGCACTTCAGTTCTGCACCAGACATCACTATCCATATATGAACAGTGATGCCGGGAGCAGTGCTGTGAATGGGGCATAGAGTGAGGCGGCTCGGGATCTCGCACATCCATGTGGTCCTCAGCCTCTGTTCTGCATAGAATCCGTAGCCAGCGTCTGATGTTGCTGGTGACTGATTCCAACTAACAACGAGTGGAGACTGCAGAAGTAGGAGAGACGGAGGAGCAGCAAAACGGAAGACTACAGCACAGCAGGCTAACACTTGCTGTTAGGTAAATAAAATTTATTGAAAAGGTCTTGATTATTTTAAAAGGAACACAACTTTTTTTTATCTTCACAGGTACACTTTAAGATAATTGTAAATAACTGAATACAGAGACTAAAAAAATTCACACTGCTAAATTTGTGATTTCACTAATCTAAATTAGAGGTTGATTTCTTTAAAAAAAAAAATCAATTGCAATATATTGAACGCAAAATAACAACTTGTGATAGAAGATAACGGTTTCTAGTGCCGCCCTGTAAGTAAGTGTAATATCATCGCAACTCAGTTGTGACCTAATTTTATTTTTTATTTTTTTTCCTACAAGGGTAAGTCAGTTGACTTGCGATTGTCACACAGGTTCTCTCTCCATATGGAAACATTGAGGTTGTGAAAATGCAGTTTTACTGCAACTTGCGAGTAGCCATATGTTACTATGGATCCCTAGACAAAACGAGCCTTAAACGTTATCAGCCTAATCAAAGAGTTGATTTATTTTGCTTTAAATGAACTCCATGTTTTATAGATATAATAACTGATACACTTGGTAAATTTAATGATACATCAGGAGTGGCATGCATCGCTATACTTGCTGTCAAAATGGCACAAACCTCAGCATTCGCCCAGGATCGCACAGTTTTTGGTGCAGCTTTTGGGTACAAATACAGGACTGGATAGAAGAAATTAGATGCATTTGCTTTCTGTACCTTCCCTTCCTTTTAGATCCACTGCTGCCTTTGGATCATTTTCTTTGGGCCAAACATTGTAAAAAGGCCAGGACCACACTGTTTTGATGCAGTCATTGGGGTATGTTGGTGACCGTTTATTGTACAATGGATCAACATACCCAACTGACTTACTGAAGGCACTCCACAGCTTGCAGTGCATTTTCATGTCCATAGTGCTGATATATCTTGCAGTGCTGTAAAGTCTGAAACCTTGTACGCATTGAGGCTTAAAAACAGTTGGTTTTCTTCAATTTGTCTTGCTTTCATATTTGGGCAATTTACAAGGTATGTTTTGACCGTGTACGGGGAAAAGGAATTCTCTAGTATTAATCCAAGCATGAGACATGCTACGTATGTTTCCCTGGTTATGCAACCTAAAACAAACACTGCTACTGAAAGAATACATTAAAAGGGAATTTAGATGCAATGGAAAATAATTTGGATGAAACCTGTGATCTAATAGGCATGCCGTGGAATTCAAAATGCTTAATATGCCCTCAAATCTAAAGGGGAAATTTCTGCTACATATGAAAGTAGTTTTGACAACGCTGGTCACATGTATTCTACTGTAGTTTTGCAACATATTTGCCACGTGTGAAGGTGGCCGAATACTTAGGCGTTCTGCATAATCCATGCCCATATACCCTGGGCAGGTGACCCAAAATTAGGTTACAAAGCTACAGTTTGTGTTTAAAAGCTCAGAGTAGTTAAAAAGTTCAAGTGTCAATATCCAAACCACAATCACATTTATATTTAGGGCTAGGTAATGTTCGGACAAACACCCTCCCATGATAGATCAATAGAACACTCCAAGCATATTCAAACAATTTTAGAAAAAAAGCATATAGCCAAATATATATAAAAAGGTATAACAAATTTTATTACACATATTAAACAAAAATAATTTAAAATTGTAATGTCGCAAGGTATTACAGACTAGTAAGTGGTAGAGCAGGATAGACTAATGAAATGCTGGTCATAAAATAATTAGTAATCCATGATGTGAAACAGTGTCCACTCATGGAAAAAAGTGTGCAGTATATGGTTGACTATGTACATAAAGTAACCTTTAGAAACCTGTCTAAGAAAATACTCCCATCCCTAGTAACTCTGTAAATAACACAAGGGCGATCGCCAGTGCAAATAAGTATTTCCTCGTTTTTGATCAAAGGCCTACTTGTTCTAAACTTAATAGTCCATTGGGCTGTTGATTGCCAGCTATATATGTGCATATCTATATATGGAAGGCTGTCAATCCAAACGGCACTCTAAGGTAAAATTATTTGAGTATTTACACATCTAGGACAAACCAGTGTGGCGTGCTGATCACCTCTTTAGGTTATGCATGAGTACTGGCACTATACAATGGCACAAAACAATATTCAGGTGTATAGTCCATTAATTCTCACTTCTGCCAGCTCCTGGAACCTAAACCAGGTGTGTGGATCTGCTCACTGGAGTGATCATGGTTAGGAAAGAGAACCTCTCTGGAGGCTGCCTAATGAAGACCCCTGTACGAGGTCGAAATACATATCAGTATAACAAAATAAAGCGTCCTTGCAAATGGGTCAAGGTTTAAGTGACCTCACTCCCGATATGGCGGTTGCACAGTGTCCTATATAAATGCACTTTTGTCCAACCTGCCTATGAAGACAAGAGCGTCAGCTCCTGTCGCCCACCTGACTAAGGAGCGCCTCTAACACCTCCCACCAGTGTCTCCTTAGTAAAGGTGGAGGGAAAAGGATTAAATTCTCCAGTGCTATCCAGTATTGTTGAATTAAGGGAATCAATCCTGTGTCTGCATGTCCCACTCTCTATCTCACAGACGCCGCTCTCGTGACCCCCCCCCCCCCCCCCTTGTATGAAGGACAAATGATGCAACTGTACTGGGAAAGCCCTGAACGATAAATCTCTAGTTCTGCTGAGACTGTTTGGGAATGTGACTAATGAACCTCTCAGTCTCGGCACAACTAGAGAGATTTATCGTTCAGGGGTCTGGGGAAGCTGGGTGACCACCATTACCCCTCCCACTGGAGTGAGAGGTTCATTAGGCACATCCCCAAACACACTCCAGTAGGAGTAATAATGGTCACCCAGCTTTCCCAGAACGATAAATCTCTCTAGTTGTGCTGAGACTGGGAATGTGACTAATGAACCTCTCAGTCTCAGCACAACTAGAGAGATTTATCGTTCTGGGAAAGCTGGGTGACCATTATTACTCCTACTGGAGTGTGTTTGGGGATGTGCCTAATGAACCTCTCACTCCAGTGGGAGGGGTAATGGTGGTCACCCAGCTTCCCCAGACCCCTGAACGATAAATCTCTCTAGTTGTGCCGAGACTGTTTGGGAATGTGACTAATGAACCTCTCAAACAGTCTCGGCACAACTAGAGATTTACTGTTCAGGGGTCTGGGAAAGCTGGGTGACCACCATTACCCCTCCTATTGGAGTGTGAGAGGTTCATTAGTCACATCCCTAAACACTCCAGTAGGAGGGGTAATTGTGGACACGCAGCTTTCCCAGAAGCAGATATAACCAGGGACGGGCTGAGGGTGCACAGGGTTTTTTGTGATCCCCCTCTGTCGTGATCGGACCTAGGTTACCGATTCATCAGATGGGGTTCATGTGACTATAAATCTGTCCATAACAAGAGACAGTGCACTCAGGACAAGCCCTGCCCTCATGCCGTAGTTGTGTGGTTCTGTCTGCAGTGATGGCGGTGGGTGGCTCTGACACCCGCCTCCCCCGTCGGGTCATCTCAGGACAGAAGGGGTGTCCGGATTGGAGAGACAGCGCCGCACCTGTCCTCAGGTTGTCTGGTATTGCAGTTCACCTCCATTGAAGTGAATAGAACAGAGCTGTAATACCACACATGACCTGAGGACAGGTGCGGCGCCTTGTTTTCCTGGATGACCCCTTTAAGACTTTTCCCGTGTGTGTGGCAGAGCGGAGTGTGCACGGGCGCTGCTGATACTTCATAACCGCTTATCAGCTGTTTTGAAGAATAATCACCGATCTCTATCTCTCTGGGTTGGGTTCACACGACCTATTTTCGGCTCCAATACGTCGGCAAACATCTGCCCATTCATTTGAATGGGTTTGCCGACGACCTGTCATTTACGCGGCGCTGTCAAAAGACGGCGCGTAAAATAACAGCCTCGGCAAAGAAGTGCAGGACACTTCTTGGGACGTAACTTGAGCCGTTTTTCATTGAATCCAATGAAGAACAGCTCCATATTACGGCCGTAATTGACGCCTCGCAAAACGCGACTACGAGCAATTACGTCTGAATGACAGAGCTGTTTTCTCCTGAAAACAGCTCCGTCATTTCAGACGTAAATGCAGTTAGCGTGTGCACATACCCTAAGGGTATATTCACACACAATGTTTTCAGCTGAAAAATCAGAAGCAGAACGCCTACCAGCATCTGCCCATTGGTTTCAATGGGAAATACGGCGTTCTATTCCGACAGGGCGATTTTTACGTGGTAGTTTTCCAAAAACGGCACGTAAAAAGACGCCCGACCAAAATGAAGTGCACATCACTTCTTGGGATGTTTTTGGAGCCGTTTTTCATTGACTTTATAGAAAAACAGCTCCAAAAACGTCCGTTAAAAAACGCGAGTTTGATTAAAAAATGGCTGAATATCAGGAGCTGTTTTTGTTTAGTGAGCGTGTGAACATACACTTAGCCTTTTGGTGTGTCCTATAACTTCTTCCAGCTGCACAATCACACCCAATATGGCTGCCGGACACTGCTTAGCAATTTGAAGACACCTTTTCCTGGCTTGTGAGAGGGGGGGGGTGAGGTTCCCTCCCACATTTACAGCAGCTGAGAGTCAGGTTGCTTTGCCTTATTCACCTTGCTGTAATTCTGGGAAGTGCTCCCCCTGGTGGCCAACATTTGAAAACATGTCAAATTATTATTTAATTTTTAATACTTTCCACCATACGGAAAAAAAATAAAAAATACAGCAAAAAACGAAGAAAATATAATAGAAATAAGTAACGACACTTAAAAAAAAAAAAAAAAAGAGGTTTAATTTGCGACACATTCCCATTAAACATATATAAAAGTGCTACTTGTTACGAGATCGGACCGATCTCTTAAAGAGGCTCTGTCACCAGATTATCAAATCCCTATCTCCTATTGCATGTGATCGGTGCTGCAATGTAGATAACTGTAACGTTTTTTGTTTTTTTTAAACGATCATTTTTGGCTAAGTTATGAGCAATTTTATATTTATGGAAATGAGCCTTTCTAACAGACAACTGGGAGTGTTTTCTCTTCTTTCCAACTGGGCCTGTATTGTGTTTTTAGCAACTGGGCGTGTTTACTTTCACTGCACAATCACACTGTGCTGTGGATCATGCTGGAACAATGAGAAGTGTAGGACACTGATCAGTCACTGATTGGTCAGCGTCATACACTCCCTGTACAACACCCAGTTGGTAAAAAGTAAAAACATGCCCAGTTGGCCATTGAGAAACTCATTAGCATAAATCTAAACTAGCTCATAACTTGCTCAAAAATGATTGTTTTTAAAAATAAAAACCACTGCTGTTATCTACATTACAGCGCCAATCAGATTATGTAGGAGATAGGGCACTTATAATCTGGTGACAGAGCCTCTAAGGCAAAAAAAACCAAAACACATCCATGTTTTTTTTTTGTTTTTTTTTGCCTGATGAACAGATCGGTCCGATCTTTTAACGAGTAGCACTTTACTAGGTCAAAGAGCTACTCGTTACAAGATCGGACCGATCTCTTCATCAGGCAAAAAAAAACATGGATGTATGTTTTGGTTTTTTTGCCTTGAGAGATCGGTCCGATCTCGTAACAAGTAGCACTTTTATATAAGTTTAATATAAATTAGGTATCTTATTTTACACTTCCTGCCTTGGAGTGATTCCCTTAATTCAACAATCCTGGACAGCGCTGGAGAATTGAATCCTTTTTTTTTCCCCAACTTATCTCTACATATTGAAGGAGCTTTGATGGCCCCTCCACAGATTTACCAGCTGCAGTCCTTTAATCAGTGCTCCTAGCACAACACCATTTGATAAGCATAACCGCTTACCCCCGGCCCATTTGTACTATAAACAAGAGATGATGCACAATGTGCGCCGGGTGTTTTTTTTATTTTCCCCTTCCCTTTCCATGCATGGCCGTGTTTTTTTTGGGCTGGCCGCAGAGTGTCACCCGCAAGCAAATCACGGACCGTGCACATGGCCACGTCCATTATTTTCTGAGCCTGGACCGCAGAACACGGCCGTAATAAGACATGTCTGTTCTTGCTGCGGTTCAGACTCCTGGGCCATGCACGGACCGTAGAAATTAATGGGGCCGCAATTCTCCTGTGGTTTTTCAGGGGAATTGCGGCCGCAAAGCACATTCGTGTGCATGGGGCCTTAGTAAAGGTGGCATCACTGAGAGGGTGCTTGTGGTTAGCTCATCTGGGAGATGGAGCGTTGGGTGAGTGATATTCAACCCCCCCCCCCCCTATTTTCTTTCAGACAGGGCTACTGCTTGTTCACTGTAGTAGTCTGCTGGACCAGCCTATTCCCTGGGACTTCCATTTGGCCTATTCTGCGTTGCATAGCATTTTTAGGCCAGCAGTGTGGTTTTTTTTCTTTCTTAATTGTATGCCTTCGCATTATCTTGACACTATCCATTCAATAGCGCTCCACCATTACACACACACACACACACACACCCCCCCCCCCCCCCTCTCTTATGGGGAATTATTCTTCTATCCTGATTGGTCGGTCTCTTCACATGACTGCCGGCGGCCAATTGTAGTTCCGCAGGCGGAACTTCTGCGCTCCCCACTGTTCTCCATTTGGATGGACACTGCTGGGGACATAGGACCTCATGGGCAGAGCTGCTGATTTCTTTCCTAAGGAAGGCCTTCTGGCATGGAAGCAGGTAGAATCAGCACTTGATTCGTTATACTTCCCCCAAAGGTACTTTCATTTCCCTGAGGGAATGTTCATTTCTCTAGCAGAGCTAGGTTCAGACCGTGCTCTTTTCTGTCGGTGCTAGGTGAATCAACCATTGCTCCCCAAATATGACTACCCCTTGCTGCGAAGTTCATTTTTTTTTTTGTTTCCCCCCCCCCCCCTCCCTGTTTTGTTGATTCTCATTGTTTCATTGTGAAGTAAAGTAACCTCTGCTGCTATGTCTGACCCTAAAGAGACACGCTCAAGTCAGATAACCTTTGCGATTTTATTATCCCTTTTCCGAGCGCAATTCTAAATTTCTCAAGGCACCCTCCATGACCGCACCACAGGAGGTAGGACCCCACCTCTAATATGGACAAGAAAAAGCACAAGAGGGGAAATGGCCTCTCCCCACCAATCCCCCTCTGTTGTTGTTTTTTCCTGTCCCTATCTGGCAACGAGGATATTACTGTCTGGGCTTGTGGCAGGGAAGGCTAGAAATAATGGTATCCACCAGGCATCTGGGGTTTGGTCCTTCCTACTCCCTTGTGCTGCTCCCATTCTCTTCTAAGTTCGGGACCTACGACAACCCCTCCTGTGCTGCTCCGGTAAAGCTAGGGTTGATAGTGGCTGCGGTCCTCTTTGGAGCTTAATAGCCATGCTACTTCGATGGCAGTAGCATTGACTGATTCAGGCCTAGCGTGCGTTCAACTGTGTAACACACGCTAGCATCGTCCGTTTATCGATGTTCCCAAAAAAAAAAAAAAAAGAAGCTGCATTGGTCTCCACGCCACAGAAAGAAGAGAGATGTTATTTCTCATCTGAATTTATGGTTTAACTGCTAGGGGCAGTGAGAAGTACAATGGGGGTTGAAGTCCAGGAATGACATTCTGTCCAGGACTAAATGGTTGTAGGCCTAAGAACCCAGAAAAAAAAGTGTATATATAAGAACCTCAAGGGGCTTATTGAGGACAAATGGAAATTTCCAGAAGGTATATAGATACCTCCATGAAGTGAGAGCGATTTTCCCTGGACAAGGAAGAAATTGAAATCCTGGTCTGTAATGCCAAAAATTTATATCCAAGTAGCGAATTTGGGGAAAAAGACTTCTCCCGTTTGAGGACTCTTCTCAGTTAAAAGAATTGTTAGACATAAAGCTGATCGTCTCCTTAAAAAAATACTGGGAAGCTACCTCCGCCCTAGTACAAATGAATATTGGTGCCACCTGTTTAGCCAGATCCATGTTTAGATGGCTTGACCAGCTTGAGGCTCACCTTAGAGAGAGCACTCCAAGGGAAGACGTTATTACGTCAATCCTCCTCCACTCCAAAGCCACAGCTTTTTTGGCGGATTACATAAAAATTGCTTCTAGAGCGAATATACTCCAACATCACAAGAAGAGCCCTGTGTCTAAAAATATGATCTGGGGATCTGTTATCTAAAAAAAGAGCTATGTGCCATACTTTTTCACGGAGAATGTGTTTGGTCTAGATCTCATACGATTTTAGAAATGTCATCAGACAAAAAGAGCCCTTCCTGAACCTTAGGTTCCAAAAAGGAAACTGCTTTTTTGTCCCTTTCGTAATCCACAACAAACAAAGTTTTTAGAGGCAAGGGTAAATCGGGCAGGTGGAGCCACCCAAAAGGGGGGAGAGAGAGAGGAACATTTTCCTTAACTGTAACAGGCCCAATCAGGATAGACAATGATGCCAGGGAGGTAGGTGGCAGAATTTAAAAATTCTCTCCCCAATGGGAAAACATCTCCAAGTGTTTACTGAATTCCATATTAGGATTCAAAACAGAATTCTCCTCCTACCCCCTCACCCCCAAACAAAATGGTTATAACCAATCTTCCATCTCTTACTCTTCTGCCATCCCTGTCAGAGGGTCTGCAAAAATTGCTATCCATGAAGGTGTTCTCTCCAGTACCCACCAGGGAGAGAGGTCTCGACCACTATTCATGCCTTTTCTTGGTCTGAAAACTCAATGGGAAACATAGTATAATTATAAATTTGAAACCATTGAACGAATTTGTGGTATACCAAAAGTTCAAAATGTTGTCAATAAAGGCGACCATTCCCCTTGTGGGGAAAGACTTCGTGATGGCGACCATAGATCTTTAAGATTCATATTACCACATTCCAATACATCCTGTATACAGGAAGTTCCTGAGGTTTGCAGTTCAACAGGGCCCAAAAAAATTACCATTACCTGTTCAATGTACTCCCATTCGGAATCTCTTCTGCATCAGTAATTATTTTTTTTACCAAGATAATGTTATAAACATCATCCCATATCTGGACAACCTTCTTCGCAAATACTTATAGGTCACATACATCTCACCTTCCAAACACTCCAAGATTTAGGTTGGATCATCAACTGGAAAAGGTCCAACATGACTCCAGAGAAACTGTGTTTTTGGGAAACATGTTGGACTCATGAGAGTGTCCTTGATTGTCCTTGAGTGAAAATTTCCAACTTATACGAGAGGTAATGTCGGTATTGGGGTCAATCACCTCAGGCATGCTGGCGTTTCCCTGGTCTCCGGCTCACTCCAAAGATCTCCAGACCTTGATTCTGTCAAAATGGAACAAATCTTTCCTAATGTTGGACAATAAAATACTTCTCAAGTTCAGTAAAAAATTCCCTTATATGGGGGCTGAGTCCCAGGAACCTAGAAGAAGGGGTAGTTTGGCATCCTCCCATAATATCAATGACCACAGATGAAAGCAAACTAGGATGAAGTGCAGTGTTTTCCAGAAGAACGTTTCAAGGTACCTGGTGTCAGAGGCTAAGCCTTCACTCCTCAAATTTCCTGGAATTGAGAGCCATGCTGGAGGCCCCAAGGACAGCGGAACTTTTAGTCGGTTTCACACCTAAGAATTTATTCGGATGACATAACTGCAGCTGATGTAGCCAGTGCTGTTAATATATCAGTTGGTATACTGGTTTTTACGATCTGTGGGTATGTGGACCCACTAGGCCGCACCGCTGTAGTGGGGAGGCAGCTGGCCAAACAGTACCCAATAATACAAAGTCCAGCACTTGGGCACCTGAATAGTCCAGACAGTCGCAGTTGCTAGGCATAGATGGTACTTCAGATGGCCGATGATGCAAAGCGTGGCAGAAGACACCAGGCGGGGTGTAACACAGCAGGCGTCCAACACGACTTTCAGGCACAGGAACGGTAGCACGGGATTCAGGTAGCAAGTACGGGAACACTGGGAACAGGATAACACTAAGGGACTATTGGCAAGACTAACACGGGTAAACACAACAACGCTCAGGCAATGAGAGAAGGGGCAGCGCCCTTATAGTCCAGGGTGGTCATAGGTTAATTGGTAATTATTTTCATGTGCACGCGCGCCCTACGGTACACAGCTGAACGGAGCCGAAGTGAGCGCTGGCTTCTGGGGAGGAGATACAGCCCAGCGGTGGGTGAGTAATCCCGACTGTCTGCGGCCATGGGTGCTACACTGAATAGGCTGAATGTAGATATGGTCCAAACTAGGTTAAATTAAATAAATGTACACAAGGCCCTGGGACCAGATGGGTTACGAGGGACTGCCGCAGGGCAAATGTGGTGCCTATTATCAAAAAGGGCTTTAGGTCTTCCCTGGGTAATTATAGACCTGTAAGCTTAAGGCTGGATTCACACGAGCATGTTCGGTCCAAAAAGAACGGAACGTATTTCGGCCGCAAGTCCCGGACCGGACACACTGTAGGGAGCCGGGCTCCTAGCTTCATATTTATGAAAGATGCTAGGAGTCCCTGCCTCTCCGTGGAACTACTGTCCTGTACTGAAAACATGACTACAGTACGGGACAGTAGTTCCACGGAGAGGCAGGGACTCCTAGCGTCGTACATAACTATGATGCTAGGAGCCCGGTTCCCTGCAGTGTGTCCGGTCTGGCACTTGCGGACTAAATTCATTCCGTCCTTTACGGACCAAACATGCTCTTGTGAATCCAGCCTAACATCCATTGTGGGGAAAATGTTTGAGGGACTATATACGAGATTGTGACGAAAAATAGTATTACAAGTGATAGTCAGCATGGTTTTACTGAGGACAGAAGTTGTCAAACAAACCTGATTTATTTTTATGAAAAGGTGAGCAAAAGCCTAGACAGGGGGTCCGCTCTGGATATAGTGTTTTTGGACTTTGCAAAGGCATTTGACACCGTCCCTCATAGACGTCTAATGGGCAAATTAAGGACTATAGGTTTAGAAAGTATAGTTTGAAATTGGATACGGTCCTTTAGCCAATTCTCAATCCAGAGAGTTGTGGTCCATGATTCCTACTCTGACTGGTTCCCGGTTATAAGTGTTGTACCCCAGGGTTCTGTGCTGGGACCACTATTATTCAACTTATTTATTAACGATATAGAGGAAGGGATTAATAGCACTATTTCTATTTTTGCAGATGACACCAAGCTATGTAGTAATGTTCAGTCTATGGAAGATGTTCGTAAATTGCAAGCTGATTTGAACACTAAGTGTTTGGGCATCCACTTGGCAAATTAAGTTTAATGTAGATAAGTGTAAAGTTATGCATCTGGGTACCAACAATCTGCATGCATCATATGTCCTAGGGGAGCTATACTGGGGGAGTCACTTGTTGAGAAGGATCTGGGTGTACTTGTAGATCATCAACTAAATAACAGCATGCAATGTCAATCAGCTGCTTCAAAGGCCAGCAAGATATTGTCGTGCATTAAAAGAGGCATGGACTCGCGGGACAGGGATATAATATTACCACTTTACAAAGCATACGTGGGGCCTCATCTAGAATATTCAGTTCAATTCTGGGCTCCAGTTCATAGAAAGGATGCCCTGGAGTTGGAAAAAATACATTGAAGAGCAGCGAAGCTAATAAGGGGCATGGAGAATCTAAGTTATGAGGAAAGATTCAAAGAATTAAACCTATTTAGCCTTGAAAAGAGACGACTAAGGGGGGAGGGGGGGGACATAATGATTTTTTATATATATATATATATATATATATATATATATATATATATATATATATATATATATAGCAGACAAAAAATGGCGACAGCACCCTGCAACACTAATGCCACCTAAACCACTAAATATAAATAAATATGCACTAAAGCTAAATCTACTTACAAATAGGGAGGTTCTTAGTGCACATTTTGATCAAAAAGTGTTAGCCCACCTGCCACGACAAGGCGACCTCTGTAAGGTGGGAACCTACGCTGCACATACACCCAGAACTGGGACTAAGCCTACATATATACCTGGGGATGGTAGGATCCAGCATTGAACTGATTAAAATCACCCAGGGCAGAATGGGAGGAGTGCAAGAACAACAAGTGGAGGCAGTCACTAACCCCACATATATGGATCACATAAACACAACAAAAAGTTGAACAGCACATTCCAACTAAATGATACAAAATGTATGCAGGTGCAAGAACACCTGTGACTGCAGAAATACAGCAGACAAAAAATGGCGACAGCACCCTGCAACACTAATGCCACCTAAACCACTAAATATAAATAAATATGCACTAAAGCTAAATCTACTTACAAATAGGGAGGTTCTTAGTGCACATTTTGATCAAAAAGTGTTAGCCCACCTGCCACGACAAGGCGACCTCTGTAAGGTGGGAACCTACGCTGCACATACACCCAGAACTGGGACTAAGCCTACATATATACCTGGGGATGGTAGGATCCAGCATATATATATAAATGGCACATACAAAAAATATGGTGAAATCCTGTTCCATGCAAAACCCCCTCAAAAAAATAAGGGGTCACTCCCTCCATCTGGAAAAAAAAGTTCAATCTGCAGAGGTGACAAGCCTTTACTGTGAGACCTGTGAATCTGGAATAGTCTACCACAGGAGCTGGTTACAGTAGATACAGTAGATGGCTTTAAAGGCTTAGATAATTTCCTAGAACAAAAAAATATTAGGTCCTATGTGTAGAAATGTTTCCCTTCCCTTTCCCATTCCTTGGTTGAACATGGACATGTCTTTTTTTTTTTTTCAACCGTACTAACTGTAACTCTGGTGGCATATCTAAGACACCAGGGAGGCACAAAACAGCGAAATCTCCAACTCTTGGCCTCGCAACTATTCTATTGGGCAGAACTGAGACTCTAGTCCATATCAGCCCTCTATCTTAAACGAACTTTAAATACACAGGCAGACTTTCTGAGCAGAAAAGCCTTAAAGAGAATGTGTCACGAATTTTAATATTTTTATTTAATATTTATTTTTATAATATTTTTAAGTTT
Source organism: Rhinoderma darwinii (assembly GCF_050947455.1). Lineage (NCBI taxonomy): Eukaryota > Metazoa > Chordata > Amphibia > Anura > Rhinodermatidae > Rhinoderma > Rhinoderma darwinii. Next base: position 65,412,890 of record NC_134696.1, read on the forward strand.
TTTGCTGTAATTTGTTTTTTGTTTTTTTCTTCACGTGGTGGGATGTATTAATAATTTGACATGTTTTCCTATGTTGGCCACCAGAGGGAGCACTTCCCAGAATTACAGCAAGGTGAATAAGGTAAAGCAAACTGACTCACAGCTGCTGTAAATGTGGGAGGGAATCTCACCCCCCCCCCCCTCCCTATTTTTGGCTACAAGCCAGGAAATGTGTCTTCAAATTGCTAAGCATTGTCTGGCTCCCATTTTGGGAGTGATTGTACAATGCAGCTTGTAGACGCTATAGGATACACCAAAAGACTTAGGGTATGTTCACATGCTCGCTAAAAAAAACGTCTGAAAATACGGAGCTGTTTTCAAGGGGTAACAGCTCCTGATTTTCAGCAGTTTTTTAATCAAACTCGTGTTTTTCGCTGCATTTTCTACGCCCGTTTTTGGAGCTGTTTTTCTATAGATTCAATGAAAAACTGCTCCAAAAAACGGCTCAATAAGTGACATGCACTTCTTTTTCGCGGGCGTCTTTTTACGTGCCGTTTTTTTTAAATGAGGCGTAAGATAATGCCCCGTTGGAATAGAACACCGTATTTCAAATTGAAATAAACGTGCAGATGTTTGAAGGGCGTTCTGCTTCCGATTTTTCAGCCGTTTGTCGAGACGTTTACGGCCCGAAAATCGTCTGAAAGCACTACGTGTGCACATACTCTAAGAGTGATGAAAGTGAAGTGAATGACTTTTCAATTGACAGGTTCACACTGCGTGTATTTGACGTGGTTTTTTGGCGCATTTTACGTGCCAAAAACCGCATAAAAAAACGCTTGATTACGCTTTTCATTTACATAATTGGTAAACTGCGCTGTTACTATATACAACGCGCATTTTTACACACGCGTTTTTAAAAAACGCATTGTGTAAATAAAGGAGTGTCGAGTCAATTCCTTTGCACGTAAAACACGCCAAATGTTCCCATAGTCAATGGGAGTCCTAATTATGCATCAAAAAAAGCGTCAAATGCTTTACATCAATGGGAAAGCGAGCAGTTAGTTTTTTATGAAAGCGGTTTTGCGTAAAAAAGAACAGTGGGGGGTTGTGTGTGGCGCAGTTGCATGTTTGGCGGGATTTGTGTATGTGTGTGTGGGGGGAGGGAGGGGTGCTCGCCACTGATTCTTCAAAACAGCTGATAAGCGGCTATGAAGGATCAGCGGCGCCCGTGCATACTCCGCTTCACAAAATTAGGACATAGCTCTGCCACACACACACACAGTTCTACACACAGTTCTACACACATCCACTACACACACACCTTTTGCTACACACCTTTTGCTACACACCTTTTGCTACACACCTTTTGCTACACACCTTTTGCTACACACCTTTTGCTACACACATTTCTACACACACACACACACACACACACACACACACACACACACACACACACACACACACACACACCTCTGCCATACATACATACACACACACACACCTCTGCCATACACACAGTTACAGCAGGTGTGCGGGGGGCCGCGAGAGGGAGGGGGTTGTGAGGTTGGGGGGGCTGTGAGACAGACACCTTAGCTGCAGTGTGGCCAGTCTTCATAATGGCGCCGCTTTCCCCCTACAAACCAGCTTCTATGCTGGGTCGCTCTGAACTGCACCTGCAGTAAAAAAAAATCCTGATACTGTCCCTTTTTAAATTCCACAGAATGGTGTCTGAACCCAAAAATCTTCCTTCAGATCACCAGCATGTGGGGTGTTCCGGAAGTAGATCTATTTGCCAACCAGAGGCGCATCAAGGCTCAAAAATTCTATTCCCTGAACCTAAAAGAAAAATCCATAGGTGTAGATACGCAAGCTCACAAATGGACGTTCAGTCTAGCATACGCCTTCACTCCCATCCCCTTGTTTCCACGAGTTCTACAGAAACTGAGACCAGAGAAAATCGATCTCATTTTGATTGCTCTCCTATGGCCAAAAAGGGCCTGGTTTGGTCTCCTGAACAATCTGAAGATAACAAATCAGATTTTACCATCACTCCCGGATTTTCCCGGACCAATCCTACACTCAGATCCACAAATTTTTTTATTTAGCAGCTTGGCTTCTGAGGGCATGATACTAAAAGCCAAAGGGTTATCGGAGAGCGTCATAAAGGCCCTGCAAAAAAGTAGGAAAGAGGTCACGAATGCCATCTATGGGAAGGTCTGGAAGAAATTCTTAACTGGCCTGGTGATCCCTTTCCCGATGTTCATCATCCTAATATTGCACACATAGTGGACTTTCTGCAATCAGGCCTTGAGACAGGGCTATAACCTAGCACCCTAATAGTTCAAGTATCTTCCCTTAGTAATTTCTTTGATCAAGATCAGGCTTTTCATAGATCGATTGAAAGATTATTTTGTGGTAGTATCTAGATTATCTCAAAGACCTGTTTTTCTTCCTCCTTGGGCTTTAACCCCTTAACCCTTTCACGCCGCAGCCCTTTTTTCAGATTTTCATTTTTGTTTTTCCCTCCCCACCTTCCAAAGGCCAAAACGCCTTTATTTTTCCGTCGATATAGTACTATGAGGGCTTGATTTTGTAGTTTTTCGTAGCACCATTTATTTTGCCGTATAATGTACTAGGAAACGGGGAAAAAATTATTTGTGGTGTAGAAAATGAGAAAAACAGCGATTCCGCCATGGTTTTTTGCGCGCCATTTTTACGGAATTCACTGTACAATTAAAGCAACATGTTAATTTTATTCTATGGGTCAATACGATTACGGCGATACCAAATATGTGTAGTTTTTTCCATATTTTACTACTTTTACAAGTAAAAACCTAAGTGTAAAAAAGAAAATGTATTTTGTTTTGCCAAATTCCGAGAGCCGTAACTTCTTTATTTTTCCGTCGATTAAGTTGTATAAGGGCTTATTTTTTTGCTGGATAAGCTGTAGTTTTTAATAATACCATTTTGGTGTAAATGTGACGGTTTGATCACTTTTTATTTAATTTTTTGTGGGAGATTAGGTGACCAAAAAATAGAGATTCTGGCGTTTACAATTTTTTTTGTTTTTACGGCGTTCACCGTGCGGGTTAAATAATGATATATTGTGATAGTTCAGACTTTTACGGACGCGACGATACCAATTATGTTTATTTATTTAATTTTTTACTATGCTCTAGGGGGAAAATGGGAAAAGGGGGATTTTTTGAACTTTTAATATATTTTTTTTTACACAAAAAAAAAAACTTCAACTCATTTTTACATTTTTTATTAGTCCCCCTAGGGGACTTCAACCAGCGATCGTTAGATCGCTTGCACGATATACTGCAATACTAATGTATTGCAGTATATCGTGATTCTGACAGTCTCCTATGAAGCCCTGCCGGAGGCAGAGCTTCATAGGAGTACCAAGATGGCGGACCTGGGGGACTTCGTCAGACCCCCGATCTCGCCGCGGGGGGGCCGTTGAGACGTTACAGGGGGTCGCCCCCCTGTTTTTAGTAATTTAAATGCCGCGATCTCTATTGAACGCGGCATTTAACGGGTTAAACAAGCGGGATCGCGCTAAAGCGCGATCCCGCTCATAACCCGGACGTGTCGGCTGTAACACACAGCCGACACACTCGCTCTATGGAGTGGACTCAGCCCGTGAGCCCGCTCCATATTCCCCCACTCGGCGTGCGCCGTATATATACGGCGGATGTCGGGAAGGGGTTAAGGACACAGCCTTGTTTTCGCCTTAAAGGGAACCTGTCACCAGCATTTTAGCTATAAAGCCAGCAATACCTGGTGAAAGTGGGTGAAATATCATGGTCATCTAAGCTATAAATATGTTCTAAGTAAGCTCTGTAGCTTTAGTATTCCGTTTTTCAGTGGTCCCACGCCGTATGCAAATGAGCAGAAAAGAGTAAAATCTTCATCTGAAAAGAGTTAGATTTTCATTCCTTCAGCATCTCAGAGTGGACTCCACCTCCTTCTTTTTGATTGACAGCTCCTTAGCCAGTCAGGGCTGGACAGGTGGCAACGGTGGGCGGGGTTAAGAAGCTGCATCCCAGAGGGAAAAATAATTACCATAAAAGGCGGGAAAAGTTTAAACGACGATATTTACAGAGGAGGACTTCAGGAAAGAAGAGAACAGGAACGAACTCTGGACAGCTGCGGCCATTGAGGGGTCAGGCGAGTTTAACAGGTAAGATGTTGATGACAGGATCCCTTTAAGGCTCAGAGCCCATTTTTCAAATCTGACATATTTTACTTTATGTGGTAATAACGTCGGAATGCTTAAACCTATCCAAGCGATTCTGAGAATGTTTTCTCGTGACACATTGGTCTTTATGTTAGTGGTAAAATTTGGATGATATATTCAGTGTTTATTGGTGAAAAATTGCAAAATTTAGAGAATTTATAAAAAATAGCATTTTTCAGAATTTAAATGCATCTGCTTGTAAAACAGACAGTTATACCACCCAAAATAGTTACTAGTTCACATTTCCCATATGTCTACTTTAGATTGGCATCGTTTTTTGAACATTCTTTTATTTTTCTTTGACGTTACAAGGCTTAGAACATAAACCGCAATTTCTCATATTTTAAAGAAAATGTCAAAAGCCTTTTTTTTAAGGTACCTCTTCAGTTCCGAAGTGGCTTTGAGGGGCCTATGTATTAGAAACCCCCATAAAACACCCCATTTTGAAAACTAGACCCTCAAAGTATTCAAAACAGCATTTAGAAAGTTTATTTAACCCTTCAGGCATTTCACAGAAATTAAAGCAAAGTAGAGGTGAAATTTGCAAATTTAATGTAATTTTTCTTGCTGAATTTCAATTGTATTCAATTTTTTCTGTAAGGTATGTGTGCACACACACTAATTACGTCGACGTAATTAGTGTGTGTGCACATACCCTAACACAGAAGGTTTTATCAGAGAAACACTACTAAATATGTATTGTCCAGATTTTGCAGTTTTTAGAAATGTCCCACATGTGGCTCTAGTGTGCTCGTGGACTAAAACACAAGCCCCAGAAGCAAAGAAGCACCTAGTTCATTTTGAGGCCTCTTTTTTTTTTATTAGAATATATTTTAGGCAGCATGCCAGGTTTGAAGAGGTGTTGAGGTGCCAAAGCAGTAGAAATCCCACAAAAGTGACCCCATTTCGGAAACTACACCCCTCAAGGAATTAATTTATTGTTACCATTTTGACCGCACAGTTTTGTCACAGCACCTATTTGAATTGGGCTGTGAAATTAAAAAAATGTAATTTTTTTTCCCAATAGGATGTCATTTTTGATAAAAATTTATTTTCACAGGGAACAAAATACCCCATTTTGTGGCCCAATTTGTCCTGAGTGCAGCAATACCCCATTTGTGGCGATAAACTGCCGTTTGAGCCCATGGGAGGCCTCAGAAGGGAAGCAGCGCTGTGTGTTCTTTGCAGTGCAGATTTTGCTGGATTGGTTTTCGGGTGCCATATCGCATTTGCAGAGCCCCAGAGGTATCAAAGCAATGGAAACCCACCAGAAGTGACCCCATTTTGGAAACTACACGCCTCAAGGAATTCATTTATTGGTGTTGTGACCATTTTGACCCCATAGTTTTTTCACATAGCTTATTTGAATTGGGCTGGGAATTCAAACAAAATTAATTTTTTCCAATAATTTGTCGTTTTGGCTGAAAATGTCTTATTTTCACAAGAAATAAAATACCCCATTTTGTTGCCCAATTTGTCCTGAGTGCGGCAATGCCCAATTTGTGGTGATAAACTGAGGTTTGGGCCCATGGGAGGGCTCAGAAGGAAAGGACCACCATTTGGCCTACTGGGGATTTTCTGGTGCTAAGTCATGTATGCAGAAGCCCCTGAGGTACCAGTACAGTTGAAACCCCCAAGAAGTGACCCGGTTTTAAAAACGACACCCCTTAAGCATTCATCTAGAGGTGTAGCGAGCATTTTTACTGGAGACATACACCCCATAAACTGTAATGTGTGTTCTCACGGGTATGGCAATACCCTCAATGTGGCTGTTATCAGCTGCCTGGGCACACGGCAGGGCTCAGAAGGGAAAGATGAGGGGGATAAGATGTGCGGAGTGCATCAGGGTAAGTAAGACTGGGGTAGATTAAAAATCAAGGGATGTAGGATACATTTTGAAGCACTCTTTCATACGGAGCCTTAGTTTTTCGGGACACGTGTCACATTGATATATTGTGTCCTCCCTTATCCCCCTCTTATAACAGACTTTGTACCTCTTTTGACTTTTTCCTTTCTTGCCAGTTTGGGGAACTTCTCCTGGAAAGTGTTGCCCTGGTACGATGCGTGTGGCCCCGCTTCCAGAAGTACTGGGTGCCCCCCCCCTTCTTGGTCCCTAAAAATTAGTTTCTTGATAATCACCTCTTGAAATTCCAGGAAAGTTCCCCTCTGGCCTGCACATCGACGTAGCACGTACACATCGTACAATGCCATCTGTATGATGTGCACGGCCAGCTTCTTATACCACACCGCATGGCGCTGTAGGGCTTCAGGGCTTGATCTGACAAGTCCACCCCTCCCATGTACCTATTGTAGTCCAGGATGCAGTCTGGTTTGGGGGTGTCCTGTACAGGTACATGGGTACTGGTGTGGGCATGTATTGTCAATACAAGGACATCTCTCTTGTACTTGACACACTATGTTGCTGCTAGATTGTGCCCTGCTCTCACCCCTTCTGAGTGTTTGCACAAGCATAGTTTTAGGGAGGCCTCTCAGATTTCTTCTAGCAGTGCCGCATGCCGCAGGACTTCTGGAAGCGAGGCAGTTGAAGAGTGGGACGCTGGTATAAAAATTATCCAGGTAGAGTTGGTAACCCTGGGCCAGCAGTGGGTGCACCAAATCCCACACAATTTTTGCATTAACTCCCAGTAAGGGGGGGGGGGCATTCTGGAGGCTGAGCACTGGTGTCCTTCCCCTCATATATCCTAAATTTGTAGGTATACCCTGATGCACTCTCGCACAGCTTATACATCTTCACACCATACCTTGCCCTCCTACCCGGCAGGTACTGGCGGAATTGAAGCCTCCCTTTAAAATGTACCAAGGACTCATCAATAGAAATACACGTCTTTAGAAAACCGGGCACTGAAATGGTCTAATAGGGGTCTCCGTTTTATACAAACGGTCAAAACTGGGGTCATCTTGGAGTAGGCAATGCTCATTAGGAGAAGCGAAGTATTACCTCTTTATTTTTTTTATTTTTTTATTTATTTTTTTAGGTTCCAGTCCAGTTCTGAAGTTGCTTTGAGGGGCCTATATATTAGACACCCATCAAACACCCCATTTTAGAAACTAGACCCCTCAAAGTATTCACAACAGCATTTAGAAAGTTTATGAACTCTTTAGGTGTTTCACAGGAATTTAGAGCAAAGTAGAGGTAAAATTTACATTTATTTTTGTTCGAAAATCCTTTTTATAGCATTTTTTTCTATAACACAAAAGGTTTTACCAGAGAAATGTAACTTAATACTTATTGCCCAGATTCTGCAGTTTAGAGAAATATCCCACATGTGGCCCTAGTGCGGTAATGGACTGAAGCACCGGCCTCCGAAGCAAAGGAGCACCTAGTGGATTTTGAGGCCTCTTTTTTTTTTTTTATTAGGCACCATGTCCGGTTTGAAGAGGTCTTGTGGTGCCAAAACAGTGGAAACCCCCCAAAAGTGACCCCGTTTTGTAAACTAGACCCCTTGAGGAATTCATTGTAGTTTTCTTGGGGTGCATGCGACTTTTTGGTCAGTTTTTATTCTATTTTTAAGTGGCTTGGTGATTAAAAAACAGCAATTCTACTATTGTTTTTTATTCAATTTTTTTTACAGCGTTCACCGTGCGCTATAAATGACATATTCACTTTATTCTGTGGGGCGATGCGATTACGGCGATACCAGATGTTTATAGTTTTTGTATGTCTTATGGCGCTTGCACAATAAAATACGTTTTGTAAAAAATCATTCACTTTTTGTGTTACCATATTCTAAGAGCCAGAACTTTTTTTATTTTTCCATCAAGAAAGCCGTGCCAGGACTTATTTTTTGCGTAACGAACTGTAGTTTCAATCATTACCATTTTTAGGTACATGCGACTTTTTGATCTCTTTTTATTCCATTTTTTGGGAGGTGAAGTGACCAAACAATTGTGATTGTGGTACGGTTTATTATTTTCTTTTACGACGTTCACCGTGCGGGATAAATAACGAAATAATTTTGTAGTTCAGGCCGTTATGTACGCAGCGATACCAATTATGTATAGTTTATTTGTTTATCTATTTTTATTAATAATAAAGGACTGATCGGGGAAAAATGGGGATTTTTACTTTTATTACTTTTAAAACTTTTATTTTCTTATTTTTACACATCTTTTTTTTACTTTGTCCCACTAGGGGACTTGAGGGCAGGAGGCCCTGATCGCTATACTAATACACTGCACTACATGCGTAGTGCAGTGTATTAGAGCTGTCAGCTACTCACTGACAGCAAGCATAGTGGGTCCTGACTTCGTCAGGACCCACTAGGCTTCCGTCGATGGCATAGCCGGACACCATTGTTTGCTGTCCGGTTGCCATAGTAACCATCGCCGGCCGCTATCGTGTAGCAGGCCGGCGATGGTAGCTTACAACTAAAAAGCCGCGATCTCTATTGAACGTGGCTTTTAAGGGGTTAATCTGCGGGGACACAGCGATCGGTCCCTGCTGTAGGAGCTGCGGCAGCTGCTGTACGAGACAACAGCTGTCACAGCTCCTGTATGTGTCGGGAGGACGGCCGAAACGGCCATTACTCCCGAGACGTACTATTCGGTCATAGAGCGCGAACGATGGAGCTACGATGACCTAATAGTACGTCCAGGAGCGAGAAGGGGTTAAACGTAGTGTTGAGAGATTTGACGTTATCTCCCTTTGAACCTATATCTGCCTGTAAATCATCTCTTGCAAGGCAGCTTTTTTCTTTAGCTATAACCACAGCTAGAAGGGTAGGAGAAATTCAGGCCCTCACTATTGGTGATAATTTGCTTAGAATTCAAGATAATAAGCTTATTTTATATCCAGATCCCACCTTCTTTCCCAAGTTCGTGTCAAACTTCTACATGTCCCAAGATGTAGTACTTCCTTTATTTTGTAAAAATCCAACAAACAAGAAGGAAGAAGAGTTCCACACACTAGACGTACGCAGGATTATCCTACAATACATAGAAACCACAAACTCCTCGAGGAAAGATCCTAATGTTTTCATTGAATTTAATAGTCCTAATAAGGGAAATAAGGTGGCAAAAAAATATATAGGCAAAGTGGATAAAAAAAGGCAATCTGTACATCCTATTAAAATCTTCACGTCTCCTCCAGAACATCTTTAGGCCCACTCTACACTCTGTCGGTATCCTGGGCAGAAAGAGCTGATGCGTCTACTGAACAGATCTGCAAAGCGGCAACCTGGTCATCCGTTCACACTTTTACAGAACGTTACGGACTAAATCTGCTTTTCAATGAGGACCTCTCCTTTCGGTAGGAAAGTTCTCCAAGCTGTAGTATACAACCCCCCCCCCCCTTCTCCAACCACTTACCGGTAATTCGGTATGTAGTAAACCCTCCATGACAGCACCCGTATATCCCCCCCCCCCTTAATCGTTATTTAAGGATTATTTACACATATTTCTGATGAGTAATACAAAAATCAAGAGAGCAGCACTATAATGTCCAATATATGGGTGCACGCCTCAGGGCTCCAACCTCCATCCCTCCCAGACAATTCAATGAATTAGGCAGCACTCCAAGCGTTTTTAAAGTGAAGTAAAACGTGTTTTATTCACCCATTGATATGCAACGTTTCAACCCCAGCATCGGCTTCTCTCTCGCATATCAATGGGTGAATAAAACACTTTTTATTTCACTTTAAAGAAGTTGTTTTGCCTAATTCGTTGAATTGTATGATGAGTAATAGATATGTAAACGTAGCAGTGGATATACACTGAGGAGGAATGGTGTGGAGGGGCTATTTAACTGTCCATATTAGAGGTGGGGTCCTGCCTCCTATGGTGCTGTCATGGAAGGTTTACCAGAAACTGAATTACCAGTAAGTCTAATTCTGTTTTCCTTGTTGTCAGTCTACTGGCCTCTTTCTTGCCTTCATTTTCACTGTCCTCTTCGGTTTCACCTCTCCATGTTGGCAGGATATTTCCAGTCCTGAAGTTAGGTCTGGTGCCTCCTCTCCCACTAGAGAGATTCTGTCTGACGGTGAATTGTCTGATTTTCGATACTGATTCAGTCAATAAGGGTCCTACCCCTTTTCCCACCTCGATGGAGGTTCTAATTAAAGCTCCAGACTAAGGCATTTAGCGCCGAACGCACATTGGCGTGGATTCTCCCAGTGTTATTACTTCTGAATTTGTTTCCGGGGGTGGAGAATGAGTTAGATGTTACAGCTTTGCTCTAAGCGGCACAACCAAATGTTAACCGCTCGAACTGACAGATCTCCAATGGGGGAAGAATAGGAAATTGCCGGTGTGAGAAACTAGAAGGACCGGACTCACCACCTTGTCCGCTGGAGGGCTGGACTGGACTGTTGGACTTTTGGAAGGACGGAATTTGGTGCCTTTCTGCTGAACGTCTTGCTGAGCCTGTTGGGATCGATGAGCTGCGGTCCCGTGGATTGGTGGAGCCCCGCTGAACTCACTGCTAGATCTGCTCGGCGTGAGGTCTGGCTACAGCGATCAGCTGTTTACTGACAAGGAGGCTCGGCTCCCGAAGACACGTGTCTCGGCGTCCCTGAAGGGAATTCACTAGCAGTTGTGCTGTGCCGTACTGTGCTGTGTTGTGCTCCGCTTCACTCCGCTAGGACCAATTCAAAAAAAGCTGGTAGTCTGTTTCAGAACCTAAGTGACTTTAACCCACACTCTGTCCGTGTCTAATTGTGTCGAACTGTGCTTAATTGTGCCTTACTGAGCTTAATTATGTTTGTTGGAAGGCGTGGAGTTTACTGTGGTTGGAGCTGGGTTATCTGAGAGGATCTCTGCCTTTTTCGCTCGATTTTCTTGGCAAGGGTTTGAGACTAAAATTGACTGCTGCAGTGGTTGTTTCAGAGAGGTCTTCTGCCCCTTTATCTTATTTTTGTACGTCCTATAAAGTGGAGAGTACTAAAAAATACCAAAAGGTCAGTCAAAGGATAGTCAAGCTGACTAAATGTAAGGGTAGAACTGCCCCTAGGAAGCTGACAGACTATTTTGCTAGCCAAGCACTTTCTCAGGAAGCCGATTCAGTGGCAATAACTTCTGGTGTCTTGCAAGATGGGGTGAGCCAGCCCGCAAGTATGCCTGTACGAAAACTAACACAAGAGGAACTTCCATCTGAAGATGGGGCTTCTGGTTCCCCCTTAACATCAAATGGGGACAGGGCTTCATGTGGGGATACCTTTTCCCCTTTGGTTTCTCCAGCAGCTAAAAGCACTGCTCGTAAAAAATCAACAAGGGTGGATGAATTTATGTTGCCACAATCAATAACAGACGAACCTTACAATATTAACCAGTTTCCCTCCTCTGATGCCCCCATCACTGTGGATACGCTAAAAGGAATGCTAATCTTGCTACAAAAGGGCATAGATAAAAGTGTGTCATCCTTGGTCCGTAAACTACAGTCTAACCTTAATGCACTGGGCGAGCGTACTGACCACTTAGAACGTAAGATGGGAGACTTTACAATCGCCCATAATGAATTGGTGGATGCCCACAACGCCTTGGAAAATTAGGTTGTCTGGCTCAAGCATAAAGTTACGGCTGCTGAGGACCGATCAAGGCGTAACAATATTAAAATCCGAGGTATAGCAGAGGAGGTATCTACTACTGAATTGGCTCCCTATCTGCGAAAACTATTTCTTGCGATATCGTCGCTCTCAGAGCTGGATCTGACAGTAGATCGGGCTCATAGGCTACCAAAATCTAAAGCAGCACCAGAAAAGGCGTCCCGAGACACGTTGGTTAAAATGCACTTCTTCCATATTAAAGAGAGATTGATGTTTGAGACCAGAAAAACAGGTTCGCTCCCGCCTCCCTTTATAAATATTTTTCTATTCCTGGACATCTCAGCTGCCACTCTTCAAGCCCGTAGAGAATTTTTCCAAGTTACAAAAAGTTTGCGTGATATGGGCATCAAGTACAAATGGAGCTTTCCGACAAAATTGTTGATAACCTATAATGGGACATTTGTTACTGCTACCTCTGGAGGAAGGGCTAGCACTGTTACAAAAATGGAACATTCCTCTACCTGGTACTGTTCATAGAGTTGGGAAGATTAATATACCTTCCATACTTCCTCTAGATTGGAAGTCAGTGAGCACTCGGCATCACCTGACCTGATACGTTTTGTATATGTTGTTTTCTAGCCAAAGCTAGTGTGGTGTCGATACATCCTTTATTTGGTTAACTTAATTTTGATATTACTAACTGAGCAATTTTTCTTTTTATTAAATTTTTCTCTTCCCCCAAGAGAATGCAGTTCGGAACTTGCACTATGATTGTTCTCAAATTATTCTTATTTTTTTCTTCACTTTTCTTTCTTTTCTGTTTCTCTAGCATGTACTCTCTTGTACATAACTTATCTATATAAATGGGCAATTTTGAATCTATTTTATCTGAAAAATATGTTAATTAAGGTTTTTCTTAGAAAGAAGGGTCCCGATGTTAGAACTTTAGGGTCTAGTTGGGATTTTCGGGCGCTCATCTGTACTTGTTTTTTAACCTGTAGGAATGGTATTAAAATTTTCTTCAATTAATGTCAGGGGACTTAACCGTCCTTATAAAAGAAGCCTGTTTTGGCGTGAAGCTAAGGTTCTAAAATGCGACGTTTTACTGGTGCAAGAAACCCACTTCCAGGTGGAGAAAACCCCAAAATTTTCAAATACATTTTTCCCACATATCTTCACCTCTTCATGTTTGGCTAAACGTAAGGGGGTTATGATTGCTATTAGAAACTCAGTCGTCTTCACTTTTAAATCCCTTATAAGCGATCCCCAAGGAAGATATCTGGGAGTAGTATGTGAAATTAATAATATATTGTATACTATCTTTAACGTATACTTTCCCAATAAATGCCAACACCATTATTTGGTCTCTATATTATCAAAAATTAAAGCCTTTAGACAGGGCATGCTGGTTGTAGGTGGAGACTTTAATATGATCATTGACCCAGATATAGATTGTACTACTAAAAACAGACGGGCCTTTTCCTTTGCATCGATTATGGCAGAGGAAGGTTTGTTTGATGTATGGAGATGTCAACATGGGGGGGGGGAGAGGGATTACACCTTTTTTTTTCTCCCCCACATGGTTCCTACTTCAGGATTGATCTGTTTCTGGTAAACAACAGGGCACTTTTACAATCACAAGTTTCGGAAATCTGACAAACCTGCTCCGATCACGCACCAATCTCGCTTTATATGGAGGAAAAAATGTCACTCCCATCCGTCACAATGGCGCTTAAATTATTACATACTTCACCACCCTGATTATGCTACGAAATTGCCTAAAGAATTGTCCCTTTTCTTTGATGAAAATGTGGGTTCAGTTCCTTGCCTTTTTACTGTGTGGAATGTGCATAAAGCATTTGAGAGGGCTGCTGATTAAAGCTTGCTCTCAGGCTAAAAGGAAAAGGGAAAACGAGATTTTTAACATTACTAAGCAGACAACAGCCATAAATGTTAAAAATAAAGCTACACCTACACCGGCATACTCTTCTGAACTGAGGTCCTTGCGTTTGTCATTGCAGTCATTGCTTGCAACCCAACACGACATTTATCTTAAACGTATGCAAATGACTACTTACGTACATAATAATAGAGCGGGCGCTTTTTTGGCTAAAAAATAAAACCGTTTACCCCACGGTCCCGTATTACTCACCTTATTGACAATCAGGGCAATAAAATAATAGATCCTAGGCTTATAGCTGATCATTTTCAAACTTACTATAACACTCTCTATAACCTACATCTGGATGATAATACCGATCAGCCTTCACAGTCGGAAATTGCGGATTTCCTTCTTTCAGTTCCACTGCCTCAGGCTTCTCAGTCTTAACTCGCAGGTATATCGGCTCCCTTTTCTGAACTCGAGGTACTTAAAGCAATATCATCGCTTAAACTTCACAAAGCTCCAGGTCCGGATGGATATACGAATAATTACTATAGAGAGTATTCACAGATTTTAGCTCCACAGTTAGTGCAGATATTTAACAAAGCAGCACAGGAGGGTGCTTTTCCTATGGAAATGCTTTTGGCCACGGTAGTTACCCTCCCCAAGCAAGATAAGGACCCAACATCAGCCTGCTAATTTCAAACCATTTTCCCTTTTAAATACAGACATTAAAATATATGCAAAAATGCTTTCCAAAAGATTTGTATCATATTATCCCCCAACTGATTAACCCTGACCAAGTTGGGTTTCTGGCGGGACGTCAGGTCTCTGATGTAACTCGGCGGTTCATGAACCTGATCCAGTGCGCGGAGACCTCTCGAACGCCTTCTCTGCTTCTTTCCTTAGATGCGGAGAAGGCGTTCGATAGAGTACATTGGGGTTACCTGCCTCAACTTTTTGAACATTTTGGCCTTAAGAGCAGTATAAAATCGTCAATATTGGCATTATATTCGTTCCCCTCGGCAAGAGTTCTTTCCGCTGGGTTTCTCTCTGATCCTTTTTTAATAAGGAACGGCACACGTCAAGGTTGCCCACTCTCCCCAATCGTGTTTGCCCTAGCAATGGAACCCTTAGCAGAAACAATACGACTTAACATAAAAATCCAGGGCATAAAAGTGGGAACTAAAGTCCATAAAGTCGGTCTCTATGCTGACGACGTGCTTTTGGTGGTTTCTGATCCTATTGATTCTCTACTGGCTACTCAAGACACGCTTTCTAAATTTAGTAAAATTTCATATTACAAAGTTAACTCGAGCAAGTCTAAAATGATGGGTATAGGATTAGATCAGGCTATGAGGACCTTTTTAATTGCACGCTTCCCTTTTGAGTGGAGTGAAGAGAGCATTACATATCTAGGTACGTTTATCACAAGTTCAAGCTCGACATTATTTATAAAGAACTACCCTTCGCTTTTGCTTAAGGTATCAAAACTAGCGGACAGCTTTTCTAAACTAATGATCTCTTGGGCTGGGAAAATTGCTATTGTTAAGATGATTTTGCCCATAATACTATATGTATTCCGTACAGTAACTATTCCACTTCCCATTAAATATCTCTCGAAACTCTAAAAGTTGCCTACGGATTTCATATTGGCTGGTAGAAAACCTAGGATTCGGTTCTCTACCATATCTCGTCCTTGGTCCTCAGGGGAGATGGGAGTACCTGATATTAGGCGATACTTTCACTCTACCTTTCTTAGTCAGATGTATCATTGGTGGGGTAGGCATAATGAACTCAAATGGGTAGAAACTGAGAGGGCCACCTTGGGGGCTCATCTTATTTCTCTTTTGTCATTAGATAGTTCTAAATGCCCGCATAGGAACATAAACATGCTTTCTATTGTTGCCTCTATAGCTTCCTAGAAATATTTGATCTTACATACTCCTACGTCTGATTGTCACCCCCTCCAGCTACTACCCCTTCGGTATCTTTCTTCCTTTACACCGGAATTAAATGTACTAAAATGGGAGGCAGCTGGGATTGAGATGATCGGTTCTCTCTATGAACCAAAAGGAATGTTGCCCTTTAACATATTGGTTGAAAAATATGGTATACCTACTCATGATCTGTACAAATATTTTCAGATTCGTCATATCTTAAACAGTAGGAACCTGGATGGGCGACTATTTCCGAAAAGTGCATTTGTGGCTTTCAACTCTGCTGCGCCTAAAATTAAGTGCATTTCATGGTTTTATTCTACCATTTCTAAATTTCAGACATTAAGTAAACCAGGGTATTTGCTTAAATGGGAGGCGGAATTGAATGTGGTTATCACCTTAGCAGAATGACACCAGGCGATGAATTGGGCCCCTAAGATCTTAGGGGTGAGTCATAGAGAAATAGCACATAAAATACTGCTTAGATGGTATAGAACTCCAATGTTGTTGACTAAATTCAATCCTTCTTACTCTCCCCTTTGCTGGAGGAACTGTGGCATGTTAGGCGACTATATGCATGTTTCTTGGAATTGCCCATTAGTTTTTAGGTTTTGGAAAGATACCTTTGTATTTTTGTCAACCATCCTACATTATATAATTTGCCCTTCCCCTGCATTGGCGCTGTGTTTTGTTGGTCTTGCTGACATTCCTAGTCACCTTAGGTGCATAACCGGACATGTCATCCTTGCAGCTAGATTGTTGATAGCTAGGACTTGGAAATCTTCAGACCCTCTTACTATCACTGAGTTATACAATCTTGTTCAATTTGATTATACTATGGAAAAAATGGTAGCGGTCCGTTCCAACTCATATAGAAAATTTTTTAGTAACTGGACGTTATGGTCAGACTATAATACTTCAAGAACATTTCCTTCATAGGTTCTAGATATTGGAAGCCCTTCCAATTGATTGGTGCAAGGACATTAGGATACAGCTGTAAAGATTTAATAATATTATGTAATGTACCTATAGTATATTACAAAGATAAAGTCCCACAATGTCATTTATAAAGTTTCTATTTAGCAAAACTGTACTCGGGGAAAACCGTAACTGCCTATTTTGTATTCTCTTTTCTTTCTTCATTTTCTTCCTTTTCTTTATCTTTCTCTTAACCCCTTAAGGACACGGCCAATTTTGGCCTTGAGGACAGAGCAATTTTTTTTACATTTCCCTCTTTGCATCCCTACGCTCATAACTCTATTTTTTGTACGACGTAGTTGTATGAGACTTTGTTTTTTGCGGTACGAGTTGTACTTTATGTAGGTACCATTTTTTGGTACAAATACATTATCGTTTAATTTCTAGAAATTTTTTATTTTGCCGAAAATTAAAAAAGCAGTTCCGCTGCAGTTTTAATATTTTTATTTTTTTTACACCATACACCAATCATCATAAATAATGTTATACATTTGTTTGTACAGGTTGTTTCGGTCGTGGCGATACCAAATATGTCTATATTATTTCATGTTTGGGACTTATATTTTAAAAAGTTTATTTATTATAAAAAATGTGTGTTTCTGCGTATTTTTTTTACTTTTTATTTATTTATCATTATTTTTTTTTTTTACATTCATTTAACTTTTTTTTTTAATCTCATAAAGGGATTTATCATTTTGATTTTGTAACTGTAATGTACTGGCAAAGATCTATATTCCAGTACATTAGCCTGTGTACTGATTGTACACAGGCAGTTGTTAGGGCATACCTCCAGTATGCCCTAACAACAGGAAATATGTTCAGACAGCCCTGGGGTCCTTCAATGGACCCTGGGCTGTCTGCCCATATGAGTTGTGGGCTTTGATCGCGTCACAGTTATTTTCTATGACGCGATCAATGTGCGGTCCCCCCTCTTTGAACGCCTTGATCAGCTTTCATTGCGGCGTTCAAAGGGTTAGCGGCGGAGAGAAGAGGTTTCTCTCCTCTCCGCTGTCAGAACGGGGCCGTGGCTGTGTATTACAGCCGTTGCCCCGCTCTCGATCGCGCGCACAGACGCGCATAGACGGCTGTCACACAGGACGAGTATGCTCGTCCTAATGCGCGAAGTGCTTGCCGCTCAGGACGAGCATACTCGTCCTGTGTCGGCAACCAGTTAAATGTTTTTATTGTATTTGTCCGAAGAGTGGAAAAGACAAATGAATAATTATTTATATCTATCATAAGATATGGATGTAAAAAAAAAACCTGTCCCTGTTTTTGTTTATGACTGAAAAATAATAATAAATATTTAAATGTAAAAAAATTACTTCTGAATTCGTAACGGGTACGTTATGTCTCCTTGCATTCATTCAATTTAAGATTTGTTTTTGCTCTTATTCGTGCACTGACTATCTTTGTGCTGTATAACCATCCATTTATGCCACTTGGAACTTATATACTACTTATCATGCGCAAGTCTGTTCAGTAATGGGGTCTCATGTAACTATTTGTCCAGCGAGTTGTCGTTTTTTTCTCTGTAGGTTTGTGGATTCTTTTTAATTGTATTGTAACTTAGCCTTTACTGGTCATTTCAATAACGATTTTTTTTTTATCCTTTTTTTGTTTTTGGTAGCATCAATTCTTTGTAGGTTGATGCATTTTGGATTTAACCCTAGGATTATCCCATATAGGAAATGTAAGACAATCACTTGCATTTGGGCTATTGGATTCTTGCTGTTTTTTGATCTGTTGACTAATTAGTGCTGTCCGTGACACACTTCAGGTCTCCTTCGCTGAAACTGCTTTTGAGGCCTCTGGCTATGCCCTTCGCCCCAATTTTTGCATCTGTCTGGGTAAGCAGAGCAGTCATTAAATAGGCACTCAAACTCTGTCATGACCTGCCCTCAGGTCCTCGAGAGGAACTAGCTGATCTGTCTCACCTAATCTCCAATGTGTCCAAGTATATCTGTGAAGATGCCCTTGACGCTGCCCGCCTGGTTGTGCGGACCTCTACTTCCTCTGTCGCTATTCACAGGTCTACCTGGCTCAAGGCTTGGTCATATGATTCAGCCTCCAAGCGCTCCCTGACTGATCTTCCCTTTACAGGGTCCCGTCTTTGTGCCTAGGTTGGACGAGATACTCTCAGAACCCACGGGAGGCAAAGGCACCCATCTTTCTTAAAATAGGCCTAAGCGCACAACTCTGGCCAAAAAGGCGGGTCCGCGTTTTTGTTTTTCCGAGCTTTCTCCAACACCATGTTCTCCAGGCCTCAGCAAGATCAGAAGGCCAAACCTTACTTCAATACACGGCCCTCCTGGCGTCCCCAACCTCCACCTGTAAAGGTTGGAACCGGCAAGGCTACTTCCACCTGAAGGTGCGCCCAACTCTATTTACTTTGGGAGGGGGGCAGGCTTCTGCACTTCAAGGACGTCTGGCTTTCTCACATTTCAGATGCCTGGGTTCAGGAGGTAGTATCTTCGGGGCACAGAATTGAATTTGCCAGCCTCCCTAGAGTGTTTTTTTGCTGTTCCACAATGCCCCTCCAGGGGGCACCCTTTTTTTCAGGCAATCGGCTCTCTGCGTCTTCAGAACCCAAAGGTTCCGAGGCTTTTATTCCAACCTTTTTGCTTTCCCCAAAAGACTGTTCAGTTCGGCCCATCCTGGATCTCCAGTGTTTCAGCGCGCGTGTTCGGGTCCCTCATTTTAGATGAATTTCTCAGATTGGTCATCTCTTCCACGGAACAGGGGGAGTTTCTTTCTTCTGTGTACATCAAGGAGGCGTATCTGCATTTCCCACCAGCACTTCCTGCACTTTGCGGTACTGTCTCGTCATTACCAATTCATGGCCCTTCTTTTCGGCCTGGCCACAGCCCCAAGAGTATTTACGAAGGTTTTCCCTGTCGTGAGGGCACTCCTCCGCACCAGGGAGATGTTGGTCACAATGTACCTGGACGTCCTTCTGATCAAGTCTCCCTCCAAGGAGGATAATGAAATGGCTCTCCAGATCAGTTGTTTCGGTTTGATAATCAACTTGTCCAAGTCTTTCCTATCTCTGGCCCAGCAGATCTTTTTTGGGGGTTGCCTTCGACACCCGCTCGCCGAAGGTTTCCCTTCCTCCATAGTGTCTCTTCATTCTTCATGACAGGATCTGATCTTTACAGAGGGCTTTGCCTACCTCACTCCGCCTCTGCATGCGGGTCTCTGGGACTAAGGTGGCCTCAATCGAGTCTATTCCATTTGCGCAGTTCCACACGTGCCCTCTACAGTGGGCGATCCTCTCCTGGTGGGACACATCCTTGTAATCGCTGGATCTGAAGTTCCTCCTTCCCCTCTCAGGCACTTGCTTCAGTGGTGGATCACTTCTCTGGTCGTACCTTTGGGGTACTCCTTCCTCCCACTGAACTGGCTGATCCTCTCCAAGGATGCCAGCCTCAAGGGATAGGGAGGCACCTTTCGGAAACTCACTGCTCAGGGGCTGTGGTCTCCACAGGAGGCTTCCCTTCCCATCAATCTCCTGGAATTGAGAACCATTTTTCTGTGCCTCCTGCACTGGACTTTCTCTGTCAAGGAATTACTATTTGATCAATTACCCAGAGTGCATGTTTATGGAATTGTTATTCAAGCAATTCTCCAAAGGCAGCTGGAGACTGGCTCAATCAGATATCTCAAGTCAGTCACCACTCTGGTCGGCAGAGTCTAAGGCTACTCTATGGTCTTCACCAGAGCCCACCGCAATGCAAGTTAGATTTGGCTGCATAGAACCCAGGTTGCTTTTTACAGAATACGGTGTTGGGCAGGAGGTGCAATGCAGGCAATTCCAGAACTGATAACCAGACAAGCCACAGGGGTAATCAGAAAGCAGGGTTCGCATCCAGGAGATACTAGAAGTCCAAATTGCAAAACAGAGTACCAGGACATGCAGAGATCAAACCCAGCCGAGAGCAGAAAGTCCAAATCAGAGAGCCGAGGGAAAATCCAAAGACAAAGCCGAGATCTATTTCAAAGACTCCAAACCGTCAAGGTGATACAGGGTGTAACCAGGTTCTTGATCAGACACATGCAAACATAAGAAAATCGCAAGCAACAATGAGAAGACTGAACAGATTCAAATACTACACTCTAGGGCCTGATAGGTAGCAGACAGAGAATTTAGATTGGCTTTACATCTCAAACCAGGGCCACCCAGAAGCTAGGTTGGTAGTCGTGACAACCTTTAAAGTGACGGACGTTTCCTAACAGTCTCCGTCCGGACAACCGTTCGGCACTTGCATTACCGCAGTGATAGCCGAGGCTTCCTGGATCCTGGTCTTGGCAGAAGCTCACATTTTGGCTTACAGTTGTTCACATCCCTGGGGTCCACAATTGGGTCGCAGACTTCCCAATCGTGAAATTGTGGATCATGGGTTTTGGTCTCTTCACTAAGATGTCTTTGACCAAATTTGTCTCGGGTGGAGTCATCCGGACGAGGACTTGATGGACTTCAGGTTCAATCGGCAGGTCTCCTGCTTCATCTCCCGAGCTTGGGATCTGGAGGCCTGCAGCGTGGACACTCTTGTGGTGCCGTGGTCCAACTTCAGTTGCCTGTACGTCTTCCTATGCATCAGCGGCGGCTCAAGGCAGAATGGATTCCTGCGATTTTGGTATCCCCGGATGGGCATTAGTATTCGGACCCAGTGTTCCTGTTGGTCGACGTCCCGTGGCCCTAACCTCTCCGTCCCGACCACCGCTCTCGATTTAAGGTGGCTACATGTAACTGTTGAAGCCGCCGTTCTGAGGGCTCATGATTTTTTGGAGAGCGCTATCCTCACTATGCTTAATGCTAGAAAAGGCTTTTTCATTCCGCATTTACCATTGTACATGTAAGGATTATCTTGGTTGTGTACTTGCATAGTTGATAAGGTTGAAAAAAGACACAGGTCCAACCTAGAAAACAGCACCTAAATGGGGAGGGTGCAGCTGTGTTGGGGGAAAAATATGGCTAGAAGGTTGGAGGAGTGTTTAAACTAGGGAATGGGGGAGGAGGGCAGTTACTGTATAGAAGGGGAGGACAGTATAGCTAGTGTGCTGGGGCTGAGAAATAAACATGGGGTGGAATAGAGGAATGGGTTAGAACAGTTAATAGGAATAAGAAGACAAGTGGTATGGATAAATATATAAAGTGCATATATGCCAATGCCAGAAGCCTCAATAACCAGATTGACGAATTAGAGTTGATAATGCTGGAGGAGAATTGTAACATAATGGGAATAAGTGAGACATGGCTGGATAATAGCTATGACTGGGCTGGTAATATGCAGGGTTACAGTCTGTTTAGAAATGATCATACTTCTAAGGGGGAGAGGTTTGCTTATATGTAAAATCCTGCCTAAAATTCACCCTGCGTGATGATCGCTGAGGGAAATTATCATGTGGAGTCCCTATGGGTGGAAATAAGGGGATGGTGAAAGAAGAATATTAAATTACTGATCGGGGTTTGTTAGAAGTCTCCAAGTATAATGGAAGAAGCAGAAAATCTACTAATACAGCAAATAGATGAGGCAGCAATCAATAATGAAGTCATTATTATGAGGGACTTTAAAGAGGCTATGTCACCACATTATAAGTTTTTTACCTTTTTACCAAGTGGGCGTTGTAAAGAGAAGTGTATGACGCTGACCAATCAGCGTCATACGCTTCTCTCCATTCATGTACATCTGTATTCACTGCACAGCGTGATCTCGCGAGATCACGCTGTGCTGTCACATACACCCACATTAACTTTACTGAAGTGTCTTGAGTGAATAGGCATTGCCTCCAGCCAGGACGTGATGTCTATTCACACTCCCGACACTTCGGTCAAGCGTTGGACTTAATCACAGCACAGAGTGATTCCGCTGTGTGAGTAAGTCCCACAAAAACTTTACCGAAGTGTCGGGAGTGTGAATAGACATCGCGTCCTGCCTGGAGGCAATGTCTATTCACTCTCAAGACACTTTAGTAAAGTTAATGTGGGCGTATGTGACAGTACAGCGTGATCTCGCGAGATCACACTGTGCAGTGAATACAGATGGACATGAATGGAGAGAAGTGTATGACGCTGATTGGTCAACGTCCTACACTTCTCTTTACAACGCCCACTTGGTAAAAAGGTAAAAAACGCAGAGCTGTCTATTAAGAAACTAATTAGAATAAATCTGAAATTGCTCACAACTTGCTCAAAAATGATTGTTTTTCAAAATAAAAAACACTGTTTGGTATCTACATTACAGCGCCGATCACATTATATAGGAGATAGGGCACTTATAATCTGGTGACAGAGCCTCTTTAACTGCCCTGATATAAACTGAGAGGCAGAAACCTGCAGTTCCCACAAAGGAAATAGGTTATTGACAATAATTAAGGACAATTACCTTTCACAACTGGTGCAAGATCCAACAAGAGGGGGGGCACATCTAGACCTAATTTTAACCAATAGGCCCGGCAGGATATCAAAAGTACAGGTTGGGGTCACCTAGGTAATAGTGACCACAACATAATAAGTTTTATGTATCCTTTTATTAAGATGTTTTGGTAGAATACCTACAAAAACACCAAACTACAGAAAGGACAATTTTCATGGGCTAAGGGATAAGCTTAAAGCCAGATTCACATGAGCATGTTCAGTCCGTAATATACGGACCGTATGTCGTCCGTATTTCCTGGACCGAACACACTGCAGGGAGCCGGGCTCCTAGCATCATAGTTATCTATGACGCTAGGTGTCCCTGCCTCGCTGCGGGACAATTGTCCCGTACTGTAATCGTGTTTTCAGTACGGGACAACTGTCCCGCAGCGAGGCAGTGACACCTAGCATCATAGATAACTATGATGCTAGGAGCCCGGCTCCCTGCAGTATGTTCGGTCCGGGAAATGCGGCCGACATACGGTCCGCATATCACGGACCGGACACGCTCATGTGTGGGGCTCCTAAGGGCGTAAACTGGGACCATGTCCTCAAAAATAAAAATACACAAACTGAATGGGACATTTTTAGAAGCTTCTTAAATAGGTCCTGTTACAAATATGCACCTTATGGGAATAAACAAGTTAGAAATAGGGTGAAAACAATGTGGTTAAATAAAACCGTAATGGGGCAATACATGATAAAAGAAAGCATTCAGACTAGGGTTGCATGATGCATTGAGATATTGATATTATTTTTAGTCTGTGCACCCTCGAATGGTTCAATACCATTCATTCATGTATTTCGATATTCAGCTGTGTGGCCGCACAGCTTACACCGCGTTCCAAATTATTATGCAAATGTTATTTTTCGCTGATTTTACTAAATAGTCGATTCAAATCACAGTCAGTATAATCTTCAAGCCATCAACCGTTGGAGTATAATGCAAATTTTATTGAACAAATCTCCTAATGATAACAGATTTTTTTTTAGATGGAAAAAACTCAAAATGCACTGTTTCAAATTATTATGCACAACAGAGAGCAAAACATTTTAAAGGTTGTAAAGAGAACTAAAATGGTAATTTGTTGAATTGGCAGCATCAGGAGGTCATATTTACAGAAATCAAAAGCTCTTTCAATCAAAAAAAAAACTTAACAGGCCAAGTTACATGTTCACATAGGACCCCTTCTTTGATATCACCTTCACAATTCTTGCATCCATTGAATTTGTGAGTATTTGGACAGTTTCTGCTTGAATATCTTTGCAGCATGTCAGAATAACATCCCAGAGCTTCTGTTTTGATGTGAACTGCCGCCCACCCTCATAGATATTTTGCTTGAGGATGCTCCAAAGGTTCTCCATAGGGTTGAGGTCAGGGGAACATGGGGGCCACACCATGAGTTTCTCTCTTTTTATGCCCATAGCAGCCAATGACACAGGTATTCTTTGCAGCATGAGATGGTGCCTTGTAATGCATGAAGATCATTTTGCTACGGAAGGCATGGTTCTTTTTGTACCACGGAAGAAAGTGGTCAGTTATAAACTTTACGTACTTTGCAGAGGTCATTTTCACACCGTCAGGGACCCTAAAGGGGCCTACCAGCTCTCCATGATTCCAGCCCAAAACTTTTTTTTTTTTGTAACTTGGATAATGGATAGCAAGATTGGAGGTTTTCTTCAGTGCACAGTTTGCCATATGTATGCACGACTGGAGCCGGAGTTCCAGGGTGAATATCTGTGGCAGATGTGAGCATGTTGTTCACCTGGAAGCTCGTATTAGAGATCTGGAGGAGCAGAATGCAACACTGAGGAGGATACACAATCTTGAGCTGAGCTTGCTGCTCACGGAGCATGCAGTTAGTGGGTTACAACTGGAGGGTGAAGACATGGGTGAGCAGGATCAGGTAAGTAGCTGGGTTAATGTAGTTAGGGGCAGTAGAAAGGGGTCAAAGAAAAGGAAGGCCGATCCGGTTTCTGACATTCCAGGCAAAATTGCCAAGTTGGGTGATGATGCAAGGGTGTCAGTCTCAGAAATGGCAGCCCTAGTGGATACTGATCTCCCTAACAGCCGGGAGAACAGCCCAGCTAGTAGTCGGCGGGATGGTAATGCAGGTAAGCCAAGACAATTGATAGTCGTAGGGGATTCTATAATCGGGAAGACGGATAGAATAATTTGTCGCCAAGACCACCTCAACCGAATGGTTTGCTCTCTCCCTGGTGCCAGGGTTCGGCATGTGGTGGAATGGGTGGACAAATTGCTGGGAGGGGCTGGTGATGATCCAGCTGTCGTGGTCCATGTCGGTACCAACGACAGAATAAATGGTAGGTGGAGGAGCCTTAAGAATAATTTTAAAGAACTAGGCTACAAGCTGAAGGGAAGGACCTCCAAAGTAGTATTCTCAGGAATAATGCCTGTGCCATGCGCATCACAGGAAAGACAGCGGGAGCTCAGGGAGTTAAATGCATGGCTGAAGTCTTGGTGTAGAGGAGAAGGATTTGGGTTCCTAGAGCACTGGGCTGACTTTTCATTGGGGTACAAACTGTATTCTGCAGATGATTTGCACCTAAATGGAAGGGGGTCCGCTGTGCTGGGGGAGAGAATTCTAGCTGGGGTGGCGGAGTATTTAAACTAGGGCTGAGGAGGGAGGTCAATGTAGAAAAAAAAAGGGTAGCCAGGTTAGAGAGGGGTCAGACTATATTGGTGTGGGGAGAGGACTAGACAACAAGATAAGGAGATCCTTTCGTTACAAAACATCGTAAATAAAAAGGCCCGATTAATGTCCAATCACATTTCTGATAATAAAAGTGAAAAACTGACAGGCAAGTTAAAGTGTATGTTCACAAATGCCAGAAGTCTAGCAAGCAAAATGGGGGAGCTGGAGGCCTTGATACTGGAAGAAAATATAGATATAGTTGGTGTTGCTGAAACATGGCTGGACTCTTCACATGACTGGGCTGTAAATCTACAGGGTTTTACACTTTTTCGGAAAGACAGGACAAATAGGAAAGGTGGTGGTGTATGTCTGTATGTGAGAAATGATATGAAGGCGAGTGTGAAAGAGACAATAGTGGGTGAATACTGTGAGGAGGTTGAAACCTTGTGGGTGGAACTAGAAAGGGAGGTAAACACTGAAAAAATTACTTTGGGTGTAATCTATAGACCCCCCAATATAACTGAGGAGATGGATGTTCAGCTATATAAACAGATGGAGCAGGCTGCACAGGCGGGTACTGTAGTGATAATGGGAGATTTTAATTTCCGGGATATTAATTGGTGTCATGGTTCGGCTTCAACTGCAAAGGGGAGACATTTCCTCAACCTGTTGCAGGAAAATTTTATGGGCCAGTTTGTGGAAGACCCGACTAGAGGTGAAGCTCTGTTGGATCTGGTCATTTCTAATAATGCAGATCTTGTTGGGAATGTCAATGTTCGTGAAAACCTCGGTAACAGTGATCATAATATAGTTACATTTTAACTATACTGTAAAAAACAAACGCAGGCTGGGAGGGCAAAAACATTTAATTTTAAGAAAGCCAATTTCCCCAGGATGAGGGCTGCAATTCAGGATATGGACTGGGAAGAACTAATGTCAAATAATGGAACAAATGATAAATGGGAGATTTTCAAATCTACTTTGAGTTATTATAGTGCAAAATGTATTCCTATAGGTAACAAGTATAAACGACTCAAATTAAACCCCACATGGCTTACACCTTCTGTGAAAGGGGCAATACATGACAAAAAAAGGGCATTTAAAAAATACAAATCTGAGGGTACAGCTGTAGCCTTTGTAAAATATAAAGGGCTTAATAAAATCTGTAAAAATGTAATAAAATTAGCAAAAATACAAAATGAAAGGCAGGTGGCCAAGGATAGTAAAACAAATCCCAAAAAATTCTTCAAGTATATAAATGCAAAAAAGCCCAGGTCTGAACATGTAGGACCCCTAGATAATGGTAATGGGGAGTTGATCACAGGGGATCAAGAGAAGGCAGAGTTACTAAATGGGTTCTTTAGCTCTGTATATACAACTGAAGAAAGAGCAGCTGATGTAGCCAGTGCCAGTGCTGTTAATATATCAGTTGATATACTGAATTGGATGAATGTAGAGATGGTCCAAGCTAAATTAAATAAAATAAATGTGCACAAGGCCCCGGGACCAGATGGGTTACACCCTAGAATTCTTAAAGAGCTTAGTTCAGTTATTTCTGTCCCCCTTTTCATAATATTCAGAGAATCTCTAGTGACTGGTATAGTGCCAAGGGACTGGCGCAGCGCAAATGTGGTGCCTATTTTCAAAAAGGGCTCTAGGTCTTCCCCAGGTAATTATAGACCAGTAAGCTTAACATCCATCGTGGGGAAAATGTTTGAGGGGCTATTGAGGGACTATATACAGGAATATGTGACAATAAATAGCATTATAAGTGACAGCCAGCACGGTTTTACTAAGGACAGAAGTTGTCAAACTAACCTAATCTGTTTTTATGAAGAGGTGAGCAGAAGTCTAGACAGAGGGGCCGCTGTGGATTTAGTGTTTTTGGACTTTGCAAAGGCATTTGACACTGTCCCCCATAGACGCCTAATGGGTAAATTAAGGACTATAGGTTTAGAAAATATAGTTTGTAATTGGATTGAGAATTGGCTCAAGGACCGTATCCAGAGAGTTGTGGTCAATGATTCCTTCTCTGAATGGTCACCGGTTATAAGTGGTGTACCCCAGGGTTCAGTGCTGGGACCACTATTATTCAACTTATTTATTAATGATATAGAGGATGGGATTAATAGCACTATTTCTTTTTTTGCAGATGACACCAAGCTATGTAATATAGTTCAGACTATGGAAGATGTTCATGAATTACAGGCAGGTTTAAACAAACTAAGTGTTTGGGCGTCCACTTGGCAGATGAAGTTTAATGTAGATAAATGTAAAGTTATGCATCTGGGTACCAACAACCTGCATGCATCATATGTCCTAGGGGGAGCTACACTGGCGGATTCACTTGTTGAGAAGGATCTGGGTGT
The DNA here is from genome assembly GCF_050947455.1 of Rhinoderma darwinii. Taxonomy (NCBI): domain Eukaryota; kingdom Metazoa; phylum Chordata; class Amphibia; order Anura; family Rhinodermatidae; genus Rhinoderma; species Rhinoderma darwinii. The sequence goes on from NC_134696.1 coordinate 65,440,861, forward strand.
ACTTGTAAATCATAAACTCAATAACAGCATGCAGTGTCAATCAGCTGCTTCAAAGGCCAGCAGGATATTGTCGTGTATTAAAAGAGGCATGGACTCGCGGGACAGGGATGTAATATTACCACTTTACAAAGCATTAGTGAGGCCTCATCTAGAATATGCAGTTCAGTTCTGGGCTCCAGTTCATAGAAAGGATGCCCTGGAGTTGGAAAAAATACAAAGAAGAGCAACGAAGCTAATTAGGGGCATGGAGAATTTTAAGTTATGAGGAAAGATTGAAAGAATTAAACCTATTTAGCCTTGAAAAAAGACGACTAAGGGGGCACATGATTAACTTATATAAATATATTAATGGCACATACAAAAAATATGGTGAAATCCTGTTCCTTGTAAAACCCCCTCAAAAAACAAGGGGGCACTCCCTCCGTCTGGAGAAAAAAAGGTTCAAGCTGCAGAGGCGACAAGGCTTCTTTACAGTGAGAACTGTGAATCTATGGAATAGCCTACCGCAGGAGCTGGTCACAGCAGGGACAGTAGATGGCTTTAAAAAAGGGTTAGATAATTTCCTAGAACAAAAAAATATTAGCTCCTATGTGTAGAAATTTTTCCTTCCCTTTTCCCTTCCCTTGGTTGAACTTGATGGACATGTCTTTTTTCAGCCGTACTAACTATGTAACTATGTATGTAACATGACTCCGCCACCTCCTTGCTGACGTCGCAGCCTTGTTCGGACATGGTGGCCATTCACCAACCATCCACTACGCCATCCATCTGGACCATCCAGGGTTGCACAGCACTCATCAGTAAACAACACGGTTTGAAAATTAGTCTTCATGTATTTCTGAGCCCACTGCAACCGTTTCTGCTTGTGAGCATTGTTTAGGGGTGGCCGAATAATAGCTTTATGCACACTTGCAAACCTCTGGAGGATCCTACACCTTGAGGTTCGCGGGACTCCAGAGGCACCAGCGGCTTCAAATACCTGTTTGCTGCTTTGCAATAGCATTTTGGCAGCTGCTCTCCTAATCCTATTAATTTGTCTGGCAGAAACCTTCCTCATTATGCCTTTATCTGAACGAACCCAAATCTTTTCACAGTACGATATTCACGCTTAAGTTTTCTTGAAATATCCAATGTTTTCATTTCACGCTTTTCGGCAGCAGAGAGAGCCTTTTTGTTTCCCATATTGCTTGAAACCTGTGGCCTGCTTAATAATGTGGAATGTCCTTCTTAACCCCTTAAGGACGCAGCCTTGTTTTGGCCTTAAGGCTCAGAGCCCATTTTTCAAATCTGACATATTTCACTTTATGTGGTAATAACGTCGGAATGCTTAAACTTATCCAAGCGATTCTGAGATTTTCTCGTGACACATTGGGCTTCATGTTAGTAGTAAAGTTTGTTCGATATATTCAGTGTATATTTGTGAAAAATTGCAAAATTTAGAGAAAATTTGGAAAAAATAGAATTTTTCTGAATTTAAATGCATCTGCTTGTAAAACAGACAGTTATACCCCCCAAAATAGTTACTAGTTCACATGTCCCATATGTCTACTTTAGATTGGTATTGTTTTTTTGAACATTTTTTTTATTTTTCTTGGACGTTACAAGGCTTAGAACATAAACAGCAATTTCTCATATTTTTAAGAAAATTTCAAAAGCCTTTTTTTAAGGTACCTGTTCAGTTCCGAAGTGGCTTTGAGGGGCCTATGTATTAGAAATCCCCATAAAACACCCCATTTTAAAAACTAGACCCCTCAAAGTATTCAAAACAGCATTTAGAAAGTTTTTTAACCCTTTAGGAATTTCACAGGAATTAAAGCAAAGTGGAGGTGAAATTTGCAAATGTCATTTTTCTTGCTGAATTTCAATTTTATTCCATTTTTTTTCTGGAACACAGAAGGTTTTACCAGAGAAACACTACTAGATATGTATTGTCCAGATTCTGCAGTTTTTAGAAATGTCCCACATGTGCCTCTACACATGGACTAAAACACAAGCCCTAGAAGCAAAGAAGCACCTAGTGCATTTTGAGGCCTCTTTTTTATTAGAATATATTTTAGGCAGCATGCCAGGTTTGAAGAGGTGTTGAGGTGCCAAAACAGTAGGAATCCCCCAAAAGTTACCCCATTTTGGAAACTACACCCCTCAAGGAATTCATGTATGGTTGTTGTTACCACTTTGACCACACCGTTTTTTCACAGCACGTATTTGAATTGGGCTGTGAAATTTAAAAAATGAAATGTTTTCCAATAAGATGTCATTTTTGATAAAAATTTCTTATTTTCACAAGAAATAAAATACCCCATTTTGTTCCCCAATTTGTCCTGAGTGCGGCAATACCTCATTTGTGGTGAAAAAACTCCTCCTGAGTCCTCCCATGGGCCCAAACGGCAAAGTAGCGCTATGTGTTTGTTGGAGTCCAGATTTTGCTGGATTGGTTTTCGGTGCCATGTCGCATTTGCAGACCCCCAGAGGTATCAAAGCAATGGAAACCCTCAAGGAATTAATTTATGGTTGTGGTTACCATTTTGACGACACAGTTTTTTCACAGCACGTATTTGGATTGGGCTGTGAAATTAAAAAAATGAAATGTTTTCCAATAAGATGTCATTTTTGATCAAAATTTCTTATTTTCACAGGGAACTAAATACCCCATTTTGTTGCCCAATTTGTCCTGAGTGCGGCAATACCCTATTTATGGTGATAAACTGCCATTTGGGCCCATGGGAAGGCTCCGAAGGAAAGGAGCGCTATGTGTTTGTTGGAGTCCAGATATTGCTGGATTGGTTTTCAGGTGCCATGTCGCATTTGCAGAGCCCCAGAGGTAGCAAAGCAATGGAAACCCACCAGAAGTGACCCCATTTTGGAAACTACACCCCTCAAGGAATTGATTTATGGTTGCTGTGACCATTTTGACCGCACAGTTTTTTCACAGCACGTATTTGAATTGGGCTGTGAAATTAAAAAAATTGAATTAAGTAAGATGTCATTTTTGATCAAAATCTCTTATTTTCACAGGGAACAAAATACCCCATTTTATTGCCCAATTTCTCCTGAGTGCAGCAATACCCCATTTGTGGTGATAAACTGCAGTTTGGGCCCATGGGAGGGCTCAGAAGGAAAACACCACCATTTGGCCTACTGGAGCTTTTCTGGTGCTATGTCATGTATGCAGAAGCCCCTGAGGTACCAGTAGAGTTGAAACCCCCGAGAAGTGACCCCATTTTGAAAACTACACCCCTTAAGACATTCATCTAGAGGTGTAGTGAGCATTTTGACCCCACAGGTATTGTGTAAAAGATAATGCGCAGCATATGGTGCAGTGTGAGATTTGCCATTTTCTATATATATATATATATATGCCATTTCAGTGTCCGATATAGTGTGCCCAGCATGTGCCACCGGAGATATACACCCCATAAACTGTAATGTGGGTTCTCCCAGGTACGGCAATACCCTACATGTGGCTGTTATTAGCTGCCTGGGCACACAGCAGGGCTCAGAAGGGAAAGATGAGGGGGATAAGCTGTGTGGAGTGCATCATGGTAGATGAAAAATCTAAGGGATCTATGATAAATTTTAAAACACTTTCATACAGAGCCCTGGTTTTTCGGGACACGTGTCACATTGATATATTGTGTCCTCCCTTATCCCCCTCTTAAAGCAGACTTTGTACCAGTACAGTTGAAACCCCCGAGAAGTGACCCCATTCTAAAAACGCCACCCCTTAAGACATTCATCTAGAAGTGTAGTGAGCATTTTGACCCCACAGGTACTGTGTAGAAGATAGATAATGCGCAGCAGATGGTGCAGAGAGAGATTTGCAATTATATATATATAGGATCCAAAAATCAGGCAGCACTCCGAAGTATGAACAATGTAGAAAAAGGTGCTTTATTGGTCCATATAAACACGACGTTTCAGCTCAATACAGGAGCCTTTTTCACTTGAAGTGCTGCCTGATTTTTGGATCCTACTACAGCAGGTCTGTTAGCCCTGACCTGGGCAGGTCGGCACCCATCTACGATTTACAAGGCTGTGCGGCTGACATTGTATTTGGATTTTATATATATATATATATATATATATATATATATATATATATATATATATGCCATGTCAGTGTCCGATATATTGTGCCCATCATGTGCCGCCAGAGATATACACCCCATAAACTGTAATGTGGGTTCTCCCGGGTACGGCAATACCCTACATCTGGCTGTTATCTGCAGCCTGGGCACACGGCAGGGCTCAGAAGGGAAAGATGAGGGGAATAAGCTGTGCGGAGTGCATCAGGGTAAATTAAAAATCAAGGGATGTATGATAAATTCTAAAACAATCTTTCATACTGAGCCCTGGTTTTTCGGGACACGTGTCGCATTGGTATATTGTGTCGTACCTTATCCCCGTCTTTGAGCAGACTCTGCACCTCTTTTGACTTTTTCCCTTCTTGCCAGTTTGGGGAACTTCTTCTGGAAAGTGTTGCCCTGATACGATGCCTGTGGCCTCGCTTCCAGAAGTACTGGGTGCCTCCTTCTTGGTCTCTAAAGATTAGGTTCTTGATAATGATGTGCACGGCCAGCTTCTTATACCACACCGCATGGCGCTGTAGGGCTTCAGGGCTTGATCTGACAAGTCCACCCCTCCCATGTACCTATTGTAGTCCAGGATGCAGTCTGGTTTGGGGGTCTCTGTACTGGTACCTCGTACAGGTACATGGGTACTGGTGTGGCCATGTATTGTCAATACAAGAACATCTCTCTTGTCCTTGTACTTGACACACAATATGTTGCCGCTAGATTGTGCCCTGCTCTCACCCCTTCTTGTTTCCCCAAGCAGAGTCTTAGGGAGGCCTCTCAGATTTCTTCTAGCAGTGCCGCATGCCGCAGGACTGGAAGCGAGGCAGTTGAAGAGTGGGATGCTGGTATAAAAATTATCCAGGTAGAGTTGGTAACCCTGGGCCAGCAGTGGGTGCACCAATTCCCACACAATTTTTGCATTAACTCCCAGTAAGGGGGGGGGCATTCTGGGGGCTGAGCACTGGTGTCCTTCCCTTCATATATCCTAAATTTGTAGGCATACCCTGATGCACTCTCGCACAGCTTATACAACTTCACGCCATACCTTGCCCTCTTGCTCGGCAGGTACTGGCGGAATTGAAGCCCCCCCCCATTAAAATCTACCAAGGACTCATCAATAGAAATACACTTCTTGGGTGTATTCTTTGGAAAACAGGGCACTGAACGGTCTAATAGGGGTCTCCGTTTATACAAACGGTCAAACCTGGGTCATCTCGGGGTGGGCGCTGCTCATTATCAGTATAATGTAAGAAGCGAAGTATTGCCTCATTTATTTATTTTTAGGTACCAGTTCAGTTCTGAAGTTGCTTTGAGGGGCCTATATATTAGAAACCCCTATCAAACACCCCATTTTAGAAACTAGACCCCTCAAAGTATTCACAACCGCATATAGAAAGTTTATGAACCCTTTAGGTGTTTCACAGGAATTTAGAGCAATGTAGAGGTGAAATTGAAAATTTTTTTTTTTGTCAGAAAATCCTTTTTATACCATTTTTTTCTATAACATAAAAGGTTTTACCAGAGAAACGCAACTCGATACTTATTGCCCAGATTCTGCAGCTTTGAGAAATATCCCACATGTGGCCCTAGTGCGGTAATGGACTGAAGCACCGGCCTCCGAAGCAAAGGAGCACCTAGCGGATTATGAGACCTCCTTTTTATTAGGCACCATGTCCGGTTTGAAGAGGTCTTGTGGTGCCAAAACAGTGGAAAAACCCCAACAGTGACCCCATTTTGGAAACTAGACCCCTTGAGGAATTCATTGTACTTTTCATGGGGTGCATGCGGCTTTTTGATCCGTTTTTATTCTATTTTTAAGTGGCGTGGTGACTAAAAAACATCAATTCTACTATTGTTTTTTTATTCTATTTTTTTTACAGCGTTCACCGTGCGCTATAAATGACATATTCACTTTATTCTGCGGGGCGATACGATTACGGCGATACCAGATGTTTATAGTTTTTTTTTATGTCTTATGGCGTTTGCACAATAAAATACATTTTGTAAAAAATCATTCACTTTTTGTGTTACCTTATTCTAAGTGCCATAACTTTTTTATTTTTCCATCAATAAAGCCGTGCGAGGACTTATTTTTTGCGTAACGAACTGTAGTTTCGATCAGTACCATTTTTAGGTACATGCGACTTTTTGATCTCTTTTTATTCCATTTTTTGGGAGGTGAAGTGACCAAACAATTGTGATTGTGGTACGGTTTATTATTATTTTCTTTTACGGCGTTCACCTCGCGGGATAAATAACAACATCGTTTTGTAGTTCAGGCCGTTACGGACGTGGCGATACCAATTATGTATAGTTTATTTGTTTGTTTATATATTTTTATTAATAATAAATGACTGATCAGGGAAAAAGGGGGATTTTTTACTTTGATCACTTTTAAAACTTTTATTTTCTTATTTTTACACATCTTTTTTTTTAACATTTTTTTTTTTACTTTATTACTTTGTCCCATTAGGGGACTTGAGGGCAGGAGGCCCTGATCGCTATTCTAATACACTGCACTACATGCGTAGTGCAGTGTATTAGAGCTGTCAGCTACTCACTGACAGCAAGCATAGTGGGTCCTGACTTCGTCAGGACCCACTAGGCTTCCGTCGATGGCAGAGCCGGACGCCATTGTTTGTTGTCCGGTTGCCATAGTTACAATCGCCGGCCGTTATCGTGTAGCAGGCTGGCGATTGCAGCTTAACCCCTAAAAAGCTGTGATCGCTATTGAACACGGCTTTTCAGGGGTTAATCAGCGGGGACACAGATCGTTCCCCGCTGTAGGAGCTGTGACAGCTGCTGTACGAGACAGCAGCTGTCACAGCTCCTGTATGTGTCGGGAGGACGGCCGAAATGGCCGTTACTCCCGTGACTTACTATTCCGTCATGGAGCGCGAACAGGTTTCCTTGATGGAATAGTAAGTCACTGAGCGTTAAGGGGTTAAGTAGTTTTCCTTTGATTGGTCACACCTGGCAAACTAATTATCACAGGTGTCTGAGATTGATTACAATGATCCAAAGAGCCCTAAGACACAATACCATCCATGAGTTTCATTGAAAAACTAATAATTAAATGTTTGACATTTAAATCCAATGTGCATAATAATTTGGAACGCGATGTAGTATTGTAACACATAAATGTAGTCAGAGCGGAGCTGCGGCTGTGTAATACAGCCATTGACCCGCTCCTGACAACAAGGGTGCGCGTGCAGTCAGTATGAGGTGATGTGGCCAGCGCTGCACTAATGGGCCCCGGCACTAAAGACAGAGAACATGGCGGGCGCACTGCAAAACACCCCCATGTTCTGATTTCAGTGCTGCCGCAACACCTCATGCTGACCGTGCGCACACTTGTCAGGAGCGGGGCAATGGTTGTATTACACAGCCGCAGCCCCGCTCTAACGGCAAAGATCAGAGAAACCTCTGATCTCTGCTGCTATTCCCTCTAATGCTGCGATCAAAGCTGACCGCAGCATTTAAGGGGAGAATGAGAAGGGATGCCCCGTGGATCGCATCACAGGGAATCCCTGTGACGCGATCGAATGACATACCATATAAAGGCAGACAGCCCAGGGCTGTCTGACCATATTTCCTTTTGTTAGGGCATGCTTAGTACACATGCAGTTGTTAGGACATACCTATCAGTACACAGGCTAATGTACTGGTATATAGATATATGCTTGTACATTAAAGTTTAAAAATCAAAAAGTGAAAAAAATATATAGTAATGTTAAATAAAAAAAGTTAAAAAATACACACACTTTTTACGTTAAACATTAAAATAAGTCTCAATACATAAAATATACACGTTCAGTATCGTCGCAACCGTAATAACCTGCACAACTAATTTATAGCGTCATTTACAATGTGTACACTGTAAAAAAACAAACACAAAGAAACTGCTTTCTTTCACTTATTAATTTGAGGCACGAGGTGTTATAAATTTAGTACCTCCATGTGCCTCACATTAAGGGCGGATTCACACAAACGTGAATTGCGTCTGTGCAGGCCGCGTGGTTTTCACGCGGCTTGCATGGACCAATAGAAGTCTATGGGGCAGTACAGACAGTCCGTGCTTTTTGCGCAGCGTTTGTCCACTGCGTAAAAAGCGCGACAGGTTCAATATCTCTGCGTAATTCGCGCATCACGCACCCATTGAAGTTAATGGGTGCGTGAAAACCACGCAGGTCGCACGGAAGCACTTCCGTGCAAACTGCCTGTTTCGCGCAACAGCTGTCAAAAGGATGAATGTAAACAGAAAAGCACCACGTACAAACATCCAAATGGCGTGTCATAATGATGGCGTCTGCGCGAAAAGCACGCAGCCGCGCATCATATGATGCTGCCTCACAGAGCACGTAAGTGGCTTTTGCGCAGGCAAAACGCAACGTGTTTTGCGTGCGCAAAAACGGCACGTTCGTCTGAATCAGGCCTAATAGTAATTAACCCCATCATGTACCTCACACATTAACTCAATGTTGTCCATTATGACTGAGAAACATGATGGGGTTAATTGCTATTAATGTGAGGCACATAGAGGTACTAAATTTATAACACCTCATGCCTCGCATTAATATGTGAAAGAAAGCAGTTTTTTTGCGGTTTTTATTTTTATTATTATTGTTGGCAAAGTATCGTTTTGGTATAGAGAATCGAGCTACTACACAAAGTATCGGTTTCGAAGTCCAAATTATGGTATAGTGACAAACTACTAAAGCAAGACGTTAGTGACGTGGCATAAACCCCTTAAAGAGACAGTGTCATGATTTGTTTTTTAACCCCTTAACGCACCAGTACGCACCGGTACGTCCTGCATTGAAGTGCTTTAAGGACGTATCGATGCGTCCTGGCTAAAAACTGTCACCCTGTCAAATGACAAGGTGACAGAACTGTGCCGTCAACTGTTTGACAGTTGACCGGCACAGTAAGACGGCAGGGGACCATTCACAGCGGTCTCCTGCCGGCGATCGCTCTGATTGGTCAGTCTGCTTTGACTGACCAATCACAGCTCCATGACGTAGTGTATGTAATGGCGCTGGCTCAGCTATCACCGCCGGTAATCAGATGTCCAGCACGATGGTTGCCACAGGCGCGGATCTCAGCTGTTTGTGACAGCTGACATCGTGCTCTAACGGCCAGGACCGGAGCTAGGCTCCGATCCAGCCGATTAACCCCTTAGATGCAGCTATCGCTGCATCTAAGTGATTAGATCGCACGCTATGGTTGCTAATGACAACCATCGGCACCCGCGGGTGTTCCAATGGTTGCTATGGCAACCGTAGCCTAACAATCGCTTCCTAGTACGGAGGCCTATTAGGCCTAGCCGGGAGGCGAAGCCCAATAGGCTTGCTGTCTGTAAATAGCTGACAGCTCTAATACACTGCACTATGTAGGTAGTGCAGTGTATTAGAATAGCGATGAGGGCTTCATGCCTTCAAGTTCCCTAGTGGGACACAAAAAAAAGTAAAACAAGTTAATAAAAACGTTGTAAAAAAGTAAAAAAAAATAAGTTTCATGAAAAAAAACGTTTCAAAAAACACTAACAGCCTTTTTTCCTATAATAAGTCTATTATAGGAAAAACAAAAAAACATAAAAAAAAGTACACATGTGGTATCACCGCGTCCATAACGACCCAAACTATAAAAATATTACGCTATTTTACCCGTACGGTGAACACCGTAAATTTTTTTTATAAAAAACTAGTCCAGAATCGCTGTTTGTTAGTCACTACCCCTCGCAATACAGAATAAAAAAAGGGATGTAAAAGTTGCATGTACCCCAAAATTATACCATTAAAAATTGCAGCCCGTCCCGCAAAAAACAAGCCCTCCCGCAGCTTTTTTTGACAGAAAAATAAAAAAGTTATGGCTCTCAGAATATTGTGACACAAAAAATAAATTTGAAACAAAAGTGGATTTTATCGTGCAGATGCTGCAAAGCATAAGAGAAACTATATGCATATGGTATCGCCGTAATCGTACCGACCCGCAGAATAAAGTAAAATTGTCATTCATAGCGCATGGCGAACGCCGTAAAAAAAAAATTATAAAAAACTTCAGAATTGCAGGTTTTTGGTCACCTTGCTTGCCCAAAAAAATTAAATACAAAGTGATCAAAAAAATTGCATGTACCCCAAAATGGTACCAATGAAATCTACAGATTGTCCCGCAACAAATAAGCCCTCACCCAGCTCCGGTGGAGAAAAAAAAAAGTTCTGGCTCTCAGAATATGGCGATGCAAAATGTGCAGAGTGTTCCAAAAGCGGATGAGATCTGGCACCATTTATCAGTGCGACACCGGCCACATATCTATGAATTTATTTACCCCATTATTATACCCTCTTATTATGCCCTGATATACTCCGCACAGTTTACATATGCCCCCACATCATAAACTGAAATACCAGCAAAACCCCAAACAAAACTACCACTAAGCAAAATCTGCGCTCCAAAAGCCAAATGGCGCTCCCTCCCTTCTGAGCCCTGCAGCGTGCCCAACGGGCAGTTTACGTCCACATATATGGCATCGCCATACCCGGGAGAACCCGCTTAACAGTTTGAGGTATTTGTCTTCAGTGGCATGAACTGGGCACAAAATATTGTGCACTAAAATGGCACATACCTGTGGAAATTTGCAATTTTCACTTTGCACCATTCACTGAGCATTCATTTATTATAGAAAAAAAAAACCCTGTGTGGTCAAAATGCTCACTACACCCCTTAATAAAATGCCTTCAGGGGTGCAGTTTCCAAAATGGGCGTCACTACTTGGGGGTTTGTTTTACTATTTGACCCCAGAGCCCTGCCATTGTGGGCTAATGCTGCGAAAATCACCAAAATAGTTCTCACATGCGCCTTTCACTCCTAAGCCCTGTCATATGTCCAGGCAAATGATAAATGCCTTGAGGGGTGTAGTTTACAAAATGGGGTCACTTCTCAGGGTTTTACACTCTACTCTGGTACCTAAGGGAGCTCTGCAAATGCGACATGGTGCCCGTACACCAGTCCAGCAAAATCTGTGCTCTAAAAGCCACATGGCACTCCTTCCATTTTGAGCTCTGCCATGTGCTCAAACAGCAGTTTAGGGCCACACATGGGGTATTGCCGTACTCGGGAGAAATTGGGTAACAAATTATGTGTTGTTTTTTCTCCTATTACCCCTTGTGGAAAAAAAATTGGGTGCAAAACGACTTATTTTTGGGGAAAAAAAATAATTTTTCATTTTCATACTGCCTCATTCTAATACAATCTATGAAACACCTGTGGGATCAAAATGCTCAGTACACCCCTAGATGATTACCCTGAGGGGTATAGTTTCCAAAATGGAGTCACATCTCAGGGGTTTCTACTGTACGGGTACCTCAGGAGCTCTGCAAATGCGACATGGCGCCCAAAAAACAATCAACCAAAATCTACATGCCAAGTAGCACTCCTGCCATTCTGAGCCCTGTGGTTTATCCAAGCAGCAGTTTATGACCACATGTGGGGTATTACCGTACTCGGGAGAAATTGGTTTACAATTGTTGGGGCGCTTTTTCTCCTTTTATTCCTTGTGAAAATTAAAAAAATGCAACATTTTAATGGAAAGAATGTAGATTTTCATTTTCACTGCATAATTCCAATAATTCAGCAAAAAAACTGTGGGGTCAAAATGCTCACTATACCGCTAGATAAATTCCACGAGGGGTATAGTTTCCCAAATGGGGTCACTTTTGCCGGGTTTGCACTATTTTGGCCCCTCAATGGCTTTGCAAATGTGACATGGGGCCGCAAACCATTCCAGCAAAACTTGAGCTCCAAAAGTCAAATGGCGCTCCGTCCTTTCTAACTTCCGCAATGTGTCCAAACAGCAGTTTATTACCACATATGGGGTATTGCTGTGCTCAGAAGAGTTTGCTTTACAAATATTGGGGTGTTTTTTCTCCTTTATCTATTGAAAAAATCTGAGCTAAAACTACATTTTATTAGAAAAAATTTAGAGTTTCAATTTCACTGCATAATTCCCATAAATTCAGCAAAAACCGTGTAGGGTCAAAATGCTAACTATACCCCTAGAAAAATTCCTTGAGGGGTGTAGTTTCCAAAATGGGGTCACTTTTGGGGAGTTTCCACTGTTATGGTCCCTCCAGGGCTTTGCAAACACGACATGGCACCGAAAACCATTCCAGCAAAATCTGTGCTCCAAAATCCAAATGGCCCTCGTTCCCTTCTGAGGCTGGCCGTGGGTCCAAACAGCAGTTTATTACCACATATGGGGTATTGCCGTAATCGGGAGAAATTGCTTTACAAATGTTGGGGTGCTTTTTCTCCTTTATTCCTCGTAAAAGCGAAAACATTGTATGTTTTTTCAGAAAAAAAGTAGATTTTCATTTTCACAGACCAGTTCCAATAAATTTACCAAAAAACCTGTGGGCTAAAAATGCTCACTATACCTCTTGAAAAATTCCTTGAGGGTTGTAGTTTCCAAAATGGGGTAACTTTTTGGGGTTTTCCACGGTTTTGGCACCACAAGACCTCTTCAAACCTGACATGGTGCCTAAAATATATTCTAATAAAATAGAGGCCCCAAAATCCACCAGGTGCTCCTTTGCTTCTGAGGCCGGTGTTTCAGTCCATTACCGCACTAGAGCCACATATGGGATATTTCTAAAAACTGCAGAATCTGGGCAATAAGTATTGATTTGTGTTTCTCTCGTAAAACCTTCTGTATTACAGAAAAAATGTATTACAAATGAATTTCATAAAAAAAAATTGAAATTTGTAAATTTCACCTCTACTTTGCTTTATTTCCTGTGAAATGCCTAAAGGGTTAAAATACTTTCTGAATGCTATTTTGAATACTTTGAGGTGTGCAGTTTTTAAAATGGGGTGATTTATGGGGACTTTCTAATATATAAGACCCTTAAAGCCACTTCAGAACTGAACTGGTCCTTGAAAAAATAGCCTTTTGAAATTTTCTTGAAAATGCGAGAAATTCTAGCTAAAGTTCTAAGCCTTGTAACGTCCTAGAAAAATAAAAGGACGTTCAAAAAACGATGCAAACATAAAGTAGACATATAGGAAATGTTAACTAGTAACTATTTTGTGTGGTATTACTATCTGTTTTACAAGCAGATACATTACAATTTAGAAAAATGCAGATTTTTGCAAATTTTCTCTAAATTTTGGTGTTTTTTACAAATATTGAATTTAACGACAACATTTTTTCAGTATCAAAGTACAACATGTCACGAGAAAACAATCTCAGAATCGCTTGGCTAGGCAAAAAGCATTCTGGAGTTATTACCACATAAAGTAACACATGTCAGATTTGCAAAAATCGGCTGTGTCCACAAGGCCAAAACCGGGTTAGACACTAAGGGGTTAAATTTATTTATGTGTTTTTATTTAATAAAATATTATATTGACTTTTTTTTTTAATTAACACACATAATGTTTTTTTATTAACACTTTCTTACTGTACTGGGGGCTGCCATGTTTTATTTAATCTGTGTATGTGTCTCTTAACGACACATACACAGATGGAAGCGCAGTTCAGAGCGACCCAGCACAAAAGCTGCTTTGTAGGGGGAAAGCCGGCGCCATTATGAAGACCGGCTGCACTGCAGGTAAGTTGTGTGTCTCTGTCTGTCCCTCTCTCTCTCTCTTGCGAACCCCCTTGCACACCTGCTGTAACTGTGTGTGTGTGTGTGTATGTTTGCAGCAGAGCAGTGTGTGGGTGCGTGCGTGCGCAGCAGAGCTGTGACCTACTTTTGTGCAACGGAGTATGCACGGGCGGCGCTGATCCTTCATAGCCTCTTATCAGCTATTTTGAAGAATTAGCGGCGAGCACCCCCCCCCCCCCCCACACACACACACACACACACAATCCCCCCAAACATGCAACTGCTCCATACACAAGCCCACCCCACTGTACTTTTTTACGCAACACGTTTTTTTTAAAACGAACATTGATGTAAATGGGAAGCTTAATCAAGCGTATAACGCTTTTTTTGCGTGTGTTTATTCGCATAATTAGAACTCCCATTGACTATGGGAACATTTGCCACGTTTTACGTGCAAAGGAATTGACTCGACACCTCTTTATTTACACAACGCCTTTTTTTAAAACACATGTATAAAACGCGTGTATGTACTAACTGCGCACATTACCAATTATGTAAATGAAAAGCGTAATCAAGCGTTTTTTGATGCGTTTTTTGGCATGTAAAATACGCAAAAAAAGAGTCAAATACACGCCGTGTGAACCTGTCAATTGAAAAGTCATTCACTTCACTTTCATCACTCTTAGGGTATGTACACACACAAAATCAAAAACGTCTGAAAATGCTGCTCCTGATTTTCAGACGATTTTTTTACCTCCACGTTGGAACAGAACGCCGTATTTCCCATTGAAATCAATGGGCGGATGTTTGTTACATAGTTACATAGTTTGTACGGTTGAAAAAAGACACATGTCCATCAAGTTCAACCAAGGAATGGGAAAGGGGAAGTAAAAAATTTCTACACATAGGAGCTAATATTTTTTTTTTCTAGGAAATTATCTAAGCCTTTTTTAAATCCATCTACTGTCCCTGCTGTGACCAGCTCCTGCGGTAGGCTATTCCATAATTTCACCGTTCTCACAGTAAAAAAGGCCTGTCGCCTCTGCAGGTTGAACCTTTCTTTTTCCAGACGTCCAAACATAAGCCATGTGAACATACCCTTAGGGTAAATGTCCCGAAAAACGGCTGAAAAATCGGAAGCAAAAAATAAGTGCATGTCACTTCTTGGGACATTTTTGGAGCCGTTTTTCAGTGACGCTATAGAAAAACAGCTCCAAAAACGGCCATAAAAAAGGCAGTTAAAAATGCGAGTTTGATTAAAAAATGGCTGAAAATCAGGAGCTGTTTTCCCTTGAAAACAGCTCCGTATTTTCAGACGTTTTTTTAGTAAGCGTGTGAACATACCTTTAGCCTTTTGGTGTGTCCTATAGCTTCTGCAAGCTGCCATTTGTACAATCACTACCAAAATGGGAGTCGGACACTGCTTAGCAATTTGAAGACACCTTTTCCTGGCTTGTTGCCAAAATAGGGAGGGGGGGGTGAGATTCCCTCCCACATTTAGAGCAGCTGTGAGTCGGGTTGCTTTGCCTTATTGACCTTGCTGTAATTCTGGAAAGTGCTCCCTCTGGTGGCCAACATAGGAAAACATGTGGAAGAAAAAAAAAATCAATAAAAAACGTAAAAAATATAATAGAAATAAGTAACTTACTTAAAAAATGGTTTAAAGACACATCCAATTTTGGCTTTAAGGATAGAACTATTTTTTTTATAATTCCCTCTTTGCATCCCGACGCTCATAATTTTTTTTTATTTTTTTGTACGACATGGTTGTAGGAGACTTTGTTTTTTGTGGGACGGGTTGTACTTTGTATGTAGTTACCATTTTTTGTTATATATACATTATCGTTTAATTTAAAATGCCTTCATAGAGGAGGTGAAACGTTGTGGTTCCATGTTGGATGAATAAATTCACTTTATTTGAGTGCTGCTTCACGTTCTCTTTTTTGGATATCGTTTAATTTATATATTTTTATTTTGGCGAAACTGCAGAAAAACAGTTCCGCTGCAGTTTTTTTTTTTTTTTTTTACACCATACATTGATAATCATAAATAATGTTATATATTTGTTGTTTAGGTTGTTACGGTCGTGGCAATACTAAATATGTCTATATTATTTAATGTTTTGGGACTTCTATTTTAAAAAGTCTATTTATTGTAAAAAATGTCTATTTGTGTGTATTTTTTCCTTTTTTTTTTTTTAAATAAAAAATTTTTTTTTACATTCATTTAACATTTTTTTTTTTAATCCCATAAAGGATTTTTCATTTTGATTTTTATTTTTCAACTGTAATGTACTGGCATATATCCCTATGCCAGTACATTAGCCTGTCTACTGATTGTAAATTTACAGCCGCCGCACCCACGGCTCGCGCATTACTCTCGCAGGAGCTCCGGGACTGCGGGCCTGCCAAATAGTGTCCTTGCCTGCCATAACACTGTCCCCTGGTACTCACCAGCCACCAGAAAGACCACCATAATGGCAAAAATGTAGCACCCGCAGTATGCCGCCATCTTGAATTGGGACCTGCTGTGCAACCTGTATGCCCTCCTATTCCACCAGGAACCAGGTACGCAGAGGGATCGGTTTGGGGCATTCCTAAGAAAGATTAGAGTACCTGGGAGATGGGACCTAGTGGGTGGGCCGGAACCCCGCCGCCATTTTCCCCTTATTTACATAGCTATTTTGCCACTGAAGAAGAGGGCAGCCTGTATACCTTACATTGTGACCCTGCTGGCAGTGTGTAAACTTGCTCCACGAGCACACCTTCACATGCTCTGTATTTGACATTGTGCTACTGCCGTATGACTCGGACAATTCTGTGACTTTGGAGTGAAGACATTTTAGCATGTGTTGAGTGTTGTCTGTGGCGGAAGCACCATCAAGAAGCGAGGTCTCCTATAGCCTTCCCTATGGTCAAAATAGGTAAGCAGCGGGGCACAGGCTGTGGAACCAGCGGCACGCAAGGCACTACTCCTTCACAAGGTGACTAATAAATTCCTGACAAAACATTCACAAAGTGAAGCAGACATGCCTTTTTCCCCTCACAAAGGGCCCTGCAAACCACCCGGTTGATATGCAAACGGACACTCGGGCCGACCATGAGGACTCTGGATCTCCCAGCAATGATCTCCCCATCTCGAGGTCCTTTATTTCACAAGCCCTTTCAAAAGCGCTACATCCAGTTCTAGACCAGCTTGCGGATATCAAAAGAGATGTTCGTCAAATAGGCAGCAGGGTGGATACTCTAGAATCGACGCAATCTGAAATTGTCTCATTCACCAAAGCGGCTTCAGAAAATCTGTTATTGTCACCAACATATCACCCGCCTATACGACTATATCAAAGACCAAGATAATCGTGGCATGTAGAACAATATCTGCATAAGAGGGGTTTCAGAATCTGTATCCTCAGACGGCACGACTAAGGCGGCCAGAGAATTATAATCTACTGGGAACATCATATACAGATCCTCTGATTATAGAAAGAGCTCACAGGGCTCTGCGCCCTGCTCCGAAACCTACTGAACCCCTAAGGACATTATAGTGAAACTGAGACCATTACTTATGAGGGCTCCACTATTTCATTTTTCCAAGACCTTGCCATTCCACTTTTCAGAAAAGGAAATTACTTAAAACTCTGACCGAATACTTGAGGGCCAGGCGCATCGCCTTTCATTGGCTCTTAACGTTTTGGCATCCTGATCTCTGCAGCTAGCCGTAAGTTTGTAATAAGAAACCCTCAAGATCTCACGGAACTCTGACTCGCTAGACATTTCGGATCTCCAGATCCCTGGCTGGTTGGCTGTTTCAGATTCTCCTTCACTGCCAGTAATTGTTTCCCCCCCGACGCCGTGGGACCTCGCCAGCATGGGTAAATTGTCTAGGAGCAAGAAAAAAATCCAGGAAGCTCATGCCTAAAAGACTGCTGACAGGAGACTGAGGCTATGGGATAATTGTCACTTAGAACTTTCGTTCACTTTTCCATTGCGACCTCTTCACAAACTCCCTGTCTCCTCGCTCTCTCTGGGCGCACTGGTATATCCGACTGTTCTCATATTGCTCTCTTGATGTTTTCTATTGCATTTTCGTGCATTCCCTTTTCCATGCAGGACCTCTTGGTCATCGTGTGTGCAGTGCTGTGCTTACACTGGCAACCTGTAACCATTCTACAAGGTGTGTTGCGCTGCTGGAGAGCCGGTTCAAAGTCTACTTCTACTACAGGTTATATATGCCATGCTGTTCGCTGATGTCCTATTGTGAGAGATTTAATCCATTGCAACTGTCCTACTATTCTGTATTTAGCTTCCTGCAGTTTTCTTGTCGGACACAGGTGTTAACTATATGACAAGGGAGGGGGTTCAATATGGCGAGGATAGCAAACTCATTTCTGCTCCATTTTGTTCATTCATAGTTTATATTTTTGAATTTTATATATCTAACTAGATTTCTACTTTACAATAGTGGTGTGTTTCGCCTGCTTACTATACTTTCTACACAACTGCAACCATTCAGGTTTTTACGAGTTCTTATCTCTTTTTGGTAATATTCCGGGGACCTGATGTTTCCCTCGGACAGAATAGAAATTACATCCTGATGTTCTCCTTTAATCCAATGTTATACCACTTGGTTCTCCTCCTAACCCTACTCTTGCCACTTATAATCCATAATTGCACGGCCTTTCACATGGGATGGGAATTTTTATTTTCAATTCTAGCACAGAGTGATATGTCATATTGAATGAAAACCTAAAAATAGAGTCAAAACCATGCTTATACTGATAAAATATATAATTTTATTGGTACAAAATATAAAAAACACACACATTAAAATCAAAGATGATTACCACAGTGTGAAACAGATGAGGCCAGACAGTTGACAATAGTTGGATAAACATATATCTGTTTTGGAAGTATCATGAGTAAGGCTTGGAGTAACTGCAACCATGAAAGCACATTCAGTGCTCTACATAGTGTATAAAATATATAAACCCAGAAGACATGTAATGTGTTCTAGATAATATGCAAAGAGTCCCAGGTTTGAGTAATCATTTGAGGTCAAAATGCAGTCAGCACCAGACCCAAACAAATGGTTACATAAAAAGTATATGTGGATATATAGTATAAGCAACTTACCCGTAGATTTGTGCTGTCTGGGGTCACACCCGACGAAGGCTCTATTTGTTGTAAAGTTGTTTGTAGTATTTATAGCAAACAAAAATACTTCCTTCAAAACATACCATAGTCCATGCTGCTGGGTGCAGGCTCTGCGCGGAATCCGCTTCCTCCCACCTCTGTTAGCTAACAAAATGGTTCCTTTTTACCCTTAATTCAAGATTTTACAATCCTAACAAGCTGAGAAGAAGGGGTCTCTTCAGCAATACGGCCATGTTACTGAAAAGCGGATCACTGCAGAAGAGACCTGGCTGTGAAGACTGAGCATGTGAGTCCACCAGCACTCAGGTTAAGTGGATGAGCACTTTGCTATACGCTTTGAACACCGGGTGTTGCCATACTATGCAAGTAAAGGTCATAACTTCACTGGATCAGTGTTGTTTTAGATACAAAATGTGCTTTTTTTTTTTTTTTTTTTTTTTAAATAAACACTATTCTTTGTGGGATAACTCCTTTAACCCCTTCCCTCCGCAGCCATAACTTTTTTTTCATTTGTTTGTCAATATAGCTGTATGAGGGCTTGTTTTTTTGCAGGATGCAGGGCCGGCGTTAGGGGGGCCAAACTGGGCAATTACGCAGAGCTCCCATCCTCTCAGGGGCCCCTGCTGACTATAGCAGCTGCTACGGGGCCGCGGCATGAGGGGACCGATGCTGGCCTGCACATAATATTTATGGGCTGGGCGGCATGGGCCCCTTCATGTCTGGTGGCGTCGCTAGCACTGGAGGGGGCCCCGGTGCTTGCGACTGCCACATTCAATTGCATCTGCATCCTCATGAATAGTATAGGCTGCAGGCAGGCCACATTAGTCCTGCAGCCTATAAGATGCTGGGACAGAGTCCCTGCGCAGTTCAGCGTCATGGCGTCATTGCATCATGCTGGCCAATGCAAGGGTCCTGTCTGAGACTGTGGAGTGCTCAGTTCGTTGCAGGAATGAGGCTAGGTAAGTACACTATTTTATGTGGGGGGGGGGGGCGGGCTGTGAGGCGCAATCTACTAAGGAGGGGTGATGTGTGGCGCCATCTACTAGGGGGGCTGTGTGGCGCTATCTACAAAGGGAGCTGTGGCAATATACAGGGGAGGGCTGTGTGGCGCTATCTACAGGGGGCCTGTGGCACTATCTGCTGGGGGGGCTGTGTGTGGCACTATTATTATTGTGAGGCCTAAAGGGGGTACTATTATAGTGTGTGGCACCGAGGGGGCATTATTTCCATATGGGACACTTTAAATGGTGAGGTTTTCGTAGAGGGTGGGTAGGTGCTAGAAAAGCAAGAAGCCAAAGATGTTTGTGTTGCAAATTCTGCAAAGGCGATTTGTAGTCGGGAGAAGGCGTCCGAGCAATCTGGGCTGGGTGAAGAAGAAAGGGAAAAGTGAGTGACTCTTATCTGAGAAGACGTCATTTCACTCTATTGTATTAACCCCTTGAGGACCAAGCTCATTTTGGCCTTCAGGACTAGACCCATTTTTTTCAAATCTGACGTGTCACTTTATGGGGTAATAACTTGGGAATGCTTTCACCTATCAAAGCGATTCTGAGATGGTTTTCTCGTGACTTATTGTACTTTATGATAGTGGAAAAATTTGGTCGATTAAATTCAATATTTGTTAGTGAAAAACACCAAAATTTGGTGAAAGATTGCAAAAATTAGCATTTTTCTAAATTTAAATGTATCTGCTTGTCAGACAGGCAGTTATACCACACAAAATTGTTGCGAATTATCCTCCCCCATATGTCTACTTTAGATTGGCATCGTTTTTTGAACATCCTTTTATTTTTCTAGGATATTACAAGGCTTAGAACTTTAGCAGCAATTTTTCACATTTTCAAGAAAATTTCAAAAGGCCGTTATTACAGGGTGCAGTTTAGTTGCAAATTGACTTTTAGGCCCTTATATGTTTGTAACCACCAATAAGTCACCCCGTTTTAAAAACTTCACCCCTCAAACTATTCAAAACAGCATTTAGAAAGTTTCTTAACCCTTTAGACGTTTCACAGGAATTAAAGCAACGTAGAGGTGAAATTTTCAAATTTCATTTTTTTTTTTTTTGCAGAAATTCATTTTAAATCTATTTTTTTTGTAACACAGAAGGTTTTACCAGAGAAATGCAACTTAATATTTATTGCCCAGGTTCTGCAGTTTTAGGAAATATCCCACATGTGGCTCTAGTGTGCTAATGGACTGAAGCACCGGCCTCAGAAGCAAAGGAGCACCTAGGGGATTTTGGGGACTTCTTTTTATTAGAATATATTTTAAGCACCATGTCAGGTCTGAAGGGCTCTTGTGGTGCAAAAACAGTGGAAATACCCAAAAAGTGACCCCATTTGGGAAACTACACCCCATGAGGAAATTATCTAGGGGTATAGTGAGCATTTTGACCGCACAGATTTTTTGCAGAAATTATTGAAAGTGGGCCGTGAAAACGAAGGTTTAGCTAATTTTTTCTAATTTGCACAAGGACTATAGGATAAAAAGCTTAGCAACATTTGTAAAGCAATTTCTCCCGAGTAAAACAATACCCCACATGTGGTAATAAACGGCTGTTTGGACACACGGCGGAGCTTAGAATGGAAAGAGTGTCATCTGGCTTTTGGAGCTCAAATTTAGCAGGAGTGGTTTGTGGAGGACATGTCACATTTGCAAAGCCCCTAAGGGACCAAAACAGTGAAACCTTTTTCTTCAATAAGACATAGCTTTAGCTCAAAATTTTTCATTTTCTCAACAAATAAAGGAAAAAAAGAACCCCCAACACTTGTAAAGCAATTTCTCCTGAGTACGGCAATACCCCACACGTGGTCAGAAACTGCTATTTGGGCACAGAGTAGGGCTCAGAAGGGAATGAGCGCCATTTGCTTTTGGAGTACAGATTTTGCGGCATTTGGTTTCTGGTCGCTATGTCGCATTTGCAAACTCCCTGTGGGACCAAAACAGTGGATCCCCCCAGAAGTGACCCCCAGTTTGGAAACGACACCCCTCAAGGTAGTCACCTAGGGGTGTAGTGAGCATGTTAACCCCTCAGGTGTTTGCAACATCGATTGCACACTTATTTCTGCCAGTGAAAATTTTATTTTTTCCATAGATATGCCAATATAAGGTGCCCAGCTTGTGCCACCATAACAAGACAGCTCTCTAATTATTATGCTGTATTTCCGGTTTTAGAAACACCCTACGTGTGACCCTAATCTTTTGCCTGGACATTTGACAAGGCTCAGGAGTGAAAGAGTACCAGGTAAAATTGAGGCCTAATTTGGCGACATATAAAGTATTGGTTCACAATTGCAGAAGCTCTGATGTAAAATAATAAAAGAAACCCCTGACAATTGACCCCATTTTGGAAACTGCACCCCTCAAGGCGTTTATTAAGGGGTGTAGTGAGCATTTTCACCCCACAGGTCTTTTCCATAAATGATTGCGCTGCGGAAGGTGCAAATTAAAATTTTTCCCCAGATATGCCAATTCAGTGGCAAATATGTAGTGCCCAGCTTGTGCCACTGGGGGGACACACCCAAAAATTGTTAAAAGGGTATGGCGATGCCATATATGTGGAAGTAAACAGCTGTTTGGGCACACTGTGGGGCTCAGAAGGGGGGGGGGGAGACCGCCATTTGGCTTTTGGAGCATGGATTTTGCTTGGTAATAGTTTCGTTTGAGTATTGCTGGAGTTTCCATTTATAATATGGGGCATATGTGAGCTGGGCAGAGTACATCAGGGGCATAGTCAGGTGGTATAATAATAAGGTAAAAAAAATTAAATAATAATCCATAGATGTGTGTTACGCTGTGACACAATCCTTGCTGCGCAGGCCAGTTTCGCACTGATAACGGTCCTTCCTTATCCCCCTTTTGCATTTTATGATCTTGCTGTGAATGACAGCTTACAGCGTAATCTCGCAAGACTATGCCTGCTATGCTGTAAATCACAGAGACGCTACAGAAGTGGTCAGGATTCGGAATACACATGACGTCCTGGCTGGAGGTAATGTATATTCATTATCAGGACACTGCAGTAATGTTCGTGTTTGTGTATGTGGCTGCACATAACTATATCGCTATCTGCAGAGTAAATGAATGGAGATAAGTGTATGACGCTGATTGGTCAGCGTCATGCACTCCTCTGTACAATGCCCACTTGGTCAAAAAGTAAAACACGCCCAGTTGTCCATTGAGAAACTCATTCGCATAAAGCTAATATAGGTCATAACTCCATCAAAAATGATCGTTTTTCTATATAAAAAAACACTGCTGTAATCTACATTACAGAGCCGATCACATCATGTACAATATAGGCCACTTATAATGTGGTGACAGAGCCTCTTTAAACTGGAAAACTGGATTGTTGAAATAAGGACGTGGAGAATTCTCTCAAATTTTAAACCTAGCGGTATTATTATAGTAATGTAGTATTATTATTATAGTAATATAGTGTTATAGTAGTTCAAATAACTAATTAATTAACAATAATTTTGTATTGTGTCAAATTTGAAATTAATGCGGCCCGTCAACTTCCCATTTTTTCTATATGTGGCCCACTTACCCGAATGAGTTTGAGACCCCTGGTCTACAGGGAGGGCTGTATAGCACTGCCTACAGGGGGGGGGCTGTATAGCACTGTCTACGGGAGGCTGTACAGCACTATTTACAGGGGCACTATCTACAAGGGCGGCTGTGTGTGGCACCCAGGGGAGGGGGGCCCAGTCAAAAGTTTGCGATGTGGCCCAGTGTTTCCTAGTTACGCCCCTGTTGATAACATGCTGATTGGTAGGGGGTCCGACCGCTGGGACCCCCACCGATTATGAAAACGGGGGTCCTGTTCCTCCGAATGAATGGAGTGGCAGGTCGAGCATGCGCACTGCCGCTCTATTCACGATCTATGCCGAGTACATCAGACCCCCACCGATCACAATATTATCACCTATCCTGTGGTTAGGAGATAACATTTCATCTTGATACAACCGCCTTCCTGTTATATTGCTCATATATTTAAAAAATTTATAATCTCACACAATTGCTAAATAGGAGCAGCATGTGATTAGAATTCTTATTCTCTGGGCATTGTAGTTTGGGTGGGAGCGCATTACTGGACTGACACTTTAAAGGGAACCTGTCAGCATTTTTGAGTCCTCAAAACTGTTGACAGAGCAATATAAGGGAGGGGGTGGCATTTTAAACCTACCTTTTTTTCTCAGTCATCCCAGTTGCATGACCGAGAAAGCGACGTTTCTTGTGAAAGAGCCACTCTCTGCTCTGAGTGACAGCTCTAGGGGCCAATCAGGAGACCGCTAGAGCCGTCACTCAGAGCAGTGGGTCGGGGCTGGCAGTGTTCTCTGAGGAGAGACAAGGAGCACTGCACATCAAGTATCGCCTTAGTGGCATTTGCGTTCGGCACACTGGGAGAATTAACCATTGTTTTCTCAGTCATGCGAGACAAAATGTATGTTCAAAATGCCCCCCTCCCCTATATCTTCCTGTCAGCAGACCTCAGAACTGCTGACAGGTTCCCATTAATGTGCTGGATACTTATTAAGATTTGCTAGAGAAGTGTGAGTCTTTGTTTTATTATATAAAGCTCCTCCCATAGAAACCCTGATAATATGTTCTGTAGAAGATTGTGATGGTGAGACTGAATCAGGATCGGGTCTGAAAATTGTAATTAAGGAGGAAAGTTTCTTACGTCCTACATTCCTGTTGTAAAAACGCCACAAACACATTGGACATATAATCACACACCACTCACACACTGGACATATATCGCACACGGATCACTCACACACTGGAACCATAATACACACATCACACACACTAGACACATACTACACACTAAACACACACCACGCACACACTAAATATACAACACACACACACACACACACACACACCATTCACACCCACCACTCACACACTAAATACACACACACACACACCACTCATGCACACACACACACACACACACACACACACACACACACACACCATACTACACACACCTCACGCTAAATACTACATAACTCACATGCAGACACCACAATACATTAGGCACACACATAGCTCACACAAAGTGCATATATCACTCATACAATGGATATACACTGTAAACACCACACCAATTACTCTACAAAAATCAATCACACACCACTTCACCCACATTCCTGTATTTACTTGCTTTCTGCTTGCAGATGCAGACCATTACTAGTGTGCACCACCCATGACCCATATACTGTTTAATCCCCCATCACTTTAGCAGGCTGGTTGCAGCTTTTATGAGGCTGAAGAGATAAAGCTGCTGGTGCTGTCATTGTGAGTAACACACCCAGCAGGGGCTGGAGTCGTCTTCTTCTCGGCAGCTAAACTGAAGCTGTGCTCTCGGGGCAGAGCAGAAAGCAAGCTTAGCGCTGATTGGCTAATGCTCGGCCAATCGATGTTAGGCTTGATTTCTACATGTAGTCAGGCAGGACTCTGATTAGCTGGGAACCTGTGCAGAAAACAAGTCTAGCGCTGATTAGCCTGGGCTCGGCCAATAATCAGTAGACTTCTTCACTGCACCCTCCCATCATTCTGATATTCTAATTCATTGAGAAGGACTAGTATATCATCAAAAAGTTAAATTATTTCAGTAATTCAATTCAAAAAGTGAAACTCGTATATTATATAGATTCATTACCACAGAGTGATGGTTGCTATGGCTGCCTGGGGGCCTAATGAAGGCCCCCAGGTCCGCTATCTTTGTACGCCTCTGGCAGGGCCTAATATTTGCCTGTCAGAGTCACGATATACTGCAATACATTAGTATTGCAGTATATCGTGCAAGCGACCTGACGATCGCTGGTTGAAGTCCCCTAGGGGGACTAATAAAAAAAAGTAAAAATTAGTTAAATAAAGTTGTTTTTTTTTTGTGTAAAAAAGAAAAAAAAATATTAAAAGTTAAAAAAAAACCTTTTCCCATTTTCCCCCTAGAGCATAGTAAAAAAAATAAATATAATTGGTATCGCCGCGTCCGTAAAAGTCTGAACTATTACAATATATCCTTATTTAACCCGCACGTAAAACGCCGTAAAAAAAACAAACTTGTAAATGCCAGAATCTCTATTTTTTTGGTCACCTAATCTCCCACAAATATGAAATAAAAAGTGATCAAACCGTCGCATGTACACCAAAATGGTATTATTAAAAACTACAGCTTATCCCACAAAAAATAAGACCTCATACCACTTAATCGACGGAAAAATAAAAAGTTATGACTCTTGGAATTTGGCGACACAAAATAAATTTTCTTTTTTACACTTAGGTTTTTACTTGTAAAAGTAGTAAAATCTAGAAAAAACTATATATATATTGTATCAGCGTAATCGTATTGACCCACAGAATAAAATTAACATGCTGTTTTAATTGCACAGTGAATTCCATAAAAACGGCACGCAAAAAAACATGGAGAAATCTCTGTTTTTTTCATTTTCTACCCTACAAATATTTTTTTTTCCTGTTTCCTAGTACATTATATGAAAAAATAAATGGTGCTACGAAAAACTACAACTTGTCCTGCAACAATCAAACCCTCATAGGACTATATCGATGGAAAAATAAAGATGTTATGGCTTTTGGAAGGTGTGGAGGG
This sequence comes from Rhinoderma darwinii, assembly GCF_050947455.1. Classification (NCBI taxonomy): domain Eukaryota; kingdom Metazoa; phylum Chordata; class Amphibia; order Anura; family Rhinodermatidae; genus Rhinoderma; species Rhinoderma darwinii. The sequence goes on from NC_134696.1 coordinate 65,467,322, forward strand.
AAAAACGAAAATGAAAATCTGAAAAAGGACTGGTCTGTTGCTCAGAGGTCCAAAGTCCTGTTTTCAGATGAAAGTAAATTTTGCATTTCATTGGGGAATCAAGGTCCCAGAGTCTGGAGGAAGAGTGGAGAGGCATCAATCCAAGTTGCTTGCGGTCCATTGTGAAGTTTCCACAGTCAGTGATGGTTTGGGGAGCCATGTCACCGGCTGGTATTGGTCCACGGTGTTATATCAAAGTCAATGCAGCCGTCTACCCGGAAATTTTAGAGCACTTCATGCTTCCCTCTGCTGACAAGCTTTATGGAGATGCTGATTTCATTTTCCAGCAGGATTTGGCACCTGCCCACACTGTACCAAAAGTACCAATACCTGGTTTAATAACCACAGTTTCAGTGTGCTTGATTGGCCAGCAAATTGGCCTGACCTTAACTACATAAAGAATCTATGGGGTATTGTCCAGAGGAAGATGAGATACCAGACCCAACAATGCAGATGAGCTGAAGGCCGCTATCAAAGCAATGTGGGCTTCCATAACACCTCAGCAGTGCCACAGGCTGATCGCCTCCATGCCACGCCACACCACATTGATGCAGTAATTCATGCAAAAGGAGCCCCGACCAAGTACTGAGTGCCTATACTGTACATACTTTTCAGTAGGCCTACATTTCGGTATTAAAAATCATTTTTGAAATTGGGCTTACTTAACCCCTTCGCGCTCAGCGACGTACTATTCAGTCGCGCTAAGTGCATCGTTCGCGATCAGCGCCAGAATAGTACGTCCAGGGGAAAATGCATCGCCATTTTCCCCCAGCGCTTCATCGAGCTGTGATACCTGCTCTTTCCGACAGCAGGCTATTACAGCTCAATACTCCGGGACCAATTGCAGTGGTCCTGCCCCGGCGATTGCTGCTATTGCCGCACCTGCTCTGAACTTCTCTGTTGGCGTTGGAGAGTTTTTCAGAGCGGTTGTGTCGGAGAATTGTCTTAGGAAAACTTGAAAAAGTTACTTTTTTGTACTTCCCACTTGCTCATCCACTTCCCACACCTGTCCTCCTCCTCCTTGTCCTGTTTTCCCCTTGTCATCCCCGTTTTTTTTTGGTCAGTAATCTCCTATCACTGACCACTTCTTAGTCTTCAGGGACACATTTTCTTGGTACCTGTGGATTTTGTTTTCTTTATAAAATACAAAAAACAAAAAAAAATATAAAAATGTATTCAAATTAAAAAAAAGTTAGTTTAGAAAGTTATCATCTAGCTAGTTTAGTATTCGGGTTAGTTAGTGTCAGGGAACCGTCAAAAAGCGTAGTGAGATTTAGTGTCAGGGAATTTAGCATCAGGAATCCGTCACCGTAGTTAGGTTTAGCGTTAGGGATCTATCACCGTAGTCAGGTTTAGCGTCAGGAATCTGTCACCGTGGTCAGGTTTAGCATTAGGGATCCATCACTGTTAGGTTTAGCGTAAAATCAGTTGTTCGCGCCAGGAAAGCTCGGAATAATCTAGATAGGTTTAGTGTCATGCACCCGTCACCATAGTTAGGTTTAGCGTCAGGAAAGTTATAAAGAATAATCTAGTTAGGTTTAATGTCAGGGAATCGTCGCCGTAGATTGGATTAGTGTCAGGAAGTCTACTCTTCTATAAAAAAAAAAATATATATATATATAAAAAAAAAGTTTAGATATTTCGTTATCTGCAGCATCTCAGCTGGTATTAGGGTTTCTTAGTGTCAGGGAATTGTTCCATAAAAACAATAAAAAAAAGTTTCAGCTAGCAGTCAATTGCTTCTACTAGTACTAATAAAAGTACTGTGCAAGAAAATACATTTTGCTGTATACATAATACACGTGTCTAAGCACACAATTTACACATGTGACACATAAATAATAAAATATGTCCCAAAGGTAATTTTCTCTGGAAGAGGCCTATGCGTTTCTTGCCTCTGACACGGACTCGTCAGATGGCGAGGCTCTCTTTTATTTATCAACCTTCTCATCCAGGGGTGAAGAGGACCCCGCAACAGTTGAAACCTCCGAGCGAAGTGACCCCATTTGGACCACCACACCAGGCAATTACGAGCTCCAAATCCCTGAGTACACGGGCAGCCCAGGGATAAAATTTAATATGGCAGGGCTCAGTAAGATGGACTTTTTAAGTTCTTTTTCACGGATGAATTTATAGAGCTTATGGTGTCCCAGACAAATTTATATGCCCAACAGTATATAACAAAGAACCCCACATCATTTTATGCCCAATCCCACAGGTGGACTCCTGTAGACGCAGCAGAGTTTGGCAAGTTCTGGGGACTGCTCTTCAACTTGGGGCATCTGAAAAAGCCATCCATTAGGACCTACTGGAGTACAGACCTGTTATACCACACCCCCGATGTACTGCATGGCCGTGTACAGGATGCATTATGAGGCAATACTTCGCTTCTTACATTATGCTGATAATGAGCAGTGCCCACCCCGAGATGACCCCAGTTTTAACGGTTTGTATAAACTGAGACCCCTATTAGACCATTTCAGTGCCCGGTTTGCCCAAGCATACACCCCCGAGAAGTGTATTTCTATTGATGAGTCCTTGGTACATTTTAAAGGGAGGCTTCAATTCCGCCAGTACCCGCCAAGTAAGAGGGCAAGGTATGGCGTGAAATTGTATAAGCTGTGCGAGAGTGCATCAGGGTATACATACAAATTTTGAATATATGAAGGGAAGGACAGCAGTATTCAGCCCCCAGAATGCCCCCCCTACTGGGAATTAATGCAAAAATTGTGTGGGATATGGTGCACCCACTGCTGGACCAGGGTTACCACCTCTACCTGGATAATTTTTATACCAGCGTCCCACTCTTCTAGTGCCTCGCTTCAAGAAGTACTGCGGCATGCGGCACTGCTAGAAGAAACCTGGGAGGCCTCCCTAAGACTCTGCTTGGACAAACACTCAGAAGGGGTGAGAGCAGGGCACATTCTAGCAACATATTGTGTGTCAAGTACAAGGACTAGAGAGATGTCCTTGTATTGACAACAATACATGGCCACACCAGTACCCATGAACCAGTACGAGGTACCAGTACAGAGACCCCCAAACCAGACTGCATCCTGGACTACAATAGGTACATGGGAGGGGTGGACTTGTCAGATCAAGTCCTGAAGCCCTACAGCGCCATGCGGAAATCGAGGGTGTGGTATAAGAGGCTGGCCATGCACATCATACTGATGGCATTGTACAATGCGTATGTGCTACGTCGATGTACTGGCCAGAGGGGAACTTTCCTGGAACTTCAAGAGGTGGTTATCAAGAACCTAATCTTTAGGGACCAGGAAGGTGGGGCACCCAGTACTTCTGGAAGCGAGGCCACACGCATCGTACCAGGGCAACACTTTCCAGGAGAAGTTCCCCAAACTGGCAAGAAGGTAAAAAGTCAAAAGAGGTGCAGAGTCTGCTCAAAGACAGGGATAAGGTACGACACAATATACCAATGCGACACGTGTCCCGAAAAACCAGGGCTCAGTATGAAAGATTGTTTTAGAATTTATCATACATCCCTTGATTTTTAATTTACCCTGATGCACTCCGCACAGCTTATTCCCCTCATCTTTCCCTTCTGAGCCCTGCCGTGTGCCCAGGCTGCAGATAACAGCCAGATGTAGGGTATTGCCGTACCCGGGAGAACCCACATTACAGTTTATGGGGTGTATATCTCTGGCGGCACATGATGGGCACAATATATCGGACACTGACATGGCATATATATATATATATATATATATATATATATATATATAAAATCCAAATACAATGTCAGCCGCACAGCCTTGTAAATCGTAGATGGGTGCCGACCTGCCCAGGTCAGGGCTAACAGACCTGCTGTAGTAGGATCCAAAAATCAGGCAGCACTTCAAGTGAAAAAGGCTCCTGTATTGAGCTGAAACGTCGTGTTTATATGGACCAATAAAGCACCTTTTTCTACATTGTTCATACTTCGGAGTGCTGCCTGATTTTTGGATCCTATATATATATATATATATAATTGCAAATCTCTCTCTGCACCATCTGCTGCGCATTATCTATCTTCTACACAGTACCTGTGGGGTCAAAATGCTCACTACACTTCTAGATGAATGTCTTAAGGGGTGGCGTTTTTAGAATGGGGTCACTTCTCGCGGGTTTCAACTGTACTGGTACCTCACGGGCTTCTGCATACATGACTTAGCACCAGAAAAGCTCCAGAAGGCCAAATGGTGGTCCTTTCATTCTGAGCCCTGTCGTGTGCCGAGGCAGCTAATAACAGCCACATGTAGGGTATTGCCGTACCCGGGAGAACCCGCATTACAGTTTATGGGGTGTATATCTCCGGTGGCACATGCTGGGCACAATATATCGGACACTGACATGGCATATATTTATAGAAAATTGCAAATCTCACTCTGCACCATCTGCTGCGCATTATATTTTACACAGTAACTGTGGGGTCAAAATGCTCACTACACTTCCAGATGAATGTCTTAAGGGGTGTCGTTTTTAAAATGGGGTCACTTCTGGTGGGTTTCCATGGCTTTCATACCTCTGAGGCTCTGCAAATGCGACATGGCACCCGAAAAAAAATCCTGCAAAATCTGGACTCCAACGAACACACAGCGCTCCTTTCCTTCGGAGCCCTCCCATGGGCCCAAACGGCAGTTTATCACCACAAATGGGGTATTGCTGCACTCAAGACAAATTGGGCAACAAAATTTGGTATTTTATTGCTTGTGAAAATAAGAAATTTTGAGCCAAAACTACATCTTATTGGAAAGAATTACATTTTTTTAAATTCACAGCCCAATTCAAATAAATTCTGTGGAAAAAACTGTGGGGTCTAAATGGTCAAAACACCCATAAATGAATTCCTCGAGGGGTTTATTTTCCAAAATGGGGTCACTTTTGGCGGATTCCTACTTTTTTGGCAGCTCAACACCTCTTCAAACCTAGCATGCTGCCTAAAATATATTCTAATAAAAAAAAAAGAGGCCCAAAAATGCACTAGGTGCTTCTTTGCTTCTGGGGCTTGTGTTTTAGTCCACGAGCAGACTAGAGGCACATGTGGAACATTTCTAAAAACTGCAGAATCTGGTCAATACATATTTAGTAGTGTTTCTCTGGTAAAACCTTCTGTGCTACAGAAAAAAATAGAATAAAATTTAAATTCAGCAAGAAAAATGAAATTTGCAAATTTCACCTCCACATTGCTTTAATTCCTGTGAAATGCCTAAAGGGTTAAAAAAAACCTTTCTAAATGCTGTTTTGAATACTTTGAGAGTTCTAGTATTTAAAATGGGGTGTTTTATGGGGGTTTCTAATACATAGGCCCCTCAAAGCCACTTTAGAACTGAACACGTACCTTAAAAAAAGGAAAGACTTATGGGAAATGTGAACTAGTAACTATTTTGCGTGGTATAACCATCTGTTTTACAAGCAGATGCATTTACATTCAGAAAAATTCTATTTTTTTCAAAATTGTGACATTTTTCCCAAATAAACACTGAATATATCGACCAAATTTTACCACTAACATCGCTTGGATAGGTTTAAGCGTTCCGACGTTATTACCACATAAAGTGAAATATGTCCGATTTGAAAAATGCGCTCTGAGCCTTAAGGCCCAAACTAGGCTGCGTCCTTAAGGGGTTAATATTCCAATTTTCTGAAATACTAAATTTGGGGTTTTCATAAACTGTTCGCCATAATCATCAACATTAAATGAAAAAAAATGCTTGAAATAGATCACTTTGTGTGTAATGAATCTATATAATGAGTTTCACTTTTTGAATTGAATTACTGAAATGAATTAACTTTTTGATGATATTCTATTTCATTGGGAAGGACTAGTATGTGCAAGCATTCAAGAGTAGCAAAAAAACTTTAGGGTATTAAAAAACTAAATAAGGCGGTATACAAGACTTTAGCTACAAATTTAAAATAATCTTTTTAGCGGTCAGAGTTATCAGGGACATAATTCTCCTAATCTCAATTGGATATTTTTCTATGTCCATATTAAAAATAAAGATCCAGGTGTCTTGAGTTATAGGCTCGTCTAATAAAGAATTTATAAAAAAACAAAAAAGTCCCAGAACCTTTAAAACAGTGGGCACCTCCACAGGCAATGTCATAATTAGGGAGTGCACAATTTGGGCATATATCGGTTGGTTGTTGTTTCTCTGGGGTTTCTTGGGTCTCATTAGTCTTAAGTATAAACTTAATATTAAAAGCACTATAAACTCATCGTTTCTTTCACTGGAGTTCCTTTAATATCTCAGATTTTATCGTTAAATTAATATTCTTCCACCTATCATATAATTTTCCTGTATTTGTATCAGTGTTACTCTAATATCTTGGCTAATTTCATTTGCCTATACCTTAACCCCTTAACGACATGCTACGTACAGTTACATCGCAGCCGTTAGGTAGTTAACGCAACAGCACGTAACTGTATATTACAGCTGACACCCTTCTGTAACAGTCAGGACCAGAGCTAGCCTCCAAGTCGGCCCATTAACCCCTTAGATGCATCAATCAAAAGCGATCACTTCATCTAGGTGGTTTCTAGCACATCTGCACTCCTGAGACAAAATTGCGGGGTGCTGACGGTTAACTGACCTAACAATGGCCTCCTGGTCCGCCAAGTATGGAAGCCTATTAGGCCCAGAGGCGGAGCCTAATAGGCTTGCTGTCCGTATAACTGATAGCTCTAATACACAGCACTATGTAGGGAGTGCAGTTTTAGAATAGCGATCAGGGCTTCATGTCTTCAAGTCCCCTAGTGGGACAAAAAAAAAAGTTAATAAAAATGTTGCAAAAAATTGTAAAAATACAAGTTTCAAGTTAAATAAACAAAAACTGCCTTTTTCCCCAATATTATAGGAAAAAGCTGAGAACGTTTTAAAAAGTAAACAAATTTGGTAACGCTGCGTCCGTTATGACACAAACTATAAATATATCATTATTTTTTCCACATAGTGAACACCATACAAAAACTAAAATAAAAAACAATCCCAGCATTGCTGTTTTTTGGTCGCCAACCTTCCCAAAATATAGAATAAAAGTGGTCAAAAAGTTGCATGTCCCCCGAAATTGTACCAATAAAAACTACAACCTGTCCCCGCAATAAACAAGACCTCCAACTGCTTTTTTATGTAAGAATAAAAATGTTATGGCTCTCAGAATATGGTGACGCAAAAAATAAATGATTGTGCAAACGACGTAAAACATGAAAAAACTATATACTTTTGGTATTGCCGAAATTATATCAAGCCGCAGCATGAAGTAAAAATGTCATTTATCCCGCACAGTGAAGATTGAAAAAAAATAATAATTATAAAAAACTATAGCAAGATTGCTGGTTTTAAGTCACATTGCTTGCCAAAAAAGGAATAAGTGATAAAAAATGTGCATATACTCCAAAATGATTCCAATGAAAACTACAGATTGACCCACAAAAAATAAGGCCTCACACAGCTCCGGTGGAGAAAAAATAAAAAAGTTATGGCTCTCCGAATATGGTGGAAAAAAAGGTGCAGGATATGCAAAAGGGGGATAAAATCGGGCACCATTTATCAGTGCGACACTGGCCATATAGCTATTGATTATTACTTATTTACCTCATTATTATACCACCTTATTATGTCCTGATGTACTCTGCCCAGCTTACATACGCCCCCACATTACAAACTGAAATATCAGTAATACCACTCTCCAAAAGCCAAATGGCACTCCCTCCATTCTGAGCACTACAGTTTGCCCAAACAGCAGTTTACTTCCACATATGTGTCATACCCGGGAGAACCCGCTTAACAGTTTATGAGGTATTTGTATGCAGTGGCACAAACTCGGCACAACATATTGTGCACTAAAAAGGCATATCAGTAAAAAAAACTTGCAATTTCCACTTTGCACCATCCACTGCACGTTAAATTCAAATAAAGAAAACAAAAATCCCAGTGGAGTCAAATGCCCTTAAAAATACCTTGAGGGTGCAGTTTCCAAAATGGGGTTCACTACTTGGGTTTTTATTTTACTATTTGACCTCGGAGCCCTGCAATTGTGTGCCATTACTGCGAAAATCACCAAAATAGGCCTCAAAGGCGCATTTTGCTCCTTCACTCCTAAGCCCTGCCATATGTCCAGGCAAATGATAAATGCCTTGAGAGGTGTAGTTTACAAAATGGGGTCACTTCTCTGGGATTTCCAGTGTAGTCTGGTACCTAAGGGAGCCTTGCAAATGCAACATAGCGCCTGAACACCAATCGAGCAAATTCAGCGCTCTAAAAGCCAAATGGCGCTCCTTCTAATTTGAGCTCTGCTATGTGCCCAAACAACCATTTAGGGCCAAATATGGGATGTTGCCATACATAATGTTTTTTCTCCTATTACCCCTTGTGAAAATAAAAAATTACAAATCTTTGGGAAAAAAAATATTTTTCATTTTCACTGCCTAATTCTAATAAAATCTATGAATCACTTGTGGGATCAAAATGCTCACTATATCCCTGGATGAATTCCCTGAGGGGTGTAGTTTACAAAATGGAGTCACTTTTAAGGGATTTCCCATGTACTGGTACCTCTGGGGCTCTGTAAATGCGACATGGCACCCAAAAAACAATCAAGCAAAGTCTGCATGCCATCCTGAGCCCTACCGTCTGTCCAAACAGCAGTATATGACCACATACGGGGTATTGCCATAATCGTCAGAAATTTCTTCATAAGTGTTGGGGTTCTTGTTCACCTTTTATTCCTTGTAAAAATACAAGAATTAAACCTTTTAGTGTAAAAAATTTTGATTTTCATTTTCACTACCTAATTCCGAAAAATTCAGCAAAAAATCTGTGGGGTCAAAATGCTCACTATACCGCTAGATAAATTCCTTGAGGGGTGTAGTTTCCCAAATTATTATAGGAAAAAAATGAAAACGTTAAAAAAGGTACACATATTTGGTATCACCGCGTTTATAACGACCCAAACTATAAAACTATAATGTTCTATTTCCCGCACGGTGAACACCGCAATAAAAACTACAACCGTCCCGCAAAAAATAAGCCCTTACACAGCTTTTTTGACTGAAAAGTAAAAAAGTTATGGCTTTAAGAATATGGTGACACAAAGAAATAAATTATTTAATTAAAAAAAGTTAATTTATTGTGCAGACGCTGCAAAACATAAAAAAAACTATATACATATGGTATTGCCATAATCGTATCGACCCGCAAAATAAAGTAAAGTTATCATTTATAGCCCACAGTGAACACGGTAAAAAAAATAAGAAACATTGCTGGTTTTTGGTCACCTTGCTTGTCAAAAAATGTAATAAAAAGTGATCAAAAAATCGCATGTACCCCAAAATGGTAACAATAAAATCTACAGATTGTCCGGCACCAAATAAGCCCTAAAACAGCTCTGTTGGTAGAAAAATAAAGTTAGGCCCCTAAGAATACGACAAAACAAAATGTGCAGAGTGTGTTCCAAAAGCTGTTAACAATTGGGCACCATTTATAAGTACGATACTGGCCACACTTCTGCAGATGAATATTTATTTACTGCATTATTATACCACCTTATTATGCCCTGATGTACTTCGCAAAGCTTATATACACCCTGATGTACTCCGAACAGATTACATATTACATTTACATTATAAACTGAAATACCAGCAAAAACCCCAAACAGAACTACTACCAAGCAAAATCTGTGCTTACTTCCACATATATGGCATCGCCAAACCAGGGAGAACCCTTTCAACTAATTTTGGGGTGTGTGTCTCCAGTGACACAAGCTGGGCACGACATATTTGCCACTGAAATGGCATATTTGGGAAAAATGCTATTTTTACTGTGCACCATCCGAAGCGCAATCATTTATGGAAAAGATCCGAGGAGTGAAAATGCCCACTACACCCCTTAATAAATGCTTTGAGGGCTGTCGTTTCAAAATGGGGTCACTTCTCATAGGTTTCTTTTTTTATTTCACATCAGAGCCCTGCAATTGTGACTCAATACTTTGTAAGTCGCCAAATTAGGCCTCAATTTTGAATTGTACTCTTTCACTCTTGAGCACTGTCGATCGTCCAGGCAAAAGATTAGGGCCACGTGTAGGGTGTTCCTAATACCGATAAATAATTAGAGAGTTGTCTTTTCATGGTGGCACAAGCTGGGCAACACATATTAAATTATCTATGGAAAAATTCCCATTTTCACTGTGCAACTTCGAGTGCACACTAATTTCTGGAAAAAAACTGGAGGGTTAACGTGCTCCCTACACCCCTAGGTGAATACCTTGAGGGGTGTAGTTTTCAAAATGGGGTCACTTTTTTTTTAGCTAAAATGACGACTTGTAAAAATGTAAGAAAATGTATTTTCACGTCCAAATTCTAATAAAATCTATGAAACACCTATGAGTTAAAAATGCTCACTACACCCCTAGATGAATTCCTTGTGGGGTGTAGTTTCCAAAATGTTTTTTTTTTTTTGGGATCTTTTCTTTGTCTTGGCATCTCAAGACCTCTTCTAACCTGACATGGTGCCTAAAATATAATCCAATAAAAAAAAGTCTCCAAAATCCACTAGTTGCTCCTTTGCTTCTGAGGCCAGTGTTTCATTCCATTACCACACTAGGACCACATGTGGGATATTTATAAAAACTGCAGAATCTGGGCAATAAACATTGAGTTGCGTTTCTCTTGTAAAACCTTCTGTGTGATCAACTGTCAGATTTTCATGGCTGTTTTCCATTAGTGTGTCTCAATATTTGAATCCATTTTCCGGCCGTCTAACGGTTTTTAACCCCTTAATGACCAGGCCATTTTGCGTGTTAATGACCAAGGATTATTTTTTGCTTTTTCACGGTCGCATTCGAAGAGTTGTAACTTTTTTTTATTCTGTTGACATAGCCATATAAGAGCTTGTTTTTTTCAGGACGAGTTGTATTTTGTTATTATACCATTTTTAGATGCTTATAATATATTGATTAACTTTATTTTAGGAGAGAATTGAAAATAAGCAGCTATTCCAGCATTGATTTTCACGTTATAAATTAATGCCGTTTACTATGCAGCGTAAATAACATGTTAACTTTATTATATGGGTCGGCACGATTAAGGGGATATCAAATATGTAAAGGTTTGCATAATAAAAACACTTTTCGTAAAAAAATTACTTGTTTTTGCATCGCCGCATTCCAAGAGCCGTAACTTTTATATTTTTCCGTCAATGTGGCCGTATGTGGGCTTGATTTTTCCTGGCCAAGGTGTAGTTTTCATTCGTACTATTTTGGGGGTACATAGGACTTCTAGATTAACTTTTATTAATTTTTTTATAAGGGGAATGGGAGAAAAGAGAGAATTTTGCCGTTGTTTTTTGCGTTTTTTTTGGACGCCATTCATCCGGCGGTTTAATTAATGTGTTCATTTTATTGTTCATTTTATTTATTAATGATATAGAGGATGGGATTAATAGCACTATTTCTATTTTTGCAGATGACACCAAGCTATGTAATATAGTTCAGACTATGGAAGATGTTTGTGAATTGCAGGCAGATTTAAACAAACTAAGTGTTTGGGCGTCCACTTGGCAAATGAAGTTTAATGTAGATAAATGTAAAGTTATGCATCTGGGTACCAACAACCTGCATGCATCATATGTCCTAGGGGGAGCTACACTGGCGGATTCACTTGTTGAGAAGGATCTGGGTGTTCTTGTAAATCATAAACTCAATAACAGCATGCAGTGTCAATCAGCTGCTTCAAAGGCCAGCAAGATATTGTCGTGTATTAAAAGAGGCATGGACTCGCGGGACAGAGATGTAATATTGCCACTTTACAAAGCATTAGTGAGGCCCCATCTAGAATATGCAGTTCAGTTCTGGGCTCCAGTTCATAGAAAGGATGCCCTGGAGTTGGAAAAAATACAAAGAAGAGCAACGAAGCTAATAAGGGGCATGGAGAATTTAAGTTATGAGGAAAGATTGAAAGAATTAAACCTATTTAGCCTTGAAAAAAGACGACTAAGGGGGGACATGATTAACTTATATAAATATATTAATGGCACATACAAAAAATATGGTGATATCCTGTTCCTTGTAAAACCCCCTCAAAAAACAAGGGGGCACTCCCTCCGTCTGGAGAAAAAAAGGTTCAAGCTGCAGAGGCGACAAGGCTTCTTTACAGTAAGAACGGTGAATTTATGGAATAGCCTACCGCAGGAGCTGGTCACAGCAGGGACAGTAGATGGCTTTAAAAAAGGGTTAGATAATTTCCTAGAACAAAAAAATATTAGCTCCTATGTGTAGAAATTTTTACTTCCCTTTTCCCTTCCCTTGGTTGGACTTGATGGACATGTGTCTTTTTTCAGCCGTACTAACTATGTAACTATGTAACTAAGTCATTATGATCGCGGGGATACCATATATGTGTATGTGTTATTTGTTTTGAGCAACATGTAGACATGAAAAATGGCTGGCACTGCCTTAGCTTGCAATGTCACAGACTTTGTGCTTCAGCTCGCTGGGACCTGTAGTTCGACAGCCTTTGTCTGGCGGTGCTCAGTGCATGTTGAAGCTAGTTTCAGCAAATGACAACATGTAGAAAAGAAGACAGCACGGCACTCACCATTTGCAAAAGGTTTCTCTTTATTTCAAGATTGAGGCAGGCAACACGGGATTCAAAAGAAAATAGGCTCTGTTGTCTTTTGAATCCCATATTGCCTGCCACAATCTTGGAATAAAGAGAAACCTTTTGCAAATGGTGAGTGCCGTGCTGTCTACTTTTCTACGTGTTGTTATTTGTTTTAACACTTTTACTAACCCCTTCCCGCACCTGGACGTAACTGTACGTCCAGGTGAGCAGTAACTTCGCGCACCTGGGCGTACAGTTACGTCCGCGCTTTAACAGTTAACCGCCGCGCGGCGCTACACCGCAGCGGCGGTTAACTGTGCAGGGTGTCAGCCGTGCTCTCCCCGTTGCCGATCAGCGGCCTGTCGCCGCTGAAATCGGCAATTAACCCATTCGATGCGGTGGTCGATTGCGATCACATCGAAGAGGTTTACAGCGGATCGGCAGCCCCCCACATGTATTTGCGGGGGCTGGCGATCCTTATCATGGCAACCAGAGGCCAGACAATGACCTCCGGGTTGCCATGTACGGAAGCCTCGGAGGATCAGCCTCCGGCCGTTCCTCCTCTGCTTCCTGTCAGTGTGACGGTTACGTCACAATGACAGTTGGAACACATTACACTACGTGTGTAGTGTAATGTGTTCCAGCAGCGATCAGAGCTGCCAGTCTAAGTGTCCCCTAGTGGGACAAGTAAAAAAAGTAAAAAAAAGATAATAAAAATGTTTTTAAAAAGTGTAAAAATAAAAGTTAGAAGTGACATAAACAAAGAATGCTTTTTTTCCTATAATAAGTCTTTTATTATAGGAAAAAAATGAACACGTTAAAAAAAGTACACATATTTGGTATCGCCGCGTTCGTAACGACCCCAACTATAAAACTGTAATATTATTTTTCCCGCACGGTGAACACCGCAAAAAAAATAAACAAAAAACAGTGCCCGAATCACAATTTTTTGGTTACCAACCCTCCCAAAATATACAATAAAAAGTGATCAAAAAGTCGCACGTACGCCAAAATGGTACCAATACAAACTACATCCCGTCCCGCAAAAAACAAGCCCTTACAGCGCTTTTTTGACTGAAAAATAAAAACGTTATGGCTCTCAGAATATGGTGACACAAAAATGTATTTATTTTATAAATAAGTGATTCTATTGCACAAATGCTGCAAAACATAAAAAAATTATATACATCTGGTATCGCTGTAATCGTATCGACCCGCAGAATAAAGTATAATGGTCATTTATAGCCCAGGGTGAAGGCCATAAAAAAACAAATAAAAAACATTGTCAGAATTGATGGTTTTTGGTCACCTTGCTTGCCAAAAAATGGAATAAAACGTGATCCCAAAAATTTCTGGTACCCCAAAATGGTACCAATGAAAACCTACAGATTGTCCCGCAAAGAATAAACCCTCACACGGCTCCGGTGGAGAAAAAATAAAACCGTTCTGGCTCCCAGAATATGGTGATGCAAAATGTGCAGAGTGTTCCAAAAGCAGATAAGATGGGGCGCCATTTATCAGTGCGACACCGGCCACATATCTGCGGATTATTATTTATTTACTGCATTATTATACCCTCTTATTATACCCTGATGTACCCCGCACAGATAACATATACCCTGATGTACTCCGCACAGATTACATGTACCCTGATGTACTCCGCACAGATAACATATGCCCCCACATTACAAACTGAAACACCAGTAAAACCCCAAACAGAACAACTACCAAGCTACATCTGTGCCCCAAAAGCCAAATGGCGTCCCTCCCTTCTGAGCCCTGCAGCGTGCCCAAACACCAGTTTACGTCCACAGATATGGCATCGCCATACCCAGGAGAACCCGGTTAATATTTTATGAGGTATTTGTCTTCAGTGGCACAAACTGGGCATAACATATAGTGCACTAAAATGGCATATGAGTGGAAAATTGTAATTTTCACTCCGCACCATGCGCTGCGCATTAACCCCTTCGCACACCACAACATAGCATGTCTTAGTGTGGGGGGTGATGTATGGAGCTTCTCACGTGAAAAATAAAGAATTTAAAACGACAAAATCGCTGTTTTTTTGGTCACCTTGGCTCTAGCTAAAAATGTAATAAAAAGTGCTCAAAAAGTTGTATGTACCAAAAAATGGTACCAATAAAAACAACAGCTTGTCCCTCAATAAATAAGCCCACATACCGCTCTATTGACTGAAAAATAAAAAAGTTGTGGCTCTTGGAACGCGGGGAGGAAAAAACTAAAAAGGAAAAGAAAAAAATGGATCAGTCCAGAAAGGGTTAATTACTTTCTAATGAAAAACCATTTATGACCACACGTGGGGTATAGCCATACTCGGGAGAAATTGCTTTACAAATGTTGGGCAGCTTTTACCCCCTTTATCCTTTGTAAAATTGAAAAAAATGCAACATTTTACTGGAAGAAATGTTGATATTCATTTTCATGGCCCAATTCTAATAAATCCTGCAAAAGACTTGTGGGGTCTAAATGCCCACTATATCCCTAGATAGATTCTTTAAGTGGTGTAATTTCCACTTTTGGGGGGTTTCCACTGCTTTGGCCTCTCAGGGGCTTTGCAAATGCGATATGGCACCCAAAAACCATTTCAGCTAAATTTGAGCTCCAAAAGCCAAATAGCGCTCCTTGCCTTCTAAGCCCCGCTGTGGGTCCAAACAGCACTTTATTACCACATATGGCATATTTACGTAATCGGGAGAAATTGTTTTACAAATGTTGGGGTGCTTTTTCTCCTTTATTCCTTGTAAAAATTAAAAATGGCTACCTTTTTTCAGAAAAAAAGTTGATTTTTACCTTTACAGAATAATTCCAATGAATTCAGCAAAACAACCGTGGGGTCAAAATGCTAACTTTACCCCTAGAAAAATTCCTTGATGAGTGTAGTTTCCAAAATGGGGTCACTTTCCGGGGGATTCCACTATTTTGTTCCCTCCAGTGCAATTCAAACACGACATGTCACTGAAAACTATACCAGCAAAATCAGAATTTCAAAATCCAAATGGTGCTCCTTCCCTTCTGAGTCCTGCTGTGGGTCCAAACAGCAGTTTATTACCACATATGGGGTATTGCTATAATCAGGAGAAATTGATTTACAAATATTGGGGTGTTTTTTCTCTTTTATTCCTTGAAAAAATTACAAATTTCTACGTTTTTTCAGAAAAAAAGTAGATTTCCACCTTCACAAACTAATTCAAATAAATTTAGCAAAAAAACTGTGGGTTCAAAATGCTAATTATACCCCTAGATAAATTCCCTGAGGGGTGTAGTTTCCAAAATGAGGTCACTTTTGGGGGTCTTTATTGTTTTGGCCCCACAAGACCTCTTCAAACCTGACATGGTACCTAAAATATATGCTAAAAAAAAGGAGGCCCCAAAATCCACTAGGTGCTCCTTTGCTTCTGAGGCCTGTATTTCAGTCCATGACCGCACTAGGGCCACATGTGGGGTATTTCTAAAAACTGCAGAATCTGGACAATAAATAATAAGTTACATTTCTTGGGTAAAACCTCCTGTGGTATAGAAAAAAATGTATTACAAATGAATTTTGTAAAAAAAAAATGAAATTTGTAACTTTCACCTCTACTTTGCTTTAATTCCTGTGAAACGCCTAAAGGGTTAATACACTTTCTGAATGCTGTTTTGAATACTTTGAGGGGTGCAGTTTTCAAAATGGGGTGATTTATGGGGACTTTCTAATATATAAGGCCCTCAAAGCCACTTCAGAACTGAATTGGTCCTTGTAAAAATCGCCTTTTGAAATTTTCTTGAAAATATGAGAAATCGCTGCTAAAGTTCTAAGTCTTGTAATGTCCTAGAAAAATAAAAGAATGTTCAAAAAACGATGCCAACATAAAGTAGACATATGGGTGATGTTAACTAGTAACTATTTTGTGTGGTATTACTATCTGTTTTACAAGCAGATACATGTAAATTGAGAAAAATGCTAATTTTTGCAAATTTTCTCCAAATCTTGGTGTTTTTTACAAATAAATATTGAATTTATCAACCAAATTTTTTCACTAACATAAAGTACAATATGTCACGAGAAAACAATCTCAGAATCGCTTGGATAGGTAAAAGCATTCCGGAGTTATTACCACATAAAGTGACACATGTCAGATTTGAAAAATCGGCTTCGTCCTGAAGGCCAAAACAGGCTCAGTCCTGAAGGGGTTAAATAAAACCACTTTTTGGGAAAGTTTATTGTTTTTGTAATGATGGGGGTAGGGAAACAGACAAGTGAGCCCTAATCTACCCGCCACTCAGTCCCTGCCTACTTGCAACGACCCGCCCTAGGCGACGGGGTACAACTGGGCGACGGTCCCTACGCTAAATAAGTGCACGACAGACAAACAGACAAGGGTACACAGAAGCAAAGGGAAATGGGGCAGTTGCCCACAGCAACACCGTGAACAACAAGAGTGGTGAACGAGCCGAGTCAAACCAGGAGTGTACGAGGTACAAAACGCAGAGCAGGAGAGTAGTGAACAAGCCGAGTCAAACCAGGAGTGTACGAGGTGCCAAACGCAGAGCAGGAGAGTAGTCAGTAAGCCAGGGTCATATGAAGCAGGGTCAAATAGTACAGAAGCTGCAGCAGGGCTAGGAAACCAAACAGAAGAATCACAAGCAAGGAGGAACAGGAAAGGCAGGTATAAATAGACAGAGGGCGGGAGCTAGCTCCGTCTGGCCAGGCTGTGATAGGCTCTCCCACTCCTAAGCCTGCCATCCTGAGTGGTGGAAGATGGAGTCAGTCTCACAGACATAGAAGCAGGTGCAGACTGATTACCTATGGGCGTATACACAGAAGCTGTGCCTGGCAGATCCTTAACAGTACCCCCCCCCCCCCCGTTTATGAGGGGCCACCGGACCCTTTCTAGATGGACCTGGTTTATTGGGGAAACTAAGGTTGAACCTCCTGACCAATACCCCAGCGTGAACATCCCGGGCGTGTACCCAAGTCCTCTCCTCAGGCCCATATCCTCTCCAATGGACCAGGTACTGGAGGGAGCCTTGGACCATCTTGCTGTCCACAATCTTTGCCACCTCGAATTCTACCACTTCAGGGGTGAGAACGGGGACAGGAGGTTTCCTCGAGGGAGCCAAGGACGGGGAGCAGCGTTTAAGGAGGGAGGCATGAAACACGTCGTGTACTCGAAAAGATGGGGGCAACTCCAGTCGGAAGGAGACAGGATTGAGGATTTCAATGACCTTGTACGGCCCTATAAACCGGGGAGCAAACTTCTTGGACGGGACTTTAAGGCGCAAGATCTTAGACGATAGCCACACCAGATCCCCGACCATAAACAAGGGGTTAGCAGAACGTCTTCTATCTGCCTGAGTTTTTTGTATGCTCTGGGACGCCTCTAGGTTCTTCTGAACCTGGGCCCAGACTGTGCACAGTTCCCGATGAACGACCTCTACCTCGGGATTGTTGGAACTACCAGGTGAAACGGAGGAGAACCGTGGATTAAACCCAAAATTACAGAAAAAGGGGGAGACCCCTGACGAGTTACTGACCCGGTTATTAAGGGAAAATTCGGCGAGGGGAATGAATGAGACCCAATCATATTGACAGTCAGACATAAAACACCTTAAATATTGTTCTAGAGACTGATTAATCCTCTCAGTTTGGCCATTAGTTTCAGGATGGAAGGCAGAGGAGAAGGACAGATCAATCTCCAACTTTTTACAGAAGGCTCTCCAAAACAAAGAAACAAATTGTACCCCTCTGTCAGAAACAATATTGACAGGGACCCCATGGAGACGCAGGATGTGTTTGACAAACAAGGTAGCTAACGTCTTAGCATTGGGTAGCTTCTTGAGGGGCACAAAGTGGCACATCTTACTGAAGCGGTCTACTACAACCCACACCACCGACTTGCCTTGAGATGGAGGCAAATCGGTGATAATAATACATGGAGATATGGGTCCAAGGTCTCTGGGGAATGGGCAAAGAACGTAGTAAGCCCGCTGGTCGGGACCTGGGAGTCTTGGACCTAGCACAAACCTCACAAGCGGCAACGTAGGCCTTAACGTCTTTAGGCAACCCAGGCCACCAATAGTTTCTGGCAATGAGGTGCTTGGTACCCAGGATGCCTGGATGACCAGATAGTGCGGAGTCATGATTTTCCCTAAGTACCCTTAGCCGGAATTGCAGGGGAACAAACAGCTTGTTCTCAGGAAGGTTCCCGGGAGCTGAACCTTGATCAGCAGCAATATCAGAGACTAAATCAGAATCAATAGAGGAAATGATTATACCTGGAGGCAAAATACAAGCAGGATCTTCCTCCGAAGGAGGGCTGGCCATGAAACTACGCGACAGTGCATCAGCCTTAATATTTTTAGACCCAGCCCTATAGGTAACCAAAAAGTTGAATCTGGTAAAAAATAACGCCCATCGAGGTTGTCTCGGGTTTAGCCTCCGGGCAGATTCTAGGAAAACCAGATTCTTGTGGTCGGTAAGGACCGTTACCTGGTGCCTAGCCCCCTCCAGGAAGTGGCGCCACTCTTCAAATGCCCATTTAATGGCTAAGAGTTCGCGGTTGCCAATATCATAGTTACTCTCTGTTGGCGAAAACTTCCTGGAGAAGTAGGCACAGGGACGGAGATGCGTGAGGGAACTGGTACCCTGGGACAAGACAGCCCCTACTCCCACCTCGGACGCGTCAACCTCCATGACAAATGGCTCCATTTGGTTGGGCTGAACCAGCACCGGGGCCGAGATAAAGCACTTCTTAAGGACCTCAAAAGCCTGGACAGCCTCAGGAGGCCAGTGGAGGAGATCAGCACCTTTGCGAGTAAGATCCGTAAGAGGCTTAGCGATGACCGAGAAGTTAGCAATAAATCTCCTGTAATAATTAGCGAACCCCAAGAAGCACTGTAACGCCTTCAGGGAGGCAGGTTGGACCCATTCCGCCACAGCCTGGACCTTGGCGGGGTCCATGCGGAATTCATGAGGAGTGAGAATTTGACCCAAAAATGGTATCTCCTGCACCCCAAAACACACTTTTCGGTCTTCGCAAACAGTTTGTTTTCCTGAAGGACCTGGAGCACCTTCCTGACATGCTCAATGTGGGAGGACCAGTACTTGGAAAACACAAGTATGTCATCAAGGTACACTACAAGAAATACCCCCAGGTAATCTCTTAAAATCTCATTTATGAAATTCTGGAAGACCGCGGGAGCATTACACAACCCAAAGGGCATGACGAGGTATTCGAAATGACCTTCGGGCGTGTTAAACGCAGTCTTCCACTCATCCCCCTCTTTGATGCGGATAAGGTTATACGCCCCCCGTCGATCAAACTTAGAGAACCATTGGGCCCCCTGAACCTGATTAAAGAGATCAGGAATCAAAGGAAGGGGATACTCATTCCTTACAGTGACCTTATTCAAGTTACGGTAGTCAATGCATGGCCTAAGACCACCATCCTTCTTCCCTACGAAGAAGAAGCCAGCACCTACCGGAGAAGTAGAGGGGCGAATGTAACCCTTGGCCAGGCATTCCTGGATATACTCTCTCATGGCTTCACGTTCGAGACAAGAGAGATTAAATATCCTACCCTTAGGGATCTTAGCTCCTGGTACCAAATCGATGGCGCAATCATAGTTACATAGTTACATAGTTTGTACGGTTGAAAAAAGACACATGTCCGTCAAGTTCAACCAAGGGATGGGAAAGGGGAAGTAAAAAATTTCTACACATAGCAGTTAATATTTTTTTGTTCTAGGAAATTATCTAAGCCTTTTTTAAAGCCATCTACTGTCCCTGCTGCGACCAGCTCCTGCGGTAGGCTATTCCATAGATTCACAGTTCTCACAGTAAAGAAGCC
Source organism: Rhinoderma darwinii (assembly GCF_050947455.1). Lineage (NCBI taxonomy): Eukaryota > Metazoa > Chordata > Amphibia > Anura > Rhinodermatidae > Rhinoderma > Rhinoderma darwinii. The sequence continues at coordinate 65,487,812 of NC_134696.1, forward strand.
TTGTCGCCTCTGCAGGTTGAACCTTTTTTTCTCCAGACGGAGGGAGTGCCCCCTTGTTTTTTGAGGGGGTTTTACATGGAACAGGATTTCACCATATTTTTTGTATGCGCCATTCATATATTTATATAAGTTAATCATGTCCCCCCTTAGTCGTCTTTTCTCAAGGCTAAATAGGTTTAGTTCTTTTAATCTTTCCTCATAACTTAGATTCTCCATGCCCCTTATTAGCTTCGTTGCTCTTCTTTGTATTTTTTCCAACTCCAGGGCATCCTTTCTATGAACTGGAGCCCAGAACTGGACTGCATATTCTAGATGAGGCCTCACTAATGCTTTGTAAAGTGGTAATATTACATCCCTGTCCCGCGAGTCCATGCCTCCTTTTTATACACGACAATATTTTGCTGGCCTTTGAAGCAGCTGATTGACACTGCATGCTGAAATTTAGTTTATGATTTACAAGTACACCCAGATCCTTCTCAACAATTGACTCCCCCAGTGTAGCTCCCCCTAGGACATATGATGCTTGCAGGTTTTTCGTACCCAGATGCATAACTTTACATTTATCTGCATTAAACTTCATTTGCCAAGTGGACGCCCAAACACTTAGTTTGTTTAAATCTGCCTGCAATTCACAAACATCTTCCATAGTCTGAACTATTTTGCTTGGAATGCCAGAAACCGGATCGGCCTTCCTTGTCTTTGACCCCTTTCTACTGCCCCTAACTACATTAACCCAGCTACTTACCTGATCCTGTTCACCCATGTCTTCACCCTCCAGTTCTAACCCACTAACTGCATGCTCCGTGAGCAGCAAGCTCAGCTCAAGATTGTCTATCCTCCTCAGTGTTGCATTCTGCTCCTCCAGATCTCTAATGCGAGCTTCCAGGTGACCAACATGCTCACATCTGCCACAGAGATATTCACCCTGGAACTCCGGCTCCAGTCGTGCATACATATGGCAAACTGTGCACTGAAGAAAACCTCCAATCTTGCTATCCATTATCCAAGTTACACCAAAACAGCGAACAATTGTCAAAGTAAAAGAAAAGAAGAGTACTTACTGGGGCTTCAACTCCTCTTTTCAACTCCGGTTTTAGAACTCCACTTAGTTCACAAGCCACTTAAACCACCAAGCTCAGAAAGAGCAAGCTCAAAATGAGGTCTGCTGACTAATTTATACCACCTGTGACCAGTTAACCCCTTCCTCCTAGACAGCTGCTCAGCTGGAACGAATCTGTGTCCAGTTAACCCCAGTTAATCGTAATCGTATTCTCTATGAGGAGGTAACACCTCGGAGGCCTCCTTAGAGAAAACATCAGCGAAGTCCTGAACAAACTCAGGTAGCGTGTTCGCCTCCTCAGGGGGAGAAATAGAATTAAGAGAAAAACATGACGTCAAGCATTCATTACCCCATTTGGTAAGCTCCCCAGTATTCCAGTCAAACGTGGGATTATGCAACTGCAACCAGGGAAGGCCTAAAACCAAATCGGACGATAATCCCTGCATCAAAAGTACAGAGCACTGCTCCAAATGCATGGAGCCAACAAGGAGTTCAAAAAAAGGGGTATGCTGTGTAAAATAACCATTAGCAAGAGGAGTGGAGTCGATACCCACTACCGGGACAGGTTTAGGCAAATCAAACAAAGGCATAGTTAGAGACATAGCAAATTCCACAGACATGATATTAGCAGAAGACCCTGAATCCACGAAGGCGCTGCCGGTAGCAGACCTACCACCAAAAGGGACCTGAAAGGGAAGCAAGATTTTATTACGTTTCATATTTACGGGAAATACCTGTGCGCCCAAGTGACCTCCCCGATGATCACTTAGGCGCGGAAGTTTTCCGGCTGCTTATTCTTACGCCTAGGACAGGTGTTCACTTGATGCTTGTCATCCCCACAATAGAAGCAGAGACCATTCTTCCTGCGGAACTCTCTACGTTGTCGGGGGGACACGGAGGCCCCGAGTTGCATAGGTACCTCCGAGTCTTCCGTGGAAGAGCGAAGCAACGGAACCTCGGGAGGCATCATGGGGGAGTCAGAGGGGAAAACACAAAAACGTTCAAGTTGTCGTTCCCTGAGACGTCGGTCAAGTCGTACCGCTAAAGCCATAACCTGGTCTAGGGAGTCAGAAGAGGGATAACTAACTAGCAGGTCTTTCAGGGCGTTCGACAGACCCAACCTAAACTGGCACCTTAACGCAGGGTCATTCCACCGAGAAGCTACGCACCACTTCCTAAAGTCAGAACAATACTCCTCAACAGGTCTCTTACCCTGACGTAAGGTCACCAGCTGACTCTCGGCAAAGGCAGTCCGGTCAGTCTCGTCATAAATGAGTCCGAGAGCAGAAAAGAAAAGATCAACGGAGGAAAGTTCAGGGGCGTCTGGGGCCAAGGAGAAGGCCCATTCTTGGGGCCCCTCCTGGAGCCGAGACATAATTATACCCACCCGCTGGCTCTCAGAACCTGAGGAGTAGGGCTTTAAGCAAAAATAGAACCTACAACTCTCCCGAAAGGAGAAAAAAGTCTTCCGGTCCCCTGAGAACCGGTCAGGCAACTTGAGGTGGGGTTCAAGAGGTGAGGTGAGGGGCACTACCATGGTAGCATCAGGCTGGTTGACCCTCTGAGCCAGGGCCTGGACCTGTAGGGAGAGACCCTGCATTTGCTGAGCCAGGGTCTCAAGGGGGTCCATAGTAGTGTGAGGGACCAGGGTAGACTAGGTAAAGGGCTTGTGATTATGTAATGATGGGGGTAGGGAAACAGACAAGTGAGCCCTAATCTACCCGCCACTCAGTCCCTGCCTACTTGCAACGACCCGCCCTAGGCGACGGGGTACAACTGGGTGACGGTCCCTACGCTAAATAAGTGCACGACAGACAAACAGACAAGGGTACACAGAAGCAAAGGGAAATAGGGCAGTTGCCCACGGCAACACCGTGAACAACAAGAGTGGTGAACGAGTCGAGTCAAACCAGGAGTGTACGAGGTACAAAACGCAGAGCAGGAGAGTAGTGAACAAGCCGAGTCAAACCAGGAGTGTACAAGGTGCCAAACGCAGAGCAGGAGAGTAGTCAGTAAGCCAGGGTCATATGAAGCAGGGTCAAATAGTACAGAAGCTGCAGCAGGGCTAGGAAACCAAACAGAAGAATCACAAGCAAGGAGGAACAGGAAAGGCAGGTATAAATAGACAGAGGGCGGAAGCTAGCTCCGTCTGGCCAGGCTGTCATAGGCTCTCCCACTCCTAAGCCTGCCATCCTGAGTGGTGGAAGATGGAGTCAGTCTCACAGACATAGAAGCAGGTGCAGACTGATTACCTATGGGCGTATACACAGAAGCTGTGCCTGGCAGATCCTTAACAGTTTTATTTTATTTTGACTCTAAATTATTTTTATTTTTTTCACAAACTTTATTTAACTGCTGTACATTTTTTTTTTTTAGTCCCACCAGGGGACTTCACTATGTGATCTGCTGATCGCATATATAATGCTTTGGTATACTTAGTATATCAAAGCATTATTGACTGTCCGTGTAAGACTGACAGGCAATCTATTAGGCCATGCCTCTGGCATGGCCAACAGGCGTTTTCTGAAGGCAGACCTGGGGGCCTTTGTTATGCCCCCGGCTGCCATGGAAACCAGACGGCAACCCGCAATTTCTTTGCGGGGGCACCGATGGGGTGACAGGGGTATCTCCCTCCCTCTGTCAAACACATTAGATTTCGCTGTCGCTATTGACAGCGGCATTTAATGGGTTAAACTGCCGGAATCGGAGCACGCTTCGATTGCGGCAGGAGCCAGGCTGTGTATAACAGCCGTGCTCCTGCCGCTGATCGTGTGGGTACACTGGCAGTACCCACACGATCAGAGGACGGATATATCCATCCTCCTGTGCGAACTAGCAGCTGCAGAGGACGGATATATCCGTCCTTCGGCGTTAAGAGGTTAACTGCCATTTGCCATCCGTTTTTCATGGCCGTTAGAAAATAAAGATACATTTTATTCATTAGAGATTTTTGTCAACAAAACACTGCAGTGCCCATTTAGATAGCGCCACAATGCCCCTGTACATAGTGCCAGTGCCCACTGTAGGTAATGCCGACATAGTGCCACACAGTGCCCATGTAGATAGCGTTGGTGTCCCCTGTAGGTAGTGACCATATACGCCGTGTTCCAAATTATTATGCACATTGGATTTAAGTGTCATAAACATTTAATTATTAGTTTTTCAATGAAACTCATGGATGGTATTGTGTCTTAGGGCTCTTTGGATCATTGTAATCAATCTCAGACACCTGTGACAATTAGTTTGCCAGGTGTGCCCAATCAAAGGAAAACTACTTAAGAAGGACGTTCCACATTATTAAGCAGGCCACAGGTTTCAAGCACTATGGGAAAGAAAAAGGATCTCTCTGCTGCCGAAAAGCGTGAAATAGTGCAATACCTTGGACAAGGTATGAAAACATTGGATATTTCAAGAAAACTTAAGCGTGATCATTTACTGTGAAAAGATTTGTGGCTGATTCAGAGCACAGACGGGTTCGTTCAGATAAAGGCATAATGAGGAAGGTTTCTGCCAGACAAATTAATAGGATTAGGAGAGCAGCTGCTAAAATGCCATTGCAAAGCAGCAAACAGGTATTTGAAGCCGCTGGTGCCTCTGGAGTCCCACAAACCTCAAGGTGTAGGATCCTCCAGAGGTTTGCAAGTGTGCATAAAGCTATTATTCGGCCACCCCTAAACAATGCTCACAAGCAGAAACGGTTGCAGTGGGCTCAGAAATACATGAAGACTAATTTTCAAACCGTGTTGTTTACTGATGAGTGCTGTGCAACCCTGGATGGTCCAGATGGATGGAGTAGTGGATGGTTGGTGAATGGCCACCATGTCCCAACAAGGCTGCGATGTCAGCAAATTCAATGGATGCAAGAATTGTGAAGGTGATATCAAAGAAGGGGTCCTATGTTAACATGTAACTTGGCCTGTTAAGTTTTTTTTATTGAAAGAGCTTTTGATTTCTGTATATATAACCTCCTGATGCTGCAAATTCAACAAATTACCATTTTAGTTCTCTTTACAACCTTTAAAATGTTTTGATCTCTGTTGTGCATAATAATTTGAAACCGTGCATTTTGATTTTTTTTATTTCTAAAAAAAAATCTGTTATCATTACGAGATTTGTTCAATAAAATTCGCATTATACTCCAACGGTTGATGGCTTGAAGATTATACGGACTGTCATTTGCATCGACTATTTGGGAAAATCAGCGAAAAATAAAATTTGCATAATAATTTGGAATGCAGTGTAGTGCCGTAGTGCCTACATGGTGCCACAGTGCCCCTGTATTTAGCACCACACCCTCTGTAGGTAGCGCCACGCCCCCTGTAGGTAGAGCCACGCCCCCTGTAGGTAGCACCACACCCCCTGTAGGTATCGCCATGCCCCCTGTAGATAGTGCCATGCCCCCTGTAGATAGCACCACGCCCCCTATAGATAGCACCATACCCCCAGTAGTTAGCGGCACCTAGGCTCCCTCTAGGAGTGGAATCCCCCGGTCAGACCGAGAGTTGTGTGTGGCGCTATCTACAGGTGGGGTTGTGTGTGGCATTATCTACAGGGGGGGTTGTGTGTGTGGCGTTATCTACAAGGGGGGTGTATTCCGGGTATCTCAAAGCCACGGCAGACATGAAAGTGCAGCCCTGTTGACACTGAAGCATTAATTCCCAGTTCCAGGTTGCCAACGTTTATATACAAGACAACTTCACGGTGCATCGGCAGTTGGAAGATATATAGACGTATGGCTGTAGTGAAGGGGTTGCTGTACCACCTGTATTGAAGTGGCTTCTTTCAAGTTTCAATTTTACTTGGAATGGATGGGGAGTCCGCTTAATACCCTAGTATGGGAGTCCCAAATCAGCCCAAGTTTTGAATTTTGTCCTTAAGACTAGAATGTAATACATTGGAGAAATTTCAACTCTCCTGGGTTGCTAGGATTAATTTGGTCAAAATGTTACTCCAGCCTAAATATCTATATTTATGCATAACTATACCATTTCTTATACCTTTTTTCATTAGTTTCGCAAAAGTAGGCTTTGTTTCTAATTTATTCTTTCAATATCTCCAAATAAGGCATTAATGGTAGACATTGAAATTCCCCCTTACACCAGGTAAACTTACTCCTTTCCATAAATTTATGTTTAACTGGCCGGGATACTCGGAAGGCCTTACTTTTAGCTATGATCCGGTTCTCCATATTGGTCGGCATTGAAAAGCAAATTACATGTTGAAGTGGGAGAGTTGGGAGTAACCTTTTCTGGTAAATAATGGATTAAGGCCTCTGGGTAGTCATCTAAAAACTCCAAACCACGTTGAACTAATGAGACAAATCCATCTTAGATTGTATTTGACTTTACCCAGATTAATGCATATGTCTTAATGGTGGTTCAAAAATTTGCTGGAGAGGATGTGGACTTATAGGCTCACCTTTGCATTTGTGATGGTCATGTTCATCCATTGTAACACAGTGTATTTCGACTGATCTCAGAACTTACTGCCTCTTAATTCAAGGGAATCCTGTTTAAGCCACATTATATATGTCTCTTGAAGATGTTTCTCCTGCTTCAAGAGTAATTGTGCAGCATATTCTTATAGCTACTAGAATAGCTATTGCACAGGCCTGGAAATATCCCATCTCCCCCCTCTCTCTCAGAGGTTATTAGAAGGGTACATAGTAAATGTTACCATGAAACCTCTTTGATCTCTAATTTTAAAATACATTGTCGTAATTTAAAGTTGTGGAATGCTTGGATGCAGTATAAATACTTCTTGTGACGTATCTTTTTCTATACATGTATGATCTCCATTGGCTGTGGCACGGCTTGTCTAAATTTTCGTTTGTGTTTCTTGTTATTGTAATGTGGTCTCTAGTTGTTTTGAGACAGTTGCGGCTCGTTTTGTAATTTTTTTTTTTAAATGTAATAAAATATTCTGTTTTTTTTCTAAAAAGTATGCTTACCTGACCGCTTCTCTTCACTTCTCCCTACCAGGTTCCCTTAGGCTCTCACTAGACGCCGAGCAGCGTCAGGGCCTTATATGCGACACAAAACTCAACGTCCTTTATGCTGCATCACATACAACATTCTGATTCTATCCAGCATCAGTACATTGTATAAGCTGCAGCATGCTGAGTGAGCCTGAGGGGACCTGGAGGGGAGAACCAGAGCAGTAAGGGGAGTACACATATATATATTTTTTTATTTATTTTTTAATTGTCCAATGGGGGGTAGTCTGATGAGAAGGGTAGTCTGATCGGGTGGGGCGGTGAGGTATGGTGCCTGTCATGGAACTCTACCTTCCTATGCCCCACAGAGTAAAATATCTCGGAGCTGGCGTGGATTTCTGTTATAATTTACACAAGTTTTCTGGTGTAAATTATAATAAATTTGTCGGGCCGTGTTGACCCAGCCCTTTTTGGTAAGCCGCACACCTTTTCCAGAAGAGGTAAGGGTGGCGAAAAATGCCCAAAAGTCGCAATTTTCAATACAAATTGCAATTTTAGGCCTTTTTTTTAATCTTTTCCACATAGAAAATTTTATACATTTGCATCCAGAACCATTGTTCAGCAAAGGAGGTGAGTGTGCCCTCCACCCCACTAGGCCTCACACCACACACAGCTAGGATGCCACCTAAACCACAAAAACAGCCCCAACATAAGAAAAAAATACTGACTCCCCTGCCCAACCATACTGCTTGGACTGATCCAAGAGATTAATCTGGGAGCCACCCCCTCCCAGTCTGGGTTAGCCATTCAAGAAACACCTCTTCTGAGCCCCTATCTGATGAGGCGCCCTCAGCAACATTGCCCCCACCCGACAATCTAGGGGGCAACAGTATCTTAAACTCTTTCCTACTAAGGAAGACTTTTATGGGACTTTAAAGGGAATGCGTCGCAAATAAATTTTTTGTTTTTTATTAAGTTACTTCCACCAGGTGGGAAATATTAAAAATGAAATAATAATTTGATATGTATCCCTATGTTGACCACCAGATGGAGCACTTCCCATAATAACAGCAAGGTGGATCAGGCAAAGCAACCTGACTCATGGATGCTGTAAATGTGGGAGGGACACTCTCCCTTCTAGTGACCACACTTGCTACCTCTCCCTATTTTTGGCTGCAAGCCAGAAGGAGGTGTCTTCAAATTGCCTGGCACTATGCAGCCCAATTTGTAAGTGACTGTACAATGGTAGGTCGTACTGATCATGGCAGCAGCAACTACAGGACAACCAAAAGGCTAAAAACGATGAAAGTCAAGAGAGAGACCCTGTGGTGGTTGTGTTTTCAGTTGACAGGTAGCAGAGTTACATGATGCAGAATTCTTTTTTCCCTGTCGTGTAACTGCTACCGGTCAATGGAAAAATCATCTGCCAAAGAGAAAAATAGTTCCCCATGGAGAAGTACAATGAAAGTGTCACCTTGTAAATAGACAAGACAGGGACAAATATTTGTCATTGTTAAGGCACTAACTAACTGGAATTACGAATACACTAATTAAGTATTAAAAGACACAGACATTTGAATTTTTTTCTAATTGAAATAATTCTCCCCCACACAACCCTCTTTGACCATTTTAACAATAAGAAAAAAAAGTAGATCATCAAAGTACTCCAATGGATCTACTACGTAGTCCAAACGGTCCAGCGGAGCCTGCAAAAAAAATAAAAAAATAAAAGTTAGTAGTATGAAAAATATATATATTTTTTATATTCCCCTACATTAGTTTTCTGTCTGCACTAGCTTTGTGACCAGGGTTACTAGCGGTCACTTTGAAAGTAGGTCGGTGACCACATGGGTGGGATCTGGCCGGTTCGCCCTGGTTCTCCCGAACCGGTTGTTAAAATTACAGCCTGTTCCCAGAACTGGGGCGAAGCGGGAAACTGGAACTGGTCCCCTGCACTCAATTGATTTGCCTAGCACTGCCCTGGCGAGGCAGAGGATGTCTCGCCATTCAGCGCTTTAGCGATGATGCAATTGGCGCAATGACTTCATCGCGCTGCTACGTCATAGTTATATAGTTACATAGTTCGTACGGTTGAAAAAAGACACATGTTCATCGTCGTTCTGCTGGAGGAGGCCTGGTGTCGCTGGAGGACGCTACAGGAACAGGGACAGGTAAGCATATAATGTATTTTTTTTCTTTTACTATGGGCAGTGTTGGGGGCCTTATCTATAGGGGGCACGATCTACAGGGAAAGCTACTATCTACAGAGGGTTCTATGGGGAGCAATATCTACAGAGGGCACTGTGTGTGTGGTGCATTACTTTACAGTGTTTGACACAATTTTATTCATGGGCACAGTTTATGGTACTATTATATTCAGGAGCACAGTGTATAGTACTGTTGTATTCAGGGACACAGTGTGTAGCTATATTATATTCAGGGGCACAGTGTATGATACTATTATATTTAGGGGCATCGAGTGTGGCAACATGAGAATTTTATCTTCGTTTATAGGTTCGGAAATGTTGGAAAAGTGAGCTTCCAAAAACATCAGAGCGGCAAACTCTGTAGAAATGGGTCGTGGCCAGGAAGCGTCATCATAGAGGTCTGGACCAGATGTAAAAGGAAAGCAAAAAAAATAAAAGACTCAATCTGAGAAGACATCACCATTGAGTCACTTAATGTAAATGTTTATTCTCCCTGTGAAGCAGCAACTCCCAGCATATCCTAACCATCGTTCTGGCTATACTGGGAGCTGTGTAGTTTTATGCCGTACAAACTTATATGGCAGTGGGTAAACAGAATTTGTAAATGATCTCTGCACTGCGCTGTATTTGTGCTTGTGCTGTATTTATGCACTGAGCTTCGTTCTGGTGCTGTATATATGTACTGAGCTTTGTTCTGGTGCTGTATATATGTACTGAGCTTGGTTCTGGTGCTGTATATATGTACTGAGCTTGTTTCTGGTCTTGCATTTATGCACTGAGCTTGGTTCTGGTGCTGTATTTATGTACTAAGCTTGGTTCTGGTGTTGTATTTATGTACTGAGCTTGGTTCTAGTGCTATATATATATATATATATATATATATATATATATATATATATATATATACACACATATACACACTACCGTTCAAAAGTTTGGGGTCACCCAGACAATTTTGTGTTTTCCATGAAAACTCACACTTATATTTATCAAATGAGTTGCAAAATGACTAGAAAATATAGTCAAGACATTGACAAGGTTAGAAATAATGATTTTTATTTGAAATAATAATTTTCTCCTTCAAACTTTGCTTTCATCAAAGAATGCTCCATTTGCAGCAATCACAGCATTGCAGACCTTTGGCATTCTAGCTGTTAATTTGCAGATGTCTTGATTATATTTTCTAGTCATTTTGCAACTCATTTGATAAATATAAGTGTGAGTTTTCATGGAAAACACAAAATTGTCTGGGTGACCCCAAACTTTTGAACGGTAGTGTGTGTGCATATATATATATATATAGATATATGTGTGTGTATATGTACTGATCTTGGTTCTGGTGCTGTATTTATGTACTGAGCTTGGTTCTGGCGCTGTATTTATGTACTGAGCTTGGTTCTGGCGCTGTATCTGTGCATTAGCTGGGAGATTTGGCTTAATGTGCACACCGCACTGTCCTCCACCCTTCTCACAGTGCACACCTAACTAAATGGGTGGAGGACGCTAAGTATATTGAATGTGCGCATAAAGTTCTAATTGTAATGGGTGAGTTTAATATAATCAGTGTGGGTAGGTAGGTAGGTATGTAGGCTTATGTAATTATATACATAGTGTGGGAAATCCAGTTTATTAAGTTAGTACATACTGGACAGGATTTTTTTTTATTTAGAGTTCACTTTAATATAGGGCGTATTTGGAATATTGTAAATGTTTTATTTTATTATTAGAATCATGTTCCATGGCAAGATACTCCATGCCCCCCCCCCCCCACGGTAGTTATGTCTTCGTCCGCAAAACAGGGAACCTGTTGTTAAAAATTTGAATTCCACCCCTGGGTGGGCGCTAGTAATCCCAGACATAAGAAATTGTTGGCCTATCCTCAGGATAAGCCATCAATATCTGATCGGTTGAGGTCTGATTCTTCGCACCCAACCAATAAGCTGTTTTGAAGGGGCTGTAGTGCTAGTACGAGCACTGCTTCCCCTTCATTCCCTGCTCCTACGGTGAATCATCGACATGCTTGTGGCGGCGGTTCAAAGTATTACAGCCTTCTCCCATTTAATTGAATGGGGGAGTACTGTGAACGGCCGCTACAAGCGTGTCAGCGATTCACAGTTCCAACAGGTACAAATGAAGGGGAAGTAGCGCTTTTACGAGCGCTGCAGCCCCTTCAAAACAACTGATCGGTGGTGGGGGCTGCAACTCAAATGAATTCCCGGGCGGTCCTGCATTCACAGCAGGTGGGGCATGGCAATTCATTTGACTTGGTGACAGCCCATGCAATGAATGCAGGGACTTCGGCTCCTCAAAAAGATGGCGACTATTTTCATTCTTGAAGTGAGGGGCGCTGTGAACGTGCCACCGAGAATTTATCGGAGTGTGAATAAAGAATAAAATTCAAAATTCTTTATTAATATTTTGCTAAAATCAGGGGTACAATCACCATCGTGGCAAAAGCCCAACGTGCTCTAGTTAAGTAAAAGTAGAATAAGTAACTCATCAAATGATTCAGTTGCGAACCCTATTGGATGACTGTATTTATATGTAGATATATGGGGTTACATAGTTAGTACGGTTAAAAAAGACACATGTCCATTAAGTTCAGCCAAGGGAACGCCGAGCGCGTCATGTGATGCGCTTAGCCATACTCGACCACCGCTCCTTCGGTACGCATGCGCCTAGAAGACCAGGGGATCGCATCTACTCCAGCCTACAGCCCTTTCCATCCAGGAGAGGAGTAACCCGTCACTATAGGAATGTAAGATGCTGCCCAGCTCCAATCTGCGCCCTGGCAACCTACAATATTAAATGCACACTGATTAAACACTAATAGGGGTGGGAATGAGAAAGGCATTTAATTAAGTGACCATTCTGAGTATCCAACAAAGTTTCACACTAGTGAGACACTAGTACAGATGAAGAAAAGAGACAATTAGTCTGAAAATTTTGTAACCACTAACAGGGGATTATCCAGTCTACATATTCCAAAAACCTCCCCTATTCTCTATATCCCCACCACATAGTCCTACCACGAAATATTGTTGTTTAATACGAATCACAACCTATAACTTCTCTCTATATTAGAAAAGCTATCCAGTGCAGATGTATGATCCACAGAGCATGCACAGTTCACAGCTAGAACTGCTTCAGTTTAGGAGATAAGGTCGGCTCCTGTCCCTAGTCTCCTATGCCCTGGGTGTGCCATATAGCATCTATGTATGTGTCGTGCAGAGACAAATACACAAATGCTAATAAAGTTGCCCCCCCCCCCAATGTAAAAACACATAAAGTTACATTAGGGAACACATTAACCCCTTAAAACACCTCCTGTTTTGGCCTTATGGACCAGGCCAATTTTTTTAAATGTCACTTTAAGTGGTAATAACTTTGGAATGCTTTTATTTTTTCACGCGATTCTGAGATTGTTTTCTCGTGACACATTGTACTTTAAAATAGTGGTCAAATTTGGTCTGCACATTCAATGTTTATTTGTGGAAAAAAAACAAAATGTAGAGAAAATTAGCAAAAATTTGCATTTTTAGAAATTTGAGTGTATCTGCCTCTAAGACAGATAGTAATACCACACAAAATAGAGTTCAGATCTGAAGAGGACCCTATATATTAGAGTCCCCCAACAAATCACCCCATTTTAAAAACTGCACCTCTCAAAGTATTCAAAACAGCATTTAGAAAGTTTCTTTTTAGCGTTTCACAGGAATTAAAGCAACGTAGAGATGAAATTTACAAATTACATTTTTTTTTGCAGAAAATCAGTTTTAATCAATTTTTTTCTGTAACACAAAAGGTTTTACCAGTGAAACACAACACAATATTTATTTCCCAGATTCTGCAGTTTTTATAAACGTCCCACATGTGGCCCTAGTGTGCTAATGGACTGAAGCACAGCCCTCAGAAGCGAAGGAGCACCGTGAGGATTTTGGGGCCTCTTTTTTTATTAGAATATATTTTAGGCACCATGACAGGTGTGAGAGGTCTTGTCAGTGGCGTAACCACTGATGTAGCAGCCATAGCGACTGCTGCGGGGCTGCGGCATCAGGGGGCCTGTGCCGCCCGCCGATGTGTCACCCATGACAGCTACAGTGGTACCGATGCTACATTCAATAGCACCTGCGTCGTAGGACGCAGATACTATTGAATACTGTGACAGAGCAGGGAAGTATCTTCCTCCTCTGCCATTTACTGGGCTACAGGCCACGTTCGCTATCAGGCGCAGGGACAGGATCCCTGTGCAATTCGCCGTGATGACGTCACTGGATCATGCCGGCCTACACAAGGATTCAGTCGGAGCAGCTTTGTTTGTCGCGGGAATGGGGCCTAGGTAAGTATTACCTTTTTTGTTTTATTTGTTTGAGGGGGCTCTATCTACAACGGGGCTTTATGGCAGAATCTACAAGGGGGAGGTGGGGGCACTATCTACAGGGGGGGCTTGTATAGCACTATACAGGGGGAGCTGTCCGACACTACAGGGGGTCTGTATGCCACTATTTACAAGGGGGTGCTATATGGCACTTTCTACCAGGGGGAGGTGAGGGCCGCTATCTACAGGGGGACTGTATGGCACTATCTACTAGGGGAGGTGGGGGCACTGTATACAGGGGGGCTGTATGGCACTATCTACTAGGGGAGGTGGGGGCACTGTATATAGGGTGGCTGTATGGCACAATCTGCAAGAGGGGGAGTGGGGCACTATCTACAGGGGGGAAGGGTGCCACTATCTTCAAGGGTTTGTGACACTGTCTACACGGGGGGCTGTATGGCCCAATCTACAGGGGGTGGCTGTATTACGGAATCTACAGGGGGCTGTATGGCAGAATCTACAGGGGGGGCTATTTGGCATAATCTACAAGAGGCACTATCTACAAAGGAGACCAGTCAAAAGTTTGCTATGGGGCGCAGTTTTTTCTAGTTACGCCCCTGTGTCTTGTGGTGCTAAAACAATGGACATTACCAGAAGTGTAATTTTTTTTTTAAGGCTTTAATTTTTTTCCTATAATAAAAGACTTATTAGTTTATGTTCACATGCTTAGCAAAAAACGTCTGAAAATACGGGGCTGTTTTCAAGGGAAAACAGCTCCTGACTTTCAGATGTTTTTTAAGCTATATATGGATAGTGACGTCAAGCTCCTCTCCCAAGACAGGAGGCCCCGGCCAGAGAGCTTGCGTTCCTCTGGCTGGGGACCCCATAGTTGAAAGCCCGACATCACGGTCCATATATGGACAGTGACATCAAGGACTTCCCCGTGCTCAGCGCTTAAAGTAGCGCTGTCCCGGGTAGCCCTCGACGAGCATAGGAGCTCCCTCTGCTCCTCCGCTCTGTACTAATGCTGAAGCAGGAGGCTGACTGTTCCTTTCTTTAGCATTGAATTCAACTCTATCTGCGTCCTGAGGACGCAGGTATAGTTGACACCGGCACATACCACCGGCCGGGAGGGGGTTATTCCTGGGGGCCGGTCACCCAGTAGATGATTAGGGCTGCGGCAACCTGCTGCTGAGAAATTGATTAAAAAAAACGGGCAGCGCACTGACCGCAGGGGAAGCGGGAGCTGTTGTAAGCAGTACACTGTGTTCTCCCGGCAGAGTGTGTGATCTCCAGGCAGCTAACATGACGTCATATTATGCAGGAGATCACACATTCTTGCATTGAACAGGTCCCGCTCCAGTCCCTATACATCCCTAAAACGTAGTGTACGTAGTGCTTTTAGATTTTACTACAGACTTTAAAGCGGTTATCGCACTATAACAACTTCTCACTTATCCTGTGGACAGGTGATAAGTGTTTGATTGCTGGTGGTTCCACCGATCAAGAGCACTTGGGTCCCGAGTCTCCTGTATGAACCTGGCAGCAGGTCATGCATGCGCACTGCCATTTATTGTATATGGGACTGCCAGAGATAGCTGAGCTCGGCTATTTCTGGCAGTCCCTTAGAGAATGAATGAAGCAGCAGTGCACATGCATGACCGCCATGTCCATACAGGGGATTTGGGACCCAAGTTGGCTTGATTATTCTAGCACTGTATCTAGGACTGCACATGCGTGTGCGATCCCAACATGAAAATATCACTTTTTTAACGACGGCTGGATTTAAAGCCAAATTACCTCTGCCGTCTTTATACGGCAGGCGGGGGTAAGCAGATTTAGAATGGGCCGCTACTCGAGTGCTGTGTGCTTGCCCCCCAGGCTAAAATTTGTCAACCTGCCACTGTCCGCCCAAGACAGCGGGACACCGCCCGGAATCTGGGACGGTTGGGAGGTATACCATACCCACGGCCGATGGCTCAGCTTCTGAGCCCGTGTCATCTTCTTTTTGCGACCGGAAGCCTTATAGGTCCCAAGGTGGGGTGTAACAGGCTTCTGTACTTGGCAGACAGGAGGCCATTGTTAGGCCTCTGGTTGCTAAAGCAGCCATCGGTACTCCTGCGATCGCGCCGCGTGCATGCCATTTGGTTATTAATCCCATAGATGCAGCGCTCGCCTGTACCAACACTACAACGTACAGTTACGTTGAGTTGCGGGAAGTCATTGCCCACAGCAACGTAACTGTATGTCTGATGTCATTAAGGGGTTAAAATTATAAAAAAAAAAGGCCAAAACAAATCAAATAAATAAATATAAATAAAAAAGTGTTGACACATTTCCTTAACCCCTTCCCGCTTTGGCCACTTTTGACCTTCCTGACAGAGCCTTATTTTTCAAATCTGACATGTTTCACTTTATGTGGTAATAACTTTGGAATACTTCCACCTATCCAAGCGATTCTGAGACTGTTTTCTCGTGACACATTGGACTTTGTTACTGGCAAAATTTGCTCGATACATTCAGTATTTAATTGTGAAAAACACCAAAATTTTGTGAAAAACGTCACAAATTTGCACTTTTCTAAATTTAAATGCATCTGCTTGTAAGGGCGGATTCACACGAACGTGATTTGCGTCCGTGCAGCCCACATTGTTTTCACGCGCCATGCGCGTGACCACCAGGACTCAGCCTAAGGACTTTTTATGGGTAAGACCATCCTAGGAATCCTTCACACAGGGTCTGTTTCAGACCCATTACCTTCATTCTTTGATGTCTGTTTTCGGGACCATTTATGCCCTTTAAACAGCATCAAAAATTATAAATAGATCTAACTAGTTTTATGCTACACTAGTGTTAGTCTTACTCCAAACCTATACTTCAAAGGTTTATTACACATACCTTGGCTTTCCTGACGTGTCTCTATGTCATTCTGTGATTGAGTTCTCCTACTGTTATACTTCTTTTAAATGTTTGTCCATTATGTATATTTAAATAAAGTTTTGTATTGATACTTTTCGAATATATATTGGCTATAGACTCTGTTCTTCTCATGTTTATATATGTATCATAGAGTTGCCTCATTAACAGATATGGGAGGTTGTTCCTAGGAACATTACCTAGCCCAATAATATTACTTGCTTTTGGATACCATTAGTTATAACAGGCCAATAGAAGTCTATGGGGCAGTACAGACAGTCCGTGTTTTTTGCGCAGCGTTTGTCCGCTGCGTACAAAGCGCGACAAGTTCTATATCTCTGCGTTTTTCGCGCATCACGCACCCATTGAAGTCAATGGGTGCGTGAAAATCACGCATGTCATACGGAGGCACCTGCGTGGAATCCGCGTTTTTCACGCCGGAGTTGTTGTCTCTATGCTAATGAGTTTGACCTTACTTGTCCAAACCAGCAGAAAAGCTGGAAGTTGTTGATAGGCCAGGTTTGAAAAGAGAACAGACCTTACTCCAGCAGCACAAGCAACTTGCAGCCATGCCACGCCACATGGATGTGGAGAAGCTAATCATTTTAGTTCAGGAGCGCCCGGAGGTATGGAGCACCCGTGCGGACTCATACCATGACCGGACACTGAAGGAGGTGGCATGGGAGCATATTGCGGAGGCGCTGTTCGAGCAGGATTGGGCCAAGAGCACCTCCCGGGACCAGCAACGCATTGGTGAGTCGATGTCTTTTATACATATACGTGTAATGTGATCCATATTCACTAGTGTGTGCCTGTGGTAACAGTTCCTCTCATGGCCAACGTTTCGGTTCAGTCGCAGCTTTAGTAGCTTAAAGTAATGTCTGTTCTTCTGTGTAGGTGTCGTCCTGTCGTTTCTAAGCAGTGCCTGTGTGGGCAGTAACATCATGTGTGTTCATTGAATGTTGTGTTCATTCTACAGTGGATGATGTAAAGAGACGGTGGCGAAGCTCCCGTGACCAGTTCCGCCATGAATATGGTTCCAGCAGGCGCAGCGGAGATGGTGCCACCAAGAAGTGCCGCTATATATACTATGAACAGCTGCTGTTCTTGCGCGAAATCATGGACATGCGACAGTAAGTAATCGACGTTTCCCCTTTTTGCAAACGTGACCTCGCAGAAATGTCATATACGTAAAAGATGGTGGGCTTTCCAACAGTAAAATGTGATACTCAACTCTCGTGTCTATTATTCTAGAACTAGCGACAATCTTGACGACTCTCAAGAGGAGGCACGGCCAGAGTCGTCTCAGGCGTCTGAAGCCGCCGCTCCCCTGGTGACCTTAACCCCGGAACCCACCGCAGAAGAGCCTGCCCCAGTAGCCTCGACACCAGACGCGGGCCCACCTGAGGATGTGGCACCTACGCCTGCAGCACCCCGACGCAGACGGCCAGTGAACCCGTCCGCAGGTGCACAGGTGGACGCTCGTGTTCTCGACTACCTGCGGCGCGCCGCAGAAGAGGACAACTGTGTTTTTTTTTGTCGCAGCATGGCCCCTTTAATGCGCCGGGTACCGGAGCATAGGCTGGGGTACTCCAGTCCAATATCCTGTCGCTGATCGACAGTGCTACACCCCCGCATAGTCCAGGGCGGTGCTTCACTGCAATAGAGCAGTGGCATACTGTCCCTGTGCCCTTGCCGGGGGTCCATTTGCCTGGGCCCTCACAACCTGCCCCAGCCATATTGCATATGCTGCAATATGGTCCAGGGCCAAGCCACTTCGCCCCTGGTCCGATGGCTGGCCCTGACCCTCACTTACCTCCCTACTCCTGACCTGCCCCAACCTTTCAGCCTCCCATCCAGCCTCACAGCTACCAGCCCCAGTATCAGCACCACTATGCTGCTCAGGACCTTCCTCCTCAGGGCCGTGGACAGCATAGTGCTGCTGATATGTCCGCCTACACCTTGCTGACCCATTCATATCAGAATTTGTAGGTGTGCGTGGACAAGGGCGTTTAATAATTTAAAACTGATGAAACCCTTGACAGGGTTGTGTTCGTTACGGGTTATAATGTTGATAGCATCATGTTGGTGCATAACTGTGTTTGGGTATTTAATCCTACTATGTCGTTATTTTTGAGGGAGTTTATGTGGCACTAACATAAACTCTGAAGTCATTTGTTTAACTTCCGTGTGGACAATCCTTATTTTACATATCTCAGCAATTTGTAGAGGCTCTACCGCTAGGAGGTGACATGTCTTAAGAGGTTTGCAGGGTACGACATTTCTCCACCACATCGTTGAGGTCTTAGTTGATCGGTAGAGGTCTGGAATTCCGGGGACTAAGGTATTAGTATTATGGTGCCCACAACTAGCTTGGCTCAGGCAGAAATAGAACAGGAAATCATTGGTCTACACAAGGGGATGTTGTGGCAAGGAATTGGTGCCCACAAAAAAGGGAACTCCATACCCCTACCGTTGTTGAAGTTCGCAACCCACGTCGAGGGTGCTCAAGTATTGCGAGTCCCTAACACAACCCCCCCCCCCCAAAACAAAAAAGGCCTAGAGGGAGAAACAACCGTTCTCGCTAATAATTATAACTTTGCAACACTTCAAATGGCAACGTGCTGCCAGAATACATCCCCAGCCGGGCTGTCAAAATACTCTGCAAATTGCTGACACACTCGCATGCCAGATGTTGGTGGCCGCCCTAGGCGACCTGCCTGCACAATGTTGGTGGTGGGTGCAGGTGGTAACATATATTCCCCATCATGACTGGCATCATGGATGTGGGTAAAGTTGTGCAGCACAACACACACTTTGATCACAAGTGTCACATTGGCCGGTGACATTTGCATCGCTGTCATCAGGACCCTCCACTTGTTTGACATGATGCCAAAGGCGCATTCCACACATTTGCGTGCTATGCCTAGCCGGTTATTGAACATGCGCCTACGGTTATCCAAGCCCCTCCGCGCATATGGACGCATTACTTGTCTGGTCAGGGCAAAACCCTCATCACCAACCATAACATGGAAGTGGTGGGCCGCTTGTGCCAGGGAGGATGTTAGGTTTGGGAACATCAAGTTGGTTTGACATTAGGCGCTGGCCCATTCTGGACGAGCGAAATATGCGGGCATCCGCAGAGCTTCCATAGGACCCGATGTCTACGATGGTAAAGCATAAATTACAGTCCGCCAAGGCCAGCAAGACTATTGAAAAAAACGGTTTGTAGTTGAAGTATCGCGATCCAGAGTGGGTGGGTTTTTGGACACGGATGTGCTTCCCATCGAGTGCACCAATACAGTGTGGAAATTGGGTGTCGGTTTCAAACTGCTGGGCTATTCGAAGCCAGTGTTGGGCCGTTGGCTGAGGCATCACGGTGCTCTTCAATCTCAGTCACAGGACCACACAGGTTGATGTGACAATGCCGGAAATTGTCGACACCCCAAGAAGGAATTCGAAATGAAGCGAATGGTAGCTATTGCCTGTCGCCAAAAATCTACATGAAATCAGAAACACAAACAACAAAGCCAACATGTTAGGTAGGATATGAAGCACACAAACCACTTTATAACCTGGATTAAGAAACAGCACATACCGCAAGGTGACAAGGAGACGCTCCTCTGGGGAAATACAGCGCCGCATGTTGGTGTCCTGGTAGGTTATTCCTGTCCGAACCAGCTCAAGCACCATATCAAAGGCACCGACAGATAGGCGGCAAAAGGAGCGGAATTTATCAGGGTGACGACGGAGGTCAGCATACAGGGTATGAAAATGGCCTTTGGAGGTGCGTTGGGCCACGATGGGATGAACCCAAATCCTACCTCTTCTCCGCGGGTGTGGCAGTAGCATGGTACGGCGTTCCCCAAATCTCCAGGAAACCATCCATGCTAGCAGAACACGGGCCAGCGAGCTGGGTGGCATCAATGCAATTAAGCAGGCAAAATAACCACAAATAGGGGTTGTATTAAACACTCTCTTGCACAAAAAGGCTAAAAAATGCTGCATCACAGGTGCGCACATCAAGCAGGGGTGTTGCATTGTTGGCCTTTTTGTAGGCTGGCGAAAAGCTCACACCTCCTTGCGTTTTTTAGATGCGCGTGAAAAACACATGTAGTACGCGCGTATTCAACGCACAAGCGTGCCAAATACGCATGCCACAAGGCTGCTGACACGCGTTTTTTGTGCGCGCAAAAATGTCACGTTCGTCTGAATCTGGCCTAAGACAGACAGTTATACCACACAAAATTGTTGCTAATTAACATCCCCCATATGTCTACTTTAGATCGGCATCATTTTTTGAATATCGTTTTCTTTTTCTAGGACGTTACAAGGCTTAGAACTTTAGCTGCAATTTCTCACATTTTGAAGAAAATTTCAAAAGGCTATTTTTACAGGGGGCAGTTTAGTTCTGAAGTGGCTTTGAGGACTTTATATATTCGAAACCCTGAATAAGTCACCCCATTTTAAAAACTTCACCCCTCAAAGTATTCAAAACAGCATTTAGAAAGTTTATTAACCCTTTAGATGTTTCACAAGAATGAAAGCAATGTAGGGGTGAAATTTACAAATTTCCTTCTTTTTTTTTTTTGCAGAAATTCATTTTTAATTCATTTTTTTGGTAACACGGAAGGTTTTACCAGAGAAATGCAACTCAATATTTATTGCCCAGATTCTGCAGTTTTTAGAAAAATCCCACATGTGGCCCTAGTGTGCTAATAGACTGAAGCACCGGCCTCAGAAGCAAAGGAGCACCTAGTGGATTTCGAGGCCTCCTATTTATGCGAAAATATTTTAGGCACCATGTCAGGTTTGAAGGGCTCTTGCGGTGCCAAAACAGTGGAAATCCCCCAAAAGTGACCCCATTTGGGAAACTAGACCCCTCAAGGAAATTATCTAGGGGTATAGTGCGCATTTGTACCGCGCAGGTGTTTTGCAGAAATTATTGGAAGTAGGCCATGAAAACTAAAATCTACATTCTTTCAAAGAAAATGTAGGTTTAGCTAATTTTTTCTCATTTCCACAAGGACAAAAGGAGAAAAAGCACCACAACATTTGTAAAGCAATTTCTCCAGATTAAAACAACACCCCACATGTGGTCATAAATGGCTGTTTGGGCACACGACAAGGCTTAGGGTATGTTCACACACACTATTTACGGACGTAATTCTGGCTTTTTTGCCCCGAATTACGTCCGAAATAGCGGCTCCAAAGCGTCGGCAAACATCTGCCCATTCACTAGAATGGGTTTTATGATGTTATGTGCAGACGGTCATTTTTTTTACGCCCCGCTGTCAAAAGGCTGGGCGTAAATAGACGCCCGCGTCAAAGAAGTGCCTGTCACTTCTTCAGACGTAAATGGAGCCGTTTTCCATTGACTCCACGGAAAAACAGCTTCATTTACGTCCGTAATGGACGCAGCGAAATAGCGCCTCAACATGCCATTACGTCTGAAATTACGGAGCTGTTTTCTCCTGAAAACAGCACTGTAATTTCAGCCGTTACGGACGCTGCCGTGTGAACATACCCTTAGAAGTGTAAAGGATCTGCCAGGCACAACTTCTGTGTATACGCCCATAGGTAATCAGTCTGCACATGAGTCTATGTCTCTGAGACTGACTCCATCTTCCACCACTCAGGATGGCAGGCTTAGGAGTGGGAGAGCCTATCGCAGCCTGGCCAGACGGAGCTAGCTCCCGCCCTCTGTCTATTTATGCCTGCCTTTCCTGTTCCTCCTTTGCTTGTGATTCTTCTCGTGTGGTTTCCTGGCCCAGCTACAGCTTCTAACTATTTGATCCTGCTCCATACTGACCCTGGCTTACTGACTACTCTCCTGCTCTGCGTTTGGTACCTCGTTCTCTCCTGGTTTGACTCGGCTCGTTCACCACTCTTGTTGCTCACGGTGTTGCCGTGGGCAACTGCCCCTTTTCCCTTAGCTTTGTGTACCCTTGTCTGTTTGTCTCGTGCACTTACTGAGCGTAGGGACCGCCGCCCAGTTGTACCCCGTCGCCTAGGGCGGGTCGTTGCAAGTAGGCAGGGACAGAGTGGCGGGTAGATTAGGGCTCACTTGTCCGTTTCCCTACCCCCATCATTACAGAAAGAGCACCATTTGGCTTTTGGAGCTCAAATTTAGCAGGAATGGTTTGCGGAGGCCGTGTTGCATTTGCAAAGCCCCCGAAGGGACAAAACAGTGGAAACCTCCCACAAGTGACCCCATTTTGGAAACTATACCCCTCAAGGTATTCACCTACTGGTGTAGTGAGCATTTTGACCCCACAGATGTTTCATAGATTTTATTAGGATTGGGCAGTAAAAATAAAAAAAATCCTTTTTCTTCAATAAGACGTAGCTTTAGCTCAAAATTTTTCATTTTCTCAATAAATAAAGGAAAAAAAGAACCACAACGTTTTTAAAGCAATTTCTCTTGAGTACGGTTATACCCAATATGTGGTCATAAACTGCTGTTTGGGTACACGGCAGGGCTCAGGAGGGAAGAAGCACCATTTGACTTTTGGAGTCCATATTTTGCTGGATTGGTTTCTGGTCGCTATGTCGTATTTGCAAAGCCCCTGTGGGACCAAAACAGTGGAAACCCCCCACAAGTGACCTTATTTTGGAAATTACACCCCTCAAGGTATTCACCTAGGGGTGTAGCGAGCATTTTAACCCTGCAGGTGTTTTTTTTAGAAATTAGTGTGCACTCGATGTTGAAGAGTGAAAATGGTATTTTTTCCATAAATATGCCAATGTGTGGTGCCCAGCTTGTGCCACCTTAACAAGACAGCTCTATAATTATTATGCTGTGTTTCCCGGTTTTAGAAACACCCTACATGTGGCCCTAATCTTTCGCCTGGACTATTGACAGGGCTCAGGAGTGAGAGAGTACCATGCGAAATTGAGGCCTAATTTGGCGATATATAAAGTATTGGTTTACAATTGCAGAGGCTCTGATGTGAAATAATAAAAGAAACCGCTGAGAAGTGACCCCATTTTGGAAACTACACCCCTCAAGGCATTTATTATGGGGTGTAGTGAGCATTTTCACCCCACGGGTCTTTTCCATAAATGCGCTGCGGATGGTGCAAAGTAAAAATATTTTTTTTTCCCTTGATGTGACATTTCAGTGGGAAATATGTTGTGCCCAGCTTATGCCACTGTAGACACACACCCAAAAAATTATTAAAAGGGTTCTCCCGGGTATGGCGGTGCCATATATGTGGAAGTAAACTCCTGTTTGGGCATGCTGTAGGGCTCAGAAGGGAAGGAGCGTCATTTAGCTTTTGGAGCGTGGATTTTGCTTGTACATCAGGGGCATAGTCAGGTGGTATAATAATGGGGTAAACAATAAAATAATCCATAAATATTTGTTACACTGTGGAGCAATCCTTTCTGCACAGGCCGGTGTCGTACTGATAAATGGTGTCCTTACTTATCTCCCATTTGGTCCACACTCCGCAACTTTGCAGTTTGGGGAATTTTGCTGGGAAAGAGTTGTCCTGGTATAATAAGGGCGCCCTCGCTTCTAGCGGACATGTTTGGGCCCTCCCCTTCCTGGTTCCCTAATTTTAGGGCCTTGATAAACAGAAGAAATGTCATGCCAGGAGGCTGGGCTACAGGACGGTGAAGGGATGTTTCGCCATGGCTACGTAAGTATGTGTCACTGGTTAATAAAAAAGCCCCTTTATAGGGATGAATTGAGACAGGGTATTGTAAATTATTTTGAGACTGACACAGGGACAGTTTTGTAGAGATCATCCTAATCTATGGCTTCCAACTGATTTTTATAAAATGACACCTAATGTGGAAGGGAAAGTTTCAGTGTCGCATATTTATCATATAGTACATACGAATATATAAACTATAAAAACCGAAATATTAATTGCTTTAACATCACTTTTTATCAAAAAGATTGGATGGAATTTACCAGGGGAGTCCATCGGTTTGCTGGGTTTGGGGAGAGTAACTATAACAGCTTGAAGCATTTCGAACTACTATGCTATTAAAAGTGTCTTTCATATGCGGGAGTAAAATATCCGCAAATGATCTATAATATTCGTTGGGAGCCTGTCAGGGCCTGGAGATTTATTTTGCTTCAAACCGTGTCCTGACTGCTAACTGTAAATTCACGTCGGCTGGGCTCTGTGAAGCGCCGGCATGAATTCATAGTGAGTGTTAACAGTGCGATCAGGTGTCTCAGAGTAGCACCGACACCCGGATCGCGCTGTACCTAAAAAAAAAAAAGTAAAAAAACAATGCCAGAATCACAGTTTTTTTGGTCACCACCCCTCCCAAAATATAGAATAAAAAGTAATCAAAAAGTCGCATGTACCAATACTACCAATAAAAACTACAACCGTCCCGCAAAAAACAAGGCCTAACACAGCTTTTTAGAGAAGTGATTTTATTGAGTAAACGCTACAAAACATAGAAAAACTATATACATATGGTATCGCCGTAATCGCATCAACCCGCAGCATGAAGTAAAATGTAATTTATAGCGCACGGTGAACACCAAAAAAAAAAGGACAAAAAACAGTCAGAATTAGTTTTTTTGTCACCTTGATTGCCAAAAAATGGAATAAAAAGTGATCAAAAGAAATCGCATGTACACTAAAGTTATACCAGTGAAAACTACAGATGGTCCCGCAACAAATAAACTCTCACACAGCTCTGTTGGAGAAAAATAAAAAAGTTCTGGCTCTCGGAATATAGCAACAGAAATTGTGCAGAGCGTACCAGAAGCGGATAAGATCGGGCACCATTAATCAGTGTGATACCGGCCACATATCTATGAATTATTTTTTATTTACCGCATTATTATACCCTCTTATTATGGTGTACTCCGCACAGATTATATATGCCCCCACATTATAAACTGAAATACCAGTAAAACCCCAAACAAAACTACTACCAAGCAAAATCTGCATGCCGAAAGCCAAATGGCGCTCCCTGCTTTCTGTGCCCAAACACCAGTTTATACCCACTCAACATTGTATTAGGTATTTGTCTTCAGCGGCACAAATTGGGCACAATATATTGTGCACTAAAATGGCATATCAGTGAAAAAATTTTATTTTTACTTTGCACCATCCGCTGCGCATTAACCCCTTCGCGCACCACGAGGGGGGGTTATATATGGAGTGGGCTCATGTGTTGAGCCTGCTCCATATGCATCATGTGTCAGCTGTGTATTACAGCTGACACGTGTGACTAACGAACAGGAACAGCGATCGCGCTGTAAGGGCACATTCAGACGTGGCGGAATTTTTCCGCTGCAAATGTTGGTGCAAATTTGGGGCAATTACGCAACGAATCTGCACCAACATTTGCATACTTGACAGGTAATTCAGACGTTGCAGAAAACACAGCGGACTTGCCACAGATTTCAGTTTTTGCATTGCAAAGGCTGAAATACGCAGTGAAATCCTGCTTCTTCTCCGCAACAGACAGTGCATGCTGCGGACTGAAAATTTTGCACCGCAGCCTATGGTCCGCAGCGGAGTTTTCCCGCAATGTCTGAACTAACTTTCCAAAAAATGTGTCAAATCAAATGTAAAAAACGGCCGCTGGAGAATTCCACTGCAGACTGTCCGCAGCGGAATTCCACAGCAATTCCGCCACGTGTGAATGTGCCCTTACAGGAGCCTGTAAAAAGGAAATAATACTGCAATACATCAGTATTGCAGTGTATTGTACCAGCGATCTGATGATCTCTGGTTCAAGTCCCCTAGGGACTAATAAAATGTGTAAAAAAAAAAAAAGTTCATAAACTTATTAGTGAAAAAAATATATATTTAAAGTCCAAAAAAAAACCTTTCTTTTGCATTTTGCTTCTAAAGTAATGTAAAACATAAACAAAATTGGTATTGCTGCATCCGTAAAAGTCCAAACTAAAAGAATATACCATTATTTAACTCACACGGTGAACGCCGTAACAAATAAATAATTGAAAATGCGAAAATCGCTGTTTTTTGGTCACCTTAGATTTAAAAAAAATAAAAAATGGTACCAATAAAAACTACAGCTCATCACGCAAAAAAATAAGCCCTCACACCGCTGAATTGACAAAAAAATTAAAAAAGTTATGGCTCTCGGAGTGTGGTGAAACAAAACGTTTTTGTTTTTTTAACAAATAGTTTTTACTTTTTGTAAAAGTAGTAAAATATATAAAAAAAAATATTTAAATTTGGTGTCACCCTAATCGTATTAAGTCTCAGAAAAAAATTGACGGTGAAATCCATAAAAACGAAACCCAAATAACAATGGAGGAAGCGCAGCTTTTTCCAATTTCAGCCTGCAAAGAAATTTATTAGTAGATTTTCTTTTTCACAGTCTAATTCCACTAAATTCAGCAAAAATCCTGTGGCGTAAATATTCTAACTATACCCCTATAAAAATTCCTTGAGGTGTGTGGTTTCTAAAATGGGATAATTTTTTGGGGTTTTTCACTGTTTACATCCCTCCAGGGTATTGCAAACGCGACATTGCACTGAAAACCAATCCAGCAAAATCTGCGCTCCAAAATTCAAATGGCGCTCCTTCCCTTCTGAGCCCTGCCGTGGGTCCAAACAGCACTTTATTACCACATATGGGGTATTGCCGTAATAGGGGGAGATAGAGCTTTACGGGTTTTGGGCTGCTCTTTATTCTTTGTAAAAATGAAACATTTCTATACCCTCTTATTATGGTGTACTCCGCACAGATTATATATGCCCCCACATTATAAACTGAAATACCAGTAAAACCCCAAACAAAACTACTACCAAGCAAAATCTGCATGCCGAAAGCCAAATGGCGCTCCCTGCTTTCTGTGCCCAAACACCAGTTTATACCCACTCAACATTGTATTAGGTATTTGTCTTCAGCGGCACAAATTGGGCACAATATATTGTGCACTAAAATGGCATATCAGTGAAAAAATTTTATTTTTACTTTGCACCATCCGCTGCGCATTAACCCCTTCGCGCACCACGAGGGGGCGTTATATATGGAGTGGGCTCATGTGTTGAGCCTGCTCCATATGCATCATGTGTCAGCTGTGTATTACAGCTGACACGTGTGACTAACGAACAGGAACAGCGATCGCGCTGTAAGGGCACATTCAGACGTGGCGTGGTGTGATGGCCGTTGAAACAACGGCCGTCCCACGGACCTTTGTAAATCAATGTGGCCGTTCACACAGCCCTTGTTTCAACGGACCGTGTGAAGGGTCCGTGAGAAAATAGGACATGTCCTATTTTTCCACGCATCCCTCCATAGACTCATCTATGGGGGATGCGAGACATCGCGTCCTGCAGCGCAGAGCATGGATGCACCTTGGACGTGAAAAACTGCTGTTTTTCACGTCCGAGATGTGCAATGCTCGTGTAAATAAGGCCTAACTCCAATAAATATAGCAAAAGACCTGTGGGGTCAAGATGCTAACTATACCCCTACATAAATTCCTTGAGGTGTGTAGTTTCCAAAACCGTGTCACTTTTGGGGAGTTTCCACTGTTTTGGCACCACAAGACCTCTTCAAACCTGACATGCTGCCTAAAATCTATTCTAAAAATAGGAGGCCCCAAAATCCTCTAGGTGCTTCTGTGGCCTGCGTTTTATTCCATTAGCGCATTAGGCCACATGTCGAATATTTCTAAAAACTGCAGAATCTGGGCAATAAATATTGAGTTGTGTTTCTCTGTAAAACTTTCTGTGTCACAGAAAAACATGTATTACAAATGAATTTCGTAAAAAAAAAAAAATACATTTGTAAATTTCCCCTCTACTTTGCTTTAACCCCTTAAGGACGCAGCCTAGTTTGGGCCTTAAGGCTCAGAGCCCATTTTTCAAATCTGACATATTTCACTTTATGTGGTAATAACGTCGGAATGCTTAAACCTATCCAAGCGATTCCGAGATTGTTTTCTCGTGACACTTTGGGCTTTATGTTCGTGGTAAAATTTGGTCGATATATTCAGTCTTTATTTGAGAAAAATTGCAAAATTTAGAGAAAATTTAGAAAAAATAGCATTTTTCAGAATTTAAATGCATCTGCTTGAAAAACAGACTGTTATACCACCCACAATAGTCACTAGTTCACATTTCCCATATGTCTACTTTAGATTGGCATCGTTTTTTGAACATTATTTTATTTTTCTTGGACGTTACAAGGCTTAGAACATAAACAGCAATTTCTCATATTTTTAAGAAAATTTCAAAAGCCTTTTTTTTAAGGTACCTGTTCAGTTCTGAAGTGGCTTTGAGGGGCCTATGTATTAGAAACCCCCATAAAGCACCCCATTTTAAAAACTAGACCCCTCAAAGTATTCAAAACAGCATTTAGAAAGTTTTTTAACCCTTCAGGCATTTCACAGGAATTAAAGCAAAGTGGAGGTGAAATTTGCAAATTTCGTTTTTATTTCTAAATTTAAATTTTATTCTATTTTTTCTCTGTAACAAAGAAGGTTTTACCAGAGAAACACAACTAAATATGTATTGTCCAGATTCTTCAGTTTTTAGAAATGTCCCACATGTGGCTCTAGTGCGCTTGTGGACTAAAACACAAGCCCAAGAAGCAAAGAAGCACCTAGTGCATTTTGGTGGTGCTTTTTTATTAGCATATATTTTAGGCAGCATGCCAGGTTTGGAGAGGTGTTGAGGTGCCAAAACAGTAGGAATCCCCCAAAACTGACCCCATTTTGGAAACTGCACCCCTCAAGGAATTAATTTATGGTTATTGTTACCATTTTGACCCCGTAGTTTTTTCACAGCGCGTATTTGAATTGGGCTGTGAATTCAAAAAAATTTAATTTTTTCCAATAAGAGGTAGTTTTGGCTCAAAATTTCTTATTTTCACAAGGAATAAAATACCCCAATTTGTTGCCCAATTTGTCCTGAGTGCGGCAATACCCCATTTGTGGTGATAAACTGCCGTTTGGGCCCATGGGAGGCCTCAGAAGGAAAGGAGCGCTATGTGTTCTTTGGAGCTGGATTGGTTTTCGGGTGCCATGTCGCATTTGCAGAGCCCCAAAGGTATCAAAGCAATGGAAACCCACCAGAAGTCACCCCATTTTGGAAACTACACCCCTCAAAGAATTTATTTAAGGGTGTTGTGACCATTTAGACCCCACAGTTTTTTCACAGAATTTATTTGAATTGGGCTGTGAATTAAAAAAATAATTATTTTTTCCAATAAGAGGTCGTTTTGGCTCAAAATTTCTTATTTTCACAAGGAATAAAATACCGCATTTTGTTGCCCAATTTGTCCTGAGTGTGGCAATACCCTATTTGTGGTGATAAACTGCCGTTTGGGCCCATGGGAGGGCTCAGAAGGAAAGGACCACCATGTGGCCTACTGGGAATTTTCTGGTGCTAAGTCGTGTGTGCAGAAGCCCCTGAGGTATCAGTACAGTTGAAACCCCCGAGAAGTGACCCCGTTTTAAAAACGACACCCCTTAAGGAATTCATCTAGAGGTGTAGTGAGCATTTTGACCCCACAGGTATTGTGTAAAAGATAATGTGCAGCAGTTGGTGCAGACTGAAATTTGCAATTTTCTATACATATATGCCAATTCAGTGTCCGATATATTGTGCCCAGCATGCACCACCGGAGATATACACCTCATAAACTGTAATGTTGGCTCTCCCGGGTACGGCAATACCCTACATGTGGCTGTTATCAGCTGCCTGGGCACGCAGCAGGGCTCAGAGGGGAAAGATGAGGAGGGGTAAGCTGTGCGAAGTGGATCAGAGCGAGTAAAACTGGGGTAAATTAAAAATAAAGGGATGGATGATAAATTTGAAAACACTCTTTCATACAGAGCTCTGGTTTTTCGGGACACGCGTCACATTGATATATTGTGTCATCCCTTATCCCCCTCTTATAGCAGACTCTGCACCTCTTTTGACTTTTTCCCTTCTTGCCAGTTTGGGGAACTTCTCCTAAAAAGTGTTGCCCTGGTACGATGCCTGTGGCCCCGCTTCCAGAAGTACTGTAAGGCTTCAGGACTTGATCTGACAAGTCCACCCCTCCCATGTACCTATTGTAGTCCAGGATGCAGTCTGGTTTGGGGGTCTCTGTACTGGTGCCTCGTACAGGTTCATGGGTACTGGTGTGGCATCTCCCTGGTCTTGTACTTGACACACAATATGTTGCTGCTAGATTGTGCCCTGCTCTCACCCCTTCTGAGTGTTTGCCCAAGCAGAGTCGTAGGGAGGCCTCTCAGGTTTCTTCTAGCAGTGCCGCATGCCGCAGGACTTCTGGATGCGAGGCAGTTGAAGAGTGGGACGCTGGTATAAAAATTATCCAGGTAGAGGTGGTAACCCTGGTCCAGCAGTGGGTGCACCAAATCCCACACAATTTTTGTATTAACTCCCAGTAAGGGGGGGCATTCTGGGGGCTGAGAACTGGTGTCCTTCCCTTCATATATCCTAAATTTGTAGGTATACCCGGATGCACTCTCGCACAGCTTATACATCTTCACGCCATACCTTGCCCTCTTACCCAGCAGGTACTCGCGGAATTGAAGCCTCCCTTTCAAATGTACCAAGGACTCATCAATAGAAATACACTTCTCGGGGGTGAATGCTTGGGAAAACCGGGCACTGAAATGGTCTAATAGGGGTCTCCGTTTATACAAACGGTCAAAACTGGGGTCATCTCGGGGTGGGCACGGCTCATTATGAGTATAATGTAAGAAGCGAAGTATTGCCTCATTTTTATTTTATTTTTTAGTTTCCAGCTCAGTTCTGTAGTTGCTTTGAGGGGCCCATATATTAGACACCCTTATCAAACACCCCATTTCAGAAACTAGACCCCTCAAAGTATTCACAACAGCATTTAAAAAGTTTATTAACCCTTTAGGCGTTTCACAGGAATTTAGAGCAAAGTAGAGGTGACATTTAATTAATTTAATTTAATTTATTAGGCACCATGTCCGGTTTGAAGAGGTCTTGTGGTGCTAAAACAGTGGAAACCCCCCAAAAGTGACCCCTTTTTGGAAACTAGAGACCTTGAGGAATCCATTGTAGTTTTCTTGGGGTGCATGCGACTTTTTGATCAGTTTTTATTCTAATTTTAGGTGGCGTGGTGACTAAAAAAAACAGCAATTTTACTATTGTTTTTTATTCAATTTTTTTTACAGCGTTCACCGTGCGCTATAAATGACATATTCACTTTATTCTGCGGGGCGATACGATTACGGCGATACCAGATGTTTATAGTTTTTTTTTATGTCTTATGGCGTTTGCACAATAAAATACATTTTGTAAAATATAATTTCTTTTTTGTGTTACCTTATTCTAAGAGCCAGAACTGTTTTATTTTTCCATCAGGAAAGTCGTGCGAGGACTTATTTTTTGCGTAACGAACTGTAGTTTCGATCAGTACCATTTTTAGGTACATGCGACTTTTTGATCTCTTTTTATTCCATTTTTTGGGAGGTGAAGTGACCAAACAATTGTGATTGTAGTACGGTTTATTATTATTTTCTCTTACGGCGTTCACCGCGCGGGATAAATAACGACATCGTTTTGTAGTTCAGGCCGTTACGGACGCGGCGATGCCAATTATGTATAGTTTATTTGTTTATTTATATATTTTTATTAATAATAAAGAACTGATAAGGGAAAAAGGGGGACTTTTACTTTTATTACTTTTAAATCTTTTATTTTCTTATTTTTACACAACTTTTTTGTTTACTTTTTTACACTTTTTTTACTTTGTCCCACTAGGGGACATGAGGGCAGGAGGCTCTGATCGCTATTCTAATACACTGCACTACATGCGTAGTGCAGTGTATTAGAGCTGTCAGCTGTTCGCTGACAGCAAGCATAGTGGGTCCTGATTTTGTCGGGACCCACTAGGCTTCCGTCGATGGCGTAGCCAGAGTCCATTGTTAGGATTCTGGTTGCCATAGTAGCCATCACGGCCCGCTATCGTGTAGCAGGCCGGCGATGGCAGCTTAACCCCTAAGAAGCCGCGATCGCTATTGAACGCGGCTTCTAAGGGGTTAATCGGCGGGGACCACCGCGATCGGTCCCTGCACACTAAGCTGTGATAGCCTGCTGTCGGAAACAGCAGGTATCACAGCTCAAACACGCGCCGGGATTAAATGGCGCCGTGTTTACTCAGGTCAGTAATAGTACTGACCTGAGCGCGAACGTTCTACTTAGCAGGACGTACTATTACTGACCTGAGCGCGAAGGGGTTAATTCCTGTGAAACGCCTAAAGAGTTAAGAAACTCTCTAAATGCTGTTTTGAATACTTTGAGGGGTGAAGTTTTTAAAATGGGGTGATTTATGGGGTCTATCTAGTATATAAGGCCCTCAAAGCCACTTCAGAACTGAACTGGTCCTTGAAAAATAGCCTTTTGAAATTTTCTTGAAAATGTGAGAAATTAGAAAGTAGACATATGAAATATGTGAAATAGTAATACCACACAAAATAGTTACTATCTGTTTTACAAGCAGATACATTCAAATTTAGAAATGTCATAATTTTTGCAAATTTTCTTTAAATTTGGCGTTGAATTTATTGACCACATTTTTCCACTAACATAAAGTACAATATGTCACGAGAAAACAGTCTCAGAATCGCTTGGATAAGTAAAAGCATTCCCGAGTACTTACCATGTAAAATTACATATATCTGTAATAGGGTTATTAAGATGGATTAATTGAATATCCGATAACTTTGGCAGATTAAGCTTGGACAGCAAAGACTGAGCATAATCTGCAGAAATTACTGGAAGGGAAGAATCATTTTTAAAATTATATTTATGGCTATTAGGGTATGTTCACATAGAGTGTTTTCAGGCGTATTTTGGGGCGTTTACGCCTTGAAAAACGGAAGCAGAACGACTACAAACATCTGCCCATTGATTTAAATGGAAAATACGGCATTCTGTTCCAACGGGAATTTTTTTACGCCTCGTTTTCCAAAAACTGCACATAAAAAGATGCCCGCGAAAAAGAACTGCATGTCACTTCTTGTGACGTTTTTGGAACCGTTTTTCATTGACTCTATAGAAAAACAGCTCCAAATACGGCCATTAAAAACGCTGCGAAAAACGCGACTTTGAATAAAAAATGTCAGCAAAGGAATCAGCAATTTTTTGGGTATCAAAGTTTATTTCCATCAGTGGATTTTTAAAAAAAGAATCTTAGTCTTGGTCGACTCTTTAATTTTTCGCTGACAAAATCTTACTAGGTCTGTCTCCTTGCATATAGAAATTCCATATAAAGCGTTTTAGATGTTTTTCATAATGTAATAATTGTAAAGATCTTAATTTATTCCTAAGGTCCCTCAATTTCTCTCAGAAAATATTCAAGGGATTGCATTTCATCAGACCCTCATATTTGTTAGGCTGAGTTCACACACCCTATTTACGGACGTAATTCGGGCGTTTTAACCTCGAATTACGTCCGAAAATACGGCTCCAAAGCGCCGGCAAACATCTGCCCCTTCATTTGAATGGGTTTTACGATGTACTGTGCCGACGGGCATTTTTTTTACGCTCCGCTGTCAAAAGACGGCGCATAAAAAAGACGCCCGCGTCAAAGAAGTGCCTGTCACTTCTTGGGACATAATTGGAGCCGTCTTCCATTGACTCCATAGAAAAACAGCTCCAATTACATCCGTAGTGGACGCAGCGAAAAACGCCTGCACATGCCATTACGTCTCAAAAACATTCCGGAGCCGTTTTCTCCTGAAAACAGCTCCGTAATTTCAGCCGTATCGGACGCTGCCGTGTGAACATACCCTTAATGTTTGATATAAGCAAGTCAATTTCTTTATTTGTTTCTTTCTTTGCCCTGGCCGCAAGTTGTATAAACCGTCCCCTTACATGAGCCCTATGAGTACACCACAATAGTTTGGGAGAGGAGACTGAGCGGGAATTCGTTTAAAAAAATTATTTCAATGCAATAGAAGTTTAGGCAGATGGAAATTTTAATAAGAAAAGTATTAAGTCTCCATCGTGATCTAGGGAGTATATTATAATGACTTTTAAGAAAAGGTCAATTCTACAATACACTCTGTGAGGAGAGGAGAAAAAGGTAAAATCTTTTTTAGAAGCATGCTGGTAACGTCAAACATAAATACTCCTCCATTGCTAAGGTTGCTAAATCGGGCGACAATCTTTTCCTATTAGGCTGAGTTCACACAACCTATTTTCAGATGTAATGGAGGTGTTTTACCCTTCGAATTACGTCTGAAAAAACGGCTCCAATACGTCGGCAAACATCTGCCCATTACTTTCAATGGGCTTTACGATGTATTGTGCAGACGACCTGTGATTTTACGCTTCGCTGTCAAAAGACGGCACGTAAAAATACAGCCTTGTCAAAAGAAGTGCAGGACACTTCTTGAGATGTAATTGGAGCCGTTTTTCATTGACTCTATTGAAAACAGCTCCAAAAACGCCTCAAAAAACGCCTGAAAAGAAGCCTCAAAAGAAGCTCCAAATTTCATTTTCGGCTTCAAAAACGCCTGAAAATCAGAGGCTGTTTTCTCTGAAATCAGCTCAGTTTTTTCAGACGTTTTTTGTTAAGCGTGTGAACATACCCTCAGAAGAACGCTTTAACCTGGAATTCTTCACCACATTGAAATCCCAACATATTATTAGCCCTTCCTCTTGTATGGATTTGGCTTTGGTTATGACCTTTGTAATAAAGGGAATTTATCTAGTACAGTGGTCCCTCAACATTCAATATTAGTTAGTTCCGGTACGACCATTGTATGTTGAAAGCATAACCCTATGGAAAACTAATAATTGGTTACGAGGCCCCCCAAATATCCACCCGAAACAATAAAAAAGGTGGACTTAAGACAAATAAGCACAAAAATACAAATAATACATGTATGGTAAGTACATTGGTCCCCCAAGTTACAATATTAATTGGTTCTAGGGTGACGATTGTAAGTTGAAAATATTGTAACTTGACCATAACTCTATGGAAGACTAGGAATTGGTTCTTAAGCCCCCAAAATGTCAACCACAGATAAGAAAAAAAGATGATTTGGCAGATATGTAATAAAAAAATACAATAACCATGTGTCAAATGGAAAGCCATCAATATATTCACCAAGGTCTGAGCATAGTTCCTCCTGACATAAACTAAATCTAAGGCCCCATTCACACGACCGGGTTACTCGGCCATGTAAACCGGGCTGTCAAAAAATGGACCATACCCTATTTTGGGTCATTCTCCCGGCCGCACGGCTCCCATAGAGGTGTATAGGAATGTGATCCGAGTGACGGCCATGTTTTCTGCCACTCGCTCTCTCCTCCTTACAGTGCGAAGTGCATGTGAGTAGGAGGAGATTTTTTTGCTGCAGGTAGTGCCACAAACCCCTTGCAGATGGCACCCCCTCTCTGTAGATGGCACCACTGTCCTCTACAGAGAGGGGGTGGCTGTGTCCATTTGTAAGTATGGCCTTTTTCTGTGTTTTTGTATATATGTCCCCTTGTTTTTATCTGTTTTGTCTGTGCATCAGGAGCTTTTCGTTCCAGTTAGGGCGTTAGGGACTCGCAAGTCTGGGGATCCTTGTCGTGGATTTCGAGCTTGCGTCCTTTTGGCCAAAATGATCACTAATACCCCAGGTATTTTTGATTATTACTTATATTCGCTTCTTTTGGACACAGCCGGGTCTTTGATGCTGGGAGAGCATGGTGTGTTGTTGTTTGGCAGGGTAGCCCGCTCTATGAATTATCAAGGCGTCACAAATAGGCTTCTACCTGGCTATACATGTTGCGCCTCATGACTTACACACTATCCCTCCATGTTTCACACACTTGCACCCCATTATTCATTTATTTTTGAGGCACTTTACTCATTACTGCCCCCTATATTTCACTTACATTATTACACTTGCACATACACTATTCATTTATTATTTCTTACTACACATCCCATGCACCACACACCACTCCCCTCAAGACTACTGGGATTGGCTATTATTATTTAAAGCACCTGCTCACTCTCCTTCATGAGCGTTTCTGACCTGGCTGTGTCCATTTGTAAGTATGGCCTTTTTCGGTGTTTTTGTATATATGTCCCCTTGCTTTTATCTGTTTTCACTGTAGATCCCTGTAGGAGCAGAATCCCTCTAATCACTGGCCACAATGTTACCGAAGCTGTGGCCGGGGATTCAGCCCCTGGAGATGTCAAAGACGTCAATATCCATATATGGACAATGACATCAGGGTCAACTCCTGAAGCGGCGATTGCCGGCCAGAGGGATTTCGCTCCTACAGGGAGCTACAGTGGTGCGATCTACAGGTAGGGAGGGGTGCTATCTACAAGATGGCTGTTTGGCACTATCTGCAGGGGGCTGTGTGGCACTATCTACAGGCAGCACTGTGGCACTACCTACAGGGGGCTGTGTGACACTACCTATAGG
The DNA here is from genome assembly GCF_050947455.1 of Rhinoderma darwinii. Classification (NCBI taxonomy): domain Eukaryota; kingdom Metazoa; phylum Chordata; class Amphibia; order Anura; family Rhinodermatidae; genus Rhinoderma; species Rhinoderma darwinii. Next base: position 65,524,634 of record NC_134696.1, read on the forward strand.
CAGCACTGTGGCACTATCGACAGGGGCTGTGTGGCACTACCTACAGGCAGCACTGTGGCACTATCTACAGGGGGCTGTGTGGCAGCACTGTGGCACTACCTACAGGGGGCTGTGTGGCATGACCTACAGGCAGCACTGCTCCCATAGAGGTCTATAGGAATGTGATCCGAGTGACGGCCATGTTTTCTGCCACTCGCTCTATCCTCCTCACAATGCGAAGTGCATGTGAGGAGGAGGAGATTTTTTTGCTGCAGGTAGTGCCACAAACCCCTTGCAGATGGCACCCCCTCTCTGTAGATGGCACCACTGTCATCTACAGAGAGGGGGTGGCTGTGTCCATTTGTAAGTATGGCCTTTGTGGATGGCACGCCCTCTCTGTAGATGGCACCACTGTAGGAGCGGAATCCCTCTAATCACAGGCCACAGTGTTACCGAAGCTGTGGCCGGGGATTCAGCCCCAGGAGAAGTCAATGACGTCATTATCCATTTATGGACAATGACATCAGGGGCAACTCCTGAAGCGGAGATTGCCGGTCACAGGGATTTCGCTCCTGCATGGAGCTAAAGTGGTGCTATCTACAGGGGGTGCCATCTACAGGGGTGCTATCTACAAGGGGGCTGTGTGGCACTACATACAGGGGAGATGTGTGGCACTAGCTACAGGGGGTTGTGTGGCACTATCTACAGGGGGCTATGTGGCACTACCTACAGGCAGCACTGTGGCACTACCTGCAGGGGACTGTGTGGCACCACCTACAGGGGGCTGTGTAACACTATAGGCAGCACTGTGGCACTATCTACAGGGGCTGTGTGGCACTACCTACAGGCAGCACTGGCACTACCTACATGCAGCACTGTGACATTATCCTAAGGTTGCTGTGTGGCACTACCTCCAGTCAGCACTGTGGCCGTAACTGCAGGGACTACCTACAGGGGGCATTGTGGCACTACCTATAGTTGGCTGTGTGGCACTACTTACAGGGGGTGGTGTGGCACTACCAACAGGAGACTCTGTGGCACTACCTACAAGGGACTGTGGCTCTACCTACAGGCAGCACTGTGGCACTATCTACAGGCGGCACTGTGGCACTACCTACAGGAGGCTGTGTGACACTACCTACACAGGGCTGTGTGGCATGGCCTACAGCAAGCATTGTGTCACTACCTACAGGGGGGCTGTGTGGCATTACCTACAAGGGGCTGTGTGGCATGACCTACAGGCAGCACTGTGGCACTACCTACAAGGGGGCTGTGTGGCACTACCTACAGACGGCACTGTGAGTCTATATGCAGGGTGCAGTGTGGTACTATCTACATTGGGCACTGTGGCGCTATCTACAGAGGGCACTGTGGACCTATCTACGGAGGGCATCAACATCTGTGATTGCTGTCCGAATTGCTGACAAATCAGCCAAAGCTGCAGTACTCGTTTCAATGGTTGTGAGAACAGGTTAGCAAGTAAAATAGAGAAAAGCCAGAAACCATTGCAAAGAATCTGAGAGCTCAAAAAAGCTCTCTATACTCTGAAAGCAAGAGAAAATGATGACTGGGTGAAAAACAAATGCAAAACGGGTCACAATCGGCCCAGAACGGAAATGAAACTGAAAAATGGCCGAGAAAAATTGACGTTTTTATTGTCCGACACTCGGACCCTGTCGTGTGAATATAGCCTTCTAGAGGTCTCCCCTTGAGATGTCCTCCCTAGATATATCTCTAGTCCTCCTTCTCTATCGTCTTCCTCTGGAGGTCCAAACCTGGGTATTTTATACCTATTTGGAACACCCACAATGTGCTCCCCCCTCCAGCCTGAAGAGGCACAGTGTCTCACCTATGATCAAAGAATTGTTTGATCTGTCTGTGAATTTCCCCATCAATATATGTAAGAAGTATCATGATGTCATCTTTTCCCGTAATTAGCATCTGACATGAGACTCTGAGCCTCCTAGGTTTGCATACAGATGACAAATCACGCAGAAGGTAGACATGTTGACCAGCTGTTATCACACCTGGTACCTCCACTTGAATGGGCAAACTCTTGTGCTCTCAGGAACCCTTGAAATGTAAGTTACTGTCACCACTTACAGTATTTGTACAACCTGATTAGCAATGCATAGGCCTTAAAGAGTCTCTGTCACGACATTATAAATTCCCTATATTGTACATGATGTGATCGACGCTGCAATGTAGATTACAGCAGTGTTTTTTATTTAGAAAAACTATCATTTTTGACGGAGTTATGACCTATATTAGCTTTATGCTAATGAGTTTCTCAATGGACAACTGGGCGTGTTTTACTTTTTGACCGAGTGGGCGTTGTGGAGAGAAGTGTATGACGCTGACCAATCAGCGTCATACACTTCTCTCCATTCATTTATACAGCACATAGCGATATCGCTATGTGCAGCCACATAAACACACTATGACGTTACTGCAGTGTCCTGACAATGAATATACATTACCTCCAGCCAGGACGTAATTAAACCTTTTTTTTTTTTTAAAGTAAGTTACTTATTTCTATTATAATTTTTATGTTTTTTTGCTCTATCTTTTTTTTCTTCCACATGGTGGAAAGTATTAAAAATTAAATAATAATTTGACATGTTTTCCTATGTTGGCCACCAGACGGAGCACTTCCCAGAATTACAGCAAGGTGAATAAGGCAAAGCAACCTGACTCACAGCTGCCGTAAATGTGGGAGGGAATCTCACCCCCCCTCCTACAAGCCAGGAAAAGGTGTCTTTAAATTGCTAGGCAGTGTCCGGCTGCCATTTGGGGTGTGATCGTACAAATGGCAGCTGGCAGAAGCTATAGGACACACCAAAAGGCTAAGGGTATGTTCACACGCTTACTTAGGCCTCATGCACACGACCGTAAAAACTCCCGTTATTACGGGTCGTAATCACGACCCGTAATAACGGGCTCATAGACTTCTATTGGCGACGGGTGCCTTCCCGTTTTCTCACGGGAAGGTGCCCGTTCCGTTAAAAAAGATAGAACATGTCCTATTTCTGGCCGTAATAACGGCACGGACAGTCCATAGAAGTCTATGGAGCTCTCGTAATGACGGGTGGCTACATGTGTGCACCCGTCATTACGGCAGCGTTGCTAAGCGACGTCAGTAAATAGTCACTGTCCAGGGAGCTGAAAGAGTTAACTGATCGGCAGTAACTCTTTCAGCACCCTGGACAGTGACTACCGATCAGTATAAACCTGTAAAAAATAAAAATAAAAGACGTTCATACTTACCGGCAACTTCCTGCTTCCTCCAGTCCGGTCTCCCGCCCGTTGCCTTGGTGACGCGTCCCTCTCGACATCCGGCCCGACGTCCTGGATGACGTTTCAGGCCATGTGATCGCTGCAGCCAATCACAGGTCAATCACAGGCTGCAGCGGTCACATGGACTGCCGCGTCATCCAGGGATGTCGGGCTGGATGTGAAGAGAGGGACGCGTCACCAAGACAACGGCCGGGTAAGTATGAATTTCTTTAACTTTTATTACAGAAAAGGCTGTCCCTTCTCTCTATCCTGCACTGATAGAGAGAAGGGGCTGCCGATTAGTGCAGTGCTATTTTGCCGCCAAAAACGTGCTCGTAAATACGGGTGGAATACGTGTGACACCGGACCCATATTTACGAGCACGGGTTCGTAAATACTGGTGCAAAACGGGTGGAATACGTGTGACACCGGACCCGTATTTACGCCAGTATTTACGGGTGGGAAAAAATACGGTCGTGTGCATGAGGCCTAAACAAAGGGAAAAGAGCTCCTGATTTTCATCCGTTTTTTAATCAAACTCGCGCTTTTGGCAGCGTTTTTTTACGGCCGTATTTGGAACTGTTTTTCTATGGAGTCAATGAAAATCGGCTCCAAAAACGTCCCAAGAAGTGATATGCACTTCTTTTTGGCGGGTATCTTTTTACATGCCGTTTTTGGAAAACGGCCGCGTAAAAAACGCCCCGTCGGATAAGAACACCATATTTCCCATTGAAACCAATGGGCAGATGTTTGTAGGCGTTCTGCTTCTGAATTTTCAGCCGTTTTTCGAGATGTTTATGGCCCGAAAAATGGCTGAAAACACTGCGTGTGAACATACCCTTAGAATGATGAAAGTGAAGTGACTTTTCAGTTTACATTTTACGTGCCAAAAAACGCATCATAAAGCGCTTGATTACACTAGATTTTGCATGTTTGGGGGGAATGTGTGTGTGTGTGTGGGGGGGGGGGGGTGGGTGCTCGCCGCTGAATATTCAGAACAGTTGATAAGCGGCTATGAAGGATCAGTGGCACCCGTGCATACTCCGCTGCACAAAAATAGGACACAGCTCTACTGCGCACACTACACACACAGCTCTACTGCGTGAGCGCATACACACACAGCACTGCTACACACACACACACACACACACACACAGCACTGCTACATACAGACACATACTCAGCTCTGCTGCACACAGGCACACACTCGGCTCTGCTGCACACACACGCACACACGCACACACGCACGCACACACACACACACACACACACACACACTCAACACTTTGGCATATCTTTGGAAAAGTGACAATTTTCACTCTACAAAATCCATTGAGCACTAATTTCTGGAAAACACCTGTAGGGTCAAAATGCCCACTATACTCCAGATGAATATCTTGAGGGGTGTAGTTTCCAAAATGGAGTTACCATTCAAGGTTTCTTGGGGGATTCACTTTTGAGCCCAGCCATGTGCCCAAATAGTAGTTTATGACCATGTATGGGGAACTACCAAAGAAATGTAAAAACAAATTATGGTTGTTTTTTTCTTCCTAAATTCCTTGTGAAAATTAACATTTTCTAACTAAAACTACACACTATTGAAAAAATTATTTATTTTTCATTTTCACTGCCCAATTCTAAGAAAATCTGTGACACACCTGTATGGTCAAAAAGATCACCACACCCTTAGATACATATCTTGAGGGGTGTAGTTTCCAAAATGGGGTGATTTTTGGGGGCTTCCACCCTACTGGTATCTCAGGGGTTCTGCAAATGCGACATACCATCTGAAAAGAATTCCAGCAAAATCTGCGCTTCAACAGCTATATAGCGCACCTTTTCTTTCTGAGCCGAGCCGTGTGCCCAAATAGCAGTTTACGACTACATTTGAGGCATTGCCATACTCGGAAGAAATTGCGAAACAAACTGTGGGTTTCTTTTCCTCCAATGTTCCTTGTGAAACTAAACTTTTGTGGGGTGTATTGCTCTAAATGGGGTCACTTGGGGGGGGGGGGGGGTTCCACTTTGCTGGTATCTTAGGGGCAACATGGCATCCAAAAAGCATTCCAGAAAAATATGAGCTGCCAAAGCCAAATGCCGCCCCTTCCCTATACAAACACATATAATGTATTGCCTCACCTGGGTCAAAAATGAGTTACAAATTGTGTTTTTTTAAATTCCTTGTAAAAATGAAAACTTTTGGGCTAAAACGACATATTATTGGAAACAATTGAATTTTTCATTTTCACAGTCCAATTCTTATAAATTCTATTAAATGCCTGTGGGTTCAAAATGCTCACTACACCCAGTGGCGGATTAAGTAGACCACAGGCCCTGGGCTGTTATCCAAACTTGGGCCCCGCTTCTCCACCGCCGCCCTGTAACTATTGTTAACACTTCCTTTTTGTCCAGACATTAACAAATGGGTGTTACTACTCCCCTTGTCAAAAGGCTGTTTCCCCACATACTGACAGTCTCCAACCATCGCTGACAGTATCGCACCGTGTAGGGACACATTCTCCTGACAAAGGGAATAGTAACACTTATTTGTCTATCAGTCCTGGACTGCACAAAGACTTTGTGAAATACAAGGATTTCCTATAATAAACAGGTCAGTAGAGATGACAGATTGTCTATAAATCTAGTGACAAACAGGTGACGATGTAGTTTTTTTCCTCTTTTCTTCTCCACCCAGTCCAGACTTCATGACGACTTTTCCCGGCCATGACACATTTCTGCAGAATTTGCCACTCAGATGTCTTTGGCTCCTCACTTTTCCAACATTTCCACACCTATAAACAAAGATAATATTATCATGGTGCCACACACTGTGCCCCTAAGTATAATAGCACCAAACACTGCGCCCCTGAATAAAATAGTACCAAACGCTGGGCCCGTAAATATTATAGCACGATAGACTGCGCCCCTGAATATAATTGTGTCAAACACTGTAGATAGCACCACACACTGACCCCTGTAAATAGCGCTACATAGTCCTCCACCTCTGTAAATAGCGTCACATAGCCCTCCCCCTCTTGTATATAGTGCTACACAGCAATCCCCCTTAGATATAGTTATACACAGCGCTCCCTTCTATATAGTGCTATACAACAATCCCCCCTTGTATATAGTGCTACACAGCGTCCCCCCGTTGGACCTGCAGCTCTTGTAATTGCTCAGTATAATGTCCCCCATAGCTGCCCCCATAGTATATTGCCACCCATAGCTGCCCCATACAGTATAATGTCCCCCATTGCTGCCCCCACAGTATATTGCCACCAATAGCTGCCCCATACAGTATAATGCCCTCCATAGCTGCCTCTACACAGTATAATTTTCCCCTTAGCTGACCCTACACAGTATAATGCCCCCATAGCTGCGACACAGTATAATACCCCCATAGCTGTGACACAGTATAATGCCCCCATAGCTGCTACACAGTATAATGCCTCCATAGCTGCTACACAGTATAATGCCTCCATAGCTGCTACACAGTATAATGCCCCCATAGCTGCGCACAGTATAATGCCCCCATAGAGGCTACACAGTATAATGCTCCCATAGCTGCTACACAGTATAATGCCCCCCATAGCTGCTACACAGTATAATGCCTCCATAGCTGTGACACAGTATAATGCCTCCATAGCTGCTACACAGTATAATGCCTCCATAGCTGTGACACAGTATAATGCCCCCACAGCTGCCACACAGTATAATGCCTCCATAGCTGCTACACAGTATAATGCCCCCATAGCTGCGCACAGTATAATGCCCCCATAGCTGCTACACAGTATAATGCTCCCATAGCTGCTATACAGTATAATGCCCCCATAGCTGCGACACAGTATAATACCCCCATAGCTGCGACACAGTATAATACCCCCATAGCTGCTACACAGTATAATGCCCCCATAGCTGCGACACAGTATAATACCCCCATAGCTGCTACACAGTATAATGCCTCCATAGCTGCGACACAGTATAGTGCCCCCATAGCTGCTACACAGTATAATGCCTCCATAGCTGCGACACAGTATAATGGCCCCATAGCTGCGACACAGTATAATGCCCCCATAGCTGCGACACAGTATAATGCCCCCATAGCTGCGACACAGTATAATACCCCCATAGCTGCGACACAGTATAATGCCCCCATAGCTGCGACACAGTATAATGCCCCCATAGCTGCGACACAGTATAATGCCCCCATAGCTGCGACACAGTATAATGCCCCCATAGCTGTGACACAGTATAATGCCTCTATAGCTGCTACACAGTATAATGCCTTCTTAGCTGCTACACAGTATAATTTTCCCCTTAGCTGACCCTACACAGTATAATGCCTCCATAGCTGCTACACAGTATAATGCCTCCATAGCTGCTACACAATATAATGCCTCCATAGCTGCGACACAGTATAATGCCCCCATAGCTGCGACACCGTATAATGTCTCCATAGCTGCTACACAGTATAATGCCCCCATAGCTGCGACACAGTATAATGCCTCCATAGCTGCTACACAGTATAATGCCTCCATAGCTGCTACACAGTATAATGCCTCCATAGCTGTGACACAGTATAATGCCTCCATAGCTGCTACACAGTATAATGCCTCCATAGCTGTGACACAGTATAATGCCCCCACAGCTGCCACACAGTATAATGCCTCCATAGCTGCTACACAGTATAATGCCCCCATAGCTGCGCACAGTATAATGCCCCCATAGCTGCTACACAGTATAATGCTCCCATAGCTGCTATACAGTATAATGCCCCCATAGCTGCGACACAGTATAATACCCCCATAGCTGCGACACAGTATAATACCCCCATAGCTGCTACACAGTATAATGCCCCCATAGCTGCGACACAGTATAATACCCCCATAGCTGCTACACAGTATAATGCCTCCATAGCTGCGACACAGTATAGTGCCCCCATAGCTGCTACACAGTATAATGCCTCCATAGCTGCGACACAGTATAATGGCCCCATAGCTGCGACACAGTATAATGGCCCCATAGCTGCGACACAGTATAATGCCCCCATAGCTGCGACACAGTATAATACCCCCATAGCTGCGACACAGTATAATACCCCCATAGCTGCGACACAGTATAATGCCCCCATAGCTGCGACACAGTATAATGCCCCCATAGCTGCGACACAGTATAATGCCCCCATAGCTGTGACACAGTATAATGCCTCTATAGCTGCTACACAGTATAATGCCTTCTTAGCTGCTACACAGTATAATTTTCCCCTTAGCTGACCCTACACAGTATAATGCCTCCATAGCTGCTACACAGTATAATGCCTCCATAGCTGCTACACAATATAATGCCTCCATAGCTGCGACACAGTATAATGCCCCCATAGCTGCGACACTGTATAATGTCTCCATAGCTGCTACACAGTATAATGCCCCCATAGCTGCGACACAGTATAATGCCTCCATAGCTGCTACACAGTATAATGCCTCCATAGCTGCTACACAGTATAATGCCTCCATAGCTGTGACACAGTATAATGCCCCCATAGATGCTACACAGTATAATGCCTCCATATGTACGTACCTAATAAAAAACAACATAATTACTTACCTATCCCGGTTCCCACGACGGTGGCGGACGCTTCTCCTCCTCTGCACTGTCCCGTGAGTGACTCCGTGCAGACAGGCGCGATGATGTCACTACATCGCGCCTGCCTGCGCCGAGCCGCTCACGGCAGAGTGAATGCTGGAGCGAGGCTCCAGCATTCAACCCAATTGAATCTGGGTCCTGCGGACGCAGATTCAGTTGGAAGCAGGACAGCGCAGCAGTTAGCAGCGCTGCATAGTTTTTTAAGATTGTGTGCGGTTCGGGCTATGGGCCACCTGGGGGCCTCGGACGGCCGTCCGAACCGCCCATATGATAATCCGCCATTGACTACACCCCTAGATAAATTTCCTAAGGGGCGTAATTTTCAAAATGAGGTGACTTCTGGGGGGTTTCCACCTTACTGGTTCTTCAGGGGCTCTGCAAATGCGACATGGCACTCCACAAACATTCCAGCAAAATCTGCGCTCCGAAAGCCATTTGCTGCTATTTCCCTTCTGAGCCCTGCCGTATGTCTAAACAGCAGTTTATGACCACATATTGGGTATTACCATACTCGGGAAAAGTTGTATAAACAAATTGTAAGGTGCTTTCCTTGTGAAAATTAAACATTTTGAGGAACCTACTGCAAGCAATAAATTGGAACTTGTACAAGTTAGCGAGGCTTATCGGGAACATCTGATAATAAGGACCAAAACTATTCAGTTCAAAACAACTAATAACTATCTGGTTGAGGGTGGCAAGATGGGAAAATGGCTTGCTCATAATGTTAATAAAAGTATACTAGTAAGGGAATTTGGCTTATCAGAGATTTGAAAGAGGAAATAGTAGAGGATCAGAAAATAATTAAAAAAGCTTTTCCATGAGCTTTTTAAAACGTTTTATATAGCTCGGGTGCTACCAATATGAGGCAAGATATGGAGGAATATATCTCGAAGTTAACCCCTTAAGGACACAGCCTGTTTTCACCTAATGGACCAGGCCATTTTTTTTTAAAAATCTGACGTGTCACTTTATATGATAATAACTTTGGAATGCTTCTGTTTTTTCAAGCGATTCGGAGACTGTTTTCTTGTGACATATTGTACTTTAAGTTAGTGGTAAAATTTGGTCGATACATTCAGTATTTATTTGTGACAAATACCAAAATTTAGAGAAAATTAGCATTTTTCTAAATTTAAATGTATCTACTTGTAAAATAGATAGTTATACCACACAAAATAGTTACTAGTTCACATTTCCCATATGTCTACTTTATGTTGGCATTGCTTTTTGAACTTTTATTTTTACAGGACGGTACAAGGCTTAGAACTTTAGTAGGAATTTCTCACATTTTCAAGAAAATTTCAGAACGCTATTTTTTCAGGGACCAGTTCAGTTCTGAAGTGGCTTTGAGGGCCTTATATATTAGAAACCCCATATAAAACACCCCATTTTAAAAACAGCACCCCTCAAAGTATTCGGAACAGCATTTAGAAAGTTTCTTAATCCTTTTGGTGTTTCACAGGAATTAAAGCAAAGTGGAGGTGAAATTTACAAATTATTATTTTTTCCAGAAAATCTGTTTTAATTCATTTTTTTTCTGTAACACAGAAGGATTTACCAGAGAAAGACAAATTCATGTTTATTTCCCAGATTCTGCAGTTTTTAGAAATTGCCCACATTTGGCCCTAGAGTGCTACTGGACTGAAGCACCGGCCTCAGAAACAAGGGAGCACCTAGTGGATTTTGGGGCCTCCTTTTATTAGAATATATTTTAGGCACCATGTCAGGTTTGAAGAGGTCTTGTGGTGCCAAAACAGTGGAACCCCCCCCAAAAAGACACCATTTGGCAATATACACCCCTAAAGGAATTTATCAAGGGGTATAGTGAGTGTTTTAACCCAGCAGGTTTTTTGCTTAATTTAGTGGAATTAGGATGTAAAAATGAAAATCTACATTTTTTCCAATAAAATGTAGAAATCTTCAATATTTACAAGGCATAAAGGAGAAAAAGCACCCCAATATTTAAAAATAAATTTATCACGATTACGGCAAAACCCCATATGTGGTAATAAACTGCTGTTTGGACCCATGGCAGGCTCAGAACGTAAGCAGCGCCATTTGGCTTGTGGAGCTCAAGTTTTGCTGGAATGGTTTTCAGTTCCATGTTGCATTTGCAAAGCCCCTGAGGAACCAAATCAGTTGGAACAACCCAAAAGTGACCCCATTTGGGAAACTATACCCTTGAAGGAATTTATCAAGGGGTATAGTGAGCATTTTGACCCCACAAGTTTTTTTGCTGAATTTAGTGGAATAAGGCTGTGAAAATGAAAATCTACATTTTTTTCTAATAAAATGTAGATTTAGCTCATATTTTTCATTTTTCACAATAGATAAAGAAGAAAAAAGTAGCCCAACATTTGTAAAGCAAACTCTTCTGAGCACGGCAATACCCCATATGTGGTAATAAACTGCTGTTTGGACCCATGACAGGGCTTAGAAGGGAAGGAGCACCAATTGACTTTTGGAGCTCAAATTTAGCTGGAATGGTTTTCAGGTGCCATGTCACATTTGCAAAGGCCCTGAGGGAACAAAACAGTGTAAACCACCCAAAAGTGACCCCATTTGGGAAAATACACCCCTGAAGGAATTTAGGGGTATAGTAAGCATTTTGACCCCACAGTTTTTTTGCTGAATTTAGTGGAATTATACTGTGAAATTAAAAATTACTTTTCTTCTGATAAAACGTGGAAATTTTACATTTTTACAAGAAATAAAGGAGAAAAAGCACCCAAACATTTGAAAAGCAATTTCTCCCGATTACGGCAATACCCAATATGTGGTCATAAACTGCTGTATGGACATACAGCTGGGGTCAGAAGGCAGGAGCGCTATTTGGCATGAAGATTTTGCTGGCTTGGTTTTTGGGCGCCATGTTGCATTTGCAAAACCCTAAATGTACCAAAGTACAGTGGTAGCCCCCAAGAAGTGACCCCATTTTAGAAACTACACCCCTTAAGGCATTTATCATTTGCCTGGACATATGACAGGGCTCAGAAGTGAAGAGCACCATGCGCATTTGAGGTCTATTTTGGTGATTTTAATATAATTGGCCCACAATTGCAGAGCTTTGAGGTCAAATAGTAAAACAAACCCACAAGTAGTGACTCTTATTTTGGAAACTACACCCCTTAAGACATTTTAAGGGGTGTAGTGAGTATTTTGACCCCACAGGTTTTTTTTCATGAGAACTTAATACGCAGCATATGGTGCAAAGTGAAAATTGCAATTTTCTGCTGATATGCCATTTTAGCGCACAATATGTTGTGCCCAGTTTGTGCCACCGAATACAAAATAACTCATAACATTTTAAGCGAGTTCTCCAGGGTGTGGCGATGCCATACATGTGGACGTAAACTGATGTTTTTGCATGCTGTAGGGTTCAGAAGGGAGGGAGCGCCATTTGGCTATCAGCGTGCAGATTATGTTTGGTAGTAGTTCTGTTTGGGATATTGCTGATATTTCATTTTGTAATGTGGGGGCATATGTAATCTGTGCGGAGTACATCAGGGTATAATAAGAGGGTATAATAATGCGGTAAATAAATAATAATCCGCAGATATGTGGCCGGTGTCGCACTGACAAATGGCGCCCAATCTTAGCCAGAACGTCTTTATTTTTTCTCCACCGGAGCTGTGTGGGGGCTTATTTGTTGCGGGAAAATCTGTCGTTTTCATTGCTACCATTTTGGGGTATATGCGATTGTTTGATCACTTTTTATTCCATTTTTTGGCAAGCAAGGTGACCAAAAACCAACAATTCTGTTATGTTTTTTATTTTTTTACAGCATTCACCGTGGGCTATAAATGACCATTTAACTTTATTCGGGTCGATACGATTACGGCGATACCAAATGTATATAGTTTTTTTTTACGTTGTGCAGCGTTTACGCATTAAAATCACTTTTTAAAAAAATTCTATTTATTTCTTGTGTCGCCATTTTCTGAGAGCCATAACTTTTTTATTTTTCAATAAAAAAGCTGTGGGAGGGCTTGTTTTTTGCGGGACTGGTTGTAGTTTTTATTGGTACCATTTTGAGGTACAGGCGACTTTTTGATCACGTTTTATTAAATGTTTTGGGAGGGGTGGTGATAAAAAAAAATAGATTGTGGCATACTTTTTTACTTATCTATCTTGCGGTTTTCACCATGTGGGAAAAATAACATTACAGTTTTATAGTTGGGGTCGTTACGGACGCGGCGATACCAAATTTGTGTACCTTTTTGTTCGAAGAATTTATAATCTATCAATGAGATTCAAGGAGTCATCGGAATAAATTGAAGTATTGTGGCCTTTTATTCTCATTAATGAGGAGACAAAGCGACATCAGATTAAGTCATCTTTCAGCCTCTGTCTGCTGATATCTTGCGTATCATAGTTTTTATACATGGGATAAACATATTTCTTATTCAGCCAATTACAGACACACGATATATTCCAGATACATCATTATAATTCTTCACACATTAGGTTTGCAGGTGGCCTTATCTCTCTCGGCAAAACTATTTCTGTAAGATGGGGGAGGCACTCCCACAAGCATCTTTGCCGCCCTACCATCTCCCCCCCTGTGTTTTCTCTGCAAGCTTCATATGAGATCCAAGGTCAAAGATAAGTAACTTCAATAACATGAAAACCTGTCTTAAAGGAACAATGATTTTCTTATTCATTATAAAAGAAACAAGATGAGAACTCCAGATAAGATGGCCGCTGCACAAAATTACACACATCATATAAAGAATAGAAAATGGAGACTGCCCACCACCCTCACACTTGATAACATATTCAACACTTTGCTCTCCATCACATAAGCATAAATTTAAAATAAAACTTTTCTGACATTCCTCCCTGTTGTAAATTTAACAAGAAATGTTCTGTGAGACATCTAAAACATATTCTTTCTTTAAGTTTTCACCAGTCCTTCAGAAATGTGACAATCGTTATGAGGTGTTTCCAAGTCATGGTATACGTTCTCTCTTGGTACATTGTTTTAGTAATTGAAGTGTCATTGAGTCTCTGAATTAGTCCCCTTAAAGGAACAGTGTCATCACAAATAATTTTTTTATATGTTAAAGATGTTAGTGCTTTAATAAAAACGTTTATTTTCATTTGTGTGTTTGTGTTTTACTGTTTCTTATTTTTACACTTTTTCTTCCCTATGGGGGCTGCCATTTTTTGTTCCATTTCTGTGTGTGTCGATTAACGACACACACAGACATGGAATACGGCAGCCACAGTCCCATAGGGACTGCGAACGGCTCCCGTCCCATTGACTGCCGTGTACGGCGTCTGTGTGGGAACTGCGCATGCGCCGCTCCCACACAGTCCTATTCGAAATTGGCGCCGTCCGGCGCCATTTTCCTGTGGACCGGAAGTCGCGGCCGGACAGTAATATTACTACTTCCGGTCGCGGCTTCCGGACTTGTGCACATGGAACAGCGGCAGCAAAGGGAGCGGACGGGCCGGAGGGAGCCGCGGCGGCAGGAGCAGGTAAGAGATTTCAATGTATGTTAGTGTTTGTGTGTGTTTACTACTGTATGTAAACCTACTACACTGTGGGTTACCTCAAAAAATGGCGACACACAGTGTAGGAGGTTAAACCTTTCAAACCCCTCGTTTATCCCGGCACTAGCCAGGATAAAGGAGGGGGGGATGCTGAGAGCTCACTAGAGCGAGGGCTTTTAACCCAATGTTGCAATGCTGCAATTTTGGGAACTAGCTCCATCTAGTGACCAAAAATGGGTAGTATTATAAATTAGAAAAAATTTATAATATTTCCTGACTCGCGAAAAAAATTAAAAAAATTTGAACAATGTTTAATCACCCACACACTAAATGTTTAATTTTTAAAAAAAAAACATGTTTTTCTGGCAACACATTCCCTTTAAGCAGGAAATGCAACAACGAGTTACAAGTATATCTGCCACTGCTGCTAAGGAAAGCCATAGACTGGATATGTGGTTACTCCATTTTCCAAACCATCCTTCAAGCCAATTAGTGAAGATATCATTTATTCCAGAGTTCTCCGCAAGCTCTTCGGAGAGGGAATTGAGTCCTTCCATTGCCTTGGTAATACTGCCATCAGGAGCTGTATTATTGGAAATAAAAATACAACAGAAGATACAAACATTTTACAAACACCCGCTTTTTCTGCTAGTAACATATCCAGGGCCATTCTATTTTGCTATGTCATTAAAGATGTAGGTCCCAACTGATCTGCAATGCCCTTTATTGCATCTCTGGTATAATTAACAACTCTCTCTTGATTGTAATAAATATAATTAATCCAGTCGACATTCTTATTTATCATAGACCACCAGAAAAGTAGACTCGAACTCTGATGCAATCTGATTGCGGGCCTTAAACTCATTTGGCACCAATCTGGGCACTTCGACTTCATCTATGTATATTCTATAGTCAAAGGAACCTCCAAGGATAGAGAACTTCAATGAGGTTCCCTACTTTCTTACCTTGCCCATTCCTCAGAAAGCAGGTGTAGTTGCCTGGGTAAGCAAGTACTAAGGGAGGGATTTCATCTCTCCCCACAGGTGGGTACAATAAAGAGAATGTCTTACATAATTTATCACCTGGATTATATGATGCATTATATAAAGATAACACGCATTGCAGACCTTGTGGATTCTCCTTAGCCTGAAAGGTATAGTAGCCAGATGTGGCCTAGTTTTTGCATAAGCGATACAGTTAGTTCTATTATTTTGGATTACAGTGTATCTCATCAAGGCTAACCATTCATGTTTATCACTGTAACCTGTTTCTAATGCCAATTTATCTTCATAAGTGAAGTTGGCCAGATAAACTATAGATAATGCCCTATAGGGTCAGTACCTGGAACATCAGCTCATATAACATATAGTCCCTTATCCTTTTATTAGGATTTCGGAAGGTCAAAAATAACTAGTTATAGTTGGTGGTACTTGTACAGGGAGAGATAATTTTCTTCATAATAATTAACTTTATTTAAGGGATTAATGGCAGACCTACTCCTCTGGGGGTTTATTGCCAAACTCAATTATAATATTATAATTCGAAAGGGGTGTAAGCTTGAGGTTAACCAATCAGAGGCAATGTGCTCAAAATACTCCCATTCAGGCAATAGTAGACCATAAGAATATTTCACTAAAACGCTGACATCCGGTAACACTTGGAGACAAGCATATATTGGGCAGTTGTTAGTGGTTTGTTCTCATGAGGGAGATAATGGAAAATAGTTGCATTTTATGTCTGGACGTTTCATCCAACCCGCTACAATGGGAATATATGAAGGCCATATTATGATAACACATGTCTTTGAAACCCGAGCAACTATGTAGAGAAAAGGTATTTACATAGATAGTACAAATATATTTGTACGAGAACCGTTATTCCCAGGTTTTTATATTAAGACCTGTGCTTAATATAACTAAGACCCAGTCTTAGTACCTAAGATCCATATTAGGTTTTCTTTGTTTCCTTTTTTTTGTGTGTTTTTTTTATCACATAACCTTATAACATCTAAATATGAAAAATAATAAAAACATATATAAACAAAATTATATTACCTTTATTCAGATGAAAACTTGAATCCTCAATTCCGGGCGGAAGAGCAGGCTTCCGTACTTGGCAGACAGGAAGCCATTGTTAGGCCTCCGGTATGCCAGAACAGCCATCGGAAACCCCGCGATTTGCATTGTGGGGTTCCGATCGGCAAGGAAACACCATAGATGCAGCGCTCGGTTTTGAGCGCTGTGTCTAAGGGGTTAATCGGCAGGATCGGAGGCTAGCTCCGGTCCTGGCGATGCAGCAGGGTGTCAGCTGTAATATACACCTGACACCCGCTGGCGATGGTGTGGGCTCAGCTTCTGAGCCTGCACCAGCAACACAACATACCCATACGTTGTGTTGTGTTAAGTCCTTAACGACAGCGACATACCCATAAGACCACCAACTTTGTCCCAAGAGAGTTTAGATATTTTGGATGCACAGCTACAGTGAAGGAAATAAGTATTTGATCCCTTGTTGATTTTGTAAGTTTGCCCACTGTCAAAGTCATGAACAGTCTAGAATTTTTAGGGTAGGTTAATTTTACCAGTGAGAGATAGATTATATAAAAAGAAAAACAGAAAATCACATAGTCAAAATTATATATATTTATTTGCATTGTGCACAGAGAAATAAGTATTTGATCCCCTACCAACCATTAAGAGTTCAGCCTCCTCCAGACCAGTTACACGCTCCAAATCAACTTGGTGCCTGCATTAAAGACAGCTGTCTTAAATGGTCACCTGTATAAAAGACTCCTGTCCACAGACTCAATTAATCAGTCTGACTCTAACCTCTACAACATGGGCAAGACCAAAGAGCTTTCTAAGGATGTCAGGGACAAGATCATAGACCTGCACAAGGCTGGAATGGGCTACAAAACCATAAGTAAGACGCTGGGTGAGAAGGAGACAACTGTTGGTGCAATAGTAAGAAAATGGAAGACATACAAAATGACTGTCAATCGACATCGATCTGGGGCTCCATGCAAAATCTCACCTCGTGGGGTATCCTTGATCCTGAGGAAGGTGAGAGCTCAGCCGAAAACTACACGGGGGGAACTTGTTAATGATCTCAAGGCAGCTGGGACCACAGTCACCAAGATAACCATTGGTAACACATTACGCCGTAATGGATTAAAATCCTGCAGTGCCCGCAAGGTCCCCCTGCTCAAGAAGGCACATGTACAGGCCCATCTGAAGTTTGCAAATGAACATCTGGATGATTCTGAGAGTGATTGGGAGAAGGTGCTGTGGTCAGATGAGACTAAAATTGAGCTCTTTGGCATTAACTCAACTCGCCGTGTTTGGAGGAAGAGAAATGCTGCCTATGACCCAAAGAACACCGTCCCCACTGTCAAGCATGGAGGTGGAAACATTATGTTTTTGAGGTGTTTCTCTGCTAAGGGCACAGGACTACTTCACCGCATCAATGGGAGAATGGATGGAGCCATGTACCGTCAAATCCTGAGTGACAACCTCCTTCCCTCCACCAGGACATTAAAAATGGCTCGTGGCTGGGTCTTCCAGCAGGACAATGACCCGAAACATACAGACAAGGCAACAAAGGAGTGGCTCAAAAAGAAGCACATTAAGGTCATGGAGTGGCCTAGCCAGTCTCCAGACCTTAATCCCATCGAAAACTTATGGAGGGAGCTGAAGATCCGAGTTGCCAAGCGACAGCCTCGAAATCTTAATGATTTACAGATGATCTGCAAAGAGGAGTGGGCCAAAATTCCATCTAACATGTGTGCAAACCTCATCATCCACTACAAAAAACGTCTGACTGCTGTGCTTGCCAACAAGGGTTTTGCCACCAAGTATTAAGTCTTGTTTGCCAAAGGGATCAAATACTTATTTCTCTGTGCACAATGCAAATAAATATATATAATTTTGACTATGTGATTTTCTGCTTTTTTTTTTTTTTTTATATAATCTATCTCTCACTGGTAAAATTAACCTAGCCTAAAAATTCTAGACTGTTCATGTGTTTGACAGTGGGCAAACTTACAAAATCAGCAAGGGATCAAATACTTATTTCCTTCACTGTATATCTGGGTGAGATTCAAACGACGGTGAAGAAAGCGCCTAGGGGGCAAAGCGTCAGGTAGAGACGGACTGCCGGCGTAAGTGTTCATTAGGTATGGTTCCGTATTATTGCCATTTCTGCTACAGGTTCTGAATTATTCCCTGAAAATGAGTAGGGTACCACACTTAATGTATGAAACCGATATAGTATTAACCCCTTAACGACGAGCGACGGATATATCCAAGCAGGTGTTAGTTCCTGCATAGCGACGGATATATCCGTTGCTATGATCTCGTGGGTACTGCCAGTGTTTTACACAGCCTAGCTCCTGCCCCAAAGTGCTCTCCGATTATGGCAGTTTAAGCCATTAGATGCCGCTGTCAATAGAGACAGTGGCATCTAATGTGTTTGACAGAGGGAGGGGGCTCCCTCTGTCACCCGATCGGCATCCCCGCAACGATACTGCAGGGTGCCGATCAGTTTCCATGGCAGCTGGGGGCCTAACAAAGGCCCCTAGGTCTGCCTTCAGCATCTGCCTATTAGGCCATGCCACAGT